>NW_026542602.1:50770507-52089266 GCF_028750875.1 Macrosteles quadrilineatus | reverse complement strand
AACCATCCTCATACTAGACGAGGCTACCAGGTCAGTTGCAAGGGAATGTCTTGATCGTAAAACATGTTAAAATGTAACATGTAAAAATGTAACATGTGGAAATATAAGAAGTTAAAATGTAACATGTTAAAATGTAACGTGTTAAAATGTAACATTTTAAAATGTAACATGCTTAAATGTAACGTGTTAAAATGTAACATATTAAAATGTAACATGTAAAAATGTAACATGTAAAATTGTAACCTTTTAAAATGTAACATGCTTAAAGGTAACTTGTTAAAATGTAACATATTAAAAACGTTATGAGTACTGGTATGAGTAAAAGTTTTTATCAGCTTGGTGGTTGAGTGACGACGACGACGACGACGACGACGACGACGACGACGACGACGACGACGACGACGACGACGACTACGACGACGACGACGACGACGACGACGAAGACGACGACGACGACGACGACGACGACGACGACGACGACGACGACGACGACGACGACGACGACGACGACGACGACGACGACGACGACGACGACGACGACGACGACGACGACGACGACGACGACGACGACGACGACGACGACGACGACGACGACGACGACGACGACGACGACGACGACGACGACGACGACGACGACGACGACGACGACGACGACGACGACGACGACGACGACGACGACGACGACGACGACGACGACGACGACGACGACGACGACGACGACGACGACGACGACGACGACGACGACGACGACGACGACGACGACGACGACGACGACGACGACGACGACGACGACGACGACGACGACGACGACGACGACGACGACGACGACGACGACGACGACGACGACGACGACGACGACGACGACGACGACGACGACGACGACGACGACGACGACGACGACGACGACGACGACGACGACGACGACGACGACGACGACGACGACGACGACGACGACGACGACGACGACGACGGTTTTTATGTCAGCTTGGTGGTTGAGTGATTATAGTACTGCTGTACTCGCCTTGTAATCAGAAGGTAGCTGGTTTGATTCTATGTTACTTTGTTTGTATTACCTGTCACTAGTTTGGTATTACTAATTTAATTAATCTTTGTCACAGGTGTACGAGGCTGCTGGGCTGGCCAATGCTGACAGTTTTATCCGACAGTTCCCTGATGGCTACAGTACCATTCTGGGGGAGAGAGGAGTTACCGTGTCTGGGGCCAGAAACAGAGGATAGCTATCGCCGCTACAAGCGCTCTTAGCACTCTACTGAAAATCCCATCCATCATCATACTAGACGAGGCTACCAGGTCAGTTGCAAGGGAATAACTTGATCGTAAAACATGTTAAAATGTAACATGTAAAAATGTAACATGTGGAAATATAAGAAGTTAAAATGTAACATGTTAAAATGTAACGTGTTAAAATGTAACATTTTAAAATGTAACTTGCTTAAATGTAACGTGTTAAAATGTAACATATTAAAATGTAACATGTAAAAATGTAACATGTAAAATTGTAACCTTTTAAAATGTAACATGCTTAAAGGTAACTTGTTAAAATGTAACATATTAAAAACGTTATGAGTACTGGTATGAGTAAAAGTTTTTATGTCAGCTTGGTGGTTGAGTGATTATAGTACTGCTGTACTCGCCTTGTAATCAGAAGGTAGCTGGTTTGATTCTATGTTACTTTGTTTGTATTACCTGTCACTAGTTTGGTATTACTAATTTAATTAATCTTTGTCACAGGTGTACGAGGCTGCTGGGCTGGCCAATGCTGACAGTTTTATCCGACAGTTCCCTGATGGCTACAGTACCATTCTGGGGGAGAGAGGAGTTACCGTGTCTGGGGGCCAGAAACAGAGGATAGCTATCGCCCGCGCTCTACTGAAAATCCCAACCATCCTCATACTAGACGAGGCTACCAGGTCAGTTGCAAGGGAATGTCTTGATCGTAAAACATGTTAAAATGTAACATGTAAAAATGTAACATGTGGAAATATAAGAAGTTAAAATGTAACATGTTAAAATGTAACGTGTTAAAATGTAACATTTTAAAATGTAACATGCTTAAATGTAACGTGTTAAAATGTAACATATTAAAATGTAACATGTAAAAATGTAACATGTAAAATTGTAACCTTTTAAAATGTAACATGCTTAAAGGTAACTTGTTAAAATGTAACATATTAAAAACGTTATGAGTACTGGTATGAGTAAAAGTTTTTATCAGCTTGGTGGTTGAGTGACGACGACGACGACGACGACGACGACGACGACGACGACGACGACGACGACGACGACGACGACGACGACGACGACGACGACGACGACGACGACGACGACGACGACGACGACGACGACGACGACGACGACGACGACGACGACGACGACGACGACGACGACGACGACGACGACGACGACGACGACGACGACGACGACGACGACGACGACGACGACGACGACGACGACGACGACGACGACGAGACGACGACGACGACGACGACGACGACGACGACGACGACGACGACGACGACGACGACGACGACGACGACGACGACGACGACGACGACGACGACGACGACGACGACGACGACGACGACGACGACGACGACGACGACGACGACGACGACGACGACGACGACGACGACGACGACGACGACGACGACGACGACGACGACGACGACGACGACGACGACGACGACGACGACGACGACGACGACGACGACGACGACGACGACGACGACGACGACGACGACGACGACGACGACGACGACGACGACGACGACGACGACGACGACGACGACGACGACGACGACGACGACGACGACGACGACGACGACGACGACGACGGTTTTTATGTCAGCTTGGTGGTTGAGTGATTATAGTACTGCTGTACTCGCCTTGTAATCAGAAGGTAGCTGGTTTGATTCTATGTTACTTTGTTTGTATTACCTGTCACTAGTTTGGTATTACTAATTTAATTAATCTTTGTCACAGGTGTACGAGGCTGCTGGGCTGGCCAATGCTGACAGTTTTATCCGACAGTTCCCTGATGGCTACAGTACCATTCTGGGGGAGAGAGGAGTTACCGTGTCTGGGGGCCAGAAACAGAGGATAGCTATCGCCCGCGCTCTACTGAAAATCCCAACCATCCTCATACTAGACGAGGCTACCAGGTCAGTTGCAAGGGAATGTCTTGATCGTAAAACATGTTAAAATGTAACATGTAAAAATGTAACATGTGGAAATATAAGAAGTTAAAATGTAACATGTTAAAATGTAACGTGTTAAAATGTAACATTTTAAAATGTAACATGCTTAAATGTAACGTGTTAAAATGTAACATATTAAAATGTAACATGTAAAAATGTAACATGTAAAATTGTAACCTTTTAAAATGTAACATGCTTAAAGGTAACTTGTTAAAATGTAACATATTAAAAACGTTATGAGTACTGGTATGAGTAAAAGTTTTTATCAGCTTGGTGGTTGAGTGACGACGACGACGACGACGACGACGACGACGACGACGACGACGACGACGACGACGACGACGACGACGACGACGACGACGACGACGACGACGACGACGACGACGACGACGACGACGACGACGACGACGACGACGACGACGACGACGACGACGACGACGGACGACGACGACGACGACGACGACGACGACGACGACGACGACGACGACGACGACGACGACGACGACGACGACGACGACGACGACGACGACGACGACGACGACGACGACGACGACGACGACGACGACGACGACGACGACGACGACGACGACGACGACGACGACGACGACGACGACGACGACGACGACGACGACGACGACGACGACGACGACGACGACGACGACGACGACGACGACGACGACGACGACGACGACGACGACGACGACGACGACGACGACGACGACGACGACGACGACGACGACGACGACGACGACGACGACGACGACGACGACGACGACGACGACGACGACGACGACGACGACGACGACGACGACGACGACGACGACGACGACGACGACGACGACGACGACGACGACGACGACGACGACGACGACGACGACGACGACGACGACGACGACGACGACGACGACGACGACGACGACGACGACGACGACGACGACGACGACGACGGTTTTTATGTCAGCTTGGTGGTTGAGTGATTATATTATGTCAGCTTGGTGGTTGAGTGATTATAGTACTGCTGTACTCGCCTTGTAATCAGAAGGTAGCTGGTTTGATTCTATGTTACTTTGTTTGTATTACCTGTCACTAGTTTGGTATTACTAATTTAATTAATCTTTGTCACAGGTGTACGAGGCTGCTGGGCTGGCCAATGCTGACAGTTTTATCCGACAGTTCCCTGATGGCTACAGTACCATTCTGGGGGAGAGAGGAGTTACCGTGTCTGGGGGCCAGAAACAGAGGATAGCTATCGCCGCTACAAGCGCTCTTAGCACTCTACTGAAAATCCCATCCATCATCATACTAGACGAGGCTACCAGGTCAGTTGCAAGGGAATAACTTGATCGTAAAACATGTTAAAATGTAACATGTAAAAATGTAACATGTGGAAATATAAGAAGTTAAAATGTAACATGTTAAAATGTAACGTGTTAAAATGTAACATTTTAAAATGTAACTTGCTTAAATGTAACGTGTTAAAATGTAACATATTAAAATGTAACATGTAAAAATGTAACATGTAAAATTGTAACCTTTTAAAATGTAACATGCTTAAAGGTAACTTGTTAAAATGTAACATATTAAAAACGTTATGAGTACTGGTATGAGTAAAAGTTTTTATGTCAGCTTGGTGGTTGAGTGATTATAGTACTGCTGTACTCGCCTTGTAATCAGAAGGTAGCTGGTTTGATTCTATGTTACTTTGTTTGTATTACCTGTCACTAGTTTGGTATTACTAATTTAATTAATCTTTGTCACAGGTGTACGAGGCTGCTGGGCTGGCCAATGCTGACAGTTTTATCCGACAGTTCCCTGATGGCTACAGTACCATTCTGGGGGAGAGAGGAGTTACCGTGTCTGGGGGCCAGAAACAGAGGATAGCTATCGCCCGCGCTCTACTGAAAATCCCAACCATCCTCATACTAGACGAGGCTACCAGGTCAGTTGCAAGGGAATGTCTTGATCGTAAAACATGTTAAAATGTAACATGTAAAAATGTAACATGTGGAAATATAAGAAGTTAAAATGTAACATGTTAAAATGTAACGTGTTAAAATGTAACATTTTAAAATGTAACATGCTTAAATGTAACGTGTTAAAATGTAACATATTAAAATGTAACATGTAAAAATGTAACATGTAAAATTGTAACCTTTTAAAATGTAACATGCTTAAAGGTAACTTGTTAAAATGTAACATATTAAAAACGTTATGAGTACTGGTATGAGTAAAAGTTTTTATCAGCTTGGTGGTTGAGTGACGACGACGACGACGACGACGACGACGACGACGACGACGACGACGACGACGACGACGACGACGACGACGACGACGACGACGACGACGACGACGACGACGACGACGACGACGACGACGACGACGACGACGACGACGACGACGACGACGACGACGACGACGACGAAGACGACGACGACGACGACGACGACGACGACGACGACGACGACGACGACGACGACGACGACGACGACGACGACGACGACGACGACGACGACGACGACGACGACGACGACGACGACGACGACGACGACGACGACGACGACGACGACGACGACGACGACGACGACGACGACGACGACGACGACGACGACGACGACGACGACGACGACGACGACGACGACGACGACGACGACGACGACGACGACGACGACGACGACGACGACGACGACGACGACGACGACGACGACGGTTTTTATGTCAGCTTGGTGGTTGAGTGATTATAGTACTGCTGTACTCGCCTTGTAATCAGAAGGTAGCTGGTTTGATTCTATGTTACTTTGTTTGTATTACCTGTCACTAGTTTGGTATTACTAATTTAATTAATCTTTGTCACAGGTGTACGAGGCTGCTGGGCTGGCCAATGCTGACAGTTTTATCCGACAGTTCCCTGATGGCTACAGTACCATTCTGGGGGAGAGAGGAGTTACCGTGTCTGGGGGCCAGAAACAGAGGATAGCTATCGCCGCTACAAGCGCTCTTAGCACTCTACTGAAAATCCCATCCATCATCATACTAGACGAGGCTACCAGGTCAGTTGCAAGGGAATAACTTGATCGTAAAACATGTTAAAATGTAACATGTAAAAATGTAACATGTGGAAATATAAGAAGTTAAAATGTAACATGTTAAAATGTAACGTGTTAAAATGTAACATTTTAAAATGTAACTTGCTTAAATGTAACGTGTTAAAATGTAACATATTAAAATGTAACATGTAAAAATGTAACATGTAAAATTGTAACCTTTTAAAATGTAACATGCTTAAAGGTAACTTGTTAAAATGTAACATATTAAAAACGTTATGAGTACTGGTATGAGTAAAAGTTTTTATGTCAGCTTGGTGGTTGAGTGATTATAGTACTGCTGTAATCAGAAGGTAGCTGGTTTGATTCTATGTTACTTTGTTTGTATTACCTGTCACTAGTTTGGTATTACTAATTTAATTAATCTTTGTCACAGGTGTACGAGGCTGCTGGGCTGGCCAATGCTGACAGTTTTATCCGACAGTTCCCTGATGGCTACAGTACCATTCTGGGGGAGAGAGGAGTTACCGTGTCTGGGGGCCAGAAACAGAGGATAGCTATCGCCCGCGCTCTACTGAAAATCCCAACCATCCTCATACTAGACGAGGCTACCAGGTCAGTTGCAAGGGAATGTCTTGATCGTAAAACATGTTAAAATGTAACATGTAAAAATGTAACATGTGGAAATATAAGAAGTTAAAATGTAACATGTTAAAATGTAACGTGTTAAAATGTAACATTTTAAAATGTAACTTGCTTAAATGTAACGTGTTAAAATGTAACATATTAAAATGTAACATGTAAAAATGTAACATGTAAAATTGTAACCTTTTAAAATGTAACATGCTTAAAGGTAACTTGTTAAAATGTAACATATTAAAAACGTTATGAGTACTGGTATGAGTAAAAGTTTTTATGTCAGCTTGGTGGTTGAGTGATTATAGTACTGCTGTAATCAGAAGGTAGCTGGTTTGATTCTATGTTACTTTGTTTGTATTACCTGTCACTAGTTTGGTATTACTAATTTAATTAATCTTTGTCATTTAATTAATCTTTGTCACAGGTGTACGAGGCTGCTGGGCTGGCCAATGCTGACAGTTTTATCCGACAGTTCCCTGATGGCTACAGTACCATTCTGGGGGAGAGAGGAGTTACCGTGTCTGGGGGCCAGAAACAGAGGATAGCTATCGCCCGCGCTCTACTGAAAATCCCAACCATCCTCATACTTGACGAGGCTACCAGGTCAGTTGCAAGGGAATGTCTTGATCGTAAAACATGTTAAAATGTAACATGTAAAAATGTAACATGTGGAAATATAAGAAGTTAAAATGTAACATGTTAAAATGTAACGTGTTAAAATGTAACATTTTAAAATGTAACATGCTTAAATGTAACGTGTTAAAATGTAACATATTAAAATGTAACATGTAAAAATGTAACATGTAAAATTGTAACCTTTTAAAATGTAACATGCTTAAAGGTAACTTGTTAAAATGTAACATATTAAAAACGTTATGAGTACTGGTATGAGTAAAAGTTTTTATGTCAGCTTGGTGGTTGAGTGACGACGACGACGACGACGACGACGACGACGACGACGACGACGACGACGACGACGACGACGACGACGACGACGACGACGACGACGACGACGACGACGACGACGACGACGACGACGACGACGACGACGACGACGACGACGACGACGACGACGACGACGACGACGACGACGACGACGACGACGACGACGACGACGACGACGACGACGACGACGACGACGACGACGACGACGACGACGACGACGACGACGACGACGACGACGACGACGACGACGACGACGACGACGACGACGACGACGACGACGACGACGACGACGACGACGACGACGACGACGACGACGACGACGACGACGACGACGACGACGACGACGACGACGACGACGACGACGACGACGACGACGACGACGACGACGCCGACGACGACGACGACGACGACGACGACGACGACGACGACGACGACGACGACGACGACGACGACGACGACGACGACGACGACGACGACGACGACGACGGTTTTTATGTCAGCTTGGTGGTTGAGTGATTATAGTACTGCTGTACTCGCCTTGTAATCAGAAGGTAGCTGGTTTGATTCTATGTTACTTTGTTTGTATTACCTGTCACTAGTTTGGTATTACTAATTTAATTAATCTTTGTCACAGGTGTACGAGGCTGCTGGGCTGGCCAATGCTGACAGTTTTATCCGACAGTTCCCTGATGGCTACAGTACCATTCTGGGGGAGAGAGGAGTTACCGTGTCTGGGGGCCAGAAACAGAGGATAGCTATCGCCGCTACAAGCGCTCTTAGCACTCTACTGAAAATCCCATCCATCATCATACTAGCTACCAGGTCAGTTGCAAGGGAATAACTTGATCGTAAAACATGTTAAAATGTAACATGTAAAAATGTAACATGTGGAAATATAAGAAGTTAAAATGTAACATGTTAAAATGTAACGTGTTAAAATGTAACATTTTAAAATGTAACTTGCTTAAATGTAACGTGTTAAAATGTAACATATTAAAATGTAACATGTAAAAATGTAACATGTAAAATTGTAACCTTTTAAAATGTAACATGCTTAAAGGTAACTTGTTAAAATGTAACATATTAAAAACGTTATGAGTACTGGTATGAGTAAAAGTTTTTATGTCAGCTTGGTGGTTGAGTGATTATAGTACTGCTGTAATCAGAAGGTAGCTGGTTTGATTCTATGTTACTTTGTTTGTATTACCTGTCACTAGTTTGGTATTACTAATTTAATTAATCTTTGTCACAGGTGTACGAGGCTGCTGGGCTGGCCAATGCTGACAGTTTTATCCGACAGTTCCCTGATGGCTACAGTACCATTCTGGGGGAGAGAGGAGTTACCGTGTCTGGGGGCCAGAAACAGAGGATAGCTATCGCCCGCGCTCTACTGAAAATCCCAACCATCCTCATACTAGACGAGGCTACCAGGTCAGTTGCAAGGGAATGTCTTGATCGTAAAACATGTTAAAATGTAACATGTAAAAATGTAACATGTGGAAATATAAGAAGTTAAAATGTAACATGTTAAAATGTAACGTGTTAAAATGTAACATTTTAAAATGTAACATGCTTAAATGTAACGTGTTAAAATGTAACATATTAAAATGTAACATGTAAAAATGTAACATGTAAAATTGTAACCTTTTAAAATGTAACATGCTTAAAGGTAACTTGTTAAAATGTAACATATTAAAAACGTTATGAGTACTGGTATGAGTAAAAGTTTTTATCAGCTTGGTGGTTGAGTGACGACGACGACGACGACGACGACGACGACGACGACGACGACGACGACGACGACGACGACGACGACGACGACGACGACGACGACGACGACGACGACGACGACGACGACGACGACGACGACGACGACGACGACGACGACGACGACGACGACGACGACGACGACGACGACGACGACGACGACGACGACGACGACGACGACGACGACGACGACGACGACGACGACGACGACGACGACGACGACGACGACGACGACGACGACGACGACGACGACGACGACGACGACGACGACGACGACGACGACGACGACGACGACGACGACGACGACGACGACGACGACGACGACGACGACGACGACGACGACGACGACGACGACGACGACGACGACGACGACGACGACGACGACGACGACGACGACGACGACGACGACGACGACGACGACGACGACGACGACGACGACGACGACGACGACGACGACGACGACGACGACGACGACGACGACGACGACGACGACGACGACGACGACGACGACGACGACGACGACGACGACGACGACGACGACGACGACGACGACGACGACGACGACGACGACGACGACGACGACGACGACGACGACGACGACGACGACGACGACGACGACGACGACGACGACGACGACGACGACGACGACGGTTTTTATGTCAGCTTGGTGGTTGAGTGATTATAGTACTGCTGTACTCGCCTTGTAATCAGAAGGTAGCTGGTTTGATTCTATGTTACTTTGTTTGTATTACCTGTCACTAGTTTGGTATTACTAATTTAATTAATCTTTGTCACAGGTGTACGAGGCTGCTGGGCTGGCCAATGCTGACAGTTTTATCCGACAGTTCCCTGATGGCTACAGTACCATTCTGGGGGAGAGAGGAGTTACCGTGTCTGGGGGCCAGAAACAGAGGATAGCTATCGCCGCTACAAGCGCTCTTAGCACTCTACTGAAAATCCCATCCATCATCATACTAGACGAGGCTACCAGGTCAGTTGCAAGGGAATAACTTGATCGTAAAACATGTTAAAATGTAACATGTAAAAATGTAACATGTGGAAATATAAGAAGTTAAAATGTAACATGTTAAAATGTAACGTGTTAAAATGTAACATTTTAAAATGTAACTTGCTTAAATGTAACGTGTTAAAATGTAACATATTAAAATGTATCATGTAAAAATGTAACATGTAAAATTGTAACCTTTTAAAATGTAACATGCTTAAAGGTAACTTGTTAAAATGTAACATATTAAAAACGTTATGAGTACTGGTATGAGTAAAAGTTTTTATGTCAGCTTGGTGGTTGAGTGATTATAGTACTGCTGTAATCAGAAGGTAGCTGGTTTGATTCTATGTTACTTTGTTTGTATTACCTGTCACTAGTTTGGTATTACTAATTTAATTAATCTTTGTCACAGGTGTACGAGGCTGCTGGGCTGGCCAATGCTGACAGTTTTATCCGACAGTTCCCTGATGGCTACAGTACCATTCTGGGGGAGAGAGGAGTTACCGTGTCTGGGGGCCAGAAACAGAGGATAGCTATCGCCCGCGCTCTACTGAAAATCCCAACCATCCTCATACTAGACGAGGCTACCAGGTCAGTTGCAAGGGAATGTCTTGATCGTAAAACATGTTAAAATGTAACATGTAAAAATGTAACATGTGGAAATATAAGAAGTTAAAATGTAACATGTTAAAATGTAACGTGTTAAAATGTAACATTTTAAAATGTAACTTGCTTAAATGTAACGTGTTAAAATGTAACATATTAAAATGTAACATGTAAAAATGTAACATGTAAAATTGTAACCTTTTAAAATGTAACATGCTTAAAGGTAACTTGTTAAAATGTAACATATTAAAAACGTTATGAGTACTGGTATGAGTAAAAGTTTTTATGTCAGCTTGGTGGTTGAGTGATTATAGTACTGCTGTAATCAGAAGGTAGCTGGTTTGATTCTATGTTACTTTGTTTGTATTACCTGTCACTAGTTTGGTATTACTAATTTAATTAATCTTTGTCACAGGTGTACGAGGCTGCTGGGCTGGCCAATGCTGACAGTTTTATCCGACAGTTCCCTGATGGCTACAGTACCATTCTGGGGGAGAGAGGAGTTACCGTGTCTGGGGGCCAGAAACAGAGGATAGCTATCGCCCGCGCTCTACTGAAAATCCCAACCATCCTCATACTAGACGAGGCTACCAGGTCAGTTGCAAGGGAATGTCTTGATCGTAAAACATGTTAAAATGTAACATGTAAAAATGTAACATGTGGAAATATAAGAAGTTAAAATGTAACATGTTAAAATGTAACGTGTTAAAATGTAACATTTTAAAATGTAACATGCTTAAATGTAACGTGTTAAAATGTAACATATTAAAATGTAACATGTAAAAATGTAACATGTAAAATTGTAACCTTTTAAAATGTAACATGCTTAAAGGTAACTTGTTAAAATGTAACATATTAAAAACGTTATGAGTACTGGTATGAGTAAAAGTTTTTATCAGCTTGGTGGTTGAGTGACGACGACGACGACGACGACGACGACGACGACGACGACGACGACGACGACGACGACGACGACGACGACGACGACGACGACGACGACGACGACGACGACGACGACGACGACGACGACGACGACGACGACGACGACGACGGTTTTTATGTCAGCTTGGTGGTTGAGTGATTATAGTACTGCTGTACTCGCCTTGTAATCAGAAGGTAGCTGGTTTGATTCTATGTTACTTTGTTTGTATTACCTGTCACTAGTTTGGTATTACTAATTTAATTAATCTTTGTCACAGGTGTACGAGGCTGCTGGGCTGGCCAATGCTGACAGTTTTATCCGACAGTTCCCTGATGGCTACAGTACCATTCTGGGGGAGAGAGGAGTTACCGTGTCTGGGGGCCAGAAACAGAGGATAGCTATCGCCGCTACAAGCGCTCTTAGCGCTCTACTGAAAATCCCATCCATCCTCATACTAGACGAGGCTACCAGGTCAGTTGCAAGGGAATGACTTGATCGTAAAACATGTTAAAATCTAACATGTAAAAATGTAATATGTGGAAATATAAGAAGTTAAAATGTAACATGTTAAAATGTAACGTGTTAAAATGTAACATTTTAAAATGTAACATGCTTAAATGTAACGTGTTAAAATGTAACATATTAAAATGTAACATGTAAAAATGTAACATGTAAAATTGTAACCTTTTAAAATGTAACATGCTTAAAGGTAACTTGTTAAAATGTAACACATTAAAAACGTTATGAGTACTGGTATGAGTAAAAGTTTTTATGTCAGCTTGGTGGTTGAGTGATTATAGTACTGCTGTACTCGCCTTGTAATCAGAAGGTTTGATTCTATGTTACTTTGTTTGTATTACCTGTCACTAGTTTGGTATTACTAATTTAATTAATCTTTGTCACAGGTGTACGAGGCTGCTAGGCTGGCCAATGCTGACAGTTTTATCCGACAGTTCCCTGATGGCTACAGTACCATTCTGGGGGAGAGAGGAGTTACCGTGTCTGGGGGCCAGAAACAGAGGATAGCTATCGCCCGCGCTCTACTGAAAATCCCATCCATCCTCATACTAGACGAGGCTACCAGGTCAGTTGCAAGGGAAAGACTTGATCATAAAAAATGTTAAAATGTAACATGTAAATATGTAAATATGTAAAATATAAAAATGTAGACGACGACGACGACGACGACGACGACGACGACGACGACGACGACGACGACGACGACGACGACGACGACGACGACGACGACGACGACGACGACGACGACGACGACGACGACGACGACGACGACGACGACGACGACGACGACGACGACGACGACGACGACGACGACGACGACGACGACGACGACGACGACGACGACGACGACGACGACGACGACGACGACGACGACGACGACGACGACGACGACGACGACGACGACGACGACGACGACGACGACGACGACGACGACGACGACGACGACGACGACGACGACGACGACGACGACGACGACGACGACGACGACGACGACGACGACGACGACGACGACGACGACGACGACGACGACGACGACGACGACGACGACGACGGTTTTTATGTCAGCTTGGTGGTTGAGTGATTATAGTACTGCTGTACTCGCCTTGTAATCAGAAGGTAGCTGGTTTGATTCTATGTTACTTTGTTTGTATTACCTGTCACTAGTTTGGTATTACTAATTTAATTAATCTTTGTCACAGGTGTACGTGGCTGCTGGGCTGGCCAATGCTGACAGTTTTATCCGACAGTTCCCTGATGGCTACAGTACCATTCTGGGGGAGAGAGGAGTTACCGTGTCTGGGGGCCAGAAACAGAGGATAGCTATCGCCGCTACAAGCGCTCTTAGCGCTCTACTGAAAATCCCATCCATCCTCATACTAGACGAGGCTACCAGGTCAGTTGCAAGGGAATGACTTGATCGTAAAACATGTTAAAATCTAACATGTAAAAATGTAATATGTGGAAATATAAGAAGTTAAAATGTAACATGTTAAAATGTAACGTGTTAAAATGTAACATTTTAAAATGTAACATGCTTAAATGTAACGTGTTAAAATGTAACATATTAAAATGTAACATGTAAAAATGTAACATGTAAAATTGTAACCTTTTAAAATGTAACATGCTTAAAGGTAACTTGTTAAAATGTAACACATTAAAAACGTTATGAGTACTGGTATGAGTAAAAGTTTTTATGTCAGCTTGGTGGTTGAGTGATTATAGTACTGCTGTACTCGCCTTGTAATCAGAAGGTAGCTGGTTTGATTCTATGTTACTTTGTTTGTATTACCTGTCACTAGTTTGGTATTACTAATTTAATTAATCTTTGTCACAGGTGTACGAGGCTGCTAGGCTGGCCAATGCTGACAGTTTTATCCGACAGTTCCCTGATGGCTACAGTACCATTCTGGGGGAGAGAGGAGTTACCGTGTCTGGGGGCCAGAAACAGAGGATAGCTATCGCCCGCGCTCTACTGAAAATCCCATCCATCCTCATACTAGACGAGGCTACCAGGTCAGTTGCAAGGGAATGACTTGATCGTAAAACATGTTAAAATGTAACATGTAAAAATGTAACATGTGGAAATATAAGAAGTTAAAATGTAACATGTTAAAATGTAACGTGTTAAAATGTAACATTTTAAAATGTAACATGCTTAAATGTAACGTGTTAAAATGTAACATATTAAAATGTAACATGTAAAAATGTAACATGTAAAAAAAATGTAACATGTAAAATTGTAACCTTTTAAAATGTAACATGCTTAAAGGTAACTTGTTAAAATGTAACATATTAAAAACGTTATGAGTACTGGTATGAGTAAAAGTTTTTATGTCAGCTTGGTGGTTGAGTGATTATAGTACTGCTGTAATCAGAAGGTAGCTGGTTTGATTCTATGTTACTTTGTTTGTATTACCCGTCACTAGTTTGGTATTACTAATTTAATTAATCTTTGTCACAGGTGTACGAGGCTGCTGGGCTGGCCAATGCTGACAGTTTTATCCGACAGTTCCCTGATGGCTACAGTACCATTCTGGGGGAGAGGAGAGTTACCGTGTCTGGGGGCCAGAAACAGAGGATAGCTATCGCCCGCGCTCTACTGAAAATCCCATCCATCCTCATACTAGACGAGGCTACCAGGTCAGTTGCAAGGGAAAGACTTGATCATAAAAAATGTTAAAATGTAAACATGTAAATATGTAAATATGTAAAATGTAAAAATGTAGACGACGACGACGACGACGACGACGACGACGACGACGACGACGACGAGACGACGACGACGACGACGGACGACGACGACGACGACGACGACGACGACGACGACGACGACGACGACGACGACGACGACGACGACGACGACGACGACGACGACGACGACGACGACGACGACGACGACGACGACGACGACGACGACGACGACGACGACGACGACGACGACGACGACGACGACGACGACGACGACGACGACGGTTTTTTATGTCAGCTTGGTGGTTGAGTGATTATAGTACTGCTGTACTCGCCTTGTTAATCAGAAGGTAGCTGGTTTGATTCTATGTTACTTTGTTTGTATTACCTGTCACTAGTTTGGTATTACTAATTTAATTAATCTTTGTCACAGGTGTACGTGGCTGCTGGGCTGGCCAATGCTGACAGTTTTATCCGACAGTTCCCTGATGGCTACAGTACCATTCTGGGGGAGAGAGGAGTTACCGTGTCTGGGGGCCAGAAACAGAGGATAGCTATCGCCGCTACAAGCGCTCTTAGCGCTCTACTGAAAATCCCATCCATCCTCATACTAGACGAGGCTACCAGGTCAGTTGCAAGGGAAATGACTTGATCGTAAAACATGTTAAAATCTACATGTAAAAATGTAATATGTGGAAATATAAGAAGTTAAAATGTAACATGTTAAAATGTAACGTGTAAAATGTAACATTTTAAAATGTAACATGCTTAAATGTAACGTGTTAAAATGTAACATATTAAAATGTACATGTAAAAATGTAACATGTAAAATTGTAACCTTTTAAAATGTAACATGCTTAAAGGTAACTTGTTAAAATGTAACACATTAAAACGTTATGAGTACTGGTATGAGTAAAAGTTTTTATGTCAGCTTGGTGGTTGAGTGATTATAGTACTGCTGTACTCGCCTTGTAATCAGAAGGTAGCTGGTTTGATTCTATGTTACTTTGTTTGTATTACCTGTCACTAGTTTGGTATTACTAATTTAATTAATCTTTGTCACAGGTGTACGAGGCTGCTAGGCTGGCCAATGCTGACAGTTTTATCCGACAGTTCCCTGATGGCTACAGTACCATTCTGGGGGAGAGAGGAGTTACCGTGTCTGGGGGCCAGAAACAGAGGATAGCTATCGCCCGCGCTCTACTGAAAATCCCATCCATCCTCATACTAGACGAGGCTACCAGGTCAGTTGCAAGGGAATGACTTGATCGTAAAACATGTTAAAATGTAACATGTAAAAATGTAACATGTGGAAATATAAGAAGTTAAAATGTAACATGTTAAAATGTAACGTGTTAAAATGTAACATTTTAAAATGTAACATGCTTAAATGTAACGTGTTAAAATGTAACATATTAAAATGTAACATGTAAAAATGTAACATGTAAAATTGTAACCTTTTAAAATGTAACATGCTTAAAGGTAACTTGTTAAAATGTAACATATTAAAAACGTTATGAGTACTGGTATGAGTAAAAGTTTTTATGTCAGCTTGGTGGTTGAGTGATTATAGTACTGCTGTAATCAGAAGGTAGCTGGTTTGATTCTATGTTACTTTGTTTGTATTACCCGTCACTAGTTTGGTATTACTAATTTAATTAATCTTTGTCACAGGTGTACGAGGCTGCTGGGCTGGCCAATGCTGACAGTTTTATCCGACAGTTCCCTGATGGCTACACAGTACCATTCTGGGGGAGAGAGGAGTTACCGTGTCTGGGGGCCAGAAACAGAGGATAGCTATCGCCCGCGCTCTACTGAAAATCCCATCCATCCTCATACTAGACGAGGCTACCAGGTCAGTTGCAAGGGAAAGACTTGATCATAAAAAATGTTAAAATGTAACATGTAAATATGTAAATATGTAAAATGTAAAAATGTAGACGACGACGACGACGACGACGACGACGACGACGACGACGACGACGACGACGACGACGACGACGACGACGACGACGACGACGACGACGACGACGACGACGACGACGACGACGACGACGACGACGACGACGACGACGACGACGACGACGACGACGACGACGACGACGACGACGACGACGACGACGACGACGGTTTTTATGTCAGCTTGGTGGTTGAGTGATTATAGTACTGCTGTACTCGCCTTGTAATCAGAAGGTAGCTGGTTTGATTCTATGTTACTTTGTTTGTATTACCTGTCACTAGTTTGGTATTACTAATTTAATTAATCTTTGTCACAGGTGTACGTGGCTGCTGGGCTGGCCAATGCTGACAGTTTTATCCGACAGTTCCCTGATGGCTACAGTACCATTCTGGGGGAGAGAGGAGTTACCGTGTCTGGGGGCCAGAAACAGAGGATAGCTATCGCCGCTACAAGCGCTCTTAGCGCTCTACTGAAAATCCCATCCATCCTCATACTAGACGAGGCTACCAGGTCAGTTGCAAGGGAATGACTTGATCGTAAAACATGTTAAAATCTAACATGTAAAAATGTAATATGTGGAAATATAAGAAGTTAAAATGTAACATGTTAAAATGTAACGTGTTAAAATGTAACATTTTAAAATGTAACATGCTTAAATGTAACGTGTTAAAATGTAACATATTAAAATGTAACATGTAAAAATGTAACATGTAAAATAAATGTAACATGCTTAAAGGTAACTTGTTAAAATGTAACACATTAAAAACGTTATGAGTACTGGTATGAGTAAAAGTTTTTATGTCAGCTTGGTGGTTGAGTGATTATAGTACTGCTGTACTCGCCTTGTAATCAGAAGGTAGCTGGTTTGATTCTATGTTACTTTGTTTGTATTACCTGTCACTAGTTTGGTATTACTAATTTAATTAATCTTTGTCACAGGTGTACGAGGCTGCTAGGCTGGCCAATGCTGACAGTTTTATCCGACAGTTCCCTGATGGCTACAGTACCATTCTGGGGGAGAGAGGAGTTACCGTGTCTGGGGGCCAGAAACAGAGGATAGCTATCGCCCGCGCTCTACTGAAAATCCCATCCATCCTCATACTAGACGAGGCTACCAGGTCAGTTGCAAGGGAATGACTTGATCGTAAAACATGTTAAAATGTAACATGTAAAAATGTAACATGTGGAAATATAAGAAGTTAAAATGTAACATGTTAAAATGTAACGTGTTAAAATGTAACATTTTAAAATGTAACATGCTTAAATGTAACGTGTTAAAATGTAACATATTAAAATGTAACATGTAAAAATGTAACATGTAAAATTGTAACCTTTTAAAATGTAACATGCTTAAAGGTAACTTGTTAAAATGTAACATATTAAAAACGTTATGAGTACTGGTATGAGTAAAAGTTTTTATGTCAGCTTGGTGGTTGAGTGATTATAGTACTGCTGTAATCAGAAGGTAGCTGGTTTGATTCTATGTTACTTTGTTTGTATTACCGGTCACTAGTTTGGTATTACTAATTTAATTAATCTTTGTCACAGGTGTACGAGGCTGCTGGGCTGGCCAATGCTGACAGTTTTATCCGACAGTTCCCTGATGGCTACACAGTACCATTCTGGGGGAGAGAGGAGTTACCGTGTCTGGGGGCCAGAAACAGAGGATAGCTATCGCCCGCGCTCTACTGAAAATCCCATCCATCCTCATACTAGACGAGGCTACCAGGTCAGTTGCAAGGGAAAGACTTGATCATAAAAAATGTTAAAATGTAACATGTAAATATGTAAATATGTAAAATGTAAAAATGTAGACGACGACGACGACGACGACGACGACGACGACGACGACGACGACGACGACGACGACGACGACGACGACGACGACGACGACGACGACGACGACGACGACGACGACGACGACGACGACGACGACGACGACGACGACGACGACGACGACGACGACGACGACGACGACGACGACGACGACGACGACGACGACGACGACGACGACGACGACGACGACGACGACGACGACGACGACGACGACGACGACGACGACGACGACGACGACGACGACGACGACGACGACGACGACGACGACGACGACGACGACGACGACGACGACGACGACGACGACGACGACGACGACGACGACGACGACGACGACGACGACGACGACGACGACGACGACGACGACGACGACGACGACGACGACGACGACGACGACGACGACGACGGTTTTTATGTCAGCTTGGTGGTTGAGTGATTATAGTACTGCTGTACTCGCCTTGTAATCAGAAGGTAGCTGGTTTGATTCTATGTTACTTTGTTTGTATTACCTGTCACTAGTTTGGTATTACTAATTTAATTAATCTTTGTCACAGGTGTACGTGGCTGCTGGGCTGGCCAATGCTGACAGTTTTATCCGACAGTTCCCTGATGGCTACAGTACCATTCTGGGGGAGAGAGGAGTTACCGTGTCTGGGGGCCAGAAACAGAGGATAGCTATCGCCGCTACAAGCGCTCTTAGCGCTCTACTGAAAATCCCATCCATCCTCATACTAGACGAGGCTACCAGGTCAGTTGCAAGGGAATGACTTGATCGTAAAACATGTTAAAATCTAACATGTAAAAATGTAATATGTGGAAATATAAGAAGTTAAAATGTAACATGTTAAAATGTAACGTGTTAAAATGTAACATTTTAAAATGTAACATGCTTAAATGTAACGTGTTAAAATGTAACATATTAAAATGTAACATGTAAAAATGTAACATGTAAAATTGTAACCTTTTAAAATGTAACATGCTTAAAGGTAACTTGTTAAAATGTAACACATTAAAAACGTTATGAGTACTGGTATGAGTAAAAGTTTTTATGTCAGCTTGGTGGTTGAGTGATTATAGTACTGCTGTACTCGCCTTGTAATCAGAAGGTAGCTGGTTTGATTCTATGTTACTTTGTTTGTATTACCTGTCACTAGTTTGGTATTACTAATTTAATTAATCTTTGTCACAGGTGTACGAGGCTGCTAGGCTGGCCAATGCTGACAGTTTTATCCGACAGTTCCCTGATGGCTACAGTACCATTCTGGGGGAGAGAGGAGTTACCGTGTCTGGGGGCCAGAAACAGAGGATAGCTATCGCCCGCGCTCTACTGAAAATCCCATCCATCCTCATACTAGACGAGGCTACCAGGTCAGTTGCAAGGGAATGACTTGAAGTTGCAAGGGAATGACTTGATCGTAAAACATGTTAAAATGTAACATGTAAAAATGTAACATGTGGAAATATAAGAAGTTAAAATGTAACATGTTAAAATGTAACGTGTTAAAATGTAACATTTTAAAATGTAACATGCTTAAATGTAACGTGTTAAAATGTAACATATTATGTAACATATTAAAATGTAACATGTAAAAATGTAACATGTAAAATTGTAACCTTTTAAAATGTAACATGCTTAAAGGTAACTTGTTAAAATGTAACATATTAAAAACGTTATGAGTACTGGTATGAGTAAAAGTTTTTATGTCAGCTTGGTGGTTGAGTGATTATAGTACTGCTGTAATCAGAAGGTAGCTGGTTTGATTCTATGTTACTTTGTTTGTATTACCCGTCACTAGTTTGGTATTACTAATTTAATTAATCTTTGTCACAGGTGTACGAGGCTGCTGGGCTGGCCAATGCTGACAGTTTTATCCGACAGTTCCCTGATGGCTACAGTACCATTCTGGGGGAGAGAGGAGTTACCGTGTCTGGGGGCCAGAAACAGAGGATAGCTATCGCCCGCGCTCTACTGAAAATCCCATCCATCCTCATACTAGACGAGGCTACCAGGTCAGTTGCAAGGGAAAGACTTGATCATAAAAAATGTTAAAATGTAACATGTAAATATGTAAATATGTAAAATGTAAAAATGTAGACGACGACGACGACGACGACGACGACGACGACGACGACGACGACGACGACGACGACGACGACGACGACGACGACGACGACGACGACGACGACGACGACGACGACGACGACGACGACGACGACGACGACGACGACGACGACGACGACGACGACGACGACGACGACGACGACGACGACGACGACGACGACGACGACGACGGTTTTTATGTCAGCTTGGTGGTTGAGTGATTATAGTACTGCTGTACTCGCCTTGTAATCAGAAGGTAGCTGGTTTGATTCTATGTTACTTTGTTTGTATTACCTGTCACTAGTTTGGTATTACTAATTTAATTAATCTTTGTCACAGGTGTACGTGGCTGCTGGGCTGGCCAATGCTGACAGTTTTATCCGACAGTTCCCTGATGGCTACAGTACCATTCTGGGGGAGAGAGGAGTTACCGTGTCTGGGGGCCAGAAACAGAGGATAGCTATCGCCGCTACAAGCGCTCTTAGCGCTCTACTGAAAATCCCATCCATCCTCATACTAGACGAGGCTACCAGGTCAGTTGCAAGGGAATGACTTGATCGTAAAACATGTTAAAATCTAACATGTAAAAATGTAATATGTGGAAATATAAGAAGTTAAAATGTAACATGTTAAAATGTAACGTGTTAAAATGTAACATTTTAAAATGTAACATGCTTAAATGTAACGTGTTAAAATGTAACATATTAAAATGTAACATGTAAAAATGTAACATGTAAAATTGTAACCTTTTAAAATGTAACATGCTTAAAGGTAACTTGTTAAAATGTAACACATTAAAAATGTTATGAGTACTGGTATGAGTAAAAGTTTTTATGTCAGCTTGGTGGTTGAGTGATTATAGTACTGCTGTACTCGCCTTGTAATCAGAAGGTAGCTGGTTTGATTCTATGTTACTTTGTTTGTATTACCTGTCACTAGTTTGGTATTACTAATTTAATTAATCTTTGTCACAGGTGTACGAGGCTGCTAGGCTGGCCAATGCTGACAGTTTTATCCGACAGTTCCCTGATGGCTACAGTACCATTCTGGGGGAGAGAGGAGTTACCGTGTCTGGGGGCCAGAAACAGAGGATAGCTATCGCCCGCGCTCTACTGAAAATCCCATCCATCCTCATACTAGACGAGGCTACCAGGTCAGTTGCAAGGGAATGACTTGATCGTAAAACATGTTAAAATGTAACATGTAAAAATGTAACATGTGGAAATATAAGAAGTTAAAATGTAACATGTTAAAATGTAACGTGTTAAAATGTAACATTTTAAAATGTAACATGCTTAAATGTAACGTGTTAAAATGTAACATATTAAAATGTAACATGTAAAAATGTAACATGTAAAATTGTAACCTTTTAAAATGTAACATGCTTAAAGGTAACTTGTTAAAATGTAACATATTAAAAACGTTATGAGTACTGGTATGAGTAAAAGTTTTTATGTCAGCTTGGTGGTTGAGTGATTATAGTACTGCTGTAATCAGAAGGTAGCTGGTTTGATTCTATGTTACTTTGTTTGTATTACCCGTCACTAGTTTGGTATTACTAATTTAATTAATCTTTGTCACAGGTGTACGAGGCTGCTGGGCTGGCCAATGCTGACAGTTTTATCCGACAGTTCCCTGATGGCTACACAGTACCATTCTGGGGGAGGTTACCGTGTCTGGGGGCCAGAAACAGAGGATAGCTATCGCCCGCGCTCTACTGAAAATCCCATCCATCCTCATACTAGACGAGGCTACCAGGTCAGTTGCAAGGGAAAGACTTGATCATAAAAAATGTTAAAATGTAACATGTAAATATGTAAATATGTAAAATGTAAAAATGTAGACGACGACGACGACGACGACGACGACGACGACGACGACGACGACGACGACGACGACGACGACGACGACGACGACGACGACGACGACGACGACGACGACGACGACGACGACGACGACGACGACGACGACGACGACGACGACGACGACGACGACGACGACGACGACGACGACGACGACGACGACGACGACGACGACGACGACGACGACGACGACGACGACGACGACGACGACGACGACGACGACGACGACGACGACGACGACGACGACGACGACGACGACGACGACGACGACGACGACGACGACGACGACGACGACGACGACGACGACGACGACGACGACGACGACGACGACGACGACGACGACGACGACGACGACGACGACGACGACGACGACGACGACGACGACGACGACGACGACGACGACGACGACGACGACGACGACGACGACGACGACGACGACGACGACGACGACGACGACGACGACGACGACGACGACGACGACGACGACGACGACGGTTTTTATGTCAGCTTGGTGGTTGAGTGATTATAGTACTGCTGTACTCGCCTTGTAATCAGAAGGTAGCTGGTTTGATTCTATGTTACTTTGTTTGTATTACCTGTCACTAGTTTGGTATTACTAATTTAATTAATCTTTGTCACAGGTGTACGTGGCTGCTGGGCTGGCCAATGCTGACAGTTTTATCCGACAGTTCCCTGATGGCTACAGTACCATTCTGGGGGAGAGAGGAGTTACCGTGTCTGGGGGCCAGAAACAGAGGATAGCTATCGCCGCTACAAGCGCTCTTAGCGCTCTACTGAAAATCCCATCCATCCTCATACTAGACGAGGCTACCAGGTCAGTTGCAAGGGAATGACTTGATCGTAAAACATGTTAAAATCTAACATGTAAAAATGTAATATGTGGAAATATAAGAAGTTAAAATGTAACATGTTAAAATGTAACGTGTTAAAATGTAACATTTTAAAATGTAACATGCTTAAATGTAACGTGTTAAAATGTAACATATTAAAATGTAACATGTAAAAATGTAACATGTAAAATTGTAACCTTTTAAAATGTAACATGCTTAAAGGTAACTTGTTAAAATGTAACACATTAAAAACGTTATGAGTACTGGTATGAGTAAAAGTTTTTATGTCAGCTTGGTGGTTGAGTGATTATAGTACTGCTGTACTCGCCTTGTAATCAGAAGGTAGCTGGTTTGATTCTATGTTACTTTGTTTGTATTACCTGTCACTAGTTTGGTATTACTAATTTAATTAATCTTTGTCACAGGTGTACGAGGCTGCTAGGCTGGCCAATGCTGACAGTTTTATCCGACAGTTCCCTGATGGCTACAGTACCATTCTGGGGGAGAGAGGAGTTACCGTGTCTGGGGGCCAGAAACAGAGGATAGCTATCGCCCGCGCTCTACTGAAAATCCCATCCATCCTCATACTAGACGAGGCTACCAGGTCAGTTGCAAGGGAATGACTTGATCGTAAAACATGTTAAAATGTAACATGTAAAAATGTAACATGTGGAAATATAAGAAGTTAAAATGTAACATGTTAAAATGTAACGTGTTAAAATGTAACATTTTAAAATGTAACATGCTTAAATGTAACGTGTTAAAATGTAACATATTAAAATGTAACATGTAAAAATGTAACATGTAAAATTGTAACCTTTTAAAATGTAACATGCTTAAAGGTAACTTGTTAAAATGTAACATATTAAAAACGTTATGAGTACTGGTATGAGTAAAAGTTTTTATGTCAGCTTGGTGGTTGAGTGATTATAGTACTGCTGTAATCAGAAGGTAGCTGGTTTGATTCTATGTTACTTTGTTTGTATTACCCGTCACTAGTTTGGTATTACTAATTTAATTAATCTTTGTCACAGGTGTACGAGGCTGCTGGGCTGGCCAATGCTGACAGTTTTATCCGACAGTTCCCTGATGGCTACAGTACCATTCTGGGGGAGAGAGGAGTTACCGTGTCTGGGGGCCAGAAACAGAGGATAGCTATCGCCCGCGCTCTACTGAAAATCCCATCCATCCTCATACTAGACGAGGCTACCAGGTCAGTTGCAAGGGAAAGACTTGATCATAAAAAATGTTAAAATGTAACATGTAAATATGTAAATATGTAAAATGTAAAAATGTAGACGACGACGACGACGACGACGACGACGACGACGACGACGACGACGACGACGACGACGACGACGACGACGACGACGACGACGACGACGACGACGACGACGACGACGACGACGACGACGACGACGACGACGACGACGACGACGACGACGACGACGACGACGACGACGACGACGACGACGACGACGACGACGACGACGACGACGACGACGACGACGACGACGACGACGACGACGACGACGACGACGACGACGACGACGACGACGACGACGACGACGACGACGACGACGACGACGACGACGACGACGACGACGACGACGACGACGACGACGACGACGACGACGACGACGACGACGACGACGACGACGACGACGACGACGACGACGACGACGACGACGACGACGACGACGACGACGACGACGACGACGACGACGACGACGACGACGACGACGACGACGACGACGACGACGACGACGACGACGACGACGACGACGACGACGACGACGACGACGACGACGACGACGACGACGACGACGACGACGACGACGACGACGACGACGACGACGACGACGACGACGACGACGACGACGACGACGACGACGACGACGACGACGACGACGACGACGACGACGACGACGACGACGACGACGACGACGACGACGACGACGACGACGACGACGACGACGACGACGACGACGACGACGACGACGACGGTTTTTATGTCAGCTTGGTGGTTGAGTGATTATAGTACTGCTGTACTCGCCTTGTAATCAGAAGGTAGCTGGTTTGATTCTATGTTACTTTGTTTGTATTACCTGTCACTAGTTTGGTATTACTAATTTAATTAATCTTTGTCACAGGTGTACGTGGCTGCTGGGCTGGCCAATGCTGACAGTTTTATCCGACAGTTCCCTGATGGCTACAGTACCATTCTGGGGGAGAGAGGAGTTACCGTGTCTGGGGGCCAGAAACAGAGGATAGCTATCGCCGCTACAAGCGCTCTTAGCGCTCTACTGAAAATCCCATCCATCCTCATACTAGACGAGGGAGGCTACCAGGTCAGTTGCAAGGGAATGACTTGATCGTAAAACATGTTAAAATCTAACATGTAAAAATGTAATATGTGGAAATATAAGAAGTTAAAATGTAACATGTTAAAATGTAACGTGTTAAAATGTAACATTTTAAAATGTAACATGCTTAAATGTAACGTGTTAAAATGTAACATATTAAAATGTAACATGTAAAAATGTAACATGTAAAATTGTAACCTTTTAAAATGTAACATGCTTAAAGGTAACTTGTTAAAATGTAACACATTAAAAACGTTATGAGTACTGGTATGAGTAAAAGTTTTTATGTCAGCTTGGTGGTTGAGTGATTATAGTACTGCTGTACTCGCCTTGTAATCAGAAGGTAGCTGGTTTGATTCTATGTTACTTTGTTTGTATTACCTGTCACTAGTTTGGTATTACTAATTTAATTAATCTTTGTCACAGGTGTACGAGGCTGCTAGGCTGGCCAATGCTGACAGTTTTATCCGACAGTTCCCTGATGGCTACAGTACCATTCTGGGGGAGAGAGGAGTTACCGTGTCTGGGGGCCAGAAACAGAGGATAGCTATCGCCCGCGCTCTACTGAAAATCCCATCCATCCTCATACTAGACGAGGCTACCAGGTCAGTTGCAAGGGAATGACTTGATCGTAAAACATGTTAAAATGTAACATGTAAAAATGTAACATGTGGAAATATAAGAAGTTAAAATGTAACATGTTAAAATGTAACGTAAAATGTAATGTAAAATGTATAACCACAATGCTCCAGTTACAATAGAAATTTCTGAAGGAACATATGAAGTGGTTGAGCTTGCAAAGGAAATTCAAAAGCAAATTCCAAACTTTTTCCTTACAGCTAATAACAAAACTATGAAAGCGACATTACTTTCTAGCCACGTGTTTGATTTTACAAAACCATGTTTAGGGTCTGTTTTATTGGGATTTAAAGGTGTTTCTACTCCTGGTGTTCAGTTTGAATCTACAAATAAAATAAACATTAATAATGTAAATGTGATTAGAGTAAAATGTAATATCGCAAACGGGTCCTATTTAAATGGCAACAAATCACACACCATACATAGCTTTTATCCAGAAGCTCCTCCTGGCTACAAAATTATTGAAGTTCCAAGAAATATTATATATTTTCCTGTAAATAAGAGAAGTTTAGATGTTGTCAGTATTACATTTGCCGATCAGCACGACAAGGCAATTGACTTTAACGGAGAAGAAACTACAATTACTTGTCATATAAAAAAGATATGAGAATTTATAAGAATTTATCTATAAGTGTACAAAATGCTAGGTTCCTAAAGTCAATAGGACTAAAGTTAAAATTTTCTATTAATAAAAATGGAAGATTTTCTAGACGTTACAGGGAAATCCCAATTCGACGATAGTGTGGTTAAAATTACAAATCACTCCTATGTTCCCCACAACACTTTGGCAATAAATAATTCTGATGAAATTCGAATATGTATTAATAATCAAGATTTGCTAACTCTCCCATGTAGGAGTTATCTGTATTTAGTATTAAGGGAGAAATTGAAAATCATGATAAAGGTCATTTTATAAATAATGCATTTGCATTCTTATTTGATGAAATTAGATATGAAGTCGCAGGTAAAGAAATAGACATTGTAAGAAACCCAGGAATTTCTAGTCTTATGAAAATATTGAGCTCTTACAATAAAACAACTAAATTGTCAAATGTGGCATTTGATTCTGACACGAATTTAAAAGAGTTCCATAAAGGTGGCAAGTTTAGTACTTGTTTGCCATTAGAACTATTAATGGGTGTATTTGAGGATTTTAATAAGGTATTAGTAAATGTCAAACAAGAATTGGTGTTAAAAAGATCCAAAAATGATTTGAATTGTATATTAACAACCACTAGTGCTCCAGCCAGTGGTACTGCTGATATGATTCCTAAAATTACACTTAACTCAATTCAATGGGTGATGCCACATGTAATACCATCAGATGGGGAGAAGTTACAATTACAAAAGATGTTACTGCAAAATAAAAATTTGCAAATTGCATTTAGAAGCTTAGAGTTGCATGAACTTCCATCATATCCCAATACTACAAGACATACATGGTCAGTAAAGACATCTTCAAGTTTGGAGAAGCCTAGGTATATTATATTTGGTTTCCAAACAGCTAGGGATAATAGTGCACGAAAAAGAACTGATGAATTTGATCACTGTAAGTTAAAAAATCTCAAAGTATTTCTAAACTCTGAATATTATCCTTTTAGTGATTTAAATCTCGACTTTGAAAATGGAGATGTCTCTAATGTTGCATATAATAACTATTGGACTTTGTTTATTATATTTAGTACTCTTTGACTTCCTTATGAGAATTCAAATGTTTTTGTTTTACATATGGTTTTCTGTTGTTCATTAATTATTCAGTAAATAAGTTTGACCAATTTAGTACATTATAAAAGTTTCTTCCAGTAAAGTATTCTTTTCATTTCATTCTATTTAACTTGTAACAATAGTATTTTATAACAGGTTATGGGCCCAGACACCCTTATATTGTCTGTTACAGGTTTTAAATAGAATAATTTATTGCTTGAGATAAAATCTTTAGTATGGAATTCGTTATGCAAAAAATGGAATTGCTGCATGGAAAGGACAACTGGGATGATTGGAAATATCTCATGCAAATTAGGCTTAAAGGAATCCCAGATGCATACGAAGCCATTTCTGGTAAAATGGAATTGCCAGAGAAACCTAAAGATGAAACACAAGCTGCAGAAATGAAAGAATACAAAATGAAGATGGATAAGTATAACAAAACACAGTCAGAAGTAATGTTTATGTTAGCATCTTCATTAAGTAAGGAAGTAAGAGCTCAGGTAAGAAACCTAGAAAAACCAGATGAGGTTTGGAAGGAGCTGCATAATCTATTTGCGGAAATAGAGGAAAATAAAGCCTATGATATATGCTCTCTGTTCTTCACCTACAAATGGGATCAACACTTGGATATGGCTGGGAACCTATCTGCAATCAAGTCATTATGGGTAAAGCTTCAAGAAGAAATTAAGAAAATCCAAGACAAGAAAGAAGATAGTTTACCTCAGATATTGTTGATTTGCAAGATTTTTGAAATCCTACCAGCAGAATATTCCAACTTTCAGACAACTTGGTTAATGATTCACAAGGATAAAGCGAGAAACCTTGACAATCTTACAAATTGGCTGTGTACAGAAGCAAGAAAGCTGACTTCAAAGGAAAAAGAGAAAGAAGATACAGCTTTAATGGCGGTCAATAGATCTAAAGAAGCCAAAGGTAACTTAGTAGGTGTACAGAAAAACAGCAAAAACAATGATAAAAAGAAAAAGTTTCCATGCCACTATTGTCACAAGAAAGGACATTGGTTGCAAGAGTGTCAGAAATGGATAGCGGATGGAAAACCTGAAAGAAAACCTGAAAAGAAAAGCTTGGAAAAAGAATCCAAACAAGCAGCACTAACCATATTAAGTAATTGTGTTTTTCAAACCCAGAATACTACCGCATCACATGATTGGTACGTGGACAGTGGTGCTACCAACCATGTTACACATTGTAGGGAAATGTTTACTGACTTTGAACAATTTGAGTTACCTCATGCAGTTACAATGGCAAATGGACAACAGACAAGTGCTATTGGTAGAGGAACAATTTGAATGAAAGCAAATTTGGATGGTATTTGGAATACAGTAAAGCTAACCAATGTATGGTATGTACCTGGTATTTTTGCAAACCTATTTTCAGTAACCGCTGCTCAAGATTTAAATGTAAATAGTAAATTTGTATCGACATCCAAGGATTGCACTTTGTTTGATAGAAATGGTAAACCACTCATCAAAGGACATCGAAGTCAAGGCGGAGGCTTGTTTAAATTAGCAGTAAGAAAATCAGTAGACCTCATGGCTGTTATGGAAGGAGTTCCAGCTGTTAATCAGTTGCAGTTACTTCATGAACAACTAGGACATCAAAGCAAAACTCATGTACAAGAAATTGCAAGGAGAGAACTGAACCTTAATCTCAAGCTTGACAATGAGGTATGTGAAGGTTGTGCTTATGGAAAAATGCACAGAACACAATTCAGAAGCAGAGATGAACACAGAGCTTCAGTACCTGGTGAAATCATTCACTCTGATGTTTGTGGACCTTTCTTTGAGTCGATTGGAGGTTCAAAGTACTTTGTATTGTTCAAGGATGACTTTACTCGCTACCGCAGTGTTTATTTTATGAAGACAAAATCTCAAGTTGTAGAGAAGCTGAAGCAGTTTCTTGCAGAAGTCAAAGTCACAGGCCATGTAATATGTAAGTTGAGATGTGATGGAGGAGGTGAATTCGACAATGAAAGTATTAGACGAGTCCTTCAAGTGAATGGAATACAACAGTTGATCACAATGCCATACACACCACAACAGAATGGATCTGCAGAGAGAGAAAATCGGACCATAGTTGAATGTGCAAGGTCAATGATGCATGCTCACGGTGATCTGCCTCAAGGCTTGTGGGCTGAATTGATAAACACTGCAGCCTACATTTTGAATAGAACTGCTAAGTCATCAGTTGCCGGAAAGACTCCATATGAATCATGGTTTGGAAAAAGACCTACGATAAAACATTTACGGGTTATCGGGACAGATTGTTTTGTCCATATTCCAAAGCAGAGAAGACGTAAGTTTGACAAGAAAGCGATGAAATGCAAACTTATTGGATATGATGGTAATGATGGATATCGTCTCTGGAATTCATGGAAATGTACTGTCATTCGGTCCAGGGATGTAAAATTTTTGAAAGAGCCTATTAGTGAATCCATAGTAAATAGGCCTATATCTTCAGAAGAAAAAGTCCCCGATGAAGCAAAAGATGAGAACTGTTCAGCCCCTGTAGTAGAAAATGTCCCCATTCTCTTTCCTGAAGATGAATCGGAAGAAGATAAATTGACAGACGAGGAAGCAGAACAACAGGAAGAAAACGTTGTGCAAACTCGCCAACTCCGAGATAGAGCTATGGTAAGGCAGCCCATTCGTTTTGAAGATTTTGTGATGAGTGCTGTTATGGGGAACACACACTATGAACCTAATACATACATGGAGGCATCGAAATGTGAAGATCATCTGCAATGGCAAAAAGCAATGGAAGATGAGATTAACTCACTTCACATGAATGAAGTGTGGACACTTACTGAACTACCCAAAGGTCACAAAGCCATACCTTGTAAATGGGTATACAAAGTAAAAACAAATGCCGATGGATCCATAGAGAGATACAAAGCCCGTCTAGTAGTAAAGGGATTTGTACAGAAGAAAGGAATTGATTATAATCAAACCTTTAGTCCAGTAGCAAAAATGCCAACAATCAGAAGTGTTATCGCAGTAGCTGCTAATGAAGGCATGAAACTTACACAATTTGATGTGTCTACTGCCTTTTTGTACGGCAAAATAAATGAAGAAATTTATATGCATCAACCAGAAGGATTCAGTGATAACAGTAATCACGTCTGCAAGCTTAATAGAAGTTTGTATGGTTTGAAACAAGCACCAAGATGCTGGAACGAGAGAGTTGGAATGGTCCTAACAAAACTGGGACTGAAAAAGAGTGATGATGATCCATGTCTTTTTATCCGTAACAACAATGGACATAAGTTAATCGTTGTTCTATATGTTGATGATGGACTCATTGCTTCAACTCATGATGAAGACTTAAATTCATTCCTAGTAGAATTGAAAAAAGAATTTAAAATCAAGTCAAAACCAGCAGATTATTTTTTAGGATTGGAGATTTCCAAATCTGGTGAAAATATCAAATTAAGTCAAGGAGGATATGTTTCAAGAATTTTGGAAAGATTCAACATGAACAACTGCAGATCAGCACCAACACCTATAGTAAAATCTGAACAGGAAGACAAAAGAACAGATGAGACGTCTTTTCCGTATCGAGAAGCTGTCGGAGCTCTTATGTACCTCATGGTTAGTACCAGACCGGACATAGCGTACGCAGTGAGTGTCGTCTCCAGAAGCCTAGAAAATCCTACAATAAATGATTGGTGTCGAGTGAAGAGAATACTCAGATATCTTCAGGGTACTAAAGATTGTGGAATCGTGTACAAGAAGCACATTGGAAGTGGCGTTCTTAATTGCTACAGTGATTCAGACTTTGGTGGTGACCATGAAACCAGGAGATCGACAACAGGACTACTGACTCTGTACGCAGGTGGAGCGATATCATGGATCAGCCAACGACAGCCTTCTGTTCAACTTTCCACTACGGGAGCAGAGATAGTAGCTGCGAGTGAGGCGGCCAGGGATGCAATTTGGTTAAAGCGATTACTAAGCTCATTAACTGAACTTAAAAGTACACCTGTGATCTTCGTAGACAATGAAGCTGCTATATGTCTAGCACAGAATCCAGAGCATCACAGAAGAACCAAACACATTGAAATAAAACACTTTTTCATTCGAGAACAAGTGACAGCAGGAAACCTGGAAGTGAAGAAAATTGACACAAGTGAACAACTAGCTGATTTGTTTACAAAACCTCTTCTTGGACCAAGGTTGAAGGTTTTAAGACAGAAAATTGGACTGGCTTAACGTTCCCATGAAGTCTCTAAGGAAGCCTTGAGTAGGGGGAGTGTTGCATATAATAACTATTGGACTTTGTTTATTATATTTAGTACTCTTTGACTTCCTTATGAGAATTCAAATGTTTTTGTTTTACATATGGTTTTCTGTTGTTCATTAATTATTCAGTAAATAAGTTTGACCAATTTAGTACATTATAAAAGTTTCTTCCAGTAAAGTATTCTTTTCATTTCATTCTATTTAACTTGTAACAATAGTATTTTATAACATCTAAAGCTTATGAGATGTTTATGAGGTTTAGAGAGACTTACTATAATACTATCCCAGATCCTATGATTAGTAGGGCTGAGTTTATGAAGAAATATCCACTAATTGTAATAGACTGTTCTAGACAGAACGAAACAGTGAAGGAAGGAATTGTTGATATTAAATTAGAGATTGAAACTGCAGAAAATGTGCCAGCAAATACATCTGCATATTGTTTGATAATACATGATAAAGTGTTTGAGTACAATCCTTTGTCAAATGAGATAAATAAAATGTAAATAAAAGATGAAAAACATTCAACAAGAATTGGTTGACTCTGCAAATCAAATACGAGAGAAATATAGAGCTTTAAAACGTGGCAAGTTTCTAGAGGCTGAAGAGAGGTTTCAAACATTCCAACCTTTAATAGAGCTATTACAAGAATTAAAAAAAATTGCCAAAACAGAGAGGCCTCGAATGGAGATTCTCCCAATGACTCCATCTAGAATAAATACCAATAATACCAAGATTGCAACCATTACAGCAATCCACCCCACAGAAATTAGATTTTGGTCTTTTAGCATTAGACTATTTAGGAAATTACCTCAGTAAAAGTAGTATGACAGACACTACATATGGTATTAGACGAGAAGCAAATAAATTTGTTATTGGAAATAAGGAAGTTGATATTGCCAATGATGATGTTACAATTGCAAATAAAACCTACAAGGGGACAAAAGGTTTGTGGCAATCGTTAACTTTAAAAGAACCTGAGGATTGTACTCAGGCTGATTTGCAAAATTATAAAGAGATTTTGGAAGCTACAAATGGACATTTAAAGAGTTACAAAGATGGTGCACCAATTTCAAGTAATAGACATAATAAATATCTTAATATAATTAAACCTCTTTTTAAATCTGTTGGTGAAGGTTTGAGACAAGTGACTGGTAATAAAATAGACTATATTTATTGGGATGATCCTAATGAGCTTGTAGATCGGTTAAGACTTCTTTGGCTAAGTCGCCAAGCCGGTAACTCAGGAGTGGATAATGAAATAGATTCCATTATTGAGGAATTAAGAGAAAGTGGAATTATTTATTAAATAAAAATATGTTTATAGATAAATTTTATCGTTTATATAATCCATATAATAAGCCTGCAGAACCTAGGGCTAGTAATGAACCTACTTTAAATTTACAAGACGATAGTTGGAATTGTTTAAACCGTAAAATTGGTAATGTTAAAGATGGGGAGTTTGTAGATGATGTATCAACTTTGGGACAGACATTAACTAGAAAAGGTGATGTCTTTTTACAAGGTAAAACTAAATATGAGTTTTTAGAATCTAAGAATAAAAATTGGAATGCTAAAAAACAGAAACTTACTAATGTGGGAAAGGCTGAAAGTTTAGATGATGTGCCCACTTTACAACAGACTTTAATACGAAAAAAAGATGGTACATTTGTACAAGACAATAATAATTATGAATTTTTAGAAACAGAGAATGGCGTTTGGAATGCTAAGAAACGGAAAATTACTAATGTAGAAAAGGGTGAAAGTTTAGATGATGTGCCCACTTTACAACAGACTTTAATACGAAAAGAAGATGGTAAATTTGTACAAGACGATAATAATTATGAATTTTTAGAATCAGAGAATGGTGTTTGGAATGCAAAGAAACAGAAAATTAGTAATTTGATGGAAGGTACAGATAGTAAAGATGCTGTGAATGTTTCACAAGTTCCAAAAATGGAAGCAGGCTATTGGAGTTTTAATAGTAAAAGGTTAGTACGTGTTAAACCTGCCATTGATGACACTGACTGTGTTATAAAAGAACAGACTATAACTTTTGATAAAAAAGAAAAATGTTGGGATGCCAAAAAACAATTTATAAGAAATCTACCAGAGGGGGAACATTTGGATGATATTTGTTTAATGTCACAATCTATGCATTACGATGGATCAAAATTTGTATATGGAGAAAACTATTTTAATTTGATGGAATATAATCCTGATTTATTAGTTGCTGACCCCACATCTTTGAGTGGATTTAAGTATATAGATAATAGACCATATATACCAGAAAACTATGTATTTAAAAGAATGGAAGATAATCTATTGATTGGGGCTAATGGTGATGTATTTAGAGTTACAGGAAAGGATGATGTTATAAAAAATGAATGAAATTGCATACGAACTTCATAAGCCTGTAAGAAAGAATTTCATTAGAAGGTCTTTTAAAGTATTGGGTATAAACGAAACCATACAAATAGATTTAATTGATATGCAAAACTATGCTAGAGAAAATTCTGGCAATAAATATATTTTAACTTTAATAGATACATTTTCTAAAAAAGCTTATGCTGCTCCACTAAAGAATAAGACAGGGTTGGTGGTTACAGAAGCCATTAAAACCATTCTACCAAAGGGGGTTAAAAACATTCAATCTGACAATGGAAAAGAATTTTTTAATCAATATTTTAGCAAACTAATGAAAAAATTAAATATTAATCACTATCACACATTTTCTACAACTAAGGCTGCAATTGTGGAGAGGTTTCAGAGAACTTTAAAGAATTGGTTATATAGAGAATTTAGTGCTCAGGGGAGTTATAAATGGTTGGATTTACTTCCAAAGTTAATTCGAAAATATAATAATAAGGTGCATAGTGTCATATGTTTGTTGTTCTTTTATATTTATTTAGTTATTATTAAGATCATCTGGAGATTGTTGTTGTTTTGTATTTACAAATAATTCAGTTGGTAACATTTTATTCCTAAGATAAAAATTGTTAATCAATATAAAACTTCTTTATTTGACATGGTGGCAGCGGTTTAGTTTTTTTAAAAATGCCAAAAAACAATAGATTATCAATCAGAGGAAACAAATCAAATCAATCATCAGAAACACATAATGTTCTAGAACCAAGACAGCAGCAAAATAGGACTACATCAGTCATGTTTCAACCTCCTGAACCTTTTGATTCCAAATATCCAGAGTTATGGGAAAAGTGGTTTAAGCGATTTGAAAGGTATAGAATTGCATCAGGACTGGACAATGAACCTCAAGTAAAACAAGTAAGCTGCTTGATTTACTGTATGGGGCCTGATTCTGAGGATATATTATCAACAGCACACCTCTCAGAAGATGACAAAGCCTCATATGAATCTGTAACAGAAGCCTTTGACAACATATTTACTGGCAAAAGAAATGTCATATACGAACGAGCAAAGTTTAATTCAAGATCACAACAACCAGATGAATTATTTGATACATTTCTGGCAGACATAAGCTCAATGGCCGAACACTGTTCATTCAAGAACCTTAAAGCAGAACTAATACGTGATAGAATTGTAGTGGGTATAACTGATAAACGTTTATCGGCCCAATTACAAGAAGATTCAAATCTTACATTGGAAGAAGCAGTTCAAAAATGCAAACAAAAAGAGTCCATCAGCAAACAAGCAGCTGAACTAGAAATGATATGCCAAGGAAAACATGCAGAAGTTGACCGAATCAAATCAGACCAAAAACAAAGTGCAAGATTTAACAAAACCCATGATTTAAAGACAGCTAGGAAAGAATGTTGTTGGAACTGTGGAGGTCCAATGCACCCCATGCCCTGCTAAAGATTTAACATGCCATTACTGCCAAAAAATCGGTCACTTTGCCAAACATTGCAGAAGCAGATTATTAGAGACTAAAACAACGGACAACACGAAGAGACTCAACGAAATAGGACGTTTGGACAAGCCTGACAACACTGAAGCTTCAGTAGCATATTTAGGACCTGTGAATGCTTCATGCTATGACTCCAGTTCTTGGTATGTAGAAATATTTATCAATAACCAGTTAGTTAAAGCGAAACTTGATTCAGGCGCAGAAGTTACAGCCATTCCTTCAAATGTAATTCATGCAAAACTTATGAAATCTGACCGTATACTTAGGAATGCTGATCAGAGGGAACTAGATGTAAGAGGTATGTTTATAGCAGACATAGCTTACGATGGGAAAATGGTAAAAGAAAAGGTGTATGTTGTTGCAGGATTAAATGAACCTTTACTTTGAATTCCTGCGATTAAATCTTTAAATCTCATAACCCTCAGAAAAGCTGATACTGCAGGACTTAACTCAATTACCTTAGACTCTGTATTAACGAGCCACCCTGAGCTTTTCATTGGTCTGGGTAGCATTCCAGGAGAATATAAGATTGAATTGAACAAAAACGCTCAACCGCACTCGGTTCGAGCTCCAAGAAACATATCAATTCCTTTACGTTCAAAAGTGGAGACAGAATTGAACAGAATGTTGGACTTAGGAGTGATAGAAAAAGTAGAGTCTCCAACTGACTGGTGTGCACCAATAGTACCAGTACTCAAGCCCAATGGTAGTCTACGTTTGTGTGTTGATTACACTGAACTTAATAGGAATGTTAAACGGCCAAAGATAATACTACCAGATGTAGAAGAAACACTAGGGCAAATTGGGCGCTCTAAAATATTTTCAAAACTAGATGCCCAGTCAGGGTTTTGGCAGATAAAAATATCACCTGACACAGCTAAACTAACTTCTTTTATTACTCCATTCGGAAGATTTTATTTCAAGAGATTACCCTTTGGCATTACAAGCGCACCAGAGTTTTTCACTACACAGATGTTTAAACTTTTAAATGGTATCGATGGGGTATTATGTCACATGGATGACATACTTATACATGGCCGAACACAAGAGGAGCATGATTACCGGCTCACTCAAGTATTAGATCGCTTAAAAAAAGCAAAGGTTGTACTGAACAAAGAAAAATGTTCTATTTCCCAAACATCTGTGAAGTTTCTTGGAAACCTGATCGACTGTGATGGTATCAAGGTCGATCCTGATCGTATACGAGCACTCGAGGAACTTCCCCCTCCTAAAGATATTGCGGGAGTTCGACGATTAAATGGTATGTTGAATCAACTGAACAAGTTCATTCCAAACTTAGCTGATAAAACTGAATCATTCCGTGAGCTTACTAGAAAGAATAGACAATTTTGTTGGACAAGTCAACATCAAGAAGCCCTTTCAGACATTATACAGACCGTCAATGAATCAATATCTTTAACTAAGTATGATGTAAATGCTGAATCTATTGTTATAGCCGATTCATCAGCATATGGATTGGGTGCAATGTTACTTCAGGTTGAAGATAAATCTCCCAAAGTAGTGATGTTTGCTTCAAGGACCTTACAGGCCCTAGTGGAAGACATCAATAGAAATCAATAGAAAAAATCTATTGATATCACTAGATGCTTAGTGATATCAATAGATGTTCATGGATATCATTACAAGTAAATACAAACAAATAGACATCACTGAAAACTTAGTCAATACATATCACTAGACATCTATAAACATAAAATATATCAATATAGATCATTTGAGCAAACAAATCGTTCATTGATATCAATAGAGAATATTTTTTAAATATGTTAGATGTAAATATAAATCAATAGACATCAATACGGATAAATAAAATGCAAAATATCTATAAAATGTATCACATATGAACATTATGGATTATACAAAATACCAATGTAAACTTTGTGAAATAAACAGTTATAAAAATGTTATTTTTTGAAAAAAGGAAAAACTCTAGTTCTAAACATTAAAATTGTTGTAAAACAGTTTACAACTTGTATTAAAACTGATTTAGAACTTCAAAAAAGTGGTTGTAAAACAATTTTAAAATTGTTGTAAAACCGTTACAGCTCGTATTGAAACTTATTTTTTTAAACTCCAAAAAACTTATTGTTAAACAATTTTAAAATTGTTTCAATCTTATATCAAAATTGTTGTAATATGAAGTTTATATAAAAATGTTTTAAAATTTTTATACAACAATTATTGTAATACAGCTTTCGACAACTTTAAACAATTTTTTTGCTTATTAGGTTATCGTTAGGGATAAAAATGGCTCACAAATTCATTATTGAATTCCTTATTTCTAGAAATCAATAAAAATAAATTGTATTGACACTATTCATATCACCCAAGTAGCAAGAAAACAGTTTGAACTGGTAATAAAACAGTTTTGAAACATGTTAAAGCATATAAGTACATGCTTGAAATGACACAAATGCCATTGAACATCTTTTTAAAGTTAATTATGAGGCCTAACACAGCTTCTCGCATTCAAAATTGCTATCATTACTCAATTCCATATGAAGCGTCCGTGGTGTAATGGCTAAGACAACCGGCTTCCATGCTGGAGTCCCGGGTTCAAATCTCGGGAACCCACTGGACTTTTTGCCAAGAATTTTTTTACTTTTTTATTTTTATTTTATTTTTAGTGCATAGTTGATATTATTTAATGTTTTGAAACAAATTAAAAATGGTTTTTTAACAAGCTACAAATTATTTTCAAATAAGCTAATGACTCGGATCCTATTTACTTGTATTGATATGTATTGATGTGTATTGATGTGTATTGGCCCAAATACACATACACATCAATAAGTATCAATATACAATTTTTGTATTGATATATATTGATCTCTTCCACTAGGGGGACTGTGAAAGACGATATGCCCAGATAGAAAAGGAAGCTCTTGCATGTGCATGGGCCGCAGAAAAGTTTTCTAAGTTTTTAGTTGGAAAAAAATTTAGAATCCTAACAGACCACAAACCATTAGTTTCACTCCTTGGAAGCAAAGACCTAGACACAATACCAGCTAGGATTCAGAGATTCAAAATGCGATTGATGAAATTTTACTACTCCATCGAACACATTCCCGGAAAAGAAATGTTTACAGCAGACACATTAAGCCGAGCGCCGATCCCAGATTCTACAGATGAGTTCACAAAAGAGGTAGAGGCACACATTAAGGTAATATCTTTAAACTTTCCAGCAACACAGTCAAGATTGGAACAAATAAAGAATGCCCAGATCCTGTGTGAAGAATGTCAGATGTTGGTGAAATACACAGAAAATGGATGGCCTAAATATAAGAAGGATGTGCCAGAGAGTATGAGAAAGTGGTATACCTTTAAAGACGACCTATCTATAATAGAAGACTTGATATGTTATAAAGAAAGAATTATTATCCCATTTGAACTTAGAAAAGATATCATTAATAAACTGCACGATGGTCATTTCGGGTCTACACGCACAGTCCTCCGAGCGAAACAATCTGTGTTTTGGCCAGGAATTACAACAGAGATAAATAACTTGATTGAAAATTGTGACACTTGTGCTAAACACCAAAACCAAAAGTCAGAAAAAATGATTCAATCAGACACTCCTGACTATCCATGGCAAAGAATAGCAGTTGATTACTTTGACTTTGTGAAAGGCAAATACTTGGCTGTTGTGGACTATTATTCACGGTACTTGGAAATGATAAATGTGTCCACAATGACTGTAGATGAACTAATCAAGAAGATGAAAGCCTGTTTTGCTCGACATGGGATCCCTGAAATCGTAATTTCTGATTCTGGCTCACAGTTTACAAGCTCAGAATGGAGAGCCTTTGCAGCCGATTTTGGGTTTAAAACTATTTGTTGTAGTCCCTTACACCATCAGGCAAACGGTGAAGCTGAAAGAGCAGTCCAAACGCTTAAAAAGATGCTTACAAAGAACAAAGACCCCACTCTTGCATTACTGGAGTACAGGTCAACACCAGGTCCATCAGGGTGCAGCCCTTCGGAATTGTTGATGGGAAGAAGACTAAGAACCCGACTACCGTCATTGACGAAAGATCTCAAGCCTAAAATGGTAGATCACAAGACATTTAGAGAATTGGACAAACTATATAGAGCAACTCAAGCAGATTACTTCAATAAACGGCATGGAGTGAGAGATGAAAAGCAATTCACTATTGGATGCAATGTGTATATTCCTGATAGGAGAGAAGATGGGAAGATAGTTAATAAAGTAGCTCCAAGATCATACACAGTTAAGACAAACGAAGGCATGTTACGTCGCAACGGGGTAATGCTAAGACAACTACAACCCAAAACATCTGATGACCCTGGAACTGAGCCTAATTGTTTTTCCTCATTTGGTAGACAAATAAATCCACCAAGAAGAACGTGTCTTTAAAAAAAGGGAAGAGAAGATGTCATATGTTTGTTGTTCTTTTATATTTATTTAGTTGAGCGTAGCTCTTTGGGATCAACTTCAATGCAACAAATAAAGCAACATCACTCAATAACGGCAGAACACATTTCAGCTAAACTTAACAAGATTACTTAGACTAATAGTGAGATGGTTAATAAACAAACAAATTTCAATTAGATAATGCTAATGCAATTTAAAACGAACTTAAAATTTCCAAATTTTAACATTAGGCTTATGGGACTAAAGTAGCCATATGACAGTTTTTTGTTTACAAGAAAAATGTAAACAAGAGAACCAGTGACTACTTTCTTGGGAACCTATTTGTGTTGCCAGCTGATCAGAAACAGCCAATGTTAGAAATCAGGATTTAATAAGCGATATATTGAACCGAATTGAAATCGATATTTAATCCGATACCACATCACAGGTTATATTATGTTGAATTACATCGACGGTGCAGTAAGTTATTACACTTATTAATAAAACGCAGATTGAACACTGGTCTAATTTAGGCATGTGGGGAAGGTAGGTCGGGGTTTATAAGTATTCGTGACTACATGTTTTGAAATAAGGTTAGATTTGGGAGGTAAAGTGTAGGTTATAGCGAGTATGTTTTATCTATGGTTATAGGTAGGTGATCGAGTTGTTTCCCAAGTAGCAACACAATATTGTTAAAATGTTGAAATAATGTTGCTTAACATTGTCAACAATATTGTTCTGAGAATATTGTTTTAATGTTGAAGCAAGATTTTCCCAACATTGATCAACGTTTTATGAAAATATTGTTTGATAATATTGATTAATGTTGAAAAAACATTATTTCAACATTAACACATTATTTTCCCAACATTGATCAACATTTATTGAAAACATTGTTGTCAATATTGAATAATGTTGAAATAATTTTTATTTCAACATTGAAACAACATTAATAAGATTGAAAACTGTTTATGGACTCAGCTCATCCTGAAAATCAAAATAAATATAAACTAGGCTTTTATTAAGTAATAAAGGGAATAAGGTTGATGCTAAAAACAAAATACTAAAATAAAAATTCTACCCAAACGGGTAGAAACAAAAATATCTTCAATTTAAATTAGAACTATTTTCTTGTGCGCGCCATTAAAACGCGCGCGAATGGATCTATCTATTAGCTAGCATCTAGCAAACTAGCATGGTAGCAATGGTAGCATCCATCTTCTTCATCTCATCGAGTCATCTCATCTTCCATCATCGGCACGGCACTCGGCAGCTCCAGAGCATCTTTCATTTCAATCAATCATCTCTAGTCCTAGTCTCAATCTCGTAATTTTTATTTCACTTCACACCATGTTGCAATGATTGTATTTTCCCTTTGCTTTGAGATTCTGATGTATAATAATACAATTATTTACGGATGAATACAGTTTTTTAATGGTGGCCAACTTGAGATACCAGCTTTAAGGTAAGTGCATCTTGTTATGAAGTTAAGTTTTGCATTCATAGTTACATATCAAAGTAGGCTAGGCTTGCACTCTAGTCGTAACTTAATAGAGCCAAGCCTAATTTATTAAAATCTTTTAACCTACAAATGCAGTACCGACTGCTAAGATTGACGAATTGTGGATATTTATAGGGATGCACTGTGGATGCGATGCTCACTGGTGTGGATTAACGTCCGCACTAGTGAGTACTACGACTATCCGCAGTACTATCCTGATAATTAGACCAATTCGTAAATTACAAGGAAAAATTTGGTTCGGATTCCACTATAAACTGTAGGTCCCTTAGTTGCCATTAGCTGTATGGGCTATTAAAATTAACAGCTGTGTCTAAGGAACATGTCGGCCTTAGTCACTAACAAGACTACAAGATCGCGCCACTCATCCTTCACTCATATTTGGGTTAAAATACGCACATAGTGGCGTCCCCATCTTAAATAATTGATAATTGATAATTAATTGTTAACACACAAATAAAATATGTAAGTGTGATAGTATGCAAGGCTATGTAGGCTAAATAAGTTAGGCCTATAAGGCTAATATTTATAAGCAAACAAAAAAAACTCATTTGAATGCTGAAAGAAAAAGTAAAACCTAGCCTAATCATTGAGATCATTGTGAATGCATTTGCCCAGAAAATTGAAGTTATAAGTTAATCATCTCCAAGGCTTGAATCATCTCACATCTTTTTTACCTAACCTTAATTTAGACGAAAATGCGTTTTCCTGTTTTGCCATTGCAGTGTAACCTTTGACATATTTTAGCCTAGGATGTCAATATTATTTTACCTAAACTTACGTTACATACCAAAGCCAATTTACAACTTCAAAGTAGGCTACAATTTAATTATCCTATGAATTGGTCAATAATTTGTAAATTTAAAGTAGGCCTAGGCCTAACTTACGTTAAGTTACCGTTGGCCTTTTTATAACTTAAGCGGAACAACTTGATAAGTTATTTAATCCCAAGAATAACTTAATTTTAATGCTAGGGCCTGCATTGATCGATTTTACTACACTAATTTCGCTAATTTCGACCTCTAAAGTTAAGTAGCTTAACCTACCAATACAACTACTTACAGTAGGTAGCCTTAACAGTAAAAAGTTAAGTTTATACTAAAATTATTTTAAAACTGAAAGATCAGTTGTTAACATTACCGTATCACTTTAGTTGGGTATCTGTGTTATTTTAGTTCATAGGTACCTAACTAACTTAGCCTTAACTTATTTAATTCGTTGGTAGCAGGCCTAACTTGTTCTGTACCGGTCAAGGTTGCTGTACTTTAACTTATGGGCTATTCTTATGTTTGTTATGACTTAACTTAGTCACACTGCTTATGATTAAGTTATGGCAGTAATTTTAACTTAACTCGAACAGTAACCAACCTGTACATTTTTGCTTGTCTCTTGCATACAAAAAGCACTTAAACACACATTCTTCACAGGCACGAGGCAGAATAACAATACCGGTACATATGTTATTTAACACCTAAAATAACTTTTATGCTAGGGCCTAAATTGATTTTACGGTAGGCTCTACCTTAACCCTCCGAGTGTTATGTGTCGTAAAAGCGACTCATAACACACCCGCTGTGGTGTTATGTGTCGCTTTTGCGACTCACAAACACTGTTTACGGCGACGGCTCTGGGACTGGCTGAATCGGATTGAACTGGATCGAGTAAGGTATAATTTTTTTCAGCAGATTCAGAGCTTTCTCCTGATGTCTGTTTCTTCATTTTAGTTCCGAAAATATTGTAGCAGACAGCTGACGTGCGTATTTGTAAACAGCTTGGTTAACCTCGCACCGATGACTGATGTGTTTAATTACGTTTATCATTGTTTTAGTGTTAAAATCAAAAGTAGTGATATACGTGGCGCATTATAAGAAGATTTAAGTGATTTTGAAGGGCTGGTTGATGATCCTGAAGAAGTAGGTAGTGATATTAATGTAAATTATCAGCCAGATTCCTAGCTATGGTTAGGCTATGCATTCTTAGCTAAACGCTATGTACCGAAATCGGTTTTTTGCCCATAACTTAACTTATTTATTTTCAAATCTACTTCCTTATATTATTATATTTTTGGAATCCTCATAAAATTCTGAACAAAGTGGCTATTTTAAAATATTTGTAGACCGATAAATTATAACAACTTATTGAGCGCAAACATAATTTTTTTCATTTAGCCTATTTTATAATTTTTGAGAAATGTTAACCCCACAAAAATTGTTGAAATTTTTTTTTGTAATGTTTTATATGTTAGGGCCTACCTTGAAGCCCATAATTTTCCAAACAAAATGATATATAAAACAGTATAACTTACTTTACATTGTTTTTAAGTATCTAAGATACATTTTAATAAAACCCTGCGATTGCGCAATAAATGGGCGAACGTTAAGACCAAAAGTAGAGACACTTGGAGGGTTAAGTTACTAAGTTAATTTCAACCACTAACTTACCATTACAACTACAGTAGCCTAATATCAGTTATAAGTTAGACCAAAAAGATATTTTAAACTAAAATATCAGTTGTTAACATCATCACTTTACATTTCACTTTACATTAGTGTAGTTGGGTTTTGTTATTTTAGTTAATAGGTACCATTAAATTACTCTTTAATATTATAATAGCCTACCGCATTGTTTATGTTGAGTTTTTGTTTTCGTTAACCAAAACTAAGATCGTAAAATCATCAATAATAATGAATGTCTCTCTAACAGGAAAGTACCCCTAACTAACTTACATTAATTTGTTGGTAGGCCTAACTTGCTCTGTTCCGATCAAGGTTTGCTGTACTTTATATAGGCTATTCTTATTTGTTTGTTTTAACTTAGTCGCACTGCTTATGAATATGGCGCAGTAATTAAAGCCTAATTCAAACAGTAATCAACCTGTACATTTTTGCAGGTGTCTTAAGTTACATAAATACAAAAATCCCTTAACTTAAACACTCTCATTCTTCACAGGCACGTATAAAACCATGGGGCACGAGGTCAAAATAAAATCAGTAGACTCTACACAAGACTGACCAAGTTTCTAACATCCTTTGAAGCTACAGGTAATTGGCCTTTTCAATTGATTTCCTCTGTCAGCTCAGCATGTTAGCCTAGATAGTTTTAAGAATGTGATGTATGCATGGTTGATTGTATTGTAAGGCCCTTTTACAGACTTAAAGATTTTTCAAAGCGGACTTTAGCTCTATTAATCTTGCATGATGTTTTTCTAAAATATAGCTATCAGTACTCTTATTTGGTTTTTAGTACAATGAACTTATTAACTTATTTTGCTTTAATGTATCATATTTTACTGTTGTATGACTGACTTGTGCTTTTCAAGCTTTCATGACAGTATCAATTGCATGTAATTGTCTAAATATTAATAATTGCTTTATATCATATTGTATGGCTAGGCCTATCGTTTGACTAGATTAATCAAATCACAAAACATGTATTAATAATCATAGGGAGTGTTGTGTCTGATGAGGCTACGTTGTAGGTAATCTCAGCCAAGATCGATTAGTAAAGTAGGCTGACCAGATGGTAAAAACTAGGTAGGCTATCAAGGTGAGCACTTTTTTGTCTAAAAACGCCATGTGATTTTGCAAACTGTCATAACCTAACCTAACTAACCAAACATGCTGTTAATGAAAAAATCAAATGAAGGTTTACTATCGAAAAAATTGTTCTGTTCATAAAATAAAATTATAACTTAAATGCCTCAAATTCTAAAAAAAGATGTACAGTTAAGAAGTAATCACATTCTAAGCAAAATCTTTGACAAAATGTTAGTGTCACCGGTGGGATTCGATCTGATAAGTATTTGATTATGAGCCGAACACTATCCACTTCACCTCGAACACCGATGGCAGCACTTCGTACCGTTGCGGTACGGTAACAGTGTTCATTATACAGGGTGTCCCGGAACTCTCTACCAATATTTTAGGGCATTGCTCCTGGGTAAGAAACATACCTAAATATCATATTTAAATTGTCCGGAAGTCCTTAGTTACTCACACAGCCGCCATTTGGTTTTTTTTAGTTATTAATTTTTTTTCTAAAGAATGGTTAAACATATGAAATTGAAACTATGCACAAACATTTATGACAACTAGACAAAGCTACAAAAAAATTATGAAGATTTTTCAAATTCATAAAACAAAGTGGCGGCTATTTAAAATTTTTATAAAATCAACGGTGTTTGAGCTATTTAAGAAACAAAATTTTAAATGGCCGCCATTTTGTTTTATGAATATGAAAAATCGTCATAATTTTTTTGTAGCTTTGTCTAGTTGTCATAAATGTTTGTGCAAAGTTTCAATTTTGTATGTTTAACCACTCCTTAGAAAAAAATTAATAAGTGAAAAAAACAAAATGGCGGCTGTGTGAGTAACTAAGGACTTCCGGACAATTTAAATATGATATTTAGGTATGTTTCTTACCCAGGAGCAATGCCCTAAAATATTGGTAGAGAGTTCCGGGACACCCTGTATGTATTCATTCAACCATTAATCGATTGGATCGAGCCTATTTGGTCCGAAATAATATAAATACTTAGTATTTCGTTATTGAACCGATAGTACGTGGCGTTTTTGTACGAAAATTTGCTCACCCTCTTAAAAAGATTAAACAAATTTGATCATTTCACTAAAAAAAAATAAAAAAAAAGATTCTCTCTGACACCTAATGTTTGAAGTACGGTAGCCAAGAAATATATTGACTACCGGTTTGAAAAATATATTGGTAGGCCTATATACGGTTTGATATAATGGCAAAAAATAGCTTTTGGTTTTGTTGTATGTTTAGGAAATCGTTTCTCGAATGACTAATTTTACAACAGCCTACCGCATTGTTTATGTTAAGTTTTTGTTTTCATTAACTAAAAATAAGGCAATAAATAGCAATATTAAAATATTTCTAGATAATTTGAAGCTTGTATAAGAGTAAATAAATAAGCCTTTATACTCTCTTCTGACTCTCTGCCTAACTAAATTTTTAAATACATGCCTTTCATACATAATATAGGTTAATATAGGTCTTGTATTATATTTGGCTATTAATACAAGTAGGCCCTATTCAACAATTTAGTCAATGGTAATATGAAAAAATTTTTGACAGTGGAGAAAATAGTGGAAAAGGGAGTATTTAAATTACAGACCTTGCAAATCATTAACAATCTCCAAGGCTAGGTTTAACCTTAAAATAGTTATTTTAAAGTGGGCCAGGGCCATGAGGCACAATTTTTATTTCAGCTGCGGTTTTCAATACGGACGAAATGAGAACATTCTATTGGCTGTCATGGTCTGACGTCACTCTCTTCTCTTGAGAGAACACCATTAGCGCAACGATACGAAGTTCAACTATCGATGTTGTGTAGTGGATAGAGTACTCAAACGTTGTCTAAGAGTTATCCAGTTTGAATCCCTCCAGTGACACTAACTTTTTGTTAAAGATTTTGCTTAGAATGTGATTACTTTATTTTTTGTTAGAAATTGAGGCATTTATAATTTTATTTTATGAACAGAACAATTTTTTCGAATAGGTAGTAAACCTTCATTAGATTTTTATCTTATATCTCTTTTTATATTATTAGCAAGTTTGGTTAGTTATGTTAGTTTATGACGGTTAGGTTTTATATTTTTTTCATTTTTTTACTCTCATTTCGTCTACATTGAAACCGCAGTATTAGCTGAAATAAAAATTGTGAGAGCGTGGAACATAGATCAAACATGCCTGATGTACTTCATAAGCTCTATCCAACCCTCAACAACATGAAATAGCAGCTGTTCTTGTTCTATACTTTCAGATACTCCCAATTCCCATGCAAAATAAACTTGACACAAAGACTTTTTTTTAGGAAAGGGAAGGATGCCGCTACAGTCGAAGAGAATCGGGCCTATGGAGATGTCAGCGAAGATATAAACACTTTTCAACAATCACTAGGCCTATACATTGAGCCTACAGTTATTAATTTTTAAATCTTGAAAGTGATTTACTTTGGCCTATACATTGAGCCTACAGTTATTAATTTTTAAATCTTGAAAGTGATTTACTTTTGTTTACAGATTTGATATATTATAAGAATATTTTGTTCGCTTGGTTTTTTGGTCTCTTTTACTTTTGTGATTTGACCTTCTATAAAAAATGTATATTTTGGGCTTTGTGAAAGAATAAACAAAATATTTTTAAATTGTGACGTTATATTTTACCTTTTTCTTGAAATAAATATACAACTTATGTCAACAATATTCCACAGAAATACTTTTTGCAGATTTTATGAAATAGCATAGCCTACTGTTATTCAAGAATAAAATAATATATTAATAATAGTTTTGTCAGTCAATAGAGTATTACCTAAAATGAGTTTTTTTTGTTTTGACATTTTTATTATGCATTTATGCAGGCCGAAGCATTTTGAATACTTAGATTGTTTAACAATTATTTTGTGAATTTTTTAAAATATTAGCTTAATATTGACAGGATAATACAGCCGATACAAAAATACTTTAACAATGTTGTAAAAACAATAATCAAAATATTGTTAATTGATTATTTCTAAATTTTTTTCAAAATTGTCTTAATATTGGCTTAATATTTCCATATAACATTGAAACAACGTTGAAAAATATTAAGACAACATTGTAAAGACAATGTATTTTGTTTCACGAAAACGTTGTAACAATATTGTTACCACATTGATCAATATTTGGGCAATATTGAATGAATGTTGTTTAAATGTTGAAAACAACATTGAAACAACGTTGAAAAATATTAAGACAACATTGTCAAGACAATGTATTTTGTTTCACGAAAACGTTGTAACAATATTGTTACCACATTGATCAATATTTGGGCAATATTGAATGAATGTTGTTTAAATGTTGAAAACAACATTGAAACAACGTTGAAAAATATTAAGACAACATTGTCAAGACAATGTATTTTGTTTCACGAAAACGTTGTAACAATATTGTTACCACGTTGATCAATATTGGGGCAATATTAAATTAATGTTGATTAAATGTTGACAACAACATTGTTATGCTACTTGGGATTTGTGTTGCACCAAATAAACTGATAATATTTTCCTGGTCAAAACTACTATAATGCACTTTTGGAAGAGGTATCTGAATAACAAGATGTAGTAAAAACAAGTCTGAATTATTATAATTTTAATCAATAAAACCAGCATCTATTGATTTTTTACATTTAGTTACTTTTATACAAATATCAAATCACGTTTGTTCCGCTCAACTGGCTTTCACCTCTCTGAAAGCAACCCTAGTTATTATTAAGATCATCTGGAGATTGTTGTTGTTTTGTATTTACAAATAATTCAGTTGGTAACATTTTATTCCTAAGATAAAAATTGTTAATCAATATAAAACTTCTTTATTTGACACATAGATCTATAGGAATGAAGCCTAACCAAGTGAATGTTAAGAATAGTAAATATGTGCATGAGAGGTTGACTTCTAAAGTAGTGCAAGTTAAAAAGCCAAGATATAAGGTAGGTGATAGCGTAAGGATTTCCAAGTATAAACATGTTTTTAGTAAAGGTTATACTCCAAATTGGACAGGGGAACTATTTACAATAGCAGAAGAAGAATACAAAGCCTGTGACTTATATCTTGAAAGATGAAAATGGCAATATAATCAGGGGAGGCTTCTATACAGAGGAGTTGTTAAAGACCAAGTATAAGGACATGTATTTGGTAGAGAAGGTAATTAGGAGAAAGGGTGATTCGTTGTATGTCAAATGGCTTGGGTTCCCAAGTAGCCAGAACTCATGGATTTCCACTAAGGATGTCCAAGGGAGCACATCATAAGCTGGGAGCGCGCCCGAGTTCGCGTGCAAATCTCACATGATTTTGAGAATATACATGTGAATAGATGTGGATTTGAAATGTTAATAGAGTTTGAACATTTATATAGGGGTGTATTGGACAAAAGCTGGATTTTTTAAAAAGTGGCCAAAAAAATGAGCCATATTCCAGACGTGTTTTTCAGTATTAAAAAAGTAGAAAATTTATATAGAGGTGTATAGGTCAAGAGCTGGGTCTTTAAAAAAGTGGCCAAAAAAATGAGCCACTCATTTTTCTCATTTTTCCCCTATAAAAAGTGCCCTAAAAGTGCCTCCAAAACGCCGAAAGTGGGGTATCTTTCTGGGTTCACCACTACTATTATATTTCATATTATTTATTAGTATTTCATATTTGTTAAAATATTTAATTATTGATCGCACTAACTATCAATCTCAACTCAACTCTCCTGTAAAATGGCGTTTGCCGTGTGTGTAATAAATAAATAAATAAATATCAAAGCTTGTGTTAGCTTAGCTGTACCAGTAGATGCCAATGACAGGCCTGTGGGCCTAAACTATTTGGCCTACCTAAGTTAGGCATAATACTCTAAAGTTTCAAAAGTGATTTATAATTACCATATCCCCTAACATTAGCTCTAACTTAAATCAGCTTGGGAGACTGAGATAAAATTTTTGTTTGATCATCCTTGTAACTTACCTAGTCCAACCAAAGTAAAGCCATTAGAAAAAGAAATAGGCCTAATGAGTTTTTAGATTAGAGGTTTTTCTTTCAACGGTTAGGGTGAAACTGTAGCTTCACAAGAATTTTAAACACATTGCTAATCAAGGCTTGTGTAGTTGTGTACCAACAAAAATAAAGGAAAACATCTGAATTTTCGTTATTGAACACAAAGACGTTTGTCATTAACTCTTATTAGTTTGATTTGTAAATTGTACAAACTAAGTTACTGGCTCGGTGTCAACTCAACTAAGTAAGCTACTGGTACTGGTATAACTTATCAGAATATTTGTTTACTAGGCTACTAAGTTAGTGAGCTTTCTGGACGGCCCTGCTTTCTGTCAAGTAAATCTTGCATTTTCCTTTAAACCAAGTAGCCTACTAACCAACAGAACAGTCAGAGTTGCGAGAAGATAAATTATTTTGAACTACAAGACTAAAACCGGGCTTAACTTACCTAGTTTTGAAATGAGAATTTTTTTAGAATAGGATAGGCTAGGAGTAGGACATTGGACGGATTGGTCACTGGGCTAGTGGGTTAGGGCTATAAAAAACGACTCCTGTTTGAATGTAGAAATAGATTTTCAATTAAAATTGTTTTGGTTTAGAACACTATATATGTTTTATATTAAATATTTTAATGGATTTATAATCATTAATCATACATTTAAATTTAAATAAATAATCCGTAAATTACTGAGCTGGTGTCACTTGCTTTCCATGTTATCTTATGGGACTTCCGGGGCTGGACAGCACCACTTGCAACGTTGCCAATTCTACAAGGCCGCGGCCTGTAGTTAAAGGCGGCCGTGGGTGACCACCCCCCCCCCTCGGGCATACATATACATATATTTTTACTTCATGTAATACAGTAGTGCATACAAATTGCGTAAAATAATTTGTCACACTAACTTTGGACAAAGAAATGGTATAAATCTGCCATTTTGTAGACTTAGTTTGCCCTAATTTTCGAGGGGGGGATACCCCCAAATCCCCCAGACCCCCTGGTTCGCTCTCCCCCCCTTGTGACTGTTCTAATTCCGCCTCTGCGTTAAAGGTGGCCGTGGTTGATCTCTATTGTTCAGCTCTTATTTTATCGGTCAACAGAACCCTCTTCGAAGATCAGCATGGATTTTTAAAGAGCAGAGGCACCACAAGTGCAATATTCTCCTTGGTCAACAAAATAGTCATGAAGCTTGACGCCAAAACCCGTTATTCGGGTGTGTTCTACGACCTAAGTAAAGCTTTTGACTTGGTTGTCCATTATCTGCTGCTGAATAAACTCAAGCATTGGGTATCAGAGGTGTGACCTTGGAATGGTTTTCAACCTTCCTTAAAGGAAGGAAACAGGTTGTTGAGTTAACAGCTGTTGATAGTGTTGGATGTGTGAGGCATTTCAGGTCCTCCGTGGCTTCAGTCACAAGGGTGGGGTACCTACCTTAAGGGTCTGTCCTAGGTCCATACAGGACTTTTTTCTTATTGCTTAATTAAGCTGCTAATTCGATTACCTGTTAAAATATAGATGATTTCAAAACACAGGATTGATTTACGTTTTCTCCAGTTCCTTTGCCCTTCTCTGCCATTTACCTGGTTGGATTTTTACTAAATTATTCCTTTAAATTCCTCAAATTTATTTTATATTAACTTACTTCAAATTTAATGAGTATGCCCATTTACGTTTGCTGCTACAGGAAAAGCAATAAGGTGTGTTTTTATTGAAATGTTAATAGCTTTATGAAATAAACAACTTCTCCAAATATGGGAAAAAATATATCCCTAATCAAACTACAACAGTAACTGATAGTCCATAATAATCATTTGAATTTTAACATTTTCATTTTACACACTAACTTAAAAATCCCCCATATGGGAAATTCACTAAAAAAATAGATAGCATCTGTAACAGGGAATCCTAAAAGGTGCATAAAATATTAACTTTCTTTGACTAGTATTACTTAATTTATTTATATCAACATTATATACATCATATACAAAATATACAATAAACATACAGTATATTCAGTAGGAACGAGGCTATATATCTAAGGCAAAAAAATATCACTCCCTTGATAATCAAAATCAGTCAAAGTTTAAACTATGTCAACTTAACCTTTTGATTTAACAAATCATAATTAATTTCCTTCAGAAACGTGTTTTTTGTAACAAACAGCACATGTAAACAAAATCGCATTGATACCTAAATGGGTGCCTCTAATAAAACCAATCAGTAAATAAATGAAACATATCATTGATGTATTTGATTAATTAGTTTATTATGCTTCAATTTGGTTAAGAAGTCTATTAGAAACCTATCGACTATTCGAAAATAATTTTTAACCAACTATTTTTTAAAATTTGTGACACAAGTTAAATAACTGTAACTGTTACTAATAATGAGTGAGTAAATTAGCCATCTTTGTTATTCTCTAATTGCTCTTAACAGTAATTTTGTCACACTGATAGATTTTCAATAATTACATCTACCTATCTGTTGAATTGTATTTACTTAATTTACAAACACATGTACAATGTAAAAGTAAAAATAATGAGAAACAAATACGTAACAAAGAAAACAATGCACAAGGTTTTAAAATGTCAGTAGAAAGAATAGATACTACAAAAAGTATCTGTTTCATCTTAAGGATTTTTTTTTTTTAATTGAAAGTAATTTTGACAGACAGTAATTGCATTTTTAAAGCATCATTCACACTGGAATTTGCCACATAATGTTTTAATATGACGTCGACAAATGTTTAGAACATTTTGTTGCTACTTTCAGTGTAAAAAGGGCGTAAAACCAAAAAAACTGTAAGCAACAACGCTCTTTGAAAAACCAAATGTCAGTCATAAACACACTAAACTGTCAAAACATCAACATCTTTTTTAACCAGCATAGCCTCCACTAATAGAACGTCGTTGGAGTGTGGCAACGTCTAACCGCCCAGTATGTTGCGATGGCAATACAAGTAATAACAAATGTGTAAAAATAAACATTGTGCAGACACTCCTTTATGAATTAGTGCAACAGCTGTATTGGTAAGCCGGGTCTGTGCAAGGCCCCACTAGAAAAAAAACAGGCCATGCTGCAGCACGGGCAGCGCAACACTACGTCACAGTGGTTGATAGTTGTACTAAACTCTTAACATTAAAATCTTACAAACATCTAGCTTGTTTAGTTACCTAAAACATATGGGAATGGCAATGGCAATGAATTTATCAATGAAATCTATCCACTAGTGTGACGTCATGGATCCTGCAGCATGGCCTGTTTTTCTAGTGGGGCCTTGGTCTGTGGCAATGCTATTTTTTCTCACCTAGGCCTTGTATTAGAGCTTCCTTTGGATTGCTGTAAACATATGTTTAAAAATTGTTGTCAACTCTGGTGTAAATACAGCTGACAAAATATTTAGTGAATAATGATGCGGCTTGGAGCTGTGAAAGAAGCACAGGTTTAAGTAAAGTGTATTTTTAACAATACTAAAGTACAGTGGACTTTTAAGTAGCAGGAACACTGATAAGAATTTATCCAAACAGCTGTGCATACTCGATCAGTACAGCCGGCCGACCTATACAAATGACCTAAAAGTGTCTCATAGATCAAAAACGGTTAATTCAGAATTTAAAATACTCTTCAAATCTGATTTGCATTTTTACGACACATTGGAATTGATATTGATCTAATTTTAATACCCATAGAGGATAAATTTCCATACAATCTTAACCTAGTCTGGGCTCTCAATAGGTAACAGTTGTCTCGTGATCTCTCCTTCTATTAACGTCGGCATCACAGTCCTCTCTTTACTGGTTAGGCGCAGTTGGTTGCGTTTGATTTTCCATGTGTTATTCGTCAATGGGTCTTTGATAAGCCAAAACACTTGTTCAAATACCCCAACGACTACACCTGGAACATAAGTCATCAAATAATCGGTAAGAATACCTTGACTTTTTGACTTCAACTTAGGTAGACTAAACTAAAGGTTTGGATCCGCAGCCACCACATAATAATTTATTAGTTGCATGGCCATGGAGTTTTCTGTTTGTAAAAGTTTGTGTATTTGTGTTTGTATTTTGTTCATATGTTTTCAAGACTGATCTCCTGGAAGCAACAACTTCACATTGTAGGGCTAAACGATGACATCTTAGTGTATCAAAACCGGTTGCTACTCAAACGAATAAGAGAGTTCAGCTAGCTTACCAGAGAAAGTCCAGGGGCTAATAGATTACAGGCTAATTATTACAGGGGCTAATTATTTACAGTAAAAAGTAAAAAAGCATAACACTAATATTTCATACTACAATATGACTACTTCAGAGAGTAGGTTGAAGATAAATCAGAGACTTCTAGTATTTTAGGGTTAATTTTAAAATGTTTACTTTACTGTTTGGTTTTAAAAATCAGAAGACAAGCTATTGTTTACTCACAAACAAAGCATTTTTGGCCTCTGAGGACATCAAAATGAAAAAGTAAATCAATCTTGGGTCTTGGTCTTTCCGTGCCACCTACCGTTATAGCTTCTTTCCCATAGAGAAAGTTTCTTAACCCACATTTGACACCTTCTGACAACTACTTCTGATTTTTAAAATAATATATTTATAATTTATATTTAACTAGTCAATGCCAACTACACTCCCCCAAGAGTTGATGGTACCTACCCGCGCTTTGATGCAGTGTGCCGCACACAAGCACACACACAGCACCATGTGGCTCTGATCTTCCCCGCACACCTTCCGCGCTCAGGTTGGGGGAGAAGTACAGCTTGTGTCGTTGTTTGATGTCCCTTATCAGAGTTACGCTGGCTGTACTGCCTTCCGCCTCCTCCGTCACTGTCTGACCATTGGACATCATCTGTGAATATGAAATATGGTCAGAAATAACATTCCGCTTACTTGTAGACTATAGCTGAAATGAGCCAGACAGTGATCACTGATGTTAAAACTGATCCCTGTTGTGTACACCAGCATTGTAGACAAACTAAAGATGTACTTATTGTTGTAAACTGTAGCAACTAAATTATAAAAATAATCATGGTACGTTATCAAAAAAATATATAAAATATAGTTTTGACAATATTTAGCACACTCGGTGGTTCATTAAATTGTGCTCTAGATCAATTAACTAATTAATTAGGTTAATTAATTTTTTTAGTGAGTCGGTGGCTCAGTCGGTAGCGTTGCGGACTTCGGGCCCAAGGCAGCGATGTCGTGGGTTCGGATCCTGGTCACTGCCGATAACATTTTATCAGTACAGTTCACCTTTGTACTGTACCGGCTCACTCCTTGCTTTGCTGTAAACGATCCACGCACGGGCGCTTAGTCTATGTGGACGGGCAAATGCAAGGTTAAAAGAGGCCGCCAACCTCTTTTTATATAAAAAAAAAAATAATTAATTACACAGCTGGTTCTAAAAACAACATGTCTGCAATGGTAATATAAAGTCAGTGGTAGTAAGCCTACCAGGAGTGATAGCTAAAAAAGGATCTTGAGACAAACAATGGACCACATTTACTGGTGTATGATTGTTTTCTGAATGAAAGTAAATATTTGAAAAGCTTCCGTAATTTTCTACTGAACACCCTTGTCCATAAAGCAATTTTTTTTCTTTTAGCTTAATAAATTAAAATAATCAACCAACTGCATTATAAAGATTAGGCCTACTCGCTCAGCTGAGTAGTGAACACAGTAAAATGTAAACAAACAGACAAATCGCTAGAGCGCTTGAGTCGTAAAGACTAGAGCAAACTAAGCTGGTAAATACTGTTTGATATTGATTTCCAAGAATTGGCCGGATATACCGAGAATCAGTACAATCAATGCCTGTATACAAGGAGTTCTACTGTACAAGAATGATAACTATCATCATATAATTCCATATTGGCTTATCATTAATTAAAGACTTTTTAGATAGCCGGAATCTCCTTCTAAATTCAGAAAAGTCCAATTTTGTATCATTTTAAACAAAACAAACTGGGAACAAATTAAAGCCTACAATCATAGATAAAACATACTCCCCCAAGTAGATATCTCATCCTTATGCAACAGCTGAAGACAATTTTATTGTTAGTTCTGTACGGTTTATGTAGAGGTCGTGTTTTGTTTACAATTTGTTTCCAGTTATTACAGTAATTTAAAACCTCGTTTAACCAAATAATACGATCTAATCGTAAACAATAACTTGTCTCCTAGTTATATAACCTAACAGTAAAGCACAAATCAAGAAATTAACCCTAAAATAATAGAAACAAAATTTTGTCGACACTAGCACCCAGTGTCACCGTACATGAACTAGACACGAAAAACGTGCTTCAAAATGTACAATGGGATGACAAGTCTACTTGTGTTGGTTAGTCTATGCTACAATCTAGATAAGAAAACTTATTATGTTGACACAATTTCGTGTAGCCTACCAATCTGTACATTTTATGAAATTAAGAAGATGATGATGATCATAAACAACAAACCTCTATCTGCAGCGTTGCATCGTTCCAGAAATGTTCCGCTCCGACAGCAAAGTTTCCCCCTTGTAGAAAGTCTTTGTTAAGCAGCTGGTAATACCACTCGGTAAACTTGTGGGCAAACAGATCCACTTGGAGAGGTTCAAGATGACTGGTCACCTGACAAAAACAATCCACAGGATATGGCTTTGAGAGTTGAGGAAAACATTTCGTCATTACCTAGGGTTAAAGTAATTATTTTTAAGATTTTTAAGTATTCCCTTCAGTTTTAAGAACAATTAACAATGTAAGTTTACCTTCTGGTTGCATTGCCATGCTCTTGACTTTATTGAATGTTCAGCTCGATGCACATTTCACAACAACTTGTGGTATCATCAGGACCACAGTTAATTGAAAAAATATGTATTTACATTTAACCAAACTACACTATTTATAATCGGTCGGCGGACGGTGTAATTACGCCTGGAATATACAGCTGCGTGTACACCGTCCGCAGATCTAAGGATTTATACACTTACCTGAAGGTTACGTTCATTGTTTGAATGATTCGCAAAATTTTCATTCGGTTGCTCATTATTTGACTGAACAGGTTGTTTCCATAATCTCAAAAGCATAGAGGTAAGTGACTTCTTATCCAAATTACTGTCAGTGGTCACTTTTTTCCAATGTAAATAATTGAACAACAGTTCTCGTGAGATCTTTTTTCTCGAGAGTATACTTTCAACTGAGTCAGAGTGTTGTAAAACAGCTTCGTTTGCCTCTGAAAATATTTTAGTGGAATTAACTTAGACCTAATTAATTATTATAGTGATCAACTAAAGTTTTGAATGTTAAATATTTAGCTACCGGTATACATTTTTTATGTAGAATACCTTTTGACATGTTTTGTCATAATTATGGCTAAAATGCAAAAAACTCCTTCGCAAAGATTGCTATTACTTGGTAAATAGTTAAAATCTTAGAAATTAGATAACTATGTTAAATTCTGGGAAGGGACGTCCCAGCACATTAGAATAGAATAGGTAGTCAGAATATATTTATTGCCGAAAACATTACAAAAATGTACAGGCTAATGTCAATGTAAAAATATACAATTGTTTAGAAAAAACTGTAGATTTCTTTCTTCTTTGCATAAAACTAAGCAATAAGTTACTGCTAGTGGGCTTATCAAATTAATTAATTAAGTTTACTTAAACATAATCCATAATAAGACAAAAAGTCAACAGATAATACAGTTAAATATAGTGAACAACACTCAATTATCACAACTCTTTTGTGTGATTCCTTACAATATCTTTCTAATTTTTAGTAAGTTAACTTCCAACATCCAAATAAAGCTACCAGATATGCCCTTTCCAGGATATCCAGATAAATAAGTTAATTAGGCCTACATACAAAAATAACAATTGTAAATTATTCTTTAATAACTTAGCCTACCATTGTTTTGACACACGTAAACAATAGGGCCTTCTATACAATAAGATAAAGTTTAGTACGGTAATAAAAAACAGCATGATTTCTAATATGGCCAACAGAAGACACTGATTTAACCAGCAACAGTCGACAGGGCTTTGGCCGAAATCTGTTCTAAGTATTAGGCCTATCACATTTTACTTAAGACTTCATTACACTGATGAACAAACTTCAGTTTTATCAATTGAGGCTTGGCTACACTAAAACGACTTTGAGATTCAGTTTTTCTCAGATACTTTTTCATATGAACATGTTTTAGATTTAGAATGATAAATTCATGTTGACTAAACAGAAGCATCATAGGTAACGTGACCATATATTTTGGAGTTCAAAGCGGGACAAACCTTGCCGGGGGGTCTGGGGGGTATGGAATTTTGAAAAATTTTGAAAAATAATAGGTGTAAACTAGCGTTTTTATGCAATCTAGACGTGATATTTTTTAAATCATAATTTGATTTTTATTTGAGTTTTTACTATATTTAACCTATTTGTTTAAGGTGTTTAAACATGAATTTAAATTAAGTTCATTGGACGGAACATATCTTTACTTCGAAATATCCTCAAAAGTCAAAGTGGATAGCTTCACCAAGCTCACCCTAACAGCGGGAAATGAGCAAAGGAACTGAATTTACAAATGGCGGATGGATGTCATCGGGATTCGGGAATAACTAATAAAAAGTAACATGGACAGTTTTTAATGTAATTTTTTATCATACAGTAAAAAAATGCATTGTTATCCCTATATAACATTTTATTCAAAAGTAAATATCCTAATACACCAATAAATGCTCACCTTAATTGGTAGGCCTGCAAAAATCATCAAGTTTAATCTCGCTGTTCAATTCTAATCGTCAAATAAACATTTGTAAATTATTATTCCACTATGTAAATGTTAACCAACTTTATCCTTAACATCCAACAAATGGATTTACAATAAGAATCTCAATAAAAAGTTTGCCATTTATTAATTTACAGTGCAAGAAATTCACAAAATCGTCCTTAATAATAAAATAACCATTCACATTACATTACAAAAACATAACAAATAATACTGTAAATGAATACTAGCTCAAATTGAATAATTATTTGCATCTTAGTTTTTCTTAGCAAATGTAAACACACTACGGTAAACGACACAAGGGAACCACTTAACTTAATTAAATATTTGCTCAAACCGTAGCTCAGTCTATTTGATCTCAGAGTTTAGTGGTATATTTGTCACTGGAGGCTATTTGTTGCAACGCTTTTGGAGATGATCGTAACATTGCATAAAAGTCCTGGCAACTCAAATTGAAATTAAATTTTGTTTGAAGAATCGATTTTAAAACATTGACAGAAAGTTGAGTTTTTTCAGATGTCCACACTTTTGTCATTGATGAAAATACTCTTTCAACAGATGCATTGCTCCCTGGGAGAGTCAACACATATTCCACAATTTTACTTGCGTATTCGCAGTTTATTGAGTTATCTTTAAAGTGCGTGAAGATCTTAGACCATCTTGAATCTGTTTCAACTTGTTCTTCGTTCCAATTAGCAACATTGCTTTCAACATATTTCAACACATACCCAATTTCATCGAATACTTTAGTATCACAATCTGGTGGAAAATACTTATTCTTAATTAAATAGTCAACTGACGGTTGGATGTCCTCCCACTTTGGAGTGTTCTTCAACATCACCCATTGAAATATCTCCAAGTTTTGAAAATGGACAGTCCATTGATCTAAATACTGCAGTGATGTCTCGTAAAACGAAACAAAGGTGTTAATTGATACTTTACTACTTACTTTACTTACTTTACTTTACTTTACTTTACTTTACTTTGATACTTTACTTTTTTTTTTTTTTTTTTTTTTTTTTTTTTTTTTTTTTTTGTGTTTTTGTGTACTTTTTGTGATACTTTGTTTTTCTTCTTCTGAGCAACATTTCGTCATCAAATTGCGAACTATGTGTGGAACAAATTTGTTCACGGCCTTCTGTTTGAGATTTTCCTTCAAGATTTTTACTTGAACAGTTACCTCGATTGCTGAGACCTTGTCACCTTCTACATTTGAAACAGTTTGTTGAAACGTAGCTGCTTGGCTATGTATGAAATAAAGCCATACTTCTGAATGTGGGTTTCCAAAAAACTTCCTCAGGATCTCAGGACATTTCGGCTGGTTAAGAAAGTACTCTTTAAGTGGCACAAAAAGCTTCAAAATTCTTTCAACTGCTGGCATTAAAGCAAGCCAGCGAGTCTTGCTGTATCCCAACATTTTGTGGTACTCAATGTCGACCGAATCACATATTTCTTTGAAAGCTTCCACCCTTACTGTGTACAGATAGAAAAATGAATACACTTTAACGACAATAACCTCTACATCTACTGGCAAACAATCTGATGCACTTAGTATGGCGTTATGCACTATATGTGCTGCACATCCAATGCCTACAATATCTCTGCCTAAAAAACCTTTTAGTTTGAAATAAACATTTTCTTTCCCCTTTCTAGCTGCACCACCAAAATTTGTATTGGTGTTATCCCCGCTGAATGAAATTACTTTTTGTGTTAATTGATGTTCTTGCAGCACGTCCTTCAAATAATTGACAATAATATCTGATGTTTCTCCGGGGAGGGATTGCAAATCTAAAACCTTTACTTTAATGCCGCTAAATTTATCAAAATAGCGTACTACAACAGGAAACATTTTTTGTGAACCATGATTGGATGAGTCTGTCATTATACAAACATAGTTGCAACTAGTCAGATCCTTTTTAAGCTCAGCCTGAGCTAATGGGGCAATAACTTGTGTAACTATAGCCTGCGTCTTGGTCTTAGCACAGTGGAACTTTGGTTCAAAACAAGTATTTATTACCTTGGATGCGCAGTCGTTGGAGCGGAAGCTGTGGTTCTCACGTACGGTGTGGTAGGCCCAGGCACCCTCAGCCGCTGAGACGTCCAGGTCTTTTTTGTTCGGGACGTTGCTTTTGAAAAATGAAGATATAGTTTTGCTCGAGCACGCAGCATGGTCAGAAGCAACATGTTTGTTTGACTTTAAGTGTTTATCAATATCATTAGCTCCTCCATGAGCAACGCTAAACTCAGTACGACACTTCTCACAGACTACATCACTTTTGTTCGTCTCAAACTTAAGTTTAATAAACGGATATTTCGATTGTAATTCACTATTAAATGTGCACTTCCGTTTGGGCATTATCTAATGCAACAGTAATTAAACCGTAGACCTACAATAGTCAAATCACAAACAAACTTGCACCGAATGTAAAGTTAGAGGTTAAGGTACACAAACAACTTGACAGTTTAGTTTACTGACAACATGCGTCTTTTGAGGCCGTAGTAGCCTACAGCGCTTCAACACTCGCGCGGAAATAAATTGTACTAGTGCCGATCGTTGCCTAGTACAGTATATTGTATTGTATAGTCGAGTTCACGCGATCGATGGATGAACGATGAAGTGCTAATTGTACAGTTAACCAAATAGGTTAATAGGTTGGTTTCCGTCAGCTTTCCTTAAAATTACTAACTAGTATTCTTACACGAACTAAACATTAGTGTGAAAAGGCGAATTTTCATATTCCATTGAATATTTCAAACGCCTGACCTCCAAAGCGGGACATTTTGGCGTCCCCCGGCCGATTGTGGGGACAGCGGGACAACTTGTTGTAAAGCGGGACTGTCCCGCCGAAAGCGGGACGTATGGCCACGTTAAACATAGGCCTACCAAGCAATCATAATTTTAAATGGTTGAATGGACAGTGGAAAGCTGTGTGGCTTGATTTAATGATTACCGGTAACATATTTAAACATCATTCAAGAATTTATTATTCCAATGATTTTTTTCCGTCCAGCCCAAATTAGCCTAATAAGTTAGTCTTTGGTCAGGCAAATTTTTATTTAAGTAGAGCCTAGGGCCTCATCAAAATCAGAAAATAAATCTAGCCTAAATGTAGTCCAATTTTCGAGGTGAACGTGCATGGGATTAAGTATGAAAGCCAAACAATATGTAATAATGCAGTTTAGTTGCTAGCATTATTATCACAAAATGTTGATAAAATAAGGTATAGGACTAGGCTTAAGTTACCTTCTCTTGATCCTGGTTTCAGTAGACCTTTAGTGACAGTCGAAGCTAATGACAATATATCATCTTCATCCAAACCACTTAGAAGTTCTAGTACATTAATTCTTTCTTCGAGAGAAAGCATGTCTTAAAATTTAAACTTTCGTAATTTTTAACACCATAGGACAACAGAGGGACAACATAACCTCGCCCTTAGTAGTTCTGGAACTAAATAAAAATAAACAATAAGTTTTTTTATTTTTCGGAGGTTAGGTTGAGGTGTTTACATTTCATTACAATCCCAAGTATTGTAGATAGTTTATACAGCCTGATTCTGGTAGCAGAGTAGAGTGAGTAGGTAGATGGAACGTGGAGTTGGCAGTACTGTATCACGACCACTGAGCTATAATTCTAACTGGAGGTAGCACTGAATGTCAAAGATGCGTGTCGCCAGCCGCCATGTTTGCGTGAGGTGTGAGTTATAAAGAAGCCATGTTATTGGATGAAAAAACTCACTGCTATACAGACCTAGTTATAGAAGCCATGTCATTGGTTAAAAAAACTCACTGCTATACCAACCTAACAAAATCAGCGACACGCTCTTGACAGACTTCTGCCATGGCAGTGCTACCTCCAGTTATAATTTTAGCTCAGTGATCACGACCGCCTTTAAAGGTGGCCGTGGCACTGTGGCAGTATCATTGAAATGAAATGAAATGCTTTATTGTCGTTAAAACTGAGTACAAAGTTCATGACAATCGTCAAAAGAAAAAGAAAACAATATAGATTATAGATATAGATACCTTTCAAGAAAAATGTTTAGTAAATAAAGGTGTTTTGCCGTTTAGTCCGTTCAGCCAACCATTATCGTTCTAGAAGACCCATTATCCTTACCTTATATTATATTCAGTCCACTCTGGCACAATGCCAGTGTCAGGTTAGCCAGGAACAACCAAACAACACGTTAATTAATAAGCAATCAGCTGGCACTTCTGGCAATGGAGTATCACGAAAGTTTACCATTTACCATTTACCATTTACCATCGATGTCTTCTCCGCCGTCCTTGTAGACAGGGGAATCGTCAAATTCTTGTTAATATGTGTATGCGTGTGTGTGAGTTTGAGCATTGCTCTCCTATTTATTGTTTAGGTTATATTTGTGTTCATTTATAAAGTCAATTAATTTATAATATGGTCGTTTAATCAAGTATTGTTTGAGTTGTTTTTTAAAAGTTTTATTTTCACTTATTTCTTTGAGTTCTTTTGGCAAAAGATTAAACATTTTGATCCCCATGTTGTTTGGTGTTTTACTGGTTTTGTTTAGCCTGTGATAGCCTATGTCAAGGTTTGATTTGTTTCTGATGTTATAGTTGTGACATTGGGTTCTGAGTTGGGGGGGATTTGATTTGATTGAGGTAATTGTTTCAAAAAGGTAAAGGGAGATTACAGTTAGGATTTGGTTTTCGATAAAGAAAGGTTTACAGTGGGCTTGTGGGTTTTCTTGTTCAATTTGTTCTATTATTCGAATTGCTTTCTTCTGTAAGGTTATTATTTTCTCAATGTGAATTTCATTTGCAGAGCCCCAGGCTATGATGCCATATCTGATATGCGATGAAAAGATTGCATGATATGCAGTTATAGTAATTTATTTCTAATTCTTCGTAAAGCATACACAACTTGTGACAATTTTCCACCTAGCTTTAAAAGGTGATCATGCCATGTTAGGTTTTTGTCCAAAATTATTCCAAGGAACTTAGTATTGGTTTGTGAGTTTTCATCTGTAGTTGAAATTTCATTGTTATGGTTTGTAGGTTTGAAGTTTATTACTATTGTTTTCTGTTTATTTATTGTCAAGATTATTTCGTTGCAAGCAGCTGTAGAGATTTGTAGAGTTTCATTAGTTTTTAATTTTTGAAGTTCCAGAACTTCAAAAATTAAAAACTAACTCCAGAGTTTTGCCATCTGTTGGTGTGATGATTGTTGTGTCGTCTGCAAACATTATACAGGCGCTGTCTTCTGTAAAATTGGTGGGGAATGAATTTATATATGTTAAGAAAAGCAGGGGCCCTAGTATGGAGCCCTGCGGAATTCCTTTGTAAGTTGTCTGTAGTTTAGACCTGCAGTTGATTTCATAATAGTTCTTCGTATATTCTATTTCGACTAGCTGCTTCCTGTTCGTTAGATAGTTCTGGATCCAATCTAATGCTTTGTGAGTTATGTTAAGTTGCTTAAGATTTTTTATAAGAATTTTTCTATCTAAGCTGTCAAATGCTTTTTCGATGTCTAAGAAGATGCCGGTTGCTTGGGATTTAGTTTCCCATATATTAGTTATTTTATCACAAAGGGTTGCTAATGCTGTATTGGTAGATTTGCCACTTCGAAAACCATGTTGGGATTGGGAAATTTTATTATTATTTTCTAAATAGTTCATCAGTTGGTTATGTATGCTTTTTTCTATGTATTTCGACAATGTTGGTAGGATAGATATCGGTCTATAGTTTGAAATATTTGTCTTCTCTCCTTTCTTATACTTTGGATAGACTAGGGCTATTTTTGCTAGGTCTGGTACGGTTGCTTGTTTAATTGAGGCATTTATTACGTTTAAAAGGGGCTCAATTATTTGATTTTTACAATGCTTAATCATTTTGTTATTTATCTCATCAATCCCCGAGGAATTTTTTGGGGGTAGCTTAGTCATTATTTGCTCAAGTTCTTTTTTTGTTATAGTCTTGAATTCCGATATTTATGTACAGATTACTGATTACTGTGTAGGCCTATGTCAATCCACGCGACCCAACTACAGAAACTATGGTTTATAGGGGGCTGTTTGGAGTTACCTTTGGGTACGATATAAGGGACTACGAACGATAATATTGAGTAATTTTAAAAAAATTGCCCTTAGGGGTTGTGGGCGTAGCTCAAAATTGTGAGTCGCCGGAACCGGAAGACTACCAACTGCCACCCGGACAACTACATTCCAAGTCCCAAGCAGGTTCTTGTCACGATGATGTCAGAGATGGGGGAGGGCAGTTTTCCAGTCATGGACACTCAAGTTTCGTTGTCAAACTGTGTAACATTTAAATATTCTGTTTGATATTCCCCCCCATATGCCTTTTCTGTTATCAAACAGAATTACTCGAGTTAAAATTTCACTGATAATTTATTACGTATGAAATTAACTTTAATACATAGCATCACATTTTAATTGCTAGTGGGGGTAGTATTCCAGTCGCGGACAGGCTCCCATATATTGGTTAGTTCGCAAATTTCGTGACGTCAGGCTTCACCTGAGGAGGTGGTTTTTCGGGGGGTATAGTATTCCGCATTTCCAAAATTTTCAAGTAGGAAGTATAGTCGACTTTCATATTTTATAGGTCTTAACAAAACTGAACAATTGACATAAAGAAAATAGAAATCGGACCTCTAATAACAAAATGGCAGCCAAACATGTTTAAGACGCTGGTTATCCCTTTTAGACCCGGGAATCTTAGTCATCTCGACCGCTTTAAGTCCTGAGCAAATTTTGAATAAATATTGGTTTTTAACCTAGATTTCAAATACTAAAATTATTGATCAGGTTTGTTTTAAAGACGAAACCTTCATAATACCATATTAACCATTTCAGTTTCAGCAATAATTAGCATTATATACGTTTCAAAACGTAAATAAAACAGTCATTAACCTTAACAGTTGCCTCTTTCTCCTATCTTACCGTGACATTGCAACAAAACAATCAGTGTTACCATAAGACATTAAGGCTGACTGCAAAACAAAAATTCCCAGCTGATCTCCATAACCTACACAATCGATGCCTACAGGTCTGAGCAACAGAAAGATCCAGAAACTTCAAAAAAAAACAAATAAACATCTAACCTACACAATCGTGTTGGTTAGGTTGTCAGGACTTAAAAATTTACCTACACAAATGAGTGTGCTGGGTTTGAAAGGGGTAAAAGCAATTTTTAGCTGACATTTTGTTATCATTGGTCCGATTTCTATTTTCTTTATTTCAATTGTTAAGTTTCGCCAAGACTTATAAAATATGATTTGAGAGTTGGCCATACTTCCTCTATTTTAAAATGTTATGATCCACTGCCCCAACGGGCCAAATTTACAAAATTAACCACCATCATTATAGCATTTCATATGAGAAGGTTGTTGCAAAACCGACTGCAAATATCTCAAATGGTTGAAAGGTTGTGGGTGGGGAGGGGGTGCAAGTTAATTTTTCAGCCACTCCATATTTAAAATTAGTGTTTGATTTCTTATAGAGGCTTATCTTTCTTTAGATTAAGTTTTATAATTTTTGAAGCCATTCCATACTAATGTACAACTATGAAATGCAATTTGATTTATATTATTGTTAGAAGATTCACAAAGTTCAATGTTCACATAAATTAGATGCCATGTTTTAATATATCTTATCATATACCTAAAAATAAAAATACTAAACTGAAAAAGAAACTCCCTATTCACAAATTGATTATTATTTTCTGGTAGTTGGGTACAATAGTTTTAAACACAGGTTGGCTGTTACTTCTCTGTTTCATTACAGACTTTAAATAATTGAATTCAACCACATCTTCAACTCATTAAAACAAATTAAAAACACTCATAGCAAAATTTAATTATAAAAATTGGATCAAATTAAACATATATCACACTAAAAGCCAGTTACTAAATACTTAATAGAAAAAATTGTTTAACTTCTTGCAAAACAGCAAAAATTATGTGTAATTATTTTTATTCCTTACTAAAATAAGTCAAATGTTTATGGTTATTGTCATTGCTCAAACCATGTAACTACTTCCACACATGGAAGCATTCATTTATTGAATCATTGAGGACTTCTCTTGTGGCTCACTGAACCAGATGTGAAAGCAAACAACTTTTTTATAAGTACTTAGTGAATACAGTATTTCCTTTGAAACCCGGCGTATTATCTAAAATTGCACTTTAAACATTGTTTTTAAGGTCTGTGTAAATTGCCCTAGGTGGTAAAGTTTGTTGATCTTTTTGACCATTTCCAATAATTTGAATTCAGTAAAAAACTCTGTGGGCAAAAATTAGAGTTTAATTCTCATAATCTACATACATTTTTGTATTCAGTTGTGAACTAGACGGGCATTTTACTTTGTACAGAAAAATCTTTCACTGGTATGAAAATTAAACATTAAAATTCATTATTTGTAAAATTTGAGATATCGGTATAAATTTACCAAGAAATAAATGAGTTCTGGAATGGATAATGCTAATGGTGATATTGACAGTGAGGATGGGAGGATTAGTAGAGAAGAAGCAAGAAATCGGAGTGTATTTACTTCAGTGAAATGTATCCGTGGGTTGTTGGACGAGTATTGTAAGTTCAGTACCTTACATGGGCTAAGGTACATTCGAGATTCATCTCTTCCACGGATAGAACGTGTCTTTTGGCTGGGAATATTTCTAACATGCTTGTTTGCAAGCGGAATCATAGTGAAAGACGCTTACTGGTCTTATATAACTAATAAATTTCAACTTGTATTTAATCCAATTAGCACACACGTTTGGGAAATTCCCTACCCTGCTGTGATAGTATGCTCTTACCAAATAAGAAAATCTGTTTTTAATTTAGAAAAACATGCAAGCGAAAAGAAATTCAGGCATTTTAGCAAATTGATTTGTCCAAAAAGAAGTGGTTTATTTATTTCTGAAACGTTCAATGACAGTATTGATGAAGATTTTTTCGACTTTAGGATAAAAGTAGCGATACCGTGCCAAGATTTAATTACTAATTGTAGATGGAACAGCCAACAAACAGATTGTTGCACATTGTTCGAACCAATTTTGACTAATGCTGGATTGTGTTATGTTTTCAACAGTCTACCAGGTGAAATTGTTATCAAGCACTATAGACCGTTGTCTGAGAACAAATTGTTTTATGATGATGATATAATATATTGGGGTCTAGAGAAGGGTTATCCGCAAAGGGCTGTTAGAGGAGACGACGTTCGCCCGTATTGGGTGAGGGTCAGGGGAGAATTTTTCGGTTTGACTTTTGATCTGGTAGATCATAGAGAAGAGGCTCAACAGATATGTTCCATGGACAGCGGGTTCAAGGTTTTCGTACTTCCACCTGATGGGTTCCCGGAAACTGAAAGCTATATGAGGATTCCCACTGGTGTCCACACCCAGTTCAAATTAATTCCGAATTTTATAACTGCAAATGAAAGCCTGAGGTCAGTACCTGTAGATGATAGAGAGTGCCTTTTTCAGAACGAGTCTCTACTGGAATTCTTCAACTACTACAGTCAATCGGCATGTCAGGTGGAGTGCTACACTAAAACAACACTGCGCCATTGTGGATGTGTGCCGACCAACTTACACAGAATAGTAGGCGAATTCGGTTACCCGTACTGCAATGATTCTTCGAACAAATGTTTAGCAACAATATTCAATACAATATTGGTTTCGAAAAGTAAAGGCAGGTTTAGTTTTTTGGAGGAGTGTACATGTTTTCCCGGTTGCTTTTGGATGTCTTACGATTTTGATGTTAGTTTCCAGAAACTGATTGGTCAGCCACCCAACAGCAATGTCGCTCGATTATCAATCTACTTCTCCATCGATCAATTCAACACAATCACCCGACTGAGAACGTCAGATGTTGGGGTAACTCTTTCGAACGTCGGTGGATTGCTGGGACTCTTGTTTGGATTCAGTTTCATAAGCTTTTTTGAAGTCGTGTACTACGGTCTTTTTCGACCAATAAAACAGTTCATAATAGTGTCAACAGTATATGCATATCGTAGTCTAATAAGTGTGGGAGGAATACAAAATTAGTCTAATAATTTTATAAAACCTGAATTGGGATTCTTAGTAGACAGTAAGTAGTAAGCCGTACATGATAAGATGTCTTATATAGTGTCTTTACTCGAGAAGATAAGAAGGAAAATATGTACTTTTGACTGTTCTTCATAGTCATACTAGCTGCAGTTGAAGCTGCTGTTTCACTCTTAAATAGCAGCTGATTTTCTGCCAACGTCAAGCCTCTTTTGTTAGATTGTTATCCCTCACTCCCAAAGAAAAGGATGGAGAGAGTTCCAATGATTCAGATCATCATAGATGGCTGATTGTCTTGGTAGACTCGCTTCACGAGTGCCTGTGGTCGAACCTCAGATTAATAATGGAAGAAATTGATGGATGATGGACTCAGGCAGACGTTGCTTACGAGTTACTGTTGGGGCCAAGACCGCTGACATTGTGCATAATTTTATTTGTTAGTGGCGCATTGGATCTACTCGTCAGTGGAACATGATTCGAAAGTGCTTGAAATCAGGCTTGAACAAAATTAAGTAAGCGAGTTCTGGGATTAAACAATTCTGGATTGTAACAGTTATTAAGTTCAGTGGTTAGCCATTTCTTCCACTCAACACGGGTTAGCAAGTTCCAGGTTAGCCAACTACTGTCTCAATATTAACTATTAAACACTAATAAATGTACCAGCAACATTAAAATTACGTATAAATGCCCAGGGAAACAGCCAAATTTCTACGTTTTATAATGGAGAGTGTATAGGTAGCTGAGAGTGCTAGGCCGCACGTCTAAAACCTAAACCAGCAATCCATCAGTTGAAAATCTTGAGTTAGGGAAATACAATTCAAAAGTAAAACAAACAAAAGTAAAAAAAATATTGTTCAACAAAAGGCATTTTTAAAAGGTAGTTACGAGGTAAACCTCTTGATAACTTTTTGTAAACTAATTCAAAACAAGCCAGGTAAATTAAACACATTCATGTTATAAAGTTGTGTTTTATTTTCCTTTAGTGCTTATAGTATCATGTGCAAAATACAGGTTCAATCATAACATTTATTTCATTCACAATAACACATAAGTTTTTGATTATGGTAAATAGAATTGCAGTAAAATCAACGTAAAGCGAACAATCAAAAGACAATTAAAAACCTTTTTTACAATATACAATCGTTAAGATTAAACAACACTTAGAAGTTATTGTCATTCACAAGGAAGTATAATTTCCGTATAAAGTAAGGACAAGTGAAAAACAGAGCTGAACGGAGATTCTTATTAGAAACAAATTTCTCCTCCCCCCCACCGCAAACCTGCAGACTAAGCCAAGATCGATTGACTGAATTAATTTTTACTAAAATATTTCATGACTGATTAAATTTTTACTAAAATATTTCCTTAGCATGTCAGGTTAATTCCCTGTTTAAATAATATTTAGGTTTAACGAGAAGCCTACAACCAAAAATATCAGCTGAAAGCAGATCCTCGAGACGAGGAACATTGCTGAGTTGGAGGTGAATGAGACCGCATTGGACTCTTTTCAAGGCCACGTTTCGAATGTGTACGTAGCTCAGAAAAGCTACCTTCAGACAAATTATTACTACTGCGATTCTCAACAGAGTTTTCATTACCATGGGAGCTAAGATCATATCTTTCCCGGTACAATGAATAGTGTGGCTTTTATCTAGATGGAGATCTATCGGAGCCTGACATTTTTTACATTCAAGTATTTCAACAGATTTACCATTCAATTACAAAATAACTGAACTGTTGAGCAACGGTAAATAAGACTCCTCAACCTCATTTTCTTGTGTTTATTTAAAAATACACTGTGAACACAAGTGTTCAAGGTGAAATTAAGTTTAAAGCTCAATATTTGTGAAAAGCACTTCCTTTAATACGGTATGATTTTGCAATAAAGTGTATTTAGTTGCATTAATGTAGCCAGTGTACCCGAGTCAGTTCACTTCAAATCCCTAGTGGTATTTATAAGTGTTATACACCATCAGAAGAAAGTGGGTATTTTAATTACATAACACTGTAACCACAGAGAAATCTTTAAAACTAAATTCACAGTACTGCGAACGTAGTTTTATTATTTATTTATTTATTATTATGGATGGAATATGTTTAATACCTATTAATTATTTTGCTAACGGAACTAACACATTTTCCTGTTGTAAACATGGACCTTTCCTGAGAAGATTATGGGTTCACAAAAGATGAAACCCTAGTATAAGAACTGAGCTTTGGGCTCGAGTTTTAAATTTTATATTATTTGAGTGCTATTATTTCATATCAATTTGTAGTTTTTGTTACAAAAACTATATTGCACTCGTTAGAAAATATCTTTGGAGAAATTCAACTTTCTAATTTTTTGTTAACTACAGTTGTCAATGGACCGCGAACTAATGCTGCATAAAATCCTGACATGTAATACTCATACTTAAAAATGTCACCACGTACCACCTTCTGCGTACCAAAGATTGAGAAACCCTGAGCTAACAAACTAATAATTCCTTCTTGGCTCCAAATCAAATTGTAAATTCAAGTTTATATAGTCAAATAAATAAAAATTTCATCTATAAAACAATACACATTTAAGTACAGTTCGACTAAACATGATTTATCTTGACACTTTTTACATACACAAAGTTACACATGTTTAGTTCACAAAGTAACAACATTATGTACACGTTTAGGGCTTAACAAAGCCAATCACAATCAATAGATGTACAGTTCTCTCTACAAAATTATAACTCTATCCAAAATATTTTGTATTTACACAAGGGTGGTATACTAGAGGTAATAAGCTCATGTGGATTGAAGTGCACTACTTATAGACATCTTAGGCAATCTACTAATTCTACTGATAGTATATCAAACAGAAAAGTACATAAAATCAGTTCCAAGATGTAAACAATCTAACCTATATTTGACTTTGAGTTTAGAGAAGAAGACCCTACAACAAATATACATAAAAAACAATTTAATTAAAGTAGGCTATGTAGAATACCAAGCGTTAATGGCAAAAGAATGTGCCAAAGAATTACCAAATTTAACCAAACATTGTTAGCAGTTCTCAATTCGTTTTTTGAAAGCTTATGATAATGATATGCACTTAGACAGTCAATGAATCAGACAAAAACAATTATTAAAGAGCAGATAATACAGAAGGAATGTATATACACAACTAACTTACCTAAGAAAAGAGTTGCAGGTAGTTAAAAGCACACAAAAAAAGTTCACAACACAATAAATTTGATATTTTGTCCCAACACAAGGAAGTAAGAAACATGCTTATGATACAACCGTGTGCTTTTAGCTCTGGAATGGTGGGACGGAAATATACTAGTACCGAGCAAGGAAGAGCCCGAACGGCTATTGTTTACAACAGCAGTTGTAGCACACAGGCTATTCCTACATCGTAAGCGCTGTAGTGTGTGATGGTGAGGGGGAGAGGAGAGCTGAAGGGGACGACCAATAGAATTTGAACTAGACACAAGCGACTGGTGCTAGACATGACTTAAGTGTGCCATTGAATGTTTCCTCTGTATTTTCCTTCTATGTCGTCCCAACAACGGGTTTCGTCAGACAAAAGGTGATGGCCAATTTAACTTTTTTGTGTGTTTTTAACCTTGTCCTCTTCATAGGTTAGTTAGTTGTGTATCCATCCCTTCTCCCTAATGTATTCCTAAGCCAGGTGTTTTACTTCCAAAAAACTTATTAATAAAGTCTATAAATTTGTTGAAATATGATCTCTAGTGTACTTCATAAACTTAACTGCAAAAACCTCAACGGAGTAAAATGACTAGCAACATAGACTAACCAACACAAGTAGACTTCTCATTGTAAATTTTGAAGCACGTTTTTCGAGTCAAGTTCATGTACGGTGACACTGGGCGCTAGTGTCGACAAAATTTTGATTCTATCATTTTAGGGTTAATTTCTTTATTTGTGCTTTACTGTTTGGTTATATAACTAGGTGACAAGTTATTGTTTATGATTAAATCGTATTATTTGGTTAAACAAGGTTTTAAATGACTGTAATAACTGGAAACAAGTTGTAAACAAAACACAACCTCTACATAAACCGTACAGAACTAACAATAAAATTGTCTTCAGCTGTTGTATAAGGATGAGAAATCTACTTGGGGGAGTATGTTTTATCTATGCTAGCAATTACAAGCAAAAGTGGCATATGAAATAATGTATTAAATATAAGTATAATCTACACTATATTTTATGTACCCCAATTTTGTGTACAATTTAATAATATTCTAATTGACTCTTTTCCCTGAACTACTTTAAGGTAACATTGGCAATTGCACGTTAAAGTAAAAATAAGTAAATGAAAGAATCAAGCATTAATAGCAGAAAAGAAAATCAGATATTCACTCGTATAATATATAATATTAGTAAAGGTTAATAAAAATAAAAATAATATATTAATATGTATGTTCCTACTATATTATTTACAAATCATGTAAATATTACATTTAATTAATATACTATAGATACACAAGTAATTACACATATATATAGGTAGTAATATTTACAATTAGCACCAATTACCTATTTGAACAGTGAGACATTTTCCCACCTGCTACGAGAAAAAAATAGATTAACGTAACAAAATTATAACTATTATAGTACTAATTTTGAGAGTTCTGTAGGAGTGTGCGAAGTAGGTATTTTAAGCCAAGTATGAATGGAGATGAGAGTGGGATGAGTGGCGCGATCTTTTAGTCTTGTTATTGACTAAGGCCGACATGTTCCTTACACAGAACTGTTAATTAATAACAGCCAATGGCAGCAACTAAGGGACTTACAGTTTATAGTGGAATCCGAACCACATTTTAGCCTTGTAATTTATGAATTCTTTAATATTTGAGCCCGCTCGATATTGATGAGTATTTCAAACATTCAAATAGTAAATAGACCTAACGGTACCAGTAAGTTTTTCATAAACTTTACTTTATACAATAAAGTTAATTTATGGAGGAGCTGCAAGATCTTATTAGTTTTCAGATTACACTATTCATATAATTTTCATATAAATTCATCGAAGAGTATCAAGATAGATAACACTTAAATCATGCATATGGATTCCGTCCAAGTTGCCATACATGTGAGGTCGTTAGTGCCTTGTGAGTTGGATAGTGAATGTAGATCTTGAGTGGAAGTCATTTCTGAGCCTAAGACACAGCAAATTATAACCAAGATGAGAAATTATGTGTTTGACAACAGCACACCACAGGTTGACATATACGAAACAGCTATTCAGAACCTTGTAAATCAGCTTTTCAAAGGCCACGTCACAGTACTCGCGCACAGTCAAACCTGCACTGGTAAGACTTACAGCATGGGATCATGTCCCTCATCAAACCTTTCAGATCATTCAGAGAGCTATAACCGACATGTTGCAAAAATAGAGAATAATGACGACTGGATATAGTTACTGCAAATAGTTACTCAGTAATATTCGATATTCGGATATATTATGAAGTATTCTATTTAATTTGATTCAAACCCAAAAATCCCTATTCACACACCCCTAGAATTCTGATACAGTTGAAAACAAATTATAAACAATAGGTTAAAGATTATTTTAAGACTATTAAACAAAAAAATTAAATATTCCTTCCATAACTAACAGCTACCAACTAAACAAATATTTTACAATTATTTCACTAAATCTACAAAGTTGTTGCATGTCTCAGTATTTTTACCTCAGAACTTAAATACTAAAACAGCATTCCAAACATGAAATGGTCTTAAGTTATGAGATCACCAAATAGTATTTACTACATATTCAATCAGTCTAAACACTATACCTAAGTTGATTAGAGATGGCAGGAAAAAAGGATAACTCAAATAGAGAATAGTTCATAACAAAGGAAACGTTTAGTAATTTTGAATTTTGTAACTATTGGGAAACCTCCTTTATTTAAAGAATTAGGGTACGAATTTCTTTTTAAAACACAATATGTCAGACATCAAATGATATGTAATTTGATAGGCTTGATTATTGCCCCAACAATCTTGTTGTTTTCAGTTGTATAATAATTATAATCGATTAGGCATTACCTGTGTCCATGCTATCCTTGGCAGTAAAACAGGTCACGATCTGATAATTTCACAAAGTGAAGTTGGAAATAATTCAAACTTTAGTTGGCCGATCAATCCCATAGATTTTCACAATAAATAGGCCCTAGTGTATCTAATTTTGCAATGAGCTCACCAAAAGGAAAGCTAAACCTAAAATATATTACAATACAACCAAAAAAAATCAGCTTTTCATTTTTTAATTATATTGTGGTAACATTGTTTGGACTCTCCTAACATGAGCAAGTATTGAATTTGAATATTTGATTCTTTTATAAAGTTCACACAAGCAAATTCTGACACAAAACAAGTCCTGGGAATAAATTGAAAACAATAATCAAATTTTCAAGAAATAAATAGGCCTAGATATAGAATCTATATAGATAGCTTTTTTAAAATCTACAGAATGTATATTTATATTACCACAAACTCAATGATTCTACGCTGATGTAAAGTAAAAAATAACATAATTTTATTATGTAGGCAAGACAAGTGGTTACTGTGGTCATTTTAAAATCTGAAGCTCGCTGGTTCGATTCCATGCGAAGCGTTACCAGACACAGATGTCATTTATCACAAAGCTTTCAATTAATGATGAATCCACTTAGTTTAAAAAATAAAAAAACACAGCCTACTATCAATGAAATGTTGTTTAAATAAAACTTTTGCAAGAATAAAACTGCTTAGTAACTACAGAGTAAAAATTAGTCTACATGAACATCTCGTGTCTTATATACATTACTTATAAATGATATGTATTGAGTACGTAATTCAGTTGACTAAAATGATACAGAAAAGATTCAAATAGTAATTTGGTACAAAACGTCCCTAATGAAACATAAGTATACAAAAATAAACACGTCTCAGTTTTAGAAGATTATACATCAAGTTTAAAGCATATCAGACCAGAAAACTCGTTTCATAATAAATAAAACAAAAAATTGTCATTAATATTCAAAGTAATTAAGTGGCATTTAATGCCCTTTGCACTTTGAGAAATAACAAAGAATTTACATTTCTTCACAGTTTAGTACAAAATTGGCATTAAAATACCATATCTTTCAAGGACTACACTGAATCGTGCCACAAACCTTGCTGCTCAATTGTGAGGCGCTCGCTTGCCGCTCATGTATCCGACCCACCGACCTGCCGTTGTCGATAACAGAGGATCTTTGTCTATCGTGGCCAGCAGCAACAGCTGGTTAACATGTGTGGCATGATAGTCCCACCTGAAATTCAAAATGCACATTTCAGGCTACTGACAGTTCTCTCTGATATTCGCATAATGGATTGTATCAAAACCGATTCAGTTTGTCATCGGCGAGTTTCACATAATGAAACTTTTGAAAAGGTTCACGTCATTACTTGTCACGTCATCATACTAATCAGTTTTAACACAGTTAAAAGTAATGCATTTAGCGTTTTATTTCCTACCACTTCTTTTCCATTCAGTTTTACTTAATATACCGTTTAATATATCTCAATCACTTTTGTAAGATGTTTTCAGAACAAACATCAGTAGACATTGGTTTGTAAATGGCTGTGGACAGATAAAATAAATGAGAGAGATATATGTTCTGCAGTCTTTTTCTGAGATCAACATGATTGTAAAATATCGCATGATTGCTTCCCAGTTGCTGCGCAACAACCAACAAGCAAAAACAGACACTTAATAACAATTCAGTTTAAATTTTATTTTACTACTAAAATTTACTTTAAAACCAACCCATCCTTACACTTTACCTTGCAATGTTGGGAGCACAACCGATAGTGAGGTGGCGTAGATCGTAGTTTGTGCCCGATCCAGTGTCGAACATGAGTAGCAGCTTCTTGAGCGACTTGATGCCTTGACTGAAGAGGGCAGCAGCATCGCGAGCTTGCAACGCAGGAGCCAGACTCACCAGGTCGTACAGTCCGATCAACGAGTAGATAAACCCATTGAGGACCAACGAAGGCGGGTCTGTCGGATACTCCTCATACCATGGGATCTGGACAATCATTGGGTAATGAGTGTTTGAGGTGAATTAAGGTACAAAATTGAATATGCATCTATTTTCTACCTCAAGTTAAAACTCTTTAACGTTTTAGCATTACAAACAAGTACTAAATTATTCATTTATTCAGTACAGTATATGTTAACGGTGTGTCAGTTGGCTATTTAATAAAGGTGTAGCCAACGGTATGATGTTCCATACCTACACCAATTGTTACTATCTAAAATGTAATGACATGAGGATTACTTTCCTAATGAAATTTGCCTTATATATTACTACCACAAGTACCACATAGGTTAATGTAAAAAAAAAAAAAAAAAAAAAAAAAAACACTTACCTGGCCTAAAAACAGAGCCAAAACTCCCCCGTCTTTACTTAGCACTCTGAATGGCTTGAGTGCTTTGAGCGCAGCGTCCAGGTACTGACGATCACCACCTGAGTGGTAGTACGCTCGAGCAAGCACAGAAATGCCGTGCCCTTGGCCCATTGCTGACAACCTGGAATCACATCTCATTTTAAAATGTGAAGTAAGAAGATCAACCGAGCACAATGCATGTTGAAGGAGCGGTAGTTTCCTAAACAGCCAAGTAGCTGCTAGGTATGTTATGAAGAAACCAACCCCCCCTAGGTACTAGGGTAGGCCTACTTGAAAAGGCTCTTGTGAATGGATCAAGTCTTTAACAGCCTCGTACCACCTGTCTTGCTGATCCAGCGGAACTAAGTTGGATTTCTGAATGACTCTCTGGTATTGGGCAGCATATCAGGAGTTTTTCCAATATAAAACCAGTTGACAACAACTCCGCGAACTAAGGTTTTGTGGTACCGTATTGAAACCTTATATCCCTCCAATTGTCCATAGTTTAGGCCTTAATGTCCACCTATTTTTGGCGCATTTGCAAGGTTTTATTAAAACAGATCTGAGAAGCTTAAAACAATGTTAATTCTAATGTTCTATATACCATTTTGTTTGGAAAATCATGGGCTTCAATATCATACATAAAACATAAGGAATATTTGTTTCAAAAAAAATTTTTAGGTAAAAAAAAAATTATTTTGGAAAAATTGAAAAAAAAAAAAATAAGTTCGCGCTCAATGAAATTGTATAAATTATAGGCCTATAAATATTTGAAAATAGCCACTTTGTTCTAAATTTAATGAGGATTACAAATATATAATCATATAGTGAGGTAAGTTATCAAATAAATAAGTTATGAGTGAAAAACGGATTTCAGTACATAGCGTTTAGCTAAGAATGCATAGCCTAACCATAGCTAGGAATCTGGCTGATAATTTACATCAATATCACTACCTACTTCTTCAGGATCATCAACCAGCCCTTCAAAATCACTTAAATCTTCTTATAATGCACCAAGTATATCACTACTTTTGATTTTTAACACTAAAACAAAAACGTAATAAAACACATCAGTCATCGGTCCGAGGATAACCAAGCTGTTTACGAATACGCACGTCAGCTGTCTGCTACAATTACGATCGGCTCGGAGAACATACAGCGCTGAGACAGACCTCTGGAGAAAGCTTAGAATATAACGGAAAGAACGATACCTAACTCGATCCAGTTCAATCCGATTCAGTCAGTCATAGAGCCTACGCCGTAAACGATGTTCGTGCGTCGAAAAATCGACGCGTGACACTACACAAAGTGTGTAGCGCGTCGATTTTTCGACGATGGACGCTCGAAGGGATATAGTCAGTGACCATTTCCATAATCCAAGGGATACAAAGTATTTGTTCTGTGATGTTACAAATTGCACTAAACTGGACGGCAGCAAATTCACAAAACAAGGCATCAGACCTGCTAACTGCAGAAAATAAATTACGTACAAGAATTCTGTAGTGGTTACAGAATAAAAGTAAATAACTAGAGTTCTGTAAGTAATTTTAGATTTTATTGTTGATCAAACTTCTCAATCTCTATTCAAATGACCTCTAAAATCAACATTTCAACTGCTAAACAATAAGGTGTGTTACATACCAGCCCGGTTGCAAATCGCGCATGCCTTGCACGCCACGACGCCGGACAGGATTGGGCCAGCCACCTGTGTCTGGGTCCTGATGATGTACGAACCACCGTGCAGCCGCGTAGAACTGCGACATGTGCTCGCTGGACGACAGAGTCAGGTTGTCCAACATACCAGATCCAGTTAGAGTGATGGTCCCCACCTGACATGACAAAACTCTGTAGAGAACCCATTTACAATGGCGTCAAATCAAACAATGATAGCCTACATAGCCTACTTGACTTTCAACAGGTTGTGATGATACTGTAATAACAATTTAAAATATAAAGCGTAACAACTCATTTTGGAGGAGAACTTTACCAATTCAACCCTCGCGATAATCTCCATACTTACACCAATTATTACTGTATGAAATATAATAACATATGAGGATTTCATTCTTAATTCTGTTGATTTCATGCAATTGCAGCGACTTTCCCAAACCTGGCAACATCAATATCATTTTCCAATCACCATTTTTTACTTGACAAGATAACGCAAAAAGAAAACAAATGGCAGGAATTTTCTTGTCCTGCACAAAATTCATACACAATTCTCAGTATTTTTTCCAGTCACCAAAATTCACGATTCCCGATTTTCCACGTCAGCTGTACACCCCCCGTTAATACACCCTGTTAATAGTATCATGTGTATGAAGTTTGAACAGTGGTCATAATTGCCTCCTTGTATGAAGAATACTCTAAACTTGCACCCCATTGGCTTGTAATTAATAGACTTAAAAGTGCAAGTTTTTCATAACGGTATTTAAAAAATGCTCATCTAACTGAAGGAATTTGAATAGGGAATGCAAAAAATTTTGGTTTCCTGTAGTAGCGGGAGAAAACTGCCTTACTTTGAATTTAGATCGAGATATCTTGCGCTTCCCCATGTTGAGCAATACCAAGCCTTTCTGCAAATCCACGAGCAAATCTCTCGTAATGTGATGCCAATCACTATGGTGCTGACAGCCGAGTCCGTAGAAAATGTTTTGCTCCTGAAAAATATAGAAAACACAAATTAATTTGCTTTGTTCATCATATAAAACCATCCATAAAGATAGTAGGTGATATAAAAGATTTTTTAAGTTAATTGCTACTTAAATCAATCAAGGGGGAAAAAGTTTGTCGCTTTATTTTAATAATTACTATTATTTACATATATATATGTATATGAATTAGAGGAATAGCGTTATCATCATGGTATTATGTAAGTTATATACTTGGGCATCCAGCAGCTGATTGGAGCAGGTGTAGTGCAAAGTCCAGACTTGCTTCTTCTCACGATTGTGCAGTGTTACGGCCAGAGACGAGTTGTCTTCAACTGACAGCCGAACATCTGCACTCAGGACAAAGTCCAACACGTGGTCTACCACTAGGCTGATACCAGCCTCTGTAAAAAGCAAACCAAGTGAACACTCCGCAACTCGGTCAAGTTAATATCAACTGTACCTTAAGGAAAAAAAAATAATATCTGAACCACCAACAACATTTTGTTGGTGCAAACCACACAAAAACCCCACAGACATAACATTTTTTTTGTATGTTAATATCTGAATCGGTGAATATTTGAATATCTGAAAACAATGGGGTTTGGATAGCGGGACTCTACAGTGCTTGAAAAATATACCAGGTGAGAGAGGGGTTTTTTTAGGTGTCCATCTCGTTAAACATGGCTAACTCAAACTTGTATATTTTGTGAATTTGATAAGGGCCAGGGGAATTTGATAACGTATCCTCAGAGACGTAGAGAGGGACATTCTGAATTTTCACTGTCAACAAGTCAAGTTCTTACCAGAGGAAGTTTGAAACTTGAGCACATGAGAGTGGCGAGGCTGCTCCATACTTCTCACAGCAATGGCACCAGGACCAATCGTCCAGTCCGGAGTGGCTCCGCTGCCTTCCTCGAGAATCTTGCGTCTCGGCTCTGGCTCCGTCAGGTTTTTGCTGTAGTGAGACAAACCAAACTGGGCGATCTGCGTTGGGTAGAAGTAGCCTTGACTCTCCCACTGGGTAGACACTGGCACACCTTCATAGGCATGCAGTAAGGTTAGTACATTTTGAAATGTTTACAAGTAAAAAGGATTGAGATAAATATAAACAATAAATAGTAGAGGCCCAAGGACTGATCCTTGAGGTATGCCAATTTTTATTTTCAACATATTACATCTTGAACTATTTACCTGCACCAGCTGAAAAAGGATCGCTAAATATGAGCGTAACAGATTTAATGATTTTTAAGCTACTCCATAAAAAGCTAATTTTTAATAAGAATTTCATGAGAGACAGTCAAAAGCTTTAGCCAAATCTACTAATGAAGCAGACATATTAATTTTAGTATCAAAGCCATTAAAAATATCTGTAATTTTGTTTTGCAAGGCCTTGATTGTCACTGAACAAGTTATTTTTTTTTCAAAATATGAATACATTTGTTAGTGTGATCAGTGTTTCATATTTTAGAAAGAATTGGGACTAGAGATATCGGTCAATGATAATGTGTACGTGATTGTAGGGGATAAGCAAGATTTTTGTCTCGATTGTGAGAGAGCGTGATGATGAACACATGACCAACAGTATTACCACGATAAAATTGTCATCGATAAGCGATGGCATAGTCAGATTAAGCGAGGGGTCGGACTAGCCAAGGTCGGATTAGTGGGGTTCTACTGTTTTCAGTAAATTTAAGAGTTCATCAAGAATTAAGAATTTAATTCAACAAAACAAGTTAAAAATAAACACACTGTACAGTTGACAACAAGTGGCATTAGTAATATACATGAAAACTGAAAACACTAAATTTATATTTCAATTTATTATAAAATGCTGTTTTTTTTCCATGAGTCAAAGATTTTTAGGTTTGTTTGGCTTTGATGATGACACCATTGTATGATTTTACAAGTATCCCAATGCCTCACTATGTAAACAAGCTTACACAAAAAATGACAATAGGTTATGTTGCTAACATAACAAGTGTCATTTTCAAATCCCCTAGAATTTATTTTACCCCTAATCACATGTTATTTCAAACCTCAATCAGGGCCGGATTTAGCATTTTGGCGCCCCTAGGCCCAAATAATTTCCCGCCCCCTAGTCTGGCCACAGTTACTTTCCTTCAAACCTTTATTTAAAACTATATCGTGCAGGGGCGTACAGTAGGGCTTTGGAGGGTATAGAATTTTTCTAAAAACAATTGCAAACTAATATTAATATTTTTTTGTTAATTTTAAAGATTAATTCATCATTTTTTTAATATTCAACACAACGTATTATATATATATTTTAACTTGATCATGCAGATTGTTGTAAACTATTCAAAAGATTGGTAATAACTTTTGTTTTGTAAGGTGAGGGTGGTAACAGTGTCTAGAATGCATACTCCCCTAATTCCTCCGATCAGTAGCGCCAGGCCAGCATAGTGGCAGTGCAGTGGCAATACGATACATACCGTACCGCTCGGGCGCTCGTCAACGGCAACATCCCTACAGCCTACTCCCGTATAACCAATGTCCGTTACCAATGTTGTAACGAAAGTGATGCAAAATTCTGTAAAATAGTTTACATTTTCTAACAATTATTTCTACCTATGAACTTCAGAATCAGAATGCTTTACTAGCCAGAGATTTTCTTATCAACTATGACTATTTATTTTTATTTTTACATATTTAAAAAAAATCCTCTCGGCCGTGCGCCCTCTGGGAGCTTGCGCCCATAGGCCCGGGCCTACCGGGCCTATTGGGAAATCCGGCCCTGACCTCAATAAGAAGTCAAAATGATAACAAGTCTTATTTAATAATCCCCATGAGTCTTGCTATGGAGGTTCTACTGTACCTTAACTCGGTGTGGTATGCAGTGTGCAACACTACACAATGATTTGATGTCAAAACTATTTTTGTGCTAATTGAGATATTTCAACATTGATTCGATGGTACAGTAGCTCTAGTTCTACTGCTTCAACAATTTCAATGATGTTGTTATTCTCTTGGTAAAAACTTAAATGAAACTAACCTTCAATAGCACTGATACATTTGACTCGTTCTCTGAGTTCGACATTGTAATTCTCAAAGTACAGAAAGACGCCGCGAGGCTCGTATCTAGACTTGGGGTAGTAGACCTTGGAGTAAGAGTGGGACCATTCAAACCTTTCATATCCATCATACGTTGCTAGCTTGCCATATACCTACAAACATTGAGTTTAGACTTACAATAACTTCATTATCATTTTCTATTTAATCTATGAGCAAACCATCCATGTAAGGTACATTTAAATATGCAATTGTTCACCTCGCCTTGAAAAAGGTTTTACTGACACGAGTGAATTGTTCTTGAGCAGGCCTAAACGTCTCAATAGCGGTCAAGTACAAGGTGACATTTCTTATTCTATTTAACGTTAATTTGGCAACATTAATTGAAATCTTATCAGATAATGTAATTTCCATATAGTCTAATTTATAGTTGTCTCTATCTAAATTTTTAGTATTTTAAAACCCTTAAATTAATTTTACTCACCAGTATTGTACAAAAATCAAAAACTTAGAATCTAATAGCCTACAGGTAAACTAGGAATAATTGATTCAAATTGTTTGGTAATTATAATGGATTTGAGTTTAACAATAGGTATAATATATGATACTGTGGTCACCTCATCTATTGTATTATGCTAACCAATAAATACACTTATTAGGTATTAAAAACTTTAAAAACAGAAGCCTACCTCAAAGTACTTATGAAGAAATGAAAAAGGTATATAAACTTCTTCTCCTTCTCTTCGGCAGCCAATCGTGTATTCTCCATTAATGTTGCAATCGAGTTCTTCAAACCCTTGTCCTTCGTTGCCAGAGCGCTCACTCTGTCCATCCTAGAAGAACAAAACCTCGTAAACATCATTCCTATAACCACAATATTCCATGTTAAATCTATCACTGCAACAAATGCAGTCTGTGTTGACATTTTTCAAAATCTCCTTTGGAAAATCTCACCAGTAACTTATTTACAAGCGTGTGGAATTAAAAATCAATGAATAAAACTACCCTTTTATATTTCATTATTTCTATGTACATTCAGGGACATCGCCCAGGGAGGTAGGGAGGAGTCACCCCACCTTGTGACTGGGTGGGGATCAGGGTTGCAAACTTAGGTCAGAGAAAAATCGGGACATTACCCCCCTCCCTCCCGGATTGACATAGGCTTAAATACGGGCATAAGGAACCAAAATCGGGACAGTCCCGGCAGAATCGGGACGGGTGGCAACCCTGTTGGGGACCTGTGAAAAAGTGTAAAAGCTGGGAATTTTGAGTATTTGAAAACATGAGTTGGGATTTTGGGTTGGGAAATTTGAAACTGTTATTGACTGCTACTACCTACTTTATGGTCTCAAAACATTTCACAAATCCAACGTAGCTGGTGAAACAGTTGACTTTGTCATATTTTTAACAATACAAAATAAAACTAAAATGACATTTACCTAAACTAAAATACATTTACTTATCATCTAAATATTCGGAAAATGAATATAATAATTTTTCAATTTTTCCTTATTGTTTAAAATCATTATTTAATTTTGAGACACTGTTCAATTTCTTTGAAGTCAGTGGGTAGACTGTTGTAAAGCCTTAAACCCATAAAATAGGAGATTTTTCATATAAACTTAGGCGATGTCTTGGTTGCCCCACCATGGTAATCTTCACGAAGTGAAGATTATTATGGTTTTTCTAATAGGGTTATCAAAGAAATTATTAATGAAATAGTAGAGCCATTAACATTTCTCTTCAATAAAATGATGGATCAGGGTATATACCCTAAAAAACTTAAACTTTGTAAGGTAATGCCAATTTATAAAAAAAGGTGAGAAAAAAAAACCCATCCAGTTACCGGCCAATCTCTCTTGTACCCATACTAAGTAAGATCTTTGAAACCTGCATAAGCACAGCTCAATACATATTTTATCAATAATGATCTATTTTGTGATGAACAGTTTGGTTTTATGCAAGGTAAGTACATGCAAAGCAGTAGAAAGTATTGTCAGTAAACTTTTAATGAACTTTGAAAATAAACTTCTTTCGTCCGCATTACTAATTGATTTAACAAAAGCTTTTGACTGTATGCAACATGAGCTTCTTATTAAGAAACTGTACAGCTATGGTATAAGGGACCAAGAGTTGAATTTGTTAGCTTCTTATTTAAGTGACAGAGAGCAAATGGTAATACAGGGCAAAGACAAATCTAGCTTTAAGAAAATTGAAAATGGTGTACCCCAGGGGTCAGTGCTTGGGCCACTACTATTTATCATTGCAGTTGATGATTTCTCTTTCAATATTCCTTGTACCTCTGCTTTTTATGCAGATGATACAACACTCCTAAACAGCCATAAAGATTTAAAGGAACTTAAAAAAACTGAGAGTCAGGCTTTAGAAGTTGCACAAGAATGGTTCCAATCCAATCATTTAATTGTAAATAATCAGAAAACTGAAAATATAATTTTTACTCTTAACTACTCTATTTATAAGGATATTAAATCTGTGAAGTTGCTAGGCATATATTTAGACAGCAGACTAAGTTGGGATAGTCACTTAGAGCAATTGTGTAAGAAACTGGCCAGAGTGGTTTGTCTTCCCAGAAAACTAAGACACTGTGTTACTGCAGATATGCTGATTACTGCATACTATGCTTTTTTTCATTCCCATCTACGATATGGTATAACCTTATGGGGCAACTCTTGCAGTGCACAGACTGCTCTTGGATGGCAAAAAAAGGCACTGAGAGCAATCAAGAATATACCACAAAGACAGTCTTGTAAACCAATATTCAAAGAATTACAAATAATGACTTTGCCTAATCTATATATTTACTGTTGTCTAATAGATGTTAAGGAGTCTTTGAAAAATTTTACAACTAGAAACGAAACTCATCAGTACTATACTAGGAATAACTATCAATTAGATTTAGCTTTTGTAAGATTGGAAAAAACAAAGAGCAGCCACATATGTATGAAGATACAACTATTCAATAAATTGCCAAAAAAGGCATGGATTGTACCCTTTAAACAATTTGTTTCTATCATAAAACAATGGCTTAAGGAAAATGTTTTTTATTCCATAGACGATTATCTGGCCTGTGATATTAGTTCCCTATGTTTTTAGAACATCAATGTTAATATTAATATATTTAAATATTTAATTGTTATTATATTTAAAGATTTTATTGTTATTATATTTACAGATTTTATTTTTGATCATTGACATGTTAATTGTTAATTTATTTATTTTAGAGTTAATTATGTTTAACTGTTATTTTTTAAAGAGTGATTGCTACTCACTTGGTGCATTCTTGATGTTAGGCCTACTCTAACAGGAAATTAACTGTATGTATTATTAGAAAAAAAAAGAAAAAACTTTGACGATGTCTATTGTAATACTTGTATTGCTTAATGACAAATAAAGATCTTGAATCTTGAAAATACACATTTAGCCTAGTTCTTGTGAAGATATTTTTTCTTATGCTGCACTATTCTTCAAGCTAACCAATTAAAAAAACACAAATTTTGTACACCTTACTGTCTTGTGTTATTAACTGAGCTCTAGGGAAAATCTCGTTAATTTAAAAGGCCTACACTTAATAATTTTACGCCTATAATCCAAATGATTAAACTCATTACCGTATCTACTATTTCAAACCAAATGTGTTTATTTGCCATAATGTAGGCTACCGGTACTAAAATGTATACTATGAATTGTTAACTCTATAAACTGTCACATGAGTTATAGTTTTTAGATTTTAGATCGATCATGAATGTATGTTACCTGGTCATTATCTCGAAGATGATGTGCAAAGGCTCTCAAATCACCACCACATCGACTCCAAACTGACAGTGTTACCAACACTCCAACCGCACTCAGACACACTACGGACATCTTCAGATTCACCCTCATGGTACTTCACAGGTCTGCAACCATCTGTAAGCATCAGGTCATGTTTTGGTAGCATAAATTTAAAATGGAGGCTAAACAAGTAAGTAGGCTAAACTGATACCTAGGCCTATATTTGCAATCCTAAACTAGGCCTACTAGATTTTTAAGCAGAATTACTTTAAAAATGTGACCATGGGGACCTATATTGATTTATATCACCACACCTAGATTATATTAGAATAACGGTGCAAAGGTTTGTCCGAGCTCACAAATATTAGCCAAACCAAGTTAAACTTACGGGATGGAGGTAAAGTTGTGATTTCTTTTGTTTACATTCAAGTATAATTTACTTGCTCCACTGTTAAACTAAACAGGAATGAATATAGGAAAACTGATGAGGAGAATAGAGGATAAAAAGTTAATGCAAAGGCATTTAAGTACAAATGTAACGAACGATCAACAGCATCAATTGATCAACACAACTGAGCACTGAACACTGGAGACTAATGCTCAGATCTTATTTAGGGATATGGGTTGGCAGATGTCCGACTTTATCCGGATTTGTGGCTGTATCAAGTGTTTCGAAGTTAGGTAGGCCTACAGAAGGCTTTTGTGCTATTAAAGTAGCTTAGTCTGTTAAATGCAGAGAAATAACAATCTCAAAAATTCTTGGATCGTTTTTACATAACCTAAGTTATCTCAGGCTAAACCTAGGTGTTTTGGTATAGGTAGTCAATCACTTAGATAAAATCCATTGGTTGATTTGGCAGGATTTGAACCCGGAACCTCAGGAATCGAAGTTTCATGCTCTTCCACTAGACCACCATGCTCTCCAAAATGCATAGGCTAGGTAATTATCAATTGATTGTCATGTGGGAACGCCACCTAGGTATGTATTTTAACCCAAATATATAAGAGTGAACAATGATTGTAGAATATTTTTAGATGAATATTTCAGGTCTGAGCAACAGAAAGATCCAGAAACTTCAAAAAAAAATAAACATCTAACCTACACAATCATGTTGGTTAGGTTGTCAGGACTTAAAAATGAGTGTGCTGGGTCTGAAAGGGTTGAATAGGCTATGTAGCCTAATGTGTTATAAACATAATGATAAATAGTAAACACTATGACAGAACAGAACCAGGTTACAGTGTTTATACAAAGACATTTATATGCCCTAGCCTATTAACCAAGTTAGTTGAATCGGTTATGCATTTTTTAAATCATTATGTTCTAAAACAACTTAGGCCCTAACTGACAAGTTAGGAAAAAATAGCTTGAATACAGTATGTTTACGCAACTTGGGTGTAGTTCCGTTTATCAATCTTCTAGAAAATTTAAGGTTATTAGGGCCTACCTGCTTTCACAAAGAGACTGTGTGCAATTCAACAGGTAGTGTAGAACCTGATTTGTGATTATGAACTGAGTAAATTTATCTGAAATGGTTAACATTTCATATAAAACATTACAGAGATAATAATATTGATCAATATGTAAATTACATTTTACTTTCTGTACGACTACGAACTATGTTATGCACTATCTCTCTCAACTCAAGTCTCAACTCTCAACTCAACTCAAGGGACTCCCGGACTCAAGCTCGCTGTCACTGCTGAGTGCTGTCAGTGTCAGGGGCCCTATTTTTGAAATGGTTGACTGTTGAGTTGTGTGTTGAGTCATTCTATTTCCAATCGTTTCGTATTTTTGAAACGATTGACGTTGGACTTATCCAACCAAAACTACTCACCACCTACTGAGCTGTTGAGTGGACGGTTGACTGCACTTTCTTCTTCCTCTTTCGGCAAAAATTGCTCTTTTTGAGTCGACGCCATATTGCTATTGCTTTAATTAAAATTACTAATTGCGATTTAGAGGTTATGTATTTGTTGTCAATGTCTTAGCACCCAATACTTTATTCGATTGTTTTCTGTAATTAATTGCATTTTAATTTATTTACTGTGTCAATACTAGACTATTTAATCAAGGGTTTTATCCTTGTTGGTATGTTTGAAATAGACTAGGCATACTAATTTAACTTATTATAAGATAATTATTGTTGTTAGACCTATGATTTAAGGTATTAAAGATTGTGGTAAAGAGAAACAATATCATAGTTTGTTTCAATACCATTCACCTAATAAAGGGATCAAATTAATAAGTTACGATATGCTTTCAGTGCAAGGGCAAATAGCCATTTAAGCTTTAGCCTAAATAAAAAAAACTAATTAAAAATAACATGAAACAAAACGATGAAGGAAACTAAAATAAGGTGATGTGTTCTGAAATAGAGACGAAGAAAGCAAATAATAATGTATTTAGGATATGCCTAAACTTATAATGAGCTACACCCTAAAACAAACATCCATAGTAAATTTTATTTTTAATACTTAAGTTTATATTAAGGTACTTTTGCAATCACTAAGATTAAGCAAGACATAACCTCAATCTCTCAAGAACGGAGTTGACAGTTTACCTCAGTGTCTCGAAATATGGTAGATTGAGATTAGCTGCCAGATTTTAGAGTAAGAAGAGGTTAAATCGAAGATCGCAAGAACTCTGCATTGTGATTGGTTCAAAATGACGTCATCTGAATTTCGTACGGTCGTATGCCTACATTTCCAAAACAAGTCACTCAACTAGTGATTCCTAACTCACTTCCAACCTGTTGGATTTCAAAAATACCAAATCCTGTTGTTGGTTGAGTTGAGTGTTGACGGTAGACTCAACTGTCAACCATTTCAAAAATAGGGCCCCAGGTCAGGCTGGCTGAGTGAGTACTGAGGGAGGCTGTCGACAGCGGAGCGGACTGACAGACTAGTCCGTCCGTAGTCGGTCGTTCGACGACCTTCTCACCGCAGTATTTCACCTCCCTTTTTTTAGAACCTTTGGAACAGTTACACGGAACTGTTTGGGATAATGTTCAATACAACTGTGACAAAAAGTATAGAATAGGTTAGGCGAAACCGTTATATTACAAATAGCTCCGTTCCTTCTCAACTTTATTATTTTTCCTGCATGACAATTTAATTATTATGATATACCTTTTTTCCTCCTCCTCATAATAATAACAAGTCTTTTATAGACATGGACATAACCTGTAAGTTAGTTAACTGGTTTCGTTTATTTAATTATTCTTACATTACATCACGAAAACCGGCTTATTCTTAAAAGACAATGATATAATAGCATATTAAGGAAAACTATTCAAAGATATTGCACAGTTTTGTTAAATTTGCTAACAATGAGAAAGGTTATAAGGTATAAGGTATTGTTGATGGAGCAGGAGTCACAATGAAAAAGCACATACAAATTAAAATCAAAAGTTTTATTATTATATTTATAGTTATATTTTGGATACAGTATTGTGAAGTTCATAATTATAATAAATTTAACTTACCTTCTTCTGTTTCAAAATTCAGCTCCCCAACTATTATTTTGTAACGAGTTATTTTTCCTAGGGGGGTAAATATTTGCTTTTTGGCCGCGCACCTATTGCTGGCATCAGCAAGCAGCGGCGGCGAAGCTAGCGAGCGCCCTTTGACCCGGCTTATCAGTGCCGATAAGCCTGGGATATCCTAGTTTCTCAGGATAGCCTAGGACGGACATTCTAGTGGTGGATCCCGTACAGTGAAGAAGGCAGTGTTGGTGTCCAGTGGAGACGGACGGCGTACGTGGGTGGTACAGAGAAGTGTACGGTGTCGTGTGATATTGGTGCTCAAGGAGTGAGTGTCGGCATTCAAGTTGGGTAGTGAGTCAGTAACCCACTTGTGGTGAGTGGACGACGTTTTATTATATTTTGGTTTAAGAGAGTTAGAGAGTTAGAGTTGTAACCGTGCTGGTCAAAGCCTGTCAGTAGTTAGGATTTATATTAGTCAGGAATAATATTAAAGTGTATTCCTGACGGTTCTGGGCAGGTGCTGGAGCGCAAATAATATAATTTATTGACTGTAGTAGTTATTATTTTGCGTTGTACCAAGAGTTAGTTATATTACTAATAACTCTGAGGCCCGACAAACCTAGGCTGCACGATTTAGCGTGCGTAGTTGGAAACACGTGGCCAGTAGGCTAGTAGCTAATATTATTAGCCTATTAACAGAAGCCCAGCTAAGTAACATAAAGTTGGTAGTAGCAGTAGCAGTAGTAGGGTTGTTATTGTTTATTCATTTGATTATTTTAATTTAACCTGAACAGCTTGTTTGGTAGTCCAACACGTTATCTCGGTAGCTTGGGTAGCGGAGTACCGGCTATCAGATAATATATTTATCTAGTGTTTGGAACGTAGTTAATATTTATTTATCTGCTACTAAGTAGCTCAATATTTTAATAGTGCAATTGCCATTTAGTTTTGCTTGTTTGGCTTGGTATTTATGGAGACCAGCTACTAGTGGTGTAGTCACTCTACCTATTGTGCACTTGTATTGTTATCTGGTATTATTATTGAGTGAACTGTTTAATTGTTAGCTTGGGCAATAGAGTTGTGTATTGGATTATAGTGGCCTAGTAGACCCCGCCTGGTGATAACACGCGTTGTGGTTTTTATTAGCAAGTCGCCGTGTAACTCACCGTGTTTTAGGCACTCTGGGCTTAACTATTGGATAGTTAGGACGAAGCCCGAGTTGCGTAGTCAGCAACGACCCCCTAGGAGAGTGGAGAATCGGCGTAGGCCTGGTAGTGATTATTGCACGTTTGTTTTGGTGACTTGTTTTTGACTTGTTCACAGTGCCCGTGTATGAGCCAGTCCTATACCGGTTAGACCCGGCTTTTGGCCTAGTGGTTTCCCTGACCTTATCGCAGACCCTGGAATTTTACCCAGCCATTGTAGGCTGAGCTATCCCCGGCAAACGGTTGCGACTGCATGCACTTTTAATACTATATTTTCCTAGTGCAGAAAACATCGTCGCAAGATGGCGCCTGCGAACAGGGACTGAGGTTGGCAGTGGTGCTGAGTTGCTGACGTATTAACGGCGCCCGAACAAAATAATTTTATTTGTGCAGATTTGCTGTGGACTTGTGCAGATTGGCTGCGGACCTGAGCTGTTGAGCAGAGTTTTAGGCAGACCTGCTGTGATTTTGTAGTCGGTTGGGTAGGCCTAACCTGTTTTCTGTTACAGCGTGGCGTGTTGTGAACCCTAATTTATTTAGTGGTTGTATACATAGATATTAGTTGGTAAATATTATTTTGCTAATTAATTGAGCTTTAGTGTTGAATATTATTTGAGTGAGAACCCTTATTGTGTAATTGTGGTTTGACTTTCACACCTATAATTGGTTTGATTTATTATTTTGCTAATTAATTGAGCTTTATTATTGAATATTATTTGAGTGAGAACCCTTATTGTGTATTTGTGGTTTGACTTTCACACCTATATTTGGTTTGATTTATAGTACGGTGTTAAATAGATTTTAATCGGTTTCGCTCTTATTTTTGCGGATTAGTCGTGGTATTTGAATTTTAAATATGGTTGTGACTACGAGTACGACGTCCGTGCTGGGCGGTACGCCTATTACGTCTGCTATTGCTACGACTAGTTCTGGGGTTAGCTCCGAACTGTCGGTGATGACGACAACGTCATTGTGGCCGGCGTCTTCGCCCGTTTGGCCGACAATTTCTTCGGTAGTGGCTACGACGGTGACAACGTCTCTGACTTATTCCGCGCCAGCGACTATGTCCTTGGGGTCGCAGCCCCGGGACGGTCGCGTGGGTTGGATATATGACCTCTCGAAAGGGGAGCTCATGAGGACGATGGACCAGTATGGTTTGGTGACCACTGGAACTTCTGCGGAATTACGGCAGAGATTCTCGTCGTTTTGGAAGCAGCGGAGTGCCCGTCGGTACAGCGATGAGAGGCTGTGTACGGCTGGGGCTGCTGCACCGACATATGTACCGCCGGCTACTACAACTGTGGAGCTTCCTGACCCCCCGAGAACCGTACCTCAGGTACTGGGTAATGCGGAATCGAATCAAGCAGAGATAGTGGGACTTAGCAGGGAGTTAGAGGTGGTTAAAGAGATCCTTGGGTTGTCTTTGGAGACTGATACCCGGACTCTTAGAGAACATCTGGCATCGGTGGTGCGACAGGCGAGAGGCTCGCCGAGTAATGGGGTCGGCTATGGGTTCGAAAGACCCGCCAACCCTACGTCCCCTGTTGTGGCTGCTCCAATGCCTACCTTTGGGTTACCTAGTAGACCCGAGGGATGGCAGCGGCCCAATGATATTTCTGAGAGACCAGCCCGGCCTTCTAGCTTGGAGCTGCCACGAGGCTCGGATATGCTCTCAAATGAGGCCAGCAGGGTGGAGCCAAAGGATTGCTCCAAAGTATGCAACACGGTACGGAAGTGGGGTTTAAAGTTTGATGGCCGTAGAGACCCTGTATCATTCCTGGAGCGTCTTGAAGAGCTGAGGGGGTCCTACTCTATATCATCAGAGGACCTGCTCAGAGCGCTGCCGGAGCTGCTGCAAGGCTCAGCGCTTCTATGGTACAGGAATTGTAAGGAGCTCCTGTATTCATTCGAAGCTTTCCGGCATCAGTTTGAAATCCAGTTCTTCCCACCGGGATATTGGAGGAACTTGGATGAGGAGATCCGGAAAAGGACACAGGGTGAAGGCGAACACTTTAGAGACTACGTCGTTGCCATAAGTACCTTGCTTAGGCGTAGCGGTACGTTGTCGGAGCATGGTAGATTGGACTTGATCTACAACAATATGCGTCCCGAGTACAAGCTGATGGTACGCCGGCGTGATTTCAGCAACCTGGCCGAGATGGTGCAGTTGGCTGAAGACTATGAGGCCTATCTGCGAGAGAAGGCGGCCTTCCGACCTCCTCCTTCACCAAATGTAGCGCTGGTTTTGGAAACCGCCTACGTTCCCAGGAAGAAAGCTGAAAAGAACCTTGAGACTGTCACGTTCGAAAGAGGTAGTTTTGAAAGACCGTCTCCTGAAGCCAAGTCAGTTGGGCAGCGGGTTGGTTCATACTCGATCGAGGCTCGTGTACGAGGTGCCGTGTTTCCCCCGGACGTGCTTGAGGCGGACAGTGCGTGAGCCGGACAAAACTGGTTCGGGTGGGTAATTGAGCGGACGTCTCCCTGCATCTACCCGGCTCGCGGGGAATATCCCCGCTACCGAATCGTCCGAGGAATTATCGCGTTTTGCCTCCCAGCGCCCAGTTCTTTCAACCACACCTAAACTACCGAAGCAATATAGCTCTGATTTTGTAGGTTAATGGCTAAGAGACTATGTTTTATCTATAACTAGCAGAGTACCCGTCCTTCGTACGGGGTTTGCATATAAGTATAAGTATAAGTATGGTCTTTTAATTTATACGGTATCCTATAGTGTAACACACATCTACCATAGCCCTAATGTTCTACCACTGCACCTAAACCATGGAAAAAAGTAAAGTTCTCATTGTGTACCACAACTTTTTGTTGCTAGTTGGTTCAAATTAGCTGTGGTCATAAATGCAAAAAACATAATAGTGCTGTACCCTATTGGCAAGCCTTATAACTTTTTAATGCTATTTAATATCATAGAACCAACTTGTGCAGTTGAAAAGGCTGACAAAAGTCTTTAATTTCTTTAAATATGAATACTCATAAGATTAACATGAGACACTCCATGGCCAGAGCCACTGGTGCGGAGCCTGAAAGGATTTTTAAGGTAAGAATATTTCTATATGTTAATCGGGAATGTCAGCTATCGTCATACCAAATTTCAACCTTGTCGGTTTAGTATTCTTCGCGTTTACTTGTCACAAACATCCATCCATCCATCCATACATCCATATACATCCAAACTTGCTTACTTATAATATTTAGTCGGATAAGTAAACTGTTGTAATATTGCTCGTTTATGAATAGATTTTCATTAAACTTGGCACATTTATTTATTTCATACTAAGCTAATAATATTTTTCTAAAAATCACACTTTGTTACCCTCCCTGTAGGCAGCAAACCTAGGTACTCGTTAAACCTAACGTTATTGAATTAGATTGAATTGAAAATAAAGCCACACAAATGGAAATTTGCTTTGGCTGCAGGTTTGCTGCGGTGGGGGTATTATGGAATTGTAATTGATGTAGAAAGAAGACTTTGTGGTAGTACATGATTTCTAATGCATATAAGATACTAAATAAATCAATCCCGTTGGTCACAATTAGTTGTGCCGGTCAGCCGGTCGCTTGTTATTTTATTGAACTACTACTGCAAATCAGCGCTACTATTCGTATTTGCTAGCAGCTATACCCGTGCCTTGCAACGGGGTCAGTATGCAAAAGATACACATAGGTTCTTTGAAAATGCCAAATGGTTTCACTCCTACCATTTAATTTAGAAACAAAATTTAACTGTATTACTTAACTTGATAATAGTACGTTTTTGTTAACTCATACTGTTAATACTTATTTAGGCTCGGCCTACCTATATACGATACAAAACCAATGATGGATTTAAAGGTTTAATAAAAGAATGTGTTTAATGGTTTGCACTGTAAACGAAAAGCTATCACAATAGTTCCAAACCAAAAAATAGAAAAAAAGGAAAATATAAATAAATATGGAAAATTATGGGTAATTTTCTAGCATATTTTTGTGAAATTATAATCAGGCAAATGGAAATTCGCTCAGTCTATAGATTTGCTGCGGCAGGGGGATTATATATTACTGGTTTACACAAAAATAATTCAAAGAAATAAACCTCATAAAACTCACGATAAGGGCCTAGGTTGATACGGCAATGATTATAGAATATTAATTAGTTCCTATACCGGTATCTATAAAGGATTTTTTACAACAAATTTTTCCCAGTAAAACATTATTACAGCATTTCACAAATATTAGAACAGACTCAGTATAATAGATCATAAACATAAACAATTGAAGTAACTGAAAGAATCATATACTTATGAAATCACATTAACATATTATGGTTTGACAGCTCCATTTAAGTAATGTTAAATAATGTTTACAATAGGGCTAGTGACATCATTATTTTAAATTTATAATCCTCACCCTCTCTGTTCTAACATTCGTGCAGTATTTAATTTGTTTGAACCAGCTGTGTGGCATTGTGAAATCAAAATTCATTTGACAGTTTGTTAGTTCTGCTTGTTTACATTTTTGAGCTTTGTAGGTTTGTTCTTTGTTACCATGGATACCATCAATCAATATTTACTTTTAAATCTCTCACCTCAAATTTTTGAAAGCCCACGGGGCAGAGCCCTAGGACAATATCGAAGCGGGAATAGTTCTATATGTATATCCTCTGAGCTGTAGCTACAGTTGTGTGCAATTTGAGCCCAGTCGGTTCAGTAGTTTTTGAGATTATCTCATTCAAACACACAGACACCACCTCTTCTTTATAATAGTATCCTTATATGTATAATACGTGAAGGCAATTTCTACGAAACGCTAGTAGTATAGGGAGGGTGCATCCCCCGCAAAGCCATACCTTGTGTTATTGTTTACAATCCTTGACCCCTGACCTCCAGTAATCAGCCGATAGCGCCAATCAAACGTTTAACCCCAATTGACCTCAATTAAAAAACAATTAGATAAAAGATATCGCATTCCGGCGTTATCCGTTATCGGGGATTCCCCGACCCGTGGGTCGCCGCGTCTGTTTACATCGTCCGCCATTGTTGTTTACACTTCTTTATCTCCATTTGCGCGCACTTTTGGCTCCGTTGATTCAGTTTCCTAGTATCTTCAGCTCTCCTGATACTTGTTCGAATTTTCTTTCAAATCTATTTTGTTTAGAGTTGATTTTTTTTGCGCGCACTTTTGAATCTGTCGATTATTTTTCCTAGTATCTTCAGCACTCCTGATACTCGCTCGAATTTTCTTTCAAATCTATTTTGTCCGGTGTTGATTTTTTTTTGTGCGCACTTTTGAATCTGTCGATTTTGTTTCCTAGTATCTTCAGCACTCCTGATACTCGCTCGAATTTTCTTTCAAATCTATTTTGTTTAGAGTTGATTTTTTTTGCGCGCACTTTTGAATCCGTCGATTTTGTTTCCTAGTATCTTCAGCGCTCCTGGTACTCGCTCGAATTTTCTTTGAAATCTATTTTGTTTGGAATTGATTTTTTTAGTACTGTTTTTGAAATTTACAAAATTTTGTGGAAACTTTTCACACGCAGTGGACAGCCTAGGTACCACGTGCTTCCTTCACGCCATGCCCGTGATAATCACTCATTTACGTCAATTGAAAACGTGATATAACATTTTGTTGACTTTAGTGGAAAGTTTTATTGTACTGTGGACTGCAAACCTAAGTACCACGTGTGTCCTTTGCAACATGGTAGTGATAATCACTCATTTGCGTCAATTGTAAACGTGATAAATTCAGTATAAATACTGTGAGATGTTTCTGTTTAACCAAGTTGTGGTTTTGAATCATCTTCAGTAAACACCTCCTTCTACAAACTTGGGTGAGTAAAAAACAACTATATTTTTAAGTCTTAGAATCATTTTTGAAACTTTAACTTTTTTACACTTTTTGAAACTTTAACTTTTTAGTCTTAGAATCATTTTTGAAACTTTAACTTTTTAGTCTTAGAATCATTTTTGAAACTTTAACTTTTTAGTCTTAGAATAATTTTTAAAATTTTTACTTTTTGAAACTTTAACTTTTTTGCATTTTTTAAACTTTAACTTTTTATATTTTTTAAAACTTTAACTTTTTAAATTTTAACCTAATATTAGAGCTTTAACTAATTTAAAATGATAGAAACCATACAGTGTTGACTAAATGTCCCACCTAATTTAATATTAAATTCTCAAAAAATATATATCTCAGAAACGTTAAGAGCTTGATCAAATATAATAGATATTTTTATGAAAAAAGTATGGAGAAGGTTTACTATACATAATGCATGTAACTTACATTTCTCTGAGACATGTTTTGAACTGTACTTAACTATTGACTTTTGCCTGATTTAATTTCTCCTTTATTATTTGAACTTTTAGGTTTTGGGCTTGTATGACAGTGACAGTTTCTAGTTTGATTCATAAATGAAATCTTAAATTTTTATATTAATTACTGAATCAAATCTATGGTAGGGGTTATGTTTCATTATGAATAACTTTATAGCTGCCAACAAGCCAAAAAATAATTTAATATTTTGATCCTTTGTATTAGTGAATATTTACAACTTTGTTATTATGTTTTAGGTTTTGCCTTAAATTGATCAACTATATAGTACATTCATCCTCGTCTAACAACGCATTAAGGTGAGATGTGTAATGGTTATATTATTCTACATTTAAACATATGATGTTACCTCACAGTTAGGTAACAAGCATATAGTGATCTGGTTTTACTGCTAATTTTTCTGCTGAAATTTCATTTTTATAATTTAGTCAACTGTGTCACTGTGCACAAAGAAACAAAGAATTGAAATGTAAACAGCTGACCGCTAGTGACAGTAAAAGAGTGAAATGAGCTGGCGATCGATAATTTGAAGCTTTTGGAACAAACTGACGTATTAACCAGCAAATACATCCATGACAACAATGTGTACTATACGAAATACAAATAGTCGCTGTGAGCGACGCTCGCACTTTAGTGTAAAAATACATCGTCGCTGACAGCGACGCTGTAGCACTAAAAGGGTTAACTTATAATTTTAAATGTAATAATAATATTTCTAGCTAAACTAACTTTATGTTTTTTGTTTTAATTAAATTAGTCCAAGTTACTTTTGTAAAAACATCAAACAACAGCTATGATATATTTTTTTTTATACAAATGAACACAATCATACATAGAAGGATTCTAATATTTACAATTATTTTTATTTCAGTATAATGAAACCAATAGTAAATAAAGAAGAGTTAAAGCAGTATAGTCAAAGTAAAATGACATCATATTATGAAAGCACAATAAGAAGTTATCGTTATAGTGAAATAAAAATAAAAACATACAAACAGTTAAATATTGAGACAATGTTTAGAGGTCAGTAAAATCTTATGCATATATGTACTTTACTAAACACATATTAAAGTATAAAATTACATATCTATAAGTTAAGTAATTGTGAATAATTTATGTGCTTTAGAAATGGAAGATCAATCCAATCACCAACATCTCCAATCTGACTGTGAATCCAAGTCAGACGCAGGCCGATCGGAGATTGAAGAGTCCGCTCACGCCCATCCAGTGACGGGTAAAACCGATTTTAAACTAATCGAGATTGTGGAAATGCTTTTTTCGATTGGCATGACTAGTTATTTGATGTGGGAGAGGGTTCTTACGAATTTCGGGAAGTCTTTCGAAGTTCAAACTGATCCTCTTCTGCTACAAATATATATGATCCTAAAACAGCTATCAGCAGCCTTTGGAAGCTTCATTCATGAAAATTGTGATCCAAGCCAGTATAAATTGCCTTTATTAATGGAAGAGGAAAAAAGCCTAAAAGAACTATTATCAATTTTGAATCCCCTGTTGAAAAAGAAATCGTTTAAGGAAAAACTTTTTTCTCATAATGTTGTGAATAAGCTCATAATACTTATTAGAAATGCATTGCAACCGGATGAGACTGTTGTGAGCCAAAAAAACGTAAGGCAAAGAAAGTGAAAAAAAGTGCGAAAAAATCTAAAAAACATGTTTCAAAAAAGCATTCATCGTCTTCTTCTTCTTCGGATTCATCAAGTTCTGGTTCATCCTCATCTTCTTCTGATTCAGAAGAGGAATTTGGAAAGTTATTTAAAGATAAATCTAAAAATAAAATCCCATACGTCTCACAACAGTTTATATTTGTAACTGGTAAAGATCTAAAACAACGAATCGTCACACCGGGTGAACAAGGGAGCCACTTGATAAAAATTGAAATAACAGATACTCGGGATCTGAAGAAATGTCAGAGTGATAAATATTGGCAAAAAGTTCACAAAAAAGGATATTTTCTATTGAATAACAAAAACGATGAAGACAAGGCTATTCTTTCACAATTGGATTCAATTCTTGTTGGAGCATGTAAAAAAGTTAAAGAGACTATTCCAAATTTAAAGAAGGATAAGTTTAAGTTGGGCTCTTATGCCAAGAAAAACTGAAATACAATATGAAAATATCCTTTTTTGTCATATCTATTTGTTAATGAGCTTTAAACTTATTTTTTTATTTTTAATTCACAGTTCCGAAGCTGAAATTCAAAAGATTGACTGAAAATGCATTTCCTCCTCACAAATTAAGAAATTCGAAAAGATAAATCCCGGTGTTAGTGTGAATGTCTATGGCTTAGACAAAAACGATGATGTGTATCCTTTAAGGGTCTGCGAAAAAGAAGAAGAACAGCATTTTGACTTATTGTTAGTCAAAAACCAATCAGGCTCATCTCACTTTTGTTATATAAAGAATTTTTCCCGTCTTATAACTTCTCAACGCATTCGTTCAAGAAAGCAAATGCTGTATTGCAAACGTTGCTTTACTCCATTTGGTAAAAAACATCAAGCCAAACTGAATGATCATAAAAGAAACTGCTCAGGTAACAGTCCTGTTAAAGTTATCATGCCTCAAAAGAGTGAAGATGGAACACCTCCTGTTTTAAAATTCAAGAATCACCAATACAAATCTAGATTGCCTTTGGTGCTTTAAGCCGATTTTGAAACAATCTTGAAAAAGGAAAACACTACTGTTAGCAATACTGTTATAACTAACACACATGAACCCATGAGCTTTTGTAGTCATTTAGAAATTGATGATTGTATTCCTGAAGAAATCTCTTCAAAACTACCTAGTCATCCCTATCTTTATAGAGGGGAAAATGCCACTTCCGTGTTCATGAGGTATTTAATTACTTTAGCTAATCTAATTGGTGAGTTACTGAAAACACATATCGCCATGCATCCATTGACAGATATTGAACAGCAAAGATTTGATAATGCTACTCAGTGTGAAAACTGTGGGGAGGAATTTACAGCATTATGTTCAAAGGTGAGAGATTATTGTCATCTTTCTGGATACTTTAGGTCAGTACTCTGTAACCAATGTAATTTACAACGGCAAAATCAAAAGTTTCTGCCCATCATTATACACAATAGTTCTTCATATGACTCTCATTTCATCATCCGTCAATTAGGATGCGATGTAAAGGATATTCATGTTATTCCTAATAGTAGTGAAAAATACATATCATTTAGTAAAAAAACAGCTAACGGTATAACCCTGCGTTTTATTGATTCTTATAGATTTTTAAGCGCAAGTCTTGACACATTAGCTTCTAATTTGCCAAAAGAGAAATTTTGTATAACAAAACGATTTTACAATGATGATGAGTTATATTTTGTCACAAAAAAGGGGTTTTCCCTTATGAATACATATCCTCATGGGATAAATAAGAAGAAACCAGATTGCCATGTAAAAATGCATTTTTTAATAGTATGACGGAACAAGGCATATCTGAAGAGAATTATAGCTTTGCTCAGGAAATGTGGGCTAAGTTTAACTGTCATACTTTAGGTGATTATTCTGATTTGTATTTGCGAACTGATGTTTTAATTTTAAGTGATATATTTGAAAATTTCAGACTTATTTGCATGGAGAATTATGAGTTAGATCCAGTTTACTATTTATCAATACCATCACTCACATTTGATGCTATGCTTAAGTTTACTAATGTGCATTTAGAACTGTTTAGTGAATATGATAAATACATGTTTGTTGAAAAAGGTATTCGTGGCGGTATTACAAGCTGTATTACTCGCCATGCTAAAGCGAATAACCCTTTACTTGGGGAAAATTTCAATGATCATGAAGATGTGAACTACCTCGCATATATAGATGCAAATAACTTATATGGATACGCCATGTCGCGACCTATGCCAAAGGATGGATTTAAGTGGGTGCGGGGTAATTTAAATTTGTTTGATGTGATTGCCATACCAGAAGATTCGCCAAAAGGCTTCATTCTTGAAGTTGATATTGCATATCCATCATATCTTCATGAGGATCATAGAGATTTTCCTTTTTTACCAGAAAACAGTTGTGTACCCAACACGAAACAAAAGAAATTGTTAACACATTTTAATACCAAGACAAACTATGTTTGTCACTATTTGAATTTAAAACAAGCAGTCCAACATGGTCTTGTAATAAAAAAGATACATAGAATTTTAGAGTTTAACCAAAGCACTTGGCTCAAAAGTTATATTGATTTTAACACACAAAAAAGAAAGGAAGCCACTAATGATTTTGAAAAAGATTTTTACAAATTATTAAATAATTCCATGTTTGGCAAATCAATTGAAAACATAAGGAAACGAATGAATTTGAAACTAGTTAGTTCAGAAAGGAAAGCCAATAAACTTATTGCTGAACCTAATTTTATTAGGTCCATAGTTTACAATAATGAGTTGTGTGCTATAGAATCACAAAAAGTGTCTGTTAAATTTGATAAACCAATTTTCATTGGGTTCACTGTGCTAGAACTAAGCAAAGAACTGATGTACTTTTTTCATTATGATATAATGAAAAAACGATATGGTAATAGGATTAAGCTCTTATACCTAGATACTGATTCTTTTTTTTATCAGGTATATACTAAAGATTTTTACAGTGACATAAATCAGCCTGAGTTGAAAATTTATTTTGATATGTCAGATTATCCAAAAGTTCACCCATGTTTCAGTAATGTAAATAAAAAGGTGTTAGGTAAATTTAAAGATGAAACGAATGGCATCCCTATATTAGAATACATTGGCCTTAGACCAAAGCTGTATACATTTTCCACTATGGATGATGAGTTTTTAAAAAAGAGTAAAAACATGTCATTTAAAAAAGCCAAAGGTGTAAAGAAAACGGTAGTAAAGAATCATATAACATTTAAGGATTTTAGAGATTGTTTAGAAAATTCAATTGCTCAAAAGAGAAGAAATAGGATGTTTAGATCTAAAAACCATATTGTTCAAACTGTAGTAGTCAACAAAATTGCGTTGAGTGCTAATGATAATAAAGTAATCATTTGTAATGATGGAATACATACCATGCCATATGGATATAACGCTACTTGTGTACACTGCCAAGAGTAAAATGTAAATAAAATATGTTTGTAAACTCAACCAGACTTGTGTATATTCTTTATATACCCAAATGTATTACAATTAAGATTATCATAATGGTTGGTAAAGATGCAATAATGAAAATAATAATGTAATAAAAAGTTATTTTATTGATCATACATTACATGATTTTTCGTACAGAACCAGACAGTGGTAAATATTGAACCAAAGCATCATGTATAATAAGACAGTAAGCTGATGTGTTAGCAGGCATGTCATCCGAAGTTTGAAAATCAATTCTGATATCTAAAGATCCGGTTTTAATTGTTTCAGTCTGCTTTGAACAATCTATTACAAACAGTGGAACCTTTTTAATAAAGGTTTCCTTATTAAGACATGGTTGATCATCAATTCCATTATAATAAGAAGACTGGAATGATGAGTAAAAGTTAAACATTAGAGATTTGTTTCCGTTAACATTATCATTTAATCATTTTTCAAATTTTTTTTTAATCATTTATCATTATCATTTTTGGTTCATAGTATTTTGCATTTAAATATAGTTTGACATTTTCTAGCTTACACATATCAAAATGAGTTGTATTTTTATTTGATTTATCTTTTCTATCAGTTTGAAAACCTAAAATTACATATCGCGGTTTTTCCATCATTGAGCTTGTTTTGACCGTCCAAGAATGTAGTTTTGATACTGGGAGAGTTGGGTATTCGTACAGCTGCCATCTTCTAAAAGGCATAGATATAGGTTGATCCCTATCAGTTATTTTTAAGAGAGAAAGTCTTGTATTGTCTTCAACTCGGACATAGGGTATTTTCCATACAACCTTATCTAGGATTATATTGACATCGTGAAGAGCTGCAGCAGCTTGGAAAATTGCATTTTTATCTGTTGAAGACCTTAAAAGAATCAACTCTTGTTTAACATTTAACAAAATGTGATTATAGTCTTCCGCAAAACCTAAGAGTAATTTCAGTGGTATGCAAAATGAAAAATTAGTTTTTTCATCTAGCACTCCTACTGTGCTAACTTTCCATCCGGCATTTTCCATCCAATTTTGATCAGAAGGGCGGGAAGTTAATATGTTCTTCATTGTAGTTGTAATTCCAACATTTTTTACTCTATCAATTTCTGTTCCGCATAACTCATATCTAATTTCATCAAACAAAAAAGACATGGCATTGGTAATCAATTCAGTCGTAGTATCATCTTTCTTATCGGCAGCCTTTACAATTTTCCCCTCGATTAGTAGAAAACTCTTACTAGGCAGTGTATAGACATCTTGTTGATGAACTGGGATTCGTATTTCATCACTGTTCTTTAGTGAATTGGAAGAGTATGGTGTGTGGCTGTGATATTCTATATCGCATATAGTATCGTCATAGTTCACACTTTCACTAATTTTCAGGATGTCATTCATCTTATTTTTTGTAAAACCTCAGTGATTTTAAGAATAAACGGTTCTTCAGTGTTAACTGTTTAACCTCTCGATTATTACTGATTGTGTGATTGGGGTTTATTGGCTTATATGTTTTTTGCTGTTTTCCTACTGATTTTTGGTTATCAAAAATGAATCCCATCATGGATGTTGTGATTTCTCTCTTATGTGTAAACGTAGATTGATGTTCTCACCTCTAAAATTAACAAGCCTACCTTCTTGATCCTCTAATTTAATGTTAAACTCTGACAGACTTTTTCTATTGAAAATAGGTAGGTAAATGATTGATTTTGGTTTTTCAACTATTTTAAAACCAGGTCCAACTAAAGGATAAAACTCATGTAACACATGTCCTTCAATACCGTCTCTGTATGATCCACACACAATATTGCATGTTATTCGTATGACATCGACTTTATTAATGGTGACTTGAGTTGGAGATACATGCCATTTATTAGCTTCAAGAATGACTTTTTCACTAAATCCCAGTAACAAACCTATATTTGAAGGTCTGCTAAAATCTAAAGCTTCCGAACACTTTATTTCACTTTTCAAAGTGTTATTATTAGCAACCAACTCAAATGTAACAGAAGGATGCCTCTCTTTAATCTGTTTATTTATACACGTGTTGATGTCACTGATTTCATAAGATCCTGTTGGTAAGGATATCTGTATATCGTTTCCAACATGTAAAATGTTATTTATGCCTTCCTCCACATTTGGTATTGAGTTATATGTCATTAAATCCAGGAATCCCAGCTCCCATTCATTTGCTGATGATAAGTCCATTGGAGGGAACAGTGAGCAATTTAAATTAGACGAATTTCCAGTAATACAAATCATCTTCTTTTAGCGAGAAAATCCAAACACAAATGACCACAGTTGACAGAGTTGAATTTTTGTTTTGGGAAATAGTTATATTTAACAAATATGGGATGGAATCCTGAGTTGAAATACTGTTGCAGCTCAATTGGTGGTTTTAAGTTGCCAAAACTATCGAAGTATTCAATATGAAAACCTCTCTTATAATAACACACCCAATGAGTACCATTTCCTTTTATACTATCTAGGTTAATAACTGCTGATTCATTTTCATGAACTCTTAATGGTAAACTGTCCCTCATAAAAACTCCTCTAAAATGAGGCAACTTTAAATCAACAGCAAGTTTTATTATATCCAAACTACTTAATGGTTTTTCCGGGAGTCTTTCAATTATTTCCGATGAGTACATTTTTTTTTTTACTACTACTACCAGATCCAGTATATGGTCTCAAATACAGCCCCTTACCACTTTTATTTTTCCTTTTGCAGGAGCATTTAGGATTTTTTTTTTTCCCAACAGGTTTTTCCTTTCTTATTTGTTTTTTAATTTTCGAAGTCAGTCCTTTTCCCCCACCAAATTTTGCTTTAGTTTTCATTATGTTAGTAACTGCCCAGGCGGCGGCTCTCTCACCAATACTAGAGTCTGAAGCTTTTACCCTCTCCCAAGCTTTTTCAGCTAATAAGCTGTCAGCAACTGATCTAATTTTACTATCCTTTGATCTTGAGTATGCTATATCGTGGTTTTTGCATGCAGCATCCAATTTATTTATGCCGGGATCACCTCTTGCTAATCTCTTCCTTAAATGCGTCCCAGGTCCACAGTACTGATAGCCGGGTATGTGAAGTTCTACAGGTAAAATATCAATAGCACGATTTATAACAGTGCCTACGGCGTTGCCTATTGAACCTAACACTCCACCACCACGAACAGAACTGACTCTACGCGAATCCATTGCCAAGTATTTATGTCGGCGGTTTATCTTCAACTGAGACATTCTTGGGATCATCTCTAAAATTAAATAGCTCATTCCAATCAGGAGGATGGATCCTGACAACCAAATCTTTCCATTCTTTTTTTGACTTTTTCTTTCTCTTTTTATTTAATTGAGTGTAAATTGCATATGTTATATCTGATATTGTTTCCATAAAATATGTAAAGTGAATAGCATCAAACCAGTGTTTTGGTTTAGATAAATTAATAATAATAGACCCATTAGCATTAAATTCTCCTTTATCATTTTTTAATAATGAGCCTGCTTTTAATTGATCAATAATTTCAATTGCTGTATTTGTGGATTTCACAGTCTCTTTAATTGATTCACGGCAACTAGCAATAGAGTTTTGTAATATTTCTGGATTGATGCTGTTCTCTTTTAATTGATCTACAACGGTATTTATTGGTTTTAAAACTTCATTAAATGATCTATGACAACTCTCTATAGAGTTTTGTAAAGTTTTTAGATTAACACAATCATTTAAATCTGTAGCATTCCCAACATTGCACAGTTTTTTATTGTTAATATTAAAATCTCCATTTACAGTTAAGTCAAAACCCTCACCTCTTGGTCCTCTTAAACATTTTCCATCATTCGTATGACGCCCAAACTTATCCACACTCATACTAATTTCAGTAAACTTTAGGTTCTTATGTTAACACTATGAGGTTTATGATCGGACTAAATGAAAAATACAAACAATTTGTAATATAAACGTCTTTATTAACTATTCAAATCATCAAGCTGTTTAGATAGAACAGGTTTCAACTCATATAACTCTTCCATTATTGAATTAATCTCTTCTGTATGTGCTGTGTTCCCCGATTTTTCAGATGCTAATAAAAACTGTAGTATGTCCACAAGTTCATTTGGATCATCAAAATAAATATATTTTGGTTTATCATTTGTAAGAGGGATGCCACTTCCACTTGCAGCTTGAGTCAGTATGTCTGGATAAGTCATCATATCTTGTCGTTCTTCGATGTTATTGGCATGTAATTTGGATATAATAGTTTTGTATTTAATTCCTCTATTTGACTTAACCCTTCCCTGGCTAGAATAGTTTATTCTGTGTGCATTTGTTACTGCTAAAATCTGTGCATATACATGCAAATCTTCTTGACTGTATATAAAATCGTTCGGTATATTCATGAATATTAACTCATAAAGACCGGGTGTTCCACGATATCTTACTCCATCAATTATTATGTCATCATCATCGATATCAATCGGTTTGCTACCAATCATCCAAGAATTTTCTTCAATTCGAACACCATAATTGTAGTCTATGGTTTTACCACCGTTAATTAATTTCAAAAAATATTTTCTGGCTATTTTTCCTTTGAAGTTTGTCTCAATAAATTCTTTTGCAAGTTTCTTTCCTTGTGGGGTTTTTATTAGATCCTCTCCAGAAATGGGAGTTTCGAATACTTCTTCCCTTGAGGGTGTTAAGGGGGTTCTTGTTAAGGATGTTTGAGGTTGTATGGGTTCTGTTATCATCTCACTACCACTTTCAACACCTTCTATTTCTGTTGTCTCCATATTTGAATGATGGCTAGCCAATCGCTTTGGAACAGGTTGCTGTTCATCATCCTCACCGTACTCATAATCACTCTCATATTCTGGTTGCAGCGGATGGTTAACTATTTTCTTTCTCTTCACACCTTGAACAGGGTTTGGAATAAATATTTTTGTCGGAGTCGTCTCAGAATAGTCTTCTACTCTGCGTTTTCGTTCCCGTTTCATTTGGTATTGAGCAATATCCTGTAGCTGTTGTTTCTGCTGAATTTGTTCACTTTCCTCCACCAGTAACTTTGAGTGGTTCCGTGATCGGTTTGAGTCTATTTTCCCACATTTCATCACTCTCTAATATGTCTCTTTTGAGCAATCTATGTTTATGTTTAATATTTTTTCTTAATTCCGTTATTTCTTTGACAGTATCTTCTTTTGTCTTGTTTGAAGATTGTTTATCACTTACACTATCTTCCATCTTAACGGCTCAACGTTTCACACTAGAATGACTCGTCACAGTTTTACAAATGTATCAAATCCTGATCGGTAACGTCCCATGTTTAATTCTGCTTCCTTATCTATTACGATAAAACTATTAATGCCTATCTGCCAAATTTTATTGCACAATTCTTTAAAATGTTCAAAGGTCATATCTGGTATCACGTGGTCATTAAAAATATGTCGTAAGTTGCGATCATCTTGTTTAAAAGCTACTATTAAATTTGCATTATCGCGAACTAACTGTTTCGGGATATAACTGTAAGTTTGACATATATAAAATGTATCAATATACTTGTGTCTGCCCATGGAAAAATAATTTTTAATGTTTTCTTGTTTACCACAGGCAATATCATCAAATATCATGATGGAGTTTGGTTTGACATCACTTGGATGTGGCACATCATCGTTATCAGAATATGATTTGTATTCAATTTCAGGAATTTTACTTAAGATACATGACAAAAACTCATATTTAGGTTGATATAAAGATTTTGAATACACATACACATTTTCAAATAGTAACCCTTGAGGGGAAAATATAAGGTTTAAAACTAAGTTTGTTTTACCACAGTTTGATGGTCCACAAACAATACATCTTATTGCATTAGGTAACAACTGTCCATGATGACGTTTAAGATTCTTACTAGTTTTATATAACATTATATCCAAATTGACAATTGGCAAACTTTTCTTTTGTTTGATGAATCTCATTTTACCAAATCACTTTTATTAATCCAACTATCATATGTTTTATCAAACCCCAACCAACGAACTAAAACCTTGTCTTTACTTGATCTAACTACTTTTTCTATTAAATATGTGTCACCGCACTTAGTCGTTCTCAACTCTTGCTCATAAAATCCACCTTTGACAACTTCACCTCTATCGTCTTTTAAAATATATGTTATTGGCTCGGTAGACTGAACTTTATATACGGTGAAAATCTCATTACTCCAACGCGGCCAGTAACCCTTTGAAAATTCGTTCTGCTTTCTGCTTATCCTCACTCGATCACCAACCCTGAATGTTTGTTTCAAATGATATTTTTTACGGCTCTTAATTATGTTTTCCATTACATAACTTTCATTTTGACTGTTAACATCAATTGGTTTAACTCCTATAGTGCGATGAACTGTATTGTTATACTTTAAAACCAACTTTGAGAGATTACTAAGCCAATGGTAAGTCCCTTGCTCACTAAACATAATCCACATTTTACTCTTTAGTGTTCGATTGAACCTTTCAACAATTGATGCTTTTTTATCAGAAAATGTGTAATAATGATTGATATTATACTTTTTCATTAAAGATTTAACATTTGAATTGAAAAACTCAGTTCCTTGATCAGTTTGGAAATGTTTCATTGGATTAGAGTCTAGTATTGGCATAAGAGCTTTAACCATTTCAGGTCCACTCTTGGTTTTCAGTGGTATTGCAAAAGCAAATTTTGTGAAACAGTTGATAACTGTTAAAATATACTTAAATCCTTTATTGTATTTTGAAAATTTCAACATGTCCACTAAGTCCGCTTGATACAAATCATGCATACCTTTTAATACAACATTACGTCTTGGATAATTTTTACGTGCCTGTTTATGCAACTCTTTTGCTATACAAGATCTAATTGATGCTGCCATCTTAAAGACTAGGTCAGAGTGATGATAAAGAAGACAGTAGAATTGGTTTTATACAATTTATTATCATACTTAAATCAGTGTACAAATTTACAATGAGGTGAAGCCTTCTTGTGTTCCGCCGCAGGTATATCATCGAGATTCCAATGATCTAAGACGACACCACAGTTGATACATGAAACAGAATCTTCCACTCCTGTGTAGTAGAATCCAGTTTTTACCATATCTTCAATATTTGGATATAGCTTTGGCCATATAATAAAATTTTCTCTCATCATGCTTTCAGTATTTTCAATAGATTTTTTATAATTTAAGTAATTAGTATAGTCTCCTTCAATATATTCACTCATTTTACAGTTAGGGTTCGATACTTTATGAAGAAAGTTCAAGTGTCTAAGTGATAATTTTTCACTATCCGACTGCCAACCACAACCACAGCATATTACTTGTTCATAGCATTTTGTTCTATAAAAACCCGATTTTACAAGATCTTCTTCTCGTGCATTAAAAATATTTGAACCAAAGTCAGTATTGAAGGAAGATTCCCAAGGCGATGGAAGTGAAACAGATGAAGTTGACGAGGAGGGTGATGACAGTGTAATAGATGTAAATGAAGACGAGTCCATTGATGTTATCCAAACAGCCTCACTATGACAAATGAAGGAGAGTTGGATAACACAATAATATTAGCTTATCAATCCACATTAGACTTTAGACTTTTGATAAAATGTAATTACACAATGAGGACAGTGTTTTCTTTTTGGATTGGGTCCATCAAACATATCACCATTCGATGTACCGTTGTAGTGATCTGTGCATCTCATGTTTAATAATATGCTGACATCATTCTTTAACATTCCTGGAAGTCTGTCAAAAATATTTTCAATATCTTCATAGTGTGATATTAAGAACTCTTTAGGGAGGTATTTAACTAGTTCTGAGCTCAAGCCATTGTACCCTTTTCTGTAACACTCCACAATAGCCATATTGACCATTTTGAGCCTTTCATTAATAAGTTTTTCCATTTTCCACCACTGAAGTAGAACATAAACATTTATATAAGCACACTTTAATGGATTGTGAATAAAATTGCATGGTTTTATCATTTGAGAGTGATAAAAGTTCGACTTAAGATCCTGTAGGTTTGGACATCCTAGATCTTCAAGGTTGACCACATTTACACCATCACTTGGTAAAAGTTTAGTAACTACTTTTTGTTTTTCTTTTCCTTTCACATATACATTACCCTGTATTTGAACACTTGCTAACACATCCTTAAGTTGGTCATACTCCCGAAATCCCGAACCCCAAAAAAGTCCATGGTGTCGTTTTTCAAGCCACATCACTTGTTTTTGCACATGGTTTGGTAAAGTAACAAAATTACAAGGTGGTTTGAATAAATGCAGTTCATAAATCTGACAATCAGTGGAAATAAGAGCTAGCTCCTTTACAATGAACTCTTCTCCATCACCCTTATATCCCTGAATATCAAGTAAATAATCCATCTCCGCAAAAGAGTGCACTCGTCGCTGACTAGATGATGAATGAGTAAAATTCAGTAGGGTTACTAATGACAACTAATGATTATATCAACAATTTTTTTTGTCAATTTATCACAATTTACAAAGATGGCTGGTGATTAAATCTTCTGTAAAACTCTTGATCCACATCACTGATTGATTTTTTAAATTCTGTCCACTTGTCAACATCTAGCGAAACGCTTTCTCTCCCATTTGGTGTGTATACACTAATGATTATTTTTGTTTCCAATTGGTCATTTTTGAATTGAATTTTCATATCATTTGTTATAATAAATTCTTCGTGAAATTCCATATTTACTGCTATAGACATTTCCACACAGTCGGATATCAAAGTATACTGAAACCATACAAACTTGAAACATGGCTTTTATACCAAGAATTCTGTCTAGCCAAACAAAATCCTCAATTGGTTTTCAACTATATCACTCTGGCTGTTAGTCACTTTTGAAACTTGGATTGGACGAGTAACAACGTTTGAGCTTTGTACCACCTGTCATCTCCAGTCGTCCAAGTAGATGATGACACGAACCCACTCTGTTCACGATTCCTATCTCCAGCCATGCGTTCATAATTGCGTTGATGTGGTCTGGAAAAATCCAAAGTAAGGTTGGCTCTGTTGGCATTTGAAGAGCCAAGAGATGAATTTGACCGTTCTTGATTAGGTCCAGACATTGTACTAGATCGATGGACACACTAAGACTGAATTCATTAGGTTGGCTATATGACATAAAATACAAGGCAGTCTGTAGAAGTCATGCTGGCTCAGTGGTAACGTCTTAGCTTTGTAAATAGTGAGTGTTAGGGAAACTAAAAAAATCCCATTGAGGCGGCATGACTTCTTTTTGCCACACTTTTAAAACACTAATTATGAAAATCTAGTATTTCATCTAGTTCACTGTTTTACCAATAGATAGAGCGCGAATAGCTGTTAGCACACATCAACAGACTTGATCACGCGCGCAAAAGGAGATAAAGAAGTGTAAACAACAATGGCGGACGATGTAAACAGACGCGGCGACCCACGGGTCGGGGAATCCCCGATAACGGATAACGCCGGAATGCGATATCTTTTATCTAATTGTTTTTTAATTGAGGTCAATTGGGGTTAAACGTTTGATTGGCGCTATCGGCTGATTACTGGAGGTCAGGGGTCAAGGATTGTAAACAATAACACAAGGTATGGCTTTGCGGGGGGCAACACCTGTTGCCCCAAATGCACCCTCCCTATACTACTAACGCTACTCCTCCGTTAATGATGGACGGATTTTTACAAACGACGTGTCAAAATAAAGTATTTTTTGTGTAAACCCCGTTCACCAATACCTGTAATTAAAGTCCTCCGGCTTTTCCCCACAGGCTATCAATGTTGGAGTTTCTCCCATAAGATTAACGTGGGTGAATATAAATATTTAATTGGAAACTTTGTCCCCACTAATTTGAGAGAACGGCTCGGCGTAGAAACTTGGTAGAGGTGTCCAAAGAAAGGTCTTGGTCTGTAGATGAGTTGTTATCAAAAGAAAAACTAAGCAAAATCCCTTAGGACTCTGCCCCAGAAGCCTTTAAAGATCCCTCCACAGAGTTGTTTACATTTTGGCCATGTGAATAATACTTTTTAATGAAACAGCTGTTCATTTTTAAATTGTATTTCAAACAACACACATTTATTGGGAGTTACTGAATTCTACCAAATAAGTATTTGCAATGTTATTTTCTGATTAAACAAAAATTGATTTTCTTCTTTATCATGTCATGTTTTGCAACGTTCCATTACGAAATCAGTGGAAAATCCTTTTATCACAGCAATTCTTAAATTATTTCTTATTGAACTATCTTATATCTATTGTACGGGTAGGTGTCTGCTTTTTCACCATTTTTGCCTACATTACATCTATATAATTAATACGCTACATGAAACTTTGTCGGTTGAACTCCTCCGCCATTTCTTAACCGATTTTATCCATCGACGTCTCATTGGAAAGAGCGTGTCGCGTAGATTTGCAAACTGGCCTTACATTTTGGAAAAAGTCCCTTGGGCTCTGCCCCAGTGGCTTTGAAATTTCCCATGTTATCCTTATGAAGAATATAATTTTAACATTTTGATCAGCTGTTTGATTTAATTGCTGTTATTTATTTTTCAATTCAATGAAACGCATTGAGTAAATTTATTTACTATTTGAGTATGTGTAAACATAACCCCCAAAACGGATCGTGTTAGTATGGTTGTATATTATATTTGTGTATTTATCGTTGTTTTGTGTCGCTATGACGGATCGTGTTAGCATGATTGTTACTTAAATTTGTGAATTTATCGTTGTTTTGTGTAACTATAATTTTTTTATTATTTGTTTTTTTTTTCTTTTAAATGCCTCCAACGCGACGAAAACGAATCATAGACAGGAGGCGTAATCGTGATAACGATCACCGCAGCTACAGTACAGTGGCGCGTAACTCATCACAGTCAGCACCTGACCCTGGACAATCTCAACTATTAGGTTACAAATGCGCCCTAACAGTACCCCAAAACGACTTTTCGTTCTCAATTGGCCCGCTATCGATGACCTTTGTTGCCTGTACAGTTAGGCATTTTGAGTATGAGAAAACCGGCCGGAATGCTTTAGGTTTATCAATAACGAAGATAAACATGGTCTGAGTTACACTCCGGTAATCTTTGAGTTGACTCTTTTAGACTCATTGTAAATATGTCTGTTATTCGTTTTGAAATAACTCCTGTAATACTTTGCAATTGCTCGAATTCGAGCAACATGTACGCTAGTTTTATCATATTATTCTACACATATCAAATATTTATGTGGAAATATCTGCTCTTATCGTGTCTAATAAAATCCAAACATAGAAACCTTGCCTAAAATGGTACCCATCTTGAAAAAATATTTGCACCTGCCTTTGTTACGGACTTTGGCACACTGGTTTGGTAACATTATTGAAAATAACACGACGTTTTGGCTGTGAAATATGGCACAAAGAGAAAATACTATTTAAGCAGCTACTCTCATGACAGAAAGGCCATATTCCTTTTAAACTAGATCACATAATCCTTTATAAGATACGTTGATTAACAATATGTAAACGTCAATATATACGTAACAGCCAATTTACAGTATTTTTGCTTTTTGGAAATGTCCCATTGCTATGTCATTTGCATTATTTGTTGCCAATGAAACCGCATGCCCATATGAACTAGGAGACCACTAACAGTTCAAGAATAAAATTAAGCCAACTTCACTTCAAGTATTCCACTACACCTAACATTCCGTAGAGAGATTATATTGACAACTTTATGGATAAGGCTGAGACAACTAACTGACATCCCCCATGTCAAGGAATTCCAGCAGTAAACCACAATCAATTTCCCAAAAATATGCTAGAAGGTTCATTCATTAGCACAGAAGTACGATATGAACCGACGCGACGTGACGAAGGAAAAATGAAACTTACACTGTAACGGATATACCCCATGAAGTTAGAATATGTCTTCCCAAACATTATTTTCTTTTGAAATAAAACCATGTTACAAATCACGGAAGTGTTATACTACAAAGGACCCACCAATACGATTTTAATACTGTTTAAAAGTTCTTCCTAAGAAAGAGATACAATTTAACATACTAATAATAACACCGATGACGTACGGTATGGGGAATATGTTATTCATTGAATGATCAACCAAATTTGGCAACTAACGCAATTAATATCATTATTGTTGTTACACTTATTACTCTTAAAACAATGCTAAATGCTCAAAATGTGTATATTTCACCCAATTTATTGCAGTTAGATAAATTAAGGTAAGCCTTGAAGAAAGTAACCGATCGATTTCGACGGGTTTCACCTAGTAGATTTCTAATAACCCAATTACAGTAACATGTAGGCCTATTCACCTCTGGTTACTCCCCGTGGACGTCCAAATTTTAAATGTTAACATTTTAGAAGGGTTAGACAAATTATGAAACTCTAAAATGCTGTGGAATCCAACCAAAAATAAGGTAGAAAATAGAATTTAAGACAAACATTCGGTGATTGGCTCACACATCTACATGGTTTTTTAGTTAAAAAATGGCGACAGCTGGTCCATATAGATGAGATGTTTACTTCAGTACCCAATAGTGAATACGGTGTACATTACATGTTTTGGTCGAGTTTTCGACCACCGGACGACCACTAGTATTATTTAATTTATAGATCACTTGACTTGATTAAAGTAAAGCCATAGATCAAACATACTCCCCTAGTAGATTTCTCATCCCGTATGGAACAGCTGAAGCCGGTGCATAACCAAACAGTAAAGCACAAATCCTTAAATTAACCCTAAAATAATAAAAAAAATCCGTCGACACTAACGCACGCAGTGTCGCCGAACATGAACTAGACACGAAAGACGAGCTTCAAAATTTACAATGGGATAATAAGTCTACTAGTGGTTGGTTAGTCAATGGTTTCACCTAGAACAAAATGAGCCTTACGCGTAAAACCGGGGTTTTGAGTGTTCGTGTTTTTTATTTCCAATGGACATAGGCACGTTTCAAGTAATTAAAATCCTTCTCAAGCTTGTAGAGAATACATCAAAATAGTTTTATCGTGATCAGTTTGTTCGTTTTCCCGTCGAAGAGAGCATAAAATAAGATCTTGTGCGTCACAGACAGACAGGCAGAAATTGAGTAAGCACGCGTTTCTGCTTTCCTATCGTATGACTCGTTCCATACGATGAAACTATCCGAAACATTTATCATTCTAAGCCATGTACAGACAAAACTCTAATTTTAGCGAATTTCCCATATATTCCATATAGCAATTACAGTAAGTCTCATGGTAAGACTAGATCCAGGACCGATTTACTTTTTCGTTTTGATAGGGTGTTTTACGGGGTGAAAATTGATTTTTCCTATGTTTGACCCTAAAAACACAAAGTTTTATAATTTCCCTCCAAGCCATTTTGTAGAGCTTACAATTTTTTATTAATATTTTAGTAAAAATCGAACCCGGTAAATGGAAATTCTGCAAAGTCTGCAGGTTTGTTGCGGCGGGGGTAATATTTACATAGATTTTTGGTTCTTATGTCACTGAATTGTATTCACAGCATTAGTCATCAACATAAATTTCTGTGTATTCAAAATATACTGAACTAATAAGTAAACAATTGAAACATAATTCAAAGATTTGAATATAGTCGAGTAAATTCGTAAGACAACCCTAAGAAAGTTGTGTGCATTTACTAGTGAAACGGTGTAAAGAAATCGGAGTCTGTGAAGTCCAAAATTAAAGATGGCGTAAACGATTTTTGTCAAATACTTGTATACTGTTCATTCAAACATTTTTTATTTATGAGTATTTTTTGCTTGAAACAATCATTGTTGGGGAGAGTGTATTTAATTAATCTGTTGGGTATATTTATATTTATGCTGTTAGGAGATAGTTACGTTTCTAAATTTCAAATATTGTCAAACATCTAGAGTTGTTTACGATCGCATAAACCACTCATTCGTTCTGCTAGGGCAATTAGTCGGCTTCTTAACAAAGCAGTTGAGACCGTCCTTCTGCGTAAAGAACAAATACGGTCACAAAAACTCCTTTTCTATCTAGGACCGTGGGGTGGTAGTCCTATGTGGTCTGTGGTCTATGTGATCAGTAGCCTACTGATTGTCGTGTCAGCCGAGTAACATTGTTTTCTTTCAGCATCTCACGTATTTCATTAGTCTTAAATTATGACTCTTAATCCACATTTAGTAGTTTCGTTATAGAAATTAATTTATTACAGTTTCACTATACAGTCCACTGATATAATTTGCTTATATCATATCTACATCAATAAAATCATAGTTCAGTTGAAAGTGTTAGTTTGTATTATTACCAAAACATTGGCGCATCACGTGCCGCAACAATTATTAGTAGGTATGAAAATAAAGAACATAAGCTAAAGATCAACATGTATATTTTATTTACTTAAATATGTCATATTTATGACGGAAACCTTATCTTAACCTACATTAATTTTGTATTTAAAATAACGGCATTATAGCCCAGTTCCGATTGCTTATACAATTATTAACGTGGAACACATGGTTTATGGTTTAAACGCTTGAATCAATGCAAATGTGAATGTCAATATAACTTTTTTAACGATATTTTTCGTATATATTTCGGGGTTTCGCTGATATACTCACCATCATGTCCTCTTATGCAGTAATTAGTAGCCAAAATGGTGGAATCCGAAACTGTTAAGGATTTATTTCTAGGTTATAGCTAGCTAGAACTGTACCGCTCTGTTTTAAAATAAGTTCATGACCAATCCTGAGGGTTTTTAATTAATATGTAAATTCAGGTCTCCGAAAATGTCTAAAATTACATCTCTATCTGTGTTTTTTACTCCCCTTCATTACGAACAACGTGTATCTAATTACACCAATACCTATCTTTACACAAACGTTCTCTTCCTTCTATTAAAATTGTTGGTAAAAATAATTATGAAGCTCAATGGTGAAGGTCAATAACAATATACTATATGGAACCCTGATGACTCCGCTCAATTTTGTAAATGCCTCTGCAAACGCCACCTAGTTAATATACAGTATATAGATGTGTCATAATTAATAGAATCCGGAACCGCAGTAAAGCAGTATATAAAATACAGGCTGAGAATCATGAAACAGTCTTGTTCCCATCCGTGGTTCAGGACTAAAAGTGAAGTTTAAATTTTGATTGTAAAATAGACACCTAGTAATCATTATCAAGTAAATTGTTATGGGACATGCTCAGGTTCATTGTTCATAAGCATGTGCAATATTTGATGTAATACTAAAATTTAAAGGCTTTACTTTCAATTTTTTTAAATTTTATTGTTAAATTTAAAAGTGATTACTAGAACCAATATTTATAATTTATAATAGTGTAGATTACGTTGCACATTGCAACGTGCTTGCAATTATACAGGTCTTATAATAATAATGTTTCATTTTTCAAATCCGAATGGAATTAATAATAAATAAAAGTTTTTTCTCCCACTGGTAGCTACGGGCCAGTTCTGGTTACGATAATTATAAATCTTTGTGTTGTGAGGGAAAAGCCACCGAGCGTCCTTACTCGATAATGGGGGCGAAAGGTGAAGAATTACCCAACCGGCCTTGGCGCGGGGATTTCTAAAGCGTCCGTCCGCGCGCACCACCATTTTGAGGGTGTCCGCGTCAAACACGTCCGGGCTAAACACGGAGCCGTGTACGAAGGCCCGCAATGACAAGGGAAGATGCTGATGGTGTGCGGTGCTTTAGGTGCCAGGAGATTGGTCACCTTGCCAAAGGCTGTGGTAAGCCGAGGACCATCTCATGTTATGGATGTGGCAAACCTGGTTTGACGGTGAATCAGTGTGGATGTCGGGCGGGAAACGGCAGGCCAGCTCAGACATCAGGAGGTCAACTGGGCAAGGCCACCCAAAACGAACGACCTCAGAAGAGTGGTCCGAGTGGCTCGGAAAACTAAACAGCCTGGTTGGTGGAGTAGACGAGGACCGGCTAACTTTGGACTCTAGACCCTTCGTTGAAGTTGTGCTGATGGGCAGCGTTTTTGTGGCGTTACTGGACACTGGGTCCGTCGTCAACTTGGTTGGGCGAGGAGTCGCCGAACATCTTCAACGCCTGGGGATAGAGCCTTGTAAGAAAACCACTCCTCTGAGGATGGCAGATGGGACACGGTCAATGGCCGAGTACTCGTTTCGGCTAGCAGGAGAAGCTGCGGGAAGACGGTGGATAGGAGATGCCTTGTACGTCCCCACTCTCACCACAGACATGATTCTGGGTATGGATGTCATCCAAGACCTCGGATTGGTGACATGTGGGACAGAGGTAGTAAGAATGGGCGTAGGTGATGACTGTTCTGGCCAAGGTGGCCGCATAGACAGTGTCAAAATTGGTGACGAAGACCCCGAAGGCCCTTGCAATGGAAATCCCCGTCTGGTTTCTGATGCTAAATCCTCCAGCACCATGTTGGCTGGTAGTGGCAAATAGAAGATTTTTCTTTATTTTGAGTTTGAGACCTGTGGTGTAGGATTCACCATTGGGTTAGGGGCTTGAGTATTTTGTTTTGGCCGGAGTTCAAAATTTTTTTTTTCTTTTGGCCGTTTTCTTTTTTTTTCATCCCGATGTAAGTGGGGGATGTAACGAGTTATTTTTCCTAGGGGGGTAAATATTTGCTTTTTGGCCGCGCACCTATTGCTGGCATCAGCAAGCAGCGGCGGCGAAGCTAGCGAGCGCCCTTTGACCCGGCTTATCAGTGCCGATAAGCCTGGGATATCCTAGTTTCTCAGGATAGCCTAGGACGGACATTCTAGTGGTGGATCCCGTACAGTGAAGAAGGCAGTGTTGGTGTCCAGTGGAGACGGACGGCGTACGTGGGTGGTACAGAGAAGTGTACGGTGTCGTGTGATATTGGTGCTCAAGGAGTGAGTGTCGGCATTCAAGTTGGGTAGTGAGTCAGTAACCCACTTGTGGTGAGTGGACGACGTTTTATTATATTTTGGTTTAAGAGAGTTAGAGAGTTAGAGTTGTAACCGTGCTGGTCAAAGCCTGTCAGTAGTTAGGATTTATATTAGTCAGGAATAATATTAAAGTGTATTCCTGACGGTTCTGGGCAGGTGCTGGAGCGCAAATAATATAATTTATTGACTGTAGTAGTTATTATTTTGCGTTGTACCAAGAGTTAGTTATATTACTAATAACTCTGAGGCCCGACAAACCTAGGCTGCACGATTTAGCGTGCGTAGTTGGAAACACGTGGCCAGTAGGCTAGTAGCTAATATTATTAGCCTATTAACAGAAGCCCAGCTAAGTAACATAAAGTTGGTAGTAGCAGTAGCAGTAGTAGGGTTGTTATTGTTTATTCATTTTATTATTTTAATTTAACCTGAACAGCTTGTTTGGTAGTCCAACACGTTATCTCGGTAGCTTGGGTAGCGGAGTACCGGCTATCAGATAATATATTTATCTAGTGTTTGGAACGTAGTTAATATTTATTTATCTGCTACTAAGTAGCTCAATATTTTAATAGTGCAATTGCCATTTAGTTTTGCTTGTTTGGCTTGGTATTTATTGAGACCAGCTACTAGTGGTGTAGTCACTCTACCTATTGTGCACTTGTATTGTTATCTGGTATTATTATTGAGTGAACTGTTTGATTGTTAGCTTGGGCAATAGAGTTGTGTATTGGATTATAGTGGCCTAGTAGACCCCGCCTGGTGATAACACGCGTTGTGGTTTTTATTAGCAAGTCGCCGTGTAACTCACCGTGTTTTAGGCACTCTGGGCTTAACTATTGGATAGTTAGGACGAAGCCCGAGTTGCGTAGTCAGCAACGACCCCCTAGGAGAGTGGAGAATCGGCGTAGGCCTGGTAGTGATTATTGCACGTTTGTTTTGGTGACTTGTTTTTGACTTGTTCACAGTGCCCGTGTATGAGCCAGTCCTATACCGGTTAGACCCGGCTTTTGGCCTAGTGGTTTCCCTGACCTTATCGCAGACCCTGGAATTTTACCCAGCCATTGTAGGCTGAGCTATCCCCGGCAAACGGTTGCGACTGCACGCACTTTTAATATTTATATTTTTCCAGTGCAGAAAACATCGTCGCAATTTCAATGGCATGGGCTTCTTCCAGATGCTGGATCAAGTTTTCAAACCACGAAAATTGATGAGAGCAATCACCCTCTGGGCCTCTGGGCAAATAAGCCTTTTCGGGTTGTTTGAACAGTCAGATTGTTTACTACAACAACTATCATGCACATTACGTGTATGGCGCGTTAAATTAAATTTACTAGCAAAAGTGTTTGTCACAATAAAATGAACATTCAAACTTTTTTGTATTAATATCAGACATACTGATCCAGTAACTCTTTAACTTGAAATTACACCATCGATTTGAGATAAAGTTTCCAATCACTTGACAAAATGGAGGTTAAAGACAGAGATCCACGAAAAACAAAATGAACTAATGAACGCCTAAAAAGGAAATGGAATGGAACTCTTTGTTTGTAATGTAACGGTTTTAACAAATCTATTCCAAACATTTCCGTGTAACTGTTCCAAAAGTTCAAAAAAAGGAAGGTGGAATACTGCGGTGAGAAGGTCGTGTCGTACGACGTTGTCGTCGTCGCCACTGACAGTACTGACACTGAGTGAGAAACGAAACTGAGTCAACTGAATGAACCAATGAACCTGAACCGAACTGAGCTACTGCTACTGACTGAACTTAGGCTACGGCCACACGGGCGTTTTTTCACGCAAGAACGCAACGTGAAAAAACGCAAGAAATATGAGCAGCATTAAATGTAATGAGGTATGCCACACGCATGTGTTTTCCCGCATTAGCGGTCGCCTATTTGTTTCAATGCTACTCTAATTTTTCGCGTGTTTTCACGCTGCGTTTGTGCGTGAAAAAACGCCCGTAGCGAACTGTCCCTCACTACTCCGGACTCCCATTCCCATTTGTGTGTGGCAATTCTGATCTGAATTTGTGATTGGTAAACACTAAACAGCACCACATTATTCAACTCAACGTGTTACAAGGGCTTCCTGTAGAGATTAACCCATACAAGATAATTGATAGCTTTTTGTTGCTAAGTGTTTCTTAAAGCCAAGTTAAAGCATGCTCTGTGATTTGTAGGATGGGTTTGGTTTAAATACAAACAATTAATGGTCCTATACAATTTTTAATGTTTTAACTAGGTTTTTTTTGTAAAAAAATTGGTACTAAAAAAGCTCTATTAGGGTTTCCTTCAAATCCATCTTACAGATCATAGAATTGAACAAGCTGAACAAAATAAACAAACCAAAAATCATCTCTCTCCCTTCTAGATTCTAGAAGCGTTGAAAAAAAGGGAGACTGCAGTCCTTGTCAGGATTATTCTTGTAATGATGTAAAAATTTCTCATCTGAGGATTGCATTGAGAAAACTTTGTTTTGTACTTTCTCTCCCCATACATAGTGAATGGAGGAAGGATGGTTTACTCAATATTTTTGACTTTTGAGTGGATAACTTATATCTGTTTTTAGTCCTCCTGGTGTGTGTGTATTTGTACTGAGCTATAGACCACACCTGTGTGGTTAAATTTTAATGAAATTTGGTACCGTATGTACCCATGGTATACAGGGAATTTTTAATTTATTTGGAAAATCTGATTTTCTAAAAAAAGCTTGATTTTGAAAACAATTTAGTATGTTATAGCTTCTTTTGACTAAAATCACTGCCGTAATAATTGCACTTCAAAGTTATTGTAACTTTTGTGATTTCCATTTCTCCCATAATAGTTGTTCCTCATCCTACCACTTACCCAAGATATGTTGACAAACTAATGGGAAAAGTATGTGTCAGATTACAGATACTGTTTATATTATCAATATAATTTAATTGTTGATATTCCTCTTACAGTAGGACAATGGGTGAATAAAAACTAAGCAATATGTGTCATTGTTTATTTTTAGAGAAATAAAGACATACTTCTTAAGAAAGCAATTATTGCCATTGTAAAACAAACATGGATTTCCGTGATGCATCATATTGCTTGTCCAGCCGGTAAATTGTATATACAACCTTCAACCTATCAGATCTCTGGGATACAATGGTATTAATTGCATAGTTATAATCGCCACATAATTAATATCCTACATTTCACTTTGTATCTACATGATTATGTCTATGAGTATGAAACCATTTTAAAGCATATCATATGGGACACGGACAGTACATTCAGGTCAAACAATAACATACTACAGCTAATAAAGGCAACGATAAAGACATCAACTCGATGGAAATGCAAAAACACCACCTAATTATGTGAATTGTCAACGGATAGAAAAATACTTTGAAAATAAAATGTTTCCTAGTTTTCACGATTTTACATGCACATTGGGGGGTTTGGATTTGTTAACCTTACTAAACCAATACATACTAATTAATATAGGATGATATAAAGTTATATTTAAATATAAAATTATTAATTTACAGTTCAGAAACTTTGTTTGCTGTTTTTGAGCATGAAGATCTGTCCTTAGGTTTACAAACACAATATAAAACCAAATAATGAATAGAATAAACAAATTAATTTAAACCTGCAACTGGATGTGAAGAAGTTCAGGAAAATAACGCAATTATAAAATCTTTTTCCGGGGTGCTTAAAAATGTGTTCTCATTATCCAATTTTGACGAAAACTATTCAAGTACAACTAATTCTTTGCAAATTTGTCATTGAACAATTTAAAGCAAGCATAACCTAACAAAGATTAACAAGGTTTTGTATATTCTTTATTCCAATATTAAAATTAAGCATCACAGCCTAATTTTCTTTGAGGTATTTGGGCATACAACTTCTCCCACCCACAGGTTTCCTCATGTTGGTTATTTTAGTTTATTTATATTTTAGCAATTGCAGTATAGTATATATTGTAGGCCTTCATGCAATAATATTTGTAAAATGCTTGTAAATTGTTTATTTGTAAAATAAATTTTGATTTGATTTGAGATTAAATTACATATTATTTGTCACTGATTGTAACAATTTTAATTTAACATGTTTTGTAATTGAATTATTTTTGTTAGCAGAAGTGTTTAAAAGCATTTAAACTAATGTGTATAATTTGAAATACTTATTTTAGCTTTAAAGGTGGAATTCAAAGGATATTTTAAATTTGATAGTTTCCTGAACCCCTTACCAGCCAAAGAAATGATTCTTAAACCAAGATAAAGCTGCAGTTGATAACTTACAATCACAACCCTTATCAAACATAAAATTTAAACAACTTAAAAGTATCTTAGACGAAAATAAATAAGACCACTACTTACGAGGCAAACATAAAATATGCAGAAATAGTAAATATTTAACAGAGTATAAAGTTTTCATTCTACGAGCAAAATGTGATGTAGGCAATAACCTATCTATATTAAACAGTAAAAGTTAATAATGTGATAATATGTGGAAACATAATATAAAAAAAAAACATTTCACACAAGTTAGACATAAATTATCTTGAGCTTTGGAGACAATTACACTTTAAATAACTGAACTGGAATTTAACATATCATCTTGTATCTGTATAATAGGCTCAGTTGATGACTACTAAAGCAGCCATAGCTCGAGATATTTTGTATCCAGTGAAATATGAAATGTCACAAGATTCCAATAAATAAATAAAGCATTGTTGTAATGGAAAAAAATAAAAAACCAACCCAAAATATACCGGTAAATATTTTAGATTGATTTTGTGACTTAAAAACATGTTTGTGCTAAAGCTCGAAACACTAAGAATATTAACAGTTTTTTAAAGGATTCTCAATCTACCAAAATCTATAAAGAAAAATATAAATCCAGTAATCATAAAAACATGATAGCTTAATGACAATTTACAATATCGCTCACTCTGAACACACTTCAAAACATAAAAGGTCCAGCCTAACATACAAACAGTAGCTTAACCAAACAAGAGATTTCCAACGACTACTTTTGATCTTGGGTGAAATTGTGCAACAACAATAAAAATAACTCAAGTACCCGTCAAATCGAAATTCTAAGCTCGTCTATCTCATGGCTAATTAATGAAATATGGCAAAATAATACCAAAACCAAAAATCTCATTGCAGAGAAAATTCCAATGACTAGTTTCAAAACAATGTCATTTTGTTTTTGACACATATATAAATTACTTAACCTACTGATAAAAAACATTATAACTATAAAAACAAACCGTAGGTTCTTAACAAACAGCAAAAAGAGAAATGCAAATACTTTTGTGTCAGTTTAAATTACTTTCTCAAAGTAATTTATAAAAATCTAAAACTAAAATATATTAAAATTTAACCTTTTTTATTTTTTTAAATATTTTTTATAAAAATACTCTTTTGGTCTAAAGACTTTACAACAAAAGTAAATCACTTTTGTTTACTATAAAGGACAGACGAAGGGTTTAACTACAAAAATATTTACATAAAATACAATATGTAACGAATACCTAAGATTTACAAATGTTACAACATATTCTGTTCCTAAGGGGTGATAACTTAATCACATAAATACTATCCACATATTCATATAAACATTATATACACACACTATGTACATACTTGCTGGACTGAAGTGAACCAAACTATTTTTCACTGTCATGTTTGACTTCCGAAGAAAATTAAACGTTTTGAGTCATTATGATTTGTAAAGAATATGGCAAACAAAATGATTTGTCTGATTGACTTGATATTTAAGATCAAATTTTAAAATCTACAAAAATTTACACACATTTCTTTACACATTAAACTACTACTCACCACACCACCAATGCCCTTATATCTTACAACCTAAGTACATTGTAATAAATACTTTAAATGCATAACGTAACGATTTCAGTTTCACGATCAATCAGCCTAAAACCACATTATATTTTTTTCAGTAAACAAAAATCTTCTAATTATAAAATAAATTCAATTGAATTAATACCCGTTTACTTTTTGAATGGACAAACAAAAAAGTTCTTTAACCATTCACGAATAATTAATACATAAATTTAAGTTCACAAAAATATAGACTTAAAACCATGACAAAACTAATGATTCAAATTTTAAAAAATCGATAATAAAGTTAATGATTCTTAACGTTAAAAATGTTGTAATGATATTTGTGCCACAGTAGAGAATACAAAGCCAGTTACTTGACACTAGATACAAATTGGAAAATTTTCTTTATACGGTAATTTTAAACTCTACTCATTCTAGGATAATTTCTAAGAAACACCAAGAGATGAATGAATTTGAAAAGTACGAAAAAACTTTAGGTTAGTACGAGGGCTGTCTGTTAATTAAGGTCTTCTATTGCACCCAAGCAAGCTTGCACAAATCAAAGACCAAAGTCGTGTTCTTTACAACCACTCAACATTGTTGGTCTCAGATTTGAACTAGTTCGCTTGATCGTAACTAAAGCTCGATGAAGACTAATTTACACTCAGTCCTCATATTTTTTTCAGATTACCGACAAATATTATTGGGGTAATTCTCTTAAGTTTTAGCAACTAATTTTCTTGCCGAATCGATAGAAATCTGAAAATAGATCGTACATGTTTTACCCTGAAGGGTTATAAAATAATTTCACACGGGAGTTCCTTGCGAAAGGCCTACCCTTAGTAACGTGTTTGGTAGGTAATGTTCTCTTCAGCTCAGCGCAGTAGCCATTCTCATGGACTGAGCAGTGCAGGTCTCTTGCGATGACGACGTCCGGGCTCCAGTAAGTAGGACAGGTCCAGTGGCTGCTTGCTGGGTAGTCTTGCCAGCAGTCGCAGTAGCAGGCTGTTCAGCGAGGCTTTCTGTTGCGCTCTCTATAACACAACAATCAGTCAGTAAAATAGTGTTGATTTCGCATGACAATAGTACTGTACTAAGGTGTTATTCAAGCTCATTTAGTAATTTTTGTTGATTCAATTATTCCAAGGGACATTTCAGCTAAGAGGATTACATCAAAGAACTCTTATAAATAACCCTTTAACCATTGTAAGTTAAAATGTATGAGATAAAAAACATAGCATCAACAGTAAAATTCCACCGAACCAAAATAAAGGGAACTATGAAAAGATATTGCTGTTAATCAATGGTTGAAATTTAACGACTATTTCAAATCAAAGAAATCTTTAAAATCATGTACTTTACAATAACTATGTACTGTGGTCCTCACAAAGAAGTAAGGTACAGAGGAAACACGCTTATGGGACGACTGTAAGCTTTCAGCTCTGGTATGTTGTGCCGGATACTTGTGGCGAGCAAGGAAAATCCTGAACGGCGAGCACTGTGCGGATATTCCCATCGCACATGGCCCTCCTCAACCATGAGCGTTGTAGTACACAAGGGCGAGGGGGGTGGTGTAGGACTTTGCCCTAGATCCCAGCGACTAATGCTAGACACCACTTAACTGTACCATTGAAGGTTTCCTCTGTACCTTACTTCTCTGCGGTTGTCCTCTTTCAATTATACATAACATAAAAAATAAATTATTCTTTGACCAAAAGAAGTGTAATGTAACCCAATATGACTAAGAAAATTGAATATTTGAAACCTGGAGGAAAAATTATGACAAAATTACACATTAGCAAAATTTAAAAATAAATGTGTATAAAACTACTAAGGTAGCCTAATGATTTGAACTGACTGAAATAACTTTCAAATCTAGACCATGGTAAAACAAATGATAAACTAGGTGTACATGCCTTAGTGGCCAGTGGTAGTTCATCATCCTCTGTAGTTGTGGCTATAGACACTGTGGTTGCCGTTGTTGTTGTTGTGTCCTCCATGGCACTGCGACCTCCACGACCCCGACTCACACTCGTCCCCTTCACTTGCCCGTGAGGCTGCAACACACAATACAACTGGTTAAAACAAGTGCAAAACCTGCGGTATTTCCAGTGAAAGATTTCACCAACACATCCCACAAACAAGAATACAAGATCAAAGAGCACATAAACTGCAATAGTGAAAACCTAATCTACCAACTATTGCACCCTCTGTCAAGCTCAATAGGCCTTACAACACAGACCCTCAAAAAGAGGATCGATAGATACAGGAAAGATGAAAAGACCCACATAGAGAAACCCATAGCCATGCATGCTGAAAATCGTAACTTATATTTTAATTCATCACTTCAACACTATACCTAAAGACCGCAAACGTTCCGAATTGAGAAGGTGGTAATCAGCCTACCAGTGTATTAAAGACTCCAGAAATCCACCTAACCACAATTTAAAATTTACTTCTCTCTCAGCTAGCTATAGAATGTAGTTTTCACTTAAAGTGTCACATGGAGAAAATTTTTTTTGATAGAGTTTAACTTTCAATATCTAGTACTTTTTCCTGTGTGAGATTTGGTATTTACATTTACACATCACAACTTGAACCATTTATAACAGAGACAGTTTGTTTTAAGTTGTACTCACAGTGTATGTCCTGGTAATCTTGAGACGCTGGTCGAACTTATCAAATGCATAGCTCTTGAGACACACCGGGGGCGTCTTGGACTTGGCAAGTTTGGCAAACAGTCTGGCACTCTTGTCCACCCGATACTCGCAGATGTAGATGTGTTGAGGGTCTGCTCCTACAGGTCGGCCCTACAATCACCACCACACAGGTTAGTTGAATACACTGATGATAAGATATGATAAACTCAAATTGACACACAAAATTTAGGAAATACTAAAGGGTGTCTACAAAACCATGAAAATACAATTCAAATTTTTTTTTTTTTTTTTTTTTTGGTTTGGAATTAAAAATTTAAATTTAGTAAAAAATTTTACAATGTTTATTGGTGGAACTACCTACTATTTTGTGCATTAAAAAATACTATCACCAGTTTTTCCAGTCGGCTTACAGTAACTGTACTAACATCTACAACTGTTCTTCGTAAAGGAAACCTAAGGAATCGCACCTCTAAAAAAATATCCGTGATAAAATCACAAGGCTAAATTTTGCTGTTGACGACAGATAAACTTCTATTGACAAATTTAGTTCTTGACTCAAAGATAAATTGGAGCATTAGAAAATCTACTTTTGTAACTGTCATTCAACTTCCTTTGAAGAAGGGTCCTTGTCGAGGAGAAATGTCAAGTTTATTTAAACACAAGCACCCCCCTGGGACCTGGTTTATTTTGTTGTGTGTGTGAACTTTTCTGAATGCTTTTTCTACTGGAAACTACTTGGAACTTTTTCTTACGTAAATTAGTAAGACAAATCTATCCATTTATTCTTCCTTAATTTATTTTGAAGCCAAGTGCTATTACATCCAAAAACTATTGTAGCTCCAATGTTATTAGTTAGACAAAACTTGATTTTTTATTACTTAGACAATCAACATCTTAAAACCAATAAAATTAACAGCCCCAGTAAACCCTAAACTAGCATGTAACAGCAAGATTGATGTATTCACCTTGCAATAAGTGTTTATATCTAGCACATAGCAGTGGCCCATGATCAGGTCCAGAGGCACCACTTCATACAGGGGGATTCTCATCAACTCATTGGGGAAGAACTTCCGCGTCGGCTCATGGAAGGTCTCGTGAGGTCTGAGGTAGTGATGACCAAACGCGTATCTCTCACCCCTGCACAGAAACGTTAAATTATCACTAAACAAATATGACTTCTCTTTGTCAGTCTTCCTCTACACAATCTCATTAAAATAAAGAAATTAAAAATATGTCATAGTTTAAGTTTAAAAAAATTAAAATTCATTGCTTTATGTTATACATTGATATTTACGTAAGAGGTTAGTAACCACTTGCTGTAATGCTGCTAAAAAAAAACTCCGTATCAAAGGTAAAGGTTACTTTAAGTAAAACCAAAATAACCGAAAAAATATCTAATTGTTCATATTGGTCTGGTACTATTTGCAAAATATAGTAAAAATCCCTTAATAAATTGAAAAAACAACCCACTTTTCATCCTTCCAGAGTCGCTCGATTTTGAAAATATCACAGTCGGAGAACTTGATGTTCTTGATAGTCTTGTAGGTGTGTTTGGAGGGCGGAGTGGTCGAGGAGCCAGTCTCTTCGTTGGGCATGTCTCTCAATACGTACACCGTATCCCCTGCAACAATAAAATGATTAAACACTCAACTAACATGGCATTTGAATTGAAAAAGTAGGAACTATCAAGTGACGTTTTATTAGTTTCCGTTAACTGGTTTTTAAGCACACAAAAAAACCAAAATTGAAAGTATAGAAAATTATGGTTTCAGTTTATTAGTCAACGGATAATTATGTCTTGACAACGATAGACGATAATGATGTCTTTGAAATCTAGAGGGAACTATAAGATTTTGCAGCAATTGTGGCAATTCGTAATGATGATGATATCTTCGCAATTAAGTTGGATGCTTTCAATTTTGCCGTAATCGTGAGATATGATGTCTTTGGCATCACAGGGGTTGTTCAAGATTTTATGCAAATGTAATAGAGAATGGATGTCTTAGCGATCGCAGAAGATAATTCTGGCAGATGCTTTCAGTTTTGACCTAATTGTGAGATCTTACGATGATATCTTTGATATCGCAGGATATGTTTAAGATTTTTATGCAAACACGATAGGTGATAGATGTCTTAGCGATCACGGAAGAAGTTCTATATTTTTCTGCAACTGCGGTGGACGTTCTTCATGGTGTCTACTAAACCTGGTTTGAAAAATTCAATGAGTTTTCCAGGAGAATTCAAGACAAATTCCTGAATTTTAAGAGCTATCGGAACCCGTTTAACTAATCGCAACCCGCTAATAATAATTTATTATTATTATAAATGATTATTATTACCATTATTAATGATTATTATTTTTATTAATTAGATTATTATTATTATTATTAAAAAAAAAAAAACATTTCCAAAGAATAATATTTTATACAACATAATAAAACAGTATAACTGGTAGGTGAGGCAACACCAGTTATCATCTCCCGCGATCGTGGGAATACCAGTGAGCATATCTTGCAGTATCGTCAACACCAGCGACAAAACGTCACAGCGTCAACGATCACGGCAACACCCGTGAGCTAACTTTGCGGTTTCGGTAATATTTTCCTGCGACGCAGCAACACCCGTAAGCTAGCTTGGCGGTTTCGGCGACACTGATAATCGTCTCTCGCGATAGCGGCAACACCCGTAGGCATATCTCGCACTCTCGGCGACACCGATAATCGTCTCTCGCGATCGCGGCAATGCCCGTGAGGAAATCTCGCGGTTTCGGCGACACTGATAATCGTCTCCCACGATAGTGGCAACACCCGTAGGCATATCTCGCACTTTCGGCGACACCGATAATCGTCTCTCGCGATCGCGGCAATACCCGTGAGCATATCTTGCGGTTTCGGCGACACCGATAATCATCTCCCCTGATCGCGGCAACACCCGTAGGCATATCTTGCGGTTTCGGCAACACCGATAATTGTTTCCCACGATCGCGGCAACAAAAGCGGTAGTGTTTCGGTTAGCTGACGATCCCGATGACCGGGCTCCGGATTCCCGGAGGTTTGGGTGGATTCCTGGAGTTTTCCAGGACATTTCAAGGTAAGATAAAATTCCCGGAGGTTTCCCGGTTTTTCCGAATTTCCCGGAGAGTAGACACCATGTTCTTGAAAATTATGCAGCATTTCTTTCGACTTCTTATCGCAAAAAATGCATGATACCACCTAAGATAAGTTTTTTGAGGATGACCAGTGGTAACAAGAACAAGTAATCAGTTCTCCAGTTTATTTTAATTTTTTAAAGATTACTTTATTCTTTAGTGCATAAAGTGGACAAGAAAAGTTTGGTAAAGCATTTTAGTTTTTATAAAAACGTTAAATTTAGAAAGCTTTCATAAATTAAAACAAATATTCAAAGTTAAACGTTACCTTCATTTTTCTGTGGACTAATCACATGGTTTTTCACTGCACCATTTTAACTACACTATTCACTTAAGAATTAATATTTGGCACTGTTCCTTGTGAATATATTTAATGGAAGACAAAAAACATTTTGGATTGAACATTTAAGTTGATTTATTCCAAAATCACTTATTACAATATTTGTTTTAAAAGTCTGACTAAAGTAGTTATTTCCTGTAGAGGATTGCATGAATAGAAACAACTGGTTCAATAAACTGGTTTCAAGTCCAAGAAACAACTGACTGGAAACAGTTGTTGTGCTCAAGGAGTGAGTGAGAGGGAAATACTGACTGATAAGGGGATTCTGGTGAATGACAATGCTGGAACTTCCAGTTGGACTATGAACATTCATTGTTGATGTTAGCCTTTTAATATGTCAGTTTAAGTTTAAATAGAAGATTTTATCCATATTGTTTTATTAATTTACTTGACTGCTTTTTATATGAGCCAGGTGTATTATTGCTAACCAAATCATTAAAATTATAAACATTACTTGCTAATTAGTTATATAAAGAATAATCAATCTGAAAGTGCTTGCTAATTTATTATGAGTTACATTAGAACCTATTAATAGCCATGGACTTTGAAATTAAGGAAACTAAAAATGGGAAACCAAATATTATATTTAATAATTATAAATATAGGCAAAACTATGTGGCCAAAACGGGCGAAATCACTTGGCGCTGCCTTGGAAGGAATTGCAACTCAACTATTAAGACTGATACAAATAAATCAGCAATCTTAGCAACAGTTAATAAACACACAGGCCCTCATCCAGTCACAATGAGGTCGCTTCTATCTCCAAAGACTTTAAGTCAGGAGTCCTCTACTCAGTCAACACCATGTGGAAAATACCCTTTTGAAACATCAACACCATCACAGTCGTGCACTCCTACAGCAGAGTCTTCTCTAAATCAGCTTAAAAATGCACATGACACTGCTTCCCCTGCAGTAGTGGTACTACATGAAGAGAATAAGAGACTTAAAGAGCACAATGCAACTCTCGAGAAGCAACTTAAATGTGTTCTTGATCACTCCATTGAGTCTGACACCCGTCTATTGGAATTCACTGAAGAGATATTTCCCATTCCCGATTATTTACCTAAAACATATGCTCCTCAAATGACAGAATGTGCGGTCCAGTGTGAACCTCAGACAGCTACTTCTTCTACATCCACCTGTGATCTGGCTCAACCTACACAGGCTGATGTTAAAACTATTCAATCTTTGGAAGCCAAAACAGATGTTGCATCCGATAATAAATCATTAATTATGTCAGAATTGTTGGGAGAATCATGGATATCAGATTTGACCCTCCAGCCCTACTTGGATATGTTAAATAATCAAATTTTGGCTTCAACATCTTGTGTGATAATTAATCCATTGGTAGTTCACGCTATTAAAAACTCACCAGATTTCCACTGTTTCCTGGACCCTCTCACTGTGAAAGACAAGAAATTAATTATCATGCCCATAAACGATTCTGTAGATTTGTGTGGAGTAGTTAGCGGAACTCATTGGAGCGTGTTAGTCTTAGAAAGAACTGAAAACAAATTTTTGTATTTTGATTCACTCAATGGCTTTAACCTCAATTCTGCAAAAAAAGTCGCCCAAAGGTTATCCGACTATCTGGGTGGCGAGGTATCTTCAGCATGTTTTAGATCACTGAATGGACCACAGCAGCCTAACAGTTTTGATTGTGGCATCTACTGCTGTTGGATTATTGAGTCGCTGGTACAGGATGTTGTTACTTCTGGTTCATTGAATATTAACTATATACAAAATAAAAAACTATCTGAACAGGAAGTTATACTAAAGCGCTCACTTTTGGCTTACTTCATAAAAAACCTCCCAACTCTAAATAAAAAATTGTTCCACTCCCTCATGATTGAAAAGGAGGGAAAATCATATGTTTCTGCCACTAGAACTAACAGTAAGGAAATTTTAACGACTAAATCTATAGGATGGACTGAAGTAACGTCTAAATCAAAGAATCTAAATTTCCCCAACATGGATCCTGTTATTACAACAAACAAATTTGAGGTATTACAGAATCTAAAAAAATCTGATGTGACCCATAATAGTCAAAAACTGGCGCTGTCTAAGTCCAAGGACCCTCAAGTTAACCACTCCAACTTAAGCATCAAGAACCCTGCTAAAAAGTTAATAAAAACAAAGAAAAGGACCAACGGACGGATTTTAATTCTTGCTGATAGCCATGGTAGACATCTTAGGTCAAACATAACAAAGATATGGCAAGATAATGATTATGACATTGACTGTTTATTTAAGCCAAATGCAACAATGGAAAATGTAATAAAGGATGTAAAAAGCCTTACAAGTTCATTTTCAAAAGCTGATACAGTTATTGTGCTGGGGGGATCCAACAATGTAATTGAACACACAGAGAAGAGGTATTGTGAAACTGTTAAATGGCTGATGGAGAGCACTAAACACACTAATGTAGTGGTGTCAGCAATCCCTTACCGACATCACACTCCTGGTCTAAATAATAGAATATATTACATAAACATGGACATTGAAGCACTTGTATCAGAGTATAACCATGCTACCTTTTTGGCTATAAATAAACTATCTCGTCAGTCTTATACACAACATGGACTACACTTTAACAAGCAAGGCAAATTAATAATATCAAAAATGATTAAAGAAATATTTGTTCCAAGGATTAAAACTGTTGTTGGTTCTAAAGAACAAACACAGTCTGCTTACATAAAAAACAATAATATTAATGTCATTGAAGCTAACATGTGGGAAGTGATTAATGCTAACAAAAAAGCCCCTACCACAGCATTTGCGCATACCATATCAAGAGATATACAACACTACAGAAACATGTCTGCTGGTGTAGCGGTTGTGTTTCGTAAGATATTTGGTAGGCCTAAGGACACAGACTTCATCAACTCAAGATTGACTTGCCAGACTGAATCAGTGGGTGCCACAGTATACAGTCTTGTCACAAAGGAAGAATATAGAGGAAAGCCAACACTACCAACGTATGATGAGGCGTTTGAACACTTGATTGAGGATTTTAAAGTAAAGCAATTTGATACTTTAATATGTTCTCCTATGGGCTGTGTGCGTGACTTAATACCTCTCAACCACTTTGCAAAAAATATTGTAAAGCTGCACAAAGTGACTAATGCTACGATATATGTAGTGTCCTGTGATCAACCAGCTGCTCAGCGAAAATTATGGAATGGACTATCACATACTGCATTTCTGGATCAGCTAAGGAAGACAATAGACAGTTGCTGTTGTGAAATTGATGCCCCAAACATTCTAACTGATGCTTGCATCAACCCGCCTGCTTCACCTTCAGAGGATCTGCAGTCTTTGGAGATCTCACGGGGCTCTGGTAACTCAACAAACACAACTAAGATGGTTTCGTCTGATTGTAAAGCACCTGGAGCTGACGGCCAACTTACAAACCAGATGTCAACACATGGTGAAGAAGTTAAAGTGGTGCCCGGCGACCTCACATACTGTGAGGCGTTAAAGCAGAGCAGTGATAAAAGTGTCATGAGTGATAGTTTAAATACAAGCAATAGTTTAAATATAAGCAATAGTTATAGTTCGACCCAGTCCCCTTCAACTAATCAACCACACCGGATCCTTCCTGACCCTAAACCGGATTTAAACTCTTCGCCGACAGTTTTCAAGGATCCAGACTAAAGTTTAAAAATCAAAACTCAACAAATAGCAACAAAATAAACACATTTTCAATTTTTCATCAAAATATTCAACATTTAAATTCCCGGAAAGAACCATTAGAAGTTGTTTTAGAAGAAATTAAACCCAATATAATTGTTTTGACCGAACACAACATGAAAGAATATGAAATAGAAAGATTTAATTTAACTAACTTTTCTGTTACTTCTGCATACTCTCGTACAACCACCTCTGGCGGTGGCGTGATGATTCTGTCGGAGAAGAGTTTGAACTCAAAACCCCTAACCTTAAAAAAAGTTGATGAACTGACCGAGGACAAGCTTTTTGAGTGTTGTCTGGCTAAATATAGAATAAAAAAATGGTCTTTTGTGCTGGTAGGAGTTTACAGAAAACCTCAATTACAAACATTAGAATTTTTAAGTAGATTAGATAGGTTAATTGAACTTTTAGTTTCTTTAAAAGACGAAGTAAATTTTGTTATTGCTGGAGATTTTAACCTTAATGTATTAATTACAACAAATGAAGTTCAAACTTTCAAAAACATCCTAAGAAGCTACAATTTTAATTATTTAGTAAATTTTCCTACAAGGGTAACCAGTAATACTGCCACAGCTATAGATAATATTTTGACAAATATAGATAAGTCATTGACACATGTTACTGGAATCATAACATCTCTTTCCGATCATGATGGACAAATTTTAGAACTAACATTACCCAAATCTAAGAAATTAAATTTGCCCAGTGAATATGTTGAATGTAGAGATTTTTCAGATAATAATATGAACATTTTTAAAAATATTCTTTCCTATGAAAACTGGCTTCCATTATATTTATCGAAAGTAGAGAATAAGTTTGATGTATTTAACAACATTTTTCAATATAATTTTAATTTAGTTTTTCCAAAAAAGAAAATCAAAAGATACTTGTATAAAAGGAAAAGTAACTGGATTACTAAAGAGCTGATGATGGAGAAAAAGGATATAGTTGAACTATCAAAATATGCTAGACTTAGTGGTAATGTTGATATAATTAATTACTGTAAATTAAAAGATAGAGATTACAAGAATAAACTTGTTAAGGCTAAGAAAACTTTTTATGATACAAAAATTAACAAATCTGAAAATGTCTGCAAGAAAACCTGGGAGATAATAAATGAAGAGACAGGAAAAAATGTTAATAGCTCAAGAGGAGCAATCAATGTAATAAATATAGATGGTGAAGCTGTATGTGATCCTCTGAGCATCTCAAACTTGTTTAATTACTACTATATCAATGTAATAGATGATCTTGTTCAGGATACCTCAAATAATTCAACGTTGCCCAATGGAATAAATTTACAGGACAACATAAATCATATTAAAATCTTGAATCGTTTTAAATCTAAACCAGTTGATGAAGCAGAGATTGAAAAAATTATTTTGTCTTTAAAAAATAAGTTATCAAGTGGCCACGATGAAGTTCCTTTAAAGTTAATTAAAAATACAGTAAAACCCTTGTTAAAGCCATTAGTTCACTTAGTTAACAGTTCCTTAATAACCGGAGTTTTTCCTCAAAGTTTAAAAATGTCCAAAGTAGTGCCCATTTTTAAGAAGGGTGAAAAAACTGAAAGAAGTAATTACCGTCCTGTTTCTGTCTTACCTGCTATTTCAAAAATATATGAGCGGGTGATGTATAATAGATTGTTTGAGCATTTACAAAATAATAACCTTTTAGACGAAGAACAGCATGGTTTCCAAAAAGGAAAATCAACCACTTCAGCTCTGCTGAGGTTTGCGGAAACAATAATTGAATCTATTGACAAGGGGGATAAGGTAGCCAGTGTCTTCATGGATTTGTCAAAAGCATTTGACAGCGTGTCTCATGAAATACTACTTAAGAAGCTTAAAGTTTTGGGCCTGCCAGATGTTCCTTTAAAATGGTTTAGATCATACCTCTCCGATAGATCTCAGTATGTTGAAATAGTTTCAAAAAAAGGAAACCAAGTCGTAAAAAATAAATCACAAACATTAAAAATTAAACATGGAGTTCCTCAGGGATCTATTTTAGGACCATTATTATTTCTCTGCTATGTCCGTGGAATGCCCTCAATTTTAAAATCAAACATAGAAGCCAAAAGCCAGTTACTATTGTACGCAGACGATTCAAACCTAATTATTTCAGCTAAAAATTACCAAAATCTTGAACTGGCCTGTAATGAAAATTTGAGTAAAGTTCAATCATATTTTCTTAAAAATAAACTTTTTTTAAACTGTCAAAAAACCAACCAAATCGTTTTTTCAGCCTCACAAAGAAAAGAAACAATAGAACCAAACATCCTGGTTGGAAACGAAAAAATAGAAAATCTAAAGCATACTAAATTTTTAGGGCTTTACGTAGACACATATTTTAAATGGGATTATCATACACAATTCATAACACAAAAAATTTCTTCAGGGTTATATGTTTTGAGGCGTATGTCACTATTATGTAGCCTGGACACCCTAAAATCAATATATTTTGCGCATATACATTCCCATCTGTCTTATGGTCTGGCAATCTATGGAGGAACGTCTAAACAAAATTTAGATACAGTTCTGAAACTCCAAAAAAAAGCTATAAGAATCATGTTATACTTGGACAAACGAATAACTGTGAAGGATAAATTTTCAAAACTACATATTTTGACTGTCTATGATCAGTATATAGTAGAATGTATTATGTGTGTCAAAAATCAACTACACAATTTGGAAATTAGAAAAAATGTCCATTCATATGACACTAGAAATAAGAATGATATAAATTTATCAAAACATAACCTCAGCTTCTTTGAAAAAAAGGGAACCTTTATGGGATCAAAATTTTTAAACCATCTTCCTACAAAATTAAAAAGTAAAATAAACCAAAATAATTTCAAAAAACTAGTTAAGAATCATCTGTTGCAAACGAGTTATTATTCATTTGAAGAGTTTTTTCAATGTAAAAACGACTAAATAAATAAGGTTGAGGTGCTCTGATGGAAAAAAATAAAAAAATGAAACTGTATGCGGTTCTTACTTTTCTGTAAATCGAAATCAAAATGCATACAAATTAGTTATAGTCTGACACTATTCATGTATGTACATACAATATGAATAAAGAATTTTTGATTTGATTTGATTTGATTTGATTTGAAGACCTTACAGTATTTGTATGTCATGCATATCGGTTCTATTTGCATTCTGTGAGCAGTTGCCACAACTCAGCAATGTTAAGATGTATAAAAGTTATTGAAGACATACTACATAATATATTTTTATTTGTGCTGTCCGTCATACCTTGCCTGAGCTGCAGTTCGCCGCGCAGCAGAGTCATGTAGTGAGTCTGTCCCTCGGTAGCGTAGTCAGGTACAATCTCCAGAGGAATCTCCAGGTCTACAGGTCTCGGACTGCATCTCTCACACAGGTACTTCTCTGCCGCGGTGTCAGCCTTGACACAGTCACAGTGTTGCCACACCAGACATCGCTCACACTGGATCATCAGCCCTTCGTCCCTGAACATTCCGCAGATGCAGCGGATCACATCCTCCTCTTCTGCACCTGTAAAGTTCGGTTTATTACAATCAGTCTATTTACAATCTGTTGTAGGAACAATCAACAATAGAAATCAAAGGGAATAAACAAAGAACAGTAAGAGTAATTTCAGAAGAAGAAAACCACTGTCTCCTTCAGGTGGAATACGAAATAAAAGAATACATGAGATAACTAACAATTTCAATTAATTAAGGATTTAGAAAACAACAATGAAAAACTTAGCGCACTAAAAGACAAACACACAACACTACAAAATAAATAAATAAAGTACAGTATGAGTGACTTCAGACGAGGAATGAAAACTATGGTCTGACCGGATGAAAACGTAATAGGAGAAAAGAAAACGGCAAACAACAAAAAATAACTCTTTGCATTAATATGACTTGAGTGGTCCAATGTTGACCATAATATTATTAAGGTAAATAAATCTGTTGTTTATTACAGTTGGTAAGATGCAAAACTAAGTCTCCAAAACAACCCTTACTGCCAAAGACAAAATCTTGCCCCAGTTTTTCAGTTCTTACAGGACACAGAAAGATATAATTATGAAAGTGTATTAAGAATAAACTCACTTTATAGCGGATTAAGCTAATTCAGAGATGTGTAGCTTAGTTAAAAATGTTTCTATTCTAACTATTCTAAGCGTAATTGCACATACCCGGATCTTCCTGCTCAGGTATGAAGGTTGCTGGCAACTCGTCCCCAAGGATCTCCCTCAGCTGTTCCACAAACTCTAGTTTAGCCACGCTGTAGATCTTGCGTAACCTCGTGGCTGCGATGCCGATATCAGAGGTGCGGCCGTGGAACCTCACATTGTTAGAGAACAATCGACACATGTCTTGGTCAAACAGATCCACTGTCTTGTACACTCCTGTGACGATGTTTTGCTCAATAGTGGTCAGATCTATCGGCTCACTGACCCGCTGGTAGTACTGCGGCAGTTTACGTTTGGATGGCAAAGTCACCAGTGGCGCCGCCAGCAGTTCCCCATCTTCTTCTGTTAACAAAGTAATAATTCTGTTAAATCTTTTAGTACAAGATTGAACGTTTGACATTAGTTACCTACATGAATATGAATACCTGGATATATTGGATTTTTAATTTGTTTTTAATATGTATTAATTAAAGGATTACTAATAACAATTTTAGTAAAAATATTATGACACCTTTTTTTAAGTTAATGTTACTTATACATGAACTACTAAAAGTTAAGTAAAAACAAACTTTTAAAATTTTTGAGAAATACAGTACTGGAACTCAGGAGACTCAGGTCAGGCCAGTGAAATAGTTTACCTAAGAGAAAGGTTTGCTTTTAATCCAACGGAAAGGTTTAGTGGAGATTGCAATATCGCAAATTCACAATGTCTACACGATTGCGCAATAAACTCATAATTTTGCAGCAGTCAAAGAATATGTTCACAGTTTTTCTACAAATGTTGATCACAATTTTGCCATGGTCGCAAAGGACATTTACAATATCATCAGTACCTTAGGATATGTTTGCCAATTTTACCTTAATCACAAAAGACAATTATGACGACTCTGTAACTGTGAAAGAGTCCCAATTTTGCCATTTTCTTGATTCCACTCCTCACCTTTAGCCTGAGCGACTGAGTTGTACAAGTTGCGGAAGATGTGAGCCAGCTTCGCAGTTTTTGTCATCTCCGGATTGTCCTGGGCTTGTGCGAGCCGGCGTGTCCGGATGTTGCGAGGTGTACTGAGGGCGTTCAGCTGGGACAGGAACACATCTGACTCCTTGACTGTGGGAGCAGCTGCAGGGGGTGCTGTGGTAGCAGTGGTGGAGCCTGGAACTTCCTCTGTCCCTCGCACAACCTGCTTCAGCTTCTCTCTCAGCTGTTTAGCCTGTCAACAGTCAATATTTTAGAGAATGGTTTAGCAACTAATGATGACCAAAAGAACACATTAGTGAATTTTGTTCTAGAAAAAAAATCTAGTAAATTGTTCCCTTTTGGTTGAAGCTCATACACTCTTCTGGATGTAGATGAAGCAGTTAAATGGGATTTACATTTATATAATTTACATACGAAAATTTGGTCTATATCATCCGTACTCTTTCGCTTAAGAAATTGTGTTTCTATTGAGACACTTGAAGTGTATTATGTAGGAGTCTATATTGAGCGATGGCATAATTTTATGGGTCAAGCTACCGGTATAAAATATATAATCAGGTTACAAAAACGGATGATTTGTACTATAACTAATCCTTATCCACACAATTCTTCTAAGAAACATTTTCAACATTTCAACATTCAGACATGAACAAGTTTATGTATTCTAGAATCAATAAATGACATACATTCCATTAAAAATTAAACAGCAGAAACAATATATTTCAACCACAGGTATTAAACTCCAGACATCGATCAGATATTACAAAAAAGTCCATTCTATCCTAGGCCAAGATTTACATTGTGCTTCCTACATGCTTCAATTTGTAGAATTTATAAAAAAATTTAGTTTGTTACATAAGAAAAGTTATATTTTCTATCAATCTAAATAATCACACACAACGTATTCACACTGAATTACCTTTTCCAAATTCCTCAGCAAGAAGACTCGACTCTGCAGTACGAATGTTCTCTGTTGTGGAGCGAGTGGCTTGAGAGGCAACAGCACGTTCAGTCTGGCCATGATGGCCTCTTGGCTCAGTTCCTTGCTCTCCCTCACTACTACTGGTGTCGTGTTGGTAGCAGTGGCGGTGGTAGCGGTGGCTGTGGTGGCGACACTCACACTCACCACACCCTGCGTCTTGTTCACCTGAGACTTGCGGCTATCTGTCCGAGACCTACACGACTTACGAGGCCTGCGTGTCGCTTTCTCACAACTCTCGGTACTCGTGGTCGTTGATGTCGAGTTGTTCATCGGCACACGCTGTGACTTACCACCTATCACACCTCTGCAGTTCTTCGAGCCGCATTTGCATTTCTGGAAAAAATAGTTGTATTTACCTGTAGACTGCTGTAAGAACGTAAAAGATTTAAGACCATGAGAAAGGAAATTCAAAAAAATTATTTTGAAGGGCAGTGAGAGATGATAAGATAATATTATAACGAATCCCAGAAACCAAAACGTCCAAAATACAAATTGGAGCACTACTACTATACTATGCCATTTGGTGGAATTATTCTCTATGCAAGAATTCCATTCACAAAGTTATATCTACTGTTGATGCTTACTCACTTTAAATTCCAAGTACAATTAAGAGTGTTGATATATCAGAGTTTGAAAGAATATCAGATGGTAAATTAAAATATTCACATTCAATTTTAAACAACAATACTAATCAAAGCAGCAAAATCTTTTGCACGCCTAAAAAATAATTTTTTTTCATATATAAAACCAAGTTGTGAAACCAATAGAATGTGTGCTTTATCACTGCAGATGTTTTGACAAGTTTATTGCATGAATGCCTTAATTTTAACTACACGAGCAATTAAACTAATATGATCAGGTACATACCTTTACGTCAACAGTTCAATTTTGAACTTTTTTCACAAAATTGAACTGTTGACGTAAAGGTATGTACCTGATCATATTAGTCTAATAAACAGTTCAGGGGCTAAATCATGAATTTTAACGAGCAATTAATTTATGTCCGCACACTTTTTTTACTGGAATGGTACAATGTTTGTATATTACCTGTCCTTCCGCAGGGTTGAACAAGGAGAAGTTGTAGTCGTAGGTGAGTTCCTCATGCGGCTGGATGTCTCTTAGAGCAAACAGAGCCATGCGGAACAGTCCATTAACGCTCCACTTCTGCATCTCACAGTTAGGCTGGCATGAGTGGTTTACAAACCTCCCTGTTACAAATCAGTAAGACAGTCACACAATGAATCAAATCAAATCAATCTTTATTCATAATGTGTACATGAGTAATACAACGGAATGTCTACAATGAATACTTTGCTACTTTGCTATTCCCCTCCCCCTCTCCCAACTCTTGGCATGCATTTATTTATGACTAAAATAATGAGTCATACAGCATTTCTGTCGCTAGAGGTTTTCAATATATAAAAGCCGGTAAAGCATTTGAAATAGATAATATTCCCAATGCAGCACATCTGCAGACTAAACGCATTTCTATTTACCTGGTTTGATTTCCGCTGACAAATTCCATTAAAATTTTCAAAGAGTACGGTTTGCTGGTTAAGGGAAGGTAATAAAATTTGTTATGTGTTTTAAAAACGATTACGCAGCTTCATCTGAGATCTACATGTGTCTGATGATGCAAAAAATGTGCCAAAGATGATGTGTCTGATGTGCATCATAATGCCAAAAAAGCTGTAATAACAGTTGCAAATTTGTAGCTAATTAAAGCGAATAATTTGTAGCGAAGGTAGGTGAAGGTCTATAGCGTTTAGATTAGCCAGAAATTCAGTAAAATAGTGTTAAATACTTGAATAAATTGTTATGACTGTAAATGGCCAAATATTCCTACTACAATCACGCCAATACAATGATCTCTGGCGGTCTTGGCAATACCTGTGACAAACATTTCCCTCTATCACGTTCTTACTACAGAATGACCTTAAAAGATAACCAATGGAAAACCGTTAATGTATTAAACCTCGACTATAGACCATAAGCGATTTTTAAAATTTCCCATTTCATACAATATTTAATTCACAGACATTTTCGGTCATCAAAATACAATTTCTGGTATTTTCCTGGTTTCTCGGTTGGCTGCACAAACTTGTCCGTATTTAAAAACACAGCTTTGCTTTGTTTTCGTAATAAAAATGCAGTAACCTTTTTCCGACAGGTAAATCAGATTAGCTCGACGTTTGGATTAGTGAACTCTAGTGTACTCTTTTAGAATATTCAATGGCTACAACATATCTTGTTGTTAATGACTCACCGTCTCCCCCCATTCGATGGCCGTCGATGACGAGTCCTCCGTCCAGATTGAGGCAGTAATGGTGGGTGTCGTGTTGGTACCTCGACGCCATTCTGTTCTTGAACTCCTTTTCACTCACCACCTCTCCCACGTACTCCAAGATGAACTCGCCACACTTTATAGCATACTTGGTCTTCACTCCCCAACCCTGCAAAGTGATTGTAATTACTTGTAGGTAGCAAATTTTAAGGGTACTGTGAGTAAAAAAACACTAGGGCTTCCCACTATAGGCTAATTCTAGCTCTAGGTCTATGTGTTGGCCAGGTTAAGGTATGTGCAATGAAACGTAGGCCTAGGCTTAAAAATGTTAAAGTATAAACACACAATCACACTATACAATTTGTAATCACATTCTAAACCAACCAGATTACACTTCAATTTGATGAGATCAACACCATTTTTGTTTCATCAATTTTTCAAGCCACCAATTGAAATCGATTTTAAACTTAAGACACTTAAAAATTCGTTCATTGAGACTCCACTCAGTTTGGGTGACAAGCCTAGAAAGAAGTATCCAAATACAAGGAACTTGGATCGAAAACCCCCCTCTCTGATAAACAGTTTATTTTTATTTTTAGGTCTTTAGGAAGGATTTTTATATCAAACATTGAATGGGTTGCAGTGACGTAGGACAGAGACTCCATCAGTTATGGTGAATTAGGTGTAACCTGAATAACAGTCTCAAGCCAAGGCGAAGCCGTTATCGCCCCACTCAACTAGACAGATGATAGTGCCAAGTCAAGGTAAGGATACACTGGTATAATATCAGGCCCCCAAGTGGTTTTTGACCTCAAAAAAGTAGGAAAAGTAGGACTTAATTTTACATACAAATCGAACTTTTTTGCTGATACAATATATATTAAAAACCAAATAATACTAGCATACACAATAGTTTATCAAATAGAATAGTGTATATAAATATACAGGGTGTTTCCAAATTGTCTGGGCATATTTTGTGGACTTGTTTCTGGGGCTAAGACAAACATAAAATTCCATATAAGTATGCATGGGTCTAAAATGCCTAAATTTTTGTTGGTCGGTCTGTTTGTGACATTTAAAAATTATTTTATATCTTGGGCATTTTTCAAGATAGAACTTTTAAAATGGTTATAAATGTGTATTTTAGAAGGTGAAAAGAGCTTGCAAAGTTTCAATCCAATATCTCAAGCCGTTTCAATATGGCAGCCATTTAAAATCTTTAATGCCAAATTTCATGAAAACCGTAAATATTTAGAAAATGGTTTGCAGGATCAAAAAGATAGAGAATTCAAATCCAAATCAAATGAGACCTTGTTTGTAAAATCGGATGACAAACAACCTTTGTCAACGACCAAGCTATATAATTATCTAGCTATATAAATAGCTAGCAAATATCTCCTTATTGATAGGTTGAGTTTGTGAGATAAGTTTTTTTTCAACATTCGGTTACACAGTTTAATAGCACTACCAACTACCATACTGTATTCTTATTTGTTATTTTTCAGAGCAGTATGGGTAGTCCTATTAAATTGCGTAAACAAATTTTGAAAAAACTGATTTGGTTGTTTGACATCAGATTTTAAAAAACAAGGTCTCATTTGATTTGTATTTGAATTCTCTATCTTTTTGATCCAGGAAACTATATTCTAAATATTTAGGGTTTCAAATTAAATTTGGCATTAAATATTTTAAATGGCTGCCATATTGAAACGGCTTGAGATATTGGATCGAAACTTTGCAAGCTCTTATCACCTTCTAAAATACACATTTATAACCATTTTAAAAGTTCTATCTTGAAAAATGCCCAAGCCCAAGATATAAAATAATTCTTAAAAATCACAAACAGACCGACAAATTAAAATCTAGGCATTTTAGACCCATACTTATATGGAATTTTATGTTTGTCTTAAGCTGGGTTTTCCTAGGCGCGGAAGCGGAGAGCGGAGAGAGGAACGCGGAGAGCGGAAAAGAAATTAACATGGTGTTCCGCTCCGCTTCTGGGAAAACAGAAACATTAAATTACCTAAGACAAGTGGAGTCCGCTCTCCGCGTTCCTCTCTCCGCTTCCGCGCCTAGGAAAACCCGGCTTTAGCCCAAGAAAGAAGTCCACAAAATATGTCCAGACAATTTGGAAACATAACTAAAATAATTCTATACTAGTGGAACCCCGTCGAAATCGACGGTTAGTCTTGAGGTTTTATGTAAATTCAGCTAACTGCGTTGGATAGAGTGAAGTCATTAAAATCTTAGTTATATGAAGGGAGGATAAGCAATAATAAGTATGACGATTGTGTTCCCTAAAAAACGTGATTGGTGAATTCGTTTAACACAATATTTCCTACCTTTCTTTTTATCGGCTTTAGGTTGCCCAAAAGGTTTTTTAGGAGTCTTATAATTGTTTGTTCATGAGTTTGTTTCATACCAAAGCCACTTTCACTATATGGGAGAATGAGTTCATATAATTAGTCTATCATGTTAGGGAAGGAGTCAATATTTATTACTAACCACTAATTCCATCTGCTTTAGGAAAATCATTCAGATTGTATCCGGATTTATAAGTAAATCTTCATCTTTTTTTCTTTTTTTTTATAAAAATATCTGATTCTCCAGAAAGCAGTAACATTCTTACTTCGGTCTCAGCAATTTTAAATCCTTCTCTTGCCACATCGACCCATGTATTTAATCATCCTGTTCTTACTTGATAATTCATTAACTTATGGGGTAGTTTTGCCTTGGCCATATAGATCACATAAAGCTGTGCATGTATTTCGTGGATTGGAATGAACCATAATTGTAGGAAATTTTATCACAAATCTTGAACATTTGCGGAACCAAATCCATAACCTAGTCCAGCATTGGTAACAAATTATGCAAATGCGATGAGATGTGATGACACTGTTGTATTTCCGAATGTTTTGTATGTAGTGAGGTTTTATATACGTTGTTCAACCTAGCTACATGTGTACATCAAAGTAAAAACTGTGTACACATTTTTTTAAATCCCTGAATTGACATTAGTTCACCTACTTTACCAAAACCATAGACTCCGTAGTTAGTCTATTCCAAAACTTGAACACAGCTCTCATCCTCAACGTACTCATCTATGACACAATTTTCAACCCGATTATAAAAAACTGTTATACCAATAAATGAATCTCAGGTGTTCTTTCTTGAATTTAAAAATAAATGGTGATTGAAAGTAGAAAAAAAAAGGCAAGTGCCAACCTTACAATATGTATAAGCTAACCCGATAAGGAATAGTTATATGTTCCTTTGAAATTGATAAGTCACACTTATTTCATAATTTAAAATTTTCTAAGAGCAATAAAACATAGATTTTTGAACAAAACATTTAAAATGTATCATAAATTCATCATTTAGTTGAAACTATAAAAAACTTGCCATGCAGTGGAGAATCCATTTAAAATCATAAATAATAATGTAAACATTTAATTTTGACAGTTTCAGTAGACCTTTGAATACAATTTTTATATTAACAGCTGGTTCATTAAAAGTAGTGTAAAATTATCCATATGGTCGAAATGTAAACAAAATTGCAGAGTGAACTTTAAAGGCCTCTGGGGCAGAGCCCCAAGGAAAGTTACATCGTTTCTCTTTTGAGGGCTCACCTACAGACCAATACCTTTCTTAAGACACCACTACCAAGTTTCTACGCCCAGCCGTTCTCTCAAATTAGCTGTGACAAAAACCTCGTTTTCCTCCATAAGAATAACATGGGATGGGAATTTAAAGGCCACTGGGGCAGAGCCCCGAGGGAATTTTCCATGTTTCTCTTTTGATGGCTCATCTACAGACCAGGATCTTTCTTTAGACACCTCTACCGAGTTTCTACACCCAGCCGTTCTCTCAAAATAGCTGTCACAAAGAAAAACAGTTTCAAATTAATATAGATTGTCCAGGTTCAGGTGCTGACTTGATGAGTTAAGCCTATTACGCGCCACTGTTCTGTAGCTACGGTCGTTATCACGATTACGCCTCCTGTCTATGTTTCGTTGTCGTCACGTCGTAGACATTTAAAAGAAAAAAACAACAATTAAACACATTATATCTACACAAAACAACGATAAATGCACAAATTTGAGATACAACCATACTAACACGATCCGTCTTGGGGGTTATGTTTACACAAACTCAAATACTGTAGTAAATAAATGTACTCAATGCGTTTCATTGAATTGAAAAATAAATAACAGCAATTAAATTATACAGCTGATCTAAATGTAAACAATTGTGTTCTCTATAAGGATAACATGGGAACTTTCAAAGCCAATGGGGCAGAGTCCAAGGGACTTTTTCAAAAATGTAAGGCCAGTTTGCAAATCTACGCGACACGCTCTTTCCAATGAGACGTCAATGGATAAAATCGGTTAAGAAATGGCGGAGGAGTTCAACCGACAAAGTTTCATGTAGCGTATTAATTATATAGATATAAATTTTAAAATTAATATCAATAATTAATTATTTTTATTTAAAAAATCTTCAACTAAAAGGCCGGATAAAGTTTTAGCTGAGATTGTACACCAAATATTCAGAAGTAACGCACAAGAGAAATTAAAATGTTAAGGTAAATATGTTTCCCTAACGTTACCAACCAGCCCTAATTTGTGTTTAAAATGGTGCTGTAAATAAGAAATTTGTTCTTTTTTTTATATTATTTAATATTTCAGAACTAAAATTAATATAAAAGTAAAATGAATTTTTTTGGGTGGAAAACAGAAGCATGAATAGTTATTTAAGTAGGCCTATAAAGTACGGAACTATATATAATATAAAATTCTAAAAATATGTTCCTAAAGTATTTTGAATTAGTTAGATTAGAGCTATCTTAAAAGTAGTAGGAATGTTTGAATTGTAATGAGTAAAAACTATTTGAGCCAGTGAGACTTGGACATTTAAACTTGAACTTAACCCTCCCAGTGTTACTTGACGAAAATTCGGCAAGCACCACACTTTGTATAGTGTTACTTGCCGATTTTTCGACAAGCAGACATCGTTTACGGCGAAGGCTCTATAACTGACTGAATCGGATTGAACTGGATCGAGTTAGGTATCATTCTTTCCGTTACATTCTAAGCTGTCTCCAGATGTCTGTCTCTAAGCGCTATTCATTTTAGTTCTGAAAATATTGTAGCAGACAGCTGACGTGCGTGTATTTGTAAACAGCTAGGTTCCCCCAGACCGATGACTGATGTGTTTTATTACGTTTATCATTGTTTTAGTGTTAAAAATCAAAAGTAGTGATATACGTGGTGCATTATAAGAAGATTTAAGTGGTTTTGAAGTGCTGGTTGATGATCCTGAAGAAGTAGGTAGTGATATTGATGTAAATTATCAGCCAGATTCCTAGCTATGGTTAGGCTATGCATTCTTAGCTAAACGCTATGTACTGAAATCAGTTTTTTGCCCATAACTTATTTATTTGCAAATATACTTCCTTATATTATTATATATTTGTAATCCTCATAAAATTTAGAACAAAGTGGCTATTTTCAAATATTTATAGGCCTATAATTTATACAATTTCATTAGGCGCGAACTTATTTTTTTTTTGAAAATTTTTGAAATTATATTTTTTTTACCTAAAAAATTTTTTTTTTGAAAAAATGTTCCTTATGTTTTATATATAATATTGAAGCCCATGATTTTCCAAACAAAATGGTATATAGAACATTAGAATTAACATTGTTTTAAGCTTCTCAGATCCGTTTTAATAAAACCTTGCAAATGCGCCAAAAATAGGTGGACATTAAGGCCTAAACTATGGACACTTGGAGGGTTAAGCCTTAATTTATTTTGAATACAGTTATGTCAAAAAATCATGTTTAGGCTAATCAGGGAAACACTGGACCGATAAGTGCTAAGTTAACTACTTTTGAACTAGTATCCCAGGGCTCCCCAGGAGCATTGATTTCCCCTCAGTTTACTTCATTGGGGAATCTAAAAGACATGTCAGAATAGTAAGCACTGATAATAATCACAATTTTTATTTTCTATCACAATAGTATTGCCATGTCTTTGAAAAAAAAATGTTTTCACCCAATAACAATGTTGATAAGATTAACCATACAGATACTACCAGTACTGGAACTTATAAATTAAAATTTAAAATCATTTAACAGATTGTTTTACAAAAAATATATCTCAGTCAGTCATATTTTTTAGGAAAAAACTTCTCATTGGGAAATATTGATAAGTAAAAAAAATATCGCAAAATCGACATAATTTTTATAAAAAAGTAGGAAAGTAGGACAAATGTGTAAAAAGTAGGACTTTTCCTACTTTCCTACTAAAAAGTAGGAAAAGTAGGACGACTTGGAGGCCTGTAATATAAGGAAATTCTGATGTAACACTGAGGTTAGGTTAACGTCTTGGAGCTAGAGTAGTAAAACATACATTATAATTCTGCAATTTTAACAAACAAAACTACTATCACTTTTGAGAAGACTGGTACTAAACTAATTTGTACAGACGTACAAACTACAACATCAGTAACTTATAATAGTTAAATGTGGAACCAAGATGAATTTGGGGCTAACCTTGTCCTTGGTCATGAACTTGTCAAGGCCCGGAGCCCACTCGTGCCGCTGTATCCGCTGGTTGCTACATCGTTCTCTACACGGACACTGATGTGGGCAACATTCTGTGTAAGTCATGCGGTTGATGCAGTCCTCACCACACGCCTTAACGTTGTCTTGAGCCTTGCAGTTGCAAGCCTGCGCTTCGTACAGCAGAACCGGCTTTACATCATAATACACATCTGCAATCAAACAACAGACATTAACACATTGTATTCTGTCTTTAGTAAAAAATAAGGAAAGTTTATGTTTCTGGCCCCTGGACTATATTGTTAAGACAATAATAGGTTTTTACATACCTCCGTCAAATAGTCAGTAACGATTAATATCGCTCATCAGCTTACATGTTTTGTTGCGAAGACAACATTTTCCAATCTTGCAACTGTTTAAAACACGGACGACACAAACACAAAAAACATTAAAATGGTACGAATACACAATAAACATTTAGATAGTGCTATCATGATACTGATTTGGTCTGGCGCGACGCTGGGTTGGTAGCAGACTCCTAAAACTTCTTACACATCTACGCTATTTGCCTATCCTGTTTTTTGCTCAGTTTTACACTCACTTGTTCTGATCTTCTTGTAGTTCCAGGACGGCACTATGTCACGTCCAGGCAGCTGGTTGTTGGTGTGGAGCCACCAGAGGTCGTGTGGCAGCTGGAAGTGAATTCTCCGTTGTCTCACCCACTTGCCACAGTAGTACGGCGGAGGTAGCAGACCAAACCTGTGCTCTGCTGGGTTGTACGTCAGTCGACCCATCTTAGTTATCTCTGTGCTTTTGCGAGGTCTGAAACGATAAATCTGGTCTTAATACAAGTCTATTGACTTTTCATCACCCCATACAGAAAGTAGCTATTTTTGAGTACAGCTGATAGCAAACTTTTTCCCAAACTCTCATTTAGAACCAGAGAAAACCGAACAGCTGATTTACCCTTTCGTTAAATTTAGTTTTCCTTGCTCTCAATTAGTTCTAAATTTGCCCAATACATGCAGTAGCTTTTTTACCATTTATTTTTGTGATATAAATAAGCTGTTTTTACTGTTCAACAATACAAATCCAACCAGAAAAAAACATAAGCTTGCTTCGGTTTTCTTTTTAGCATGCAATGCTTTTTTAACAGAATTCATAGATTTACATTTCCTTTGAATATTTTTAAATTTTTTTTATTTTTTACAATCGGCTGTTTTTACTGTTCAAAAATAAAAATGTAAACAGAAAAAGCATAAGCTAGCTTTGGTTTTCTTTTAGCAAGCAATTGTTTCACAGAATTATGAGATTTATAACTTCTTTGAATATAAATTTAAATTATTTATGTTTTACTTACTCGTCTTCTTTGTAACAATCAGAAAACAGGCCAGCAGTCAGAAACTTCTTACGCCATCTTGGAGGAGGCTTTTTCCGGGATTTTGTTGAATCAGCATCACTGCAAGAATAAATGTCATGGTAAATAAATAATAAATGTGGGAAGCAATTCAAGGATAAGTAACACTTACTTTATGTTGTGCTTTTTAAATTATTTTGAGTTATGCTTGAGTAATAGAAAGTGATGTTATTTTACTAGTAGTTATTATAACTAGGACCAAAAAGACACTTTTTCCCCGTACGTAATGAACAACTATTTTCATCATACTGTTGAAATAAACATAAATCGTTACAAAATTAGACTACATAATTTGAGATTATACAAAGTCGTCATCAATGTTTACATTTCTGTTGTTTACAAACATAACTTTAAATATCGTGTGATTAGGAGCATTTTCATAACCCACCGATACAATTTTGAGGTTAGCAAACAAAAAAATTTACCATATTTTTTTCTGTTCCCTATTTGAAGTTACCCGAAAACGAAGATTTTGCTGACGATTTAGAGAACTAAAAACGGCTGCTTTCCTGACAGTAAGATGAAAATCATCTCCCTTCACATTGATACAGTCACAACATACAAGTTAGAAAACAGTGGAAATTTACTAATTTTTCACCAATAACAAAATATGCTAAATAGAGGTATTTCTGAGCCAAGTTGACTTATATACAGTAAACAGATAGTTCTACCCCCTCACCTGTCTTCTCTTTCCCCCTCCTCCCTTGCTCTTCTCAACCTCTTGGAAGGAAGGGCTCTGACTTCTGGTGGAGGTAGATTCTCTTCCATTGGTGAAGGAGGTGGCAACTCTGGACTGGGCGATCTTTCTTCTCTCGGAATAATATCTTGATCCAGCGTCAGTTTCTGTTTTCTTTTCCTTCTTTTGCTAGCCTCCACCCTTTGTCTTGCTTTCAACATCATCAGTCTTCGGCTACTTTTCCGCAATTCAACTTTACCTTTCATAGTTGTCTCTTCGTTTAGAGTAGTTTCAGTCTTATTGTTGTTTTGGATTTCAGCCTTTGTCGATACTTGTCTTTTTGTGAGTCTTGCGTTCGGTGGTTTCACTTCTTCTACTTTTTTAATCTTATTACTCGGAGGAGATGTTTCCTGTTCTTCTTCAAACCTATCACAAAGTGATTTATCTTCATCTAAATCACTAAGCTTGCCTTCCTCTTTTAGTTTAGTTTCATCTTCTGTTTTGGATTTTGTTATTTTGCTGTTGTCAGTTTTTATTTTAGGTTCTTTGACTTCATCCATTTTATTTCTATTTCTTTTGCTATCTTCTACAATTTTGGCTTTACTGGTTTTAATTTCTACTTTCGTTTTCAGTTCGTCTGGTTTGGAATCAGTATCCACATCAGATTTGTCTTCCACTTTTGATGTTTCGTCTGTAGTAACTTCCGGATCATCCACTTTCTTCACACACAACACTGGCGCTGGTAAGTCACTCAAAACTGTGTTTACATCACATGGCTTTTCCTTCCTTACATCTTTGCTTACAATTAACTCAGGTACAACATCAATTTGCGGAACAACCTCAACCACTTTCTTTTTCTTCTTTTTCTTTACAGGAAAACCTGTTCTATTGATTCGATTTCTCCTTCTTATCTTAGCCTTAAGTACACCGTGATGACCCATAACTTTTTTAAGAACCAAATCTGAAGGGGAAAGCTTAGTAACATGGACCCTTATGTCCCTAATGACTTTTCTTTTCTTGAATTTCTTCTCTTCATCGCCACTAGAGTCATTTAGTAATCTCTTTGGCCTGTTTCTACCGTTGTGAGATTCATCCAATTTTAATATCGGTTTTGGAAGTGAATCAGATTTATCAAACCCTTTCAGTTTTTCATTGAGCTGACAAAGAACATTATCCACATCATTGACCACAGAGGGAGGGATTGAGACAAGATTCATCAGCTCATCAGCTTTCAGGGACGGTTCAAAGACTCCTGCAGGAGGTTTGTTTGATCTGGACCTGTGAGATTTGGAGGAACTATTCTCGGGTGTCGGAGGTATCGGTGTTATCAAGGGAGCATTTGGTGGTATTTTACTCGCTGATCTGGTACTAAGGAGCCCTACATGTTGCAGAACAGGTGGTTTTGTCGGTTCTTCCACTGCTGATTTAGATTCCGCTGTCTTCTCCAACGCAGCTTTCTCTCTAGTTGCGACCCTTTTATTGAGAACCGCTTGAGTCGCTGAAGTAACAGGAAGGGGTTTCTCCTCAGTTTTATCCAGTCTGGAGGCTCTCTTGCTGTTGGCTCGTTTGGCTGAGGGCTGAGCAGCTTCACTCACACTCTGCCTAGTCTCGGCCTTGTTGGTTCCCCTCGACGTTGATCTTTTACTATGCGATGGCGTCGGAGAGGGAGAAACTGTCCTCGGTGCTGACTGATTGGTGCTTGAACTTCTCGAACTGACTCTCTTCGTCGGTTGAGGACTTCCGACTGAACCCTCCGTTTTACTTCCAGATAGATTTCTTACCACAGGAGATGTACCTGATCCCTTCTTATCCATTTCTAATCGATGTCGTTTTTTGGGAGTAACAATAACAGATCTCGATTCATGTGAATACCTGGTGATAGTCGCTTCAATAGCTTCATCAATCGAGTTTCGGTGGGTTTCAACTTTGGCTTTGATATCTTGAACTGATTTTGTACTTCCTGTGCTAGTTTTCGCGCCGGATGTAACGTGACTTTTATCACCAAACTTCTCAGTTGTGTTGACGATTGCAGCTTTGGCTCCTGATGACTTGGAGGGTTCCTGACTGACGTCTACCTTGGGTGAATCAGAAGGTTCACTTGTGGGAGCTGATGGGGCCGAGATATGGTAATGTCGTTTCTTCAGTGGAAGACGTTGTTCGTTGTTTGTTTCTGGCCGATCTCGGTTCTGAAAATGTATGAACATTTACAAACTCTGAGGGACATTTCACATACATATTCAAACATGCCACATGGATGTGTGGTAAAATATTTTGAGTTTTTTACACAGACCTTTTACAAGTTGAACTATTTGTGCAAAAAGAGACTAGTTCACAACTCAATGACAATACAAAACAAGACCACATTTTTTAGGGTTATGAAAAACCTAATCTAGAATTAGGGAACATGGAAACCAATAACAATGCAAATTAATAGACTAATTTAAGACTCTTACCTTGGTCGTTTCCACAGCTCCTTTCTTCGGTCTCCGTTTGACCACTGCAGGTGTCGTAGCTGTCGGTTCCCCCACCTCTGGACCAGAGTCCCGATCCCTCTCACTACCTTTCCTCTTCTTTACAATCCTTTTCACCCGGAATATCGAGGGTAGCTGAGGATTGTCGGAGACTTTTGGTGGAGCTGCTTCCGTGTTAATACAACACATCTTGTTGAAGTCTTGTATTAGCTTTTCCAAATCCGTAATAAACCTGTAACAATTTTTAATAACATTTCATTTTTGATTTGTTGGACATATTAATGCTGAGTCCTAATCTGATGTAGGCTGGATAAGGGATTTTTCTGTTGGCGAAAATAAATATTGGTTATCGTTCTTTTCTCCTAAAATTTCAATATCAATGTTGTAAGATTTGTTAATAGTTGTCATTAAACAAAAATAAATTCTTATCTGACTTGTTCATATTAAATTTAACAATCTAAAGTGTGTAAAGTTGTTTGGAAAAATTCTATTTAATATAAACATTAAGTTTTGCAATATTACGAAGGATAAAAATCACATATGGATATGTCTCAGCTAAATGAGTTTTTGTCACAGTTACTGTGCTAATCTTTGCTTTATTGTCACAAACATCAATTTTCAGTTATTGTAGGTATTTCTACTAATTTCACTGGAACTAGGGATTTTGCAACAATCTTCTGCAGAGATAGTAATGATAACGTTGACATTAGTCAATTAACAACAGAAGATAATAAGGTTTCTGATTCTATACTAGGACTGACACATACAGGGTGGCGCAGATGGATCGGGTGGTTTTAAAATACTTGTCAAACAGTCAATTTTAAAGGTATTGGATTGAAATAAAGTGCAAAACGTGTAGTTACAATGGAAGTTTTTTGACAAAAACATTGTTAAGTTAGTTTTTAAAAATTACATCCATCAAATGCCTTCCTTCTCGAGCGACGCATTCTTGGAGTCGATCCTTGAGGTTCCGCATTGCTCGCTCAAGCACATCACCAGGAATTGATGTGATTTCGTAGTGAATTGCAGCCTTCAACTCCTGAAGCAAGGGTCTACATGAACAAACCCCGGACCATTCAGGAGTTGAAGGCTGCAATTCACAACGAAATCACATCAATTCCTGGTGATGTGCTTGAGCGAGCAATGCGGAACCTCAAGGACCGACTCCAAGAATGCGTCGCTCGAGAAGGAAGGCATTTGATGGATGTAATTTTTAAAAACTAACTTAACAATGTTTTTGTCAAAAAACTTCCATTGTAACTACACGTTTTGCACTTTATTTCAATCCAATGCCTTTAAAATTGACTGTTTGACAAGTATTTTAAAACCACCCGATCCATCTGCGCCACCCTGTACATTTTATTAGTAGTGATTAATAGTCCATCATTTCTGTTATAGATAATAATTGTAAGAAAATAGTGAACAAGAATTGTAAGAAATTGTCATCAGGTGATAGCCACATAGATGCAGGTGACAATGAAGTAGTTACCTACGTTTCAGAAGCAATGCAGCAGTCTATTTTCAAGGCATTAACAAATTCATGATCATTCCATTAGTGTGCCTCTAGAATGGACTCCCGCATTGCGTCTGAAATATCAGCAATTACTGCCACCTGCATCTATGCAGCTGTCACCCAAAAATCAGGATTTACCACCTATAGAAAAAGACATTGGAAGCCTATCGCAAAGGATAAATGAATTACCTATTTCAACCTACATTGAGTCTGTTTCCTTTTCAATCTTAGTAAGTAAATAACAGTAACAAAGGTAGGGAACATATTTTTTAACTTACCTAGGGTCAAGGCTGATAACAGTCTTTTTCATCTTTTTCTTTTTCTTATGCTTGTGTTGCCTCATTCTCATCAATCCTTTGGACACTGCTAGGGTCCGATTCTGGATCATCTTTCTTCTCCCTTTCTTCCTCTTCTCAATAATCGCTTCCAGCTTGCTCCTTGAATTCAATTTTGCATCCACCGATGAATTTTTGTACCCTGAAGATTCACTGCGTTCATAAACCGCTTTGGGCAGCTTCGCAATAGGCAGGGGAATGTCTAGTCTTTTGCTCACTCTCTCGCATATGTCGTGTAGGAGACTGCCGCTGCTTTTCAAATGGCTGTCATGTCTTGATAATGAGAACCTGTCTTCCGATCTTTCTTTGCCGATAGGTTTCTTACTCTTCCCCAACCCCAGAGGCAGGATAGGTTCCAGAGTAGGTGGTGTTTTCTTGGGCCTTCCGGGACCTCTTTTTCCAGGAATCATCCCAGGTAATCTTGGTAGTTCGTCGTTGCTCTCCACCATGTTGACAACAGTCTTGTGGTGAGAAGCGTGCCGGTAGAAGGGAGGAACCTTTAAAACATCTTTTGCGTGTCGAAACTCTTCTTTGTTTAGCAACAGTTCCGGGTTTATCAGTCTTCTTCCTTTCTTACGTCTCCCCGAACCTTTCGGCCTTCCTGGTCCTCGTTTGCCACCAATCTCTCCCAGCAGATCTGCTGTTGTAGCGTACAGTTTTGAGATTTTTTCCTGTAATTTAAAATACAGAATTTTAGTAACTGCACAAGACAACTATTGAGCTTTGCTTTAGTTCTCACTCCTGACGAAATTACACTGACAATAAATATTTTTTTAAATAATTCGTAATTCTTTAAAAATAACTCCTTAGAGCAATGTTACACTTAATTAGACACCTATCATCTGAAAATCGTTATGTAAGGTGTATTTCGCATGCACTTACCGTAGAAGGCTTGGGCTTGTCTGGGTGCGGGGGAGGTGGGGCGGGTGAGTGGGTGGGTGAACACTGGTGAGCGGGTGACCCGGCCACACTCTGTATCCCACTGTCTGGAGACACATTAGACACAGAACAGTCCAGCCTCATGTAGGCCTCTAGCTCCGGCATCACCAGTCTGCTGACAGAACAAATACACTATATAAATACATTTATGTTTATACTGTAAAGTAATCAGATTGTTCTACTTCTGTGGGTAATATCTCCAAAGGAGAACACAGAAAAACAAGGGAAACTAAAGACTGATTGAATAACAAAGACTGATTGAATAAAAAAGCACTGTGAAATAACAAAATTAGAATAATTGCTGCAGACAAGCCATATTGGCTTTTGTGGCTTGGAATCGTATGTGTTTTGTAAATTTGTATTTTTGGAAATAAATAATAAAAAAAAACCAGTGGGTGAAGTTGTTAGACAATGGGAAAGAGACCTCCAGAAAGATAAAATCAGTGTCAAGCTACAACACACACACAGTATCGTAATCTTTGAAGATCGTGCGATCACGGGAGTCGATGATGACTCCCCGACCACAGACGTTCACAAATAATCCTCCAATAATTCATGAGCAAAGTGAATTTGTGTGGAAAACTGTTTAGATATCTTAGGTCTGTCGCCTATTTTAGGTCCTGTTAAGATATTATTTATTTTTAAAGTTTTTGTTTTGAGATGTAGAATTTCTGGTGTCGACCCTCACTAGTTTATATATGATAAAATAATAATATACTACCTTTTGAAATTTACATAAAAGGTTCATATATGCTTCATAGGAAAGGAAACTGACACAACACGGACCAATTCTGGCGATAGAGCTGCACTACTCTGAAGGAACAATTTATTTTGGGAGTGTGCGCTCTTGCGGGCAGCCGAACATTCTCTGATCGACTGCGCATTGCATCTAACCTGAAAGTTTTTGCTCAAGTAGTATAGTCCAAGGGTAGGATATAACTAACACATGGCGAAACGAAACGCCACAAGTAAATGTTGATTCAATGCTCTTTAGAGGATTCCACAAAACCTGCGAGTGTACTGGCATGAAATGTTGTTTCATGTCCTGTCTAGTGTAGTAGTCTCCATTTAATAACACAGAAAGCATTCACCAGAAACTTTTACATACATTTCATTTCCCAAGCAGTGTAGCCCAAGCTATGATACAACTCCAGAACACTGTAAATACCTGTTTTGCTCGTTGGCGTTGGTTGAGGTCTTAGGAGGTCTGCCTCTCCGACGACGTGGAGGCTGTGAGCTGGACCCTGGCTGCTCCCGTGGACCCTTGGATAGCTGCTCTGTTTTCTCCACAAATTGTTGTAGCAACGAAGATGAGTAACCACCCACCTGCGAAAAGACAACAATATACAGATTCAAAATATCCTGTATTGTTTACAGACGCTTTAGTATTACTTTACCAATCTATAGAAACACATTAAAGTTAGAATAATAATAAAGATTTATTTAGTTAAGGAACTGACAGCGTGAACCTTACATGGATCACAAGAACCTTGGTTTTTAGGATTTCCATGAGGTTAACAGGCTTAGGAAAGGCAGGAGGGAAGAGTCCAAACGACCTTAAGTTTTTCACCCTGACTATGAAACAAGAGCCTACAGCTGATGTATACATTAAGCTAAAAAAAGTGGTGGGGAGCACAGGAAATCTTTCCCTTAAACTGCCTTAACTTTTAGAATGGAGTAAATCATTGGTGACGATAAGTATACATTATACTACACCATTTTTTTTAAATGTAAGCCTGCTTACTAGGTTGGATATTGAAGTTTATCGGATTAAAGGTGTTATCTTAGGTATAGGCTTGGGGGTTGTCTATATTTCACAAACCACTGGTCTAGACAACTTCAGGCCACCACTTGACCTGAGAAAACACTCAATTAAAAGTAAGTGTATCTGATGTACCTCGTCATGATCATCTTCGTCGCCACTGCCCCCACTCTGGTGTCTCTGTTCCTCGTCATCCCCGGGTTCGTCAGAGTCCAGGTCTATCCTCTTGATTGCTTCACTGACTATCTGCTCTTGCTCTGGCAGCAGTTCTGTATCACTGGAGCTATCCTGGGACACTACCCTAGCTGGCGGCTGCTTGCTGGTCACCCCCGACACACCTGCCCCACTCCTGCCTTCCCCACTGCTGACATCCTCGAAACCATCAAACCCCACTACGTCGGGTAGAATGGCTGCCAGGTCCTCCTGATTGATTACCTGTACAACATACACATGTTAATAGCAATTTGGGGAGATCCTAATAGTACGTTAGTTATAAATTGGTATAACGGTAGTTTCCATTATCCAACCTAGAATGGTTGCGGCAACTTGGATAACGAAGAGATAGCACATCATTACAAAAATCTACAAAGTAAAAACACCACTACTACAACTGTAAAATTAATAACATACAGTGATGTCTACTTAGTCGTTCCCACTCAGACTAAAATTTTAGGGGTAGCAGAAGGATACTGAGATATGAGTACATGACTGAGGTTGTAATATGCGACACGCTAATGTAATCAGAAAGTAGTCAAGTGCAGGTATGTCCAAGGTAAACATCTTCCAAGTTCAGACAGGAGCAGCAAGATGGATCAATTTGACATGTGCACAATGATATAAAGTGAAAACACTGAATAGGTTAAGATTTCACAGTACTTGATCGTCCAAAGTGAATCGGATAACACAGAAGTTCGGATAACCAAAAATAATATATTCAAGACTACAGTTTAGATAGAACTACTAAAAAACCTGTTTATTATTAATAAAATTCTTTCGCCTAATATTTAGGTGTCTGTTTTAACGTCTTTCATAACTTTATCTCTATTCATTATGTGTCCTGCCTTACTTCTGTTTCCTTCTCATCTCTTACCTGTAGTTGCTCAGAGATGGGGATGGTAGTTTCCGTCTCTGTCTCCCCCAACTGTTGAGCCAGTCGTGAGATGTCATCACTCTCGCCCTCTCTTTCTCTTCCTCTATCTCTATCCTTCTCATCTCTTTCCCTGTTTCGTTCTGTTTCTTCTTCATCTTCGTCATCCGAATCACAACTGTCCACTGCTCCACACCGCACCTGCAACATGGTTTAAACTATTTAGACAAACCTTGTTGGACATAGCAACAATTTTTTCTAACAATTTGTTTCCATAACATTACATGTTTCTTGAATACAAAGATACTTTACGAAAAATTAATGAAAAAGACGCATACATTGTGATAGAAAAAATAACCAAACAGCCTAAAACCAGTAACAAATGAACATTAATTTTCAAGTCTTATTCAACTGAGTGGTATCATTGACCTACTGTTGACAGGCATACAAACAATGATTATCAATAGAAGATTTAAAAAGATAACACCATCTAACTGTCACACTCAACCAACAATCAATGTAAGACTGAGAGAGATGCGATACTGCAGATTAGTTAATAAAAGTGGTTAAATCAATCTTTGATCCTTGGAATCTCTGACACGATCAATAACTTAAACCATAGATGAAGTTAACCCAGATCCTCTTACATGTAGGACTGTTTTACCGTTACATATTTGTAATTCAAACAATCTAACCAATTACACGTCTCTTTCCAATTTAACGAAAGGGATAAGTTGTTTATGTCCATGTTTGAGCAGAAAGTGAAGTGACAACTGAGCAAGTAGCAAGTGAGGCGAGGAGGACAGGAATGTTGCTACAACCTGTCTTGTGTCTAGCCTTCCTAATTGATCCACATTTCTCCCAACCACAGCAAACACACACACACAGAAACTGATCAATGATGATCAATGAGTGGAAAGAACCTCGTATTAAAATAAGACTTATTACAGAAGAAATACCTGAAATGAAAAGTCTAAAGATTTTCCACCGATTATGATTGATTTGATTCAACATACTTTTTAAAGTAACAAGCAATTGTTTAGTACAAATAAATTAAATCAGTTTTTGTTGGGAAGTCTAAAATATAGGCTACCGATCCTTGTTTTGTTTATCTTCTTAGTAATCAAAAATAACAAAACTATTTAAAAATCTGTCAGCTAATAATTAGGTGATAACTACAATATAATATTTACATTTAACATTTTAAATCTCTGGCCACATCACTACAGGCCTACTAGCATTATTAAGTGAATAATGATGATTTTTATTTTAGGCTACAGCAAATTTTTCGTGTAAAGAATTAGCTATCATGTAAGTCTCACAGTAAGACCTAGACCCAAGACTGATATATTTTTTTGTTTTGATGTCTCTTGAGGCCAAAATAAAAATCGGTTTAAATTCATATGTGTACATTAGCACGATAATTTTAGTAAAAATCATCTGATTTCCATTAAATTAGGTACAAAAGTGTAAACCAACATTCAAAAGAGTTTGCAAAGCAGCATGACCGGACTAAGGAAATGGACACCTAAATTGCTGATCAAGAAGTTATTCACGAAGAAGTTCATGTGTGTGTTGCATGTGGAGTTGAAGCGTTGTTGTACGTCTAATGATTATTGAATAAAAAAAAAATTAAATTTTAAAAGCCCCTATTATTTTTATGGAGAATAAATAATGTTGTATTTTGCTTATTTATAGATATACTTTGATTGAATTTAGCAAATTTATTGGCTTTATACCAAGCAATTCATCAATAACACACTTTTTTTACTTTATCTTTAACAGCAAACCTCATCAAACTTAGTGCTGTTCAAATAGGGAATAAAACTCACAATTTAAAAGAAGTATTTAGTGAACCAGACCAATGGAAATTAATTAGTCTGCACAGGTACTGTGGAGAGTATCTATCGTTAAATCAATAAAATACAGCAAACAATTTAATTAAAAAATTAACGCTTAAACTACTCAATCAGGCCCAAAATGTCACCTCCAACCTTAGACTATTTAAATAGAAAATCTGATGGAAGAGGTCAAATCTAGAATGAGTCAGAGAGAAAGCAAAGAAGTTGCTCAACAATACTCACAATTGTTGGCTTTCTACCAACCCAGCTGTTAAACATAGTTATCACTGTTGTACCACACCTAACATCTGTCCAACACATCTCAACCTTGAGTACCACAACAGACATGTCGTTGTTACTGTTCAAACATATTCAAGGACATTTGAGCGACAGTTGAGTATGAAGAAGCATTTTGCGAAAACAGTCAGTAGATGAATGAGAAATCCGTAAGCTTTGGAGGAATAAAAAGCTACATAGAAGAAATTTGATAATTTACATAAATAAATACAATTAAGTAGAGGTATATATAAAAATAACCCCATTACAGCAATCTGCAGACTAAGTGAATCCTTGGGAGCCCACGAATAACATTATTTTTATGCATACTTTGGTTTGCTGCTACAGGGAAGGCAATAAAGTGTGTTTTTTATTAAAATTATAATAGCTTAGTCTGACATAAATTTTTCAAATTTTATCGAAATATAAATTATACCTAAATGAACAAACTACAACAGTTTATTTATTCTCATAGGAATTTACAATTTAGGAATTTGTACATAGAATTTTGAATATACGGGTTTTTTAAATTTTCCCCGTAGCTTTTGGGCGTTTTACAAACTAGTTTGAAAATAAATTACAAAATAGCCTGTTTTGGGGGTCAAAAATACAAAATACAAAATTTTTCCCATAAATCTGCATACCCATAGTCTGATCATGCTGGTTCACAAACTCGTTAGATTAAATCTAGGTTTACTTCTGTGTACAGAATTTCATAGAAATTGGATGATTTTACTTGAGTTATTGTTCTAACGGACACAAACACAACATGAACAAATTGTGTTTTTGGCATCTGAGGAGATCGAAACCAAAAAGTAAATCGGTCGATGGTCTATGTTAAACCATGCATGGTAATGGCTTATTCTCTATATGGGAATTTCGCTAGTAATTTTTTGTCTATAGATTGCGTAGAACCATTAAATATTTGGTTATTTTCTATTTCATATCCTAAGAAAGCAAAGTATCATCTCAATATCTATCTTTGTGCTCATCGCAAGATGGCAATCCAGCTCTTTTCAAAGAGAAAGTAAGTTAAAGTAACATTTATGTATTTTGACAACAAAGTAGAGAGGACTGCTGTTTGTGTTTACATTGTGTAGGTAAGCAAGCTCGGAGGGCGTGGCACAACGGTCACAGGCTGATGACTGCCACTGTGGGAACTGATAGCAGATAATTACGTCTCAGAGTCTAGACACTAATACCCCGACACTACTAGCCAGGAAAACAACAGCTGATCATGTCATCCAAACACTGAACACTGAATTTACTTTAGGTAATGCATGACGATATTCCACTGACCTACTTAAAGGTGTATTGAATATAGAAAAGGTGACTTAGGCTTTCTTGGTGGTGAATTCGTTCAGAGATTCTATGTGTTTGAGCCTATTCATGTACTTTTGTGTTTTTGAAAACCATATTCTTCCAACACAATAAACAAGTAACCAAAAATTACCTGAATCAATTTGTAAAGTATACTTTTTCTTGGATATTTACAATAGGCCTAACACATCACCTCAAGTTTAAGCAACTGAAAATGAATGAGATAAATATAACAGCTGTGATACTGAATAAAATCAGCTGGTTCATTGGTCAGGATAATTAGTTTAATGCCCAATGATCAAGGACAGATGATTTCGATCGAAATAAATGTATTGTCTCTTCCCAGGATCGAACCGGTGACCCTCTGATAAGTAGACAAGCATGATAACCACTTACCCAGTTCTATGTCCAGTGGTGAAGAAAATGTAATGTATTTTAAAATTTACGAGAAAATGAAGAATCAATCATTGAAACTGATAAAAGCATACAAATTATTACTATCAATCTAGATCCATTCAATTATTGCACAACAGTCAACGAATATCAAATTACAGTAGTTTGAATAGGCCTACCACATGAAAACAAAAAGAGTTTGCATTGATTTACGATGCAGTTAATGAATTGATCAATTACAGTACATCAAAACCCAATTATTCCCATATAAATTAAATACATATAAAGTTTATGTATAAAGTATAAGATAGTTTACTAATGCCATTATCTAAACCTAAAAGCAATTAATTACCCAACGAGTGGGCCAAGATTGGGGTAGACTTCCATATATGTTGGCACAAACAACCGAATGAAAATATCGATTATTCGATTGTTTCATTCGATACATCGTTTGGTTAGTTAGGTTAGGTTAACCTTACCTAATTAACAAAACGATACATCGATCGATATTTTCATTCGGTTGTCTGTGCCAACAGATACGGAAGTCTACCCGAAGATCGTACTGTTTCACCCGCCAATACGTGATCATATTACAGTACAGTACACTACTATCATGACAACAGTTTATTATCCCATAAAGAGTGACGCCGCCAGCCGCGCACCCTGTTAACAGCCGTAGCGACGTGGCGTGGTCAACAAAGGTAAACACGGCGCAGCTCGTCTTTATCGCTTAATTATTTCAAACACGCTTCCGTTCTCAACAACTATAATTATCTTGGGAACCTCTAATTCATGCTAACCGAAATGAAATTACCACTTATCGCACAACCGCATCGTCTCCATGTAATCTGATACATGTATTAATTTGTTTTAATGGGTTTCGTTTGTAAATTGTGAGTAATTAGATTATATATTTGGCTAGCGTTCGTTGATAAAAGCCAGAAGACATTAGGCGAGTGGCAATACTAATTTACACCATAAAATATATTTTCAAAATGTTTGTGTATTGAGTGAATCGATGTTTGAATAAGGCTGAAATATGATATTCGTGCACAATTCTTACATGTGACTCTTAATAATTTGGGTACGCCTGATATTCCTTGTAGGTATTGAACGCTTGTTAATCCTAAACAAAGAGACAGTTAAACATTTGACTGATAAAGAACACTATTTATGTTCCATTTTTATTGCTATCCAGAAGTAATTTAAAGCTGCTGGTAAAAGAACAGACTAATTAATGCAAGAGGCAATTTTAGCCTTCAACGGTTCCATAGTATAAATAAAACACAAAATTATATCGTGCAAATCCGACGGTAACAGCTAGTTACCGGTACTCCTCTTATCTATGCCGGTATGTATAAATTACATTAATCGTGAGGCTACAAAATCGTCTGACTTTGTCGCGATATCTAAAAGTGAAATAGGACAGCAAATTAAACTGAGCAACGTCACAATATTTGTGGTAGGAAAAATGAACAGAACATTTAAGGCTATGTTGTCTACTATTTACAAATTGCTGGACTGATGTTTACCCGTCTACCGCACGTAAAACTCGTACGAGCGTTTAATGTTCCGTGTCCGCGATGACCAATGAGCCAACAGCAGCCAGTCGCTAGTTATGCCCTATAAGGCTATAGGAGCGGTTGTCACATGCACATTCGCTATATTTTCCACATCATTATGCAATATGTGTATCAGTGCATCGTTGCCCCACCTTGTATCGGCTTTACACCCTTCCATATGGGTCAATCAATGTTGTGTGAAAGAAAATCAGCTGATAAAACTGATGGTAAATAACTAAACTGTCACAGAATGAAATGTCCCCGAAGCAGTAAACCTGCAGTCAAAGGGAATTTACATTTTGTCTGATTGGGTATCACTCAATATTGCCTTAACATGTCAGATTTATTCCCTATTTAAATAGCATAAGATGCAACGAGTATGCCTGATTATTAGGTAAGCTGCTACATGGAAGGTAATCAAGTGTTTTTTAGTAATTCGTTAATATTGTAAAATAAATAGTTTTGCCAAATTTGGCCAAAATGTAATAAACAAACTACTGTACACCAATTTATTTATCCTCCCTAAGAATACATACGATTTTTTTATGTAGGAAATTTTTCCCGTAACCATAAATTGTACAAACACGTTTTGTACAAAAACAAATAGTTGTAAGTTCTACAAAATGGTAACGAAATAATTTCAAAGTTGCAAACTGTCAAATTGATCGGACGTATAACATGGAAATTGACAAAAAAGTCGAAACATAATAAAAAAATTATTCATATAGTTGACAGCATTCATAAAATTGTTAATTGAACAAAGAAAGTTTAAACATAATAAGAAGCGTTGTAATAACCAGAGTAGTTGTGTGAGTCACCAGTCACACACCGACGTTATCAACATCACCCTGATATGATCGTCGCGGCGCTACCTAGGAGGATTAAACATTAAGGAGAGGACACGCTGTAGTTTCGTTGAAGCCAGCGTACTGGGGAGGGGGGGAGGCAGCGCTACTCTCCCGCCCCCCTCTCATACTGCGTTGTATGCGTTACTGGAAGATTTGGTAACATAAATAACAATTAACAATTTAAAAATTAGACTTCATCATGCTACGAAAATTAAAAAGTTAAATTCTAACCGTAATATTAGGAACCTATTAAGAGGAAAGTCGTATTTATGAACCAATAACCAATAGTACGTTCAATGGTGAGTAATTTACACAAGGATGACTTTTTTTTGGAATTCGTTGCCCTTGTTTTTATTTTTTGCCATACTTGTATTGTGTATTATTTATAATACTCTAACCAGAGCGCGGGACTCCGGTTCATGGGGTCCCGGGTTCAAATCCCGCCATATCACCAATGGATTTTACTGTTCATAAATTAAAACTTAAATCATGAGTAGTACTGTGTATGTGTATTTCAACATTTTCTTAAAGAGAAATAAAATAAGTTTTGATCGTTTAAAAGAATGATAAACGCACTTTGGCGGTCAGAAGACGCGAGATTGTTGAACATTTACTTTTTTTACTCGAATTTTCTTTGGGCAAACAGATCAAATATAGTTCAATATGATATTTAAAAAATCTAGAATTTGATTGCCAAGAAATTGTTTTACTTTTTATGATTGTAATTTAATTGTAACGGCTGTTGGTGTAAAAAAAGTTAGAGCGGCTTTGCATTTTTTCTTAACTTTGGCTATTTAAAATCACCTGCCTAGCACATAAATGACTTAAAACTAGTAAAAAATGATATCAACAAATCGAGAAAACTATGAAAAATGCAAATTTAAAAAGTATTTCACCACCCGAATTAAAATTTTCATTTTAACCTATTATTAGTAAGATTGTTTTATAAACTGGAAAAATAAAAAATAAACTTTATTGTAATTATTTTTCTAAATATCACTTTTAAATATAGGTAAATATATATTTTTTATTTCGAGAAACTCTTAAGGAACACGAATAAATTGTTAATTTGTGTAGATACATCGTATTTTTTTCAAAAACGTAATTAAAGTAATCATATGTTCAAAATCCAGGTCAATTCTTTCAACTTTGATCTTCAATAATAAATAATAAATAATAGTTTTTATAGGAATGATTGACACCGTTCGATAGGAAATTTAATTTACTTTAAGAATGCCATCGGTGAATAACACAGGTGTTTTAGTTTAGCGGCAATTTTAATTCGAAACAGCGCGCGTCGCGTTTTTCCCTATCTCTCCCATGTTATAGCCGAGGCTTTTTGCCACTCTACGGCTCCGCGTGCCCCTCTAGTGTTCTGCTAAAGCTGGCTTCACCGCAACACGTGTATTCCTATTCGCGTGCCCTCTCCTTAATGTTTAATCCTCCTAGGGCGCTACCCCCTCCCCACCACTCCCTCCAAACACGCACGCACGCTATCACGCCCGCTCACGCGTCTTAACTATAATTGGAATTGAACGAGTGGCAATCGTCAAACAACGGGTCGTAGAATTCAAAGTGCTAATTTTGTGACCCAGGAACTGTGAAAGCGTAGCTTTCCCCGCCCACGTACGGTGACTTGTGTTTTTGTTTGTAACTGGGACGGTTTGTGAAAACACAACCCACAACTCGACTATGCATAGGATAGCACCTTTGAATATTGATAGAGCAAGACATTACAGCTTCGTGTTAAAGTTGTCGCCAGTTTTAAATGGACGTCGTTGAACGGGACCACTGACGGAGTTGCTCTGATGTAAATTACTCTGATGAATACGCCGTCTTTTTAATCAAGTCAAACTCATAGGACAAGTTATTGGAAGCTATAGCATCGTTTATCTTTCATAAATGATCTCGATAACAAAAGCTAAAACAGGAAATACAATTGTAGACTCGGAACATTCTAAGTAGCTCATCTAACGACGATCATTGGTCTGATCTGGGATACAAATGTCATTGCTACTAAAAAATCCTATCGATATCGTCATTGTGATAGGTAAGGAAAATAAGGAGTTTTCTCATTCCCGTTTCTCCCTAAACGTTGCCAAACTGACCTCCCTTCATGATGAATCTACTGCGGCTTTACGACCATTTCCATTCCATTCGAAAACACCCTTCCTACTCAATCTTCGTGGCTTTTTGACTATGGATTATGATCATAAAACAGCGTGGCTTTTTCACTACAGCCTTGTTAACAGCCGAATCGGTTGACAATAAATTTAATAACTGAGAAAACACACGATTTGAAAACAAAGCTTATCTCAAACAAACCATTCGTAGGTGTACCCCAGTACCGTTGTCGCGCGTGTGACCAGTGTTGTGTGTAGTGTAGTGTAGCGTGTGATGTGTGTGACGATGACTCACTCGGGACTGACACACTTCATGAGTCACCTATGAATAACAACTTGTACGGTAGCTAAATAAAGGGTGTCCCAAAGAAAACAAAATGTTTATGGGTTGTCATATTCATGTGGGTTTTTATGGGAAAAGAGAAATACATTTTATGGATTAGCAAAATGTCCGCTATTTCGTGATTCGTATCTCAAATAGGGTAATTCGCTAAAAGTATAGAAGGTATCTTTGTGAAATTGTGTACACGATACAGCAGTAAACTATTAGCGGAAAAATCAGAAACCACTGGACAATTGAGTGGCAACCGTCGCATTTAAAATTGCAATCAGGCAGCTGTACGATATCGACTAACCCCTTTTCAAATTAACAAAAATTAAAACCTTTTTAAATTGACAAGCTCTTATGAACTGTGCAGTAAGGCGCATAATGTGGGCAAGGTGAGGTGTCATTGCGTAACCCACAGGACCATCGCACATCCGGTCCTCTCTCACTCTCCTTGTTTTGCAACCAACCTCAATGCCACGTGGTGGATAAACAGGGTGTTCAAAAAGGTCCCTTCATAAATCACGAAGTGATTCCTCGCTGTAGATTGCGTCACAGGGCGTAAGTGACTCTTTTCGACCCGAGCTCGAGTTTCACGTGGGGAAATTAGGGTAATAAATGCAAACCTCGATAAGAGGCAACCTTGAGACTTGTTATGCCCCCAGTACACTCTCGCCGAGGCAAGGCGAGCGTTGGCGAGTGCGAGAGTGTACTCGGTGCGCTCGTCTTCTCTCGCCTCGACTCGGATCGCCTCGCCTCGCCTAGCCTCGTGCTCGCCGGCGCTCCATCTGGAGTCGGTTTTTTGGCACGAGTCAAAGGACCCGAGACTGCACGAGTGGCGAGCGCTACTTCCACATCGATGTTTGCTTCCATTTCGACTGCGAGACAAAGCGAGAGTGTACACGGTTACCTCGCATAAGCTCTCGCCCGAATTACTCGGCGAACGCTTCGGCGAGTCGCCTCGGCGAGCGTCTCGGCGAGAGTGTACTGGGGGCATTATCGAGGTTGTACTGTACAAACGACTGGTGAGTAGTGATAGATAGTGATAGTGATAGAGTAGTGATAGATATAGTGACAGATGTGTAGAGTGGCGAGTGGCGAGGCAGCGAACAGTGAACCTGGTGTCAAACAACCCACATTAGCATACCCGACATGTGTAAGCATACATTAGCCTGCGACTGCCACTCACCACTCACTGATCACCATCTTGTACCCGGCTAATCATGCTGTACTCACTAACTTAAATCCTCTCCGTTCCTCGACCATTGCTTACTATTATAGGGGTGGAAAGACTTCAGTGGGGGAATTAAACAAGCAAAGGTCAAATCTGTTATCCAGAGCCTCACCGATTTATCATAGCTATAACATTGAAACGCTAAATTTTGGACACTTAAATTCATACAAAGTTCTACAATTTCTATCAATTTCTACAAGGCAAGAGGGTTAGTGTGTTTAAGTTGAGTGACATAAACGAGTATGTACGTCTGAGTTAGTTAATGAGAAAATGAAACAAGATACGTAATAAACAGCACAAGGTGCACTAACACATATTGCAACTTCTAGTTGTCTTAAACCAGTTAAGATAAATCGTAAAGATTCAAATTATATTTTACGATGAATTGCTGGCTTGAATGTCGGTGACATTAGATTGATCGGTTGTGTGGGTGGTGGGTGGTGCGCGCGCGCAGTAACCACGCCGTCGTGGCAGCTGTGAACGCAGGCGCATGTGTCAAGCATGTGTCTGTAACCAAGGACGGGTAACGCTACTGCATTCCATGTACAATATCTACAACATAGCCTCTACAATGTGGCAACGCCGCACTACTCACTCGCCGGCATATTGCCATACAACAACGTGTTAACATTAGCATTGCGCAGACGTATATTAGTGATGCAGCTACGGTGGGACGGGACTGCGATGTTGCCACTTTTCCTCCAATTTTATCCGCTTATTTTTTCCGTGGCTTTGTATTAGAGGAGGCTGTGCTATACCAATGAATACAAAATTCATTCGCTATACACACTACAGTACACATGACACATTATTTATGTATTGTATTTTAACGCTGCATATAAGTTAGAAAAAACGCGGAGGTTTACTGGGAAAACAATGTTTATAAAACTTAGTTTATGGATTCGTTTCAAACATTAACAACGGACCAAGTTTGCCTTTCTATCGATCGCTTAACTGTTAACTACTGTCATTTTGATTAAAATCTGACGAGAAAACATGACGTAATGTCTAAAAGTCATCTCCAAAGGTTGTAAGTAAACACTAGTTATACATATTGTATGTCAACACTGAATCCATTCCCAGTTAGTTCTCTGGATGTGTTCGAAGCCCTGACACCTTGTCAGATCAGCCTAGTTGCGGGGTTGCGAGTTGCGCAAGCGTAGTCTATGATGATGGTCGCCTAGCAACCAGCAGTGATCTATTGCGTCACCAGGGAAAGTGCCGTCGCTCTGGACTTTCTTGTGATTGCCACTCAACTCACCTGACCTTTTAGTGATGTTAAATGATCCACGGATTGTCCTGTGACTCCTGAATGTTTCATGGACAAACGCTTCAAACATTTATGCAACTTAGATGCGAGGATACACTTGTCTTCTGATAGGTGAAAGAAGTGTACTTGTTAAAAACAAAATGTTATCCAGGGATCACAAATGTTCGTCCTATAAAAATACGACACGTGAATACGAAGAGGCAATTACTCATTCGATAAGAAAACGAACGATTGTAGTAGGTAAACGGTGGGAGTGACAATGGGATTTTATGGGGAGAATCTAAAAATATGCAAGGAGATTAGACCACTCGTTTCTCCATCCCTAAGTGACAAATGGTCAGAATTCAATTTTGAATAGACCTGAAATCACCAGAATACAATCGTGCCAAAAGCCTTGCTTGTTGATGTGAGTGTGAGAGGTTAGCGCGCTTGTTTGTCTGGGGAGGCGCGGAAGTCATTTGGCAACTTGTCAAGGTCAACTTCAGCATCAGACATCGACCATTACATCGTGCTATCAAGCCGTGTCTACCAACACCAACACATCATCAGACGTTTCGTTTGGAATAATGTTGATGATTCTGCTTTAATCGTTCCACTAGTTCAGTTGGCTCGTTACCTTCTGTTTTGCGGCTATCTATATTTTTACCCAATGTTGAGCAACTTGTGTTTCTTCGTAGATCCGAAAAACTAGTTTTTATATTTTTAAAACATTTTTATTAACATATTTTTAAAGCTACGACAACAAAATTGATCATATAAATTCGATTCAACTGTTTTACCTTCTGGTGGCGGTATGTCTTGAGCAGATGGTTGACAATCTCCCACAGATCCATGGGCGGCGTGTCATCTGTGGTAGTCACTGTCACTATCACTACATCACTACATCACTATATCACTGTCTCACTCACACTGTGGCAAAGAGGCACTGAAGAACTGTGATTGAAAAGGATTTATCGTAATAATTTGAAAATAACGAGACTAAATCGATAAGTATTGTAAATTCAAAAATCCCACCAAAGCACCCGCGGAGCGTAATAATTAAAATGAATCAAAACACGTAGGGACACGGGGACAGTCTAGAGGGGTCGTCACACCTGGGATATCGTCACTCCCCTCTAACCGGTCCGCCCCTCTAATACATTCAAGTGGTAACACACATCATCATCGGCTGATGTTACAACTATTCATCTTCTGTTCCGCAGTTCGTGACCGAGTTGATGGAGAAGATTTGACTCCGATTTGATTTTAGAAGGGGCAACGCATTTCCTTTTAGTTGCACCCCAAGTAACCAACCAAATTTTAGACCACGATTAAAGTAATTATTACATTTAAAAGTGTTTTTTTTTGTTTGTTTATGTCTCACCATTCTAGGACATTAGTTCTAACCCGGAACTTACACATTACTTCAGGCTAGTACTAGTGGATTGCGGCATTATCACACAAATAAAAACACATTGGTGATTGGCGGGATTTGAACCCGGGACCTCGGGCACCGAAGCCCCTTGCTCTACCACTATATCTCACTCCCCAAGTAATTATCAGTGTAAAGTTGTCGATGTTGCATTATTGTTGGAATATTTCTTTACGATTAGTAAGTTATAATGTACCATTGTACTATAGATTAAACATACTCCCTTAGATTGTCCTTTCCCGGGGCTAGAAAGTTGGTTTAATAGTACAGTAGAGCGCTGGACTTCCATCCCCAAGCTCCCGGGTTCAAATCTCGCCAATCACCAATGGATTTGCAAATGATAATGCCGAAACCTCTAGGTCTAGCCTGAAGTAATGAGAAAAATCACGCTAGAACCTAGTTAATAATCTACCCTCCCCGAAACCCCTCACCTAAGTGAAAAGGGAGACAATTTTGGTGCCTCGAGCGTAACTGAACCCAATATACAGGGTGTTGAAAATGTCTGGAACCAACATTATATCTGGTGAGTGGTTAAAGAAAAACAACTGATATTTTGTGTACGGATATACTATGGTTTTACCTATCTTTTGGTGCCTTATGACATTTTTTACCACTTATAGGGAACGTCCTGTGGAGGATGCAGTAAAAAGTTTTAATGGAAGCCTATGGTAAATGATACATCATTTTTAAGGCCATTTTTTTCTGAGTAAAGAGCCGCAAGTTTCATCTCAAAAGGACCACCCTATCGAAAATGGCGACTGTTTGAAATTTAAAAAACCCACTTATAGGGAACGTCCTGTGGAGGATGCGGTAAAAGGTTTTAATGGAAGCCTGTGGTAAATGATAGGCCTACATCATTTTAAAGGCCATTTTGTTCTGAGTAAGGAGCCGCAAGTTTCATCTCAAAAGGTCCACCCCAGCGAAAATGGCGACTGTTTGAAATTTAAAAACATTGCTATTTAAATGGTCCGTATTTGTTTCCTTTAAATGCTATCAATTACAAGCCAGTTACGAAGTACAGTAGTTTATCACGTGATAAACTGTAAAATGACTGAAAAAAAACATTTAACTAAATTGTTTGTGTTGTTTTACTAAACTTATTTTTAACAGAAATACCAATTAAGCTTTCAATTATTTTCAAAAACTTCAAACAGTCACCATTTTCGCTAGGGAGGACCTTTTGAGATGAAACTTGCGGCTCCTTACTCAGAAAAAAATGGCCTTTAAAATGATGTATCATTTACCATAGGCTTTCATTAAAACTTTTTACTGCATCCTCCACAGGACGTTCCCTATAAGTGGGTTTTTAAATTTCAAACAGTCGCCATTTTTGCTAGGGTGGTCCTTTTGAGATAAAACTTGCGGCTCCTTACTCAGAAAAAAATGGCCTTTAAAATGATGTATCATTTACCATAGGCTTCCATTAAAAATCTTTACTGCATCCTCCACAGGACGTTCCCTATTAATGGTAAAAAATTTCATAAGGCACCAAAAGATAGGTAAAACCATAGTATATCCGTACACAAAATATAAGTTGTTTTTCTTTAACCACTCACCAGATATAATGTTGGTTCCAGACATTTTCAACACCCTGTATATTTGATCGAACAACCAGAATAAAGGAACATCCAGTTCAACAGCAGGTTTGACTTCGCGGCTAACTTACTGATCAATAATGACTATATTGACTCGAGTAATCAACCAATCGTGACGCTAATGTAAAACCAACAAAGTCAACAGACCGTGACTGAAGCTGTAAGTGAATAGCAATAAAGCAAAGCTGTGCCAGGATGACTGATGCGACCTTGGTGAATGTTTGCCGGTTAAAAATACAAGCAAAGTAGCGAGGCCGGAGGCGCGCGAGGGGGGCATCACTCATCACACAATGGTGACGTTCTTACAAATTGGTGTCGTAACTGGCGAGAATTAAACTTTAGAGTATCTCAACATGGTAATACGAACCACGAAAACGGCCTAAAATTCTAAGTTCTAAGTAGCCTAATCCATTGTCCATTGCGTTGAGCGCGGGACTTCGATACCCGAGTTCCCGGGTTCGAATCTTGCCAAACACCAATACATTAAGCTGCGATGAAGTATAAGGTTCTCGTCAGATGCGCAGGTGGGACATAGCAAAGCCTATTGTTTTAATAGTACTGTCTAACTGTTACCAAGATGGTTGCCAAACATATTTCAATCCGTAATAATTAGTATACTGTAATGCATAGATCGATGCCTTAGTTTATTCGCTAATATTAAAATCAATGGAGATTTTCTGCGTCAACCTCTTCAAGAGGTACAAACTTTTCACCTACGATCCTCCAGCTTAAAAAAGTTTTTCATCTTCAACTGATGACGCCGAAACGCCATGAATTCTCTATGAACTCATATTAAAAAATCTAGTGATTTTGGTAAACATCATGAATAAGTCTAGTTACTGAATTAGAGTACTCCTCCAACTCGGAAGTTTTGTTCAAACACTAACACTATAGTTTTTCCACCCACTGTTGTGGTGTACCCGGTGTCACCTATCATTTATCACTTACAGCAGTCGCCAGAACGATTACCCCGTGTCGACCCCTCCACTTACAGTGGCAAAGCCTAATTAGAGGGCTGCAAGGGAGGGCGCACTAGGGTGAATACACAACCAGCTCTCGCTTTCATCCTACTACATACTACGCCGCTCGCACCCCTTCTGTTTTGTTCCATTCCCACAACTTCATTCACCGATCCCTCTTTTGGAAAAATCCACTTTAAACAATTGCCCTGTCCCCGTTCGCGAAAGGATGCACACACACACGGCTCTGCACGGCAATTACAGAAATTGGCTCACTTTCGAGCGACTCGTTGAAACTAGAAAGGGGCTTTTCAATCATGTGTTTAAACAAACCGTGGAAGGGGTAAAAGTTATGAAAAGCTGTGACGGAACCAAATATTCAAATAAATTTATTTTCGAGTTTCGTAAAATAATATATGCCATCGTGGAGGATGAAGGCTAGCCTAATTTAAATAACTGAACGATTTCGTTTAGGGTTCAAATTTGACACGCGTATGAAACAACGTTCACAATAAGCATTATTCAACTATTCATTACTTGATCAATTAATTGGATTATACCAATTAATTATCTAAGTAACTAACTATCCAAAGATATATTAAGATTAATGCAAATTGAATCATAAAATGTAAGCAGCGCTTATTCAATAATTACAACGGAAAAGAAAGTCAAATTTAAATAAAAGGGCGGCGATTAAGCAATCAGTGATAACGTGATAAGAGGCGAGATCGGTTCAAGGTCACGGCGCCTCTCCCGCCAAAACAACAGCCTCGCCGCGGCCTTGAATGCGAGAAACACATTGTAGACAACACAATACAATCACGTTGTTCAATACTGTGCTATAACAATCACAGACCGTAGTTAATTTTAGACGAACATTTCAACAACAATTTTAAGCGGCAGTAAAATCTTTGTGATGATTCAAAAGGAAGGTTTACTAACAGTTTCTGAGCTCAAAACATTTTGAAAACAATACATAGAAAAGATTTAACACAATATATCTTTCAAACAATACGGATAAATACTATTTTTGCGCTTCGATCTGTTAAATAATTTCGTTTAGACAAAAAATAAATGTTATCCGGTTACATTGAAGAAAATGCTCCTCCACAATCAAAAATTTCAAACCATCTTGGAAAACTAATTGAAATAAATAGCTTCGGTTGAAAATTAGTAGTCTAAAAATCAACGCTCAACAAATCACCTTTCAACTCACAATTCTTCACAAATCAAACTTAGCGATTGACACAGCAGTTGGTCGATGCGGGGGAATGACGCACAACACTGAACACTATCAGCCAATCACCGACAGGAATCACATATTGCACAACACACGACGCGACACAAACAAACACACGTGGTATCGAGCGGCACAACACGTCGTCTGTTGTGATCCGTGTCGTCGACGCAGCAGCAGGAGGGGAGAGAACTGACCTGCTCCAACAGTCGCTCACTGAACTACTCGCGGACAAGAGTCGAATCTCGCGGACCGAGCTGTTCCGAGGTGCGACGCAGAAAGCGACAACCAACTGAGAGGGTATGGGTAAGCTTATATATTAAAATGCGGAATATTATGTTCAGCGTAAAAAAACAGTGACTGTTTTTCGAATACAAATACAAATTTTCAGGTAAATAACTAAACCTCAATGAGATTCAAACATATAATTTCCCCACCAAACACTTTTCGCCAATCTAGTAATTCACTTTTTCTTATCTAATAACTGTGCTGTCAAACTGTAATTCAAGAGTTCGATCAAAATCATTATTTAAAGTTAGATTGTACACCTGATTGTTTAAACGTCCTTTTTACGAAAATATGGAGTATATTTATTTTTAACTCTTCAAATTTTAAAATATACCTGTTAATGTATGACGTATACGCTGTAAGCTTGTCTATTTTTCATTTATTTTTTTGTAGTACTTTATGACCTATTTATATAATATCGTTAATTAACTGATTCTAATTTTTTTTTAATTTAGTTTCAAACTGCCTATCACCCCGGGAAAATCCTACATATCTACTTCTTAATAGACTTAACAAACCAAAGACAGATAAAGACACTTATAAACGTCTAAGAGCACTATTCCCGAACGGATGCACTCACTATGATCTAACAACAACTCTTCCAAAGGAGTCGACTCGTTTAGCGACTCGCTCAGTCAAGTGCGTCATAATCAACTCAATAGTGGGTGCATTCTCCTCCCCTCCCCATCATGCTCCTTGTATGCAGTTTAGCTGCCTTGCTGTCTAACAACATACGGTAGTGGCAGCAATTACTGCTTACTAATAACCTCTGACATTACCTTCCCATTCACAATCTGACTGTTTATTTTATAGCCTATTTGAATACTCTCCAACCTCTTTTTGAAATCCAAGAAACGATTATAGAAATTCAGAAATGCTTAAGTTGGTCTTCCAAGTTTTATTAGTGAATATAATTTCAGACATGACCCTTTGCATCTTTTACTTGCTGCAAATGGGAAGTATACCCTATAACTGTGGCTATCTTGAGAAGTAGACCCTACAGCTGTGGCTTGTGGCTGTCTTGAGAAGTATAGTATACCCTAAAACTGTGGCTATCTTGAGAAGTAGACCCTACAGCTGTGGCTTGTGGCTATCTTGAGAAGTATAGTATACCCTAAAACTGTGACTATCTTGGAAGTATAGTACAGTATACCCTAAAACTGTGGCTATCTTGGAAGTATAGTATACCCTAAAACTGTGGCTATCTTGAGAAGTAGACCCTACAGCTGTGGCTTGTGGCTATCTTGAGAAGTATAGTATACCCTAAAACTGTGGCTATCTTAAGAAGTATAGTATACCCTAAAACTGTGGCTATCTTGAGAAGTAGACCCTACAGCTGTGGCTTGTGGCTATCTTGAGAAGTATAGTATACCCAAAAACTGTGGCTATCTTTAGAAGTAGACCCTACAGCTGTGGCTATTTTGAGAAGTAGAGCCTACAACTGTGGCTATCTTGGGAAGTATGCCCTACAACTGTGGCTATCTTGGGAAGTATGTCCTACAACTGTGGCTATCTCGAGAAGTAGACCCTATAACGGTGACTATCTTGAGAAGTATACCCTACAACTAAGGCTATCTTGAGAAGTAGACCCTACCGCTGTGGCTATCTTGGGAAGTATACCCTACAACTGTGACTATCTTTATAAGTAGACCCTATAACGGTGGCTATCTTGAGAAGTATACCCTACAATTAAGGCTATCTTGAGAAGTAGACCTTACAACTGAGGCTATCTTGAGAAGTAGACCCTACCGCTGTGGCTATCTTGGGAAGTATACCCTACAACTGTGACTATCTTTATAAGTAGACCCTATAACGGTGGCTATCTTGAGAAGTATACCCTACAATTAAGGCTATCTTGAGAAGTAGACCTTACAACTGAGGCTATCTTGAGAAGTAGACCCTACAGCTGTGGCTATCTTGAGATCAACAGTGAAAAAGCCAGTTAACGTAGACAGCCCTGTGAATATTTGTGTAGGAAAAGTCATTCCCGACAACTTACATAATCATATTTTTAACAAGCAGGGAAACGTAAACTATCAGTTTATATCCGATAAAAGAAGTTGATTGAAAAGGAAAACTCGATTTCCCAACGATTACTTACTAAAAATGTTTGATGTGAAAAATAAATCGATAACAAATTAATCCATTAGTGAAGTCAACAAAAATACAAAGATTGGAAAGGTAAAAAATAAATTAACCCGAAATTCAGATACATAGTTTTAGTAGGATTTTTGATAGTGATATTTCTGTTCAATGTGATTCTCTATGTTGAATTCAGTTTTAGACCTTTAGTATGCAAGTGAAAATCATGTTTTGACATAGCCAAAGGGTAAAATAACGGCTCAATAATATCTCTTATTCAGCCTATAACGTCCTTTTAAAAATAAAAACTAATACAGTTTTCATCATTAATAGTATTTACAACTCTAAGAACAGCAAAATCCTATAAGAGATTAAGTCTGCCCACACCAACCATAGTAATACAGCTTTTACTCTATTGTAGAAACAGACATTACGAAAACCACCTAAACCTTCCAACAATATAAACTACTATTAGCTGATAAAGCCGCGTCATATTATATTGAGACGTTGCAACACAAGTGTATACCTATTGTGAGCAAGTGATTTGCCGAGAGAATTATTCATAAAAGAGTGGGTGTCAGTCGGTGGGCGTGAGAGTGCTTCAGACGCAACTACCAATTGTCTCATGTGAATTGCTAATGACAACATAGTCTACTAACCACCTACATCTAGGCAGAAACATAAAATAGCCTAATATGCTTTCATGGTGTTCGAGCTGTTGAACTTACTTGATTTTAGGGACTTTTCCTTAGACTTTTTTGCTATAAGGCTATTAACATCCTCAGAGGTAAAAAAAAATTGGCTTTGAAATTTCTATTTATATGTGTCTATGAAAACAACAACTTAATTAATTTTGTTTTTTTTTAAGAATTTTTGTGTGAATGTGTTAGACTGGATAAACTTCGCTAACCCACAGAATTGGTTAAATGTACAGTGTTCTAAGGTTTTACAATTTTTCAAAAATTGATTTTTTCAAATTTTAAACCCTGAAACATTAAAATGCAAATTTTATTCCCTAATCCGCCAAGTTGAACTTAAAAACACACAAATATTTTTATATATTGAAGCGCAGCTATACAATGTTACGGAGAAAAAACAATTACTTGTAAATTTCTGAAGTTTTTTTTATGGAGAAAAAGTAGTAAGTTTTGGTTGTAGTTTGCTCGTGTATGGTTATATTTTGATTAAAATATGGAAAACATAATATTAAGAGTAAATAATAGTGAATATAATAAATTTAAGGAAATCGTTTGGAAAATCCAATCAGACAAAGGAAATTCCCCTAGTCTGCAGGTTTACTATGGCGAGGGTATGTTTACCATTGTGATAAGCACACATAGAATATAGGATTAAAATTACCAGACGATCTTTTACCCACAGAAATATGAATTTCTCAAAGCTTTAGTGTTGATTGAACACACATGGTATGACCACTAAATATTTTGCCAGCGGACTGTACAAATGACAGCTCGACCTGTACACAGTTCAAGGGGACTAACAGGTTTTGAGTGGCACAATTAAACAACTCACTCACTTCTCAACCTTCTGGTTCAAACTGATCAATAACATAAGATGTCTATACTGCGGAAACCGCTCAGAAAATAAATAATTAGATAGATCTTAAGCATATTTTTCAAGAGGTAGGCATTACTAAACAAAATAGGATAATACTGTATTTGGGAGTTTCACCAATTAACTTAAAACACAGTAGATTGTTGAGAATACCCTATGCATTTTGTTAAGTCTTCCGCACTGTTGAACAAGCGAATGAAATAATTATCCAGAACCACGGGACGAGGAAGTAATAGGTGAAAAAGTAAAAGTATTGTTTTGGTGATTACCAGAAAGCTAAAGAACGTTCCTGACTATTATTGCAAAGTAACAGTGTTTTCCATCTCTATTTCATACCCATAGCAAATTAGCCTAAAATGAATAAACAGTCAATCCTTATTTGATTTCTGAATTTGTGTGATTTATTAATTCTTTGGGGGCATACCATAATAACACATTGTAAAATAGTAAAAAAATTGTCTGGAAAACTTTTCCTGATCAAAACTTGTAGATTCGTGGATACATGTTATTCACAGTACAGAGTAGAAAAACGTACAAATACGAATTGCATAAACAATGACTAATAATTACACAATCTGCAGAGAAGATCCACATAACAAAACAACACCCTGGTAATTATCCCTGTTATGTTTTAATTACCGGTAATAAATGTGATATAAGAACCTCACAGACGATTCTCACAGTCTGATTAACATTGTCAGTGATTTGCAGTGAGCGTAACCAAACAGGTACGTCCCACGTTCCCAGTCACGGTGTGACGGCTCCGACCTTGGTCCGGGACCTTAGCCTTCAATTAAAATATGCAACCGGCAGCAAATCTTTATAGCCCGGGCGGTCGTTACTCACCGCTAATTTACCCAGACTCGTTATTTAATGTTCCTGCCATATTTGTACCTAGCCGCCTTTCCTGTCTCGTCTCATTTCACCGTCATTATCCGGCCATTGACGACTCGTCCTTTTGGTTTCGCCCGATTAATATGGGTACTTTGTAGGCAAATGTGCGTAGACGATGGGGTTTATTTCAAACAAAGATTATAGGCACTAAATACTTGGATGAAAGTGAAATTTAGTCATTAAAGTTCAAGTTTTATGTTGTACTGGTTTTACCACAAATGCTTAAATAGTAAAAACTGGTCATCAACTGCTGCACAATTTGGATTAATTTTGTTTAGAGAGGTAACTACTGTACTTAAATAAAACTTGAACAAATAACACAAAGTAGTTTTCATTCATTTGCCACATACGTATGAATAAACAGGTTATATGATACTGAAGCTAGTTAAAATACATTTAGGGATTTGGACCGTTTCCTTCTAAAACGTTATAAAATGCCAATGGTGTACAATACAAATTTTTAAATAGGATTTTAATAACGTTTAACTTGTAACAGTCCCGTAGTTATATTATTATATAAATAAAGAAAATTGACCTACCAATATACTAACTTATGATAAGAAATGAAAAAATATTCGTAATTCCGATAAATAAATAGTTTTTGTTAGTTTTTCAGAATTTTATACCTCAAACTATGTTCAAGATTGTTTTTAGTTATAAACTTAAACAAAACATCTACATTAATTGAATAAGTTATTTTCTGTAATATTTTCCAAACTTTAAACGCTCCATAACATATCCAATAGTGTTTCAAATTTTTCCCAATTGTCACAGAGATTCAAATACAGATTACTTTGAAAGCATTAAACAAGAAAACCAGAGACGGTGGCTTAGCTACTGTTTGACAAATGGAGTCGGCTATTAGTTAAGAATTTCACGACCTTGACATCTTGTCATAAACCGGTCACACCAGTCTGGTTCTGTCTCTGTCAACAGTCAACTGGCTTGCTTCACTGCACTCGACAAATACCTGCACAGTGCATGCACCAATAGCAGCCTCTCTACACACAGTGCAAACATACCAACTGTTCTTGCTATTAATTAGTTCTTCAACTATAAAAATTATTTAAAAATACACCCACTGCATGTAACCTGCAGACTGTTAGCATTTCTATTTGATCAGATTTTCACAAAAATATTATCTTAATTCACCCGGCGCAGCAAACCTCCAGACAAAACAAATTATTTACCATTTACCTAAATGGGGGTTTTACAAAATAATTCCCTTAAAATTGTTATATTTCTTTTTCTTTAAATGACAATAATTTTTATGAGTAGGCTACGAAGGTTTGCTGCTTTGGAAATAAAGTGTGTTTTATTGAAATGTTAATAGCTTAGTATGAAATAAACAAATAAGTCGAAATTGATAAAAATATATATATACTGTATATATCCCTAAAAGAGCAAACTACAGTTTATTCACACTACACAGGAATAACATGTAATTTTAAATTTACAGTGTTTAGTACTTTTTCTGTAACCATTAGAGGTATACTACAAAGTCTTAATGTACAATTTATTTTTGCAAGTCCTACAAAATAGTTTAGACCTAATTGTTTTAAGAACCAAAATTGGGAAAAACCTATTTTTAACACATAAAACCCTGTTTCCATGGCCCCTGATCATGCTGGTTTGCGAACTCTTTTGAATGAATGTACCCTAGTAGGTTTAATCATTTTTATGTTATTAAGTTATTGTGCTAACGTGCGTAAGTAAACAGCCAAACTTTGAAAAGGTCAAATTAAGGATATAATCAAGAATAAATGTTCCAAAAAACTTCATCAACCAGATATCCGCCATTTTGGATTTTTTACATAAACATTTCTATCTTTAGATTGTTTCAACCAATCTTTGTTAAACTTGGAATGTATATTCTTAAGGTACAATAGTGAGATACCTATGTTAGAACAAAAAGTTAACTTATTACAATTTAAAAATTTAATTTTACTGAAAAAATGGTTAGTCTTATGAAAAAGTTTTTAGAAACTTTTTATTTAGCATTTAAATTCCATGATTATGGAAGGTTCCTAAATATGCATTGATTATTCATAGAATATTAATACGGTAAAATTTTTCTGTTTGTTTTTTTTACAAAAATAAGTACCGGTAATTACTATATAAGCAAATATTTAATCAACTTCTTTTTGATAGTTAAGCTAGTAAGCCTAGCAAATGTTAGCTAATATAATATTCTTACAAGACAAAATAAGTTGATTACAATAAAATATAGAAAACCCCAGGTATTTATTGTGCAACACTTCATAAAAAAATAATCAGATTGATAAGAGAGCTCTAAAACCAAATGGCCTCGATTGAGAATTGATGAAACTTGTTTGTTAGCAATAACTTAACTATCGGCTGGGTGATATTTAACATGAAGACTTTAAATTTAGTTTTCTTTCACAAAATCACACCAGTAGTGCGGTTTGGGTCCGGCTCGTATCAGATGAAACTGTTTTGACTGTTAAATCTTATGGCAGCTTTCACACTAGTGCGGTTTTACCTCGACAAATATAAACCTCTGTCCGGGTGCAAAAACACCAAGACGATCTTAAACTTCCAATGCAGGCTCGTATCGGATGGGTAATATAACATATTAGCTCTTATGTACGCTTTCACACTTGCATGCATTCAGGGCTGGTTTAATCCCGGACTTGGTTCTCCAATACTTAAAAAAAATTGTTTGTACAAAATGAGGAAGAAATTGACATAAAGCGCTTTTGATTACTTTGGCTTTTTATTATATTTTGGTTTGGTTTGGAGGCGGATGTGGGGCAATACCTGGGGGCTGCAGCAAATCATTTTTCATTTACTTGGTTAAATTTTTACAAAAATATTTCACTAGACACGTAGGATTTATTCCACATTTAAATAACACTAGGTTTAACGAGTCCTTAGGGTTTCTTCTATAGGGAAGGTAATGAAGTTTTGTTTTAGCTAAAACCTCATAAGTTAATACATGCACATACATACATAAATCAGAATTTGAACTACAGTACTACTGTTTTTCTTCTCTGGGGCCAAGAAACCAAAAAAATTGGTCCTAGTCTAGGTGTTGTACCACCACGAAAGAATCTTCTTCCCTGTCTTTGCTAAATCAATGAAAGCATAACATAGTTATGTTGTAGTTATGGTAGAGATGTGTGTGTGTTTAGAGTTTAAATTAGATTGTCTTGAACAGTCTACACAAGTTTAAGATCTTCGCTTCGTCACCCCATAGCTGAATCACAGACTTGGCAACGGAGGTAGCGGCTGCTGACATCACAGAAGTGGCTATGGCCTAGCTCTGAGTTTAGCACTGAGGGGTGTAGATACGTAAGATTCCAACCCGATCAAATATAATTCATATTCTTGGCTAAGTTACTTACTTACTTGACTCAGTACTATTCGCTAAAAGCTTGAGTGACGAGTATCAAGTGAGAAATTTGAGCCCAGCCGAGCTTTTATTCTTGTGATCGCAGAAAGCGTCTGCAAAAAATCGCTCGATCTAAAATTCCCAGTGTCCCACTGATCACGTAAGACGATTAAAATGTCCCTGAAACTGGGGGACAATGATGATGTCTCCATGTCCATAGATGTTCACGTTTTCGCAGCAATCTTGAAAGCCGATAAAGTTTTCTTGGCGACCATAGCGTATAATCATGCGAGTGCCGCGATCACGGATAATAGTCGTGATGACAAAGTGTTGAATGCACACCCCCCCAAAATTATAACTACTTAACACGTTTGCTGCCAAGTGCTAGATACCGGGACGGCGCCAAGAGCTGAACTAGTGCTCGCTGCTGATACACTGAATTGCAGTAAAAACAACAGTAGTTATACTGGATAGCAATGTTCTGCAATAAAACAGGCTTTAGACATAGTACCAAGCGATTCTGATAGATAGCAGCACGACCCAGGTTGCAGTCGGTAGTAGTGTCGCTATCTAGCAGAAAAGAGGTGGGTAAAAGCCCTGTTCTATACCCCCCTGTGTCTCTGGTGGTGATTTTGGGAAACTACATATTCTATTGTCAGAAAAGTACGTCCCCATGAGCTGCAAAGATATAAGACGCTCGTGACGAGCTGGCTGATCCATGAAAACATTAAACAACACAACAATAAACGGTGACGTTCCAGAACGTCCCTAGCTACTGGCGCCGTGGCCCCGCTGACGTTCCGGAACGTCCGTAACAGCGAACGTGTTAGGTTAATACTATTTTTTACTGGTAATTATCTATAAAAAAATCATAATGTAACACAATTAATACAATTGACAATTCCTTGATACTCCCCTTATCTTTTTCAAACCTAGGATCCCAATCGGCCTGTTTCTAATTATATTTGAACAAAATTCACGACTTGATCACCGTATTAAGGTTTTCAGATTCGATTGGGTACCCTGTTAGTTTATAAGGAGTGGGCTAGTGTCTACAAGTACAGTACTGCTAATCTATATAATTTTGGACAGTTTGAAATTAAGCTGTCACCAAAGTGTTATCTTGCTAAGAGCTGTTGAGCAGATGTTTTAACTGATTAGGTTTTAGTTGATTTCAAGTATTTGTAATTCGGTTGATAAATTATTGTTTTGCGTCTTTCAAAGTTCATCTGCTGTTAAAGTGCCATTTCATTTGCTAGAGCTAATGGGCATTTGTGTAAGCGATAGGTCATATGTGACAAGACTGTATATATTTCCCAGTATCGCAGTTAAATAGAGGATACTTCAGATGTTAGTCAGTTATCAGACCATGGTGAGTGTTTTACAAAAAAATTCACAACACTACTATGTTTACAATAAATAAAAAATGTATGTAACCACTCACCTTTGAAGGTGTTTTTTCTTGTTCTGTGCTGGGTTTCGACTTCCGTCTGAAGTTCCTCAGCTTGTTAGTAGTCTGAGGGGATGGTTTCTCAGCACTTTTAGGAGGGGAGACGACTTTTGCAACCCGACTGTTTTTAACACTTTCACTAGTCCTATTGTTCACTTTCACTGGAGACTTGACGTTTTTTGTTTCTGATCTCAAATTTGCTAAACGCGCTGAGCCTCGTAGAGAACTAGGGCGGCTCACTTCTTTGACTAGTTTTGTGCTGTTATTGACGACTTTAGTAGGTTTTTCTTCAACAACCGATTTCGAACTTCTAGAAGCTACCTCTTTCTTTTCTTCAAAGACCCGCTTTTTCTTTTCTTCCACTTCCTTTACAGGGCTCTCAATTATTTTTTCTTTAACAGGGCTCTCATCTTTCACTGGTTTTGTAGGCTCTTCGTCCGGTTGTTTCTTTACTTCAGGAGTAGGTGGCGCCTGTTTTCTTGGCTCAATCTGTTTTCTAGGTCTTGGTGACCTACAGCTGCCTTGACTTGCATCGGAGGATTTGTCTGCTTCTTCATCTGACGAAGAATTGCTTCTTTCTTCACTACTCGAACTAGAAGATGATGATTCTTCCCTAGCTGGTGGTTTTTTGGTAATCTTCAAAGCTGATATTTTTAATTTCAGACCACCCTGAAACAAGAAAGTAGAATATGTATAAGTTATTCAACAAGACTGATTCAAGGTATAGCAGTTAAGCTTGCCTTAGAAAAAAAGTCTAGGTAGGTTAGGTCATATTACACACCGAAAATACACAATAATTCGTCGCTGAGTGACTTTAAAGTGTAGGCAATATTAGTTGCAGTTACTGCAATAAAAAAGTGTCCCCAGTGGACGAAATATTATGAGTTTTCTCTATCTTATGAGTACTTTAGCCTTCCTGAACCTTATGCTATCCCTTGGTTCTAAATATTACCAAGGCTAATATTATCCAAGGCAAACATGAGACAGCTGGAATTTAAAGATAGCCGACTAGCACAGGATGTTTAGTGCTTTGACTCCAACAGGACATCATGTAAGTACTATGATGTGCCTAAGACAGCCACCATTGTACATACTGAATACTAAAGGTTCATTTACACTATCGGCCAGTTAGAATGACTAAACAGAGGATTGTACATAAATAACATAGATGTATGTCATGACATTTCCATAATAGATGTAGGAAAAGAGCTCTCATCACAGATCTAAATCCAAGGTGTCTTCAACAGCCCTGTTTTGAAGTACAAATCTAAAGGAAAATCAGCAAGACAGCACTCAACGACTAACTGCTCCACAGGCTTACTTATCTTAGACTATTTTTCTCAAAGGCTCCACAATAACTTTAAAAATCAAATACCCCAAAGAGCAGCATACTGTTATGGCTGATAGATCAACAACAATAGCAATGATCTGGATGATGGCATATTATTCAGAGGAATTAACAAAAAAAATACAACAACTGCAATCTTCCCTGTTTTTTTTTCAAACACCTTTGACTGCTTTAACATTGATATGTTAATAAAACAGCTTGAAGACAATGGAGTAATAGGAACAGAAAAATGTTTAAGAAGCTATCTCGCTGGGAAAACTCAATAGGTCAAAACTCAAACAATAGGAAGAGGAATAACAAAACAGCTTCTGCCGTCAAACTAAAACCAACAGAAATTGGATTATACATTGCCATTAATAGGAAGCAGAGTACTGTCAAGCAAATGACATCTTATCCTATACATCAACAAAAACAAAAAAATTTCTATGGCGGAAAACAGCTTCTTCCCCAAAGCAGGGATTCATTAAAACACTATCTCAAAGCCATCACCCTTGGGGTACCTCAAGGATCTGTTTTAGGATCTATCATGCGTCAGTCTAGGATCTATCTATTCTTTGTCAGTGATTTTCCAGGATAGCTAGAAAATTACTGCTCAACGCTAATGTATGACGAGACGGTACTTAAGCTGCAAACCCTCAAACTAAAACCACCAGAAATTGGATTATACATTGCCATTAATAGGAAGCAGAGTACTATCAAGCAAATGGCATCTAGTCCATACATCAACAAAACAAAAAAAAATGTTTCTATGGTGGAAAATGGGAAAGACATCAGAGCACCCAAATTTGAAAGAATGAACCTTGTCAAATATCTTGGAATTGCTAGTTATAGAGCCTCAACTGGAATATGTAGAAAACTTAAGTGCATCATTTTAAAACGCACAATAAAGGTGGCCAGCCTGAGACTCCTGAATGGATCAGAGTGTTCACATTTCTTCAAGTCAGTCCAACTTGTGACCTAAGCGCAGGGTTCCCTCTGCTTCTGGCATTCACTTCTTTTATGACCTAGACCGCATCTCGAGGTCTTTTTTGCACGGAGAATACCCTGGATGAAATGTGACACACAGGTCCAATTGTCCTCACTCACCGTCATCATCGATATGACCGTGTTCACTGACAGCAGTCCTACATTGTTTTGAGTCTCAAGACAGGGCAGCGTGTGTGTTTTGCAATGTTGGGAGTGCCTGGGCAGTAGATGCAATCGGGCGACACAGCTTTGTCCATCCTGAACAGGTATGACTGGAAAAATCCAGGTTCCGTCGGAAATTGGACAAAGTAATAATCCACTTCTGCTGGTTAACAGAATGCAGTACTTGTTAAATCTGTCTCCTGGTCCAGCGTCCCTGTGGCTTCCTCTCCCCCGTCAAAAGTGTGGTGGGAATGACTCGGTTCGGACACTGTTGGATAGGTGGATGCCACTCTGAGTGTTGCTTGACGCTGCACTCATGCGCGCCACATCCTGTACACCTGACTGAGTGTGTCTGCCCACACTTCCACACCGTACAGGAGTATGAACTGGACCACAGACATCTACAACCTTCTGTGACTGGACTGTGGATCTCCAACATTGGCCATTAACCGGCTAAGGGAAGAAACCATCTTAGCGGCCTTGTCTGCCATTTGGAAGATCTGGTCCAGCCAACTAAGATTTCAGTCCACCATGAACCCAAGATATTTGGCAGCACAAACGGTTCGGACTTAAACGTTCTCACGGATCAATGGTGTCAATCCTCTTTTTGGTCAGAATCACGTTCTTGGTTTTGCTCAAAGGATGCGAGAGTCTGCCATCCATGCTTCGATGGTGCACATGACTCTGTTCAGTTTCAACTGGGCCAGTTCAACGCTACGTGCAGCTATTAAAGCCACAACATCATCTTCGTACCCAACTATAATGGTTTTTTCAGGCATTCGACAGACCTCAAGAGGCTGTCGTAGCTGACGGTTCCAAGGGTCTGGGCCGAGTATAGAACCTTGAGCGGCACCAGAAGTGACACTCATGGTCCGGTAGCCTTCCCTAATGTCATAAAATGAGGCGGAACCGAAGGTAGTCCTCTATGATGCGCATGAAGTATGCCTGCACGTGGAAGGTGTTCTTCAGCGCGTCAAGCATATCGCACCACCTATCGGAATGAAATGCATTTCCCACAACAAGTGTTACGAGCAGCACAGCCCTACAAAACTAGTGGTTAAAATCCTCAGCTCGCTTCACCTCCTTAATTTAAACTGTTGACCACCCCTTCCTATAGCCATACTGACGAGGGGACCGCAGCACCCACGGACATTCAGTCGGGAACGGATCAACTTCTCTAGGACTTTCCCAGCTGAGTCCAACATACAGAGAGGTCTGTAAGAGAATGGCAGGTCTGGGTCTCCCTTCCCCTTCCCCATGAGCACAAGCCTTACTGTTTTCCAGCTGGAGTGAAACACAATGGAGCGAGACATTGTATGTGTTGTGACACAAATTTCTAGGGGGGGAATAAACTAGTATTCACCAAGTCAGGCTAGGCCTACCCCTAGAACCGGCCACATTCAAATTTCTTCCCCGGAGTGCTCAGAAGGAGCCGAGAAAAATCCAGGGGTCGATACGAAGTTGTCACGGCTTTGACTGATCAATTTATTTAAAATTTAATCGAAGGCTCAGAGCTCAGGAAACGTTCAGGAAATCCTGCAGACGCTCAGTTGGAGCTATCTATCATCCTTACCTTCGTTAAAAGTGTTTTGGTGAATTTTGCCTAACCTTTGGAATGACTCTGTAGGGCCAACGAGTATTCAATCTTAGCCAACGTGATGTAAATACTCGTATTAAAATGCAACTAATTAGTTAAAGACGTTGGTAATCGATCTAATATCGAATGTAAGGTAAAACAATTCCTACAGAGTCGTCGGGGCCTAATTAATATAACTGAACTGATAATTTATTGTGATAGGTCTAAAATAAATTTAGTATTAATTTTCGTAGCTGATTATTCAACTCAGCCTGCTCCCAAGACTAGATTCTTTCACCCGCCAAAGACGGGGTTTAGAACTCAAACGACAAGTCTCGGGGTATTAAATCGGCGAATTAATTAGAATAAACGGACATAATAATCATTCGTGGAAATCGTAATTTTGAAACCAGTTGATCTAAATCAAACCAAACGATAATCACCGCTAGTCACTGGTAGGCAGGAACTGGCGGGTCTAGAATCAAGTCAGCGAAATTTAAGTTATTAAATTTAGTTATTGAAAATCAAATTTGGAAACGGGAATGCGAATGTTAAACGGAAATTTAAACGTAAATCGTAGCAATGTGATTAACTAATATAGCTAACCTTCTATCGGCGATCGTCAAATCGTGCAAGCGTTGATACCGGGCGAATGTAACGACGAAGTTACTTTGAAGACGGCGTACGAACGAATAATCCTGTCTTGGAGTAAAATCCTTCGTTCGTGCCCGCTCGAGGCTTACGCGCTCAAGCGGCGAACCTTAGTACTACTAGATAACAGCTGATCGAATTCACTTGTTGAGCTGGTCTAGTTTCGTCTGTCGTCTGTCAACAAATAAACACCAGTTTGGGGTTATGTCGTCGGCGGCGTTAAATATCTGTAAAATCGGCCGGTTTAACTTTATTATGTGAAACGAAGTGCTATTATGAATAAATATGTAGTTGTGGATGTGTTTGTGTACTTCACTGTGAATAAAAATAGGCATACGTTCTTTGGCCCATAGCCCAAGCTATGGCCAACACATAGGCCTAGGAGTAGGCTATTGTGGTTAAAAATCGGGTAAGTTCTGGTGTTCATTTATTCGTAGTACGTTTTTACCCCCCTTAAAATTTGGTACCTTACAGTGTTAAAAAGAATCTGGGGATTTATCAATAAAAACTTCTTGAGGGCTTCACTGGGTACCCCATCAGGTCCAGGAGCCTTGTTGTTGTTCAGAGATAGAACGCCTACCTTAAACTCTTCAAGACTGAACAGTAGGATGTTGTCAACCCTTCCGAACTCCCGCAGTGGACATAGTGTGTGAGTCAGGAAAAGGGGGTTGACTATCCTCTCCATAGTGAAAAGCTGATATCTTTAAGGATAAGAGAGATATGAAACCCCCTTACAAACTTGCATAATTTATAACATGTAGGCCTATGAAACACTGCATTTAATATCATTAACGAGTTCTGAAGCTTGTATTTAAAAAAATGCTCATCAGTTTGTCTGTATCCATTTATATACTATTCCTTTATTCATTAATTTTTTTTCATTTACATCCATACAAAATTTGATCATCTTCTGTACAGTAGGGCTATACCGTGTTAGTCTGCCCTTTTGGTATAACCTGAGCTATGAAGCTGGGTGAACATACAAACAGTACCTACACAACATGTATGTAGGTCTCGAATTAAGGAGGAATCAAGTATAAAAAAGTGTTCCAAGCTCTAAAGAAGTAGTTGTAAAAGAAATAATCAAACAAATGGGATGAAATTTTTATTGTGCTAGGCACCATAATTCACCAATGGGGTAGTGTCTTGAAGTGAGGAGATTCTGTATAGGCCTAGGGATAACAGCTCAGAGTGACCACAGAACACCTGGAAAAATTAACAAATTTTTCCCATTTCTCCCTGCAGCAATATCTTTGAAGTAGTCAAGTGTACTATTTTACTAGGAGTGCGGGTCCTAGTTATTTTCAGGTTGAGTCAAACAAAAGTTTAGCCGAGGGATTGGTTTGGGACAAAAATTATCATCAGACCAAACTTAGTCGAGTTGAACCAAGCAGAATGTATATTTCTGTAAAGGCAGAAATGTGCAATAAAAATGATACGATCTTGAGCGATTCCAGAAGATATTCACAGCTGTGCCGTAATGATGGGAGACGATGACGTAGCTGTGACCGCAGCATTACTGTTCTCTATTATGCTGCGACCCCAGACTATGTTCTCAATATGGCCCTGACGGCTAAAGATATTCTTGAATTTAACTAAGGAATATATTTTTTATTTCACCAACACTGCTTTGGCTAAGGATGTTCTCAATCTTGCCATGACAAAAGATGTTCAGGATTTCACCATGGCAGCAGAAGACGTTCACGATTATTTCGTGACCACAGAATATGTTGTCGATTTTACCTAGACTGCAGATTATGTATTCCATTTTTCCCTGACTGCAGACGATGTTCTCAATGGTTTAACAGTCAGGGTTTTTATGGATCAATGGAATTCATGATTCATGATGATTTTCAAAATTCCAGTTCTGTAGCCGCACAACTGAAGGTGTTAGTCCTTACAGTAAATATGTTGTACAGCAGAAAACAATTAGGTAGCGTATATGAGATTTTATAGCGGTAGGCCTACCTGGTCCTGGATAGAGAAGTGTTTAGGTGGTTGTCCGTTGGTGGTAGAATGCTCCGAGCCACTAGAACTGCTGTTGGAGCTACAAGAGCTGACCTTGGTCCTGACTGGAGAAGCCTGTGCCTGTTTTTCACTTCCACACAGAGACCACCAGCTGCTGTGACTGTGGCTGTCTCCCTGTAAACACAAACTTTCTGTTAGTTTCATAAGCATTACAAATCTACGAAATCAGAACTCCTAAGTAACACATCATTAAAAAATATGACATTACACCATCTAAGGTCGTTCTTCATTGGGTTCCACTTTTTTTCAACATCTAATTTATTGGATAGCTTGATATTTAGGCCTACTACATCAAAATGAGGACTAAACCCTGTACTATTATTTACAATACTGGCCACATACATTTTATGTTTAAGGATATCTTAATCCCTTTCTACAACATTGGAGCAGTTAATTCGACTTGTAACATAAATATAAATAAATAAGGCAGCTAAAAGGATTACAAATTGTATTGTTCTTATTTATAACCCTAGTTCCCAATAACCCTACATTTCACAAACTCGACACCCTTCCAGTCCACATTACGCTTAGTTTTCGGGACTCTACTGTAATAATTTATTATACATCAGCTTTCTTGTCCCAACTCTGACTGAGACATATATTTTTTCTATGAATAAGATATCAAATAGCTCAAGTGGACAATGATCATAAATTTCTTTAAGAATGTACTGGAGATGGAGGTATCTGCATTTTCTTCCTCGATCACTGCACAATCCTGAATATCTTCCCAGTCACAGAAATATGATCACTGTCGTCTGTATTCCCGGCAAAATTCTGATCATATCACACGGCAGTGCAGTCATTCCCCAGTTGTGTAGGAGTCTTTATCGTCTTTCGCGGTTGTGTAGATGTCATTATCGTCTTCCACCGTAAGCAGAATCCTGAATACCTCCCACGGTAATGGAAACATCACTGGGCCTAAATTCTGATTATCTCCCGTGGTCGTGAAGACATCATTATTTCATGGAAAAATCCTGAATATTTGCTGCAGTAACAAAAGCATCATACCAGTCTTGTGCGATTCCGGCAAAATATTCGATTCCGGTCATTATTGTCGTCATCCGCGATAGAGGCCACATCCTAAACATCTAGCGCAGACATGTATCTATCATCATCGTCTCTTGCAGTAACGGAAAAGTTATCGTCTTCCACAATCACGGTAACAATTTAAATATCTCCCGAGGCCATGTTGACATAAATATTGTCTTCTACGATCACAGCCAGATCATGATCATCTCCCATGGACGCAGAAATCATTATTGCCTCTTGCTGTCACGGAAAAATTATAACAATCGTCTAGTGTGGCCGTGTGGACATCATCATCATCGTCTTCTGCAATTGTGGTAAAATTCTAATCATTTCCCATGGCCATGTAGACATCATTATCATCTCCTACAGACGTGTGTAGATCATTTTCTTTTCCTGCGTTCATGGAAAAATCCTGAATTTTCTCTGCTGTAACTGAAATATCATCCTCGTCTCTTACAATGCTAAAAAAATTATGAACATCTACTGCGGTCGGTTGGTAATTATCTTCTGTGAAGTTGGCTCAGTTCTGATCATCTCCTATGGCTGTGGAGACATCATAATTGTCTCCTACGGCCACGGTAAACCTCATTGTGCAATAACGACGAAATATTGAATAACTCCTGTAGTCATATGGTCATTATCATTGACTTATTTTGACAATCGATCTCGATAACAATACCAATCCAAATATCGTCAATATCGGGAATCAACACATCCCTACCTACTACTTTAGTACCAATTAACTAGTTGTTCAAAACGTAGTAAATAAGTTGATGGATAATCTTAAAGCTATTTCGGCTGCATGGTTGTAGAGTATTGGTTCTTAAAATAAATATTTTGCCAAGTATTAGCTGGTCCGTTACCTCAGAGTCAGTGTTGGATTCTCCGCCTGTGTCGGAGCTCGAGTCTGCCTCAGTATCAGACCCGGAGCTCGAGTCACCACTAGGTTCCGGAGGCTCTGGCTTGGGTGTCAGAACCGGAGCAGGCATCGGGGTCAATGGCTCCTGGACAACATAACACTAAATTAGTCATGAATCGGTTCGGATTTTCTCTGATTGGTGACTACCAATCAGAGACAAAAAATAACTAAAACAAAAAATAACTGACTAGTTATTTTTTGTTTTAGATAGATAAAATTACCAACCACTAAAATATTAGACAAATTAATATTTTCCTTTGTTGGTGATGCTAGGTTTACATTGTTACAGAAATTACTGCAGGCATTTTTTGTACAAGAAACGTGCATATCATAATGTTATAATCGGTGAAATCTAACAATTTTGAACATCGCTGGCAATAATTAAGGATCGTCATCTCCTGTGATTACAATTAAACCTTTAAAACATCCCCCTCAATCACAAAGATATCATCACTATCTCCTCCATTCAAGACAAAATTATACTCCTGCGATCTAGGTTGAAATTGAAACCACCCAAGAAATCACATCACATTGAAGACTCATCGTGCAATCAACTCAACAACAAAACTTTTCAGGGTTATCAGTACGTATACAAAAGTTATAAATGACAATATGTTGTTTAGAAAAATAAAATATCCCCTCCCCCCACCAAAAAAAAAAAAAATCTCAAAAGCGCAAGTACGCTGCTAAGCTCCTCTGGGCTTCTACCTGCATTAAGCCGCATCCCCACTATGCAGAATGGCATACATCGGCATGACAAGCAGCAAGTGTGGACACATAGCTGGCTTATTACGATCAGTAATGCCACAGGCCGATTCCAAACTGACAGGTTGTCAGTCCATATCAAAGGAAGCCGGTTGGTTTTGCCGTGCGGACACCATCAGCAGTGGGGATGCGGCTTTGGATAATAAACCAGAGAGGCATCTGCCATCATAGACATTACCGTACACTATTGGGTACTTTGGTATTATACGGAGGCCACCCTTATACAGCACGCTGTGTCATGTACCACTTTGTTACGTTGGATTATCATAAATAGAAAGTATGACTCATCTGGTATCGTTTGATTCATAACGAAACGAGAAAATTCCTACAGACATATTTATGATAACCCAAATAAACATAACTGCCGCAGCGTGCTGTAAAATATGTGGCCTACATATAACAGACCTTTTGTTGAAACACAAATGACACTAGTGATTTGACATACTTAAGTTTTTTTTCAAACAATCTTGCCTTTTTCATAAACAATGTATTCTAACATTCTAACAATGGTTAGGCAATTCTGTTTGTAAGAGTTCTGCGGTATGAAAAAATTCAATGTTTGGGAAACACCTTTTTGCCATAGCTTTCTATTTCTTCAGCTTCAATTTCCAGTGCTGTTACTGGTCTAATAATTACTAATAATTAACATCAGGATGTCGCTTTTGTTATTAAGGTTTATTCCACACACCTTGATAGCGTCCATGTCAACAGTTGATGGAAGATCGTCCGGTTCTGAATCCTCGGCAGGCCGATGAATTATAGCACTCCAGGAACTGGCCAGTAAGTCACCAGACACAGGCCCAAACTGCAAATGCCATATTTACAGTTAAATGATTAACTTAGATAATTTACTCCTAAATTATTTACAGTTACGTCTCAACATGAAAGCTAAGTCATAGACTCTCTGATCAGAACAGTAAACTTGGGAAAAAAAGATCATCAGCTTTTGTGGAAAGTTTCAATCGCACGGTGTGGGGATCAATTTGTCAGCGTTGATGGACAGTAAAAACTATACCGTTTTACGATGACTTTTAAATATAAATATCACTATTGAAACTTAATACACAATGTAGGCTAGGCTATATGGAGTTCTTGGGTTGGTCCCTTTTTAGATTCTTTGAGACATTCAATGATGAATAATAAATTCATACAGTCTCCTGTAGGCTAAGCCTCTGGTAGTGCTATCTCCTAAAATAAACCTAACTTAGGGTCGCCGGAATTTAATCCCCCTGGAATTTTACCCTCTGGGCAAAGCTGACGTCACTATGACGTAGTAACCTGAGTGGCCAAAAGTTTGTTCGCGGCCAGAATTTTACCCCCGCAGATTTGGAAGTCTAATGAAAATAGCGAGAGCGTGATTAATTAGATTAGCGATAAAAACCGGAATTTTACCCCCTGTCCATATAACTAGCGTTTAGACAACTAAAGATGTACGGGCCGGATTTTACCCCCGGATTTTTACCCCCCAGAATTTTACCCTCTGGCCGATTTTAGAAATTGAATTATTGATTTCCTTATTTCTGTTTAATTAATTGTAAACATGTCATTATTTAGTAGCCTATCTTTATATTTTTTTTCAAAGAACTGTTCGAAACAATTATCATTCAGTTGATTGTTTATACGTCATATTAACCAACTGTTGGCTTCAAAGATTGAATTCTAATAGGCTACTAGAATCTCAAAATTAAAATTAAAAACCTGTTCGATTAGTTAATGTTACAAATAAATTAATATTGGCTACTTAAAAATAAAATGTTTACTAATAAATTAAAACAGAATGAAGATAATTAATCATTCTCACTAATTTATATATCTGGGCCAGGGGGTAAAATTCTGGGGGTAAAAATCCGGGCCGTACACTCTAGGTTTGTATAATTTGATGTGTTCTGATTAAATTCACAACCATTAAAATATATGTTTAATTCCGCCTTTAATCCATCGAGCTGATGTCGCAAAACTCAAAAGTTCGCGGCCGGAATTTTACCCCCTGGTTTGTTACGTCACGTTTGCCCAGGAGTAAAATTCCAGGGGGATAAAAATTTGCTACCCCCTAACTTATATGCCATTACAGACGTGAAAAATATAGATGTGTAAATTGCGCTCACAATAAGAACTAGGCCTACCCTCAATCGAGATTGCAATGTAATATAATATATCCATCATTTATCATATGTTATATCCTATGTAGTTACCAAGCTAAATGGTACGATGGTTGTAACATACCTTGTTGACCGGGGAGCGCCCCACTCCCAGGGGAGGCGCAGCCGCCTCGTATGGAACATGTTCTGGGTAAACCGGTGTTTTGTCTATATTCATGCTGTAGAGCTCCATAGCACAAGTGCTATGCTGAAGCCTTCATGCCTTCCTTGGAACTGTCACCTATAGGAAGATGTAACAATTATTAAAATAGGTCTACCGTACCTATTAAAAATATAGGTACTATAGTAAATCGTTAAACAAGTTACACAACAAATATAGACCTAGCCTACTATATGTGGCAGCATAATTATTTTGAATTATGAAGATTTGGTAGGCCAATGTGAGCAACTAACTTAAGGAGACGAGTTAAACGTTGTTACAGAAATATACAGGAATATAGCCTACCCTACTGTTTAGGGTTGAATGATATAAACTGATCCAGGTACAGTGAGAAGAATAAATTTCCTTGTAGATACTAGCCCCCAAATTGTCAATGAGGTCAAATATTTTTTAATGGTTTAAATACCTACAGATAGACAATTTATATAAAATTGCAGATGAAGCAACTAGTTTCAGTTCTGCAAAGAGGCATCATCAAGCGGCACAAGGACATTGATTTTCATCTAGGCTACCTTGGAAGATCGGCAAAGTTAATTGTTAAAAATGCATTTAAATGCAAAACATTCACGGTAATTACGCTGATCAGCCTATAGATGAAATGATAACGCAAACCTGGCAGAGTAGTAAGTGGCATGATTAGGCCTATGGCTTCGTAGACGCTAAAAATAAGTTAGTTACTTGTCATCTTTTGCAATGGATTGTACTTAAGTAATGGAATGACACTGTTCTACTCTAACCTCTGTATGACATTTCAAAATTCCGCTTGATGACCACGAGCTTGATTCCAGAAGATAGGTCTAATGCTGTTCCGCATTTGTGACTGTATTAAGATTAATTTAGTGCTGAGAAAGTTAGGTTGGATAAGGATAAGGTAACTTAACTTAAAGTTGAGATTTAGAACTAAGTTGTTAACCTCCAGGCTGTTTCAATTTAAGTTAGTAAAAAACCACCCGAATGTAACTTTAAAAACTTAGTTCGTTCTAAATTAAATGTTGCACTTAATGGCCAGGTGCCTTGCTAAGCAGCTCTTCGGAACTGAATAAAACTTAATAGAGGTTTAGCGGGGGAGGTGTGAGATAAAATTATGTCCTTAAATTGGTTCCTAGAAAGGTGTACATGAGGTCTAGGCAGCTACTGTTATGGTAGGCCTACTCCTAAAGTTGCCGGATGGCAATATCATATATTTTTCTACCTATAAAAACGGCACCCGGAGTAAAACTCAATGGTGTCACTGACGGAGTGTTATAGCACTACCTACATTCCTCCACGCTTCCGCTACAATATCATTCTTTCTTCGGTTATAGGTACCTTTTGTTCTTGTCAAAAAGCATTTAAGTTAACCTTATTAAGTTGGTTATAGCCATAAGTTAGGCTGCACTTTACTTGACGTCCTACACTCATTCAATTGTTTTTTTCGATTCGATATTTTAATTCGATTGTTTCATTCGATATATCGTTTGGTTAGTATATATCGTGGTTAGTGTATATCGTTAGGTTAACCTTACAACTAACCAAACGATATATTGAATGAAGCAATCGATTAATCGATATATTGATCGATATTTTCATTCGAATGAGTGTAGGACGTCAAGTAAAGTGCAGCCATAAGTTATAGCCTATAGTTCCTAGTTATTTAAGTTAGGACGTATACATTAGGTTTTAATTTAGATCCATAGGCTACGTTCCCATGGTCACTAACTCAGGTTATAGACCTAAGAGCATGGATTTTTTGACTGGCCTAACTTACTTAAGCAATGACATGTAGGCCTAAACTAAGTTAAGTTAAGCCTAAATCATTATTTTGTTAGGTACCTATCAAATTAAATTCATCGATTAACACTAACTTTAGCTTATTTATGGATTTGGCCTAGAATCAAATTTGAAAACAATAACTTATTTGTTTGATAGGCTAAGTTAGTAAGTTACAGGTCTAGGCTAGGTTCTGGTTCTAGTCACCATTTTAGCAGACACCAATCAGGAATCAAAGATTGACCTTTCAAACTTGCTATTAAAATTTCACAAATCATGTTTCAGGCAATACAACGCTTCATTAAACTGCAAATCTTGTGGTTTTCACTATTATGGGTCAATGTATTGCGTATACATGTGACTATTAGGTGAAAAAATTATAATAATGTAGGCTATACTAACTGGTTCGAATAAATAAATCAGCTTTTACATTTCTCATCGAACATTGACATTCGTAACAGAATGTATTTTCTCTTGTGAGATCGTTTATCAATACGCATTAAAATAATGTAATGTAATCAACCACTAATAATGTCAACGAAGTTATTCAAATAATAACGAAAGTAACGGTGAGCTTAATCATTTTGTTGATAAAACCAAAATATTGACTTTTGTTTACCTGAATCTTCGCCGTTCTCCATAAACACTCCTGGTTGAACAAAATGGCGGGTAAGAAAGAACACCTTATTTTACTAGTTTGGGGATAAAAACATTCTACAAATTAACTTGTTATCACTGTAACAACTAATATTGTTCACCATAAACACTTCTACCAAATTACTTGCTCTGTAAATGCAATAAATATTATTAATTGCAAGGTAAAGCACTAACGCCTGTAATGGACTCCTTAACGAACATCAGCGCTCTACTAAACTTCTCTTTTCATCGGAGGAAATCGGAACTAATAGTCCAGGTGTTCAGTCTGTTCTCGAAACTGAAACTCAACCTGGTTTCCTTCCGGCTTTAGAGAGCCATTATTTCAAAACTCCAAAATTAAAATTTTACTGTGGTAGTGGTTGGTAGAAGTGGTAGAACCCTCTTAAAGTCCGAGAAATGATATTTCCATATACAGTACATGCCTGGGCAGTGTTTTTTTAAATTTAATTTTATTATTTATTTTTTTTTTTAGATTTTGGCTTTATTATGTAGACATTTATTAGAAAATTATATTTTATGAGTGTACTGGGTCTGAAAGGGTTTTAATATTTTAGTTATAGTATTTTATAATTATTTTTTTTTTATAAATTATAATCACATCATTTTTGTTCTTTTTATTTTTGACCGGCAGCAGGACTATGTCCACGGCCACCTTCAACTCCAGGCCGCAGCCTGGTAGTATTGGCAATGACGCAAGTAGGGTTGTTTAGTGTCAGACCATAAGATAACATGGCAGACAGGGGACATCAGCTCATTTATTCACACTTTATTGATTAAAATTAAAATTTATGAACATAAATTTATTAAAATATTGAAAATAAAACATAGGCCTACAGAATTGAAAACCAAAAAAATATGAATTGAAAATTTGTATCTGTACAAGCAAAGTCAATATTGTCATAGACCAGTAACCAAGCTTTCTTAAATACACAAATACCATTAGCTTCTCCCAAAACAAAACACAGCTGTTACAACCCTACTTGCGACGTTGCCACTTCGACGGCCGCGGCCTGGAGTTAAAGGCGGCCATGCTACATCCATATACACGACCATGGACTTTAAGAAACAATTCGTTGGGATGAATAAAAAAAGCTAAAAATGTTATCTTGTGTTTGATTTCTCAGAACTAAATTTAGAATTAAATTTAGTAATAAACTCAGGTTTTTTTTACAGTGAAATATAATATACTAGTGTCCTTGTTGCTCGAATTCGAGCAATTTCTAAGTATTAGAGTCGTTGTTTTAAAAGGAATAACGTTCATAATTTCTGATCACTTTAAAAGATTCGATCAAAAGATTATGGAAATATTCAAGATGAACATAACAGAATATATTAATTTATCCAGGCTCTCTCGCTTTTCCATTGAAATATTTACGCCAACCCGAATTCAAATAGTAAATATTTCATTTCAACCATGTCAGTAAATGTTTGTAGCAAACTGTAAAATTAGCAAACTTATCGACTGTTTAAAATTAACATATGTTTTTCTTCTCACTTTTAATTTCTGACAACAGCTGGAGTTACATAACAATTTTTGTTTCCCATGTTAATCTTATGGAGAAATACGAAACTTTAAAGGGCCCCAGGTCCTCACTCTCTGATTATTTCCCTAAAAAGAAAGTTTCCTGCACAACTTCATGTTACGCTCTTTCCAATGACACCAAAAACATGTCAATCGGTTCAGTAGTTTAGGAGGAGTAATTGTCACAAAAAACATGCTTGCGTATTAAATAAGTACAAGCTGCTATACCCGTGCGTTGCAACGGGAAGAAAATGTGACCCAGAAAGTTATTAAAGTGGTGCCGATGTGTGTTTTAAAATACAACAACTCTATGATTTAGTATGAAAATATAAACTGATTTGGGTACACTTCCATATCTGTTGGCACAAACAACCGAATGAGTAATATTGATTATTCGATTGTTTAATTTGATATATCGTTTGGTTGGTTAGGTTAGATTAACCTTACCTCTAACTAAACAACTATATATCGAATAATCGTTAACAAAAGTGTAAACCTACTTACTTTCAAACCCCTACTTTTAATGTTAATAGATCCAAAAGAACATGACTACATACCTTAGTGTAGCAATAGCATCAATTGCTTCATATTGATGCTTCATGAATGACATCTTTTACCATAATTCTTCAATTTTAGTCAAGCCTCTTTATACGTAGCTTATTTAAAAAATTACAAAATGAAACTTTGAGCAATACTTTACAAAACGTATACAACCTTTCTTTAAAACCAAACATAACCCTCCTCAATCTACATAGAGCGCCACAAACATGTTTTTCGAGTAAATAAACAAACACCAGTTCATTGTACTGACCAGCTGTTTCATTAAATAAATTAAATTAAATCATCTAAACTTTAGAAGCATGCCAGGCGTAGCCCTTTGGAAATCAGCCTGTGTGGCAGAGCCCTTAAGAAATTCATCCATATCAATACTTTTCGGCAAATCTACATACTCTAAGCTTCATTTTGATGTGCCATATGCCTATATTTTTATTTGGTAAATTACCTTAACCGTTAAAATTTGATTGTATCACTTTAATAATATAATAGATAGATGTGCTAACCGACATATACAGTATATAAGGTTATGAATATATGAATATATATATATGAATTTGAATGGATGGTGTTTTTGACTTCTAGTGACATCAAAATGAAAAAGTAAATCGGTACCGGGTCCAAGTCTTACCATGAGACCTACAACGGTAATAGCATATTCCCTATATTAGAAATTTGCTAAAAAAACAGTGTCCTTGTGGTGGGGACAATTTTTTTCAGGGTAACTTAATCCATTGTAGGTACTGGAACTAAATAAATAAAACGTGAATCCAAAGAAATTATTCCCATGGCAACATGGCAGCTGACAGCACACAATCATTGCAACAATCACTTCTTCAAGATATAACAATAGCCCAATATCTGTTATAGATATTTTCTTCATTTCATAGGGTTTTTCATTTCTTTAAGTTACCAGTTACCGGTATTGTTTATTACAATTTTTTATTTGATAATCAACGGTTAGTGCAATTTACAATGAATACATCATACCACAATCTATAATAAATACAAACAATACAATTACAGCACCTGATATATAACAATTCTTGATTATTGATTCTTCGTTAGTATCTTTGATGAAACCGCTGGTAAAACATCAATTGATTGATTGGATATTAGCTTGCGCAGGTGTGCTGCCAAACGTTTTTCAGCTGTCTGATAATGTACTATTGTTCTTTTTAACTACCTATCATGTGATCATTCAGCCTTACCATCAAATTTACAGCTGTGAAACAAAACAAAACAGTTCTAAAATTTCAAAAAATTATAAATTCTAATAATTTTTCAATTTATGTTTACATTTTAAGAGTGTAATTTGAAATAATGGTGCTGAACTTAGTTTTCTTACAACTCTGTTATGCTTCAATATTAGTTAATTTTAATTTTCTAATTGGTTCATGTACTGTAAATGTTGAACCCACAACTGAAATCCATGTTGTTCATGGTAGGTACCGAGTAGAATATAATTGTTAATGGTTTGTATGTATTGATAACTAATTGATTTATAGCATTTACACAAAAGGCAGTACAATAGTAGGTACCTATCTAAATTGGTACCTATTTTATTACATGTACTTCTAATTTATTGCTACCGAACATTACCCATTTATTCTTACAGATTTTTAGGAAAAGCTACGTCATTAAAATCTAAAAATATACAATATTACAAATACACAACAAAATATGGTACCTCGTCTGTCTTCAGTCTTTAATAGTATTTGGAGGGTTACTATAATTTCAGTTCATAAGACCAATTGACAAATCCAACATGACATTGGACAAGTCATCCACTGTATGCGTTGGTCTGTTCATAAATTTTAGAAGTGTTTTTAACTGTTCTTAGGGTTGAGGCTTTCTATTTATTTTTTTATAGGCCGCTATACACGGGATATAAAAGATTTTCACGTAGTCGTCCCTCAGAAAATTCACTCAAACGAATCGTTCAATTCACATTTCTTGAATCATTACTATGAACCATCTGTGAGGAAAAAGGTAAGACTACTTTTGTAATAGGTATATAGGCTACCGTACCTAATGTGTGTGTACTGTACACATATAGAATACCTAGCATATTGTTCAATAGTGGTAGGTTGTGAAAAAAAGATGTGGAAATGATCATTCTTTCCGACCTAGATCTTGGTGAACGATAGTGAACACATGGTGAACAAGTACAAGTGTGACAAGTACATGAGTGATAGAGAGTGAACTAATACTACTTACGATCAACACAATAGAAGCTGTGTGCCGTAATTGTTCACAGTGCTCGTCCCATTTTTAATTCAGTTATATACCCACAGCTCCTTATAGTTAATTTTTAATTTTGACTAGGCCTATCAAAAATATTCCCTAGAATGTATTAATTAATATGGCAAAACAAAATTTTCTGGGTCAGTTTCTAATTCTTTTATACTGAAAAAACTTAATTGTATTAATTTATATATCAATATATACCTTTGAATTTCATCCTCCAAAAATGTTGTGTAACATAGAGTAATGGATGTAATAGAGTTTGTCAGTATTTTACTCGTTTTAATTCTTTGGGTGTTTACAGCGCAATCTAGATGGTGAAAGAGTCTACTATAGATTGGACATCAACGGACAGCCTCATATCCTAGAGCTGGAACCTAACCCTCATGTTACGTCGCCAGGTAAGCATATCTAGTACCCTAGACTCTCGAACAAGTTGAAAAATCCAACTTTTGTAATATCATGATCCTGGTCCTACACGAAATTCTCGAAAGACCTTCAAAGACTGATAGTCTATTTTATCCTCAATAATGTGTCGATGGGGAGGTGTGATAGATGTATCCAATCAATTTTGACAGCAACTTAAAAATCATTATATGCTTTTGAAGACTTTACAACAGTTTTTAGTCTTTCCAATTGTATCATCATCTTTTTTGTCAGGAATGATGGTGGAAACCAGAAGAGGAAGCAGAGACGTGAGTGGTTCTACGTTCCAACGGCCACGTAAACATCTCTGCCATTACCGAGGCTCTGTGCGTGGACAACCTGGCTCAAGAGTCGCTCTGTCTGGCTGCGACGGATTGGTAAACAACTTACAGATACTTCTAACTAGTCATATTATTGTCGCATCTCATAATGTAATGACATTAGTTCCATTTTAAACCTAGTATTGGGGTGATTTTTCTTATTCAACCGTATTTTACTGGCATGTAAATGTTGGAAACCAATTACATTAAAACTAATTTTGGGATTTATCAGTGAATATTCTGATTTTTAGTAGAAAGGCTACATGGCTGCACAGTCAGGGTGGTAGGGGAATCTCATTCCAGTAAGGAGGGGAAAAGTTGGAGGGAATCCCAAAGATCCCAATTGCTCAGGGTGGTAGTGGGAGGCGAGACGTGCTGTTCAGGTTTAGGGAAATATAAAGTATGCAGAAGAGGATTGAAAATGGCCAAAGTCTGAGAAGAATGTTTTTCCCCGTAAAGTGGCCTGGAAAATAAGTCCCAGACTTATGCCAGTAGTAGCGGTGGGAACAATTTGATATGGCCCCAGCCTGTCATTCCAGTACTAATGTACTCATTCAATTTAATTTCATTTTTAATTGTTTAAACTATGAGTTTTGTGTATCACATAGGGCATTGATTTTCTTTCTTTTTCAGTAACAGTACATTTGTAAATATATCTGATTTTAATTTTTATTAAGATTATAGTTTACTCATTCAGGAGTTTTTCTTGGGTGCAAAGTAAACAACAATGAAGAATCTTCCAAAACGCACATCAACTGTCTTTATGGGGATCATTTCCATTGATAGTTTTTATTAATTTTAGTTATGTCACCTTTACGCTGGGTTCTTTTCTTTCTGGAATGTAAATGATGTTATCGTTTGTATTCATACAGGTTGGATACGTACGCACCAAGGATGGATTGTTTTTTGTCGAGCCAGTGCACGGAGATAGTCCAGAGGAGGGGGAAGAACATGTCCACGTTGTGTACAAACGATCCCTCGACAACTCCCACAACAAAACATGCAATGTTAAAGGAGGTAAAAGATAGATTAAACAACCATTTAGTTCTGGAATTCACTCAGTACTACTAAGACTGTTCTGTTGAGAGTGAGTGCCAGGTGTCAATTACCCAGTCCTAAACCGGATGGAAATCACTTTAGTTTAAACTAGTGAATGAAATAAGAATGATAGGAGAGGTCAGAAGTTAAAGATTTCTGTTACACAAGTTTGGCATAATTATTGTTTATCAAACTTTGACTACGGTTTTTCAAAACACAATATAATGTAGTTAGTATATTTAGTGTTTGCTGTCTTATAGCACCCCTAAAAAAAAAACACTTTTCGTGATGTTTACTCGAGTCTCTTAAATACAGTATCGGGTTGTCAATGAGGTCAGTAATGAATTATCAAGTTTTTGCCAAATACATACCATTTGAAATTGGTACTATTGTTGTGGTACTATTGAAATTTTTAGCTATGTTGCTGATACAAATTTTCCCGACTATGATTGTTTTATGAATCATTTTCAGTGGGCTAACAAATTTGCCTACAATAAAAGGGCAAGTTAATATACATTTAAAATAAATCCAACAATAATTTTTTTTGCTTTCAAATAAGTTATACTTTTGGAACTTAATTTTATGGCACCAATTTAGAATCAACAATGTCTTGTTTATTTCAATAAATATATGTTTCACGTCTACCGATGTATACTTTTAAAGCACCTGAAGACTGGTGGGCCATGTGGTGTAGTAGACTGCGCTCGATGCTGGAGACAAAGGCACTCGAGAAGCGCTCGGAGGTCGGAGTGACCACTCAACGATGGTACGAGGCTATGGTCGTGGCTGACAGGAAGTTCCTTATGTTTCACAAAGACCATGATGTCGAAGAATACATCATCTGTATCATGAACATGGTGAATGTTATATTACATTTGGTTATTCTTAAATGCAATTTTTTAAATAGTATGGGCTTAAACAATTGACAGAAAATCATACCAGCATTGTTGAGTTTTGGTATGATGTTTTTCCGTGACCGCAGGAGACGTTGATGATGAATTCAAGACCTCGGAAGATGTACAATATTTTAGCGAGATCGCGTAAAGCGGTGACGTTGTTTTCCGTGACCACGGGAGACGATGTTGATGACTTCAAGACCTCGGAAGACATACAAGATTTTGCCGAGACCGTGGGAAACGGTGACAAGTTTCCATGATCGCTGGAGATGATGAAAAAAACCTCCGCAAGAGGGTTAAGGATTTTGACGCGATAACGGCTATTGCCTTCTTTAACATCGACTCTGGGTATTTTCACTGTTTGTCAGAAAGGGATAGTTTCACAGTAAAATTGTACAGGTTGAGTATGTTATATTGCATGACGATCGAGTGTCAAAACCGACATATATTTTGCTATGTTTCAGGTCTCAGATTTTTATCACGATGCCAGCATTGGAAATCTCATTGACATTACAATTGTCAGGATTGTTTACCTTGAAAAACAAGAGAATGAGGTATGACAGTTAGTTACTTGATATAACTATAAATAAAGAAGTCTCATATTTTTCAATATTTTTACACAGTATTGTATTTTGGATTAATTTGAATCACAAATTATTTCTTTTACAAGGTTATTCTTGTATATTTAGTTTTTTTTTTCATGATTATAAATAATGATAAAGTAGTATCCCCCAAAATATTAGTCATAGTTATTTAAAATGAGACCCCTTCCAATATCTACCATTTTATTTGCATACAACTGAATAGTCAAGGACAGTCAGTTTTGTGGAGTTAAATATATACGGGGTGGCCGAAAAGTCCCTGTACACTAAAGGTAAACTCAATTGGTGTTGATTAAAATCATAGAAATCTATTTTAATCTGAAATTTATTGTAGACTACACCTGATTAAAATCATAGAAATCTATTTTAATCTGAAATTTATTGTAGACTACACCAGTAAACAACATTTTAGTCCAAAACATCGGCATGCATACCTCCATTGTCTCGGCAAAGCTTGACTCGACGCCAAGTTCGTTGGCTCTTTTATTTCAGCATTTCCGGGGTGACTCGTGCAAACGCCCTTACTCTCTACTGGGTGTCACCGCGTCCTAGGGCTGTCGCGATGGTTGAGAAGGAAGGTGAGGCCTTATTCTCTACCCCCACTGTTCCCCTACTACTCAAGTAATGAATATTTGCTGATCAGTCACGTTTAAACAGTGTAATATGTACTGCAATATTGTGTAAAGGGACTTTTCGGCCACCCTGTAGTTGTATAGATGGATCTTGAATGTTTTATGTTTCAGCTAGACCTGGAAATCAATACAAGAGGTGAAAACACGCTGAGTAGCTTCTGTAAGTGGCAGAATAAGATGAACCCTAAGGACCACAACCATCCTAACCATCATGACATTGCAGTATTGTTTACCAGGTAGGCCTAATCATTGTGAAAAATACTTCCCTATTGAGTAGTGTTAAATAAATGTTACATTCATAATATTTACAATACCTATCTTATAATTTTTGGCAAAAATTAAAATTGTTTGTGCATACAGTAACGAATATTAGTTATTGCAATAATTATTGTGAATTAGCAATAAAAGATTTAGCAATAAACACCTGTTTGGAATGATAAATTATATTTTTTTATTTATATAGTTTACATTTATTGGTTTGCATTCACTCAAGAGTAGTCTGGCCAAACTTGCTAGTGGGCAATCACCGAGGGCCCCGGGACTCTAGCCCTTGAATGACTTATTTCATGTACCTTCGGCATATTTCATGTACTAAAATTTCATTATGATGACATTGATCTTTGTCTAAATAGCAGGAATCGATAATTACATTTGCCATCATGACGGATATATATCAACAATTTTGTGAGATCATTGAGGATACAACGATATTGTCTTCGTTATTAAGGGAGATTTAAACAAATTTTCCACAATCAACAGGGGATTCATGATTATGTCACCGCGATCAAATTTGATTTTCTCAATTTTACAACAATTGTGGGATACGATAATGATGGCTTCCAATCTCAGGGAATATTATCACGATCACGAGAGTCGATGATGGTGTCTTTGCAATTATGATGTTACTAATTTTGATGCAATAACGGGACACAATGATGATGTCTTTGCGATTGTGGAAGATGTTCTTAAATTCGCCGCTATCAAGGATATCATGGCGGGTGGTGATAATGATGTCCCCACGCAGGATAGTAACGATAGTAGGTACATCCACTGCAACCACAAAGACATCATCATCATCTCCTGTCATTTTGGAAAAATTTAACATCCTTCTATATCGCAAAGATATTATTGTTGTCTTTTTAAGAATTAGTAGGCATTATTTATTAATCACTAGTAAAAACAAATCAGAGTTTCAGAGGTTGTTTAGTGGCCCTAAGTGATTGCTGACTAGCCAACCTGGCCACACCCTTCCACAACTGTTGCTATCATGTTGTATTGATACAGACTGACAGTGTAGGTACGACATCTGCTCAGAGGAGGACAACTCGTGTTCACTGCTCGGGTTGGCCAACCTGGGCTCTGCCTGCTCGGACACGCAGAACTGCTGCATCAACGAGGACGCAGGGCTGATACTAGGAGTCACCACAGCGCACGAGCTTGGTCACACGTGAGATATTATACAGAACATGTTTTTAAGTCATTGGGAGGAAGGGTGAGAGTGATGATGTCTTAAAAGAGTTTAAAAGGTCATCTCTTAGCTATCACAGCATTTCTCTTGTTAAAACCATGTCATACTCAAAGTGTAGATTAATTTAAATATTTTGTTGTATGATTTTAAGTTTAACATAATGGTAAAATTTCACAAATAAATATACAAAATGCTATTATACTCCTTATTAACTACATGAAAACCAATGTTTAAATTAAAGATAGTAATAAATTTAAATTGTGAAATATAAATACAAGTTGATACTGTATATGAATTACCCACGGTAATTGATAATGATGATGAATTATATGAGACCTTTAGGAAATTGAATACATGATTAGATTCAATACCATTAGTGTAACAAATTGTACCATTCCTTGTACACAAAGAATAAACACAATATGATTATGATTATCGGTATATGCTCTACAAAATATTGTTAGCTTATTGTGGTTATAATTGGTTTATAGTTAATACAAAACCAAGTATTGTTTGTTTTCCCAATATAATATATATCAATACATTAAGTATATAAACTGTATATCATTTATCACTGATGTGGAATAAATTTATTTACTCTTGTGAATTTAGAATTGTTGTGATAAAGATAACGTTTTGCGACGTTATGGTGCCCACTTCAACAATATACATTGGCATTAATCAAGTTTATAACCAAACAATTAAGCTCACTGGTGCTTATGATTGTCTACAGACTGGGTTGTACTCACGATGCGCCGGATGAGAGTGGTTGTGAGGCGGTGGCGCCGGGCGGTGACTCTACGGTCATGAACCCGACTGTGACTGGCGCTACCAGTGCTTGGTCTTCTTGCTCCCGAGGCTTCATCACTGGACTCTTTGAGTGTGTATACTTTTACAACAAATCTAACAAAATGTCTAATCAATGCGTTAAATCTAATAATTCATACCGAGTATACGTTACAACCTTCGACAACTATTTCACTCCACTTTGATTTAAGTAAATTCATTGCAAAGCTAAAAGTAGTGTGTTTGATTTGTGAACATTTTTATACATCACTTTTGGACGTAGTATGAGAATTATATTTATAACGGGTTTTACTGTTTGAACGAATTATTCTATGTAAAAAAGAACATTTTTAGAACTGGTTTGGATTAGATTTTTATAATACTAAAACAGCAGGGTGCGTATTTTAGGGTGATGAGTGTTTAACAGATGACATGACAGTTTTGTAACTAAACCTTAATATCAGCTGGTTCTTAATCATGAGCATTTAAGATAAGCCCAATGATCAATGGGTCTTGGCCCGTTGTGAACCAAAAAGATTTTGACTCCTTCGTAAGTGGTGAGAATGACCAATATTGACAGAATGAGGTTCCCCAAGTTCAAGTTATTTCTTTTCTGCTGGAGATATATTGTGTATATCAACTGTGTATTGATGCAAATTAATTGTTGTGTAGAGTTTAAAAAATGAAAACTATTTTACTTCTACAGATTCACTCATTAGAACTGAGTATATGTCGTTACATAGTTAACAAGTACTCAACTTTTCTCCAGCTCCCAGATGGGAGAGTGTATGCTGGACGAGCCCAAGGACCATGCATTCCCCTTGGACGAGATGCCGCCCGGAGCATTCTACAATGCTGATGAACAATGTACCTTCCTGTTCGGGCCAGACTACATGCATTACGACCAAGGAGGGGTAATCACTTGTGTTATACAGTATAAACATTTATGTACTAAACCGCAAATACTACTGCTTTGCTGTTAGGAATTTTCATTCATTATTGCGTCGGAGACATTATACTGGTATTTAAGTAATAGTATTGACTATTTATCTACTCTATTTTTCTACTATATCTATTAACGTTAACAAATGTGGGTTTATCTTAACAAACTACGATGGAAACCATTTTGGTAGCTAATTCATAATGGTACAAATACAAGACACTTTCTATTTGTAAATTAGTTACCTAAACAAATAGTATATTACAAAAAATATTAATAAAACATGGCAAAAGTCTCTTTTCAACCCTGGCTCAACCAAATATTTGTATGTTACTTGAGCTCTTGTCAAAAAGAGTTTTCAGGTGATAAGATATATACTAAGGTATTGTGTATAGGGATAGGTTCAAACACAACTTTTTACTCAATTAAGACCAAATATATTTAAATGACGGATAATATAGAACAAAAAAATTTTGAGAGATGATTTTGTCCTCAGGACAAGATGTGTAGCCAGTTGTGGTGTAAGACGAGAGACGCAGCTTCTACGATGTCTCTGGGAGATCCACCTGCGGAAGGAACAAACTGCGGCCCAAACAAGGTAAAGAATATCAGAAATAAGGTAAAAAATAATCAAAAATAAGTTGTTAATCATTATTCTGAGTATGTTTCTCATTGCAGTGGTGTTTCAACAAGGAGTGTGTGGCTCAGGGACAGCGACTGGCAGCAGTCAACGGAGAGTGGGGAGAGTGGAAGGGATGGAGCGAGTGTTCCCGCAGCTGTGGCGGAGGAGTGTCCGTGAGGGAACGGAAGTGTGACAACCCACAGCCGCAGCACAAGGGACGCTACTGCCTCGGCCAGCGGCATGAATACGCAATGTGCAATACACAGGTATAACTTGGCGACCGAAGCTCCGCAACTACTGCTGTCAGGTCACTGTGACTTTATTTATTTGCAACCTTGTTGCTGGAGGCTCCACACTTCAGTGACTTATAGCCGTTAAGGAGTGAGGAGAACCTGTTGATATTTAGTGCATATCTAAAAAGGAAGGTAAAAGGTAGATTTGGAGTCATTTCCCTTGAACATCGTCATTGTCATACCGTAAACCATTGCTTAGAGAAGATAGAACGAAGAAATGGATGCTTTGGAAGATTTTTCAAATTACAAATTAGATTTTTAATTTTATTTTTTTTTGCAATCCTGATAATCTTATTGTTTAGACATTTTAATCCTGATATTCACTACTAGAATGAATGTTTTAATTTTAGGCAAATAATAAAATTTTAAGTAGAGTTTAAACTAATTCATTATTGCATCTATTATTTCCTTCTAAGGACTGTCCTCCAGGGCCTGCATTCAAAGCAACACAATGCTCTGAGTTTGATGATAAAGCATATCAGGGATTGATACATACTTGGAAACCATTTGATCCACCAGACTCAGATCGTAAGTTATATGTTTTTGTTGATTACCAATCTTACTAATTATGTTTATTATTTTTGTTCAACCCCAATAGATACAGTAAAACTCTGATAAAATAAAGGGAGCGAGGTAGTTTAAGATGACAGTTTAACAGTTAATCAATGGTTTAAATTTAAAGGCTAGGTTCAAAGAGATGTTCAACAGTTTACGTTATAATAATTTGTGTCATCTTCAAATGTACAACTAAATAAACAAAATATATTTCTTAAAATAATTGAAAATTGATAAAACTTCATCTTTATCACAGTAAGAGATCTGTGTCGTCTTGCTCCATTTCATTCTGTTAGCCAACTACCGAACCTCATTGGCAATTTTTATTGCCTAGGTGATTTTCAAATTGTTTGGATATTTTATTATGGTTTTGGTTTAACCAGATGCGGTTGAGAGGGGTTTTACTGCAACACTTGATTCTAAATCTTGAATTTGCTGTATAAGTTATTGTATTTGTAAATACTTTTTTTATTTCCAGCAAATCCCTGTGCCTTGTACTGTATCAACGAGCAGAACGTATTCACCAAGCTCGCTCCCAGAGTTAAAGACGGGACTCGATGTAAACGTGGCACCAAGGACACTTGTGTTCAAGGCTCTTGTTTGGTACATAACATACTTTAAACTATAAATTAATACATTAAGGAAGAAGAAATGGATAAACAACTAACCTACAAAGAAAAAAGTTTCAGGAAGTTGAGAGCAGAAAGAAAGTTCAACACACAATAAACTTGATATTTCACCCCATACAGGCTTCTTCAGAGGAAAAATGTACAATGATGATGAATTAGAAATTATAAACTAAGTGACTTGCATTAGTGTTTTTCTTCCAGCCAGGTAAATACTTCTGGAAAACAAATTAAAACGCCGCTAATAAACTACAAAGACTTCCGCTGTTAACTGGTGGGCTAGTAATAATAATAGAATACACATTTAAAAGAGAATTATGTATGTACTAGAAGTGTGCAAACCTCAGAATCTTAATGAAACTGATGTTTTGGATAAAGCTTGAGTTTTTTTCAAGCCAAGCTTTTTAAAATAATTAATTTGACTTAGTACCACATAGTATAAATTAAATTGTCACAAATCTTCTGTTCAAAATACAATTTAATGTTATGATGTATTTAGAAAAGAAGTATCAAATTTTGTAATCTTAAATTTGGTGCATCACTAAATTCATCACTATGTTATCACAGTAGTATTGTGATCAGTTCCCTTGGTCGTATGGACATCATCTACGTCTTCCGCGATCCTGGAAAAACCACTATTGTCTTCTGTAATTGTAGAAAAATCCTGGACTCCACTACAATCATGTGGACATTATCATCTGCCAGTGGTTGTGGCAAGATCTTAGACGTATTCTGTGATCATGTCATGTAGACATCATCATCTTCTCTTTATTGTCGTCCTCCATCAGAAAAGCGTGAGATTTAAATCATACGATCTTGATATGCTGTAAAAACTCGGCTTGAACTTGATTTTATGACTTGGTATTCGATCTCTAGGGTTTTAAGGCTGGGATCAGCTCCAGCACGCACACCTCTAATATGTACTATTTAGAACACAATTTTACAAGTTTTAAGGTTGTCTGTAATTCCCCCCCCCCTCCCCACCTGTAAAACAGGGTTTGCAAGGGTGTAAGTTACACCAGAGCTCGTCTGACAGAAAGACATGCGTAATAGGTTTATCTTCATTTCATTAACTATTTTGGTTCAGGCTGTCGGATGTGACTGGAAACTCTTCTCTGATGCTGTAGAAGATGTTTGCGGGGACTGTGAAGGAGATGGAACTCTTTGCACCATTGTTGATCAAACAATCAAAACTATCCCGAAGAAAGGTGGGTGGTACAACCTGATTGAACTGTTTATTTGTGATTTTCATTATCACCTGAAAAATATTCATGGTTAAAGCAACAAAAATGACAGTTTAAATGTACTCAACAACCAAATACTGTATGTTTTTTGTGTGTTTTTGGTTTTCACAATATAAATAATTAATTTAGAATCTGCCAAATAATAAATATATTATTTCTGCATTGATTGCAGTCTCAACAGATTAATTTTTAAAAATGCTTAAAAAAGGTTTGTTGGTTTGAACAAATCTAATCATTCTGCAAACAGCGAAATGAAAGTTGAAATTTGATTTTGAGATATTAAGTATTCATTCTCAACACCAATTTTCACATAGTATCATTCTAATTGTAAATACTAAATTATTTGTTGTCCATGAGTCAATAAATATAGTACATTTTTTATAGATTAACTTGTATATGCACCTACCTAATATTTTCATTCTCTTCACCAGGTTATGCTGAGTTAGTTGTAGTCCCCCCTGGAGCAAGAAATATTCACTTTGAAGAGTTAAAGCCAACAGGGAACATGATTGCTGTCTCGGCAATAGACAATAAAACATTTTACGTAAACGGAGGATAGTAAGTGAAATCCGATTTTAACATTTGTAACGAATAAAGTTTATTTTAATATAAACAAACACTGATATGCTGGTAATTATGTTCTGTGATCCTGGAAGAACAGAAAAAATGTGTTAGCAGAAAATGTAATCACTATTACGGAGATGCTTAACATAGCAATCTCCGGTGTATTCAAAATTTTATGTAATCATCAAGAACCAAGCAAAAAAACCTTTGACGACCATTACCCATCAGAAAAACGTACAAAGTTAGTAAAACAAAACAAAAATATACCCCTTTTGCAGCAAAACCGCAGGCAAATTTCCATTCCACTGATTGGATTTTCACCAAAATATTTCCTTAAACATATCAAATTTGTTCCCTATTTAAATGACATTAGGACACGTGTACTTATTTACTGCCACAAGGAAAGACAAAAGTCATTTTTTTTTAATGCTAATAGCTTAGTATAAAATTTTAAAAAAATGCCAAATTTGTTTATATCCATAACCTAGCAAACTACAACAGTTAACTTTTCTCCCATGGGAATTTCAGATATGTACAGTTTTTTAAATTTTCTCTGTAACCTTTGCGTACAATTACGCTTCAACATACTAAATTAACATAACTAATTTCAACATACAAATTTTGTTCCTATAAAAATTGAACAATCTCGTGTTTTAAAGGTAAAAATTAAATAAAACCAATATTTTTGAAAAAATCTCATAACGCTCTGTTTTTATAACCACAGTATCATAGTTATGTTCAAATTTTGAATTATTGCAGCACTGAATATTTGGAAGGAGAATATGATTTTGGAGGAGTAAAAGGAGTTCATGAAAAGCCAGAAAAAGAAAAAGGTGAAATCCACATAAAAGGACCTATTGTTGAACCACTTGTTTTATGGGTAAACTAACAAACATAAAATGTTTTATCCACAATTTTTGTTAAGACCATAAGGAATTCAATAATGAGTACCAGGGGACCAAGCATTGCTCGAGGTCTTTGATTTGTTCAAGAGGTTAAAAAAACCTATAAGCCTACAAATATTTTCAGTATGGCCACGATTAATTTAGTTTTAGTCAATTCGTTTTTGGTAGACATTAGACTCATTTTTAATTTACCTAACAAACTTTTTCATGTGGACGATCAATCTATATTGAAAATTTCTACAATAAACTTCATTATAAAAACTCATGTATAACATCTGTTGACCGTTATTGCGGTAGTCACTGAGATCGCGGAACATGGCATCAATTCCTGCGGCGTATCGTCGAAAACTACACTGATCAGTGAAGCATCGGCTCACAACTATGAATCTAATTCCTTTCATCCTGACATATTCTCTGCTGGTGCCGAGACCGAGGACATAGAAATTCTACAGATGAAGACTTTAGATACCTGCCGTGCCTTAGAACAAGCTATCTTAGAACAAGCTCGGTTGAGGATATTGTCTGCAAGGATATTCCTGTGGAGGTTCCCTAGAAAAAACCTCATTTATTTGTTCCTTTTTCTTGGGAATCTTCTAATTCCTCTCGTCTTTAGACACAACAGTCTCTTGAACCCCCGACAAGCTTTATGGGGAAAACCTACACTCTAAGGACTTATTTACTAACGTAATTTAAGCACAGTTTTGATAAAAAGTGTTGAGATTTCAGAGATTTGATTCTTCACCTACTGTTCTAACAAAATAAATTCTACTTCAGGGGGTCTTCTTTGAGGATACTAATCCAGGGATGAAATACTCCTTTTCGATTCCATCGGAGAAACCAACTTACTCTCCCAAGTACCACTGGGAGTTTGCGGATTGGGGTCCTTGTTCAGCACGATGTGGGGGAGGCACACAGGTCAGTTGTGTAGACTTGTTCAGAGTATTTTGGTATAGATAATCACAAGTGTTTGTGTTTTCGTAACTACAGTGGAACCTCATTTAACTGTTACCCTCTGCACCAGAACTACAATTGATAACAGAATTTGTTAGTAGCAGAAATGTCATGTATGAGGATTTAAATTCTTAAACACATGCAATGACTTTTGATGAGAAAATAAATAAAAGTAAGTACTATATACCATGGATTCAATTTAAAATAAACACAATCGCAATACACATGGCAATTTTTAAATGATTGTTTGAAGGGGGAATTATTGAAAAAAAAGTTGCCTTTTGTAAGGGAAACTTACCACAGATCTAATTTAGAAACAAAATTGACCTTACAAAATAATTTATTTCTGTAAATCAATTGTGTAAAGGAGGGTTTTCCTAGCTACCGAATTTGGCTGCTGAAAATGGCTGTGGCATTGTAAATCTTGCACAACCTTCGTTTTTTTAGGACCTGCCGAATTCAGCAGCTAAGAAAACCCCTGTAAATATCTGACCCTAGAGTGAACAGTTGTTTCGAGAAACTCTAGCTAGTAAAACACACCTTTAATAGTCATGTTTGAATAATTATAAGCCTTTTCTAAACTTTTTTCCTCCAAAATAGATTTGGACAACAAGAATCAAAATGATTGAACTAATTAAATAGAAATGCTGAATATTAGCTAAGTAACAATCGGTGTAATTAAGATTCCTAAAACCACTTTCTTATCAACAGAGTCTTTCTACATACATTATAAAATCAGAATTAGTGCAAAACAATTTGTTTATTATTGTTTTGTTTAGTATTCTAAGGATGTTCCAATTAACAAAAGATGAGCATTATCTATTTACAGCTTATGAAACAAATCTGTGTGGAAGAGCGAGATGGAAAAGTTAAAGATTCATATTGTAAGGACAAGCCCAAGTCTGAACCCAGAGCGAGAGCCTGTAATGACCAGCCTTGTCGCACAAGGTGATAATTTTCCTTACTCTTTGGAACTACGTATGTTATAGGATAGGATTTTATTAAAAAATGTCAAAAACGCTTTTGTTTGACTTTTAAAATTTCCTATCAAACAAGATCTAGATAAAAGATTTTCTTTTATTGATTCATAGAAAGATTTCCTGTGAATTGGCTTTTACTTTTAGGACACGCTGTATAGATTAATATACCATCCAAAATGTAGTCCAAATTACAATGAAGAATTTAAGACTTCTACATTGTATAAATTGCATGATGTTCTCTATTTAAACCTCCAAATACCTTAATCCGTCAATGTAATCAACGTCACCAATGAGCGGCGACCGGTTTCAACCAAACCTCAGGCAAAGAAAGACATAATTCACTACAAAGAGGTCGTCAAAAAGTTTTAAAATACCGTACGCAAAGAAGAAAACTTAACACATTTTTTTAAATTAACATAAAAATTACACATTACTTAACAAAAAGGTGTTTAAGTGTTCTTCGTTACGTATTTTTAGACTTTCTGACAACCTCTTTGTAGTGATTTAGGTCTTTCCTCGCCTGAGGATGACCTCATTGCTGGATTGAAACCGGTCTGTGCTCATCGGTGACATTGATCAAATTGACGTATTAGGGTATTTTAACGTCTAGTAATAATTTAAATTGTTATCAGGAGGCAAAAAAAAAAAAAAAATAAAAATAAAATAAAACATCTAGTTGAATAATATAGGTTTTTGTATTTTTTGCATTTCCCAGATGGAAGGTGTGGAAGTGGGGTCCGTGCTCGGGCTGTCTGTTCAGATCCGGGACTCGTACGAGGCTGGTGGAGTGTGTGAAGGAGAGTCCGACGCTGACCGATGACGAGGAGATCATCACGGAGCCGAGTGAGTGCTGCGGAGAAATGCCCAGCAAGTCTCAACTGTGCAACTCTCCCAAGCCTTGTACGGATAATATCACCAGTAATGTAAGAGTCACTGAGTCATGGTTAAGTTGTCCAGAAGTAATGTCTAGCAAGGGATTCCATTCGTGAACCTTTAGTATCTTTGTATCATTAGCTCGTAGCTGTTGTGCCGATTGGACAGGCATATTCTCTTGAATAAAATTACCCATTATATGTCTGTTGTTTATGCAGTCTTGAATAAAGACCCTCGGAGAGCAGATTAAAAAGTCCTCAGATTATGTGCTTCAAAATTCCAGGAAAACTGTATAAATCATAAGTTGACTTGTCGGTCAAATTGTTAGATTTTATTTTATTGTAACTAATCCGATCATAAACAGTACTGATGAACAATAAGGTCCCTTAATTCTCATGTATTTGCATGTTACAGCTTGCTAAAAAGAGAGAAGTACTAGTGGTGCCGATGAAAAAGTGGATTGAAAAAGTAAGTGTGCATACCGAATATGTTCTAAATATTCAGCATCATTACTATAATGGTTTAAAACTAATGTAAATGACGTAAAGTATTACAAATCTATATAAATGTGTTGAAGCTGAAAAAGTACAATTAGTATAAGTGATTAAATTATGTGAAAATACAGTAACTAACTACAGTACTTGGCAAACACCTACATTGATAAATATTGCAATTCTTCATAACAAAGTAGGACTGTAATTCGAGAGTAAAATAATTATATCAGAGAATAATGCACTACCCGTTACCATTAAAAACTTCTACAACAGTTTTTCATAGTTTTTGTGTTATTAGAAAGTGCTCCATAGGGAATGAGCTATTACCATAGGTCTCATTGTAAGACTTAAACATAAAACAGCTTTGAAGTTTGATTATTTTTTTTTAGAAAAAACTTAAAAATCTTAGATTGTAGCATCCGGTGTCATCACTAAATTCTCGGTCTTACAGTGAGATCTGCGTTAAATGGCTATTTACAAAACCATATGTTTCCCCCATTCTATAATAGGCATCCTAGAATTGGTGAAGCTATTGGTTTTGTAAATACTGCAAATACCGATTTGACACAGCTCTCACCGAAAGACCAAAGAATTCAGCGGAAACACAAGAAACATTATTAAAACAACAAATGTATGTACGGGGGTTTAGAGGGAGAACGAGGCAGGAGGAAAGTCGTTCAGTGACATGTCAAGATCCACAATAGTCCCAGTCAAGGATGTAGTCCACTCCGAGACTATACACTTGCACGAGGTCATGTTGGACGAGAACCACCTCAACTTGACGGAGAAGGAGTTCGAAGAGATGGGAGATGAGGTACCCAGCAAGGTTCTCTCCTGTGAGATGCAAGTAAGTAATTCCGAGGGTTTTTTTTCCTGCCCAGTGATTTTTTCGTCCACTCACATCCTTCGACGCTAGGCTTTAGCCCAGGATTGTTTTCACATTCTAGGCTTGAAGATTGAAGTATTATCACTTTGATGAAATCCATTGGTGATTGGCTGGATTTGAACCTGGGACCTCGGGGACTGAAGTTTGTCGTCCTCAGGGGAACAGCTTGCCCTTTCTCTGGCCTGTGATTATAATTGATTACCCTCAATTGTTATTTGTTATCCTTTGTGTTCAGCAGCTTTTTTGTTGGAGCTAGAAGTATGTAATTTTTTTATATAATAATATTTCTCAAGTGGGAGGTGTTTAAGGTTTCTACTACTACTAGCTGTTGTTTTCTGATCTTCAACTGGGAAAACTTTTGAATAGTAAACTAAATTCATCACCAGTGGGTTTTGTTGTAAATATAGCTGGTTTAATTTTATTGCCAAATGTATCTGTCCTTTTATCGCTCTGGATATTAATTAAAATTCATTGTAGTGGGAACTGTAATTTGGAACTGACGACAGGTAATATAAAACCAATTGCAGTATGAATAGATGAAGATTAAATAATTAAATAAAAAAAAAAAACAATACGAGTAGTTACACTCCTTTCTGATTAGTGGTGATAACAGTTTACGTTCATACTTTACAATGAGATGCTATTTTATGCTGCAGAATCTGACAGGTAAAGATGCATTGGAAAGACTACAGGAAGTCATCCATGGGCCTGGCTATAATAGAAATTCAACAAAAGTATCCATGGTAAGTAAAAATTATAACTGAGCAATTAAAATACTCTACTATAATTTAAATAATTTAATTATACGATCTTAATTTGGGTAATTTAATTTAAATATTGAAAAAAATACCCAGTAAATCCACAGTGAAAAACATCTTTTGTAAATAGTTTGCAAAAACAATGTTTGTTCTCTGTTGGTATCTATATTGAAGACTCTAAGAGGTAGACGATCTTGACACAGCAAAGTGCGTAGTTTAAGAAGAAGAGTGAAGGACGAGCGTAGAATGAAGATAGATTTGGTACAGACAAAGACTGACAGAATGTAAATCATCTTGGAAAGCACATTGTGGCAATTTTTATAGAATTTATTGAAATTGAAAAATTTCTTTACTTCTATATTTATATAAGACCTTTAACTTGTTGCATTTTCACTAAATTATGAAATAAGTTGTTTTTTTCTTTGTAATTGTTACAAAATGTTTCCTGCACAGGGAGACAAAGGAGAAAGAAAATGCCAAGTTATCATGCAACTGACGGGAGCTAGTTGGAGATCTTTATTACAAACAGTCCCGTATTGAACCTCTTTCTAAACTGTTTTCTAACTTTGTGTACCTACCAGTTTCAAGAACTTGAATTATAATTACCTTTTTTGTTGCCTTTGTTCTCGACCCTAAGGTTTCTATTGCATTGGGGTGAATACAAACCTCTTTGCTCAAGAATGAAGGCAACAAAAAAATATAATGTGTTTCCTAACTATTTGCAACTATTCCTAGATACAAAAACTGCAACTGTTTGCAGCCAACATTTTCTTATAATAGTCATGGCTATAGTTTATACAAGGTTTTTATAACCTTGTATAAGGTTTTTATAGCCGTTTTCATCACTAGGAGCAAAAGTGGCTCTTTTTGGTGCGCAATCATGTTTTAAATATGTACCAAAAAGACACTTTTGCTCCGTGTGATGAACAACTATTTTCATCATACTGTGGAAATAGCCTTCCAATTGTTACAAAATTAGAACACATGATTTGAGGTTATATAAAGTTGTCCTCAATGTTTATATTTCTGTTGTTTACAAACATAACATTAAATATCATGATTAGCAGAGTTTTCATAATGCACTGAAAAGATTTTAAAGTTAGTGAACCGATAAATTTACCATATGTTTTTTCTATTCCCTATTTTGAAGCTACCCGAAAACGATGATTTTGCTGAAGATTTAGAGGACTAAAAACAGCTGCTTTCCGGACAGTATGATAAAAAAACACTTTCAATATTTGAAATATAATTTGTGCTATTTTTTAGGGAGAACAAGCTAAAGACGAGAAAAGAAACAGTACAAAAGCCCAATCTACACAAGACGTTCATCATTCACTGTTAAACAAAAGTGAAACCTGTGCCATTTAATTTAAATAACATATGCTATGTAATAATGGATGTGGATTCAATTTTGTATACCTTCTTTTCTGCATTGTACTGTATCGAAGTACCCAAGGTGTTTAATTCAAAATTTCATAACAATTTAGCTACATAGTAGGCCTACATAGTATTAATACCCTGATGGCTACCTTTATGCTGATGGAACATTGAATTACACAAGGAAAACTGTTTAATATATCCATCAACACATTAGGCCTACTGTTTTATTCTGACAACACAGAACCAAATAAATTGAATGAAAAAATCACAATAAATTTATTTACAAAATGCAACACTATCACACAACAGTCTAAATGTACATGGAATTCTTACAGTTAAAACTTATCCATTATTATTTATCACAATGCTGGTTGAAACCAAAAGTTAAAACCATCACTAGTAAAATGTTTACAATTTTAATACCTCTAAAAACATTTGATTGACTAACATCACAACTTTAGTTCAGGTATGTCTGTGACTTGATTTACTAAAGGAAATAGATTTTCAAAACCTAGTGTTATCAGGCATCTTGAGGAAATAAGCAATTTTCTCCAAGGGAACTTTATAACTGTGGATCCATCGAGAACCTTTTCTAAGGCTGCCGTCTATTCCGTCCTTCCAAACTCCTGCTGGCAGGTAGACCTGTAAAAAAATATGTGTTAATCAAATAAGTGTACTCTTATTATACTTTATAAAATATAAAAAAAACGATAGCAGTGAGTTTTTTAAATATTTTGTTTAAATTGTGTCCTTTAAGGTAAAAAACTACAGAACAAGATATTTACCAGAATAAGCATGTAGAATATAAGTTATAGTAAATACTGGGATACAAAACAGTTATTTGCTTGGCATAAGTAAGGTTGCTGATCAACAATAACAATTCTTCAACCGACTGTGTTGTGTGAATTATATTGTTACTGCCTTGTTCAAAAATAATATACCACATTCATCAAACATATCCGACGTACTCGACAGAATTACGTAGTTTTGGTAAGCACAAACTGTTAGAACATAGTATTCTGCGCTTTCTCTGTGGCATGGTAACGAACAAACACAACCAACTGACTTGTTTTTGCAGGTAAATAAACAAATAAGTTTAATAAATATTGATGATTTTACGTTCTGGTGTTTTTATTTGCTGTTAAGGAACGTCGGAAGGTAAAAACATCAATATTGATTGTTTGATGTTCCACTAGTAGGAAATGAATTCTAACCCTTCATGGGATTCATTTAATTTGTGAACTTTTTGACTGGAATCATCTTAGTCGGAATGCCAGAATATCAATAGCTGTAAAGGGGAATTGAAGGAGAAATTAATCGTACTCTAGAATTTTTCACCCTTCCCCTTTTGAAGTGGGACAAGGATGTAGCTTACCTCTCGCTCGTGAGTGTTTGGCCGCAGGATGGGAGCGACAATGAGTTCTTCTCCGACTGAGAACTCGTCCTTGACCAGGTGACAAGCCGAGTCGCTAGGATCTAACATCCAAAGAGGTCGGACTAGAGGAGTGCCAGAGTCTAGGGCCTCCTGTGCGTACTTCTTCAGGAGAGGGTTTACCTGAAAAAAGATAAGGAGCAACACTTGTTTTAGAAATTTAATAAACAAATTTCACGAGTTATACTTTTGCAATAAATGTTTTCTTACTCGACTTTGTTCAATAAGCTCAATCTGGTATTGAAGAACCTACTCTCTGAATTAACAATGAACATTTTCTTTATAGACGCTCATATTAAAATTACTAGGTGTTCCTATAAACTATTTGTAGACCTACAAAATATTGTTTTGTATTTTGAATTTTTCATTTTTGGGGATATATTTTGCCAATTTACTTAATTTTGAATTTATTTATTGATTCAATGTACACTTTTACTGATTATACATGGTTTTATACCTTAACATGTATACAATTAATTGCACTGTATAAGGTTTCGATACCCACAAAAAAAAACTCCTTGTGTCAACGATTGGTTTTTTAAAATCACCCAAGAAGGGTTAATTTGTTAATTTTAATCTGTAATACTGTAATACTTTACAATGAAATGGTGACCATACAAAGTAGGTATTTTAAGCCAAGTATGAATGGAGATGACACCCGTGTAGGATGAGTGGCGCGATCTACTATATAGCTGGTTGAAGGGTTACCATTTTTTGACGTAGAGCTGTAAGTGTCTTGGCCAGTTCTAAGACCTGATCGTCGTCTTTGTACTCGCTTGGCAGATGGGAGTAGCGTATAACTGGTAGGAACGTTGCAAGCTGCAGCCAACGAATGTACAGCTCCTTGTTGGGTAGTCCCTTGTCCATCAACTCTTCCAAGGTGAAGTCAAAGTCAGGCGAGGACTGGTTACCTGGAATTCAAGTGATATTACAGTGTCAGCAAAACGGGAGTGCCGATGGAGACCAGGTCAAGTCCCTTCAAACGCACGCACCCCCACAGGTCTCCATCGGCACTCCCGTTTTGCTAACACTATAATGTTGAACTATGCGTCAAAATCTTAAAACAATTTCACTAAGCAGTTTTTGTGTATGAGCACTAAAAGAATTGAATCCAGTATCTGTCTAATTTAAAATCCTGCAGATATTCACAAATACTATTTTACTAATCTTTTTGTCAAATAAGGCTCACTGTCAAAGGTTATGACACATTTTTGTCAAGGTTGTGTTTGCTTAATTTTTTAGCTGAAAGCTCATTAAGAGTTTAAGAATAAAAATATCTTTAATATCAGCTATGGGTATAATTTTCATTTATTAAGACTCTAAACTTGCTTGAAAACTTGATTTCTAATTCAGGCTTTTGCTAATATGATGTAAGGAAAGATTTGCAAAAATACTTCAATTTTTGGAATAAAATCAAGAATAAAATGTTTATTTTCTAAAACTATCTTTCATTTGATTGATATTTTTAGAAGGTGTCTACAGCTAGCACTGCCACTCCCTTGAAAAAAATATTAAGTTTTACAAAGCTTTTACTCTTTATGATTACTTAGGATAGAGAGGGCCCTATTTGGTTTTTGGTGACAAAGAATTACGTTAGCAAGCTGAATAAGATTTCACAAAATATTCATATCAAATCAATAACATACTTTTAGTAATCAGATGGAATGATTAGCAATCCTTACCTGAACTGGAATATCTCAACGGGTCTTTCACAATGAAATCTCCTCCGACAGGTCCTGGCATGAGGAAAGGGTAGCCAATGATTCCAAAAGTAAGTGTTGTTGGAATGATGACCTAAAGAATTCACCATCAAATATATCGTCAAAGTTTAAAGCAAATACCGGGAGCTAATTTGATTTATGCTACTGGTAGGTCGAGATGGGAAAACAAAACTGTCTAACTTTAAGCAATATTCACACGAACCTAGAGAAGTGAATAAAACTGTAATACAAAACCTGATTTACTATGGACAATAGTGTACCTGCAGAGATTCCCATGTAGAAGGGAGGGAGGGAAGAGATACAAAGATGGGAGCCGGAGGTCGGCTGATCGCACCAGACACTCCAATCACACTGACTGCATTCAAGATGGCGGTGGTGAACAATGCTTTGTACTCGTCAGGGTTTGTAAGGTTACGGTGCATGCTGTAGTGGAGTGGCATGTCGTAGGCCGTTCCTGCACAACCCAAGATAAATAATTACACTTCAAATTAAGTTGAAATATCACCAATGTATTTTTTTTACGGAGGTGGTTGTAAACTCATCCACAATGCTTTGCATCGTTTGGTTTGAGGAGTGACCAAATTTTAGAAGAGTTTTACAAGTGGTGTTACCCAACTAGATAAGTGAACTGATAAGGTGTGTCTTTATAAAACAACCAAGGACAGCGAACAAAGGTAAACCCTGTTAGTTTTTATCGCACTGATCGGCAAAACTGAACTTTAATCACAGTCTTGATGGAAACTGATGAACATTTGCCAGGACTAACCAACAAGGGCTGGCCCACTCCTTTGAAGTCTGAGCGCGCCGCCCGGCCCCGCCACCTCCCCTACTTCCCCCCTCGATGACGTAGCTACAAGGACACTCGCGGACCACGTGGCTGCTACCCGGCTTATTAGTCGCGTTTCTCACCGCGTTCTGTCATGTGTGTGTTACAGTTTTATAGTAGTGTTGTTGGTGATAGTGTGTGGTGAAATGTGAGTTGTACTCTAATTGTTTACGATGGTTGTTAATTGTTCTGTAGCAACGTGCGCAAATTATCAAAGAAAAACTAATGGTGTTGTTTATCACACATTTCCTAAAGATCCAGCGATCAGTTCTATTTGGGAAATTAAATGCAAAAGGGCAGATCCTATAAATAAAAACAATGCTAGGATTTGTAGTGACCACTTTCTTCCTAGTGATTATGAGGACGATATGAAAAACAGACTCCTTGGCTTGCCACAAAAAAAGATTTTGAAAAAGGGTGCTGTTCCATCGATCAACTTAAATAGGACGAGTGACGAAGACCACCATGAAAACTTAAGGTATGAAAGACACAACAATCGTATAATTAAGAAAGCAGCTTTAGATCGCTTAAAAACGTTAAGCCCTAAAAAACCTAGATTGGAACATGTTGAATCAATGACAGAAGATATTGAAAGTAATTCTATTAATGTAAGTAGTAAAAGTATTAACACATCATGTAGTCAAGAGAACATCACTGATTGTTTAAATTGTTTAGAAAAACAAAAAAAGATTGAAGCCATTGAAAGTGAATTGCTCGCACTAAAAAGCGAACTACAAAAAGCTAAACAAAAAATTAAAGTAAATGCAAAAAAATTTAAAAGGTTAATGACAACTAAAACTAATTTGAAAATGGCCTTAACCAAGCAAAAAAACATTTCAGTAAAAAGTTCGAAATGTAATAAACAGTGTCATTCATTTTTTAACAATGCTAAAAAGATCTTTACTGCAAACCAAATAAAAGCTGTTGTTAGTAAAAAAAGTACAGTGAAGTGGAACTCTGATGACATTTCTAGAGCTATAGTTTTAAGAGCTCTCAATCAGAAAACCTATGAATTTTTAAGGAAAAAAATGAACTTCCCCTTGCCTTCACCATCAACTTTAAAAAGATGGTGTTCAAAGTTTCAATGTGATCCTGGTCTTTTGACTAATGTTTTAGAACTTATGTCTAAAAGCTCAGAAACAATGACTGACCTTGAAAGAACGTGCATTTTAAGCTTCGATGAAATGCACATCGATAGTAAAATTTGTTACCACGCAGGTTTCGACCAAGCTCTAGGACCCTTCTCAAGAGTCCAGGTTGTTCTGGCAAGAGGCTTAGTATCCCCCTGGAAACAACCTGTTTACTACTCTTTTGATACAACGATGAATAAAGATATATTGTTTAATATAATACAAGAATTAGAAACAAGTAATATACGGGTTGTTGCTGTTGTATCCGATTTAGGGGGCTGCAATACCTTGTACAAAGAGTTAAAAATATGCGTTGACAATAACTCTTTTGTAAACCCTGCTTGTGCATCTCGAAACATTTACGTTTTTGCAGACATGCCTCATTATTTTAAATTAATGAGAAATCACTTATTGGACAGCGGCTTAAAGTTAGGGGACGGAACTGAAATAAAAGTAAGTTTACTTACTGATTTGTTAGAGAAAGACAAAGGTGAAATAAGGCTATGCCATAAACTCAAACCGGAGTTTCTAGCTTTAAAGGGAAATGCAAGGCAAAAAGTCGGCCCTGCTAAAGCAGTATTCTCACACACAGTGGCTAAGGCTATATTGGTGCTGTTAGGTAATAATAAGGCTTCAGATTTCTTCGATTTAATGGACCAATTTTCCGATCTCATGAACAGCAAAAGATTGTATGGGAATAACCCTATGAATTTCGCCTTTGGCATTGATGAAAATGTTTTTAGAGATCAGAAGAAAATATTAGCAGAAGTTGAACAAACAATTTCAACAATGAGGGTCATTGGAAAGAAGAACATCCTTCCTTTCCAAAAAGGGATTCTCATGTCCATCTCCTCACTTCTGAAACTTCACGAAGATCTAAAAGAAATTGGCTTGAAACACATTTTAACCGTGAGACTAACACAGGATGTATTAGAAAGCTTGTTTGGGCAACTGAGGGGAATGGGAAGATTTAACGACCATCCAACTGCCACAGAAGTAACATACAGGATTAAACAACTGTTACTTTCTAATAAATTACCTAAGCCATCTCCCAAGTCGAACCAGCTTGTTGAGGATGATAAGACATCAACTAGCACTTACCTAACAGCTGAATTGTTAGACTCTGCTTTCAGTGCTAAAGAAGCCGATGAAGAAGCCGATAAGCAAGTAACTCCTCTTGATGAACCTCAGCAGGTCAAAATCACAGAAACGGTTGATGAACCATTTGATGAAGACGAAAGTTTTTCTGCTGACGACTTCCCTATTGGCCAAGAAAAGGACTGGGCTGAACAAGAAGCTATTAATTATATTGCAGGATACGTAGCGTTCAAAGTCAAACACCTTGACCCAAGCTTGGGAACTGTTACAAGAAGTCTTCTACCGCAGAATTCAACCCTGGAGAAAAGCTGGGTATCATCTATTTCTCGTGGAGGTAAAAGCTTTAATTTACTAAATTAATAAATAATGATTAATTTTAGCGAATTTCCCGTATAGGAAATTAGCTGTTTTGTTATTAACGTAGTGGTTAATAACACTTTATTTACTTGTACTTTACATATGCTGGCATTTGAAATTCGCTGATTATTCATGTTTACTGCGAGTATGAATATTTTTAGTTATAACTCGTTACAGTTTAACCTAATTCCACAAATGTAATTGTCATATTTTTTAGCCTCTCCGTAACTGACACACACAAAACATATTTTGTAATTATTAGTTAATTAATTAATTATCTTGTAATAACTAATACTTATTGACTCTTGGTTTTTATTTAAAAAAACAACTTCAAGTATAACTTACCTTGAGTACAGGTTTGGAGAGAAAGGGCTAATTGCCTGAGAATAGGTGTAAGAAAGGATAGGATAAGCAGGCTTACCTTAAAAAATGTAGGCATCCCACTTCATTCACTACAGAACACAGAAGAAAACACAAACAAACAAAATAAACACTGGATATTTCGAGGCCACTGGCCCCTTTCTCAACATGGAGAGTCACATTAGATATTAAGAGTCTTTCACACTTTCACTGGTAAGGAAGCAGTGTTGCCAACACAAGGTTATGAGTCATTGATTTTATTTACACTTAGTCTAAGCCTGCTTTTTAGGTGTGGAAGGGGAAAGGAAAATGTTAGGCCTATCTGAGATTGAGGTTTGGGGGCTCCCTGGATTTGGTGAACCATTGATAAGAGAGTTCCCATCTCCTTAGTTGTGATGGGTTACAGGTGGGAGGGAAAGATCTTATTATTTTTGAATTGAAACAACTGTTTAAATCTTGCATATTGTGGCTGGTAGCATGAATAGGCACTGGTTTTTCTGGATGGTTGTTTTTTATATCTGTCCTATGATTGTTCATTCTTGTTCTAAAACTGGTGGTGGTAAGTCCAATGTATTGAGATGGGCAATGGTTGCATTGAAGTTGATATACAACATTTTTCGTGGAGCATGTATTGTGTCCTTTAATTTTGAAGGTTTCTCCTGTTGATGTGCTTGTAAATGTTGTGCTGGGCCTATTAATGTGGCAGGTTTTGCATCTTGCCATGTCACATGGGAATGAGCCTTCTATGGGTTTGTCTTGGTCTTTGTTAGGTTTTGACTGTTTAGGGTGAACTAACAACTTTTTTAAATTGGCTGGTTGTCGGAATGTAGTTGTGGGAGGTTTTTCCAAGAAGTCTTTGGTGTGTGGGGATGCTCTGAGAATTTTGAAACCGTCTTTTAAAATTGTGTTTAAGGATTGGAGGCCGTGGTGGTAGGTCGTGATAAGCTGCAGGTTTTGTTGGGAGTTTCTTTTTTGAGTAGGCCTAACGTTGGTGGTTTCTGATTGAGCCAGACGGATCTGGTTTTCAACTAGATTGGCCGGATAACCTCTTTTAGTAAGGGAGTTTTTCATTCTGCTATTGAACTTTTCCAGTTCTATGTCAGAGGAACAAATTCTTTTGGCTCTCATGGCTTGGCTGTAAGGAATTGAACGTTTGGTGTTGGTAGGATGGCAGCTATTGAAGTGAAGGTATTGCAGGTGGTTGGTTGGCTTAATATGAATTCCAGTTTCGATGACACCATTCTGTAATTTTAAATTTACATCCAGGAAAGTGATTTCTGTGGTTGACGTGGTGTGGGTGAATTGGAGGGGACTGAAATTGGAGAGGTCATTTAGAAATTTAGTCAGATCCTCCTCTGAATTTGTCCAGATCATGAAGATATCGTCAATGAAACAAAACCAGCAGGTGGGTTGGGTTTTTTGTGTTTTCAGGAATGATTGCTCAAGGCGGCCCATGAATAAATTGGCATATGATGGGGCCATTCTAGTGCCCATTGCAGTACCCTTTATTTGTAGGAAATTTGTGCCTTCAAATTGAAAGTTATTTTTTTCTAGGATAAATTTGGCTAAGTTAACTAAAAAAGCTGTACTCGGAGACGTATTGTTAGGCCTTTGGTCCAGGAAATGTTCTATAGCAGCTAGGCCATGTACATGAGGGATGTTTGTGTATAGTGAGGTGACGTCTATTGTTACCAATATGGTATTTGGTGGTAGAGGGGTGGTTATTGAAGATAGGCGGTCCAGAAAGTGGTTTGTGTCCTTAATATGAGAGGGTAGGCTAATGACATGTGGCTGAAGATAAGAATCTACGTAGGCTGAGATGCGTTCCGTTGCTGAGTTGCATCCGGCTACTATTGGGCGTCCTGGAGGAGGTGTAATGTTTTTATGTATCTTAGGGAGAATGTAAAACTGTGGAGTGGTGGGACTTTGGTTTATTAGTAGATTTAAAGATTCCGGAGAGATATTTTGGTTGGGTGCTTCTTTGTTTAGCCAAGTGGTTAGTTCAGTGTTGAATTTGTCGGTTGGATCTTCTTGCAATGGTTTGTAAACACTCTTGTCAGCTAGTTGTTTATAGGCTTCCGTTTGGTAGTCTTTTTTATCCATAACTACTGTTGTCGATCCTTTATCGGCCGGGAGAATCATTATAGTTTCATTTTTCTGTAAGGACTGCAGAGCTCTTCTTTCTTCTTTTGTTAGATTGTTGGTTTTAGGAAGGTTTTGTATGAAATTTGGGTCGGTTATGGATTGCATTATAAAGTTGATGTAAAGTTCTATGGGATGATCAGGTGGCAGTGGTGGTGGGTCCCAATTTGAAGGTGGTTTAAATTTAGTCAGACATTCTTCAGGTTGAGGGCTATTCTTCAGAGCAGTGGGATTTTGATGAAGGAAATACTGTATTCTTAAATTTCTGGCAAAGTTAAAAACATCTTTTCCTAGAGAAAATTGATAAATTTTTGAGGTGGGTGTGAAAGTTAGGCCTTTGGACAAAAGGGAAATTTCTTCACTTGTGAGGTTATGTTCAGATATGTTTAGTACAGAGTTTGTGTTAACATTGTTACCTGGATTTATAACATCACTTTTGTCTTCAGCTGTTGGGCATTTCATAGGTTTTGGTAGCATTGGTAACTGGCCTATTGGTGTAGGAAGATTGAACAATGTTGCAAGGCTAGGTTTCTCGCCTAGTAAAGGCGCATTTGTGGGTTGTGGTTGGGCCTTGGTCATCTCAATGTAACCTTGATTGCGAATTTGTTCAAGGCATAGATGTGATAGTTTCTTTAATTTTATACCAGCTAAAGTGTTCTGCAATTTGTTAGCTTTGGTCATTGTATCATTCATAGCTTCTATCAAATTAGGATGATTGGAGAGTAAAAGTTTGGTAACTGATTTTAGGCTAGTTTGTAGGTTAAGTTGCTGGATTCTGTATTCATTGAGAATCTTTTTGGTGGCTTCTACAGATGTATTTTTAAATAGGTTAATAAGTTCAGGCCACATGAATTCAGGTGTACCAGACAAAGGAGGTTTGATAGTAAGTCCCTTTGGAAGTAGGCCTAGAGTAAGGCAGGCTTCTAGGAACAATACATGTGTGTTGAATGGCCCCATGTCGAATGGCCCCATCATATGCCAATTTATTCATGGGCCGCCTTGAGCAATCATTCCTGAAAACACAAAAAACCCAACCCACCTGCTGGTTTCGTTTCATTGACGATATCTTCATGATCTGGACAAATTCAGAGGAGGATCTGACTAAATTTCTAAATGACCTCTCCAATTTCAGTCCCCTCCAATTCACCCACACCACGTCAACCACAGAAATCACTTTCCTGGATGTAAATTTAAAATTACAGAATGGTGTCATCGAAACTGGAATTCATATTAAGCCAACCAACCACCTGCAATACCTTCACTTCAATAGCTGCCATCCTACCAACACCAAACGTTCAATTCCTTACAGCCAAGCCATGAGAGCCAAAAGAATTTGTTCCTCTGACATAGAACTGGAAAAGTTCAATAGCAGAATGAAAAACTCCCTTACTAAAAGAGGTTATCCGGCCAATCTAGTTGAAAACCAGATCCGTCTGGCTCAATCAGAAACCACCAACGTTAGGCCTACTCAAAAAAGAAACTCCCAACAAAACCTGCAGCTTATCACGACCTACCACCACGGCCTCCAATCCTTAAACACAATTTTAAAAGACGGTTTCAAAATTCTCAGAGCATCCCCACACACCAAAGACTTCTTGGAAAAACCTCCCACAACTACATTCCGACAACCAGCCAATTTAAAAAAGTTGTTAGTTCACCCTAAACAGTCAAAACCTAACAAAGACCAAGACAAACCCATAGAAGGCTCATTCCCATGTGACATGGCAAGATGCAAAACCTGCCACATTAATAGGCCCAGCACAACATTTACAAGCACATCAACAGGAGAAACCTTCAAAATTAAAGGACACAATACATGCTCCACGAAAAATGTTAGTTCACCCTAAACAGTCAAAACCTAACAAAGACCAAGACAAACCCATAGAAGGCTCATTCCCATGTGACATGGCAAGATGCAAAACCTGCCACATTAATAGGCCCAGCACAACATTTACAAGCACATCAACAGGAGAAACCTTCAAAATTAAAGGACACAATACATGCTCCACGAAAAATGTTGTATATCAACTTCAATGCAACCATTGCCCATCTCAATACATTGGACTTACCACCACCAGTTTTAGAACAAGAATGAACAATCATAGGACAGATATAAAAAAAACCATCCAGAAAAACCAGTGCCTATTCATGCTACCAGCCACAATATGCAAGATTTAAACAGTTGTTTCAATTCAAAAATAATAAGATCTTTCCCTCCCACCTGTAACCCATCACAACTAAGGAGATGGGAACTCTCTTATCAATGGTTCACCAAATCCAGGGAGCCCCCAAACCTCAATCTCAGATAGGCCTAACATTTTCCTTTCCCCTTCCACACCTAAAAAGCAGGCTTAGACTAAGTGTAAATAAAATCAATGACTCATAACCTTGTGTTGGCAACACTGCTTCCTTACCAGTGAAAGACTCTTAATATCTAATGTGACTCTCCATGTTGAGAAAGGGGCCAGTGGCCTCGAAATATCCAGTGTTTATTTTGTTTGTTTGTGTTTTCTTCTGTGTTCTGTAGTGAATGAAGTGGGATGCCTACATTTTTTAAGGTAAGCCTGCTTATCCTATCCTTTCTTACACCTATTCTCAGGCAATTAGCCCTTTCTCTCCAAACCTAACCTCAAACTCACAACATTTCCTTTTCCAAATCTTACAAAATATTTGTTCTTTTTCCTATCCATCTTTCCTATAAACATTTCCCTACACTTCTTCAATCATGAACCTCTCAAAACCATGGCTGAAAGAACTAAAGAATGATGCCTTCAAACTGGCCAAAGTCAACACACATGTATTGTTCCTAGAAGCCTGCCTTACTCTAGGCCTACTTCCAAAGGGACTTACTATCAAACCTCCTTTGTCTGGTACACCTGAATTCATGTGGCCTGAACTTATTAACCTATTTAAAAATACATCTGTAGAAGCCACCAAAAAGATTCTCAATGAATACAGAATCCAGCAACTTAACCTACAAACTAGCCTAAAATCAGTTACCAAACTTTTACTCTCCAATCATCCTAATTTGATAGAAGCTATGAATGATACAATGACCAAAGCTAACAAATTGCAGAACACTTTAGCTGGTATAAAATTAAAGAAACTATCACATCTATGCCTTGAACAAATTCGCAATCAAGGTTACATTGAGATGACCAAGGCCCAACCACAACCCACAAATGCGCCTTTACTAGGCGAGAAACCTAGCCTTGCAACATTGTTCAATCTTCCTACACCAATAGGCCAGTTACCAATGCTACCAAAACCTATGAAATGCCCAACAGCTGAAGACAAAAGTGATGTTATAAATCCAGGTAACAATGTTAACACAAACTCTGTACTAAACATATCTGAACATAACCTCACAAGTGAAGAAATTTCCCTTTTGTCCAAAGGCCTAACTTTCACACCCACCTCAAAAATTGATCAATTTTCTCTAGGAAAAGATGTTTTTAACTTTGCCAGAAATTTAAGAATACAGTATTTCCTTCATCAAAATCCCACTGCTCTGAAGAATAGCCCTCAACCTGAAGAATGTCTGACTAAATTTAAACCACCTTCAAATTGGGACCCACCACCACTGCCACCTGATCATCCCATAGAACTTTACATCAACTTTATAATGCAATCCATAACCGACCCAAATTTCATACAAAACCTTCCTAAAACCAACAATCTAACAAAAGAAGAAAGAAGAGCTCTGCAGTCCTTACAGAAAAATGAAACTATAATGATTCTCCCGGCCGATAAAGGATCGACAACAGTAGTTATGGATAAAAAAGACTACCAAACGGAAGCCTATAAACAACTAGCTGACAAGAGTGTTTACAAACCATTGCAAGAAGATCCAACCGACAAATTCAACACTGAACTAACCACTTGGCTAAACAAAGAAGCACCCAACCAAAATATCTCTCCGGAATCTTTAAATCTACTAATAAACCAAAGTCCCACCACTCCACAGTTTTACATTCTCCCTAAGATACATAAAAACATTACACCTCCTCCAGGACGCCCAATAGTAGCCGGATGCAACTCAGCAACGGAACGCATCTCAGCCTACGTAGATTCTTATCTTCAGCCACATGTCATTAGCCTACCCTCTCATATTAAGGACACAAACCACTTTCTGGACCGCCTATCTTCAATAACCACCCCTCTACCACCAAATACCATATTGGTAACAATAGACGTCACCTCACTATACACAAACATCCCTCATGTACATGGCCTAGCTGCTATAGAACATTTCCTGGACCAAAGGCCTAACAATACGTCTCCGAGTACAGCTTTTTTAGTTAACTTAGCCAAATTTATCCTAGAAAAAAATAACTTTCAATTTGAAGGCACAAATTTCCTACAAATAAAGGGTACTGCAATGGGCACTAGAATGGCCCCATCATATGCCAATTTATTCATGGGCCGCCTTGAGCAATCATTCCTGAAAACACAAAAAACCCAACCCACCTGCTGGTTTCGTTTCATTGACGATATCTTCATGATCTGGACAAATTCAGAGGAGGATCTGACTAAATTTCTAAATGACCTCTCCAATTTCAGTCCCCTCCAATTCACCCACACCACGTCAACCACAGAAATCACTTTCCTGGATGTAAATTTAAAATTACAGAATGGTGTCATCGAAACTGGAATTCATATTAAGCCAACCAACCACCTGCAATACCTTCACTTCAATAGCTGCCATCCTACCAACACCAAACGTTCAATTCCTTACAGCCAAGCCATGAGAGCCAAAAGAATTTGTTCCTCTGACATAGAACTGGAAAAGTTCAATAGCAGAATGAAAAACTCCCTTACTAAAAGAGGTTATCCGGCCAATCTAGTTGAAAACCAGATCCGTCTGGCTCAATCAGAAACCACCAACGTTAGGCCTACTCAAAAAAGAAACTCCCAACAAAACCTGCAGCTTATCACGACCTACCACCACGGCCTCCAATCCTTAAACACAATTTTAAAAGACGGTTTCAAAATTCTCAGAGCATCCCCACACACCAAAGACTTCTTGGAAAAACCTCCCACAACTACATTCCGACAACCAGCCAATTTAAAAAAGTTGTTAGTTCACCCTAAACAGTCAAAACCTAACAAAGACCAAGACAAACCCATAGAAGGCTCATTCCCATGTGACATGGCAAGATGCAAAACCTGCCACATTAATAGGCCCAGCACAACATTTACAAGCACATCAACAGGAGAAACCTTCAAAATTAAAGGACACAATACATGCTCCACGAAAAATGTTGTATATCAACTTCAATGCAACCATTGCCCATCTCAATACATTGGACTTACCACCACCAGTTTTAGAACAAGAATGAACAATCATAGGACAGATATAAAAAACAACCATCCAGAAAAACCAGTGCCTATTCATGCTACCAGCCACAATATGCAAGATTTAAACAGTTGTTTCAATTCAAAAATAATAAGTGGGGGGTAAACTTCGATATGGTGGACTGTATAAAAAATGAGGGATGTGAGATATATTATGTTAAGATCAGCTTTAGAGACACACTGTGAGCACAAAATAATAAACTTTTAAATAGGAAGAAATGTGATTTGGTACCTTCCTTTTTACTGAAGTGATGTCTAGTAGACCGTTGACGCACTTGATGTTTGCTGGCCAGCTTTCGCGTACGCGACCGGTAGTTGCACCAAGAACAGTTTGAATACAGTTTTTAACTATTCAGTTCACTTTTTTGTTAGGTGTGTCACAAATAAATACATAAGATAAACATACGATAATATAAGTTCAATTTATATGCCACAAATAGAGTAGGGGAATATTATAATACAAAACTAGGGAAAATGGCGAGAACATGATGCCGGGTTGAAGAGTACATGAGGAATGGGGGGAATTGCCAGACATCACGTGACAGGGCAAGGGTCAGAACAAAATATGAATGAAGTCTGGATTCACCTAGGTTGCGTAGATGCTTGAATACGGAACATGCCGCCCGCCTTGAACCATACATGGTTCAACAGATTCATAAATTGATTCATTGACTCATAAATGGGCACAAGTAATACAATGTAGATATATATACACAATAGATAATGATGACACACCTAATTATAAGATATGATATATATGACAATTATAAATATAAACATGAAATAGGACATTAAATAGAAATATTTTGTGATTAGGGGAGCGGGTACACCTTGGTAGCAGGGCGACAGAAGATTCCTCTCGAAGTCTTGATGGAGACAACTCGAACGATGCCATCTGCTCCAGGTGATGTCTTCACAATGCGACCAAGAGGCCAGAGAAGTGGTGGTGTTTTTGGGTCATGGATAATGACTAAATCGCCTACTTCAAGATTCTTGTTTGGCTTTATCCACTTTTTCCTTTGTTGAAGCTGGTGCAAATACTCTTGGTGCCACCTTCTCCAGAAGCGTTGATGTAGAGCCTGAACTGTTTGCCAATGCTTTAGTCGATTGTCAGGAATATCGGATACATTTACTTCAGGTACTGCAACAAGAGATGTCCCGATGAGAAAATGACCTGGGGTGAGTGCTGTGATGTCAGATGGATCTGCTGATAGAGCTGTTAGTGGACGAGAGTTCAATACTGCTTCCACCTGCGTGACAAGAGTTATCAGCTCCATTAGTGTTAGAATTTGATCTCCAATTACTCTCTTGAGATGGTACTTTGAGCTCTTTATGGCACTCTCCCAAAGGCCTCCTTGGTGAGGCGCGGCTGGTGGTTGGAAATGAAAATTAATTGAATGATCGAGGGCGAAGTTAGTGAGAGCATCTTGAGTATTCCTTTCATCAATGAAATTCTGGAAGGTCTTATTCAGTTGCTTGGAGGCACCGACATAGTTCGTTCCACAATCAGAGTATAGGTGAGCACAAAGTCCACGACGAGAAACAAATCTTTTAAGAGCAGCAATGAATGAGTCCACTGAGAGATCAGTTACAACTTCCAAGTGCACCGCTTTTGTGGTAAAGCAAACAAATAGGCAGAGGTATGACTTAAGCTTTTGAGAATTCCTAGTGGTGTGTACTTTCACTTCAAAGTGACCGCTATAATCCATGCCAGTATGATAGAATGGTCTTACAGGCCGTAGTCGAGTTTCGGGTAAGTCTCCCATAAGTGGAGGTTGATTTGTAGGTTTCAACTTAAAACATCTTTGACATTTAAAGATTACAGATCTGATTACACTACGAGCAGATAATATCCATACTTCTTGAGTGAGGATCGATTGCAGCAACTGAGGGCCTGCGTGTAAATATTTGAGATGATAGTGCATGACCAACAGTTTTACAACATTATGAGATTTAGGTAACAGGATTGGGTATTTGGCATCTTGAGTAAGGTTCGAATGTTTCAACCTACCGCCTACTCTTACCAAACCGTTATCGTCAATGTAAGGTGATAACCGAGCCAGTCTTAAGCTGCACTGAGTGCCCTTTTTCAGAGCTGTGATGTCATCCTTGAAAGATGAAATTTGAATGAGTTTGAAGAGATTCATTTTAGCAGAAGAGATCTCTTTATAACTAAGTTGTCCAGCTAGTCGGGCGTTCCCACGAAGATAATGGATGAATCGTAGAACATAAGCAGTGACATTTACAAGTTTTCTAAAGCATGAGAATTTTTCAAGTAAATCAAATCTGTCATTTTCTAACTTTTCAACGTTAACTAGGACATTCAAGGGATTTGGTTTGACTTCAAGAGTGTCTTGATCAGTGATTAAACTGAATTCGGGCTTTGGCCAAAGATCTGATGACAAGTATAACCATTCAGGTCCCTTCCACCACAATTGGTGGCTTAAGAGTTGAGATGGGGAGAGTCCTCGGGTTGCACAATCTGCTGGGTTGTCTAGGGACTTGACGTAATGCCATGATTCAGGAGAGATTAATTCTTGTAGTTCAGAGACACGGTTGGCCACATAGACTTTTAAGCGATAGGGGTGAGTGCGTATCCATGTAAGAACAATGGTAGAGTCACACCAAGCATACATCGAGTCAATCTTAATGTGGGACGAAAGAAGATTTGAACAGTATTGCAGGAGCTTTCCAAGTAGGTGAGCACCGCACAGTTCGAGACGAGGCAGAGATACTCTTTTTAGTGGGGCGACTTTAGATTTGGCCATTATCAGATTAATTTTAACATCATTCGATAAGTTGATCACACGGAGGTAGACTACTGCAGCATATCCTTTCTCCGAAGCATCGCTGAAACCATGAAGTTCTGCAAGCTTATGAGTTGAGGTAAAGATGTAACGTGGGATCCTTAGGTTTTGGATCACGGGTAGTTCTTCTAAAAAGGAAATCCATTTTGTTCTTATCTCATCTTGAATTGGATCATCCCATTTTAGACCTGTGGTCCAAAGATATTGAATGAGTGTTTTAGCCCAAAATATTACAGGTGTGAGAAATCCTGGGAGATCATAGAGTTTAGCGATTGTTGAGAGAATCATTCTCTTGGTTAGCAAGTGGCCTACTTCAACATTCTTTACTTTGTATGAGAGCATGTCTGTCTCTGGGGTCCATCTTAAACCCAATACACTGTAGAAGGCCTCACTACCATCAGTCAACTCCACTGGTGATTCTTTGTGTTCGACTGGAATCTGATCCAAGAGTTGGGGTGCATTACTGATCCACTTACGGAGTTCAAAACCGCCTTTAGACAGCAATGTTTTCAGTTCATTTTGAGCTGACATAGCTTTATCAAGATCTTCAGCTCCAGCTATAATATCATCATAGAAGATAGACTTGGTCAAGATATCAGAAGCTTGTGGGTATGGTTGACCTTCGTCCAAAACTAGCTGGTGCAAGGTTTTGATTGCAATAAAAGGGGAACAATTAAGCCCATATGTAACTGTATTGAGTTTGTACGTTTGGAGTGGATCATCTGGACTAGCACGCCAGTATATCATTTGATAACTTTTGTCCTTATCAGAAACCAAGATCTGACGATACATTTGACGTATGTCACAGGTGAATACAATTTTATGACATCTAAAATACAATAAAACATCACTGATATCATTTTGAAGTTTGGGACCAGGCATGAGAATGTCGTTCAATGATATGCCATTAGTAGTTTTAGCGCTGCCGTCAAAAACAACACGTATTTTTGAATTCGGGGGATTCTCCTTGAAGACACCGTGGTGAGGCAAATAATAGTATTCAGAGGTGGGAGGTTCTTTACAAATAGTCATATGACCTGATTCAATGTAGTCATCCATAAATTCAGAATAGAGCCTTTGTAACTCGGGTTGATTAGAGAATTTCCTTTCCATCGAGCTAAGTCTCAATTGTGCTTTGGTACAAGATTCACCAAGAGGGGAATGATTTGGTTTCTTGGGCAGCTCGATTATGTAACGACCTGAGTCATCACGTCTATGGGTGTTTTCAAAATGTTGTAAACAGAGGGTATCTTCCTCAGTCTGAGCCTTGATCCGTATTGGGGGTTCTTCTAGCGTCCAGAATTTTTGAAGTGAATTATGAAGGTCCAAATCATGAGTTGTCAAGAGTGAGATGGGAAATGTGTTTGATGAGTTTCCTGCTACAGAGGCTACAGGAGCGAGGCCCATCACAACAAAACCAAAAATGGTTCCAAGAGCTTGAGGTAAATTTTGTCCTAATCTATGCTGTTCGCCTGTGAGGGTTAGGGCAAATAAGTCTGCACCGATAAGTAAATCTATCTCTCCAGGCTGATCGAAACAGGGATCGGCTAGGATAAAATGTTTCAAAGATTCCTTAACCTGGTGTGAAACTGGTATCTGAGGCAGGGGTGATGTGATACTACTCAAAACCATACAAGGATGGTTTTTAGCCAAAGGATTTCCATTGATCGCAGACATGTTGACATGTACGATACCTCTAGAATTAATAACTGCACCAGAGATTCCTTTTATTTCATCATGGAGTCGAGTACGTGGGGCGTTGATGAGTTGAATAGCTTTCTCTGATATAAGGGTAAGTTGGGCAGCGGAGTCGAGCACAGCACGGAGTACAGTATGTTGACCATGTTGTGAAGAGACATGAACTAAACATGTACCAAGAAGGATTGTGGTTTTAGTTGGATTGAGTTGACTAGACAATCCTACAAAAGCGTTAACGTTTGTAGAAGCAGTAGGATTAATAGTTGTTGTATTCTTTGAAGATGAATTAGGTGTGTAGGTCTTATTTTGAGGAGACAGCTTAGTTTGATAGCTTGACTGTGCCTGAAGTGAACTACGTGTGGGCTCATGCAATAGAGTATGGTGATGTTTGGAGCAAATCTGACACACTTTACTTGAGGGGCAGTTGAAAGTGTTATGAAGATAACCGAGGCAGTTTGTACAAATCCTATTCTTGCGAATAAACTCAGATCTTTCACTCACACTTCTAGCTAGGAAATTTTGACACTTGTATATGTTGTGATCTGCAGCTTGACAAAATCTACAAGAGTTGGTTGTGGCGACAAGAGCAGTTTTTGTATGGTTGGTGAAATGTGGCTTACTTTCACGTGTAAACTTATTAGGCCTAGTTATGTTTGTAGGACACTTTTGGCCAGTGGAATACTTTGAGGTAGATGGTGAACTGAGACAAATACTAGCACCTTCTAAACGTTTGGATTCCATTTCAAGAAAGGTCATTAAATCATTAACAAGAGGGATCTCGTTGTTTAAGGCGCGAGAGTCTTCAAAAGATTTTCTAATATCAGCTGGGATCTTCTTTAAAAGTGTTAAGACTAACAGGGTGTTTTCAGTTGTAATGTCATGATTTAAGTTTTTCAAGGCTTGAGTATTTTCCTTATATACAGTGAGAAATGATTGTAAGCTCTTAAGCGAACCACTAGTAATAGGCGACAAATCCAGAATTTTTGTAACAAGCTGAGTGACAATACGTCTCTTGTTTTCATAGCGATCCTTGAGAAGTCGAAGGGCTACCACATAGTTTTCAGGAGTAATATTAAGACTCTTAACCAAGTCTAAGGGCTCACCACTCAGGGCACTAAGCAAATACTGAAACTTATTCACTGGGGAGACAGAATTATTCGCATTGACAGAGGCTTCAAAAATATTATAGAAACTAACCCACTCTTCATAGTTACCACTAAATTTAGGCAACTCAAATTTAGGCAGGCGCAGAGAAGCTGGAGGTGGAGTAGGTGTTACAACAGGTTCAACTGGCAAAAGAACTTTAATGTCACTTATAAGGGCTACATACAAGTCAGAAAGTTCATCATGCATTGAAAATGATTCCTCCTCATCACAATCAGAAGCAGGGTCATCAGTCACAACTCTATTAAATAAAGTTTTAAAGTCAGTAAATAGATCTCTGACCTCCTCATTATAATTGTGTAAACGCTGTATATTAGCAGGAGTCAATTCTTGACCTTCAGTTCGAGGAAGTTGGTTTGACAAATATTTATTTATTTTCTGAAACCTGTTTTTAACAAGTTTTGCTTTTCTTTGTAGGGTAGTGAATCTCATCATGAACAAACAAATTAAATAACACACAACAAGAATAGATGGGTTTTCATAAAATAGCCCAAAATCTTAAATTAATAATGATCTCATAAATCTAGGCCTACTGAAGTGCATAAATCAATTTGCAATTCAACTTCAATAGTAAAGTGAAGTCAATTATCAATTTGTTATTATCACCAATAATCTCTGTTGACAATAATATTTACAATAATGAATAAAGAGAGTATAGCAATAACAATAATTACCAGTTTTCTCCAGTTCAGGACCCTTATCAATTAGTATTTGATTAAATAAATAATGTCTTCATTTTTCAACAACATAAACAAACTTGCAGGTTATGTTGATATGTTTCAATTCAATATCGGGTTATATTTAAACAAACAGCTGATGTAGATGAACAGAGTTTTGATGAGTTGAGTTTTCAGTTTAATAGCAGACAGGTGATTGGTTCGTCCTCAGTTCCACCGTTTCACTAATCTTGTAGGTTATTGGTTGCCATGTAGCGCAGAGCGATCTGTTGGCGAAGTTGAGAACTACCAACTACCAAGGTGTATCGCAAAGGACAGAACGTTGTTGCAAAATGGCGGACAATGGGATAGAATATTTCAGGGAAATAACTACTAACTTTGCAGTTTTATTTATACACCCAAATAATAAGGCTGAATTGATTGTGAGACCTTATTATTTAAAAGGATTTTATGGATGAGATGTGAATAAATATTCAATCCTGAAAAATGTTCTAAGCTTGATTTATTTCAAGACAAACTAGGTAGGCCTAACTTGACGTGATTTAGGTGGCAGTGACAAAATTGAACATGAAAATAATTGTCTGGTATGAAACAGGAATGGACATTAAAATTGTTCGTAATAATGTTTCACAAGACAAAATATTACCAGTTAGGGATGTGACACTGATCATAAACATTCATTTGAGAAATAAATTATTGTACTGTATCAATTATATTTTAATTGGCAAATGTAGTCCGGCTCGACAGGACCAGCGAATGGGGGGTAAACTTCGATATGGTGGACTGTATAAAAAATGAGGGATGTGAGATATATTATGTTAAGATCAGCTTTAGAGACACACTGTGAGCACAAAATAATAAACTTTTAAATAGGAAGAAATGTGATTTGGTACCTTCCTTTTTACTGAAGTGATGTCTAGTAGACCGTTGACGCACTTGATGTTTGCTGGCCAGCTTTCGCGTACGCGACCGGTAGTTGCACCAAGAACAGTTTGAATACAGTTTTTAACTATTCAGTTCACTTTTTTGTTAGGTGTGTCACAAATAAATACATAAGATAAACATACGATAATATAAGTTCAATTTATATGCCACAAATAGAGTAGGGGAATATTATAATACAAAACTAGGGAAAATGGCGAGAACATGATGCCGGGTTGAAGAGTACATGAGGAATGGGGGGAATTGCCAGACATCACGTGACAGGGCAAGGGTCAGAACAAAATATGAATGAAGTCTGGATTCACCTAGGTTGCGTAGATGCTTGAATACGGAACAATAAGATCTTTCCCTCCCACCTGTAACCCATCACAACTAAGGAGATGGGAACTCTCTTATCAATGGTTCACCAAATCCAGGGAGCCCCCAAACCTCAATCTCAGATAGGCCTAACATTTTCCTTTCCCCTTCCACACCTAAAAAGCAGGCTTAGACTAAGTGTAAATAAAATCAATGACTCATAACCTTGTGTTGGCAACACTGCTTCCTTACCAGTGAAAGACTCTTAATATCTAATGTGACTCTCCATGTTGAGAAAGGGGCCAGTGGCCTCGAAATATCCAGTGTTTATTTTGTTTGTTTGTGTTTTCTTCTGTGTTCTGTAGTGAATGAAGTGGGATGCCTACATTTTTTAAGGTAAGCCTGCTTATCCTATCCTTTCTTACACCTATTACCTTGAGTACAGATTAATTACATACATAAATTGAGATGGAAATTAAAAAATGCATAGTTGCGACTGAAAAAATACAACATGTAACTGAAACGGGTCATTATATTTCAGGTCTTACGGAACCATCAGATGGATGGAAGAAGCAAGTGATGCTATTTGAAAATGATTTCAAAATGCAACATGGCAGTGGCCTTGACAGGGAAAGAAAAGTAGTGGCAAGATTCGAACAAGTATTAAAAGAAAAGTATCCCAGTGTCTGCCCGATGGCAATTAAACTCTATGCTAAATTAAGGACTATAATTAGGATTAGGCATCTGAATAGACTGAATAAAGTAGTAGACAATAGAAAAAGTACACAAAAAATGTCAAAATGGGTACAATCAGGGAACAAAACACCAAAGTAATTATTTTGTAAGTTGTTTACCGTATTTTATTACATTTATGTAAATTAAAAATATTCACAGCACCAATGCCAATGTTTTTATTTTTCAGCCATGTTTGCCTTAGAATATTATGTATCCTATTTGTCGGTGTTTAATACATGAGGACAAAAGTTGTTATTCTTCATGAGCTATCTAATGTATACTGAGAAAATATCATTAAACTAAAATAATATTATAAGTAAATGAATATAGCAATGTACCCTTTTGGAATATACTGTTACTTATTACATATAACCGTATGTTATGAATTTAAATCACATTATGAAATTGTAATACAACTGAAGGATTTTACAGTATTACAATACACTTTCCGTTGTAGGCATTATACTAGTTAGATTTGATCTATTTTATTACTGTAAATCTTAAATGTATTTTAGAAAAACATTTATTAAGTTATATCTATTAAAAATATTTATAATAATATGTTAAGTCAATTGTTGTCGCAAAACAATATGCGGCAAAACGCGGTACGGCCGGCCGTGCGTCGCCCCGGGACAGCAGTTAAATGAAGTTTTGTGTTTTCATTGCATTACTGATCGAACCAGCAGTTTTATAAAAAAATGTTTGCAATAAAAGTTGTAGATAATTTAATTATCTACAACTTTCTCGCTGAAAGTTTGTCTCTACCTCAAAAATAAAAAAAAGTTTACGCTTACTTACATTTTCATGTCACACGTTTAAAAATAGGTAAGTATTTCTTGTTATTACAAATCACAGACATTATTAAACCAAAATATATTTGCACCGTTGGAATCGTCAATTCATGCAGAATAGAAATATATAAGTTTGATTCTAATTCCATTAACGTAGAGAGCTGCAGGACAGTGTATTTGCAACGCAAACGCAATACCAGGCGCTGCGTGCTGGCGGCGTGTGGCATCGTTCCTTCTCATGACGTCACGGGGGGGGGAGGGGCTGGGAGGGGCTGGAGTCACTTTTCTCTGCTCCGTGGGCTAGCCCTTGTTGGTTAGTCCTGAACATTTGCTACCAGCCCCGTTGTGCAATTGTTGGTTACAGCCCTTTGCAAACCCCTTAGCCAAGTGTGCATATAATTAACATCTGAACACTTTTCTGTATATTATATCAACAGGCAACATATTTCAAAAGGGTTTACCATCCCACATAAATATAATCATAGAACATTTTTTGAACTTGGTAGAAGCGTTGATTTCCTTTTACATTGTTTTTGGCTACTATGACGAGACTAATCGTTTCAAAGGGGTGAGAACCAGCTAAAATAGCGGATAAAAAAAGGAACATGAGGTTGGTGTTAGATTTGAACTAGCTTGCATGGCCGCAACGGGAGCTCAAAAGACGCCTTTATTTTTGAACCCTTGTAGCTTCATTTCAGACAGATTTTACAATTGGAGATATATTTATTGTCCTTGGATGCTAGGCACGAACCAGGGATTGTTTTTCACATTACTTCTGGCTAGACCTAGAGGTTGTGGCATTATCACTTAGATAAAATCCATTGGTGATTTTGCGGACCTGAGGGACTGAAGTCCCGCACTCTAACCACTAGACCAGCTCACCCAACAACTGGAGATATTAATCAGGTATTACATAAATATAGCTATGCTGATGTACCAGTGTCCAGATAGAAGGAGTCAATCTGATAGTCCTTGACCAGTTGAAGCAGCTGTCTTTGAAGCCAGGGGACGCTGTCATTGTAGGTGATGTCTATCATGCCAGCGCTCGCCACTGACTTGTACGATGTCAAAGCTGGGATACGCCTTGACGGGTCTATTCCTCGCTCTGTCACCTGTGTAGTTACAATAATAATTACTATCAAACAACATGTTAGAACCCCTCCCCCACAAAACAAACAAATAAAAATAAACAATTCTATATGGGTTTACCTCTTTATACTTTGGTATTATTTAAATACAAATTGTAGCAGGCCTATCTGCTTGTATACTATGATTTTTTGACGTTTTCTATTAAAGTTTAGGCTTAGGATTTCCATTTGAGGTTTACAATTTTGAACTAAAAGTGAGTAATATTGGATAATCTTTTTTTTTTTAATCTCATTTTTCTTTTTCTGGCAAAAATGTTGCATTCAAATATTAAGATACAGATTTATAATATATGTTTAGTTGGTTTTTACTCCCATCCTCTCCACCTTTATTGAAAAGTGTTTCAATAGTAAAGCTGAGAAAAACATAGGAGTCAAAGACAAATATACTATGAAATAATACGGTTTTTATAAAAAATATTTCTTAGGAGTTTTTTTATGACTTTTTTTAACAAGAATACTGTACCAGTAGTCCATTCTTCACAGCTGCAGCAAAGTTCTTGGACTCAGTACCGATGAAAGGTTGCACTGTAAGAGCAATTCTGAACCCCCTGCGGTGAATTATCTCGATTGTTTTCTGCATCGTAGGAAACCTATCTCTGTCTACAGTGAAATCACCGACCTCACCCTGCCAAAACTCGTTTAACAGAACGTGACCTGAAAGTTAGGAACTTCAATTATATTAGGTTCATTCCAAATACATTTTGATTGATTTCACTCCCTCCCCCTCCCTAAAGAGGATTTTGAGATTGTTTTTGTCAAAATCTTTTGAATTTGACTTTTGGGTGAAATATCCAATTTGGGTCCCCATGAACCCAAAAAAGTGTTTTTTTTAAGTAATGTCTTATTGAGTGTCTGTATGTGTGCGTGGATGTGTACTAAGCTATAGACTACACCTGTGGTCCGATACTCTTATTATTATATAGGATACTAATTTTTAGATCTTAACTAACATTTTTTAAACCAAGATGAGATAAAACATGTTATCTACCCTGACGGAGGAATCCTAGAGCAATGACGTCCTCAGTGTAGTTGACTATCAGCTGTTCAATCATCTGGTGCTTGTTCTGCGGTGCGATCTGCCACACAGGCTCCGTCAACAGACTGTTGATGACCGAGTTGTCTTCCTCACGGAGTCCGTCCCAGAGAGACTTCTCGGAGAGGGAGGAGTGGAGCAGCTTCATGTTACGAGACGTACAGATGGAGTAGTTGAGCCTCGGAAGTCCTCGTGAAGACATGTAAGCAAACTCATCGTGCCGACCCTAAAGTAACATTTTTTGTGCAAATTTATATTGTATTGGATGTATCAGTTAATCATCAATATTATTATCTAGATACGTAACCCAAATATGAAGGATGAGTGTAAAATGTTGTGAGATTATCTTTGTAGCTTTGCTACATCTAACATCTAAGTGCACAAAGTATTCACTCTCACCTGAAGGCAAAGTCTGGTGGACTTATCAGCATTGATGGAGACGTAAAGAGGTGTGTCAGGATCAACTGAAATCGCAACGCCTCTCGAGTTTATGAAATACCTCCTCAACACTCCGCCCCAGCGATGTCGACCGACTTGTCCTGTCACAAATGCAGACATCTCCACTCGACCCAACTCCACTGGCCATTCCATGCCTAGCGTACGACCACCTCCGTACCTGGGAGTGAACAAAGTACAGAGTAGTAAGTTGATATTCAATTCTTTACTCCTTGCAAATCTTCAGTACACTTTGGTTAAAATCCAAAAGAATTTGCAGATGTTTCAAGTGATTATTTTAATTGAGTCTCACCAATGACCGTAGTTGTCCCCGTCCTCGTAACAGTCTGTAGGTCGGAGGTTAGGATCCTGACTGAGCCAATCAAAGTGGTAACATCTCAGTCCGGCCTGCTCGGAGTAACTCAGGTAGAGTCTGGCCAGGTTCATCCACTCCATACATACAGACCCGTCGTCTCTACAACAGTAACCAGAAAAATCTATCTGTAGTCTAAGAGCTGCCACGATAGGGTTGTCCGTGGTCTTCATTGAACTCCTATTGCAACCAAGCATGTTAGCTTGAATCTGACACAAATTTAATGTTTTAATTGCTTTATCCACTTCTATTCCAGTTTGTTCACATTACTATCGTCGTAATGTTCAAAAACATTATAAACAAAAATGTACGCTCCAGCCAAGTATGAATCACGTTCTGTAAATATATGTTTCTGTAGGAAGGAGGCCAACTCCTGACCCCTAGGAATCTGTTGCCAGTTGACAGATCAGTTCAGCAATCTATTGTGTTCAGTCACACCGCGCTATCTGCAGGAGAAATTACTTCCACATTGGTCACTGTCATTAACAAGAGTGACGAAAGCCCACAACCAGCCAAAACCATGCAAAACATCGTGTTCATGTTTGGGAACATACAAACTCCCTCCCCTTACGCACATTTGCAACGTCCAAACACCTTGCTCTGTTAATGTCTGTCAACTGACGGTTGTTGACCGAGACCACTAAACTATCATAAAGCTTGATTTATATTTGGCGGGAGCGTCTTTTTCGTATACTATGACAACACTAATAGTCCCAAAGGGGTGGAAACCTACTAAAATTGTGGTGGATAAAGTAAGGACGACGTTGGTCTAAGATTAGAACTAGCTTGCTTGGCTGCGACTGGAGCTAAGTGAAGACCTTAATTTACAAACGGCCTTCATATTATTGTTAAGTCTCAGTGAAAGAGTTCAATCGCTCAAAAATGCCATGTGTTCTCTCTTTTCAAAAAATATTTTTTCTGCACGATTTTAGTGCATCCATTTCAAAGGGCTTTTAAACTGTCTAATCAAATTTTCTAGAAAGAAAAAAAACATAGAAGAAATATTTCATTTGTAAAATACACAATTATTTCGTTCCTTTTCATTTTGTTCTTTTTAAGCTATGTAAAATAAACTATTTTAAACCAACGACAATTTCATTACTGACTGTATAAATTAATTGTCTATTATGTGAATATAAAGAGAAGTTTTGTTTACCTCTCATGTTGAGGCAGACAGTCGAACACTCTGTAGGTTTCTGGCAGTTCGGTGCCGAGGTATCCTAGAGCTATCTCTTGTCCTTCAAAGTTGAACACTCTCACCAGCCTCTCCATGTTGTTGAATCTTATTCTATCAAAGTATGCTCTCTAAAAAATAAAACAATGTTGTTCATCGTGTCACAAAATGTCAATCAGATTTAGCCTAAAGATCCAAGAATTTCTCTTGGATTCAAAACTAGACATTGCTGGTATTTTACTACTTGATTTCGGCTAAAGGGTTTTACCATTGACTATTGGATAGGCCCACTGAAGTAGACATCCCATCTATATGGACCAGCTGCCGCAAATTGTTTATTAAAAAATAACATAGTTGTGAGAGCTAGTCACAGAATGTGCTAATGTCTAAAATACTATTTTCTCCCTTATTTTGTTGGTTGCCGACCAATTTGATGGGTAGCTCACAATAAGTTGATTCATCAGTTTGACTTGGTAAAAAAGCCTGTGTATTCCTCAGAAATTAGCGATTTAGATCAGTACAATCTATGCCTCAAATCAACTACGACAATTGCGACACATTTAACATGGGGATGGAATGCCTAGTTGTATCAACAGCAAAGGTTTGTAAATATTTATTTCATTGCATTACTCAATGCCGCTGTGCATACATTTTCAACACGCTGTTCATGTACCATATAATTTATCAAAAATTATTGTGGAAAAAAGTGTTTTATTTTAATTTATTGCATTTATAGAACTCTGCATAATACAATATAACACTGTGGTATGTTGGACAAATTTTGTGAAAATCAAGGAAAATCCCTTGACAGGTGCTTTATGGAGTGTTACCTTGGGCGCAAATATTGTAGTAAAAAAATACGATTGACAGTTGTCGCAGATGTCACCGTAACTATCACATTTCTTTTTAAGAACAGGTCTGAAATAATTTCACTTTCAAAACCGTCACCCACTACACCTCCGATTGAATCAAATAATATGCAAATAATAAATCAGTATTTATGAATGTGAACAAAAAATTCTAATAAAGTACACAACATTTTTAGTTTACATACCTGTAATACTTGCTGATGGTAAAAGACATGAGCAAATCCAACAAGGAAAACAACTGTTAGGAACATCAGGCTGACAAACCCTTGAAGTTTGTACTCTTTGGGTTTCTTCTGTCGGATCCCTCGTGGAAATGTCATCTAAGGAAATAAATCAAGTTTTCAGAAATTAACAAAAACAGGGTCTGCAACACTGAGACCTTTTGTATTGGCTCACTTTCAATAATAAAACAAGTAGAGTATTAAAATTTCCATACAATTGGGTAATTATATCTTTGAATTTATTTTTATCACTGAAGAGTTCTTCAGTTCTCAAAATCAAGAATGTGCCAGATAAAGTATCTTGATAATAAATTTCAGACAAGTATGATTACTTTATGATAACATTGTGACGTTTCATCAAACCTATACAGTTTATTAAGAAGATAAATTGACAATTAACCCATTGGGGAAGGAATTAATGCGCTGCCTGCAGCACCCTCTGTCGGCAATTAGTTTTACCGAATTTGTAGACTTTTACTCTAATTGTTATAGAATGAAGACCTAAGATAAATAATTAATAACTCTTTCGCCATTTTGTTAACAGTAAAATTGTCTACAAAAAATTGGTAATTGGATAGTCAAAGTGTAAAACAACAATAACAACAACATTATAAAGATTATAAAAATAAACATTTTTTAAACATATTTTGAAAGTAAACTTGATTTACAAATTCTAAGATTAATCCAAGCACCAAATGACAGTTCTATTATAAAGTTCAATTGATTCCCTACGTAGAAAAATCACAAGTGGTTTACTTTTATAAGTTACTAGCAGAGTACCCGTCCTTCGTACGGGGTTGGAATATAAGTATAAAATTCTTATTGCAATTATACTCAAGCTTTGCCCCGTTTAACTTCTTAATTTTCAAGATGATCTCGTTTGCATGGCTCAATCACGTCCTGGTTGAAGTTCGTTCGCTACGCTCACTCACCTTTAGGTTGGAGCTCGTTCGCTGCGCTCACTTTCCTTCAGGTTAGCTCGTTCGCTACGCTCACTTGCCTTCAGGTTAGCTCGTTCGCTACGCTCACTCGCCTCCAGGTTGAAGTTCGTTCGCTACGCTCACTCACCTTTTGGTTGCAAATTAGCTGTTGTCATAAATGTAAAAGAAATAATAGTGCTGCACCCTGTTGGTAATCCTTGTAACTTTAATGCTATTGAACATCACAGAACAGATCCAACTTGTTTAATTGAAACAGCTGTTAAGATTCAATAATTTCATTTCTCATAAGGCTAACATGGGAAACTCCAGAGCCACTGGGGCGGAGCCCGAAAGGATTTTTGGGATAAAAATATGCCTATATGTTAATCGGGAATGTGAGCTATCATCATGCCGAATTTCAGCCCGATCCGACCAGTATTTTTCGCGTTTACTTTTCCCATACATACAGCAACCACCTCATTTTTATAATAGTACTAGCTGACCCGGCGAACTTCGTATCGCCAAAGTTATAGGTTTCCCCTAAGACAGACCGATGGAAAGAAAGTACCGTTAAGTTTAATTTTCAAGATGATCTCGTTCGCATCGCTCAATCACGTCCTGGTTGAAGTTCGTTCGCTACGCTCACTCACCTTTGGGTTGGAGCTCGTTCGCTACGCTCACTCACCTTTAGGTTGGAGCTCGTTCGCTGCGCTCACTTGCCTTCAGGTTAGCTCGTTCGCTACGCTAACTCGCCTCCAGGTTGAAGTTCGTTCGCTACGCTCACTCACCTTTGGGTTGGAGCTCGTTCGCTACGCTCACTCACCTTTAGGTTGGAGCTCGATCGCTGCGCTCACTTGCCTTCAGGTTAGCTCGTTCGCTACGCTAACTCGCCTCCAGGTTGAAGTTCGTTCGCTACGCTCACTCACCTTTTGGTTGCAAATTAGCTGTTGTCATAAATGTAAAAGAAATAATAGTGCTGCACCCTGTTGGTAATCCTTGTAACTTTAATGCTATTGAACATCATAGAACAGAACCAACTTGTTTAATTGAAACAGCTGTTAAGATTCATTAATTCCATTTCTCATAAGGTTAACATGGGAAACTCCAGAGCCACTGGGGCGGAGCCCTTTTAAGAATTTCGAAACGGGAAATAGTTTACTTTCTATTCGCATACCTACAGAATTTACACACCAAATTTCATAACGATCGGTGAAGTCGTTCCGGAGGAGTTTGCAGACAAACACTGTGACACGAGAATTTTATATATTAGATAGATAACATAGAAAAACAATTGTTTGTTTACCTTACGGCAGCTGATTTTTTGTGATATCTGGTTTCCATGGCAACACAACATTGTTTGTTATTCGCAAAAATAAGTAAATACGCAAAACAAGAAGCAAGATATTTGTAATAATCTATGCCTAATCTATGCCTGCCTTCTTTCATATACAGTTGAACCATAGACTAACCAACACAAGTAGACTTCTCATCCCATTGTAAATTTTGAAGCACGTTTTTTGTGCCTAGTTCATGTACGTGACACAAAGGCGCTAGTGTCGATGAAACTTTGTTTCCATTATTTTGGGGTTAATTTCTTGATTTGTGCTTTACTGTTTGGTTATATAACTAGGGGACAAGTTATTGTTTATGATTAGATCGTATTATTTGGTTAAACGAGGTTTTAAATGGCTGTAATAATGGGAAACAAATTGTTAACAAAACACGACCTCTACATAAACCGTACATGAACTAACAATAAAATTGTCTTCAGATGTTTTATCTATGGTTGAACTAACATATGTTTACAAAATCATGTAATAATCTATGCCTAATCTATGCCTACCTTCTTTCATATACAGTTCCTGCCTGAAAGTGTTCTGTACTCGATCCCGGCTGATTTCTTGGGTATTTTTAGAGGCACTGTCAGTATGCAGAAGACGATGGTGGTATAGTTTGCACCCATTGATTCCACAAGGTTTCTTTAACTTACAAAATTTGATGTGGTGACGACGGAAGCAAAAGAAACACAGTTTTTTCTCAATTATCATCTTCCACCGCTGCGAGACTTCTGCTTTTCTAAAAAGCTTACATTTATCGGTTTCATGACTCTCCGGACAAAACATGCAAACGTTTTCATTGGGCGAATGAGTAAAAACTAGTTTAGGGTCACTTCTCTTCCGCGTTGTCTCCTCGAGTGGACGAAAATAAATACTCATAATGGAACACTGATTTTCAAGCCAGTTACAGAATACTTTCAGGTCAGTAGGTTTTTCTAAATGCATGCTATTTACATGTTCAGCCCACCTGTACTTCAGAGTATAGGGAAGCTTACTTAAAAGTTCATTCAACAAGAGAGGATTTATTAGGTACATTTCCAAATCCAACGACTCTGCGGTAGATGTCAGGTTTAAAATAGTTGTTGAAAACTCAATAAGGCTGACAGCGTCATCCTCCTTGACTGGTTGGAGCATGCGCGCCTTCTTCAACATTGACTCGACTATAAACTCTGGATGTCCAAAACGCATTTGTAAAGTTTTCATTACTGTACTCAAATTTTTACCTGATATAAATAGAGGTTTTACCATTTTGAAGGCATCTCCCTCCAGACAAATTCTTATTCTGTCAAGGTTTTCATCGTCATTAAAAAGGTGTTTAGTCTTATTGTAACAGGAATAGAACATGGGCCATTCGTCTGGTTTCCCGCTAAAGGGTGGAAGACGCTGTCGGCAAGAGACAGGTTGGTTGGGGTTAGATAAATTGATAGCTTTTGAAAAGGAGTCTGCTAGTTTATCAATAGCCGTGGACACGATGGCTGACGATGTCAAAGGAACTGACGGTTCCTCATTCAGCCACCTATTGACTTTGACATTAGAGTCCTCCTCAACAGTAGCAATATTGAAGCTTACCTTCTCAGGGTCTTCATTATCTTCCAATTCCAAATGACGACTGCCCAAGACTGAGGCGGACTGACTACTTCCCAAGACCGAAGCAGACTCAAGTTCGGTCCTTATTCTCAGTAGACGCTTCTGTCGTTCTAATTCTCTTGCTTCAGCTTGACGTAGTCGTTCCATTTCCCTCTCCTCTGTTTGCCTCTGTCGTTCTTCAGCTTGACGTAGTCGTTCCATTTCCCTCTCCTCTCTTTCTTTTTCTTTAGCCTCGAATTCTCTTTGGCGCTGCATTTCTTTTTCTTCCTGCATTTTTTCTAGTTTGTTCATTTCTTCTATTTCTTCTAGTTGCAGTTGAAGTAACCGGCGCTTGCTGGAAGTTGAAGATGTGGCTTTTGTCTCAGTAGGGGGTTTTGGAGGTTGACTATCTCTTTCTATGGGTTCATCATTCTTATCATTTACCATTTCAGGGGAATATCTATTTGGAGGGTGTTTCTCTCTCCCTGACTTTCGAATTGACATATTTCTTGGCATGATTTATAAGTCGGGTTTCGGCACCAATGATAAAAATATTAGACAGACAAGACAAAAAATAGGACTTGACCAAAAAATGTGTATTTATTTGGACACTGTTTACAAAATCATAATAACTAGGTGGCGTTCGCAGAGGCATCCACAAAATTGAGCGGAGTCATCAAGGGTTCATATTATATTGTTTTTATCATACTGCAGTAAAAACAGTAGTTTTTAATGCATGCGTTGCGGGTCTAAAGTAGCATTTTTATTCTCTAGGGAGTAAAAATCGTTTTTAGCCTCAATGGAGTAAAAATCAGTTATTGTTAACTCAGTTGTAAATTTCGATTGTAAACGATTGCATGTATCTAAAATATGTATTGATTCGAGCTTCGTAATCATTTTAACCTACAGTCTACAGTCTCTTCCCATAGCATTTTGTATTGCAGATACCGTACATTAATCAATTCCCACACTCAACATTGCTCACCTTTACTACTTCCTTCACCACCCCCTACGTCGTGGACCTGTTTCCCTCTCTTCCCATTGCATTTTAGGATTGCAGATACATCAATGTGATTGCCAAAGACTGCTTGCCTTTACTACTTCCTTCACCACTTCCTACGTCGCGGACCTGTTTCCCTCCCTTCCCATAACATTTTAGGATTGCAGATACCTTAATCTAATCGTCATAAAAAGTTCCCATACTCCGGACTGCTCGCCTTTACTACTTCCTTCACTACCTCCTACGTCACGGACCTGTTTCCCTCCCTTTCCATAGCATTTTAGGATTGCAGATGCCTTGATCTATTCATCATAAACAGTTCCCACACTCCGGACAGCTCGCCTTGACTAATTCCTTTACGACTTCCTACATCGCGGTCCTGTTTTCCTCCCTTTCCATAGTATTTTAGGATTGTAGATACCTTAATCTAATCGTCATAAACAGTTCCCACACTCCGGAAAGCTCGCCTTGACTACTTCCTTCACCACTTCCTACGTCGCGGACCTGTTTCCCTCCCTTCCCATAGCATTTTAGGATTGCAGATGCCTTGATCTAATCGTCATAAACAGTTTCCACACTCCGGAAAGCTCGCCTTTACTACTTCCTTCACCACTTCCTACGTCGCGGACCTGTTTCCCTCCCTTCCCATAGCATTTTAGGATTGCAGATGCCTTGATCTATTCGTCATAAACAGTTCCACACTCCGGACAGCTCGCCTTGACTAATTCCTTTACGACTTCCTACATCGCGGACCTGTTTTCCTCCCTTTCCATAGTATTTTAGGATTGTAGATACCTTAATCTAATCATCATAAACAGTTCCCACACTCCGGACAGCTCACCTTGACTACTTCCTTCACCACTTCCTACGTCGTGGACCTGTTTTCATCCCTTCTCATAGCATTTTAGGATTGCAGATGCCTCATTCTAATCGTCATAAACAGTTCCTACACTCCGGACAGCACGCCTTTACTACTTCCTTCACCACTTCCTACGTCACGGACCTGTTTCCCTCCCTTCCCATAGCATCATAGGATTGCAAATACCTTAATCTAATCGTCATAAACAGTTCCCACACTCCAGACAGCTCGCCTTTACTACTTTCTTCACCACTTCCTACGTCGTGTACCTGTTTTCATCCCTTTCCATAGCATCATAGGATTGCAAATACCTTAATCTAATCGTCATAAACAGTTCCCACACTCCGTTCAGCTCGCCATGACTACTTTCTTCACCACTTCCTACGTCGTGTACCTGTTTTCATCCCTTTCCATAGCATTTTAGGATTGCAGATGCCTCAATCTAATCGTCATAAACAGTTTCCACACTCCAGACAGCTCTCCTTTACTACTTTCTTCACCACTTCCTACGTCACGGGACCTGTTTTCATCCCTTCCCATAGCATTTCAGGATTGCAGATTCCTTAATCTAATCGTCATAGACAGTTTCCACACTCCGGAAAGCTCGCCTTGACTACTTCCTTCACCACTTCCTACGTCGTGTACCTGTTTCCCTCCCTTCCCATAGCATCATAGAATTGCAGATACCTTAATATAATGGTCATATACAGATCCCACGCCCCGAACAGCTCGCCTTTACTACTTCCTTCACCACTCCCTACGTCGCGGACCTGTTTCCTTCCCTTCCAATAGCATTTTAGGATTGCAGATGCCTCAATCTAATCGTCATAGACAGTTTCCACACTCCGGACAGCTCTCCTTGGCTACTTCCTTCACCACTTCCTACGTCTTGGGCCTGTTTTCATCCCTTTCCATAAAATTTTAGGAATGCATATACCTTAATCTAATCGTCATAAACAGTTTCCACACTCCAGACTGCTAACCTTTACTACTTCCTTCACCACTTCCTACGTCACGGACCTCAAGCTAGTGTCGTCATTTGATTATATTTATGACCCATACCGTTTCTGTTCTAATATCTGTGGAATAATGCTATCTCTTTATTTACTGCATTCAAAAACAGCTGATCATATGTTTATGTTTATGTGTCAAATACTGCTTCCATAAGGATTACATTGAAACTTTGAGACCCTGTGGGGCGGATTCCTGAGAGACTTTTTTAACGCCATATAGATGTTAGCACTCACCGATATGGTCTTTATCACCATGCAAAATTTGAAAACGATTGATTCAGCCGTCTAGGAGGAGTTTGCGTATTACGAAATGCATAAGAGTCGACGTATAAGAGCTTCGCTCAATTAATAAAACATATGTTAGTTCAACTGTATATGAAAGAAGGCAGGCATAGATTAGGCATAGATTATTACAATATTTATAAATACTAGAGGATGTCCAGTGGTCGAAACTCGACCATAAATATGTAGTTGGATTTTTTTAGCTAGAAGCGGTTGAGGTATGGTGGAATATCTTTGGGGATGAACCTTTTTGGCTGTAGGCTGTAGTGAGTGGGATCCATTGATGTATATAACCTAACATCGATGGTGTTAGGTTATATACATCGATGGTGCGATCATGTGTTCAATGTACCCATGTCAATTTTTAAGGTCAAATCAATACAAACAAACTGGCATGTTGTCAATTAGGGACAATGGTTGTATCACTTAAGAAATAAATAAATTTCATTTAAGATCAAATAAATTAATTTAGTAATATGTCATTGTCTGATTGCACTTTCAGCTCTAGTTGTACGGGAAATATACTTGTGACGAGCAAGAATGAGCTCAAGCACTGAGCGGAAGTTCCTATCTTACAGGGCACAGGGTCTTCCTCCACCATGAGCGTTGTAGTAATGAAGACGAGGGGGGGCGGTGTTGGACTTTTCCCTAGACACCAGTAACTAGTGCTATACACCACTTAAGTGTACCATTGAATATGTTTCCTTTATACTTTTCTGTGATGTCTAAGATTTACTTACCAGCAACTTCTCCTTCAGTAGACTAGAGATTGAGTTCATGGAGTTGATGCTGGACATGGAGTTAGCAGGAGAGTCGGACGGAACGTCAATGACTTCATCATCCGACTCTCCACTGTCAGGAGCCGGTTTGATGGACTTCTTTCTCATACTGCGAGCTGGAGTCCTACGGTACAACACTCACATTCAACGTAGAGAAAAAAATACATTCAAACAATCTAGTTAAGGGTGGGGTTTGGATATAAATGTGTCCATAAAGATATAAACACCATGAACAATATACACATTTACTCTAATTTTTCTTGAGTTCTTTAAAGGGTGATGTTAACACTCAAAATACATTTTGCAGTGTGGCACCCTCAAGTTAATAAGACTTAGCCAGCCCTACATTGGATACTACAACCGTATCTTTCTTGAACTCCAGGTACAAATTGGTAAAATTGTCAAATGCTTCGTCTGAAATGCCAAACATCACTGCTTCAAGACCAGTTCTATATATTATATTATCTCTTTAGTCACCACTGGCTCGCCTATGATAAAATTGTGATGGTACTTCACTATTTGATAGGCCTTTGATGATGGCCAGTTGATGTTGAAACAAATAAAATCTATTCCTACAATGTTTCATAGCAAACTTTGCCGAAGGCATTTTGAAATATAACTATATGGCAGTTTGACAAAAAATTTGGAGGTTATGTTTTTTCTAACAGCTTGTGCAGCAAAGTCTCCAAAACTTGACTTGATAACTCATAATTCTATGAAACATGTTCAAAAAGATAGGCATATCTTTTAGCTTGAACAAACTTGTACAACCACTATTTTAAGTGTAATCTGTAAATAAAATAAACATTAAGTTGAAACCGGTTATTTAGAGGATAACACGGTACAATTTGTAAATAAATTGTAGCACATTGGAAGAGATGGAGTTAAAAATTGTACAATCTAATGTCAATCTTTATGGAAATAAATTTTACTCAGTGAGTAATACTGCAAAAATCAAATTCATACACATTAAAGTTTTTGATTCTGAAATGAATAAAACAATGAAAACATATTAAAAATTCCAAAAACTTTACCAAACAACTCCATTGAAAACTGAAATCTTGTGATCGAGACTGTTTCTTGAAGACTGAATAGATAAAATGCACTCTTTAACCTCACTATTTCTTTTATCATTTGATTATTAAAAGTGGGCTTTGGTAATTCAATTAGTAGTGTTTAATCCATGTTAAACTTCTGAAATGATTATTTACTATTTGCTGTTTGTTTTTTCTAGTAAAATTATTGTTAGCATATCATGGATATTTTTTGTATTATGGATGATAAATTTTATATCCCTGTAATATGGTTGACTGTTTATGCTTATAAAAAATAACAATATATTTTACAGTACTAAAGAAAACATTCACATGGTGTAAGGCAAACAAAAGGTATGTACCACTATAATCTATATATTAAGCTAATAAAGATCTTGAACTTTTAGTTCGCCGAACCCTTAGCCGCACACCTATCAACCACATTCTTGGTTGAAAGGTCTTGAAGTGAAACTTCCCCGAAAATATAAGTTTTTATAAACCCTCTCCTATGTGCGAGAACCTCATTTGAAGGATTATTTAATCACATACTTTTTAAGCCTAACTTAGATAAACAACTGAAATAAATTAAACTCCTGCTACTGATAACAACATGAATATTAGATCAATTCAAACATGTAATTAGTGGTCTATATTTAAGGCTAAACGTTTTGGTTTTGAGTTTTGAATCTCAAAACTTGCCGATCGAACCTCGAAACTGAAAACTTTCTAAAGTATTGATAGCTTTGAGATTTGAGATTCGGTTTTGGCACACCACTAATTCTAACGTCCTAACATTTACTGACTTGGTTTGTTCGGGTTCACTGTCCTCCTCAGTAACCCCCCCATCGCTGAAAGTGTCGCTTGTGTCGTAACCATCTCCAGTGTGATGCCGCGTCCTCTCTGGTGTTAGCTGAAAACATCCACAATTAAAAATGCAATCAATAATGGTTTGTGATTTGTAAATGACCGGGAAAACATGCACTTGAGTTTTGCATGGTTAGGTGTCAATTTGGACAAAAAAGTCTTTGAAATAAAATTCAATTTCTAATATTATCACATAAGTTTGTTAAGCCAGAGAAAATTTTAACATTAATATAGTACGGTAAATCCGAGAGGTGCCCTTAAAAGCATTTTGCTCCATTTGCTAACACTCCTCACAAGTTGTTATCTTGGGTCAAAATGATTATGTTACTAGCTGGCTCAGGAATAATTTTCTATACTATCTAAATACAAGGATTTTCTTCGTAACATCCGTTTTTCACTCATCCTTCTTAAACAATTTTTAGGATCATTTTGTTATTTGGTAACAGAAATCTTTATTAACAAGATAATTGTATTTTGTAGATAATCTTGGAATATTTTGATGCAAAATTCTTCAAACTTATTCAATGATAAGTTCTGAGATGGTCGTTGTCAGCCCTGGGGGGGGGGGGGGGAGAAGGGACAATCAATTTTTCAATAAGGACTTCCTGAGAGCCATCAAATAATCGGTACAAATCTCTGTCTCGTTGGTCATTCGAAGTACCTAAAACTTGTCAACTACAAATTTTATCAGCAAAAGAGTAACTTGTTTTAATTCTCTTTTGCTGTATTATAGCTGAACCTTCAAAGTAACTTGAAACTTAAATTCTTGCAATACCACATCTACATCAGGCAGTTTTCATTAAGATCTGAGGATGTGTCATTGTTAATTTAATATAGGCTATGGTTTATAAAATACGGCATTCAACAAAATAAATCATTTAAAGGTTTTTATCCTAACTGTATTTAGTTGATTCAATTCAATTCAATATTTCTTTATTCATTAAAGCACAAAGTACATGAATAGTGTAATTCTCTTACATGTTTTTCTTAAGTCTAAAGTCTTAAAAGTTAAAAGTTAAAGTCTAAGTTCTTAAAATCTAACATAAGTTTATACAAATTAAAAATTAACGCTCCTAAAATTCTACAGTTCATCAAGGGAATACAATACCTTGTTGATGAGAAATGTTCTAAGACCCCTCTTAAATCCCACCATGCTTTTTGCCGATTTAATTTTGTTTAGTACTTTCCTTACACTTTTGTGATACTTGATCCAATTATTATAGGTACCTAATAAACAATTCAGTTTAAACATTTGACATTAACAAAGTATTGTAAAATAGTTCTGTACATTCAGTAACTTAACAAGTTTTATCACAACAAGTTACATTAGGATTAGTTGCTATCCTCAGCCAGTATATTAGGTTTTTTGTTGTGTGTGAGTAAATACGTTTAAGTTAACTTTTTTAAAAGAAATAGCAACAAACCTTTGTATTCTAATCAAATGAGTTTTCTGGGGAATATTAGATGAAAATCTGGTATTAGTTATGGTAACATTTACTCCTTTCCACACATGTTCAATTAACTTTTTTATTGTTAGTTGAAATAATAATAAAAGGAAATTGATTAACCATACTTGATTCTCACTCAGTCCATATGTTTAGAATTTCAAATGTGAAACCTTTTCCTGGGATTCCTTGTAAAATCCAGAAACTGTTTAACTTACCTTTAATTGCCCTATAGGTTACATGTATACTAATAAAAATTAATGATCCAACAAAAATGAAAAACTATTTAATCAGACTAAATCTATGTTAACGCCTCCTATTCACATAGGGTTTGGTTATGAATTTAATAGATCTATGCACTACATTTGTGTAAATATTACAAACCTTTTGTGAAGCCAGTTTGCATAAAAATCACATAAAACACACAAATAATGTCCTTTACATTTTAAATCAATATTTGTATTAATAAAATGAGCAAAACAGTTATAAAAGGACCCAACTCCAAATCCAACCAACAAGGCATGGTCGTTGTTTTTATCTTGTTTCTACATACTTTCAAACTTGCATTCTTCATCATTATCTTGAAAAGGTCAAGAGCCTTGCCCTCCTCAGAAGATTAAATTGTTGGAAACTTCCTCTTTTGTTTGTATGAATCAGATGAAAAAATACAAAACCTTTTTTAGTATAGTTATGACTAAGAAACAGAAAATTAGATAACAATTTATGTTGCAGAGACAAAATAGATTTATTTAAGAATTATCAATATTAACTTTTTTCCTAATATCTTTTAAAATGCAATTTAGATTTTTTATTTTTGTACAAATTGTTTTAACGACTGGAATTTAAATACTTTAAAAAGTTTAAAGTTGTCTATTTTTTTTGTGAATATTCATGCATGTGACATTTGTTACGTCTCCTTAGGGAACAGTCTTGTAACTATCTACCAAAATTCTGTTAGATTGATAGCATATTGTAAATTGATGGTCTAATGACAAATTTTTCTAATCAGTGATGATTTTAAACGTATGTTGGAATCGCAACTAAACATTATAAGTACCATTACTCATTGATAGCTAAGAGAAATAAAAATTTGTAAAGGGGTTCTCTGTCTATTGAGAATTATGTAGAAAATAAACTAAAATTACTTTCTGTCAATTTTACACAAAAATCAACATAAAAATGTTTCTTAGTTTTATTTTAAAACCGCTCTTTTGTCAAACTAATAATTTAATAAAATTAAAATGTAACGGTCTAAAAAATTTAGTATCTGTGCAATGAAATTCAATATTGTATGGTTTTAAGTAGTTATAGATGTATTTTCAGTAGGTAATAATGGTACATTTTATAGATTTAATAAATTTAATTTCAAGCCTTTTTCAAAAACGTTCTTGTAGGCTACATTTGTGGGGAATTATTTTAAACTGTACATGCTCTTCATTTCAATGTCGTATCTAACTGTAAAGACTTCTTAAATGCTCAATTGACAATAACCACTTCAATTAGTATTCCAACCATAAATAGACATGTAGACTTGGTACTTTGTTGTTGTTTGTTTGGTTCTGTTGTTAAATAGATATGCTTCGTTTATTTTTTAGTACACATTCAATAAATAGTTTATTAATGACTATTATTTCATGCTTAAATTCTATATTATACTGAATTTTTGAAGGAATTATTTCTCTCTTAGAAGGTTTAAGTTAGTTACAGGATGGTGGTTAAAGAATAAGACTGGCTATTTAGGATATGTTTTAAAACTGTAAACTGTTGTATAAATAATACTAAGCCGTTTTTACATGTTTAGAAAACATTTCAATATATTTAATTTTACTTTTGACAGAAGTACCTATTTTAAAATTAATTACAGTATTTTATTGGTTTTAAGAATTTAAATTTGCTCATTGTTAGAGTAAAAATCCACATTTGAAATTTCTGAAGAATAAAGTTTTTTTTTAATTAATAAATATTTGTGCACAAATATAATGTTACCTTACCTAAACAAATCAGATTATTACGTTTTATAAACATCATACAGACCAGAATCCAATGCAAATACTGTTAGCACTCAATATTTTTAAGTTGTAAATAAAAAAATATATAGGATATTACCTGAGGTTCGTATTCCGGAGGCTCCATTGATTCCAGTCCGCAGGGCAGGGACACAGAGTTTCTCCGGGACAGTCTGACTGCGGACTGCATCTCCGGAGGGAGCAGCTGGCTGCGTTCCTGCAATTAACAATCCTGCAGTATTAGTCTAATAACATATTGCGCCTTCTAACAATACATAATATACTGGTCGTTTAATACTTACACAAAACACTCAATAAACTTGTGACACCCCTTTAGACACAACTTAGTAATTATAACATGTTATAAAACCTATTGTACACAAATTAAATTATGTTAAATAAATTGTATAATTATTTGCAAGACGAGAAAAAAAGTTTGTTGGATGAGGTTTAATAATTCTATAGATTCAGTCGTTGACCTTTTAATCAATATTCAGAACCAGTTTAAGAGTCCTTGAGCAGGATTCTACTCTCACAGTTTAACATTTAGTTGATGAATACCTAAGTCAACTGTGCATTTCTCAAATAGCAGAGCATAATTTATGGTTAGAAAATGTATTGAATGAAAATCAATTTATTTGGTTGTTTTCCAAATTACCGGTACAGTACTGAAAAAACTCAAACCAAAAAAGTTTGGAACTACTGAATGTTATTGTGTTTGAAATAACTTACTAACTTTATTAAAGACCCTTAATTTCAAACCAGTGTTATTCACAAAGATCATAAATGTTTTGTAACTGATAATTAATACAATAAAAACATAATAACCCAATTTATTAAAAAATTCACAAAGTTGACCAAGTCTAAACTAAACAATTTTCTCAACAACAAAAGTTGTTGTGGTTAAAAAAGGTATTTTGTAAATAATAATGTTTTAACTTGTAAATATTCTAATACCAATCAATTATTGTTCTGTGCAACAGTTGAATCAAAATAAACTATTTTATTGGTAAAATAAGGTAAACACATAGTATTTACAAACTACTCAGCAGATATAAAGAAAATGAATAAACTAACCAAAAAATGAATAAACTAAGCAAAACTAACCTCACTGGCCATTTTGCAAAGCAGTTAAGTTCTTAGAGGGTAAAACACATGTTTTCACAGTTGCATGGCTGTTTACTGTAGAACAGCCAGTCAGGAGTCTGACCAGGTAACCAAATATCTTACTGGCCAACACTTCAAGGACTTTAGCCACATGGAGATGCTAATTAGCCACTAATTGTCAGTCTGTTGACAGTTCCTCTCAGCTGGCTCAGCTTCGTACTTTATTGTGTAAACATTTTGTGAAGTGGTATATGAAAGTATTTAAATGTACATTTCAATTAAGAAGTAAATTATCTTATAATGATATGCATAATTGTTTTGCTGTTAAATGATCTGGGTATCCAAATAGACATGGTATTTTTTTTCCTTTAGGTTTGATAGCCGGGAATTGTTTTACATATAACTTTCAGGCTAGGGTATAGAGGAAGTGGCATTACCACTTAGATAAAATTCATTGGTGATTGGCGGGATTTGAACCCTGGACCTCGGGGACCAAAGTTCCGTGCTCTACCAGTAAACATCTTGCTTCCCCTAGGAGTGAGTGGTGATAGTGCTCGCATTCAAATCTGAAGATCACTGGTTTAATTCCAAGCAAGATCGTAACTGAACCCAGATGCTATTTGTCAATAGCCCAATTACGTCAACTTTAGGTAGTAACAATCAAAACAATGGTTTAAACTGTTTCCTTACAAAAACGTTAAAAAAGCAAATGGCATTGAAAAGACACAAAAAAGAAGGAATGAAAGATTTTACGGCCTACATAAGTGGATTTTTTTAGCAAAAACTTATCTGAACGGAAATTTGATCATCTTGGCACAAGAATCACTCCAACTTCACAAAAAAAAAAAACTTCCCTAACACTGACATAATTTTAAACCAACGTAGGTTTAAGTGAATGTCTATTTACATAGTTTAATAATCCGAAATATTACATGGACAAACAGCATGGAGAAGGGCAGAGCAGAAGTGAAACTTTGAAGGGAAAATAGGTTCTTGCTAAAATTTAACCCTATGTAGTAATTTTTGCAAAATCAAACAAAAAAAAAACAGAAAAAATACTTGACTTATTTTGCTTATATTTGACTAAACATTAATTTTACTTGTCTTTTTCTAGGAAACTGCCATTTAAAAATCAATGATTCAGTTTAAAATATACCTGGAATTGTCTTGAAGTGGTCAGTCTACTATTAGACCAAACAAAACAGTTTTTTATAAAATGTTTAAGGATACTAAGATTAATTCCTTCCAATATCATATATAAAAACAAAAGTTATTTTCAATTTTGGCCTATACTAGTATATACCGTAGTAACTGTGAGTGTTTAATATCAAAATAAATGGCTAGAGAGATGTAACTTGACTTACCTTTTAGAAAGAACTAACAAGTGCTGATGAGTGTAGGAGTCACTCCTACGTCCTCTGACATTTACAGGATAGCCATTTTAGAGTTGTGGATACTCCCAGTGGGTAAACCATTTGTTGGGGGCTAGGGGGCTTACAATCGTCACACGTTAAACTACCTAAAGATTTGTAAGTTGTACCTTTTTAGTTGGCTATCCTAAACTGAGGATATTTTTTGTAGATTCTTGATATGCTCAAGTAACCACTATCATTGCAAGAATATCTTATGTATCAATAGGCAAGCATGCTTCTTTAAAATCTTTTTTCTCACCTCGTGTGCATCGCAGGGAAAATCTACGCATACTGTTGGAAAGATATTTTCCTGTTGATGTGAAGAATCCCTTTATAAATTTAAACAGGCTCAAAATAAGGACAAAAAATGGATTTAAAATAAAAAAAAATAACATGGGCTTTATGGGTTGCCATGCTGGTGACGAAATAACAACAAAATATAAACAGAAAATCAAAACAAATGGAAGGAATTACAATCACATGTTTTATTTACAGTGTGGGGTGGTAATAGAGAATTCTGTACATTGCATATTTTTGGCAGTTTTTGACCATTGGACGACATCTAGTACAAATAAATATTCACTTTGGCAATAACTACTGAATAGATAAATGCTTCTTTATTACTTCATTTGTCTGGTTTGATATAGAACTGCAAAAGAAAAGGCAAGACCCCAAGTTAATTTGACATAAAATTGACTTGATGGAATGTATACAGACAATACTATTTGCTGGAGATGAGTTTTTATGTTGTTATAGTTCGTCCGCTTAGAAAACGACCTGCGCGCTAATGCTAAACCAATGCTGGAGGAGGTCGCTTTCTAAGCGGCCGAACGTTTGTATTGTTATCATTGGTGATGAAGGAGCTTTAGCACAAATTGTTCATTTTAGTAAGGCTCAAGACTCAATTCTGAGACCAAGATTTTATGCAACAACCTTTTACCCTTCTAAGATTACTTTGTAATTGGAAAAACACTAAATGAAAAACTAAAAAATTTACATAGTTAAAAAAACAGTAGGACCTCGATGATTCGGCTAGAACAGGCAGCTGGTAGGCCGGGTTTATGAAAAGGCCGGACCATCGTGTAGTATGTATACATTAAATTGTATATCTATACCATTAAGAGTGATTAGCTACCTCAGGTTGCAGTTATCAATAAAAGAGGCATATTTAAATCCCTTTCCATAAACTTTTATCATCATCATTTTTCTTTGTTTACAATCTGACTGTGGTTGAAAATGAAAATGCAATTAAAGGAAACGGTAGGCCTAATCAGCTGTTAAATTGAATTACAATTCATATTTAATACCGTAAACCGTTATAAGGACGTTGGTCAGCACCACTAGACCTTTAAGAGCGTCCTCTAGAAATAATTTATACAGCAGTAACTATTATTAATTTCACAGATTATGGTACCATTTTCTTTTTTTTCAAAGAAAATGAATAATTATAAAACAAAACCAAACACTCCAGGGTATTGTGACTAAAGACCATCAAAATAGCTGAAATAATGTTTATTGACACCAGTGAAACAGATTGCACATGAGGCATAGTTGAAGATCACAAATGAACAACAAAAATATCACACCATTGTTGGATAAAACTATAACAAACACAAACAACAACTGAATACGCCATCAACAACATGTAGCATGAAGTAGATTATACAACTAAAGGTATAGATTGAAATTTAAAACCGAACAGGAAACTTATTGATGAAATTTAACTTCATCTAATGTAAATAAATAAAAACAAAAGCTAATGATTACGCAATGTTCACATAGCTCAACAATATTGTGAGCGGAAAGTTGAAACATTAAAAATTAAGATATGTTTCATTATTTATTAGGACCATTTCAATAATTTTGTACTATGTAGTATGCAGCTTTAAAATATAAAAATATCGATACACAATTTAAGAATTTACAGAACTAAAAGACACAGACAGTTATCATCGAGAACTCCTTAAACTATTACAGTTTAAAAATTGGACGTAAGAGATTGAACGATAGGTTGAAAATTTGTAGAAACTGTTAATTATGAAGGAGTGACTAAATAAGTAGATGGTTTTATGTTGTAATTTATACTTCTTTCTATCACCCAAGTTCGGGAGTATGGTAAAATAAACATTTTCCTAAGTTACAACATACTTTTCCAATAAATATGGAACTTTTAATGGTTGAAATTAATTGGCATAACTAGAACAAAGACCAAATATCATTAATATCACTATCCTGAAATTTTTACCTGGTAAAACTTTACCTACAATTCCTTTAAATCCTTTGGACCTGTTTTTAGCACTTAAATAAGGCAACTAATTAAATTAAGTAAACAATAAAATATCAAATTTATCACTCAATGAAAGGGTAAACAAAATTCAATCGATGATAAAATATTTTAAATAAGTAAGATTGTTTAACTAGATTATTCTAATGTGTCGTAATCATGATATATATCAAATATATAATACATTTTATTTCAAGATAATCAATTAATTATTTATAGAAAGTATAGGCTAATCATGGTACAATGATAAAACAATAACATGATATTAATTAAATAAAATATTAAGGGAAAATGAAGCAATGAAAATACAAACAGATCCCATACTACCAAAATAATATAGTTGTCTGCTACACTTATTTTACAAACTAATTATTTAAAAAATTTTGATTGGGAAACGTATACATACTAACTATAAATATACTTCTTAATTCTTTTAAGCAAATGCACAATGTGCAAGTTGTATTACGTGCACAGAAATAACATTAGATATTGATATTAGAACAAATTCAGACAGCCATAACCCATCCATTCTTAATTTCAAAAGTATATTAGTAATAACTTTGAAGTTAATAAATTTGGAGATAGTATATAATAAATGCTGTATTTGAGACTGAACTCCGTTTCAGCATAATATGCTTATTTATTTATATTATTTTTATGTTGGTATTCTTAGGAATTGACACTATTCATGTATATTTTGTACACAATGAATAAAGGATGTTTTGATTTGATTTGATATGGAGTTAGGAAAGCTCCATAATGCTCATAATGTCTTTTAGGTTAGTCCAACAATAATAATCCAACAAATTTATATATAGACAATAAAAATCAATAAAACATCCTATATATTAAAATAGGCAAGCATGTTTCTTGAAAACATTTTTTCTCAGCTTGTGTGCATCTTAGGAAAAATTGTTAGAAAAAACACCTTTTATGTTACAAAACTTTAAAAATACACTTAAAACCTCGATCAATTTTTTTTTAATTCAAAAGAAAATTTTAATCATAAGATAACAAAATAAGTAGTCATAAGGTCATTTTAATATGAGATAAAACTTTTGAAGTAAAAACATGAAATCAGAAGAATAGTGAAATAAAATAAAATGCTGGAAAGTTATAGATTATAAACTGGTATGATATTGAAGTTTGTAAAATCCTGCGACCTGCATAATACAGTTGTTCTGGCAACAAATACAGCACTATTTATAAGATATAAATAATTCTTAAAATATTAAAAAAATATTTAAATAAATCGGTCTCAACCATCCCAATTTGATACTAATGAAATTTGAGAGACAATTTATGTACACGATTACTAAGTTAATGATACTGATGTTAAAAAATAAATAGACAACATTTCCTGCTCATTTTTACGTTATTTTCTCAAACAATAATTACTTTACTTGCAGTTGTACCTAATCAGCCTTTGCCTCTGGTTTTAAATGGCCACTTGTAATCAAATGGCAACCAATTTGAATGTTACTAACCACTGCAATCCAACTAAGCAATACAAGGCAATCCATTAAATCTTAATCAAAATACTCCTCATTTCAAACAATAACGATTATAATACTAAAAAAAATATCTTTACTCCTTTAATGTTTTCTTGCATTACATTTAATTCAGTTCTGTGATGTAACGAATTAATAGGAAATTATTTATAACAAAACTTGTAGTTATAATTTTTAATAACTAAATTTATCTGAATATTTAAATAAACACTAAAACGTATTTACTTTCTTGGTAAATAAGATGCAAGAAAACACCGCTTTAGAATTAAGACCATAAGACACATAAACATGAGGGAACGGTACAATGTATATATATATATTTTATGTACAGATTAACAAAGTATACAGATTTATATATTTAAAAATACCAATAATGTTCTTCTATAATAATGCCAGTGTAGATCTAATTTGTTGAAAGATCAAAGATATCTACATATATAATATGTATATTAACAAATTTGATTAAGTTAGGCTTGCCCAAAAACCTTTATGGTGACTCGGCTGATAATGAACAGTTACACATGGGGACGGAGTTGAACATGTGTTCATATTAAATAAATACCAAAAGTCCAAAACTTATAACAAGTTTTCTCCAAAAGTAAAGCAATATTCTTGTTAAACCAAATTGTTAATGTCATTTAAATTTACAGTGACTGATTGAGAAATTGTGCACTTACTTACACAATGTTTAAGTACAGTAATAGCCCGCTAGTTCAGCATCCGATGGTCTGGCACTTTCAGCAATCCTTTGAGGTGGCCATCGTTTGGACTTCTTTAGCAATGACTCGGAATTCTGTAGCAATCATTTGGAATTCTGTAGCGATCATTTAGACTTCTGTAGTGACCGTTTCGACTTCTGTAGCCACCGTTTAGACTTCTGTTGCAATTGTTCGGACTTCGGTAGCGATTTTTCACAATTCTGTAGCAATCATTCACACTTCTAAAAGGATCACTCAGACTTCTGTAGCGATCGTTTAGACTTCTGTAGCGATTGTTCAGAATTCTGTAGCGATCATTCAAACTTCTGTAGCGATCACTCAGACTTCCGTAGCAATCAGCAGATGTCGATTCTTTATTTCGGGGTATTTCTGCTAGTCTTGCAAAAACTTCCTTCAATAATCCAGCAATGCTAAAGTCTGGAATGTGCCATATTAGCGAGCCTCTACTGTCTTGTCAACACAATGATGAGAACCAGCAACGACGTCCAAGTAAACTTTTTGGGCAAGCCGCAACCATGATAACAGTGAGAGAAAACGTGAGTGCAGTTCTACTGGAGTGACAAGTTACACAACACGCATACAATAACAAAACATAGGAATCGTATTTACAAACAATGGCTTTCATGTTCCAACTCACTTGTCACACTTAAATAACTAATACATTACAAACGATAAAATATATTACAAAAATAACACGTTCTGACACTAATAAGTATTATAAAATTCGTAAAATAAAACAAGATCATACTTCCAAGTGAGCCGAGAGTGTTTGTAGCTTCTGCAGGAACGGGTGAGATTAAACAGGACAGCGTCAGTTCAGTAACAGTTCTTTGATGTCGAATACAAATTACTCAAGACATTTGGTTTGCGAAAATAAATATATGCTAAGTTAATTACAGTGAACTGTATTGCCCACAAAACACACATTTTTGGTTACTCAATCATGAGTAAAAAAATCCAAGAATGAATCAAGCAACTGAATTTCAATTTAGGTTTTAAAAACTGTTACTTAAACGACGATTTTACAATCTAGTGGAATGTCAACGTAGGTTCGCCACAAACATTCTAGAGCTCATCTGGTAGGGTAATATCACATAACATAGTCTAATTGAAACAAATTCGATACTGAGAGTCAAGTTAATGGACTAGGTCGTCACTACATCACTCGCCCGTGTCGGCCCACTTGAGCTCCTCATGTATTCGGTCGAAACATTCGCCCAGAAATGTGTACTGGAAATGTAAACAAATTGATTACTAAACACAGTGACTAACCATATACTACACCGCCTTTGCACGATACTTGACCACTCATATAGGCAGTGTGCATGTATTACAGTATAGTAGAACTAAAACAATATAAGTTTATCGGGACCACATACAATTAATTAATCAAACGCACTGGTAGGATTTTTATTGAAATCGGTGTTATTTAATAGGAAATGGGACGAGTCAAGCTAAGCTTTTATTATCGCGATCACAAAATCGCAAAGATTTTGTGAATGAAACTTCATACTTTCATCGTGATTGCAGAGGATTTTCTTTTCTACTGCGAGAGACGATGACGTCTACACAACCGCAAAAGATAATCAGAATTTTTCTTTCATCACGGGAGACAGTGAAATGAAATGAAATATTATTTATTTATACAGGCAAAAGTTAGGGCCACATGGCCCTTTCTTACACTTAACCTGTCATAAATATAACACATATATTTTAACAATTACACTAATATACAACAAAAACAAAATCTAAATGATGGATACAGAAACATTAACAAAAGAAAATAACTTACATTTTAAACTGTACAAAAATAATCTTCCTGTCTCCCTCTCTCTCTCTCACACACACATACACACACACACACACACACCAAGCACATCTGTCAGTGACCAACCACGCGTACAAGCCCCTAGGACAAACCAACCATGGCCATACGTTCAAAAATTCAGTGATGATGTAAACACAATGAAGAGGGATAATCATAATTCTTTTGTGATCCCGGAAAAGGTTAAGATGTTTCTTTGATCACGGGAGACAATGATCATATCCATACCACCGCAGGAGATTTTTTCACAATTAGAAAAGACAATGATTATATCTTTGTGACCGCAGGAGACGAAGGTAATGTCTACACAAATGCAGAAACAGAAAGCATTCAAGATTTTGCCGCAATCACGGGAGAAAATGATCATGTTTCAAAACCGCGGGAGATGCCAATAATGTTAACAAGACAAAGGGGTATGTTAAGAATTTTGTTGCGGTTGCACGGTTTTGCCTACTTAAAAAATAATTCTTATTACTATAGTTTATGTTTTACAATTTTTGTACGATTCGGATAGTTTGAGTTCTACTGTAATTTGTGCATAAGTATGCACAACACTTTATGAATTTATTTTAACCCAACAAGCTTACCTAAATATTTTTATCAAATAAATCAATTTTCAAACTATTTAAATTAGAATTATTTGAAAATCTATTTAGAAAGAGAAATCCAATTTCAACGTAGTTTTTTTGACACTGACACTCAATAAGTAAACAATGATATTAGAAAATACAAGACTTACATAAGGAGAGAAAATTTTCACCCATCTTGGGTTAGGGTTGTTGTTTCTCTGGTATTGGAAGCAGAACACCATTCCTTCCTTATCTACTTGCCACTGTTTGATATGAGACCACGAGAACTCCACTACTTGGCTCTGTAACAGAACATCAAAATGTACAACTGACTAACCTTACCCTCCAATTCAATTGTGGTGAATATATAGTAGCACAAAATACTTCATGAAGTTTATACCTCGAGGGTTCCGTCATTTTGGCAAGCAAGTAGTTTGAAGCTGTTGAAGCCGACAGAGGCTATAACGTGGCCGTCCTTGCGAGAATCACAACCGCAGTGAGGGAACACTACCTCCCCGTAGCCAGGCAACTCTCTGGCCAGCGCTAAATACTGTGGACAGTGGAAATTGTCAAAACAACTTTTAAAATTATTAAACAGAATTAAGATTCGTCTTGAACGTACAAAATATTAATTTGTCCTAACATAAATTATGTTTAATAGTAGTAAAAGCAGACTTGCACATCAAAGCTTCACTAAACAATAGTATCAAGAACTAAAAAAAAATAGTGATTACAAAGAAAGAAGTGACCTCAAAATCTTGCTCTTACGCTAGGGGTCTGCGGACCAGATTTGTTTACTTCAGGTCAGGTCAAGTTGGGTTAAAAATGTTGGCTCTTCGGTCTCAGGCCAAAGTCAGGTTGCTTTGGTAAATATTGATTTTTAAAAAAATGCTATAGGCCTACTACAATTGTAAACCTCTTCAACATGTAAATTGTTAACACTTTCCACGGTCACAGTGAAATCCCAGACATATTCTTTGGTCACAGCAAAATCGAGAACATCCACCCCGGTTCTCGCAAAATAGTGATTGTCTTCTGCAGTCACAGCAAAAGAAAAAAAAACATCTTCCACCGGCAGGATGGAATAGAAAATATTTTTGCGGTTCTGTAATAGCAAAGTTCTAAACATCTTCCCCGGTCTCGATGTAATCGTAAACGTCTTCTGCGGTTGTGGCGTGATCGAGAACCGCTTTGTGGTTAAGGAAAAATCGTCAATTTTCAACTGCCCATCTTCATAGACACTTTTTGTTTTTTGAAAACAAAAGCTCCTTTTGGCTCGATCCGATCTTGGCCTTAACTGATCCCTTGGCCCCCTGTCGGCCCAACTTGACCCGAAAATATCGGGGACTTGCAGAACCCTAATCAACACCCAATCATAGTTAGCATACTTAAAAACTTATCAGTAGCTTGTGAGGTTCTATTACTTCTGCCCCCAGGCTTGGTTAGGAGATTTACTACAGTAGGTAGGGTTGTTAAGTAGGCCTACTACCGACTACTGAGTGTTGACACTTTGTACGAAGATGTTTATTCTACTACTTTGTACCAAGTACTTTTTCAATGTGTGTCACCTCATGTTTGCGGGAGGCGTCCTGCAGAGCCTTGAGCTGATAAAGCCTGTCGTCCGCACGGATGTGACCTCGGTCTACTGCGTCCACAGCTGACCAGAATATATACGTCATCGCCAGTTCATCATTGGTCAGCGACAGTTCTGCCTTGAGAGAGAACAGATGTTTCCTCACACACAGACACGTCGCACTGGCAGTGCTGTAGTTCTGTATGTATAGGTGATGGGGCAGCTCGATGGGCTGCAGTTTTCTTTCTGAGGAATAAACCTAACAAGTTAGTAGTGAAGTAGTTTAAAATATGAATGTTAAATTTAGACTTAGTAGACAAGTATCTATTTAATTTGTAGAACACTTAATGTAAGGGTTATTTGGTTGATATGTAGAATTAAGTTTTATATGCACTGTTCATGAGTTATGTATAATTTTAATGACAATATGAAAACATAGCATAAAATTCCCATTTAGAATGTAGTGGTGAAATAGGATTTTGTCTCTTTGTTACATAATTACAAAACATCTTTTACTAACTGGACAGCCTTCATAATTAGATAAAAATTTAACAGTTTATTAACATATTATTAATATTTTATATTTCTAAAAAATAAATCTGAATTTGTCATGTAGGCCCCTATGTGCTCTAATTTGCAATGTTTTTTTTATTAAATCAGTAGCTATAATTTGTACCAAGTGAACACTTACCAAAATTGTATTCAACAATTTCAAACAGGTAGAAGTATAGCGCAGTGTTCTTACTCATGCGGATCTTCTCAACAACACTTGCATAGACTTGGTCTGCTGTCGAGTTCTTGCGGGCAGTAACAGTGACGATTTCACGGTCAGGCAACAAGATTTTAAGATCCACAGGAGTTATGTGACCCTACAAAATCAATTAAATTATTACAAAACCTTACATTACTATATGAACGGTAATGGGTGAAACTATTTGTGAACTACAGATAAAAAATAGGTTAAGCTATTATGAATGATGGAAAATATTAAAAACATATGCATCATGTAGAGAGTTGAAAATAGTTTAGCCTACAATGGAAGAGTTAGATATCGACAAAACATTACAAGAAATCCAAAATGACATGTTAAATGAATAGCAAAAATGCAAATAAAATATTTAATTTTGAAATAAAAGTCATTGACTTCATACTAACTAGGCATACAGACTGAGGATGGATATAGACAGTAGGAGCAGAGGTTGATATTAATGACATCAGGGTGGCCTCAGAACACCTGAAATAGATTCACGCATTTCCCTCAATTTCCCGGCAGCAAAAACCTGGTTTACCCAGGCGAGATTTCCAGTCCCCAAGTGTACCTTTTTACTGGCGTCTACAAGTCACCAATATGTTTGGGTCAGATCGGGCTAACAGTTAACCCAAATGGATCAGTTCAGGCCAAAAATGTTGTCAGGCCAAGCGTGATTGTGGAAGACAGTGATAAATAAATAAATAAATAAAATAAATAATTCTTTATTGTCACATAGTTCTGATGTCACTGTGACTATGGAATATATTGACGATTTTAATGTGACTGCGGAATATGGTCATTCTCAATTATTCTGACAAATGCGATGTTAACAACTATAGGCCGGTTGCTCTTCTTTGCACTTTATCAAAGGTAATGGAGAGGGTTATGTATTCCAGGTTAATCAATCATCTAGACATGAATAACATTCTCATACAAAATCAATATGGCTTCAGAGCGGGTCGCTCAACCACTCAAGCAATTGTGGAGTTTGTTCAGGATGTATTATCCAACCTTGAACAGCGCAAACCAGCCCTGAGTGTATTCTGTGATCTTTCGAAAGCTTTCGATACAGTTAATCACGATATTCTTTGTGAGAAACTGGAAAAATATGGTGTTTGAGGAGTTCCCCTAGCTTGGTTCCGATCGTATCTTTCAAATAGAATGCAATTTGTTGAGATTTCAGGAATTCGGTCGGATCTCGCTGAATGCAAGTTCGGGGTTCCTCAGGGTAGTATTCTCGGACCATTGCTTTTTATCGTGTATATTAATGATCTATCAGCACATCTTCATTCAGCTAAGTCACTATTCTATGCGGATGACACAACCTTACTGTTTGGAGGTCCATGTTCCAGTTTGCAATCCCGAGTTGAAGAGTCAGTTGGTTCACTTTTAAGTTGGTTATCGCTGAACAATCTTAGACTGAACTCCGATAAGTCCGTTTTCATGCAATTCCTAACTCTCAATAAGATCCCTGAATCTATCTCGTTGAATAAGTTCGAGATAGAAGAGTGCTCTGTTGTGAAATTTTTAGGTGTAACTGTGGATAAAATGTTGTCATGGTCCAAACATGTATCACAGCTTTGTTGCAAGTTGAACCGCATCTGTCATGCACTTAGGACGCTGCAACCTCTTCTTGACTGGGAAATGTTAGTTGCAGTCTACTATGGTTGTTTTTTCTCAGTCATGACTTATGGTATTGAAGTCTGGGGTGGTTCTTCCTATGCTGATAAGGTCTTTACCGTACAAAAAAGGGCAGTGCGTATCCTCAATTGCTTACCACCACTCCATTCATGCAGAGGAGTCTTCCGGGAGAACAACATTTTAACTTTGCCTTCTATATTCATCTACAGAGCAATAATGTCTGCAGTAAATCATCTGAAGGATATTCCATCGGTTGGTCAATGTCATAGATACCCCACTAGGCACGGAGAAGATCTTCGTACTCCATGTCATCGTCTGACCCTTTCTGAAAGGAATGCAAGTTTTTCGGGCCCATTTTTCTTTAATAGGCTTCCTGAAGAAGTAAAGCAGTGCAGTTCAAGGTTGGGTTCTAAAGGTTTTGGGAAACAGCTGAAAACTTTTTTGGTGGAAGGCGAGTTTTATAGTACCGAAGAATTCCTGTCTGCCTGATCTCATTCAACATGGCATTTTTATTTAACTTATTTGTTTAAATCTTTAGAATAAAATAGATTTAACTAATTATTTTTCGTTTTGTTTTAAATGTTACTAGACCATATAATGTATTTGACGATTGAGATGTGCATTGTATCATTTGTACCAAATTCATGAATAAAATATGTCTATGTCTATGTCTATGTCTATGCCATGACATCAAAAAATTTTCTTGATTTTCCTATAACCGCAATGTTTTTGACTTAACCATGACTGCTGAAGACGTTCACAATTATGACGTGACCGCAGAAGAAATTTACAATTTTGTTGTAACCGTGGTTAACGTTAACAAATTTGTTGTGACCAGAGACAATGTTCACAATGTTTTAACAGTCAGGGTTTTTAAGCACTAAAGAAGTTACATGAGCATTAGGCAAGCAAGTAAAGTATGGCGCTGGGTGTTAAGCCCTTCGAATTTGTTTTGAATCCATAAAAAGCACTAACAATGGTTTAGCCGACCGAAATTCCAAAACTAACGCATAACTCCTGGTTTTCCCGGTACAACAAATTCACAGATAATTCAGTTTTCCCAGAATTTCCAATCTGTGGCCATACAGTTTCTGTCCAACATGATTAAAAATTGTTGTTTGATGTTGAATTTATCACCTAATGTTACCTATTATAAGTTATGTATCCTTGTGTCTCGTAACAGTGGTATTAAAGGTCAATTACCTGTTGGTCGTCAGTGTCTGTGAGGAACTCCTGCATGATGTCCGACTCTGCAATGACTCTGACAGCACACACCTTCTCCAGGTACTGCTCCAAACCTCTCCTGCGGCTGTCCAGTTGTTGTTCGCTCAACCTAACCATTCAACATTCATATTTAAAATGTCTACCAGCACCAATTCTGAATTAAAATTAAAACTACTGTTTGAAAACAATATCATTGCGTCAAAACTTAAAATTAGTTGTTAGTTAAGGTTTAAGTAAATTAGCCAATGGTGTTAAGTATTTTAGGATCAGTATCTAGGCATGGTTTTGAGTTTAAGTGGTCAAATTGTTGTTAGCCACTGAGTAAACTAACAGACACTGTGGTCCAAAATATTTGCTTCATCCATTTCATCGTTTTACAAGTGTTAACACTTGCCTTGGTTTTTACGATGGTTTGCTTACGGTTAATTGAAAATCTATACTTATTTAATACGCAAGCATGATTTTTGTGACAATTACTCCTCCGAAACTACTGAACCGATTGTCATGTTTTTGGTGTCATTGGAAAGAGCGTAGCGTGAAGTTGTGCAGGAAACTTTCTTTTTAGGGAATTAATGAGAGAGTGAGGCCCTGGAGCCCTTTAAAGTTTCGTATTTCTCCATAAGATTAACATTGGAAACAAAAATTTTTATGAAACTCCAGCTGTTGTCAGAAATCAAAAGTGAGAAGAAGAGCATAGGTTAATCATAAACAGTCAATAAGTTTGCTAATATAGTATTATAACAGTTTGCTACAAATATTTACTTAGCAATTGCTCGAAATCGAGCAACAGGGACACTAGTTTAAGTTAAAAGGCAAAAGGGGATTGAGTAATTGCCATTGAACCTAGCTAGGGATAGTGTGAAAAAAAGAAACCCAGATACTTTACTTCAAGGGCTTAAAAGCATTAAAACTGTATTTTTTACAAGGAAAAACGATAAAACAAAAATAGATTATTTAGTTTGATTTATTCATCACAGCAAATCTAAACCAATAACTAGATAATTATTACACCTAGTTTGTTCAGTCAGCTGTATTCAAGGACGAGGAAGCTAAATATTAATTTTTATAACAAAGAATCATGTACTTTCAACAGCTTTAACTTGTTATACAGAAACTTACGTAAATGGCCATTTTCCTGGTAGTTTAGGAAAGCTAAATCCAATGAATTCTTTTTTCAGATTCATGTGAAGGTTGGAAAACTCTCTATATCTTCTGGAGCACAGATGTCTTCCAGCCATGTAAATGTTAAATACCTGGGAAACAAAGTTTTATCAAATATGACAAAAAGTTGTTCGTTTGAAGATCATTTATGGTGATGGTTAATTTATATAGCATATTCTATCACGATAAATAAATAAAATAAACGTTATCAGCAATCTAAAACGCATACTTTCTCCCATTAGATTGCCCTCAATCCTTATCTCGGGCAAGCTATAGGAGAAAGTATGGTATTTAATGGGTAAAATCACAAAAGTTGCAATATCTTTTTGTTATAAAGTGAAGAATATTTTAGTTTCATTATTACAATATCAAGAAGCCAGTTTTTAAGTTAAATACAATAGGACCTAAGGTCAAAGTACAAATAGTACAAAGTCCAACCCCACACTAACTATTTCATTTTTGAACTGTTATTTTTACAGAAATGGGGGTTGTACTGTTTTGTTTAGAGTTCAAATGACTACCTATACTAAATTTTAATAAAAACCGTTTGGGTCGTTTTTGAAAAAATCTGAATATTCCGTTATTTAATGGGATTTTAATGGAAAAATCACCATAAAACATTTTAAAAAACATGAAAAAAAGCGCCTGGAGATATTCTACCATAGATTAGTAACCACATACCAAATTTTGTCTAAATTGGACCACAGGTGTGGTTTGGTTCGGGGGCCCCAAAACAAATATATCAACAGAAAGATCAAATTGAAAATGTAAGAAAAAAAATCTTTCTCCATAGCCTACATACGCAGGGAAAGAAAGAAAAAACAACGTTTCATCCTAGGCTTTTAAAAATAAATTTTATCAACCAATTTATTCTAAATAGCCTATATAAAAGGATTCCTCGTAGTCAGGTTTTATTTGTTGTTTTCCCAACCTATTAATGTTCAATATAGGCGTAATTCATTTATTAAGAGTTACTCACCACATATCTCTCGCCGGCCTTGTCTATGCAGTGGTAATCAGGTATTGAGATTGGCAGCGAGCGTTTGTCAGTGTAGTCAATATAGTTGTAGCTTGATTGGTCCTCACTTGGTTCTAGCCTCTCTGCTTCCTGCAATCGATAAACAGCAGAGTTGAGATTAAGGCTTGTTAAGGATGGATATTTTATTTTTGCAAGATAATTCATAAGGATCCCTCAATACACAAGCTGGATAAAACACTATAGCACATGTCAAATAAATATTTAGCAAACTTTTCTGGTTAATTTATCTCTAGTAATTTACAGTAGACTTAAAAACATTAAACCGAAACCATAAGCAACAACTTTTATATTCACTGAGTTAATATTATTTAAAGGCTTTGCTCTTTAAGTGACGTTTTTGTATGCACACAGTGACAGTTCAAATACACCATGTATTTGACCTCTATTTTGTGTACTGTATGCTTTAACAGGACTTACACTAAAGTTTTAAGAACCGTCAAACGTTATATTCCACTAATCCCTAGTCATAATACATCCTCGTTTACTGGTTCAATCAAAAGTACCGTAATGATGACTAGGCCTATAAATGTTTTCTATTCTTCAATTGATTTTATTACCTGAGGTGTGACGGATATAACAGTTAACGTAAGCACGTCCCCTCCTGACTTGATAAGGTCAACGACCTGCTTGTGAGTAGCTCCCTCGACACTTACATGGTTCCTGAAACAAAAAATAGAATCTGACCTCTGTAATGTGCAATGTGTGTCATCTTTAGTAATTAACGTTGGAGGGGTAGGGACAAAGTAGGGTAAGGAGAGTTAAAAGATCCAAGCCTGAGGGGTAGGAGAAGCTAGTGAGGGGGGGGGTTTAGTGTGTGGACTTCTTGTAGGTATATTGTGTGTATCTTGAGAAGACACAGCTAACTAGCCTGAAGAAAGTTTGCAGACAAATCACAGCACAAATAAATGATACACGGTGGTTATAAAGTTCCTCCCCCCTACTTTTTTAAAAACAGTAAGAGTTAAAATGTTTAAACTCTGCACATCTTTGTTAGACCTAAATATCTTGTTCTTCGTGGGTTAATTGACTCCCGACCTCCAATGGGGGACGGTCCACGAGGAGTATGTCAAGATTCTTAAATGTAAGCATACGTTGACGTACCTCAAATTAAGGTCTCTGTTAACTTAGTAGAATACAATGTCGCAACCCGGACCTCAAGTGAGCTTAACCAAGTCAAAAATTGCAGGCGTTCAAAGATAACTTGATTTTGCCATTTTAAATCTTTACCTAACCCGTCATGTTAAACTTCCCTATCCCAAGCGTGATGTATACAACTTCTTTACTTCTCGAGTGATGTAAAGTTGAAAAAAACTCACTCGGTGATGTAATGAAACCCATTTAAACAACATTGAGTGCATAACTTAAAAAATATACCTCTATGGAGCCAACGACGTTCAACGCTAGAAATCAGCTGTGCGCTTGAATTTTATTGTTATGTTTTGAAGAATTTTCCTAACCTAGCTTTAGTTTGTTAATGAACGTTACTGTTAGAAGATGAGTGAAATGGATGATGAAAAATATTGTTCGTAACCTCCTGTATTGTCGGGTCAGGTAAAATCTTGTACGTTACACGTTACGCAAGAGCGTGTTTACATCACTTAGGTAAATTATGCAACTCGCTACCGCTTGTTGCACAACATTCACCTGCGTGATGTAAAGACGCTCTTACTACACTTGTAAGGTAAATAGCTATTAAACTGCTGCCTTTTTTTACTCAGTTGTTCTTTTGAGATAAAATTTGCAGCAATGTATTCTACTAATAAAGACCTTTAATTTGATTTGCATATTGACCTATGCCTAAGTCTATGATTTGCTGTTGTCTTCTAGCGGGCGAATAAGTTAATACTCTAGGCTCTTAAGGAGGAAGCGTATAATATCAATGCAGGCCTAAATCTATAGCCACGCCACACCGGAGCCTTTCTTGGGTTTCCTGGCAGCTTGTGCCAGGAGCCTATCCCAAGGATGCCGATATCATTGCCTGTGCCCTGACACCAACTCCCAAGGAGCTTATGGTGGGTTTCAAACCCGCTCTGTTCGCTTTTGCCAAAGCGACTTAACCCACTGAGCTAAAAAAAACTGAGCTGTAAAGCGCTGCGCTGCTGCAGTGCAGCAGAGAAGCCTGGAACAACTACATTACAACCACTGACAACGGAAGACATTTTGCTATTTTATAAAAACAAAACGACACCTATTTTTTATGATTTTAGTTTTTATTGTTTATAAGACTCAATAAGACTCAATAAGAATTTATTAATGCCATTAAACTTATTACAGTAATAGGCAACGTCATACAGTACAACACATAGGGTTGTATGTAGCATTTTGAGTGAGTTTCAACTTAGATACTACTTTATCCACATGACATTGGTGGCTTAACCTACAAGTTTAAAAAATCTTCTACAGTGTAAAAGGCATTTGTTTTTAAGAATGTCATTACATACGATTTAAAATTTTTTACAGACAGATTTCTAATTTCTAATGGTAACTTATTGAACAATAGATACTGTTGATAATGGTAACTTTTGAAGGTTTTACTTAATCTAATATAAGGTGTAACAATATTGTGCTTATTTCTAGTGTTGTGATTATGATTGCTGTGCTGCATGGGAAAGTTAACTAAATTTTCTTTTACATACATAAGGTTGGAAAAAATATACAGTGATGGCAAAGTTAAAATATTGAGCTGAATAAAACTAGGTTTACAAGATTCAGGTTTAGTAAGACCCATAATAGTCCTGATAGCTTTTTTTTGCCAAGTGAATATTTTGTTGGAGGCAGCAGAGTTTCCCCACAATCGAATTCCATAGCTAATTTGTGAGTGGAAGAGGCCAAAATATGTCATCAGAAGAACTTCTAAGCTGACACTATGCTTAAGCTTTCTTAACAGGTGGACAATACGAGACAGCTTTTTAGAAAGTTGAGAAACATGTTCTTCCCAAGTCAATTTACTATCTAGATAGATACCAAGGAGTTTGACAGGTTTAGTGAGGTTATTGCACAGTTGACTTTTTAAGGAAAAGTACAGGAATTCGGTTTTATCTTCATTTAAGGTTAGATTGTTGGCTGAGTACCATGACTTTGCAGTTGACAAGGCATTGTTGAGTTGAGTTTTTACATCAAATTCAGTTTTCGCAGACACTACAAAAGTTGTGTCATCAGCATACAACACACTCAGTACTGGAATATTGCAACTAAAATCGTTTACAAAAACTAGAAACAAAAAAGGCCCTAAAATGGAGCCTTGGGGAACACCAGCTGTTACATTAAGCATTTCAGAAACAGTATCCTTAATTACAACAATCTGTTTTCTATTACTTAAATATGAACTTAACAAGCTTAACTCTAGATTGTTGATACCATAAAAACTTAATTTACTACAGAGAACATTGTGAGAGATTGTATCAAAAGCTTTACTTAAGTCTACTAGGCAGGAGCCAACTACCAGTTTCCTTTCAAACCCCTTAAGAATATAGTCCACAACTGTTTCAACAGCCATGGCTGTGGAGCGCTTGTGTCTGAAACCATACTGATGGTCATATAGTAAATTATGAACTGAGAAATATTTGTACAGCTGCTTAAAAATACATGATTCAATAATTTTACTGATGATGGGAACAATTGCTATTGGGCGATAGTTCTCTGGACTGCTTCTTTGACCTTTTTTAAAAATTGGAGAGATCTTTGATACTTTAAGGGAGTCAGGAAAAATGCCAGATTTTAAAATGAGGTTGATAAGAAAGGTGAGGGGATGAACAATGGAAGAACCTATTTTTTTCACAATACAGTTACTAAGTCCATACACATCTTCACTTTTGGAGTTGCTCAGTTCAGACACAATAGAGGCAACTTGTTTGGCACTCACTTCCTCCCATTTGAAGACATTAGTATTACTAGGCCTAGAACCATTTCCAGTGTGCTGTTGAAAGTTTTTGATAAAGTCTGTATACTTGGGGCTGGTAGGAGGGTAGGCGTTGGACTGTGTTGCAACATTAACAAAAAAGTTTTTGAGTGTGTTGGGGGATAACGGAATGTCAGTGTTGACCTTTGAATGTCCTGATTCGTTCTTCACTATTTGCCAAGCAGCCTTGCATGTGTTAGATGAATTTAAGATCATTGAATCATTAGCCGCTATCTTTGCATCTCTTATTGCATTATTATACATTTTTTTTAAAGGCATTAAATCTAGTTTTATCATCATTGCTTAAGCTAACCTTCCACTTATCATATAGACACAACAAAGTTTTTTTTCATTGATCTAAGTTCTGCATTATACCAATTCTTATTTTTTTTTGTAGGCCTAGAGTTACCCTTATGTTTTACATTAATTATAGGACAATACAAATTCAAGAAATAATTTAATAGGTACATTCAATATAAAAGAACAAGCTATATTTACATCAAAAGTTCCATAAAGAGGTGACCAATCATAGATATCTAAGTTAAAACTCAAGTTTTCAACCCTATGGTCCGCAGTCAGGCGTTTCTTCATTATTGCAGGTTTGGGGTTTAGTTGAGATCTATTTTTGTCAATGATTGAATTGTTATTCATAGATAAAAACTTAACCCAAACAGCAGCATGATCTGAGATAATGTCTTGAGCAGTGAAAGAACAGGACAAAAAATCATTGTGAATATTAGTAAAAACATTGTCAAGACAAGATGAGTTTCTGGTTGGTTGGTTGTGGGCTGGATATAGGTCAAAAGATCTCATAATATTTAAAAAATGATTAGTTTCTTGACTTAAACTTAATATATTAACATTGAAATCTCCTACTATAGCTATGTTGGCATACTTTGACTTACTTATCATTAATAATAAACATTCTAGGCTATTTACAAAATCATAAAAATTAGAATCAGGTGTACGGTAAACATTTACAATTATAAAATTAAAATCACAAAGATTAACTGCAGAGGCCTCATGGCTTGAAGGGCCTTTGTTTCTTGAAACAGGCAGAAAAATTCTTGAAAAATGTTTCCAATGGCAGAGGCCTTTGTTTCTTGAAAAGTATAGTTTTTTTTACATACGACTTTTTGCATATGAACGTCAACGATATGAGAAAGTTAACATTTAACACGTTCACTGCTAAAGGAAATTATAAAATCGAATCGTATTGCTAAAAAGCTTTATTGTTGTACTAGCTGTGTACCCGTTCTACGCACGGGGATCTTATAATATTCAGTTGAAACCTTCTTATATAAAGAACAGCAGTTGGTTTGCATATTTTAAGATATGCTGGCCAAACTATTATACATAGCTTCATTTTATGTTGTTTTTTGTTGTTCCGGATCGGTATGACAATCAATAAAAGGTTAAATTACCTCTGTGTCTGCCGGTCGATCCTATAACGGTAGGCTTACTTTTATTTTTACTATCTGATCTCGTTTGCATGGTTCAATCACGTCCTGGTTGAAGTTCGTTCGCTACGCTCACTCACCTGTATGTTGGAGCTCGTTCGCTGCGCTCACTTTCCTTCAGGTTAGCTCGTTCGCTACGCTCACTTGCCTTCAGGTTAGCTCGTTGGCTACGCTCACTCGCCTCCAGGTTGCAAATTAGCTGTTGTCATAAATGTAAAAGAAATAATAGTGCTAGTGCTGCACCCTGTTGGTAATCCTTGTAACTTTAATGCTATTGAACATCACAGAACAGAACCAACTTGTTTAATTGAAACAGCTGTTAAGATTCAATAATTTCATTTCTCATAAGGTTAACATGGGCTTCCAGAAATTCCACGTCAAAAATCGACAAAAACTTGATTTTCAAGGGTTTACTGTTAAATATCTAACTGTCTCATATTCGATGAAATACGTCTAAAACCATCTCATATATGTATAGTATTTGGAAAATAAGTTTCAGGCGGGACAGTGCTATAGTTATTGAGGAGTAGTTGTAATAAAGTGCGTATTTTAGCGTTACCAAGAGAATGACAGATAGACAGACAGACAGACAGACAGACAGACAGACAGAAATTGAGATAAGGTTTGATTCGGTTTCTCTGACCTATGAAATGTAAAAATAACCAAAAAGTTCATTATTCTAAGCAATGTACAGACAAAACTCTAATTTTATTTATATAGATATCATTCCTTTTTGTGTCCTTATTGAAATACAATATTATATAATACGATCGGAAGTGAATATGACGTCAAAAAGTGACGTCATAATAATGGGTCAGTACTGACCCATCAGGAGCCAGAGTCAGAAAAAAATTGAAATGTCACTGAATACATTATATATGTTACTAAAAATATATGTTCTAAATATATATGTAGTCATTATGATAAAATAACCAACATAAAATAGTATATCAATTGATTGGAATTGATTATGACTTCATAATGTGACGTCATATACATGGGTCAGTGCTGACCCATCAAGAACCGGAGTATAAAAAATTTAAATATTAAACAAAAATTACAGATATAAAAGATATGAAATGTTAATATTATTGAAATAAAATAGTTTAAAAAATAATTGAAATTGAATATGACGTCATAAAGCACAAAAAATTAGCAAAGCGAGGGGCGTTCACAGTAATGTGGGTCAGTACCGACCCAGCCGCCACGGCGGGAGCGGGCCGCGGGAACCAACTCAACGGTGAACAAAGCAAGTCACACACTACACGCTAACGTGGTGTAGGTCCACCTTCGACTGACGCTAGGCTAGCACTGAGCAACATATTGATTCACTGCAGTGTGGGTTAGTACTGACCCGGCAGCATGAGCGATTCGATCGCCGTGGGTCAGTACTGACCCACCCGCAGCGAACGTGTTAAATGGTAATATTGGTTATATTGAGGTTGTTAACTTACTAATTCAGAATGCGTTGAAAAGGAAGAAGATATGCTATTATTACCACGTTAAATGTAGCAAATGACAGGATTAAGGGATTAGGAATCATACCTTCAGTAATATTTAAAAGACATTGGTACTAGGCCTAGTAGCCTACTAACAAAATTAAATATTTTTCAATAGGCCTAGCTGACATTACAAAACATCTAAACACGAGACACCAAAGAGAAACATTTAATAACGACAAAAGTGAATAAACGATATCCACGACAATGACAATACTTACACCTCAAGAATCCTGTCTCCCTTTCTAATTCCAGCTTTTTCTGCAGCTCCTCCTTCAAGCACTGCACTGACATGTTGAAGTGGGGCATACAATTCGCCATTAATACTTCTAAGCTGTCCTCCTTCACAAACTTGTCCACGAACATTGAACCCAAATCCCGTTTCAGTTTTGTAAATTGTCACAACTCTAGGACCTGGCGACCCTGGCGTAATAGGTTTAAAAATTTGTTCATTAGGTGGAGAAGAGTCCGACTCGGTGTCTGCCATGTTTGCTCCTTTGACAGAACGACATTCGGATTCGACACTCTGCAGAAGAAGCTTACATTTCAGGTTCACCAACTTTACTAATGAACATTATTGCGAACATTCTTTTAAAAGAATGTTAAGGTACTATATGAAAGTATTTGATTAATTTCATGATTTTTAAGTCCAATAGAGTTTGGGTGCGTTGATAATATAGTCAATGGTTGATACCTTCAATTTATGTATGAAATGAATAACTAAAGAATAAATACACCTTATAAGCATTTATAATATAATATAAGCATAGATCTGTTTTATCTATGAAGTCAAACATTTAAGTTACTTAAACGAATTGAGGAAAAATCGGCGAAATTAAGCGTAAAAAGATAAAAAAAAATGTGCATCGAAACAACTGATGAGCTTGTGCTTTGGGATTCTCATTATAGTGGATTAGCCAGGGTGGGAACGCTTGCCATCGCCTGAAAACATTGCATTTGTGATATCATAGACTAAACTACACAAAGGAGTATTTTATCTATGGTGATATTCACGATTTTACAGCGACCATGGAAATTGGCCCTGGTTTAACCCTGAAAAAGTACTCAGTGTTTCACAATACATCAATACAAAGGGATGTTCATGATTTCGCTGAGAAAAGGAATATTGTAATGATTTCACTGCGATCATAATACTATATTCATAATTTTGCTGCAATCGTGGGTGACGATGATGTCTTTATAACTGCGGGGTGCGCCCGTGGAAAATTTTAACGCTTCTGCCGTGATCGTAGGAGAAGTTAGTTTGCCTCCGTTAGTTATCTCATAGTTATCTCTTCTCACCACGTCCATGGAGATGTTCTTAATTTTGCTGCCAATAAAGAAGACGTTCACAATTTCGCAAAGACCATGGAAATGTTCATGATTCCGCCACCATCGCGAATGAAGATTTCTATTTTCTGCTAAGTAGAAGATTATGAATAACTCATTTGGGTGGGTGCTACTTTAAATTAATTGTTAAAATAGCCCGACTGTACACAGACAGATATTGAGCGCGTTCTGGGAACATGCACCGGTGCACCGGTGTTGCCCCGGTGCAAAAAATGTGTCGTTCTGGGAGACCGGTGAGTTAACCTAGCAGACAGCTATTTCCTCTTTTTCCTCCACCGGTGCAAGATTTATGCACCGGAGAAATTGTACGGTGCATAATACACCGGCGGCCTCTGATTGGTCTGTTTCTTGGACAACAGCATGCAGCTACGGCAAGATGGCGGGTCCATCGAATAATGTTCATCAGTTTTATAGGTTATGTTGCGTAATGAGTGAATAATTTATTCTATGAGGGGGTTAAATTACGTATTAAGTGAATAATTTTCAAATAATTTATTCTGTGAGGACAAGTTTGTTTGGTTTAAATATTATAAAGTAAATAATAGGTGAATGTGTAAATTATAATCAGATGTGTACCGTAAACCGGTGAATAACCGTTCTGGGAGACCAAGACTCTTGCCCCGGGTCGGTACCGGTGAATAAGTCACCGGTTAATCTGCACCGGTGCACCGGTACATGTTCCCTGAACGCGCCCATTGTGAAGTACCGGTACTGATCAGCTTCATGATGACATTTTGTACTGCCAAAGCTGAATCTAGGCAATTTATCAGCAAAAAAGTGAAACAAAACAAAACATTTAGATAACCTTAAAAACCTAATTCTCTACATCGCTAGGTTTTTGATGGAAATTTAATTAATCGTTTTAAAATAGGTCTCTCGTTTCATGTTATTAGCCTTTTCTCATTGGTTAAACCTTTATCGTATGTTTACTAGTTCAACCTCAACCACAGTAAATACAGTATAAAGATGTGTCAAGTAGTATAAGAACCAGACCTGGTAGACTAGGGATTAGGTTTAAACTTAGTAGCCTATAAAAACAAAGTGTTTAGGCCTATCTAAGTTTAGCTTCTTACAAATAGTAACAGAAGTAATTTTTACACATAACAGACGGATGAAAAGATAGAGTGCATAGCATATTAACTTTAACTCAATTTTTTTTAGCTTAATAGCTATAGGCCTAACTTACCCATTAAAAAAAAAAAAAAAAATGGAGAGATTGAGATATGAAAAAATTTCTTTCCTTGGGGAAGGACAGGTAAGTGAAAACGTTTTATTGTGTTATTGAAGCACCTATTGTATGGCCCGGAATAGCGCCAATAGATTTTTGTGCGAGCTTAAATTTTAACTCTCTTGTAACTTATTAATTTACTCTCAAGTGTTCCTGAGTTACGACATTCCTGCTATGCGTGAACATGTTTTTATCACGTTAATATACAGGTATCATGCTACTCGGGACTAACTTATTATCCCGAAATAGCACCACCAATAAATTTGTGCGTGAGTGCTTTGTTACTTTTCACCCTCTCTAAACCTATTGACTCAAGCATTCCGGAGATACAACGCTATGCATAAACATGTCCTTTATCACATAACTATATGTGTATTAGGCTACTATACACAGGCTTATTGTCCTGGAATATTGCCATCAATAGCCTAGGTTTTTGCATGCAACACTTCGTAATTTTTCTCCCCCTCTAATGACTCCCAAACATTCCAGAGATACAATGTTGATACTCTGATATGCGTGACCTTAATATCCTTTATTAACTTACTATATGGGTACTATTACACTGAGCGGGCAATGGGTAGGTTTTAGGTTTGTCGGGGTCGCAAGGAAGAGACGAATTCCCCTATAATGTAGGCTAAGTGGATAGGGGCACAATTATCTCTTGGGTCCATAGCGCATCACATGGAAACCATGGGCATTAAGTTATATATGTAAAAAGGTAATATATAATGTTTATTTTTGCTCAGGCCTATTGATATTTTATCATGTGGTTTAGCTTACAGTACCGGTACCTACCTAGATTGTTTACTTTTAGTTGGCCTATCACAGTTAAATTAGGCTACTTTAATACCGTTGGATTGGTAGGCTAATTTAACAATCTCAAGTCATTTTGTTGGAATACAATTTTTTTTAAGAATCATCTAATTTGTCGGTCAACAAAAATGTTATCGATACCTCACCTGGGATTTTTTTTTTTAAATATTAAGTACGGTATTTCGCTTTAACCTTTCATTATATCTAAGTTAACTTAACTATAAACTTAAATAAAAGTTAGGCTATTCATAAGCCTACTTTGGTTCCAAATTCTAACAGAACAATACAAGGTCCTAAGGTGAAGTATTCAGCATTTTTAATGGGAGTCTATATTGCTGCCTTTCCAAAACAGAATTAATTCTGATGCAATTTTTTATTTCAGTTTGCTACAGTTTTCAAGGCTCGGGATGTGAAGACCAATGAAGTTGTTGCTGTAAAAAAGGTACCTAAGTGTTTTAATTCAACTAAAGAGTCCAACTTAAACTTAATCTAGCCTACAGAAGCTTATGTAAGTTGAAACTCATACCTCAAAGCTGAAAGGGAAGTTCCACTAAGTACCCGTGATTTTAAAACATGGAAGTTGAACAAGTTTTAGCGAAATTCCTGTATAGGAATGAAGCTATTTATTACCAAATAATAACTTATTGTTTTTTAAATTTTCCATTTTGATATCCCCAGAGGCCAAAAACACTAATATCGTTAAAATGTATATGCATATAAATGTACGTCCTTGAACACGTTACAATTTAAATTATGTGTGGTCATATTTCGATCAAATTTGGTATGAATGAATAGAGCTGACACTAGACTAGGTCTGGTACTACGACCAGCGTAATCTTAGGCTGCTTATTTTAAACAGTTTATCACAGTAACATTTTTCACTACGGTACCTTAATTATGAAAACTTTATAAAGATTTTTCACACTTAGAGTGTTTTTAATGATTGCAGATCAAACTAGGTAGCAAAGCAGAAGCCAAGGATGGGATAAACCGCACGGCTTTGAGGGAAATAAAACTTTTACAAGAGTTAAGTCACAAGAACTTAATAACTCTTCGAGGTAAGTAGACTAACCAGTCTATTTAGCAGATAAACAAACGCTAAGCTGCAAAATGTTTTGGAAACTTTTATGTGATCAATGGGCAGTAGATTGATTTTAAAGTGAAACAAAAACTTAATAAGTAGGCCGAAATCAATTGTGTTGTTTGATTTGAATAATAAGGTTGAGAAAATACAGTAGAGTCTCAACTATCCTACTATCATATGGATTAAAAAAATATATGTTCTTATTGTTCTTAACTTAATAACTTTGTCTCCTTCCAGATGTTTTTGGACACAGATCCAACATTTCATTAGTGTTTGACTTCATGGATACAGACCTAGAGGTGATAGTGAAAGACACCTCCATTGTGCTAACTCCTGCCAACATCAAGTCCTACATGATTATGACACTAGAAGGCCTGGAATACCTTCATATGAACTGGATATTACATAGGGTAATGTAAAATATTTGCTTTTATAATTTTGACTAATAATTTTACCTTGGAAAACTACAGATTTAACCGAATATATTTTATATATTTACGATAGCTTTATCTTTTCAGGATTTAAAACCCAACAACCTTTTGGTTAACTCAAAAGGTGTCTTGAAAATTGGTGATTTCGGCTTGGCAAAGTTCTTTGGATCTCCAACAAGAATATACACACATCAAGTCGTCACCAGGTGGTACAGGTATAGTATATATTTTTTATTTTTTTTATATTTTTGTTACTCAAATACAGTTCCAATAATATAATGTTGGTGTTTTTTAACCTATATAAAAGTAAAATATTCGTTAACTTATTTTAATTACTTTTAAATGTTGAAAACAAACCCTCTGACAGCAAGGACCTCTACTGACTAAGCATCATTATATTGTCCATTTATCTCAAAATAAATAAATATTATGATTTCAGTTTTAATTTAATTTATATTTAGATAATTAGAATTGAAGTATTTGAAGTACAGTTGGCTGAGACAGTTGCTCTATCACATCATTCAAACATTGTCCATGTGCTAGCACAGATGTTATGTCCTCATGTGTCACAATCTAACTAACAGGTTGGTACAATATAAATAACAAAGGGCCTAGAACTGATCCCTGTGGGACTCCAGCAAGAACCTATTTAAAATCATGAGTGATTTTCGAATGAAACCATATGAATGAAGCCATTTCATTGAAAAGTATCAAAAGTATTAATATTTTAAAAATATGTAACTGTACAATATTTATTTCATTATAATATAATGAAGCTTTTAGAAACAATCGCTGTGAGAAATTGAGTCAAAAGTCTTGCTGAGATCCTACAAAGTCACTCTTACATAAGCCTCAAAGCTGGTTAACCTTTCTGTCACAGCTACATGGTTGTTACAGAGCCCCCGAGCTGCTGTTTGGTGCGAGAATGTACGCGGTGGGTGTGGACATGTGGGCTGTGGGTTGTATACTGGCCGAGCTGCTACTGAGAGTCCCTTTCCTCCCCGGCGAGTCAGACCTCGACCAGCTCACCAAGATATTCCAGGCCCTCGGCACCCCCAGTGAGGAGACCTGGCCGGTAACTCAATAGTAGAATAATACTGTACAATGTTTGCTTGAAACGCATACTCTTTGTGAGATGAATGCAGTAAATCCTAAAAATGTAAGCTTAAGTGAACTATCTAAATACAGTAAGTTTAAAAAAATCTGTAGTTTTTATGTTTCTAATTAATGAAAACAAACAACAATGTGATTGTTGTAGCCATCAAAATATTTGTTGTACCAAGTGTGGGAATTTACTGACAATAAATCCAATGTGTTTACAATGCTTAATCTTCTGTGTGGATGTACCAGTGGACAAATTGTGATATAGTTCACATTACCACCCATAATAACCTAGTTTCACTAACGATATTTCAGCAGCTATGCCACTTTTATTTATGCAATAGGATGTAATATTATTTTTTTTAAGTGAAGTGTTTGTTTCAGGGAGTGACCAGTCTGACTGATTACATCCAGTTTAAAGCGTTCCCTGGAACTCCTCTGAACCACATATTCACAGCGGCCGGAGACGATCTGTTGGACCTCATCGCAGGTTTGCTCGCACTCAACCCTCTCAACAGACTCTCGTGCTCTGAGGCGCTGCAGATGCCATACTTTAGGTAAGTTCATTGAAAAAATCCCTCTCTTTACGTATTAGTGGGGAGTATGATTTTTTTCAATATTTCCAAGATAAATTTGTCAGTGGACAAATAATATTTGGTATTTTCTAAAGGTTATTAGCATGACATCTATACCTATGTTACGGGTTTTGAGTGGTAATGTGTCAATTTTAATATCAAATACAGTAGAACCTCTTTAATCCGAACTAATTGGGACCGGAGGTAGTTCGGACTATTGAATAGTTCGGATTACAGAACATACTGTTGTTTTTACATACCAATAGCTAAAACAAGGCTAAAATGGATCGTAATTGCTATGGGAAAAGTTAAACAATGCTTTATAAAGTAAAATACAGTGTTTATTTAATACAGTAGTAAAGTCAGTGAATAAACAGAACTGTAGGCCTACATTAAATAGCCTATACAATATAGAACTACCTACTGTACTGTGTATAGAGTACACCAATGAGGTGTTCGGATTAGTGGACGTTCGGATTAAAGGGGTTCGGATTAAAGAGGTTCTATTGTACACATATCTCAATAAAGGATTTGAGTACTCGTACGACATTTTATGAATTAAAACAAAAATTAATCTCATATATAGTTACTTTTAACTGTTTGCCAGTGCTATCAAAATTTGTGTTAATTAGAGAAGAAAATCTTATGTACTATGAAAACAGATGTTTTATTCTAAAAAAATTAGGAATTCCTTTGACATAAGAATCTTAAAATATTACAGTACTAAAGTTTCAGAATTGATTGTTGAAAGTAAATAATTATTAATAATAAAGTTCCATAGTAAATTATAGATTAAATTTTAAATGAGATTTACGATTTTTTCAAGATTCTAAATGATCATCCCTTGGACAGATTTTACACTAGTGATAAAACTTTCATAAATTTGGAATCAGTACAGAACCAAAATTGTTTAGGGGCGACAAAGATCAGAACACCTCATATCTGTTAAAATAATGGAGTCAGAACAGAAGTGTATACAGTAGAGTCCCGTTAGTCCGAAATGGTTGGGACCGGACCCATTTCGGATTACCAAATATTTCGGATTAAACATTTTTTTTGTTTTTTTCTTTATTTTTTTAAATTTTAACAAAAAATTTTTTTCTTAGGATGCTATGCACGAGCCCGGGATTGTTTTCACATTACTTAAGGCAAGACCTAGTGGCTGCAGCATTATCACTTATTAATAAAATCCATTTGTGATTTGGCGGGATTGGAACCCGGGACGAAAATGAAAAATGTTGATAACAAAATGGTGAAATATTTAGTAAAATACTCTACAACAAAATTCTATCTCGCCCGGCCGCTACGGAATACTTTGACGAGGTACAGCTAACTGTGTTAAAAGTTTAATAAAAAAATATTTTTTTGTTTCGGATTATCGGGACTCCACTGTATATACAGAGGAACTGAATGAATTATTGATCAAATGATTTGTCAATACATTGATAAGCCTATATCAATAATCTGTTTGAGTTACTGTGAAAGTAAATGTGGAAAACTATAATTTTTACCCATAGTCAGAAAAATAATTGCATTGGGATTTTGTGACTGTGAAAAAGTGTGTCAGATTCTAAACCTGTTCACCACTATCACGTCATTCACTCTTACACAATAGACAACTCTTTAGGAATAAAAGAATTTAATACTTGAGTCAATGTTAACCTAAAATGTGTTCAATTTTGATTTCAGCAACAAGCCCTGTCCATCTCTAGGCCAACAGTTGCCTCTGCCATCAAACGTTGTCAGTCAGGACTCTCAACGCCCCAGCCTGAAGCGCAAGTTGGCTGACAAACTAGAGGGCGGTAAGTGTTAGCAGTGTTTTAATTGATTAAGCCTCGATGTTACATAGGTAACAGTAAAGAGTAGATTATTGGTATCTGAAACAATTGGGGATTAAGGGTGTTCGGATAACTGATTTTTTAGGATAACTGGTCATTCACAGCCAAAATAATGACATAACTTTTGATTATTAACATTAACAATTTTTTACTGGTTTTTATTGTGTCCTGCAATTGTATCTTGTGGTATCGGTGACACTAGTAATCTCACTCTAAAGCTGGGTTTTCCTAGGCTCGGAGTCGGCGAGCGGAGAGAGGAACGCGGAGAGCGGAATTGAAATTAACATGGCATTCCGCTCTGCTCCTAGGAAAACGCATTAAATTGCCTGGAGTCCGCTCTCCGCGTTCCTCTCTCCGCTCGCCGACTCCGCGCTAGGAAAACCCGGCTTAACATCCGTGAGGATATGTCTATGTCATATATTGCAGTCTTGGCATCACTGCTGATAATCTCTTGTGATCGCGGCAACACCCTTTTTGATGGTTTTTGGCGGTTCAGCCTTTTTGATTAACCAACGTTTCTGATGACCAGACTTTGGTTAATCGATGTTCTACTGTTACCACATTCTAGATACCTTTCTTTAATAATCATGAACTATTAAATCGGACATTGAATGGTCTGTCTGCAGTTGAAAATCATTGACAATAATTAATTGATTATGGGAAAAATGCATGTCTTCATTATCTTTATCTGTCTAGCAAATATGTATACACAGTACTTATTATTCGGAATAATTGTCATTATGTCTGTGTGTTCGAGGGTGAGTCTGTTTGTTTTCCGCTCTAGAACCAGCTTTAGTCAAACTCTGGACTCGCATGGGTAGTAATGTATACAAGTTTATCCTAAAGAATTTCAAATTATCAACCATTGAGATGGGGACGCCACCTAGGTGCGTATTTTAACACAAATATGAGTGAAGGATGAGTGTAGAATGGTGTGTGATGACCTGTGTAGCTTTGTTACTGACTAAGATCAGCGGTTTCATTAGAAAGGATCGATTGAATGTTAAAGCAAGAGAATACGTGCATGTCGGCAGAAATAGCAGTGTAAAATAGTATATGTAAGTAATAATTAAAAATTGTTTTCCAGGTGTGCAACCAAAGAAACTGATGTTTGATACGACCTTTTAAAGCTTTGGTCCTCATCCTTGGAAAATAATAATCTCAGGATAAAAGTGCTGGCCACTGTTCATAAGACTGTTATTTGTGTACATTTTTTAAGAATAGACATTTTTGTTACTTTTTTGTGAGTTTAATTTATTACCTCAAGTTTTAAGATTAATTTTAATGATTTAAGTATGTTTGGTATTGTTATACCCATGAATTGTCGACAGGAAACTATGCTGATGGCTTTTAGTGTTAAATGGTAATTGAAAGTAATAAACCACATTTGCTGAATTTTACTTTGAGGATTACATTTTATTTACAAAGATAATATAATTACAAAACTCCAAAGCATATAAAACACTCCTTGAAAGGCACCGGACATAATGCTAATGAAAAATATTGGCTTATTGTCTTATCTGTTATAATATAATTGGTTTATTATGATTGGTTGTTTATTATAATTGGTTAACCATCTATTCAGTAACTCTTGATCATGTTGGTATTGTACCTGCTATATGCCAGCATTCATAATAGTAATAATAAGGTATTAAATTACTACAAAGTAACAAGTTCACTACTTAAAATATCACATATTGTTCAAGATAGTACTAGTATATTCAGTATAAACAATATGCAGGAGGAAAAAATCAAAAGTTTTCCCCTTAGCTGCTTGGTATCTTTATGGCAGAAAAGTTATATACAATTGTACAATTATACAATTGTATTGTACATAACCGAAATCATAAACCCTCTGCCACAGTTTACCTTTTACAGTTCTTGCACAATACATTTTAGCTCTTCCTTATAAACTAAACAAGCTTATAAAAATGGAAGACTTATTAAAATAACAATTGAAATGTAAAAACCTATTGGTTAAATATTCATATTCTGTCAACCAATAAGAAAATATGTGCAGAACAATCTTAAATATAACTGTTAAGTTCTAATTTAACAGAATATTTTTTGCAAAATAAATACATTTTTACATTTTAAGTTTCACACAGCAATTAAAACTACATGATTTACAACTTAATACGGAACTATGCCAGTATAGGCATGTAAAGTTTGAAATTAAATTGTATAATCTATTTTAATTAAATTAAAGTTAACCACCGTAAATGAAATTTGCCTTTTGAAAGAAACCTAAAAGAAATATAGAAAGCGAGAGCTTAGGACCTTAAAACAAATCAGTAGACCTATTATAAAAGATAAAATATTGTGATGTTTATAAATGGTGCTATAAATAGTCTGTTCTTAAGAGGGGCTCGACCTTACAATAATGCCATCAGTGATGACCAATTGGAATGTATACTAAATCGGCACATAATTGAACTAACAAAACATCTAAGAATTAACTTAATAGTGAAGCCTTTCTTAGGGAAAATAATCACCAAATGTATGGTTTTTAATGTTAACAAATAAAAATTGACTTTTCAGAGAAAAATCTACCTTTAATACTATCAAACTCTCGTGTAGCCTATGTTTTACTTTCCTAGTGATTTTAGTAATGCTTATTCTCATTATATCTACTTTCAACATAATTTCAGTTTGAAATAATTGACATGTTTTTCTCTCAGTCTTATAGTTTGAATTAATCTCTAATAAATTCATGTGAAAGACATTTTCTGTGTGATCAATAATGTGACAGTAATTAATTAATTACTTGTTTTCTTTTGGAGAAATAGCCTCTGGATCGTTATTAAACATTGTTATAATCTAAGGATCACCTTACGATCCAATTGATTTATTGTGGAGGCCAAGGTTTCTACGCCGGAGCGTTATCAGTCAGTCCTAGGCTAAGCTAAATTTTTTGTTTTTCATCTCTTACTTGAGATATTGTCGGTTGAATAGAATTTTTACAAATACAAACACTGAATATACATAAATATTTACAAAGACATAGTGGAGGTTAGGATTAAAAAGATCATAACAGATTGAAAAAATTCGATTCAACCGACAATATCTCAAGTAAGAGATGAAAAACATAAAGTTGAGCTTAGCCTAGGACTGACAAAAACACTCCAGCGTAGAAACCTAGGTCTCCACAATAAATCAATTAAATCGTAAGGTAAGCCTTACATTATAACAATAATTAATTACCATGCAGCTTCTAACCGGATCATTATGAGGAATAGCCACGTTTCAAATGTTACCTAGTATTAGATACTAATTTGTACGATGGAATCTTTCTTGTGTTTGCTGGTCAGCTTTTGTCCATGAACACTACTCCGACAGTTGAAGAAAATCCAACTATTAGCAACAACAACTTCAACAGCCTGTCTCGACCTAAAACACAAAATTGTTTTAACAAATTTTATTGAAATGAAATTTTCAAACTAACATGGAAGAAAGTAAAACCATTGACTTTTGGTTAGTAAAGAAGACATCAATTAATATGGACCAGCTGTTGACAATTTTCTTAATTAAAATAATTGAATGAGCCATTCACATAGTGTGCACTATTGTCAAAAATTATATTTTCTACCTTTTTTTTTTTGTTAGTGAGATAGTTGAAGTGACATAAATATATCTATAGCTTACAATAACGACAACATAACATTTTCTTTTAAACCTCCTCTCTGAAAAGTCGTACATGAAAATATCAAAATATCACTGTTACGCATTATGTTCTCTTATTGTGTAATTCTAGACTCTGTCTCAAGAAAGCTCGCTGATCTCTATTCCTTTTCAACAAATTCCTATACTTACAATACGTCATCTATCAAGCTGGTAAACCCTAGATGGGTATCGCAAGTCAATTTGACGTAGGACAAGTTATTTTTAGCATCCACCCCCCTCAACCAATGCTACCCTCCTTCCAGCAGTGCTCTCAGCAGTCATTTGCCTTGGTTGGGTTGTAGTGTGTTTCTTTATGTCCTTGCTAATCGGTTTCTTGGAACCTTACATAACAATACCCTTTGTGTATAGTAAAATGGCCGGCATTATGTCAAACTTACGTGTTGGTACCCTTAGCATCCCACGATACCTTACTGTATGCAATTCCTATGTACACGTCAAATTTACGTATTGATACACTTAGCGTCACACTGTGACTGTGAAAATACCTTTTACGGTACGCGATTCCTATGTTCGTAAAATTTACGTGTTGACATCCATAGTGTCATACTGTATGACAATACCTTTCTACAGTTAAAAAGTCTGCAAATTCTGTAGAAATCAGTAATTTGTATTATCGCGATCTGTTAGGCTCAATTTAACTAGGCCTACATCCATCTTGATTTTAAAACTGCCAACATCTTTTACATAGGGATTAAACTTCTACTTTTATCAATGTCAAAGTTAAAACCAAACATTTTGCAAGAATACCTTGATTTATTTGACACTGAGTTCAAGTAACGTTAAATCCATCCATAATCTTGATGACTCATATACAGAGAGTTTCCTAAATTGATTGAACCACACAACCCGAACATATTCACTAACCTTGTGACAGTTCCCGTGGTAGAACCTCAAAACATGTAATGTAGAGGAAGGTACCACAAGCTATGCCTTGCAGCATCCCTGAGAACAGCTGTTGTCTCACACTGTGTAGTGTGTCTACGTACAGTCCTACCACCATGCCCAGAGGAGACATGAGGGCAAACAGAACGTCCAACGCGACAACAGCAACCAACCTCAGCTGTGACTGTAGCAGACTGAGGCCGACGCTGAACGACACAATCACCTGTTAAAATAGCACCATACAAATCTCAAACTTAGGCACATAAATCGTGACAAGTGAAACCAGAATGTTTCTTCAAAGTTCTTAATAGTATTTATGGCTATAAACAATCTTTCACGACCAGTAGCACCTGGAAATGTAATACCTCTAAAGTTAAATAATTCTCTTCTTAATTTCACAATTGTTTCATTAATTATAAGACTAATCAACAGTATTCAAACAAATTTTTAAATAAGGTTAATGATTTAAATCGTTAAATGTTTACCAACAATGATTGGATTAGGCTAGATCTGTACGACACATACACAAATTGGCTATTTCAAATAACAAAAAGGCATATAAGTGGCTATTAAATAGTCATAGTCATAGTCAAGAATCTTCATTCATAGTATACATAGTTGTACATGAATAGTGTCAAATAAGTTAAAACTAATGCTTAAAACTATGATATCGCCATTTTCAATTCGTCTAAAGAGTACAAGGACAGGTCCATTAAATATTCCTTGAGACGTTTTTTAAAAATGTTGGGTTTTAGTTCAGTTTTAATTTTCAAAGGAATAAATTTTAAAAATTCATGTCCTGCATTGACAGTATTTTTTTTTGAAGAGCTCTAATTTGTGTTTTCCAATTACAAAATTATTTTTGTTACGTGTATTGTAGTTATGATTATTTTCTTTAATTGGTGGAATAAAATTTTTGTTTTTGACAAACATAATACATTCAAGAACATACAAACCATAAACAGTGAGGATCCTTAAACGTTTAAAGTGTTCTTTTGCAGAATCATCTTTGTTCATTTTTAACATAGCTCTGATTGATTGCTTCTGTATTGTCAAAATTTGGTCTAGATTCGAATTTGAGGTGGCTCCATATACACATATGCCATAAGATATATGGGATTGAATATGGGAAAAATAGTTCATTTTTAAAACATCAATACTGCATAGTTTTGACATTTTTCTAATCGCACAAAGACCAGAATTTATTTTATTGATAACAAGTTTACAATGTTTGTCCCAAGACAAGTTGCTGTCCAATGTCAGGCCAAGGAACCTTACGGCTTCTGTTATTTCAATTGGTTATTTATTTTTATTTACTTCAATATTAGGATTGGAATTGTTTTTGTTTTGTTTTGAATGGGACACATTTGGTTTTACTTTCATTTAATTTTAAATTGTGATTATTAAAAAAATCCTCAATACAAGCTAGGCCTATTTCTATTGTGGATAGCAACTCAACATCTTCTGCAGTTTTCCCAGATACTTTAAGATTAGAGTCATCTGCATAGAGATACAAACCTGTACATGGGGCAAAATTTAGACACTTTTTAAAATTTTTTAAGTAACAAATGAAAAGTAAAGGTCCCAGGACCGATCCTTGAGGTACACCAGATCTTATTGTTCCAATATTTGAACTGTATTTTGATTTATAATTGTCTTTAGTGATGTGAGTTATTTCAACAAACTGTTGTCTATTTGATAAGTATGATTTAAACCAATTAAGAGGGTTATATCTGATTCAAATTTTTTCTAATTTAAAAAGTAATAGTTCATGATTAACGCTATCAAACGCCTTCGATAAATCCTAATTTTGCCAAATTTAAGTCATTATTGAAACGAGCGTGTTTATTTATTAAATAGTTAAAAAATAGTTAAATAGTTAATTAAGTCATAAGCATAACACTCTAGTGTCTACATCTGCTTTGAGAAGCCCAAAAACTTTTTTATAAAATTCATTATGCTTGCTACTATTCACTTGTTTTTGTGTTTGCTCGGTAAATCTTATCAATTTGCTAAAGAGCTGGTTAATTGTAAACAAAAATCTTTTTGTTAGGCCCACAGTAGAACTCAAACCATCCGAATTAATTGGAACCAAACCACAATTTGATACTGAAAATTTGGATATGCTTAGTTTTTTTACTGAAATTTGGGTATTTAAAAAAAATAGGCCAAATCCAGCTGAACTTTTCTATTGGTACCTCAGATAGCATAAAAAGATTTTCCCATGAAAAAAATCACGCTTTAGCCACTATAGCGAAGGAAAATTTTGATTGTTACTCCAGGAGATAAAGATTATTACGTCTACAAAACTTCAGAAAGATGTTCAATATTTTGCCGCGATCATGGAAAACAATGACGATATTTTCATGATTGCGGGAGACTATGATAATGTCTACAAGACCGCAAAAGATCTGCAATTTTTTATAACTGGGGTATCAAGTTTTTTAAAAATTCTTTCTGTAAGCAATTCGTATTTGGAGGTTCTACCGTATATTACTTTGATATTTGTCTCATGACGAAACAACTTCTAACTTGCAAGTAGAGAACCCAGAGTCAACTCACCTTGTGGACCATGACTGCTACAAATATGTTAAGCACAGAGTCAAGATCAGTCTGTAGGCCGATGGCTAGTCCCTCAAACACCGAGTGTATAGACAGAGTGGCGAGCAGCAGCACCGAGCGCAGGTGTGACGTGGGCTCCTGCTGTATTGGAGTGGGCAGCTCAGGACAAGCCCGCACTTCATCTGCCTGAAACAGACAGACATGATGTAGCAATGGATCATTTATTAGGCAATAAAATTTAAAACCATTGGAGAGGATGAGATATAGCATAGCGGAATAATAGTCAGTTTCTTTACTGTCCTCTTTGTATGTCTGATGTACACTACGTTTATAGATTTAGAATAATGCAACAAAAGTAAACATCAATATTTGGAGTCATAGCGAGTTGATACATTAATGTAGGCTACTCTAATCAAACTTTCACTGAAGATAGTAATCTAATATTAGTGTTCCTTCACCTTCAAAAAACGCCCTACTTCCAAAAATTGCAAAATTTCTCGATTTTTTTACGTGTTTTTAATTTTTAAAACGACTTTTCGTACATATATTTATACTTTTTATACTCCTAACGTTGAAAGAAAAGTGCCTAAAGTGACCTTCTATAATTTTAACCGAATAAACAAAATTAAAAATGGGGGATTTTCAATTAAAAAGATTGTTTTTTAACGCTTTATTAACGTATTCCTATGGAGAATTAGCATGCATTGACATGCAAACTAGGCCCAAATGTAAGTAGGTGCAGGAAAAATACTGGACAACAACCTGTCCCCTGTGGCTCATTTGTATTTACCCCCAAACCAAAAAGGGGGGATGGGGGCTCCAGCCTAAGGCGAGTATTAGTGTCTACCACTCGCATTAAATTTCCCCTATAGACTACAATCGGCAGTAATATACCAGTGTCAATAAAAGTTTTAAAACTTTTAAAAGCATTTTAATGAGCTCTTTAAACAAAACAGACCAGCGTATAGTTTTTAAACTCAATAAAATGTTTAGCAAGCCTCGTGTGTCCAAATATTTTTCTTGTTTCATAAAGTGCCACTTTTACTTTGGTGCATAAATACCTATTTTTTACCAAACCCAACAATGTCTTTGCTATAATTTACAATATTTTCGTGTGCCTATAGCAAATTTGTAACATTAGGACTGTTCCCTTAAAAACACATAAAAAATGCCGATGACATCTCAACACAAAATAAATATTTTTGCTACTTTATTAATCCAGAATTATTATTTTGCTAAAATAAAGATTGCTGTATCGCTATATCAAAAGACAGATTAAGAACACAACACAAAAGTGACACAATTTCTAGATGCTATATTGCTAACCCTCAATGAGAGTATCTCAGAGTGCAGCACAGGCTGACTGAGGCGCTCGATGGGACTCATTGTGTCGACCTCCTGCTCCTTACACGCGAGGCCAATCTGCTCCATCACCAACACCACTAGGAACCCGAGCGCCACGGTGAACTCAGCCACAGGGAAGTTGGTGTCGCCTTTCAACTGTAATCATTAGAGGAAGGAAAAACCCTGAGGTAAAAGAAATTAGCTATGTTTGTTATTTTGATAGGGTACCTAATAAAGAAATTATTGTTAACACACCACAATACACAGCACAACTTATTCTTTTATAGAAAGATGGACCTCACTTAAGGAGGACTTATAATTTAACAAAAAATATTATATTTAAGACCGGAAGGGGGGGTCCCGACCCCCCCCTAGCTATGTCACTGCAACAGTACTCATGAATATTAGAAGAACATACTAAATCAGGTAACTTACTGATGGTAGACATTTTTGTCATTTTACCTGACTCAGCAGTTTCATAACATTTGGAAGAAGATGAAGTAAAGCTGTGCCTAAAAATACTCCACCGGCAAAACAGTTCAGCATCCCAATAAGTCTTGAGTATCTAAAATAGAGTAAAAGTTCATAATTGATATACAATTAAAGCCATATTTTTCAAAGGAATAATGAAATAAAAAAATTATGTGAGTACCAGTACTGTAACGTTTGCTTCCTTTAGAATGTTTTATCAAACAGTAATTTACTTCCTGAATTCTAAAAAAATAGGTTCTAGAAATTATGAATGTTAAAACTCAAGATTAGATTAAATCCAAACAGTTTTTACATTGGTTGTGTGTATTAGAGTCCAAACCAGGGAAAAAAGAGATGGTTCAGGTGCAGAAACAGTATTTAAGAATTACAATAGGTAAGTAATACAGTACTCACCATTACAATTTTTACAAGCAATTATGCATTTACAGCATTGATATGTCTGGGTAGTCAAGTGGTTATAGTGCTCGCCTTCAAATCCGAAGGTCGCTGGTTCAAATCAAAGCAAGATCGTTTCCAGACCCAGATGCCATTTGTTATAGGGCAATGAATTAATGATGCTATCTAACAAAAAGGTCGACGTTGGACCGTCTACAATTCCCTTTGAAAACATAAAAATACAACTGGCATGGAAAATAGACAAAAAATAAAAACACAAAGAAGTTTCAAATCCTAAACCATATATTTCTTTATTGAAACTACTTTATAGGTTAGGTAGGTCACAAATCACAAAGTGACTGCACATACATCGTAGGGAGGGTAGTATAGAGGAAAGGTGGACTTTCATAAGTGGGGCCAAAATCTGAATAAAAATATCGTATCGTTATTAGATATATCGAATATTTCTGTCGGTTAGTTAACCTAACCTAAGTTAAAGAATGTGACTTTAGGGAATCTAATATATTTTGTACTGCTGAGTAGGCCTACAACAGATTACAAAGTGTCGGTTTATCAAGGGACGCCTGAAATCAAGTTTGGACAAACACATACAGTAATAAAATTGAAACCAACCTGGTTCGCTTATCTGCGTCTCTTTCTGTGCGATAACTTTTGACGATGGCCATTGGCAACAACGCAAACATGACAGTGAGCAAAAACAACCAAGTGACAAAGGCACATTTTGTTGTTACAGTCCATGTTTCACCTGCAATTAAGTTAAGCATGAATTAGTGCTTAACTTAAGCTAAACTTAAACTAATAACTAATAAACTAATAACTGTAACTATAACTTAAACTAAATAAAGGCATTTTTATTTATTTATTTAGTTGAACTAGGTTACTGGAAGAAATTTGAATTCTAAAAAAATCATTAAAACTACGAAGGGTCTAGGGGTTTTAATTTAATTTGGGTACGTTATATGAAAAAAGACTATTGTGATAGCTCAGTAGAAGGTTTAGTTGAAAAAGTATGTAGCCTTATGATTTCTTATTCTAGCCTACATATTTTGTGATACAATTTCACCTTACTTCAATCATTATAAAAAAAATACCCTTCCTAATAAAATCATCATTAACTTAAGTTATAATTTGTTTGCAAGTTTTATTATTGATTTTATGGGTTATGTCTCGATTTATTTATTTATTTATTTATACACAGTGACAGTGTATTTAGTATTTTATGCGAGTTAGGTATTTATTGCGATGAACGTGACCATGGGAACTGTAGGATTATTGTTATCAGCTGAGTTATAAAGTTATGAATCATCTGCTATTTGGTTTGTTTACATGATTATTGTTTTTGTAAATAAATAGTTTTGGTTGAGTTTACTTAAATGAGTTTTATAAATTAATTATTTTATATTGGCGACGAGGAAATGCCGAGGAAAACAGACCAATCTCAGTATAAGAGTGTAATTGATTTTAGTAACATGTCTTGCATACAAGATAGAATGAGCAGATTTTCATTTAAAGAGTACAATAGTGAACAATTGTGGGAAGACTACATAGCTCGTTTTGAGTTGACCTGCAGAGTTAAGGGACTGGGTGGTGCTGACTCAGAAGAACAGGCGGCTCGGCGAGATCTTCTATTGGCAAATGTCGGAGAGGAGCACCTCAGGGCACTGTCGGACCAGATGTATCCAAGGGCCTGGGAGGAGTGCACCTACGACGAAGTCAAAGAGGAAGCCAACCGGTTGTTCAAGCCTACAAGGACCCTTTTTGCAACAAGGTTTGAGTTTGAAAGAGCTATAAGAAAAGATGGTGAGACATTTATTTTGTTTTATAACAGATTGAAGTCTTTAGCTAGAAGTTGTAAATATGGAGATAGCTTAGATGAACGAGTACGAGATAGGTTTGCAGTAGGAAGCAACTGTCCAGAATTTGAAGTCGAAGTCAGACAAAGATGGCCCGAGGGAGTTGATAACCGAGGTGAGCGAGTTAAGTCAACAGTAGTACTAGAGTTAGCTCAATCCATGGAACGTGCGAGAGAAGAAGTTTCCAAACATGCGTGTAAAAATGAGATTTTCAAAGTAAGTGACAGTAAGGAAAATAGGAAACCAGAGGTACAGAAATCTACTGGCTTCAATAGGTGTTATAGATGTGGGTTTACACATGACCCTAGTGAAGATAGGTGTCCTGCTATTTCTGCTGTGTGCAAGAAATGTTCAAAGAGAGGCCATTTCGCAAGAATGTGCAAAAGTAAAAATAATTTTGTCAAGAGAACAGATGGTAATTTGAGAAAAGTAGATGATTCTTGTAATCAAACTTATGATGATGAGTGTAGTTCTGATATTGATGTTAGTGGTACACAAATTAGGTCAGTCAAGAGTAAGGTTCCCAGAGCTACAATAGATGTAGAATTGAACGGGTATAATGTTAGAATGGAGTTTGATTCCGGGGCTCGGGTAAGTGCTATAAGTTTGTCTCTTTGGGATAGGATAAATTCAAGTGGCGAATCTCTCAAAAAGACGTCTGATGTCATCACTGGCTATGGGAAAAATAAGCTAGAAGTCATGGGTAAGGCTTTTGTGGACGTTACTTTACGTAATCGTACTAAGCGATTGCCGGTCATTGTATTACTAGAAGATGATGTTCCATTATTTGGGTTGCCGTGGAGTGTAGCTTTCAATCTTAATTTGCCTAGAGAAGTAATGGTTAGGCGTATTGACAATGGAAAGACAAGTAGTAAAGAGGCAGGTAAGAACGAAGAAAGTTATAGAAAAGAGTTACAAAAAGAAGTAGAGGCATTAACTCAGGAGTTTTCCGAACTCTTCCGTGATGAGCTAGGAACGATATCTGACTCTAATGAAGTCATCCATCTAAAAAGTGGAACAAAACCTGTATCTTACGGGGCACGACGAGTTCCATTCCCCTTAAGGGAGGCAGTGGAGCGAGAATTACAGAGATTAGTACAGGAAGGAGTTTTGGAACCAGTGGACCCTTCCGAAACACCGATAGAATGGAGTACCCCAACAGTTAACGTAGACAAGGGCGGAGGTAGAGTAAGAATCTGTGGCGATTTTCGTACAACCTTGAATCCAAACATCGTCCCGGAAAGACACCTCTTGCCAACCTTTGATGACTTGACTTCCAAATTAACTGATGGAAAGATATTTTCAGTCATAGATCTTCGAGACGCGTACTTGCAAATGAAAGTACACCCCGAGTCACAAAAGTATCTGACAATAGCAACTCATGTAGGTTACTTTCGCTACAAAAGGTTGCCCTTTGGACTTTCCTCGAGTCCGGCAAAATTTCAAAGGTACATGGAAAGTTTACTAAAAGGACTTAATGTCGGAGTTCTACTTGATGACATAATTATTTCTAGTAAGGATAAGACTACCCATATAACCACTCTTAGAGAAGTTTTGAGGCGGCTAGAATCAAGTGGAATAAGAGCAAAACTATCAAAATGTAAGTTATTTCAGAAATCTGTTAAGTATTTAGGTCATACAATAGATGGGAATGGTATTCATCCCTCCGAAGACAAAGTTGAAACCATAAGACACGCACCAAGGCCAAGAAACGTGAAAGAATTACGAGCTTTTCTAGGAGCACTAAATTTTTACGAAAGGTACATACCTAATCTTCATGCTATCGCTTCGAACTTGCATAAGCTGACTGGTACGAAGACTAAATGGAAATGGACTGACACCGAACAAAGTACGTTCGACAAGTTGAAGAATATCCTGTCATTAGAGAAGACATTAGTTCCATACGACATATCAAAGCCGATCATTATTGAATGTGATGCTTGTGAACAAGGGGTTGGTGCAGTGCTGTTACATTTGATGCCGGATGGAACGGAAAGGCCAGTCATGTACGCCTCGAGGACACTAACGGAAGCAGAAAAAAGGTATGCTACAGTTGACAAGGAAGCTATGGCGTTAGTTTTTGCCGTAAAGAAGTTTAGACAATACCTCAGTGGGAGACATTTCAAGGTGAGGACGGACCACAAGCCACTTGAAAGAATATTTGGAATGCATCGAGATCTTACCAAAGTAGTAAACAACCGTTTGGTTCGTTGGGCTTTGTATTTAATGGAGTATGATTTTGAGATCCAGTACATCAAAGGACAGGATAATTGTTTGGCTGATTTTTTGTCTAGATTTTCACTCAAGACACAAGAAGTATTGGATCCAGATGAGAGAGAGATTCGAGCATTGGTTCAGGAGAAAATCGACGTAGTTTATCCAAATCATGAACTTGTACTGGAATATAAGAAAGACCCAAATATGAAGAAACTTATAGACTACCTGGAACATGGTTGGCCAAAAGATACAGGAAACTTGCCACCATCCATGAAACCATATTGGAATAAGAGAGAAGAGCTGACATTAGAAAACGGTATAATCATGCGATTAGGAAGAATAGTGGTGCCACAGATTTTGAGAGAAAATGTATTAAAAGAACTCCACAAAGGACATCCTGGAATAGAGGCCATGAGATCCCTATCAAGGTATTATGTATGGTGGCCTAATCTGAATAAGGATGTCGAGGTTTATGTCCGTAGATGCCACCCTTGCCAGAGTAACCGATCATTTGACACAGAAGTACCTCTATATCCTTGGAATGTGCCAAGTGATCCTTGGGAGCGAATTCATCTCGACTTCGCAGGTCCATTCGACAACCGATTCTGGTTAGTAGGAATCGATGCTTACTCAAAGTGGGTTGAGATCGAAGTTATGGACCGTACGACAACTGCTGCTCTTGTAAATAGATTAAGGACTTGGTTTTCGAGGTACGGCGTTCCTAAAAAAATTGTATCCGATAATGGCACCCCCTTCACGTCCCATGAGTTTAAGGCTTTTTGTAAGAACAATAACATATGTCATGTCACATCGGCACCGTATCATCCAAAAACCAATGGTTTAGTAGAGAGGATTATCAGAACCTTCAAGAGTAGATACAGTGCTTGCAAACAAGAAGGTCTCAGTTCATCACTTGCACTTTTACAAGTGTTGCTTGCCTATCGAAATACCCCACAAAAGACCACAGGACAACCACCATCAGTCCTTTTCTATGGTAGAAGATTACCAACAGCTTTGGATAGGTGGAGGTATAATAGCAGAGAGAGAATAGAAAATCAAGTGTGGCGACAGAAGTACTACCACGACTTAAAATCCAAACAAAAGGAGTTTTCTGCCAAACAAGAAGTGTGGGTTCAAAATGAAACGAAGAAGGGCTGGAGACCAGGAACAGTACAAGAAAGGACGGGAGAGCTATCATACAACGTTTTAGTTGGGGGAGAAATAAAGAGAAAACACGCTGACCAGCTGAGAGCAAGAGAAGGTGCAACTGATCCACCTCAATGGAAAATGCAAACGGAACCTGAAGATGAGCACAGTTTCGGAAATTCAGCCTAAATTGGGTGGGGAGAAATGTAGGATTATTGTTATCAGCTGAGTTATAAAGTTATGAATCATCTGCTATTTGGTTTGTTTACATGATTATTGTTTTTGTAAATAAATAGTTTTGGTTGAGTTTACTTAAATGAGTTTTATAAATTAATTATTTTATAGGAACCTATATAGATTTATATATCACTAGAAACTAGATTTTTAGCTGAAAATAATGGTGCAAAAATTTTTCCGCGCTCTCAAATATTAACGGAGTTACGGCTGTTTTAAGTTTTATTTACCAACCGGTACTTTGTTTTTTTGACCTAACCTATTTATAAGCCTATGAAATGTTCTCTCCAGATACTTGATATATTACGTTAATTAATTGTAAGTAATTAAAGTAGAAGACTCACTTTTTACCAGGAAATAACAGTGCAAAAATGTCTCCGAGGCCACGAATATTAACTAAGGTAACTAAGATAATTTGTCGTTTTGAATTCCTTTATCTACTTTCTATTCTATTCTAGTCTGCTTCTGCTAACTGCTACTGCTTGCCGTTGCCGCATTACGGAATTACGGAACAACGGAATGGACTAACTGTTACTTACTTGTACAACTATACTGAACCTGAAATGAAAATGAAAATACGAAAACGAAATTGAAGAAAAGAGAATAAAAATAAGTCAATCAAGTCATTTCAATTACATGTGCTACAAACATCTAAGAAACAACACGGCACTGAATAACTTATTTCAGAATGATTTTATTTAGGCATGTGTGGAAGGCAAGTCGGGCTTATGCGGATTCGTGACTGTATTAAGTGTTTTGAAGTTAGGTTAGATTAGGAAGGTATTTTGTTGTGGTTAACACACTATTTTAATGGCACAACAACTGCCTGTGTGTAATATAAATTATCAACTCAGTTCACTATAACCTACACTTTAACTTACCTAATCTAACCTACCTTCAAAGGACTTAATGCAGTCACGAATCCGCATAAAGTCCGACTTGCCTTCCACACATGCCTTTTCTGTCATCATACTTATATTTTATGCTACAGCAAGTTTGGTTTGGTTAGGTTAGTTTAGAATAGTTTTATTTTAATATTAACTAGTGGTCGTCCTGTGGTCGAAACTCGACCAAAAATAATTAATGTACAGACTTCTCTATTTTCTCCCCACACTGTAAATAAAACATGTGAATGGAATTTCTTCCCTTTGTTTTGATTTTCTGTTTACATTTTGTTGTTATTTCGTCACCATCATGGCAACCCATATGGTCCATGTTAATTTTTTGAAGTTTTCAAATTCGTTTTTTGTGCTTATTTGTTAGCCTATTTTAATTTTTAAAGGCATTCTGCACATCTACAGAAGAATATCTTTCCAACAGTATGCGTAGATTTTCCCTGCGATGCACACGAGCTGAGAAAAAAGGTTTTAAAGAAACATGCTTGCCTATTAATATATAGATAGATATGTATTCATAGACTAATCAACGTGTTATTTAAGTCAATAACACAATCACTCATCCCCTGGTTATATTACCAAATGTAAAGCACAGTTCATTACTAATATATTTAATAATACTTTACTGTAGTACTCTCTTATAATATTTAACAAAGTGTTATGACACTAGCGCTCAAGTGTCACCAACATGAACTAGACATGGAAAAAACTTCAGATTTTAGAATGGAATGAGAAGTCTAACATTGTTTGTTAGTGTATGTTTAATAGTAGTTGTTAGTTGTTAGACTTTAGAAGTATGCCTAGGTAAAAATCCTTATTCTAGGTATAAGCATGTATAAGGATTCAAAAGGGCATAAAAGCTACATGGTTAAAGTAACAATGTTGGCCTATTTTGTGGAGGGGATTGGATTACTAGAACTTGGAACTGGATTTTGTCAAATCCATCATGCCGTCGCCACTAACCATTTCACTTAGCTGCGTACAGATAAGCTATTTTGTTTCCCGAACGTTCTTTATGCTGAAATTAATAAGTTTGCGTTAATTAACCTATTGATTGTTAGTGTGAGTCTAATATTTACTTAAAATCACTTACAATTTACATAAATTTAATAGTTATACAAAGTTTCTGGTGAGGAAATATCGTCAATTTAAATAGGCTAGTCAGTAGACTTACAAAGGTAATTAAAACTTAAAACAGCCGTAACTCCGTTAATATTTGTGAGCGCGGAAAAATTTTTGCACCGTTATTTTCAGCAAAAAATCTAGTTTCTAGTGATATAAAAATCTATATAGGTTCCCATGGTCACGTTCATCGCAATAATTACCGCGAGTTATTCTGTAGACCAGTTTAACGCTGAGAATTAAGGAACTTAACTTTGATTGATTGAATAGCCTAAATACCCTAAGGCCATGCATTGATAGCACATACATATTAACCATTAAACCAAGTTATTTAATATATGATAGGCCTACTTACTTGAAATATTTCCCAGACTGAAGCTATTTCCAGACATTTCCTTTCCTTCCAAAAGTACGGTAATACTGTAGAGGACAATTTGTGTTTAGTCCAGTCCAGTTTAACTAGTTTTAACCTGGAAGCAGCCTGAAGTTACTAACTTCCCTGGCAGTGGTCTCGCTACGCTAGTTATATTTTAGGCCTATTCAAGTTCTTTCTCTGACAGGATAGTACCTAACCTAAATTTATTGTAATGATAACAAGAGAAGAAGAGAAGGAGAAGCAAGTTCAAACATGAGACACACACTTGAGTTTTCTAGGACAACATAATCAAAACAATAATATCTTTAAGTGGTCTAATTCAGAAAGATCTAAGATAAAACGCAAACCTCTAATATCATGCATGAAATTAACCTTAAACCTTACAGAAATCGCAATCGCAAAATCATCAAACTCCAACTAAAAACTCAACAAAACAAAACAAAAACAACTCATAGCCATAGCACAACAGACAACAAAAACAAAGCAAAGCATTTGATTTGATTTTATCAAAAGTCAAACAGCTGATTCTTTGTGTTTCGTGTTTAAGCGTGCTTCACCTACTTGGTCATGTAGCTTCTTATACAGATTGTCTTAAACATGTTAAAATGTAACTTGTGTTATTGATTATCTTCATTAACAATTTACATAACAGATATTTAAATTAAATTTGGTATATAAATTTGGTATTTATGTGCTGTTATTCTAGCCATTTCAGAATAAAGTATAAAAGTAAAATACCTCTTTATTTCAATCTTGGCGTAAAGATTGGGATCAGGTGGATTGGTTTTTCCCGCTTGGGGCCAATCAATCTTGGATTCCTCGTTAGAAGAAAACTGGGAACCCCCGTTTACCCCATAGTTGTTTGTTAATCTATGATAGAACATTTTGGTACAAGATTTTTAAACTTGAATCTATTGTGTGGTTTGGATCTAGTTTCCTTTTGGCAACTTATCAAGGTTTGTAAAAAAACCAGATGATTTTGGGTTATTTCTGTTACAAAGATTGGAATTTTACAACATCGACACACCATAGGATGCAAATTTAAAAGCAAATATGAGCGAATGATTTATGTTGTATATGATGCCAGATTTGTTGCTGACAAAGATCATTTGGCTACTTGGACAGGATCATTTCCAACAATCAATACAGCTGGGTCCACTTTCGAACCATTAAGCTGGGTTTTCCTAGGTGCGGAAGCGGAGCGCGGAGAGAAGAAACGTGGAGAGCGGACTCCTCTTGTATTAGGTAATTTAATGTCACTGTTTTCCTAGAAGCAGAGCGGAACTCCATGTTATACGCTTCTCCACTCTCCGCGCTCTCCTCTTCCGCGTCTAGAAAAACGCAACTTTAAACCATATTTTGATATTCCTCGGAATATTTGACTAGCAAACTTCTGATTACTCGGCGAGCTCTATCCTCCCCAGTCATATATGACACAATTGAGAAAATGTAAAATTCTGACACCTTCAAGCACAACCAAATAGTTCTAGTTCTTTACTAGTTCTGGTTAGGTTGAACCATGGTGATGTTGGCATGGATGTCTAAATACTTTTAAGCTATCCTTTGAACTACTTCTCAAAACTTTGTTGGAATTCAAATACTTATTTTATTTTTCTTAGAATGGGGAAAGTTAAAAAAATAGTCAATGCTCTAAGTAATTCTGTTAATGTGTAGCCACTTCTTTTAGTGATTCCGTGCAACCCTCTTCTGTGCGATAAATTATACAAACCAGAAGTAGGCTAAATGATAAGGGAGCTTGGATTTTATTTAAGTGAAATTTAATTTTAATATTGAAACATAAAAGCGTTGTCAGGCTAAAATGTTCTTATAGCCACCACAGAGAAATGCTGATTATTTTGACAAAACTATTCATACACTATAGTTTTCGGTTAATTCAGGAAATTGGCTTTCTTCAAAGTTTAAGGATTGATACACAATTCATTGTTCACCTAACCCCGCAGGGGGTTGACAAAGGACAATGTCCTGGGTAAATAACATATAACAAGAACCTTGTTGTGGTTCCCAGAAAGCTAATCAATGCATCAGTAAACCTTTAAGAGTTGTGTGAGAAAGCCCTAGCGTGAGTGTATACCGTTGCCTGGCAACACTTGTTTACTGAACTTAGTTGAACATCAGTTGGTTGCGACGCGGTGACTGAGTGGTTATAGGTTAAACATTTCAACTTCTAAAATTAAACATTTTATAAGTTTCAAAATGCTTTGGGGTTACGGGCCTGCAGTGGATGTGCTGGAAGAAATAAGTGACGTGAAATCTGTGATGTCAAAGAACGAAATTAACATTTTGATAATCGGCGCATCTGATGCGCGTCACATTTTACAGACAATCTCAAGATATTACAAACGTCCTAGAAAGAAAATAAATTTTTACGTGGCGGACGTAATGCTAGAAATGGTGGCGAGACAAATTCTTCTACTACTAATCGCGTTAGAGCCTCCAGATGAACTGGGACTTTTTGATAAAACGCGACTATGGATGGAGGTATATGGAAACATTCTGGTTAGACCAAACACCAATAAGTACATAGTAAAAAAGTCATATCAGTTAGTGAATATGATTACGAGTGAGGTATATCTGAACTCTAGACTACCGTTGGTCAGCGTGAGCATGATGAAGTACAAGGAAAGAGACAATCTGGAGACGATATTTCAGTTTTGGGCGAAAAATAGGTTCGAAAACGTGTTGAAGCTGTGGGACGGGAGGATTCGGCAAAGTCTGGGGACGAGATATGACTCCAAGGAGGGTGTGTTCGACTGGGACTACTACATGAGACTCAAGGAAATACCAGAAGGGGAAAGAATTAACCCCAGGTGAGTGAATCTATAGTGAGTGTATGAAATAAATAAAATCTAATAGTAGAAGAGAGTGGTAGCGATTCTGGAGACAGAAAAATTGATGGGTTGATACCAGTATACGCAAATAAAAATTTATTCATGTCAAACACCTTTGGAATTCTTCAGTTAAGCATGTAGCTATCGGTTTTGTGATAACGAATTTGAGGTTTAAATCAAGCCCCCAAATGAGAGTGATTATGAAACTAAATAAACACACTCAATCGTATTGCATATAATTTCTAAAAAATGAACATTTGGTTACAGGTTGCCTTATAGGCCTATACAACGTTGAGAAACAATAACTGTGATAGTTTGGAAGAGCTCTAGAGTAGTCAAAAATATGCAGTAGGCTAGATGTGTCCCACGTTTTAAAATAAAACGAGAGTTTGCACTGTTCTGTCCACAATAACGTTTTTAAAGTTCATACAACATTAGCACCTCATCCATCATCTTTGAAAAATCCTGTCAGTTACGTAGGTGTTTATTTTTAAGGTCGTATATATTTTAGTATTTACCTCTTGCCTTTTATATAGTTTGAATTTCTTAATTGAATATAAATACAATATACACCATACAAAGAGACTAAGTGTGGCTTTTCAGGGAGTACAAACATTGGAGAGGGACAGGGGTGGCATTTACTTGGCTGGAGTGCGAGGAGACAGAACCCAACCCCACGATGGCGTCCGGTATAGTCAAGCTGGGTAGCAGGTTACTGAACCACGGCTACCTGGGGGACATCGTGTCTCCGCCCTACCTGGCTTTCGGAACTGACAGCGAGGACAAGAACCTCCTGGAGGTCAGAAACAACGTTATGACACACAGGTCAGTGAGCTAACTCAAGAATATCATAATGAAACTAAAACCAACTTTAAACTCTACATAAACATTTGTATCTAACTCAAGCCCCTTTCGAGAAACTTTGATGTTTGATTCATCATCTATCGATCAATTTTTGGGCTACTGGGTAACGAGTGAGTTAAAAAATCAGTTAAAGGTTAGAATATACTATGATAGGAATACCAATTGGCTAAGTGTTGGGAAGGGCATTTGGGAAGTCCGATTGACAAAATATCCGAAATTTCTTTCTTTGCTACAGGTCTACAGATATAGTGGAGGCTAATCTGAGACGGATGTTTCATGAGATAGCCACCCAAACACCATATGAGCCTCAAGCAGCACCGGATCCCCACCTTGGTGCAGTCATCACAGAGCTACCAGAAGTTCTAGAGGTGCCGGAGTGTGAGGAGAAGGTAAGGATGCAGACACAGTGTCCAGTCACAAATTAGGTTTTACTATCAGTAGCCTAGTATTTAAATGTACAGTAGTAAAACGAAGAGTTAACATTGGTGTCAATACAATTGTATTTTAACATGGTTTGACCTAAAAGATTACTGTGTCTATTTCGTCTTTGTTTACTTTGCTCCACCTTATGTCAGGTCAAAGTTCTACCACATTTAAACGATCATTTCCGTCAGTCTGTGTCGTTTCACAGGTTGTAGACATCCAAGAGGACTGTCGAAGGAAGGAGGACTACTCGGCGATTTCCGTGCCCGACACCAAGGTTCACTTCCTCTCCACAAATGCTCTGCTGGAGCTACCTCGGCGGCCGAGGTTCCGCAACTTCTTCGACGTGGTGATGGTCTCCCAGAACCTCACTCAACGACTCAGTGATGACGTCATGTCAATGGTCAGGCCGGGCGGAGTCCTTCTCGCTGAGACGAGAAAGTTCATCACTGGGACGTCAAAAAAGGAGAAGGAAGACTTTGCCGAACATCTGGTCCAGCTGGGGAAGGACCGCTCCTGTCGTCCGTTGCGGCCGGTTGATGGCGTCAATGACTATCTTGCGAAATTTTTGGTCGAACGGAAAGACTGAGTAATGCATCGCCAAACATCCTGGCCCATCGACGCAAAGTCTCAGTAAAACTGCAGTAGAGAGGAGTCAGAGATCCAGTTTCCTAAGCTCTTGTAACAATTGTTCAGGGAAGTTGTGTAACTGGTTCTCTCAGAAATTCTCTACAGTGAAAGAGCTTTGCGCAGACGTTCAGGTGTTTGGCGAGGAAACAATTTTAAACGCGGGTTATCAAGGTTTAAGTTGAAGTTTCTGTTTCACTTTCTGAAACTTAATTCTTCTTTTGAAATCATAACAACTATCATTTAAACATTATTACTGCTTAGTATAATTTATGTAAATGCGTGTTACTCTAAGTAAAAACCAAGATAAATTGTTAACTCTAAGTTCAAAGGACTAGCTAACTTTAAGTAAATACGTTTTCCGACATGATATATATTTTCTACCTATATTGTTTAAAACTATTTGTTTGAATTATATAGACATAAGGCAGTTTGTGATATATTGTTAGTATAAATGTAAATTTAATTTAGTGACACATCATTGACTCTTGTCCACAATTAATCATCTCTGCTTCGCAAGTCAAATTAATTAGATTTTTCCAATCTTTAGATGCAGATTACATTTTTAACTTTCTAGATTATGAGTTGTTATTTTAGAGTTAATAAAGCTCTGCTATATGTTAAACGATTACTAAGCATTTCTGTATACTTGTGTGTATGAACTACAAATAGGTAGGACTTAAAACGTGTAAAGGGTAACAATAAGGAACGTAGCCTAGCACTGGAAGGTACTCTGTGACGGGATGTCAGTAAACTTTACATCGGCGCCTTCCGTGCTAACTAGGCAAACTACCGTGAGAATTACTACGATAAAACAGATCGTTATTTGGAGGGAAATGAATCTTGTACACATCTGCAAGCCATCATGTCGAACATGCGATTCGTGGTAGGTTGATAGGACCATTGTTAGCCTTTTAACCAGGCTAAGATGTGAATGGAAAAGTTAATAAATACATTATTGACCTAAGACACACTTTCAGGGGACAATAGCAGGTTAAACCTTGTAAACTAATATCCAATGCTCATTGAAGTCCACATGGTACGGGTCTACTAACAATTATTTGTCATTGGCCAAGTTTCAAATGTGTCCTAAACAATATGATTAGGATGAACAAATGACCGCAAATAGTTATTTGTGTAACTAGGGTTCACTCGTGTTACACATTATATTTTTCCTACAGTCACTATAAAGCATATAAATAATTAGTCTTTCAAACACTATACAACACGTTTTTAGGTTCAGCTGGCAACACAAATGGTGCCCTAGAGAAAGTAGTACCCGCGGTCCGTATCACTCCGCTATTTTTACTCGGCAAGAAATGTGCTCCGCGTTTTGAGAATATAGTTCCGTATGTTTTTGTAATTTTAAGTGGTTTCCGCGCCTAAAAAAATGCTTTGAAGGTATTTTCTTGTTTATTAAGATCGTAGGAATGTTTTAAAAACGTTGAAAAGAAAAGTCCAGAAAGTTCAGAAATACCGAAACTATAAACACGAAATGACAGGTTAAATCATAGTTATAATAGTCAATCAGCTGCTCATGGTATTATTATCTTTAAGTGTTGCCAACCTATTTCCAAGCGTACACGAATTATGTGCGTAATAGAACCACGCTGTTTTGTGTTGTTTCGTTGGAATCCTGATGTGCGGCAAAGTATAAACCGTACGGCAAAGTATAAACCGTACGGCAAAGTATAAATATGCAGCAATTGGCAGCTTTCTGTACTATAAACAGTACAAGGAAGCCAACTTTGTCGGGTGACTGTAGGAAAACAGATTTTTTAGATGTACACAGTTAAAAAACGCCTTCAGAAAGTCTCTGCAATACCCGTAATACAGGAGCGCGTTGTTGTTGCGTTTCCTTTGCGAAGGCATTCTTAGTATTCTTATTTATTTTAACTCTTGGGGCAAAGTCAATCTCCCTCAAACCAACGAGTTTTTTTTTTAATCTCACAAATTTCTCGAAAACTCGAGTCCCGGCCATATCCCTAGGTTTGAAGGAATTTCATTTTCAAAATGACTCGTTTAGATTGTTTCACATTATGCATTTGAATGTATTTAATCTTAAAAACTATTTGTTTTGCAAACGGCAGTACCTCATAAACAATAACGTTGTTTAATCTGTTCCAGCTACGTAGATCTCTTACAGGCTTAATTTATAGTTATAAACTCTTTCTTGTAGTACTCAGTCAGTGTCAATGTCTGCATCAAACGTTTTATTTCTTGTTGTCTTACAAATCAATCCTTCAATTTTGGATCTTTCTCTCTATTAATGATACAAAATGCTATTAAAATGGCACGAACCACAAAGTCAAAATAGCTTTGTTGTTGTATAGGACTTTTTGTACAATAAATAGATGTGTATTGAAGAAAATGTGTTAAGGTACTTTAATAGATTCCCAAAAACATACCATTATATAGATGATTTTTGGATGCGCACTAAGTATTCATCAATACAATTTTGAATGTATAGAACAATAAAAAAGTTTTGAATCGTGCATATTGCATTGCACATCACTCCAAACAGTTCAGTGAAGAACAGCCACATATATTATTTGCAAACTTAGATGCATTGGCATTAAAAGATTCTTGTTTGGATTGATGCATATTGCAATTGCACTACAAAGAATGCAGTGAAGATCACCCACAGAGAATTCGTAGCAACTTTAAGATTCCTGAACATTAAAAGATTGGGTGACAATGACTGTAGTGATTCTGCACGTTCACAGTTTATAGGATAGGTCATGACCAAGGCCAGCCACAGCGGTGAATTCTGTGAAGTGATGGGAACGGATACAAGTGTGAAGCCTTCACATGCAAAGCGAACACGCAGCCGGCAGCATGCCACTACTCAGCAGGCTATACTATCACTGATGTAATTACGATCAAGAAATATTTACAGACAATATTAAACTATTCTAATATCTCAGTTAAGTTTGATACAAACTTATATTCCTTTCCTACTGTTTGTTTTTGAAAACCTTTTCCTTAGTGAATAAAAGATACAATGGAACCTCGATAACAAGACCCTTGATATATAATAAGGGCCATTTTCAAATCCCATTGAATTTATTCAACCCTTGATCTCATGTTATTGCAAATCTCGCTAAGAAGTCAACCTTGATAAGTCTTATTTATATTTGTTATTGAGGTTCTAGTGTAATTTAATTACTAAGGAAGGACTGGTAAAAAAAAATGGTTCCTAGATAGATTCCATTCTATTAAAAATTGCAATTTGTCTGTAATGATGCACATGTCACATGGCGAAATGTCATGTTAGCAAAATGTTGAATTAGGTCACAGATGTTTGTTAACCAAAACAGATAATTCTTCATACATGACTATCCTTTATCATTCCTAAATGATAAACACCACAGTCTGAAAAAACGTATATGATAAGAACACAAAACAGATACAGTAGCCAGTAAACAATTACCAATGGGATTGTGATAGGTGACATGTTAGTAAAAGAACAGAAGAGGCTGTGACTTTTCTATATTTACACTGGACAATTCTTTACAAAGGTACAGAGCTAAAATCACGTTTATACATGAGTACATTTTAAATCATTAACCTAATAAACTTCTCAACGATCAGAATGAAAATGTACATTGTGGCTAAATAAATAATTACAACTAACGCATATATGATAAAATGATACAACATCAACATAATAACAACTCTGAAATAAAAGAGCTTAAGGAAATATGCTTACAAAAGCTCAAATAAAAATCACTCTGCAAATTAAAACTTTGTTTAACAGTTTTCAATATCTTACATATTTTATACTCTTTGGCCTAAATCTAAAATCACATAGAGTCGCTTTTCTTGATCAAAGTCTGCTCTAAAAATATAATTTTATAAAAAACTAGCTGTGTACCCGTTCTACGCACGGGGATCTTATAATATTCAGTTGAAACCTTCTTATATAAAGAACAGCAGTTGGTTTGCATATTTTAAGATATGCTGGCCAAACTATTATACATAGCTTCATTTTATGTTGTTTTTTGTTGTTCCGGATCGGTATGACAATCAATAAAAGGTTAAATTACCTCTGTGTCTGCCGGTCGATCCTATAACGGTAGGCTTACTTTTATTTTTACTATCTGATCTCGTTTGCATGGCTCAATCACGTCCTGGTTGAAGTTCGTTCGCTACGCTCACTCACCTGTATGTTGGAGCTCGTTCGCTGCGCTCACTTTCCTTCAGGTTAGCTCGTTCGCTACGCTCACTTGCCTTCAGGTTAGCTCGTTCGCTACGCTCACTCGCCTCCAGGTTGCAAATTAGCTGTTGTCATAAATGTAAAAGAAATAATAGTGCTAGTGCTGCACCCTGTTGGTAATCCTTGTAACTTTAATGCTATTGAACATCACAGAACAGAACCAACTTGTTTAATTGAAACAGCTGTTAAGATTCAATAATTTCATTTCTCATAAGGTTAACATGGGCTTCCAGAAATTCCACGTCAAAAATCGACAAAAACTTGATTTTCAAGGGTTTACTGTTAAATATCTAACTGTCTCATATTCGATGAAATACGTCTAAAACCATCTCATATATGTATAGTATTTGGAAAATAAGTTTCAGGCGGGACAGTGCTATAGTTATTGAGGAGTAGTTGTAATAAAGTGCGTATTTTAGCGTTACCAAGAGAATGACAGATAGACAGACAGACAGACAGACAGACAGACAGACAGAAATTGAGATAAGGTTTGATTCGGTTTCTCTGACCTATGAAATGTAAAAATAACCAAAAAGTTCATTATTCTAAGCAATGTACAGACAAAACTCTAATTTTATTTATATAGATATTGCTGTTTTTTTATATTTAATATCATGTATATTGGACAGAAATCTTATTTTAAATGTTCACATAATGTTGTATAACGTGTTCAGTCCAGCAGAATAAAAATGAGTAATTTTACCAATTTTTTATTGAACTGTAAATATTTTACAATTTTCACGGTATAACTGACCTATTCTATAACAAAGATCGAGATGGCGTAATCCATGGTTAAATTGACTTGTAATTTTTGTCATGAATAATTGTTACACTATTGATAACAATAGTTTTTAATCAGTAGTAATAAAAATTGAAAAATATAATTAAAAGGTAAGTTGAGAATATATGTAAAAAGGACGGTATTTTTTGCTGAATAATAATTTTAAGCAATCAATGAAAAAAGATAATAATATCACTATAAAAAAATTGAAACAAAAGGAATACATTGAATTTCATATTGCAGACATAAAATATTGTTAAAGTTTAACATATGAAAACGAGAATCTTAAACAAGCTTGTAGAGCTTCCACCATAGCCCAGCAACCAGGAGCAGAACCTTATGTAAAAGTATAGCAACTTGTAATGCACTATCAACAAATTTATACACAACAAAATATATATACATCTTAAAAATCTAAACGGACCAACAGAAACTAAAAATTCCAAAAAAATGTTCGAAATAAAGCTTTGCTAAAGGTCTTAAAATACAAGCTGCAATAAATTTTTAAGTTGTTGCATTCTTACAACACAACTTGGTTAATCAATCACATGAAAATGATAGATTAACTATTGATTGACTTTTAATCTAGTAAACCAGAGATCAAATATATTGATAAATAAATAACCCATGATGTTTGGGTAGAAATGGTTTTTAAAGTCTTTAAACTTTAAAAAAAGTTGCATTAAGTTATTAATGAAAAAATCAAAATTGCCTGATAAAAAAAAATCCCTAATAGATATTCAAGTTAGAATTTTGTACACATCCTTGAAGGAGCAATTTTACTTGCGACCCTATCAATAAAAGTGATAAGAAGAAGCAAATTACGCTTTACGTAAAATCTGTTTAGTAACTTAAATTCTTCAAATCAATCTAAAGATCTGAGAGTTGTCTACTTGAGTGTATTTCACTTTATTCTGGTAGAAACAGTAAAGAAGGATACAAATAATCCACTTCAGACTACCATAGCTGTCGTCGCTTTACATGTAATTAATTAAATTTGAAATAAGAGATAGTAATTTAAACATTTTAAATGCCTTTTTAACCTCATTTAAATGCGTTCCATTATCACAGTAGTGCTTATAATTTAATCATAATCAGTTTCTAAAGTCACTAAGGTTTCTTAAAAAAAGATAAATATAACAAGTTATAGTAAACACTGATATTAAAATTTATTAAAATTAATAGAGTATCGAAGATAAAATCATATTCACAATAAAAGCGAATAACCAAGAAAAAAACAATTTCCAAGAGACAGTTTGCTGCTTTGCAGCTTTCTTCCCTAATAATACTAAAAATTGTCATTTTCGACACACATCAACGTTCATTTAGCCTCAGTATAACAACATTCACACTATAAAAATCCATTTATAAACATTCTTGACGAGTAAAGTCTACGGGACTAGCTACACATGAGATTCTAGGGGCAGCAAGACGACGGCAGACAACCGTGAGGTACTGAGGTCCGGGGAACTTGTCCTCCGTTCCTTCTTACTATTTTCCTCCTGCGCCTCTCTTTGTCTATTATCCAACCAGTGAACCTTATCAAAGTCCTTCGTTCCTCCGACCGTGTGACGTCTCTTGATGGATCTATCTATAGCAGACCCTGTCTTCCGCTTCAGTTTCACCGCGTTGTTCCACCTACCCGCTTCCAACTGTCTTCGTTTGTTCAAGTTTGACTCGGTTTTTTCGTTTTTTGTCAGCGAGTCGCTCCGTTTCAACTTGCTGTTGGAGTCTTTGTTGAGAGATTCAGACCGCCTCAGTTTAAAAGAATCACTTTTGGTCAGGGAGTTTCTCTCGTCTTTGCTGGCAGATTCTGACCTATAAGGGTGCAAAACTCGCGAGTCGTTATTTACAGTATTCTCCTTATTTTTTTCTTCATTGTCTTTTGCGTTGTCTTCTTTAGAAACTTTTAATTCTTGGTCTGGTTTCTCCTTTTCTGTACAGCACTCTTCCTTGGCCTCATCTTCCTTTCCCTGAAACAATAAAATGCAATGTAACAACTAACATAAGGTACATTAAATGCATTAATGTTCATTAATACATAAGCTGCAAGTACTCAGATACTATGGACATTAACAATATCAATTTGTTCACAACATAAGGTTAAATACATCCGGTTATGTCAAGTAAATTATCACTAAACACGCCAGATATGGACATAAGTTGACAGTGCTATCAACATTCATAATTTTAGTATTTTTAACGACCAACTTGTTTTAGAATAGTATGATATCTACTATTAATCTTGTAAACGACAATATATAATCCACAACCATAAAGAGAATTGCCAGCAAGTATTTACCTCCTTATCCGTGGCCTTGTGAAGGCTGGGGTCGCTGAAAGGAGGAGAAGGCGAGGAACTGTCTGACACACTCGACAACAGAGATCTCAGTTTGGCATCAAACGTAGACGTCAAACTGACCAGCAAGTCCCCACCTGGACAACAATTCAAGTTCAGTGGCAGACACTGATTTCAAACACAGTACACTGTTTATTTTTACAAAAGTAGACTTTTAACTTTATTCAACAGTATTCTCTCACCCTAATAAATTTTGTAGATATAAATTAATTTACTTGGGGATATAGCCATATTATGAAAACGTAATCCTTAAACAAGTGCTACAGACACATTTAGAAAAAGACCCGGCTGAATAAATTGCTACGCAGAAAAACACACAATTCTTTATTTTATTAAATGAATGTATAAGTAAAAATACTCTTAATTTTTGTTATTTCACAACCACAAGGAAAAATCATAAAAATTCTTAACTTGAAATTGCATGAAAAAAGCAAGTATCGGATTGTATTAAACTGCTATTGCGAGGAATGTCTGTGAATGTACAAAGAAAAATAGCCAAAATAATAACATATCTTTAAGCGCTTTAACAGAATGGGCATACTTATTCGGTGATTTCATTGACAGCTAAAGGTTATCAGAAGAAAAGAAATGATGAAACACATTAGAATTGAACAATAAAATGAAGAATTATTTACTTTCCGCAACAATAAAATGCCAAGAAACAACAAAAACAAGCAATCAGTACATTCAGAAATATAGAATGATGAAAATTGATGGCAAGGAAGAAAACAGTGGAAGAAAAACGGCGTGGGAAAACATTAAATACAATAGTAAATAATGAAAAGTTGTCCTCAGAATACACCAAACACAAAACATTGTTAAATCCAGAGGTTAAAATGCACACAAATAAAGAATAAAATAAAATGATACTACTGTGTCAATTTTAAATGAACTAATATAACGGACGATAAATTTATCGTCCAAGCAAAAAATGTAAGAACATGCACTTGATGTACACATTTTTGCAAACTGATTCTGGTTGTAAATTTTCAAAATCGGATATTTAAAGAAGTCGCTATCCTCAGGGTTGTGTAATTTTTATAATTGATTCATTTTAAATTAATTCTCTAGTAGAAAAACATAGCCTACTTATCCTTCTATGATAAAAAAGCTACCCTATAAGTTCAAAATAAATAATAAATAATATATGATGTAAATGTTAATATTCTCTTTTAAGAGACATTTTAATAACATGAATAGATATAACACCAAATGATAAACAGGAAAAAAACCAAACTAAATATATTTTGCCCCTTTCTATTAAGCAAACACGTTTTAGAAATTTTATGTTAATCAATCAACTGTCACACCAGTTTATAAAATCTAAATTCTAAATACTTTTAGTTTCACAAAAAGTAAAATGAAGATGGGGTGGGTGAGTGTGTGAGGATGGTTTATGAAATGAAGGTTAGGACCAAATATTGGGTTAGACGATTAAGAAGAAAACAACATGCAGAGGACAGGTACGAGTTAATGGCAAGCTCCTGGCCATAGATCATAACCCATAGAACTGACACATCAATTTGATGCTAAGGGTTCAACATATTGTACTGTAAGCAATACAATTGGCGGATTTAGGGTCCCGGTTATTGGGCGGACCGATGCTTCTAGGTGTCGAGACTGCTTTGTCAAAAACCTCAACAAACAAATACGATCTGCACTTCAGTGACAGATGAAAATTTTTTTAACAAACTTGCGCACAGATAAGGATAGGAAAGTATTTTGACGGATTAACAATTATGATTCATTGCAGGTGCACCCTCTGCAATTTATGTATATATTTTAAAAGGTTAACGTCTATTTCTGAATTTTCCTGATTACATGAGCCTCAAAGGATTGTGCTTATAAAATATAAAGTAAAGCAAGGAGCTAGTACAGTACAAGAATTAACGCCGCTGATAAATTTTGGCGGCACTGAAATGTCGGTGAGGACTTTGTACCTTGGTTTTGCAGTCCGACCAGCTTACTGAGCCACCAAGTTGAGAATTTCTATATCAAACCAATTGTGAGCGTCCCCAACACTTTAATGTTACTAAGGTTTTTTGAAATATTTTTTTTAAAGGTTTTTGTTACAGACGACACGCTTGATGTTGGTTCCAAAGTAGTAGAACTGAAACTACATATGACGATCATTTCGCGTAATCAGTTAACAGTTAATCAAAACCAGAAACAACGTCCGGAGGCTAACCCACTATTATGCGTAGTTTCGCCAGTGGTCTATGTACAGCAAAGCTAGACAAGCCAGGAGTTGCGGGGAAGGTGTGGAGGGGTTGCTACCTGAGGGATTAATGTCGCCACGGGGGCTTAGAGTCTGCGTAGTCAAATTGGAAACCAGGAGCAAAAATTCGGCCCCTTCTTCGGCCTGCACGCAAATCCAACAGACCCGAAGTTAGAACCATATACTGTATGTAATCAACTACCACTAGGCTGTTTTCCCTCAGATTTGGTTTTATAGATGGGAAGTGACAGTGTAAACTTGAGTTAACATATAACATATAAATTCACTATTTTGCATAACATCGATATTATCAAGAGACAATAAACTATAAGGTTTAGGACTTCAAAGCAAAAGTGGCCTACATTACAAGAGGCATTAAGGATGATTGAAAACAATACACAACATATACAGTATAAAAGTAACCTGTTTAATAACAAATAGGTTTTAAAGGTAGGCCTAAACTAAACTTAACCATTCATCAAATAAATGATAGAGGTCTGTAGGTCCCTTATACTTTCGGGTTGGGTTGGGCCAAAAGTTGACCAAGGAGTTTGAAAAAGGAATAATTTTCAAGCCACATTCGGGTTGGGTCGAGCCGAGAGCATCGAGCTCTGCATGTTCACAGTTTATATCCGATTGTAGGAGACGATGATGATGTCACCACAACAGATGTTGACAGGTTCACCGTAACAACGGAAGACCTATACTTTTTCCCCAAGACCAATGAAGATGTTCACAATTTTGCCACAACTGCAGAAGACGACTGCAGGAGACATCCTATATTGTGACTACAGAAGTTGTTCACAATTTCAACATGACCGGGGAAGATGTTGTTGAACATTTACAATAGGCTCTATAATGTACAAACCCCGAGGGTCTAAATTGTTGACCCAACCGAAAGTAAACTAGTGTATCCCACAGACCCCAAATAAATGGAAATTTTGGGTCAATAGCCCAGCCTAAGAGGTAGTGAATAGCTTACCTTCATCAGACAAGTGACTAGGAGGTCTCTCAGAAGGCGTCAGGTCATGGACAGAGTCTAGAGAGCCACATCTCGTAAGTCCTGCCTCTCCCTGACAAATACAGTAAACAGTTAAACTGGGCTCTAGATACATGTACAAAGCCATACAAAACCAAACTGTGGTCAAGTCTCATCAGTACTGTCATAACTGAATAATCCAAGAGGCTTCAGCAAGATAATTGAGTCTAATAACACAATTGATGTACGTACTTATTGATTGACTTCAGCAGTAGTATGAAAAATCTACTAAGGGAGTATGATTTATCTATGGTAATAATGAGATTAATATCTGACCTGTTCTTTGCTGGACTTGAACCTCTTGAGATTGCCGGTATCAGTGGCCGACTCTGCCTGGTGAATGTTCTCTACGGAGGAGCCCCGCCTCAGCAAAACACCACTGTCTCCTGCACTGCTCGGAGACACTCCACTCCTTCCACACTCTGCTATCTTCTTCCCGATAGCTACAACACAACAGTTGGGTGTTATGTAACCTATGATAAAGTACTTTACATAGTCTCTATCCTATGTAACCTTGCAGTCTCTGTGTGTAGAATTGAGCATAGAGTTCTGCGGGCCAAACCTTTTTACACTTTAGGTTAAGTCTGATCAAAAACTTTGAGGAAGTATTAATTTTAAAAATATGAGTTAGAGCCTGAAAGTTTTGATCTGATTCTGTGATTGCAACAAAATCCTGGAGATATGGTGCGGTCATTTGAACATAGTCGACATAGTCTTCCGTGATTGCGGAAAAGCCCTACTTCACGTCCTTCACAGTTATTTAGATATCATCATTAATCTGCGACCAGGGCAAATTTTGAAAGTCTCACGTGGTGGAAAAGACATCATAATCGTCTCCTGTTGTCGAAGAAACTTAATTGTCATCATCTGCCATTGCGAACTAATTAGTGGCATCATCATCATCGTCACCCACAGCGGCAGCAAAACTGTGAAAATCACCCGCCATTATGACAAATCGTCAATTTTCTTTCGCATATAATTACTAATTACAGACAAAAATTATTTCAAGCCAGAACCGATCCCTTAGGCCCGACCTGACCTAATATAGCAGCAACCCACAGACCTTAGCATCATGAGTAAAACCCTACCTGGTGTGTTGGTGTGATCGTCCACCTCCAACTCTCGTTTGCTCTGCTCTCTATCTCCGTCTCTCTCGGCCTCTATCCTCCGTAACCTGGCAGCATCTCTGTGTAGCATCGCTTTCGTCTCCAACTCAAACCTGGAAAAAGATAAATTGGATAACAATTGATAAAAGATAGATGAAAAAGATCAACATTGAAAAACGTTTTGATATTTTAGTGTTCAATAATTTTTAATGTAACCATTTATACAAACATTTCAGCCAATTAAGTCTAGGTTATCACCTTCGTATCCTCTCCTGTGTGGTGGCGGAGAGACCTGCGTACGTCTTAATAGTCCCTGACTCTGCTATCTGCGCTTGTCCTTTTGTCTCAGCCACTAGAACATCAAACATAAATCATCAACAGTTTGCAGCCGACTATTAATGTTAGTTGTACTACACTAACTATACTGGGGTTTTAATTTAAGCAAAAGCCAATTGACTACAGTAATAACATTGAGGTATTTGAATTGAAATTAATTATTCAGTGATGAGTCAAATATAAGCTTTATTGGTTAGGTTTCAGTTATGTTTTTGATTTATCAGTTATCCGCTATATTTTTTATTTTAAATTGATAAAATTACCACCAGCGTATATTTTAGCGTAATCCACATACAATATTCATGTTATTTATTTGGTTTATTGTTGGCGATGGTAGGTTTATGTTTGGTTGCAGGGATTATTGCAGATGCTTCACTAATAACTCATGGAAAGCAAGTACAATAATCCTTTGAAAGACAAACATTTCCCATAATTGTAAAAACATCATCATTATCTTGCCCGATTGCAAGAAAACCAATAAGCCAGCACCACCCTTATCAATCACACGAACACTGAACTATGGTACAAACCTTGGTCAGGTCGGCTGGCAGGAGAGACAGTCTGTTGTGTACTGACAGTTTCTTCACCAGATGTACTTGTGAGTCTCTCTTTCCTGTGTTGTACTTTACTCTTCTCAACCTAGAGCACAAAATGATCCACAAATCAGCATTTTGGAGATAACATGCTAACCTGAATCGTGTGAATAGGAAAGAGTTCAGCCCAAGGTTGACACCCGTACCAATCCTAGCGGGATAGTCCCGACTTCGGTCGCTTTGGCCTATGTTTAAGCATATGTTAATTCTTGAGGGAGGGGTGTCTCGTATCTATTTTCCCCCCAAAAAAGGTCGAAACCTTGGTCCACACTGATACAAGGAACGTATATAGTACAAACAAATTAAATTACAGTAGAACTCAAATCATCCAAATTAATTTAGACCGTACTACATTCGGATGGATACATTTTTGCTAAAATTCAGAGTATTCTATACAAAATAGGACAAATTGAACCGAGCTTTTACTATTACAAATGCAGAATGTGCCTAAAGTGATCTCACAATAAAAGAATTCACACTTTTACCACAATGGCAATGATTTTTCTTGACTGAAGAAGACACAAAGATGATGTCTACAACAGCGTGGAAAATGCTAAAGATTTGGTAGCAATCATGAAAAACTATGATAATGTTTCCGTAACTGTATGAGACAATGGTGTAATCTACGCAACCGCATGAGATATTCAAGATTTTGCCGCGATCACGGAAGACGATGATGATGTCTACATGGACCATGGGAGTTTTCCAGAACTTTGCCGCAATCATGTCTGTTTACTTATTGCACCCTAATATTAATTCTCAAAGTTTCTGATCTGATTTACCTGTCTCTTGTCCTCGGTGGTGTCGTCGCTGTGGGTCGCGGCTTGCGGCTGCGTCTGAGGATGAGTCTTGCGTGTCTTGCTCTTCATCATCTTGCGGTTTGCTGCACAAATGATGGAAGAGACAATGTCTCGAGCCGATAGATCCCTCGTCATGCCTGCATGCGACATCCAATACAACAATGGTACGACACTCACTACTCTGTACTCAGTCACATCTACTGTACGCTGCCCATTAAACGTGCACAACAATAACACCGATCACTACTAAATAACTATACCAGCTTGGACTTTCAATTTATTCTGTTTGGAAAACTTGAAGTATGATGCATGATTAGAGAAAAATAAGATCAAAGTGAAATACATTGATGTCTTAATACACGGGTTTCGAAATATTTCATGCTTTTACATTAGATAAGAATTTAAAATTTTTAACTGTAGAAAGTAGTTAAACAACTCTAAGAAAAAATAATACTATGAATCATATGTCAAAATACTTAGATACACAAATTTCAAGTATACGAGAAAAATAATTTCAAATCTTTGTTATTTAGAGAAAAGTTAAATATATAATAAAAATATAGCAATGGTTAGTAATTGACAACTATATAAAGAATAACACTATACATTCCACAGGAAACTAAATAATTACTACAGGAAATGATATAGGCCTAGAGTGTTTATGAAGAGATATCTATTTTGAACTAATATACCAGATCCATGAAATACACGCTACATACTTGAAACTCCACAGCTGCAATAAAAAAAAAAATAAAAAAAAAATAGCCCATCCACGTTTCCTATGTGAAATATGCTAAAAAACACCACGCCCCAACTTGATTCTGAGTAATCAGAACAAAATGGCATAACATAACAAATTAATGGGTGTGTTTTGGTTGAAGTAAATTAGCTTACATAAGCTAATTTACATACATTAATTGCATACGTTCAAACTGATTTCCATAAATTGCTATGCACTATTTCAAAAAAGCTAGAAAAACCTTTCTTGCTTATTTTACTGTTCTGTCAATTTGTTCTGATTAAAAAAAAAATCAAGTGACACTTAGGGTATTTCTTCTACATATGTATTCATTGTGAGAGTTTCAAGATTTTAGCTTACAAAATACGTGTGGTATATTGATTAAAAAATAGCTACCTCTTCGTGGGACACTCTGTGTACAAAGGAAGTTAAAAATAAATCATGCTTTTAGGTAAAGATAACGTTAAAGTCTTATGTTTTAATCTAAAATAATTCATCAACCTTCGTTCAACAAGCAGTATCTAAGTAAAAACAGTATTTAGTGACGTGATTGTGAAGTTCAGTGGGCTGAAATAAAAACCTTCTGTGGCTGTTTTAGAGTATGTCCACTTCAACCAAGTTATCAGAGGAAAAAGTTTCAATGACGATGCTTGAGAAAACGTCAAGTGTAATATTAGTAAAACAAAAATATCACTGTTGAATATTTAACATAATTTCAATCTCAAATGATTGGTCCATAAATTAGCCATGAAATTGTATTCAACTGAGCACTAGAACATACTTTTATCTTCCGATCCTTAGCCAGAAACCATCAATCTGTAGTTGACACAAAGTATTGTCTACTCTACTCACCTTCCACCTTGTGTATATTGCCCAGGAGTAGGTTGTGATTGGCCACCGCTGGGTCGGGCTCTGCCCCCTCCCCTACCTCCAGCTCTGGTAAATCAGAGTCATCACCGAAACACCAGTCCACCTATACAACAATACAGCAAAATTAGTAGTCTACAAACATCAGTTGATTTCTCGAGGTCGCAATAAAATCTGCCACTATCACCTACAATCATGTTAAGACCCGTTATCAACTTTCATAGTCATAGCGATAACTCTGAGGATCTTCCAAAGCACCCATGTTGATTCATCACAAACGCAGGGATAATTTCCTGCAGTTGTGACAACATCTGTGGTGATTTATCGGGATTGCGGTACAAACGTCATTATTTCCTGATATCACAACAACATTCGTAATTATCTCCAGTCATAGTGGCAACTTCCAAGTTGATTACCTGCCATCACTGCACAACCGTCATGAATCCTGCAATATCGGCAACATTTGTTAACATCTCCGAAGACCATGTTTACTCCTGTTATTTTTTTGGTGGTCAGGGCAATGACTGAGAATTTCCTCATCGCTCGAGAATTTTGATGGCGGTGACTTCCATAATAAATTATTGCAATCGCAGCAGTGTCTGTCTACAATTGCTGTGATTTACGCAATCATGGCAGCATCTTGTTTTCTACAATCAATATCTTTTAACTTGACACAATGATACAAAAGGAGAAAAATTGTGATAGTTGTAAATTTAATTGGTGAATATGCATACCGGTATTCAAAAATGTTTCGGTGCCATAAAAGCTTACACAAAAAAACCAATCATAAAATCATATTTTATTCGTTATCACTTTTAAATATGATACGTCGCTAGGATTTCTAGACTTTCAACAAAAATATTTAAAAACCGGAAAGAATAGCCTAGAGACATTCAACTTTTCAGTGTATTATTCTGTCTGTATTACAAGACCACTCACATGCAGGATGAGCGTTTCCACGATGCGACACTGGTGGCTCATGTCCGTCACCATGGTAACCATGTTGTCGTCTGCTGCTCGCACCAATGTGGGGCCAAACACAATAGCAAGGTTGCGGGGCTCCATCTTGTTGGTAGCGGAGTGGTCCACCACCTTCCTCAGATGTAGCAGCAGGTACTTCAGAGTCTCATAGTGGTGGTCTGGTAGTTCCTGAACCTGCAGACCAACATCAGCCGTCAGGTCATGTGACACTTGGTAAGAATCAGTCCAAATAGATATTTTGCATAACTTGAATCAAATTTTATTCCATAGATAATGTTTAATATTTTAAGACAGGTAGAAAAAAGTGAACCTGGGGTGCTTGTAGAACTAGCAATGCATACTGTCATAGAAATTGGAAAAGTAAATCTTACCAATTTACGGATGGTAACCATTCTGAGGTGCGGGTCTGTTATCTTGTCAGCCTGTATGAACGAGGGGTAGAGATCGGTGGTCAGCAGGGAATCTGGCAGACGACGGAAGAAGCTCTTGAGCAGTGACGAGATGACATTGACGTCACTCCATCGCTGATCTGTGTCCAACAATGCTGCATCTAGTCCTCGGTTGACTGCCTCGGTCAGTGACGACACAGCCGCTGTGTTGCCGGGGACCCTGCGTAAGTAATAAGTTTTACTCTCTTTCAGACGGTAAAATTTCTCATAAATGTTCAGTTTTTTTGTTAAAACCACTACATTTAAATTTCCTACCAGCCCATAAGTAAATGAATCAGTGAATTTGAGAACTGGCACTCACCGCTAACAACCATGTTACTTTAAATTGCTTAGTGATGTTAGCTTTTGTACAGGGAGGTTTTTGTCTCAGCAGCACCTTGTATAACAGTAGTTCATGTTTTTTTAGGGTTTTGAACAAATTTCAGTCATAATGGAGTGGACTTTTCTCTGCTTTAGCAGGCCTTTTTTATGCTCTGTTGGCTTAATGCTATGAATACAGTGCTGTTTCTAGTTTAGCTTTTACACTACATCCATAAACACAGGAATACTGTAAATATTACTATAATGAGGTACTTCTGAAAGTTAAAAGAATGGACTACATTTATCCGTGGTCACTGCATTGACCTTTCCTGTATCCTAACAGCGTTTCGTCAGTAGCAAACACAGCAAATTTCTTAATTAAGAAAGTAGCTCAAACTCAAAACTTTGAACTCAAGTAGGATATTTAAAAAAATGTTGGCAGCTTGAAAAACAGAGAAAGTTATTGTAATATACCATTAAGGAATAGAAATAGTGACAATTAGAATAGCGTGTCTACAAGGGACGTGTCCAAAAACACCGAGAGTCACAACACTAGGTATTAAATTAATCTTACAGCTATTAATAGTTGCACTGCACTGTAGTATTAAATAACAAAAGCAACGGTGATGAGTTAATTGGCTTTGTGCACATAGAATTCTAAAGTGTAATAATTTCTAACCTGTATATTCCAATGATGTCAAGCCCCCTCTCCTCCACGATATTTGCACACAACTCCACAATCAACGGTACAAACTCATTCACGGTGGACTAAAACAAAACAAAAATATAATTGCAGGTTTACACTTATCATTCATTCATATTTCAATCTTGGAACTCTGGACAAACTCAGTGATACTTCTTAAAGAGTAAAGTTAAATAATTTGACATTTCTTTTCTGTATTTACCGGTGGGCAGTCCTCCAACGGTATCCCGATAGTCGCTCCCTCAGGATAGACAGGTGTGGAGGGGGAGGGAGGGTGAGGGGTGGTAGGCGACCCACTGTGTTGTATCCTCCGCAGCTGCTTAGCTACACGACCCTTCCACGTCTTGCTCTTGGGCGACGATATCGGCTCAACTGCAATCAAAATACAAGTGTTGTAATAATGCAAATATCAGTAGGTTAAAAAATGTATGATATTCAAATTCTAATATTCAAGCCAAACAAAAGTACTGTACAAACCTTGCTGACTTGGTTTCCTAGTCTTGTTGACCGGCGACTGTCCTGTAGGAGAGCGGTTTCTGAGGGAGGTCAGTTTACGAAGTCCCTTCTGTGCGGAGGCAGGGGACAGGCTTGGCCCAGTTGCATTCTAAAACAATTCACAATCCTTTAATAAAACAGTTTTAAGCTTTGACTATTGAAACAACTAGAAATTCCAATTCCATGTTAAAGTTGTCGCCAGTTTTTCAATCAAAATTGTGGTAGTTGATGTAAGCCACTAACAGATTGTAATGATCTAATTACTAATTTCAGCCGAATAAACAGAATTTTTGCTAAGTCCAACTAATGATTGTTCTATAGTAACTGTTATGGCCCATCAACTTGGTCAGCAACAAACAAAAGGGTAGTAGATAGAATTTTAGAAATTAGCAGCAGTTCAGAGCCACTCAGTGTGTTGACTCTCAGCACATGTTTGTGTTTGGTGACTTACCTGGGTGTTGTTGTTGTTGGCTTGCTCTTCTAGAGAGACAATCCAGTGAGCCATGTGAGCAGCATCAGCAGCCTGCAGCAGCAGTTCAGAGCCACTCAGTGTGTTGACTCTCAGCACATGTTTGTGTTTGGTGACTTACCTGGGTGTTGTTGTTGTTGGCTTGCTCTTCTAGAGAGACAATCCAGTGAGCCATGTGAGCAGCATCAGCAGCCTGCAGCAGCAGTTCAGAGCCACTCAGTGTGTTGACTCTCAGCACATGTTTGTGTTTGGTGACTTACCTGGGTGTTGTTGTTGTTGGCTTGCTCTTCTAGAGAAACAATCCAGTGAGCCATGTGAGCAGCATCAGCAGCCTGCAGCAGCAGTTCAGAGCCACTCAGTGTGTTGACTCTCAGCACATGTTTGTGTTTGGTGACTTACCTGGGTGTTGTTGTTGTTGGCTTGCTCTTCTAGAGAGACAATCCAGTGAGCCATGTGAGCAGCGTCTGCAGCCTGCAGCAGCAGTTCAGAGCCACTCAGTGTGTTGACTCTCAGCACATGTTTGTGTTTGGTGACTTACCTGAGTGTTGTTGTTGTTGGCTTGCTCCTCTAGAGAGACAATCCAGTGAGCCATGTGAGCAGCGTCTGCAGCCTGCAGCAGCAGTTCAGAGCCACTCAGTGTGTTGACTCTCAGCACATGTTTGTGTTTGGTGACTTACCTGAGTGTTGTTGTTGTTGGCTTGCTCCTCTAGAGAGACAATCCAGTGAGCCATGTGAGCAGCGTCTGCAGCCTGCAGCAGCAGTTCAGAGCCACTCAGTGTGTTGACTCTCAGCACATGTTTGTGTTTGGTGACTTACCTGGGTGTTGTTGTTGTTGGCTTGCTCTTCTAGAGAGACAATCCAGTGAGCCATGTGAGCAGCATCAGCAGCCTGCAGCAGCAGTTCAGAGCCACTAAGTGTTTTGACTCTCAGCACATGTTTGTGTTTGGTGACTTACCTGGGTGTTGTTGTTGTTGGCTTGCTCTTCTAGAGAGACAATCCAGTGAGCCATGTGAGCAGCGTCTGCAGCCTGCAGCAGCAGTTCAGAGCCACTCAGTGTGTTGACTCTCAGCACATGTTTGTGTTTGGTGACTTACCTGAGTGTTGTTGTTGTTGGCTTGCTCCTCTAGAGAGACAATCCAGTGAGCCATGTGAGCAGCGTCTGCAGCCTGCAGCAGCAGTTCAGAGCCACTCAGTGTGTTGACTCTCAGCACATGTTTGTGTTTGGTGACTTACCTGGGTGTTGTTGTTGTTGGCTTGCTCTTCTAGAGAGACAATCCAGTGAGCCATGTGAGCAGCATCAGCAGCCTGCAGCAGCAGTTCAGAGCCACTAAGTGTTTTGACTCTCAGCACATGTTTGCGTTTCGTGTAGTTGTCTGCAGGTCCCACCATAGCACATCTCACATCCACTTGCTCGGCCTCCGCTCCGGCTGGTGTCTGTAACATACAATAAACAATTATATCTTTTGCCGTTCGAGAGATCCAATTGACACAAAATATAGGGAAAATGCAAAACAAGTTTGATTTCTTATTGAGGTGATATAGATGATTAAGATTTACGTTGGAATCTTGGTTTTTAAAACTTATCACCATTAACTTATCACAAACCATCCATAAGATTTTTAGATCCACACATAGCCTAACATTTACAGAATGAAAATCTTACAAAAAAAACAAAAAAACAAACACAATTTCAAAAGTTTGAAACATTTTTTCCAAGTAAAAGTAAAGCTATTTTCATCTTGAATGCCTAAATTATGTTTTAAATTGTGTTAATACTAAAATAACCCAAACTTTTCATCGTCAACGGTCCAAAACCATATAATTTCTAGTACAACTACCCACCCAAGAGCCGTAGCTTCCCCATCGCCTGAGCCTGGGTCGACGGTAATGAAAGAATATCGGGAGACAGGACGAGTAGCCTCTGGTGGTGTGAACCTCCCTGGTCAGATCGCACTCACTGATAGCTCCGGACAACATCGCTCAAGTCCTAACACTCACTGTGTACACTACGACCATCTTCAAACACTACACCGCTTTTCTTCCAAAATACAACTTTTAGTTTCCACTGTAGATTTTATGAAACTTCATTCGGTTGTTATGAGAACTCTTTGGAACAATGAGTTATAGAACTTTTATTTTTTACTTAGTAAAAGCCCTATCAAACTATGAGCCTCTATCAAAATCATGTTAAGCAATGAGAAGGCCCATTGCGCACTGATATAATGGTTTTAAACATTTAAGGTAGACTTGGGGAAAGTGTGTTTCAACCCAAATATCCTTCATAAATGCTTCAGATTTTTGGCACTGTTTTTATTAAAGAAATTTGTTTTGTGATTGGTTTTGCCAATTAAAATGGATGTGGACTAAATAAAATATGAAAATAAAGTTTTATGATAGTTTTGAAATTTAACAGAACAGAAACTATTTAACTGTTTAAACGTTAGTAACATACATTTATGCATCAATTTGCGCTGGATCAAAACAACAATCAAATATGAATTCTTTTACTGTTACAAATAAAGAAGTCAACCTAGGAACAACTTTCAATCTTTGGACATTTAATAATGGAATTGTCATAAAGTTAAATAAAACTAATTCCCTAAGCAGTTACAGTACTTAGTGGTGTGACAAAACCCCTACATAACATTTACACAATGACTACTTTATTGGCTTCAGTATGTTGTATAAGATTTGTTTCTTTAGCTTCTCTTCAACTATGGATTGGAAACAAATTTATTCGAGTCAATGTCTCTTTAACTTTTATCACCTTGGTTAATCAACACAAATAAAACAACTTTTAATTTTTTAGCTTTAGATAATGTACTATTTACAACCCCTTGGAACTTAGTTTAAGTTTTGAATTTGATTGTACATTGTACTTCATACTTAGCCTTGGTAAATAATGCACCGGTAAAAATATAGGGTTTTCAACACTCAAAAATCTGCAGAGAAAGTTTAAATCTCTCAGGTTTCCTGTGCATCTATGTGTACATGGACATAAATATTAAAGAATAGTGATGTGAGGGAAAGTGTATAAGATGAGTATGAGATAATGTAAGTGCAAGTTCTGTCACACTCTGCTTAGCGTTACGTCAAACTTCCGCAGATCCGTCACGCTCCGGGACACATACGTCCACACTCGAGGAATTCGGAAAACATTTCATTCTTTGCGGATTAGAACCACTTCGTCAATGAAACAGTTATGCTAATTTGAATACATTTATTGTGCTGGAAACGGTCTCAATAGTGTTTATAAAAGTTAATTATTGGGAGAGATATTTTAATTTGACTTGACTTTTCCTAAGCTGAGTGTTGTATGCATGTTGTACTGTGTTTTAAACTAACATAAGCAAAGTCCATAAACTGAAATTAAACAATAAGTTTAGTCATAAAAATAGTTTTAACACAACTAATTTCATTCCACTCTTCTGCGTTTAAATTTTTTTAAAGGGAACAGTCCATAACCCTGATTTTGAATTCGAAAAATACTTAAAGAGGCACAGAGAAAACTACCTAATGGAGTTATAATTTTGTTGCTGTTACAACATTTTGTTAAATTTGATTTAATAGCAAACATAGTCACAGTGAAATAATGAACAACCTATTTCTAATTAAATTAGTTTGATGGATATATAAAGAGGGTTTTTATATTCAACAAAAGAATATATTTTATTTAACTGTAATTTGTTTTTGTCACAATGAGTTTGTCCAATAAATTATCTTATCCAACTATCGTGTATTTTGGGTTCCTAAAAATTTAGTTCTATATTTAGATACAACATTAAGAAAATAAATTAGGTTTCTTGTATCAAGATTTATAGACGGATTATTTTGTTTTCCAATACAAAAATAAAACCTATTTATTATAAGATTAGGATGTAAAAAAATCAAATTTACATTGAGTGGCCTATAAAAAAAATGAAAATTAAATGAATTAATTTAATTTCAACCTATTATTATTAAAAACGAAAAATAAAAACCCTCACGAGATAAAGCCATTGTTGCAATCAAATAATACAATCACAAATTACAAGTACAGTATGCATAAAAATTAGTTTATAAACCACAATATTATACACACTCCAACAGCGAAACCCCGACAACTTGCGAGAGCGCACTACACTCACGGAAATAATCACAACACACACGTCAAGATACCGAACAACACTCAACAATCAACACGACGCAGCCAACAATAGTACTGGACTGACACTGAACTGAACTGTACTGTAGACTTTAGCGTAGCGCGCGCAGCGCAGCACACTAGCACACACTGGTGAGCACATTTTCTTGCGAGCGACGGGGGCAGACATCGATCGGTTTGTCGTATCGAAATATGTATCGAATTTCGATTACTTTCGATTGTTCTTTCATTCCCCCCTTGTAGAATTTTCAGCAGAGTTCACGGTCACAACCAGTATTGCACAACTTATTATTAATGACTTGAATATTGATGTAAAGTTAATGTTAACAAGATGTAGTTAGAGGGGATTGGGTACAGTAATTGTCACATTGGGTATAATATTTTTCACTATTGTGATTAAAAAACAACCCCTGAATTAATTTTGTTTTGTTTCATGAGTTACCGGAAAATCGGTAAAATCGATCGTATCAATTTTGAAAACAACGCTAATGGCTGTGTAGTGGCGTCACATTGTGTGTTTTCATTCGATGAGGACTAACGATAATTGTGACAATCGAATGGTCGATACGACGACAGATATCGAACCGATATTCATACACCCGGCGTTAGAAAAAAAAATGCTCATCCAGCAACAGTAAAACAGTGGTGTCCATTCATAGACAGTGTCATCGCATCAATACATCACTGGACAGACTCTGTCTAACCACAGAGATTCCGATGTTAATCACAGCAACTTATCTGGATTTGTCTGTCTTCTATAAATAGCTCCACTTGCAGTTATGAGGAGAAAACCAAGTCAAAGTCACAATTTACCCGAATTTATATGATATATGAATATAATGTATTGGATAATCTTACGCAGTCGACAAGGGAGTTTTTTTTTAACAGAAGGTGAAATACACAAATGGGCTTAAGATACTGTATTTTAAAATATTTATCTAGTAAGCCTTTCGTTATTATATGTGATTAATTGCTGTTAACACCGAATAAAATGTTAAACCACTATACCGTGCCATAACCTATATCCAGTACATTATTTGTATTCATAAACATCATTTATATGTACAGTGTTAACTTTGTTCTGGGCAAAACATTTTTAGTGATCATTTACTACTCAGTAAAACACGTTGACAGTTTATCATCCTTCTTTTGCGATTTTAACGACATCTATGTGCGATAAATATGCATCTCTGAACTTTTTGATCACGTTCTTAAACGGAACAGTTGACGCAACTTTAAGTCACAATGTTGACATTCTTGAGGTGTTATTTAATTTTGACGCATCTATTGGTTATCCAAGCATTATAGACAAACACAACTGGCGGCTAGATATGCCCCTTTATTCTAGGCGTAACTAGGACGACCCTAGGGGGGGTTACACCGGGGGGGGGTCTGGGGTCTAATACCCCCTCTAGGGAAGGGAGGGGGCCTTTCTCCAGGAAAACATCTGAAAATTAGACCTATAAACTCGCGTTTTTAGGCTATTTAGAGGCAGATAAGAGATTTTTGAATTGTAGACCATAACTTTTAACTGTAAACAAATTTGGCACATTTTAAGCCCAATGGGGGGGGGGGGGTTAAACCCCTACCCTAACCCTCCTCACAATTAAACCCCCCCCTGGATAGCAACACACAATCTGGGCCAGGTCCAAATTCACCAACATTTTTGGGGTCGTTTCTAATGTCCAAATTCACCAACTTTCTACCTTTAGCAGGTACGATATTTCTCCCGGCGGGCGGGGAAGGAATTCCCTCCGAATAGTTTGCCATCGCCTGCTCCGTCTCGTCTCGGCGAGAGTGCACTGTAACCTAACCTAACCTAACTTAACCTAACTTAACCTAACCTAACCTGACATAACCAAACCTAACCAAACCTAAACCTAACCTAACCTAACCTGACCTAACCAAACCTAACCAAACCTAAACCTAACCTAACCTAAAGCTGCCTTAAACAATCACAGCTTAAACAGTACTATTAGGGCTAAGCAGTACACTCTCGCCGAGACGAGACGGAGCAGGCGAGGGCAAACTATTCGGAATTCCTTCCCCGCCCGCCGGGAGAAATATCGTACCTGCTCCAGGTAGAAAGTTGGTGAATTTGGACATTAGAAACGACCCCAAAAATGTTGGTGAATTTGGACGTAGCCCACAATCTGTGGTGTTATAAGATGAATAATTATAAATAAACCACCAATTTGTGTATAATTATTGTCTTATCCGCAAGTACAGTTTCGCCATGCTGTTCTGTCGTCATCGCAGGCCCGAGGCCGATACTACGTATAATTGGCAGTTTACCCACACTGGCAATCATTGGACCTCGTAACCCTTGTGCATCCTTAACACACACACACACACTATTTCGTCTATAATTAAGTATTGTACATAATTTAAATACCCCACCGCAACAAACATGCTCAAGCGAATTTTTCCAATTAGATTTTCACTAAACTTTCCTAAAATATCAGATTTATTCCCTATGAAAATAATATTAAGGTTAATGGGTACTTAGGTTTGCTCTTACTGCTACGGGGAAGAGAATAAAGTGTGTTTTAGCAAAATGTCAATAGTACAGAATGAAATAAATAAACTTGCCAAATTTCATTAATATGTCCATAAACGAATAAAATACAACAGTTTATTTATATCTCCGCGAGAATGAAATTTTTTTTCGTAACCATTTAAAGCTTACAACAAAGATTAAATTATTTGTTTTTAGGCCTAAAAAATGGTGTGAAAACAAAATTGCGAAATTTTATAATTTTAGGATAAAAAATGGGAAACCTCATTTATACTCCATACCAACCCAACCTGTCCAACGCTTCGCTGAAAAATTCCAATAAAGGTTTAACAGTTTTTTATCAAATTGCATCAATCTCAGATCATACTTGTTTAAGTGCTCGTGCTTACGGATACACATACACACATAAATGATAAATATTAACATTTGTAGAATCCAGGTAGATAGAATCAAACCGGTGTTGGAGAGTATCGCGAGTTTTCCGTAACAGAATAAAAATTCGGTGACTTCCACGGTGAACCAATAACAAATAAATAACGTGTAAAATATTTGTTTATCGAGCCACAAATATTGATATATGACAATACGAGAAGCTATATGAATCTCACAGGGGAAAAGACAATTCAACAACTTAAGCACGTTTTGTTTTAAAAGAAATACCCGGACGTAATATGCAGCCAATCCTTTTTATTAGAGTTCATAAAAGAAGTGAATTGTTATTTGAAGCATGTGACCATAAAGTGCACATTAGATCCTACATGTACAGCTGTCGCTAGTAAAACGAATATTACACATTACACGGATAATAGTAGAAAAGAATAATAAAACGTAATTTAGTTTTCTAGACTAGTAACGACAGTTTGATGCGGCAAGACTTGACACTAACCCCATTAATTACGACGAAAACGCAAAGGCAATTCATCAACACGATAGGCCTGTATAAAAACCATCCAAACTCAAAATGCACTTTCTCCGTAACGTTGCTATAAAATTATCTATGACTCCATTTTCAAGCATTTTTACTTTCTCCCCCTATAGAGGAAAAATTGAGAAATTTGTTTCACATTTCGATTTTTAATAGGAATTTTCCCAATTAAACCACGTAAAAATAATGGAAACTCAGGTTTTAACAAAAATTGCTGGAACGATTTTGATAAAATATGGTAGGGTATGTGGAACTCTGAATAAAATTATAATACACCCAACGCTGTAAGAATGACTTTTTTAAGTTATTGCAATTTGTTTGGATTTTAACCATAAAATATCATTGTTACTCACTCCCAAAAGGGTTGTTGACGAACTAATGGGAGAAACGGTCAGTTTGTTGAAGCCGTTTATTTTAAAATGGCATGGATCTTAATGTTGAATATTGAGTTACTGTATGACTGTTTTGTCGTTGTTTTTAGCAAATTTCCCTATAGGGAAGTAGCTATTACCTTTAGGTGGCACGGTAAGCCACCTAGGAAGCCGCCCGGGACCGATATTTTTCATTTTGATGTCCCTAGAGGCCAAAAACACTATTCGTTAAAGTTTTTATTAATGTATATACGTCCGTGAACGCGATAACTTGAGTAATCTTTGTCCGATTTTGATTAAATTTGGCTTGAAGGTGAAGGGCCGGATAAACTTGAATGAGTTCGCGAACCAGCATGATCGGACTATGGGAACGGTATGTTATGGGGGGTTTTATGGAGGAAAATAGATTTTTCTAATTTTTGACGACCAATACATACAATTTCCCTATTTATCTTTATACCTATTTTAAGAGCTTTATTTTTTATCAATTTTTGGTAAATTTATTTACTTTATAGTAAAAATATTAATATTTACTAGAGACACACTTGAATTCCCTCCCTGTAGCAGCAAAACTAGGTTGTTAAACCTAATGTAATTTGAATAGATTTAATTTAAAATTCAACCAGGTAAATGTAAATTCGCTTAGTCTACAGGCTTGCTGCGGTGGGGGTATTTAACGCCAAGACGGATATTCATAAACAAAAAACAAAGCCATCACATTTCTTCGGGTAAAATAATTTAGTAGACGCCATAACAATCAAACTTTAACTGCCCGTCACAGTACACTACTGTATATTGCTAAGCTTTCCCTCGTGAGCACATGAGCACGCACGCTTGCTGCAGTAACATCGTCAGGGAAACTGCACCGGAACTTCCGGTTGCTCGGTCGCTGCGCTCTAGGCTGCGTAATGCCACGTCCGATTTCCCAATGCCGACTTGAGTACACGTGATTTTGGAGGCGGATATTTTGAAACGTCTCACACGTACGGGATACTGCGATTTCGACAACACATTTTTCAACACTATGAACAATTATGTTAATAATGTTTGGGTTGAAACTGATTTAATTGTTCGTTGCAATTGAAGTTCACGGTGCAAACCAAATCTGAAATAGGTGAAACCTAAGAAACTCAAAATTTGGCTGCTATAACAAGGGTCATTTACGAATATTCTAGTTTTTATAATTCCATATTGACTTGTTATCGAGTTTCTAGATAGGGTGGATCATTTGGAGGCAATATTTAAAATATTTTTGCACATTTAAATTATCAAGTAACTAAGAAATTATTTTCCAGTGTCTGAAACCAAAAACGTTATTCGTACTAATAGTCTTTCTTAGCAAATAACACAAGCAGCATATTGAAATACAAAATAGTACCAATAGTCAATGCTTTATATTATTTTCTATTCAGAAATATAGTTTCTCCTACAGTCACCTGACAAAGTGGGCTTTCTTGCACTGATTCAGTACAGAAAGTTGCTAATTGCTGCATTTACTTACTTTTGCCGCACTAATTTTACTTATGCCGTACACCAGTATTCCAACCAAACAACACAAAACAGCGTGCTATGCACGTAGTCCGTGTGCGCTTGGAAATAGGTTGGAAACGATACTACGACTACGATCAGCTGGTGCAGTGTTTCCCATTTCGTTCAACGTTTGGATTTAACCTCTTAAACGTGTTGTTTAGTGTTTGAAAGACTAATTATGTCTATGATTTATAATAACTGTGTGAAAAATATAATGTTCTAACGCGAGTGCAAATTGCCTATGTGCAGCAAAGTGTCACGTCGCATAGTTACACAAATAACTATTGAAGTCTTAACTGTGTGAAAAACACAGATTAGGTTTTGGTAAAATAAAGTTTATAGTTTCCGACACGGTAACTAGTATCCCCAAAAGAAACTATATTAAGACGTCGGCCATTCAAAAACAATCAATAACCATGAAAGATTGTGTAATTTTCGATTCGTACCACCTATATACAGGGTGTCCATAAATAACGTTTAAGGATTTTGGGAAATGAATCCCCAGACTAAAAGGAAGAAAAAAGTTAATGGGAAGGTATGTCCGAAAATGCATGTTTACCCAGATATCCGCCATTTTGTTTTTTACACAAAAATATTTTTATCTGTGAAGTTTTTTATTCAATGATTATGAAATTTGGTAAACATGTTAACATGCACAGGACTAATAATAGAAAAAATAATAAAGTTATTCCGATTGTAAATTATTTAAGTTAGAAAAATTCAAACGGCCGCCATTTTGAAATTTTCAATCGGAATAACTTTATTATTTTTTCTATTATTAGTCTTGTGCATGTTAACATGTTTACCAAATTTCATAATCATTGAATACAAAACTTAGCAAATAAAAATATTTTTGTATAAAAAACAAAATGGCGGATATCTGGGTAAATATGTATTTTCGGACATACCTTCCCATAAACTTTTTTCTTTCTTTTAGTATGAGGATTCATTTCCCAAAGTCCTGAAACGTTTTTTATGGACACCCTGTATATATCCAAATTGTGCTTAATGTACAAAGTACGGTAGAGTTGAGTTATATCACATTCCACCAAGTGATATTTCCAGCACGTGTTTAATAGCTGAAGTCAATACTCGTAACATTCCATAAGGAGGTGCGTCGTTCAGTAGGAAGGCTGTGCCGCTACGTCCGATGTTTACACTTGGTTTATCAAGGCCGAACTGTGGCTGTGGTGCTTTAGATAAATACGTATGTCCACATTATTATTAATCCAAATAAAAATGTACCTTTTATACATAATTAAACATAAAAAAAACTATTGTAGTTTTGGCAAGTTTCCTCTATTGGGCAGAAGCTGTTATTGTATGTGGCAAGGCAAAAACATTGACCCAAAGCTAATTTACTTTTAAATTTTGGCCTCCTTGACTCCTTAGAGGCCAAAAACACAAATCGTTCAAATTTTTGTTATACAAGTTTGTATCCGTGAATAGGATAACTCGAGCATATTCGGTTCGAATTGATGGAATTTGGCATGCACGTGACCTGAATGATGGCGAGCCAGCAAATTCGGGTCATGAAAACCCGGGTTAAACAAATGGGGTTTTCAAAATTTTACCCATAGGCTACCACATGAAAATGCTCTAATTTCATTACAGCCATCAAGTACATCTTAAAAAACGAATAATTTTGTACAGTGAAGAACTATTGTACGATAAAAGGTTACGGAGAGTATTAAAAAAAATTGAAATTCAAAATCCCCACGTTTTTCCTAAGGGGAAACAATCCAACTGTTTCAGTTCGTTAAAAATGGATGAATTGGGATAAAATTTGGCATATTAAGTTTTTATACCATTATAATTTTTTATCCATTTTCATTTAACGTAGCAACAAACCTAGGTACTCGTTAAACCAAATGTTATTTAAATAGAGACTAAAATAAAAAATCATTTTAGTGAAATTAAATCAGGTATACTTAAATTCGCTTAGTCTGCAGGTTTGCTACTGGAGGGGGGAATTGTTTATACAGTTTGGCGGTCGACCGCGCGTGCCGTTCGCGTGCGCACACGCCCGCATATTTTAACCAACTTTCCGCCCTCATGATTTTAGCCGTTGAAGTCAACCGCTTCTCATTTACATGCAAGTCCACCTGGACCACAGGTTTCAAATATCAGGATAAAACAACACAACAACCAACACGGACATTAGAACAGGAAACGGGATGGATCATAAATACAAACAAATGACTTCACTCGCCCAAGTAGAAATAATAATGTAGTAATGATATTTAAATGCACCTGGCAAAAAACGTCCTATTTAGATGTTAGTTCTCAGTATGAATGAGGGAAAGTGACGCCTTTAGTTCATTTTTTTCACAGCTCGATGCCATTGCGCAATTTGGGGGTTAAAATGGATTCGGTGAACTTTCAAACGTGTTTAAAAACGCACAAGCCGATGAATTACTATTACTGATGAATTAGGTACCGATGGACTAATATGAGGACAAATACAGGATTGGAACAACTATTTTACAACATTAGAATATAAGTAATTAGTGAAGAGAATACAATAGGATTCAAGATTCAAGATTTATTGAGCCGTTCGGTTTTAACAAATGGCCAAGTCACTAACACTGAACTAAAATAACAAAACAAAGATGCATTTCCTCTTGATTTAAAAAAAAAAAATGTCCAAAGAGCACATACAAATGTCCAAAGAGCACACCATGCAAAATAGATAAATAAGTAGGGAATGAGTGTTACATTTTACAAATATAATTTACAGGCTAGTTTTACATTATTGGATTTCACGATATGCTGTGTCCAGTCGGGAAATAGTTACTAACATACGCACAGAAATATTTTAACATTTCAATAAATTCTGTGCACACGAAAGAAATACAATAAAACCACGGAACTGTGTTTAAACAGCGCCGTTTATGCTAGAATTAGGATGCACATTTGAAAGTCAACCTTCATACATACGGGAAATATAAATATCAATTAAGAGAAATCAAACTTCCTTCATGTAATTGGCAAACTTTAAACCCCGGTCGTATTTCCTTCCAATTTAAATTGTTTTATAATTCAAGACATTTCAAAGAACAAAAATATCTCTTTTTGAATTTTGTTCGACATCACTTTAAAGATATTTAACTTTTGGTTGGCAACATTTATACTGCTATTGAAACACTGTATACGATGACAGTTTTGGTTATGGTATTGCGATTCAAATATTACGACAACGACCGAATATTAGTTGTTACTAATTAGCAGGGGGAAAGGTCGAAAAAGCCGGATTCAAGAAATTATTTATAATGAATTCGCTGCTTACAGTAGACTTTTAAAACACCCCTGCCATAATACTGACGCCAGTTCCATTCCAAACAGACTGGTTGTTAACAAGGGTTTCGTTTTTACCTCCGCTTTTAACACAAGAACACGATAACTATTGTCATTGGCTACTCGAGCGTACAGAAGTGTGGTTCCAAGATTCCACGACCTTGGCGATATTGTCCGCACCCCTCTAGCTCTAATGATATTTTTATCACTGACTGTCGTGAAAAACATGTCCTAGTATAAATTAACGGAACTGCAATGTTATTCAATAAGCCGAGCTGCTTAAGAGTTTGAATTTTTAATTACGGGTATTTTCTGATAGAAGTAAACAATGTTTGTCAATCATAAGCAATTTTACCAATGAAAACGAGGGAACAATACTGCAAGTCAATTGTTCCAATATTTTCAGATTCATATTGTGGATCTAACTTTTTATTGAAAATTTATATTTGTGGTTTTTCTGTCACAACTCATGTCAGATTAAAGTTTAGCTAATAAGGAATGTGGAATTTTAATCGAAGTAGAACTATCTGCATTTTTAGGAGGATACAGGCTATTAAGAATACATTTACAAAAAGTGAAAAAAGCCACCATTTTGAATCGAATACCAACAATCTATTTCGGATTGTAGGCCTACTAGAATGTTTCTAAAAATTTACAATTACGTATGTCATGAAGTTTATTTTTTATTTAATAATTCTTAGATTTGAACTCAAAACCAAAATTTTCAGTATACTTAATTTTCATAACACCCTACATTAAAAACATATTTTCACGTTGCTCATTGGAGTTGGTTCTTGGTTGGAAAGTTTCTCATTTCATCATCGAAGGACCAACAGTAGGACTGTGGTTATTTGCAGTAAGAAGAGCGACGGAACAAAATGACAACGCAACGCAACGCGGGCACGCCACGCGCCGCCGGAAGCACGAGAAAGCGCGTGCGCAACACTCGCACATGCGCACAGCCACTGCACGACCCGCATAACGTAGCGGCGCTATCAAGGCCACGGTCCACGGTGCTACGAATACGAGTAGACGTTTCATGTTGCTCAGGTTAAGTGCTTCTTAAGTCATGTAAAAATTGGTTGGTAGAAAAAACTTTAGCACCACGTACTCATAGACTACTCAGTACTCAATTCGAAAATTAACAGATAAAAAATTAGTACAGTTGTGTTATCATATCAGGACGAAAGCATATGACAATGCTGGTCGAAACAGTTAAATCAAGCTTTGTGTCCAATAAAACTCGTGAGCAAATTAAATGTGGATGATTCAATTCAAGCTTTCCCCTAAAAAGCGTATGATAAGACATCATTACAAAAATTCCACTGGCGTAGACACAAGGAAAAAACTTTGTTAAAACATTATACAGAGTGAATCTTGTAAGGTGGTATTACAATAAAGAAATAATTTTTTCCCACTAAACCAACTCTAAGGAATAACGTTAGGCCTAATATTTAAAATTGTGTTTTTTTTTAATAAAGGATGTTTGAAAAGCAAAGTTCAGTAGTTCAAATCTCAGAATTTTCAATTCACATACAATCATAGTCATATTATACATAGTTTTAGAGCTCTATTTAATTAAAAATTTTAGCGCATTAAGAATTTGATTATTGTTTATTGGTGATTAAAATTGGTAACTCTTTTTTGTGGATTTCTAAAATACCCAGAAGTTTTTTTTGAAAAATCAAAAAGCATATACCGGATCTCTATTCTGATTGGAATTCTACATTACTAATGAGCTAAACTTTAATCCAATATGAATATGTCATTTTATCACAAAAACAATTTTTCTTTTCAAAAAAATATTTGTTGATAATAGTTTGCTGGCAAAAACAAAAACATTCCAAATACCATCGTATATAAAAAAATATCATTTTACAGCTACAGTATTGCGATTCTTAGCAACATTCAAATTTAAACTTATCGGTATCTTTTAATTTGTTAGTGATAAAAAACATATTTTCCCCATAAAAACGCATGTTGATGGCCCAAAAGTTCATCAAAGTTTTAGTGCAATTTGTTGTAAAATACATTCAAGCCCTTAATTTTCAAAAATATTTTGAACTACAGGACTAGAGATTTTTACTTAAGCTTCCGGTAAAAATGTAGACCCCTTTGTCTGGTCAAAATCAGATCAGGCCAATATTGGATTGTTTTGGAATGTGTTGATTTCCTAAAATTATTTATCATTATACACGTTAATTGGTTTTTAATGAATTTCACATTATTTCCTGTGATACAGTAATGCATGTCTCCCGAGATTGCAACAAAAACGTGAAAGTCCCCTGCGGTACCAGTGAAAATGTGATTGTTTTTTTTATTACAGCACAACCAAGTACATCCTCTAAACATAAGGGCATCTGGTCCTCAAGGTATCATGTAGATATACTTAAAGCTCATTGCTGAGATCAATCAAAGACTTCTCTTGAATATCCAATACAGTTGAAGGTGTATTCCTGTCAATCAGAAGAAGCCTTGAACTCATCCTTAAGACTACCTCTACATACCATCCCTTATGCATGCTTTACACCACCGGCATGGTGTTGAAAAAACTCATCTGCTTCAGATTGACTGAGGCAGGCTTGTCCATGCCATATCTTGGTTTCCGACCTGGTCAATTTACCATAGATGCCATCCAGTTAAGACAGTGCTGAGGATGGAAAATCACAACCACTGGTCATCCCGTGTTGTTCTTCTTGTCACTATTGCCATGAAGAACATTCAACTTTGCCCGGTGATGCAATACTCTTAAGGGTGCTTGAGCAAATGTTTTGCGTTCTTATCTACCTTCTGCGAATGATCGAGGAGTACCTGTTGGACCGTGCTCTGATGAAACCACCAAAAGGTTGAATAGAAATTTCCATTACCTCCAGGGCTGCACAGGAATCTATCTTGGTACATGATCTGTCAAACTTTTCTTACAACAGTCCTACTTTAATTGCAGCGAGAGGCGTCTAAGAAACCAAAGCTAAGATTCAGAAGAGCAATGCTTTAGATGCATGTACACGGCTTGTCACTGGCATTTGCAATGACAGAGATAGTTGTTCTAACAAACAAAGGATCCCCAACATTATTCCTGTTTGGTTTGGTCACTTGGAGATTTACACTAAATGTGTCACAAAATACCTTAAATTGTGCTTGATAGGACGACTTTTGGCAAGCAGATAAGGTGAATTGAGTAGCTCATGAGTACTATGAGTACTTCACTGAGTATTCATAGATGCCCTGCACTACCGAGTATTTGAAAGGAGTCGGTCAGCAGCGGGGTCATGGTCCACTTCGTTGAGATTATCTTTGGTTTTATAGATTAGGTAATTTTGAACGTTTTTGTGTGACGCCGATAGGCATGCCCTGATAGCGCACTTACTAGCACAGACGTTTTGGCCTTCTCAAAGACTTTTCCCCATTACTGAGGACTTGCTATTGTGCTGCAATTGTAAAAACCCACTACATGTGAATGCATACTGTAACACACTTTTTGGCTGACCATACACTTCAAAGAAGACACGTAGCAATTTATTGTCAAGATCAAGTGTGTGAAGTGTACAAAACCAACGTAATGTCTGGGAATGGTGCTTTCAGTTAGGGGGGCCTGGGGAGTATGGAATACCCCTCCCCCCCAGCAAATAGAGGGGTCCAGGATAATTGAATGTTGCAATCTTTTTTAGAACCAATCTGGCATCAACACGGTGATGAAGAGTTTTCTTAACAAGACCAGGATCACCTTGTTAGTACAAGACATAACAAAAACATAATCTATATAAATAAAATTAGAGTTTTGTCTGTACATTGCTTAGAATAATGAACTTTTTGGTTATTTTTACATTTCATAGGTCAGAGAAACCGAATCAAACCTTATCTCAATTTCTGTCTGTCTGTCTGTCTGTCTGTCTATCTGTCATTCTCTTGGTAACGCTAAAATACGCACTTTATTACAACTACTCCTCAATAACTATAGCACTGTCCCGCCTGAAACTTATTTTCCAAATACTATACATATATGAGATGGTTTTAGACGTATTTCATCGAATATGAGACAGTTAGATATTTAACAGTAAACCCTTGAAAATCAAGTTTTTGTCGATTTTTGACGTGGAATTTCTGGAAGCCCATGTTAACCTTATGAGAAATGAAATTATTGAATCTTAACAGCTGTTTCAATTAAACAAGTTGGTTCTGTTCTGTGATGTTCAATAGCATTAAAGTTACAAGGATTACCAACAGGGTGCAGCACTAGCACTATTATTTCTTTTACATTTATGACAACAGCTAATTTGCAACCTGGAGGCGAGTGAGCGTAGCGAACGAGCTAACCTGAAGGCAAGTGAGCGTAGCGAACGAGCTAACCTGAAGGAAAGTGAGCGCAGCGAACGAGCTCCAACATACAGGTGAGTGAGCGTAGCGAACGAACTTCAACCAGGACGTGATTGAGCCATGCAAACGAGATCAGATAGTAAAAATAAAAGTAAGCCTACCGTTATAGGATCGACCGGCAGACACAGAGGTAATTTAACCTTTTATTGATTGTCATACCGATCCGGAACAACAAAAAACAACATAAAATGAAGCTATGTATAATAGTTTGGCCAGCATATCTTAAAATATGCAAACCAACTGCTGTTCTTTATATAAGAAGGTTTCAACTGAATATTATAAGATCCCCGTGCGTAGAACGGGTACACAGCTAGTAATAATTAATTGTGTTAGTAAACTTTAAATTGTTCCCATAGAAACTTAGTTTGCATATTTAAAAATTCTAAGTTGAACTAATGTAAAAAATTTTAGTTAAAGATAAATTTAAAATTATAAATCCGTTATATGAGATTTTCTAATTGGTTCTAAGTTTCAAAACGTAGTTGGTATCCGACAAGAATGATAGCTGAACCCCACCTGAGGTGGTAGCTATATACTACTTAAGAAGATAGCAGAACCCTAGTTGAGGTATCTGACAAGAACGATAGCTGAACCCCACCTGAGGTGGTAGCTGAATACTACTTAAGAAGATAGCAGAACCCTAGTTGAGGTATCTGACAAGAACGATAGCTGAACTCCACCTGAGGTGGTAGCTGAATACTACTTAAGAAGATAGCAGAACCCTAGTTGAGGTATCTGACAAGAACGATAGCTGAACCCCACCTGAGGTGGTAGCTGAATACTACTTAAGAAGATAGCAGAACCCTAGTAGAGGTATCTGACAAGAATGATAGCTGAACCCCACCTGAGGTGGTAGCTGAATACTACTTAAGAAGATAGCAGAACCCTAGTTGAGGTATCTGACAAGAACGATAGCTGAACTCCACCTGAGGTGGTAGCTGAATACTACTTAAGAAGATAGCAGAAGCCTAGTAGAGGTATCTGACAAGAACGATAGCTGAACCCCACCTGAGGTGGTAGCTGAATACTACTTAAGAAGATAGCAGAACCCTAGTTGAGGTATCTGACAAGAACGATAGCTGAACCCCACCTGAGGTGGTAGCTGAATACTACTTAAGAAGATAGCAGAACCCTAGTTGAGGCTGTAGCTAAATACTACTTAAGATGATAGCTGAACCCTACCAGACACCATAGCAGAACTCTACCAGAGACAATACCAGCACCCTACCAGTGACAATAGCAGCACCCTACCAGTGACAATAGCAGCACCCTACCAGAGACAATAGCAGCACCCTACCAGACACAATAGCAGCACCCTACCAGAGACGATTGCTGAACCCTACCAGAGACGATAGCTGAACCCTACCAATGACGATAGCAGCACCCTACCAGAGACGATAGCAGCACCCTACCATATACGATAGCAGCACCCTACCAGTGACAATAGCAGCACCCTACCAGAGACAATAGCAGCACCCTACCAGAGACAATAGCAGCACCCTACCAGTGACAATAGCAGAACCCTACCATAGACGATAGCAGCACCCTACCAGTGACAATAGCAGCACCCTACCAGTGACAATAGCAGCACCCTACCACAGACAATAGCAGAACCCTACCAGTGACAATAGCAGCACCCTACCATAGACAATAGCAGAACCCTACCAGTGACAATAGCAGCACCCTACCATAGACAATAGCAGCACCCTACCAGTGACAATAGCAGAACCCTACCATAGACGATAGCAGCACCCTACCAGTGACAATAGCAGAACCCTACCATAGACGATAGCAGCACCCTACCAGTGACAATAGCAGCACCCTACCAGTGACAATAGCAGCACCCTACCATAGACAATAGCAGAACCCTACCAGTGACAATAGCAGCACCTTACCAGAGATGATAACTGAACCCTACCAGAGACGATAGCAGAACCCTACCAGGGACCACAGCAGAACCCTACATGAGATGACCTTACCCTGTCCGAGACAGAAAATGGTCCCTGATTGTGTCAACAATACAACAGAAACTTATGTTTTCTTAGGCTATCTTAAAATGTTGTAACCAACCTATCATTTTCTTAAATTAAAAATGATTTATTCTTTTGTTTAAAGGTGTAATTATAATTTTAGTATGTAAACATTGTCAAATACAACTAAGCACAGTGTAAACCAAACATTCATTGTAAATGAAAATATATGCTTGAGGAAACTACGTTCTGATATTCTCAGCAACATCAAGGATGAGAGTTGTTCATTTGATCCAAAATTGGTTTCTAATGTGTTCGATAGATTTTTTTGTGGAAGTAGGCAGTGGAAATTTAAATGCTTGTCAAAATTCCTCTAATTTTGAAATCTGTTTATTCTGAAACCTCGTTTTTCTTAAAACCCGTAAGCAAGAAGGAGGTAGTAGAAATACTGTAATCAATTCCATGAAAACAAAGCCATTGTCAGGCTGTGATAGTGTGTCATCAAAGCATCTGAAGTCCTGGTCCCCTCCGGAAAACTTTGAAAAATCAGAACTCCAAACTTGCGTTTTCTGGAATTCCACAGGTAATCACTTTCAAAAGAACTACAAAAATCAACCCAATTTAGGCTGTCTCTGGCCGGTCAGAATCAGGATATAGCAAGTAACTAAATCATAATGTTATCACAACACAACAAACGAACAAATTATCATTTCAAGTTGTTGTTGTACTGTAGCCTTCTGAGCTGCGCGTGAAGAGCCTATCTATCTACTGAGTTTTTATTATGAATTGATTTTAACAGGCTGAAAATTGATCAGTAGATCTACAGTGTGGACATTTGTTGAGACACTTAAGGCACAATCAACAATGAAGATTGACCGTCAAAACCAATAATGTGAGAAACTGCATTCTTGTTATTTTTGTATGTCAGCTATAAAGAGGATTTAAATGTAAAATATCCATAAGCTACAGTTAAAACTTGATATTAATATAGTTGAGAAATTTGTGTAATATAGTTGAGAAATTTGTGTAATATAGTTGGGAAATTCGTGTAATATAGTTGGGTTAATTCGAGTAATATAGTTGGGAAATCCAAAGTGTCTCCCCCCCCAATATTTTTTTCGCGATTTACCCCTGACTGTAGGTAAAATTATTGCGGTGGAAAGAGTGACCCTCCCCAGGCATCAGAACCCCTCCGCCACCCACCCCTACACCGCGCCTCGTCGCAACGGAAGCAAGGCAGACCTAAGGACGGTGGACAAACTTAAAAACATTTTGCTTTGTATAATGAATGTACGGTATTCAATTTAAATATACGTTACAAAAATTAAAGATACATAGATTAAAAAATTAAATTACCCGCAAAAATTCCTGATTGATCCTCTAAGAAAAATGTTCATTACTAAACCATTATGGAAGAGGTTGTTCAGCCTAACTAAAACAGCTTTTTTTCCTTTCCATGGGGGGGTTCTATCCCCCTCATCCCCCCGTAGTTACGTCACTGTATCGCCGAGTGAGGGAACGAAAATGCAGAGATGATGCTAGATAGCGGCGGTTAAACTGAACTGCTCTCATAAGAAGGTCGATTAAAACAAACAGTAATATTTTACGAGCTAGGGCGGATAATCCGGTTAACGATTAATACAAGGTCGGTTAAGAGGGGTTCTACTGTATGGTGATATTTTCGGGGAGCGAGCTGGCATAGTGGTTAGAGCACGGGACTTCAGTCCCTGAGGTTCCGGGTTCGATCCCCGCCAACTCACCAATGGATTTTATCGAAGTGATAATGCCGCAACCCCTAGGTCTAGCTTGAAGTAATGTGAAAAACAATCCCAGGCTCTTGCCTAGCGTCCTAAAAAAAAAAAAAACTAAATCTTTTTACATGCATAAATATGACACCTTACCTCAGACTGGGGCAAAGAGTCCCTTCTCTCCTTGTAGAGGTAGAGCACAGGTCCTCGCAGCACTGCCCAGACCTGCTTCCATGACCTGTCAGTGGCCCTCTGTAACAAGGACAACACGTTAGTATAATAATCCCTGTATTTAGCTAAACGCTAGGACTATGTTGGTAAGCCTCTTTTGTTATGTCAAGATGTTAACCAACCTCTCTTTGAAAATTAAACTGCCCTATCAAGATGTTTCCTCTACTATTAACCACACTGATCACCAGCTTAAGATTAAGATTCAGTCTTCCGGTGAGTGTCCGTCAAATCAATATTTACACTACAAAACCAGACTATCGCTCCTCCTATAAGGCATCTTCTGTGGCAAAAATGAGACTCTAGTGATTTGATGCGACTATCACCAGAAGACCAAGTGAATTTAGGTTTGTTAAACTTTTTAAACTACTTAATTTGATTTGGAAGAAAAAGAATGGAAATATTTCATTGGAATATTATTTATTTACTGACTTCCTGATTCTGCCTTGATATAATGTTTTGATGAGATATTTTTGTTCTTTCGTAACTCAACTTGGGGTTGATGAAGATCAAAAAAAGAAGAAACAAATGCTCATGACAGATAGTTCAATTCTGAGTAAATGTTAATGAAGAGCTAATACTGTATTATACTTCCACGGAGAAGTAAGGTACAAAGGAAACATTCAACGGTATACTTCAGTGGTGTCTAGCACTAGTCACTGGTGTCTAGGGCAAAGACCCCCCTCACCATCATGTACTACAATGCTTAGGTGGAGGAGGAAGACCCTCTGCTATGTGCAAATAGGATTTTGCGCACAGTGTTCTTCCTTGCTTGTCACAAGTATATTTCTGGTACAACAAACTACTGTAGAGCTGAAAGAGCACGGTCGTCCCATATGCAGGTTTCCTCTGTACCTTACTTCTCGGTATATCTTGTGCGTTGCCTGGTGAAGCCTGGGGGTAGGGTTGAAGCCCATACAAAACCGGTTCTGTGGGAGTAACCCACATCACCGCCAATAATTATATATATTGAGGTAAGAGTCAACCCCATCGGCTGATCCAAAGGCAGGCAGACAGCTCTAGTCGGACCGAGACTAGCGCTCCAACCGGAAAAGACCAACCGCCGGCAAGCAGGTTTGTCTGAGATCCGTCGCCGAAGAAGAAGGAGGTCCTGATCCTTGGTCAACAGTTGGTAAAGTACCGATAATGTCTAATTAATTGTAATCTTTTGGGGGATAAAGGGGGTAAGGGGTATCTTTTCTAAATTAGGGCAGGTTCAACCAACAATAAATTAACTGATGTAACTAAATTAACTTTACAATTATCGATATCATGTTTAGGGCAAGTTGCTGCAGGCGAGTTTCAATGGCGAGGGGTAGTTAAAATTAAATAAAAATGTAGTTAATGAATTTATTCACGACTTATCAAAGCTGGCTTACGCTGGGCAGGGTTTACGTGAGTGCTATTGGGTAGTGGAATCAGCACGATATTTATTAAATGTGGATCTAGCTGGGTTAATTCCAGTCAAGACCCCACAGTTGGTAGCAGAGCAAAGCGTTACGTAACATCATCATGGCCTGCATAGTAACTATCGCGGGATCCTGTTCGGCTGGCCAGGCTTTGAGTAAGTCTTAAGTTCCATAATTTTCACTTTTAAAACGATTTTTTATTTTCGGGGAAGGTAATTTAAGGTGTTCAGTAATGGTTTAGAACATGAATTCCATTGTGTAATCATGCAAGGTCAGATCACGTGATCGAGTTTGGAATTTCCGGCGTGACCTCGTGTGAGCAAGTTGACTCATCAAGATATTAAATTAACTTCTGGGAATTTATTTATTTATTAAGTTGAGGTTCCAAATGTCAAGGCGTGTTTACAATAAATTTTCATTTCAATATCCGATTTTAAGTGACGAATATGCGTGTAATTAGTACGACGTGGGACTACTTAACCCATGTGAGTGCCTAGGCTATGTGAAGCATCCTTTTGAGCTGCGAAACACATTTCAATAGTAATAGTAAGTAACGTACCTTTTATTTATTTTACAGATAATTATAATTCCCAATATTTTTTCCCCAAGGTTAGTTAGGCCTATTTTCAGTATATTCAGCATAAGTAGGTAAGTTTGTTAGGTTAAAGCTGCAGTGTGTTCAGATTAAATTGATTTAAGTATTCAAATGCAATGGCCCTTGACTTTTACATACAGAAGAGGTATATTTATCACCATGCACAGTAATTTTGTGTAGGCTAACTCCTTTTGGGTACAATAATTTTTTGTGGTGGTTTCAAGCAATTTAGCCCTAGGTAAGCCTAGGCCTAGTTAGTCTTAAGTAGTTAATCTTAAGTAATTCCTACCAGAGAATCAGGTCATTGTTCTTTATTCTTGATCTTAGCAGCCTAGTTTATTTTTAATAGTGAAATTTACACCCCTTTTTTTTTTTTTTTACACAATTTGCTAGATTTAGTACGGTGATTGCTAGAACAGTTTAGGTTGAATTAGGCAATGGGTGGGTTGACCGCAAGATGTAATAAGTTTTACTGACTTGATTCAGTACCTGAGTAAAGCATGCGATACACAAAAGGTAGTAACATTTTACTATCATTACTCGGGACAATCACCCCCCCCCCTCAATTCACGCAAACATCGATATAGATTAATTGTTACTGGCGGTCCTCTTTCATGATCTAGCGCTTTGTTTTTTACAGTTAGGCCTACTGGATTATTAAGCCTGCAATAAATTTTCATAAATTAGTTTGCATTGTTTATAAATTAGTTACAGTTGCATTATTCTTAGTTACAGCCACAGTAGCCTAAGTAAATTTTTTTCCCGCAGTTAGTAGTTGTACCAAATTTTCTTTTTTGCGATGCGTTGGAGCGTACTTGTTGATGAGTAATACAGTAGGCTAATTATATTTAACTTATAAGTTTATTGTTTAACTCTGTTATCGGTTAGGCCTATTATTTAATGTGCTATATGCATAAGTTAGGCTTTCCCCACATGGTTGAAAATTCCCACGACTAATTATTTTGCATTTTTCACCTCATTAGTAGGCCTATTATATTAATTCCCCTCCCCGCACATCAGCACATCATAACCCCCCCCCCCCCACCCCCTTCGAATTATTACCATCCAAGGATCAAACAAAATCACAATTACAAATGTACGCAATTAGTTTAATGGGTGACTCCCAATTCTGTAGATATGCCAACTTTCTGCAGGAGCACAGATCATTAATAGCTTTAGAAAAATCATTTTGTTTTTCCGGCGCGACGATAGCTGATTACAAAAAACATTATAAGTCAACGCATTCGTCGATACCGCCGAATTCAATTATCCTTATTTGCTTAGGAACGAATGACATAATTCGAAATACGCCATTGATGCATATGAAGAATCAATTTTTGTCTTTATTGAAATTAGTTAAGAAACGCCACACACCCAAACTGTTATTAATCCTAGCCTTGCCTAACTTTCCACGCCTTGCACAGAACAACAACGCACTCGCTCACATTGATGACTTCAACAAATACTTAGCCACTTTACAGTCTCACTCCACACACTTACTACGTTTGGATATTCCAACTCACAGCGCTCATCGATACTTTGAAGCAAAATATTACCCTTCGGGAAGAAAAGATGGAATCCATTTCAATGCCAGAACTTTTTCGCGCCTCGTGGAAATACTAGGGAATCATTTGAACAACATTTCACTTTAAATTAACAAAATAAATAATTTTTTTTAAAAATTAATTGCAGCGAATTTACAAAAGCGTTTGAGCCGACCATTGTCGCAAGCCACAAGCATCGATGCATTTCTTAGTGTAGGCCTAGGTATATTTATGACGATTTTGATGAATGTTAAAAAAAAAAATATATTCATGGAAATCGTCAATTTAATTTCATTTGAAACGAAAGTCTGCTTTCTACGAATTCAAGATAGGTCACCTTACCACCTTATCCAGTCTGGAACCAAGTAGGGACTCTGTCAATATTTAGTTGGGTTACTCAACCCGAAATAGAACTAGGGCGAGTAGTCAACATGTCTCTCAGATGCACTGTCACATTTCAGGTGATGTGATGACATCACATAGATGATTGATGGTTTTGAGGTCCAAGTCTTTAGAACAAAAAACAATAACTTAATTCGAGTTGAATGGTATCCCCTTTTGTTAAAAAAAAAATGTATGTATATATGTATATTATATGTTATAAATATATGTATATATATATGTAAAAAAAAAAAAAAAAAAAAAAAATCATCATGAGCAAGTACCTTTATACCTATCACACCTTGTTACCTCACCTGGAAAATATTTAATTAAGCGGCTTCCAAACTCCAATCCAGCTTAACCCTCCAAGTGTCCATAGTTTAGGCCTTAATGTCCACCTATTTTTGGCGCATTTGCAAGGTTTTATTAAAACGGATCTGAGAAGCTTAAAACAATGTTAATTCTAATGTTCTATATACCATTTTGTTTGGAAAATCATGGGCTTCAATATTATATATAAAACATAAGGAACATTTAAAAAAAAAAAAAATTTTTTAGGTAAAAAAAATATAATTTCGAAAATTTTCAAAAAAAAAATAAGTTCGCGGCTAATGAAATTGTATAAATTATAGGCCTATAAATATTTGAAAATAGCCACTTTGTTCTAAATTTTATGAGGATTACAAATATATAATAATATAAGGAAGTATATTTGCAAATAAATAAGTTATGGGCAAAAAACTGATTTCAGTACATAGCGTTTAGCTAAGAATGCATAGCCTAACCATAGCTAGGAATCTGGCTGATAATTTACATCAATATCACTACCTACTTCTTCAGGATCATCAACCAGCACTTCAAAACCACTTAAATCTTCTTATAATGCACCACGTATATCACTACTTTTGATTTTTAACACTAAAACAATGATAAACGTAATAAAACACATCAGTCATCGGTCCGGGGGAACCTAGCTGTTTACAAATACACGCACGTCAGCTGTCTGCTACAATATTTTCAGAACTAAAATTAATAGCGCTTAGAGACAGACATCTGGAGACAGCTTAGAATGTAACGGAAAGAACGATACCTAACTCGATCCAGTTCAATCCGATTCAGTCAGTTATAGAGCCTTCGCCGTAAACGATGTCTGCTTGTCGAAAAATCGGCAAGTAACACTATACAAAGTGTGGTGCTTGCCGAATTTTCGTCAAGTAACACTGGGAGGGTTAAGACGGGTACAACCCCCCCTTGTCGGCAGGGCCGGATCTACAAAATATGGGCCCCCCTGCAAAAGTCCTCCAAGGGCCCCTACAGCTGCTTACAACCCACCACTGGCATACTTCGTAGAAATGTTTTTCACCTAATTCATTGTTCATTAATTCGCACTTAACTACACTTATAACGAAAAGAAACAGAGGTACAGGTACAACTGTGTGTATTAATTAATTATTTAATTTAACAACTATAGAATACCGGCGGCACGGCACGATAAACATAACCTCAAACCTCACAAAACTACAGTAGTATTCACTATTTTGACTGATCTCTAAATAATTGCGTTGACAGATTGAGATCGCTCGCTGAACCCAGCGCTTGTCATGGCAATAGTTTAAACTACTGTTTGGACGGAGTCCCAAACGCCTTCGATTCGAATTAGGTCATTAACGCTAAAGATAAGTACAAGTAAGTCCCTCCTGTACCACGACAGACTTTTATGACTTATTGTTCAGCTCAACAGACGTGAGAGTGAGTGCTAGTGCTAGTTGACACTTCGTCGTCCACGTCGCTCGGTCCGATCGGACTGTAGTGGATCTGTGATGCTCGCCGATGCAGCTGACGTGCTGACTGGACTGAGCTGACTGAGTATGGACTGACTGAAAGTGGCGAGATTGAACTGTCTAGCTAGGGCGAGGTCCCGAGTTGTCGACGAGTAAAATCACAAGTCTAAATTTACTTAATAATTCTAACTTTAGGTTTGATGTTGACAATATTTATTTGTCTGTCAAAACTAAACTTGCCGTCCTATTCAATTATGTTTATATGCATTAAAATAATTGTAATTTTTACGACCTCTTTGGGCCCCCTAAGGGCCTGGGCCCCCCCGCATTGCGGGGTTTCGCGGTTCCTAGATCCGGCCCTGCTTGTCGGCCCATTAGCATGGCACCCGTGGGTGGTGATGGGATGGATAAAAAAAAAAACCCATCGTATCACTCATCCGCGGGACTAGTGCATACCCCTGGTATTTAAAAAAAAAAAAAAGTAGAAATGCCAGCAAGGTGACACTGGTAGCCCGCGATGCGTCGTCGGGGAACATGGAATGGAATGTGACTAGTCAATAAATTCAAAGCCGCCAAGGTATCAACGTCCCTTGTCTTCACCCTCCTTACTACTTGCTCAACCAAAAAAAAAAACTAAATAAATAAATAAAAAAAAAAAAAAAAAAAAGTTCCCCTACCATCAACTCGGAGGCCTCTCCCCAAATCAATAAATTGTTTTTTTTTTTTTTTTTTTTTGTTGCTGCCCCCTTTGAACACCAAGATATAGGATTGAATTGCGTTTGTGAAACCCAAAAAAGGTTTCAACCGGGGTTCGCTTCTCCTCCATTCACCATAAGGTATCCGGGAAACCGAACGCCTTGGAGGCTCACCGTTGACTTATTGTCGCTGTATAGGGACAGTGCATTATGAGACAAGAGTTTGCTGGTTATTCCAAACTTTTATGTATGGTGTCCAATAGAATAGGGTGGTTCCATGACAAAACAATCCTACAATCCCATATTAACTCTCCACTTGTAATTACCTCCTAACATAAAAAATCAAACGATAAGCAGATTTTCAGGGAAAGTAATTGGGTATGGGAAAATAGGGATTGTGGCCCGACAATGCGTCCGGTGCAATACGCTCAAATAATAAATTTTTTTTTTTATAGATTAAACAATTTTATAATTTTGTATAGGTACATAAAACACACACATAATAATTTTTTTTTTAGAACCAATCATACAGTTTTAGGATCGCCAACACCTTTCACCTTTTTTAAGTCGATACCCCCACCCCCCTCTAAGCCCCCAGTCTTCGTATTGAATAATATGCCAATTTATACTCTTGAGAATGTACCGAGCACGGTAACATGGATTAATGCGCTTAACGCTCAACAAGCAGTAGCTCAATGCGCTGCTTGGAATATTAACTCAGCCCCGACCTTAGAGGAAAATAGGTCAATTCTGAAGAATTTCGTGAGAAGTCTCAATGGAGAAAATCTTCAGCATAATGGCTCAAATGAAGCCAACCTTCAATCGCCAGCACCCAACGCTGAGCAACCGGTCACAACAAACACTGAAATGTCACCTACCGCTGTTGTCACGACAATCACTGGAACTTCACCTCCTACTGCCACCATGACAACCACAACATTTACTACGACTACTCCACTAACTACAGCTACAACCAGTACCAACACCCTTCACAGTCCTTCACCAATCCTAGACCCAAACATACAAGTCCTCATTCAGTCCTTGCAAACAATGACCTTGAACGCGGTCGCTCAAACGGCAAACACATTCACAGAACAATTTAAAGTAATTCATACGCCAAGTCAGAGCCAGACAGAAAATTTTAGTTGTCCGCCATACGTCACGGAGTTGCTAAAGGAGCTTCCCAGAATTTCCGGCGCTGATACTCGCGAATTGGTCACTTTCCTTAAGAAGCTACACCAAATCATACAATTAAATCTCGTCAAAGATAGATACATCATAATGAACATAATGCCTTATACGTCGAACCGTTTCAGAGAATTCTGGATGACAGCGATCGCACAAAATCTTTCATGGCCCCAAACACTACATAGCATTAGGGAGAATTTTTTCACCTCGGACACTCTGAGAGAACTCAAGAACCAAAATTTATATAGGCGTCAGCACCAACGGGAACACTTAGCCGATTTTGTTAAAGACATTCAAACCCTGCACACCATTTTGTCTCCTAGCACCCCTGAACAGGAAATTTTTCAAACCATTTTTAGAGGTATTAATCAGCAAACACGAACAACCTTTGCAGGCCTTAAGCCTATCACTTCAATTCAGGATTTACTTGATGTGGCCCCCCTGTCAGCAAGCCTGTTAGACCAATCAACCCAAAATCAACCAAGAGACCAGCAACCATCCACTAGTAGACCTCAGTACCACAGCAATTACCAATTTCGCCCAAATAGAGGCAACTTCTCAAATAATTTCCAGCACAGACAACCCCATTGGCAAACCAATTACCCCCAACAATATCATCAGACTCAACAATTTCCCAATCATTACCAATTCAATTCACAACCGCCCAATTTCCGACCCCAATATCAGCCACCAAGTAACCCGAGTCGAGGATTCAACACGTATCCACGTAACACTAACTTCAATCGGCAGCCCAATCGTGAAAATCAACCATCTTCCTCTGATAGTAAGCGGAATTTAAACTCCACCAGGGGAGGTCATTAGGCAGCGCATCTCTCCGGACCATTCAGTCTGCCATACCACAAACTAAAGCCCTTCAGGCCTCAACCTCTACCAACACTAGCACACCCCAACAACAAAAAACCACCCAACCCAACAATAGTAACAACAACCTCAAAGCCAAATTAAATAAATCAGCCTTTGTCTCTCTAAAATTTCAGCATCAAATATCACAGGCTTTAGTAGACACCGGAGCATCATGCTCAATTATCTCTAAGGAATTTTTTGACATCATTAAGGCAATAAAAGGAGTGGTTACAGGTACAGGTCCGCCAATTAAAGTTTCCACTTCAGCCACAACAGCGTCGTCAAGCTCTTTAAAATTTCAATTCAAGGTCAATCTTCACTTTAAAATTCAATACCTCTCATGGACATTTCCCTTTTACATCGCCGAAACATTACCAGTCAAAGTTATTTTAGGCGTAGATTTTTTGAAATATACAAAAGCAGTAATAAACATAGCAAAGCAAACCATCATTTTCCCATACACCCAACCTCTTATATTAACACTCGGCGAGGATTCACCACAGGAAATCAAACAACAACCAATAGGCCCAACCTTTGGTGACAATCTCACAAACGATCAAATTCGCAAACTTAAGAATTTAATTGAGCAGTTCCCCAATACGGTAACCAAGAAATTAGGAAGAACCAATCTCATCAATTACCATATAAACATGAAACCAGGTCATCAAGCCAAGTCCCGCCCATACCAATTTTCACCACCAAAAGCAGAAATTTTAAGACAACATATCGACGAGCTTTTAAAAAACAACGTTATTAGGGAATCCACTTCACCTTTCGCAGCTCCCGCATTTACAGTTCCCAAAAAAGGAGGGAAAACGAGAATGGTCGTCAATTACAAAGCCTTAAATAATGGGTTATCCCTAGAAGCAGTCCCTACCCCCACAGTTGAAACGGCATTCCAGTATTTAGGTAAGGCCAAATGGTTTACTCTTTTAGACCTCAATTCAGCGTACAACCAAATACCCCTCGATGAAGAGTCAAAGCCCTTGACAGCTTTTGTGGTCCCTTGGGCCCAATATGAATTTAATTATGTCCCTTTTGGACTGGCCAACGGTTCTATGGTACTCAACGATTTGATGAACAAAGTATTAGGTGATATCAAATTTAAATATGTTTTTTCTTTTTTCGATGATTTAGTAATCTATTCAGACTCCTTTGAACAACATGTTCAGCACATCCAAGAGGTACTTCGTCGCCTCGAACGAGCAGGTCTCACAGTCAATCCCGGAAAAATGGTGATAGCTTCGCAGGAAATCGAATTTTTAGGTCATCAAATCAAAAACAACTCCCTATCAATTAGCAACACTAGAACCAAACCCATAGATGAATTTCCAACCCCTAGAACACTCAAACAGTTGTCCAGATTTTTAGGTATGACCGCCTTCTATTCTAAATTTATCCCCAATTACTCCGAAATATCAGCTCCTTTAAACAAACTCAAAAAGAAGGGTGAAAAGTTCACTTGGGGAAAAGAGCAGGAAACGGCCTTCAATTCATTGAAACAATCTTTAACTTCGGCTACAGTCCTTAAGATGCCAAATTTTGATCTGCCCTTTGTCTTGCATACAGATGCCAGTAGAACTAGCATTAGTGGAATAGTGTCCCAAAGGTACGACGATGCACTTCTGCCAGTGGTATATGGTTCACGTCCCACAAACATCACGAGAAAAATTATAGTGCCTTCGAGTTAGAGGCGCTTGCCATAGCTCACTTCCTCGAGAAATTCCGTGTATATTTAGAACACAGACATTTTGAGTTATATACAGATTCTAACGCACTAACCTGGCTTTTGAACCATCCTAGACAGGTAGGCAAGATCGCACGTTGGATCACACTAATCAATTCATTCCAATTCACAGTTTATCATATTAAGGGAAAAGACAACGTAGTAGCCGACTGTCTCTCTCGCATGTTCGAGGAAGGCCCACCCTCAATCACATCACCCGTAGCTTGTCCACCCCCAATCACATCACCCGTAGCTTGTTCACCCACATCAGATCACCCACATCAAATCAATGTTTTATTTAAAATACCAGACGCTTTTAAAGATATTAGGGAACATCAGTCAGAAGACACAGTTACACAACAAATCATTAAGTCATTGAAAGGAAAAAAACCACCACCAAACTATTCAATGGTAGACAACGTACTGACACACAAATTTCCAAGCCAAACCAAACCCAGAGTAGTTATTCCAGACCGATTAATACCACTTCTCTTTAAATATTATCATCTAGCCCCAACCACAGCTCACTTAGGCATCAAAAAGACTTGGTCTCGAATCGAGCAGCATTTTTGGTCCCCAACCCTTAAGGAAACCATAACCGACATGGTCAAAACCTGCACCTTCTGCCAACGATCTAAGCAAGCCCTAAATTCTAGAGCAGGACTCTTATCCTCCGAAGTACCGACAAGACCATTTGAAAAAATTTTCATAGATCACATTGGTCCATTACCACGTTCCAAGAAAGGAAATAAATACCTTCTCACAATTGTCGATTCATTTTCAAAATTTGCAATTTTTCTTCCGGCCAAGAACACAACGTCAGCAACCACAGTTTCACTTCTACGCTCAGGCCTCTTTGCTTACTTCGGCTTCCCAAAATATCTGGTGTCAGACAACGTTTCGTCTTTTACATCTAAAGAATTTTCAGACATGTGTCTTCAGTTAGGGATCCGCCACATAACCACCACTCCATACTATCCAAACCCAAGCCATGCCGAGCGAGTGAACAAGAATATCAAAATAGCCATTCGAATTTATCACTCAGATCATCAAACTGATTGGGACCAAAATATCCATCTTTTCCAGATAGCCTTTAATTCAGCCAAACACTCAAGCACCGGATATTCCCCAGCAGACCTTTTTTTAAGTTTTCAGATCAATCATCCATTAGAACTAAACTGGGATTTGGACCAATTACTAAATTACAACACAAACCCCCAAACAACCAGGGACAAATGGGTACAAGCGCACCAAAATTTAACTAAAGCACGAGAAGCCCGCGAAAGACAATACAATCAGGGAAGACACCCCCCATCCTTCAAGATAGGCGATTGGGTCATGTTTAGACTACACCACCAGAGCAAGGCAATCAACAAAATCAATGCTAAATTGCTTCCACTCTGGTCACAACCCGCTATTATACAGGCATACACGTCACCTGTCACAGTAATTTTAATGGATCCAAAGACAGGAAAGGTTGTGAGGCGAGCTCATGTCTCTCAGCTCAAGCACTATTTTCACCCGAATCAGGGACTTCCACGAACGACCACATCAATTAAACCCCCACCCACCCGTTAAATCAAAAACTCACGCATCTCATGAACCCTCTCAGCTGGTGATATTAGATTAAGTTAGGTTAGTCCATACTGTACAATTTTTCACTCCGTAGCACACACATACACACACAGGGTTGTGATGGAGCCTGCACCTGTCGCCAACTGTGACTAAGGTCGTGTTTCGCGTAGGCACGCCCTTCAGAAGGCGGCAGGGTTTAGCGATCGCCCATTACAACCTGAGCTGCAGCTCTCCTCCACGTCATTGGTTTTAGAGTAAATTCATTTTTTGCGCATATTTAAAATTATTTTATTTTCTTTTAGACCGTGAACTGTGCCTAGTTTTTTTTTTAACTTTTTTCATCTTTTAGCGCAGTTCAGGGGCTAATGACCGTGGGGAAGAGCGGATTGTTCCCCTCAACCTACTTCGAAATAGTTTGAGGATACACGCTCACCAACACTAACACACCAATCCTTACACAAACACATCTCTCATCTTCAAACCGGTAGTTTTAAGTAGATTAAGTCAGTTATGCGATCAACATGCTAACCTTAGGGCAGCGAACCTACATAAAAGCGCCCTACAGGATCATACACCTTTAAGAATTATATGTTTCATCGCATTGTTATAATTCAAACTATTTATTCATTGTTATTTGTTATTGATATTTATTTACTTGTTTATGGATTACTATCCTATTTGTATATTTATAATAAACTGTTTAAGCCCCGCCAACTAAGTAAATTGCCAACACTGGAACTGCAGTCTAGTGTAGCCATGGCAGCAGCCTTGCCTACCAAAACCCCAAACACTAATTTTTTGCCCCCTTTTAACCAGAAGTTCCAGGTCCAGCATGCTAGCTCCAGCTCCTTTTTTTGGGGAGCGGGGGAGAGCTGTGGGAGTAACCCACATCACCGCCAATAATTATATATATTGAGGTAAGAGTCAACCCCATCGGCTGATCCAAAGGCAGGCAGACAGCTCTAGTCGGACCGAGACTAGCGCTCCAACCGGAAAAGACCAACCGCCGGCAAGCAGGTTTGTCTGAGATCCGTCGCCGAAGAAGAAGGAGGTCCTGATCCTTGGTCAACAGTTGGTAAAGTACCGATAATGTCTAATTAATTGTAATCTTTTGGGGGATAAAGGGGGTAAGGGGTATCTTTTCTAAATTAGGGCAGGTTCAACCAACAATAAATTAACTGATGTAACTAAATTAACTTTACAATTATCGATATCATGTTTAGGGCAAGTTGCTGCAGGCGAGTTTCAATGGCGAGGGGTAGTTAAAATTAAATAAAAATGTAGTTAATGAATTTATTCACGACTTATCAAAGCTGGCTTACGCTGGGCAGGGTTTACGTGAGTGCTATTGGGTAGTGGAATCAGCACGATATTTATTAAATGTGGATCTAGCTGGGTTAATTCCAGTCAAGACCCCACAGTTCAGAGCCACTCTAACCACATACCCCCAGCCTTCACCAGGAAACGCACGAGCTTTAGTACAGCTCAATTTACAAAATGAAAAAAAAATTTACAAAAAACAACCAAAGGGGTATCTAGATTTTAATGCGGCATTAGACAAGTCTGGTATATTTAAACTATCTACGTATAAAAAAGTAATTTCTTTCAATGAGTTGCATACTTCTCTATGAAGAATGGAGAAAAAAGGGGATTTTAGTAAACTTTGAAAATGGTTTAACCTCTAATTTGTTGATTACACGCTTAAAGCAACAATTGTTTGCAAGAGATAAATTAACTGTTAAACAGTGTGTAAAGAATGATTGCAGAACTTTTGTATACACACTATGATAAACACAACCAACACAAGATCTCTGAAATGAATAACTGTCCACACTATTAAGTAAGAGCAACAAGTTCAAAAGTTCATTCAGTATTTGATTTTTCAGCTTGTTCAACGGCTTTATCAATTTTGCTTCGTTTACCAACTGCAGAGTTAGTTTCCCCTTAGAAATTATGAGTAATTGCTAAAAAATTAAGAATTGAAAAGGAAGAAACTTGTGATGTATAAAAACTGATTATCAAATATCAAAACAATCAAAACTTTGGAAAAGTTTCCAAGTCTAAATTTTAATGGGTGAGTTTCAAGATTTAAAACTCAAACCTGAAACTAGATAGTAACAAGACCAGGGTTTGGATAGTTCCCTTATAAAACGTAAAATATACCACTGATGTAGAAAACACAAAAAATAAAAACCCACCTTGCCATCTAAGAGGCTGAACTTGCAGTGTAGAAGTCCCTCCTTGATGATGAGAAGGTTCTCCTTGTCTGGCAGGGAGAGATCTTCACACAGACTCACTCTGGGCTCCACACCACTGTAACAAAACATAACACATCACATAGTACAACAACAACAAACAACAACTGTATACTAACATCAGGTCCAAACAACAACTGTCACTGGGTTACTCTCGAACTAAACAGCGACCCTGTAATAAAAATTGTGTCTTCCTGTGATAATCAAGATTCTGAAATAAATCAAATAAACATAAGTTTTGCACAGAAATAGTCTGTATGATAGCGTCAAAATTCTTAACCTAAAAAACCAAAAGCTTATTGAGTAAAATAAAAAAATACTATGTTAATACATTGTAGTACAATTTTCCCCGGTCACTATTTTATTATTTATAAACCTAAATCCAATAGGCTTTTCTAGCAAAAAACTTCTAACTTTTCTCCCTTATCGCTCAGTATCGTGTTTCACCTATAAGTTCAGGGAGCACAATATAGGATTTGATTCTGTTGTATCACAATTGTCTTTTAGAAGAAGCTAGCCTTGTGTTTAGGGTGTTGGGTAGGGTTTCTGCTACGAAGCATGTATCGGTATTGTGTTTGTTGATGATGTGGTCAGAAACTTTTTAAGTTTTTATGTACGAATTGCAGGCAACTGAGGATGAATAACGAAGGGAATGTTAATATTTTATTTTTCCTGAGGAGAAGCTTGCACAAACTGAAACGAGACATCCTAAAAACGGCTCTATCTTTTGAAGCGGAAACACAAATTTTGTTCTGCACGTCATGTTTTATGTACGAGCCACAGATGTTAAAAAAATTTTAATCAAGGGTTATAACGTTAAGTAATTCAATTGAACAAAAAAATGCTCATCCCCAAACCATCAAACAATTTTACTGGGTTACTTAGTAATGTTTTATCAAAATAATTAGTATAACCTTCACAGTCAAAACATTTTTTAAGCTCTATTTGAGTTTTAACAAAACATACTGAACTTGAAAGAACACAGCCTAGCACGATCTCATGAGTTGCTCAACGCAGATGAACAGCACCTAGGAATGTTTATGTTAAGTAGTGATATCATGATATTACAATGACAGGAAGTGAATGCCTTACACAGAAGGACAAGCTTGGTATTCCAGTAGCAAGCACAGTGCCTAACTAGGCTGGAGGCACCAGGCAAATGTTAATGTTTCGTTAATCAGAACAGCTTAGCATTACAGGATTAATATTCAATAATGGTTCAATGACAAATTGTACAACGTTGCTTTAAGATTTAAAATTTGATATTGTAAGACTTTTCTAAATAACCTAATAACCACTACAAAAGTGTAATAATTATTTTTGTCACAGGTATAAAAAATGGAGATGTCTGTTAGAATGAATATAAATAAATAAACTAATAAGAGTTTTTCTGTATTGAAAATCTTGAATTAATATAAATCTAACATTATGTGATCATCAGCTATTTCAACTTTTCACAGGTTATAGGAATCTCAATAATCTGTTTTTTTTTTAAGAATCAATATCTTGTAAATTTGTACTAAAACTGTACAAAACATAATCAGCAATTCATATAAAATCTAGTTTTGAAAAATGATGAGGAGCTTTTGTAATAAATTCATAAGTTGTAAGAGGGATATGCTTGAAATATAGTACAAAATTAGTTATCAACATCTTTTAGGCTATATTAACAGAAAGACATAACTTCATATTCAATTAAGGTCTTAAATTCATTTTGGTGGTTAAAATGGAAAAAATATAATGACATTTCTTTCAGTTCTGCTTAAATAAATTAATTATTATTGATTTGCACTTTAAACATATGTAAATAATAGGAAAAATAATTTATTTGAAATTTCCAGAGAGCACAGAATAGAAATATTCAGGAAATTTCCCCAACAAAATAAATATGAAACAAACAAGTTTTATAAAAAGAAGTTGATAAATTAACATGAACCACACTATAATATGGTAAACTATATAGTGATTTTCAGGAATGAGTAAGTTAGAATTATCGTTAACATTGGGTAGAGGACTAGCAACTGGTGATAAGGTGATTCCTGGTAGTGGCTTGGCGGAGTGAGGATACAATAGACCCCTTGTTGTCAGTTGTCACGAGGCAGAGATGTCGGAATGCAAAGATAACACGGACAACCAACAACCAACCAATCTACGCAAAGTAGAATCTTACAAGACCCCTATACTGCACAATAAGTCCGACTATAATTTGACCACGTTTCCACTTACCCCAACAACTGTAGTCCCGTTATGTTAGTTATTGTTAAGTAAAAAATTGTTAAAATAGAACAATTTGTGCACCAATTGAAAGAAAAGATTCCAAACTATCATTTTATTATATTTATTAACTTTACATCACAAACGGATCGATTTAATTAAGCATAAAAGCGAACGAAAATTTGCAACTGTCAATTTTACCGTGTAATTGTCACAAAACTGTTAAAAGAATTCGTACCAAGTAATATTTTCTTTCAACAAAGAAACTGGTATATAGTAGTACCACTGCAATTAATTGGAAATAAATTGCATTTTCATGGTGTAAATATTATTTTGATAACCTTAGATAAAAACTTTACTTTTAAAACAATATCAATTCAGTCGCTTTTTACGTGTTTTTGTGAAGTGGCAGAGCAACAACGGTATAATAGTCGCAGTCGTAAAAAACGTAAAAATGTTATTATTTCATCTCAATAATAGTTTCTTAATTTAGTTTCAAATGGCATAACCTCCTATAAAATTTAAAGTTTATGAAGCGTTCTTGATACAGCAATAAAATTGATTTCCTCGTACAATCAGTTACTGTATAAATCCGTTTACTGTGTTTGAGTACTGTTTTCTTTTTGTATTTTTTTCATAACTACCTAAGAAATAATTTCATTTTATTTCTATGTTGGGCAACAAATGGGAAACATTTGGTTTATTTTGTATTTTAAATAAATAGTTTCCCTTTCAACCTTTAAAAGAAAACTACCCTTCTTTCTTAGTGAAGATAAAAATGTAAATATTAATTATTGGAAAAACGCACACGCTATTAAACAGTTTGTTTTCGTTGAAGTCCTATCTTACGCCATTCAGCTCCTACTGTCCGTTCTACTGAATTTCAGAAAAATAAGTTAATTAAGGAAAAAGATCGAACACAAACATGCACACGTTACATAACAACCAAATCCTATTCGTTCAACGATAGTGTGGCCCATTTAGAAAGAGTGGTAAACTATTTATTCAGAAAATAAATAATTATTCTGTTTCGGCGTTTCTTACCCGAGTTTCGGCGTGGAGAGGCCAACAGAGAATTCCTGGGTAATCAAGTCCAGACGGTCTGAGACGCTGAGTGGCGACAGATTGGGCTTGAAAACGGCGCTAAACGGACACAGACACCGCCATAGATCCGTCACGGACACACAGCAACAACACATCGCGGCAACATCAACAATCACTGACATTCCGTAGCTCGCGCACGCTTATCAGTGCACATGTCACTTGTCACTTCCCTCTGTACGGATATGGGGTTCGCAACAGAACCCATCGCAAGTCCCCAAATTATCTAGTAATCTAATGCATTTCACTATTAAAAATCGTGTCTAATTAATCTATTGGTAGAAGCTCAACAGCCTGCAGCAGAAATCAGGAAAAAAATTAAGTATTTGCCACAGAGAGATGAGAAAAACAATTGTTGATTGTTAGTATGGTATCGATATATTTTTATAGGTAATTTCCTGTCTGTTGTTATCTTCGTACGAAATGTGTCATGTCTGATATCGTTAACGTTTGCCATCTTCTTTAAATCGATAAATAAAATAAAACATTCGACTTGCGTTGGGATTTAGAAATGTACTACAGAACGGTTAGAAAGGACTACGTTATGGAAACATGTAGTCTATAGGTGAAAAACAATGTTTTCTGTATTTAGTTTATTTGTGAAACTCTAGGCTTTTAAGATTAGCAATGTCAAGATGTGCGTATAGATGTAGAAAATAAGGCACGAATAAAACCAAGAATCGAAATAACAATAAATAATTTACAAAAACTGGATCGTTTAAATCTTGATCGCCGAAGAAAATCGTCTTTACAGAGTAAAATAGTACATATTATTGTTAAAATATTATTCACAATACAATAAAACTGAATTTTAACTGCCAAGGGGACCGATCAATAAAATTGAGGATATCAAATTAATTTGCCCTTGCAAACTAGCGCTATCAGCTTCAAAACAACAAATTCAATTAACGATCGATTAGCACATTTATACGGCACTGAACCAGATAAAACTGATAGCGAACTTGTGAGTCATTCGAGATTGGACTCCTTGGGTGGTCGAGTACACCATTCTTCGATCTGTATTTAGTGTTAAACCAGTTGAGATTAGATAAACAATGTAAGATTTCGTATACGATAAGGAATTCAAGGAACTTCACATCGAAATATTTTTTAGCTACACAAAACCTAACGAGATCAAAATGTTGACACAACAAATGACGTAACGGTCAGCAGAATATTTTCGAGAATTAATCACGTCATGTCAACAATGCTGGAAGGTGTTATTTTGACGGTGGATGAGATAAGCAAACATTTCCAGATAAGACCCTATACAGTTTGTTAATGGAAACTTAAGTCGGAATTAACTGAGTTTAGAGATAAGAATCAAACCGTTGACTCCCAGTATGAAAACAAATAGAATTTGAAGGAATGGGAAAATTGCGAACCTAAATTGATTGAAGTGTTTACCACTCACAGGTTGAATTTTAACATGTGAACGTATTAGATCAAGTATATTTTTTTACATTTTTCCTAACTACTGTTTGAAATAAAACTCTAAAATTAATCTCAAAACCGACTGAAACACGGGTAAAATGCAATTAAAACATACAATTGTTATTGAAAAGTGGATTTCCTTAATTTTATACACAAAATCTGCCGTTCTTGGCTAATCATGTGTATCATGTCAACAACTACGTTCCGTGATAAAATAAAACGAACGTGTACTTTAAATAAATAACCCAATGCTTTCCCAAGTACATAAAAAAACCGCAAATTTACAAAAGGATAAGAAGTTCATTTAGCAGAAAATAACACTGCATACTTCACACAGATAACACTCCATAAAAACTCGGCACTAAAATGGCAAATGGCTGCCACTAATAGGCACACCTAACCTCAAACTTGTCACCACTTGACACTCACACACGCGCACGCGCCGCCACTACGCGCGGTCAGTTACGACAGCAACTGAGACGTTGACATGTGACATGATTTATCTCAAGTTAAGTGATGACGCGTCATCTCTCGATGAGGGGAGGGAGGGCTGTACTGCGTTGGTCGTCATCTACCCTGCAGGCGCATCAGGTTTGTATACATTGTAGTCGTAACAAGGAAATAGTCAACTCTTTACTCATAGGTTAATTATTTTGTTGCGTTTTCAAGGCTTTCCTAAAATATGACCTTTTTCGGATCCAGATCATTATTTTGGACATTTTGTAAAAACCAATTTTGAAATCTACCTTGGTTCCTTTCAAGCAAAATTGCTAAAATCAATGATATTTGTTAACACATAGTTTAAATTAATCAGTCTTTACTAAGATAGTGTCCTAGTTTGTTTATTGTATAAACCACTGAATATTATTATGGAGCAGAAGACAGCAGGGTGGGTAGAATGCAGTGAAGAGATCTTGTAGACATGATTAGGGTTTCAGATTTTGATCTGGTTGTACCATGGTTCCAAACCTATCTATTTGGTAGGAGCCAAAAGATCAAATAGGGTAGGGGATTTTAAACCTCATTGGTAAAATAAATCAGCGTTCCTCAAGGCAGTAGTCTAGGGCCAATCTTGTTCAACCTCTTTACTTCCATGCAGTAACAGTTAAAACACTGCTAAATATATTTTTTAAACTGACAATGCTCTGTTAGCACTGCATCACGACTCTCACCAGGTCAATAGCAATGTGTGTAAACTTAATTTAGACTTGGATGCCATGTGAGGTACCAAATTTTAAGGGGGGTAAAAACGTATTGCTAGTCAACAAACACCATTACTTACCCGATTTTTATCCACAACATCCTAATCCTAGGCCTATGTGTTGGCCCTAGCTTGGGCTATGGGCCAAAGAACGTAGGCCTACTTTTGATAACAGTGAAGTACACGAACACACCCACAACTACATATTTATTCATAATGGCACTCCGTTTCACATAATAAAGTTAAAACGACCGATTTTACGAATATTTAACGCCGATTACAACATCACTTAGCCTCAAAATGGTGTTTGTTGACCAACGACAGACGACAACTAGACCGGCTCAACAGGTGAATTTCCGATCAGCTGTTGACTAGTTCTCGAACTCACCACCAGAGCGATTAAGCCTCGACCGAGGAAATCATGATTTGAGCCGGACAAGATTATTCGCGGTTCAACCGTCGACTTGTTCACGAGAAGCTCTTGCGAAATTACGATCACGCCATACGATTCTACGTTATTGATTCAGGTTAGCTAACTTCGTTGTTAGACTTTCTAACGTTCATTTTATTATTCTTTTAATATACGTATACTCGTCTGCCACTCATTTTTACCCGTACAAGTTCGATTTTAATTTTCTAAATTTTATTAACTTAGTTCTTGCCGACTCGTCCAAAACCCGCCAGTTCCTGCCTGCCAGTGACTAGCGGTGGATATTTTTCGGCTCTTTTAAACCAATTGGCTATTAAATTACGTTAATTCGGTTCGTTTCACGATTAAATTATTACTTAAGTTACTCCAGTTAATTCGACGTTTTAATACCCCGAGACTCGTCGTCTGAGTTCTAAACCCCGTCTTTGGCGGGTGAAAGAATCGAGTCTTGGGAGCAGGCTGAGTTGAATAATCAGCTACAAAAATTAGTATTAAATTTATTTTAAACCACTCACGTTAAATTATCCGTCCAATTATATTAATTAGGCCCCGACGACTCTGTAGGAATTGCTTTTTACATTAGATTCGATTTTATTATCCACCACCGTCTTTAGCCAGATAGTTTACAGTTTAATACGAGTATTTATATCCAGAGATGTGACGCAAGATTCTAGGGGGGGAATAAACTAGTATTCACCTAAATCAGGCTAGGCCTACCCTAGAATCGGCCACACTCAAATTTCTTCCCCGGAGTGCTCAGAAGGAGCCGAGAAAAATCCAGGGGTCGATACGAAGTTGTCACGGCTTTGACTGATCAATTTATTTAAATTTAATCGAAGGCTCAGAGCTCTAGAAGCGCTCAGGAAATCCTGCAGACGCCCAGTTGGAGCTATATCATCCCAGCCTTCGTAAAAGTGTTTTAGAGAATTTTGCCTAACTTTTAGAATGACTCTGTAGGGCTGACGAGTATTCAATCTGAAGCCAATGTGATTCAATTACTCGTAATGAACTTTAAAATGATTAGCTAAAGGCCTAGGTAAATAATATAAAATCGAATCTAATGTAAAAAGCAATTCCTACAGAGTCGTCGGGGCCTAATTAATATAATTGGACGGATAATTTAACGTGAGTGGTTTAAAATAAATTTAATACTAATTTTTGTAGCTGATTATTCAACTCAGCCTGCTCCCAAGACTCGATTCTTTCACCCGCCAAAGACGGGGTTTAGAACTCAGACGACGAGTCTCGGGGTATTAAAACGTCGAATTAACTGGAGTAACTTAAGTAATAATTTAATCGTGAAACGAACCGAATTAACGTAATTTAATAGCCAATTGGTTTAAAAGAGCCGAAAAATATCCACCGCTAGTCACTGGCAGGCAGGAACTGGCGGGTTTTGGACGAGTCGGCAAGAACTATTCTCTGTATACACTAACTTGGCGTCTGGACCCTTGACTACCTGCGACCGGGTCGGGACCGTCCCTTGCTCGCTCACTTCTTGAGCAGCTGTTTCCATAATTAGTCACCTAGTCACACCCCCAATGCACTTATTAACTTTTTTGTGCGGGGCGGAATTTTACATTTTTATCTGTACGAGCAAAAAGTCCATGAATAAATAAGTAAAATGATACCAAACTTGACCATATTCTTATTACGTTTGTAGAACCTACAGGCATATGTACAGTAGCTAACGAGGAATAGCAACTTTATAAGGGATAGAAATAAAACTGTAATATCGTTATGTATGAATTATCTTTAATTAAATCAGACGTGCATCGCGAATCTACAAACACAAAAAAGGAATAGTGATTTATTTAAATTTCCTAATATTGTTAGGGGAATAAAGTTTAAGAAGTAAAAACATGTAAAACGTGTTGAGGTGATGTAGTTTGTCACAACCATCGATGTATAAAACTAACATGTCGATGGTCACAACCTAATTCATATGTTTCTTTGAGTAGATCTAACCAATCACATTTAAGACTATTGTAAACGTGAAACACTTTTAAACCGTACATTTCATTAAGTATACGTAATGTTATGTGTTAAAAGGTAAAAAAAACTAATCGTAAATGCGAGCGAAAGTAGCATTTGGCATGAAAAGTCAAAATTGCGTCATTTTGTACGGGCCAAATGGAACTTAAAATAATCATACAATCATCATGTTTCTAAGGATATGGCAATTGTCGATAAAAAATCACAGAATTATGTGTATGGGTTGAGTAAATGTTTTTAAGCTAATTAAATTTCTGTATAAAGCGTAGGCCTACGACGGGCCTACCGTAGTTTTTCGGCAGATTATACATATTTCATCAATAGCATTTCAATACGCGATTAATCTAATGACGATACCCTCACGTCAGAATCGTCAGAGGTCTTAGGACGTGAATCACTCATTTCCCGGAAGACATGGGGGTTAGTTCAAAGATATAAATAACAATATCAACGGTATGCATAATATGAATATTTTACCCCCCCCCACTCGACATATTTATAATATGAATAACATTGTTAGGTATTTTGGTAAATTATATTAAAATACAATTATATCAACCATCAACCAGATAACAAATAATTTAAACGTAAGCTTAACTTAACGGAATATGGTCAAGTTTAGTATCATTTTTCTTAAAATTTCATGAACTTTTTGCTTGTGCAGAAAAAAAAATAAAATTCCGTCCCGCACAAAAAAGTTCATAATTGCAGTGGAGGTGCTACTAGGAGACTAATTATGGAAACAGCTGCTCAACAGTGGGCGAGAAAGGTTTCGGCCCCGGTCCGTCCGCAGGTAGACTAGGGTTCAGACGCCAAGTTAGTGTATACAGAGAATAAGTTAATAAAATTTAGAAAATTAAAATCGAACTTGTACGGGTAAAAATGAGTGGCAGACGAGTATACGTATATTAAAAGAATAATAAAATGAACGTTAGAAAGTCTAACAACGAAGTTAGCTAACCTGAATCAATAACGTAGAATCGTATGGCGTGATCGTAATTTCGCAAGAGCTTCTCGTGAACAAGTCGACGGTTGAACCGCGAATAATCTTGTCCGGCTCAAATCATGATTTCCTCGGTCGAGGCTTAATCGCTCTGGTGGTGAGTTCGAGAACTAGTCAACAGCTGATCGGAAATTCACCTGTTGAGCCGGTCTAGTTGTCGTCTGTCGTTGGTCAACAAACACCATTTTGAGGCTAAGTGATGTTGTAATCGGCGTTAAATATTCGTAAAATCGGTCGTTTTAACTTTATTATGTGAAACGGAGTGCCATTATGAATAAATATGTAGTTGTGGGTGTGTTCGTGTACTTCACTGTTATCAAAAGTAGGCCTACGTTCTTTGGCCCATAGCCCAAGCTAGGGCCAACACATAGGCCTAGGATTAGGATGTTGTGGATAAAAATCGGGTAAGTAATGGTGTTTGTTGACTAGCAATACGTTTTTACCCCCCTTAAAATTTGGTACCTCACACCCCTTACCAACTTCACAAAAAAAAAGAGAAAAAAAAAAGATTTCTAACGTGAGGGGGATGGTCCAAAGGGTCTCAAAAAAGGGCAGCTGAAGAAACGGCGTCGTGAAGAAGAGGTCGTGTACGAGAGGGAAAAGTAAACGAAAAAATAAAATCTTCTTGAAAACAAAATAAAAAGGACTTCTTGAACGAAAATAAAAACCAACTGGTATAAAAACACCTCTCGTAAAATCGAAAAACGAATAAAAGAACGATAAAACTAAAGAACTTCTGAATCATCCGTAGGGGTCGGCCCTCAACGTTGGTGGTAGGGCTTCAGGTCCTTCACGTGAACCACGTGTGACACCCCCGTGCGCACGTCTCTAACCGTGTACAGGTTGGCCCCACGCCGCTCCTCAACCTCGCAGGGTCCGTCGAACTTGGGGGCGAGCTTCCCGACCACGGCGTCGGCCGCGGAAGACAGCGTGTGAATCCGCCGCAGCACGCGATCGCCGTTGCGGTACCTCACCTCCCGCCGGCGGAGGTTGTAGTACCTTGCCTGCTGCTCGTAGGCGGTCTTGAGGTTGGCGTGGACCTTCTCGTAGATGCGTCCGAATTCTTGCGTTCGTCTGTCGTGGACTTCGGCGAGCGTTGGCTGTCCGTCAACGTCGGGTGTCGCCTCCAACGTTTTCCCTCGGACAGCTTTCGGGACTCTGAGTTCGCGGCCTAACGTTAGCAATCGCCGGCGTGTAACCCGTCGAATCGTGGACGGCGGTGTTTATGGCGAACTGGAGCTCGGCGATATGGGCGTCCCATGACCTATGATTCTCCTTCACGAACTGAGAGATCATGGTCTTCACGACACGGTTGACTCGTTCTACCGGGTTCGATTGCGGACTGTAGGGAGCTGTGTTTGTGAAAGCTACGTCCCAATCCGTCGCCAGGTCTCTAAAGAGGTTCGAAACGAACTGAGTCCCGTTGTCGGTGATTATGGACTCAGGTGCTCCGTATCGAAGGAGCATCTCCTTAGTTTTACTGACAACGTTCTTGGCCGTTGCCGACCCGATAGGACATAGCTCAACCCACTTGCTTTACGTGTCCTGGATCACCAGCAGGAAGCGGTGGCCCTTGCCAGACCTGGGTAGCGGACCCACTAGGTCGGCGGACACCGTGTACCACGGACCTTTTGGAGCCCGGAAGTACATCTTCCCTGCCGGTTTCGTCTGCGCCACCTTGTACTTTTGGCATGCATCACAGGATCTCACGTAGGCTTTCGTCTCCCGACGCCATCCAGGCCAAAAATATTCGGGCCCTACACGGCAAAGTGTTTTCTTGACACCAAGGTGTCCTGCCGTAGCGTCATCGTGGTTCTGTCGTAGTACCGCCTCTACTTGCCCTGGAGGAACGCACATTCTCCAGGACAGCCTACCACCACTCCCATGGCGTTGGGAGGTTCGGTAAAGGCGGTTCTCCACGATTTGATATCGCGGATAGCGTCGTGGGTTGGCGGTCACAGCTGCGTACAACCGGTCGTACCAATCAGTCGGAGGGACGTCGTTGGCTTCGTTGGGGCGTTCGTCGGGTTGCATCGCGTCACTCGGTTGGTTTTCCGGTCTCGTCGATTCCCTGCGTCTGGTCGTGCGTCGCTCGCGAGGCGCGTCTGTCACCTCCGATGTGAGGTGACTCACCGCGACCAGGCCCGATTGGCCCTCGTTGGTCACGGGTTGCCTCGACAAAGCGTCAGCGACGCGGTTCAGGGTGCCCTTCCGGTACTTGATCTCGAAGGTGTACTGCTGAAGTTCCATCACCCACCGCGCTAGACGTCCGCTAGGCTCGTGTAGCCTCATTAGCCATTTCAGCGCGACGTGGTCGGTTATGGCGACGAACTTGTAACCCTCGAGGTACGGCTTGAATTTTCGGGTCGCCCAAACCAACGCAAGACACTCTAACTCCGTCGTTGTATAGTTCTTCTCTTGGTCCGTAAGCAGTCGGCTAGCGTAAGCGATTACGACTTCGCCGGATTCTTGGTTCTGCGTGAGAGCGGCTCCAAGACCGATGGTCGACGCGTCGGTCTGGAGGACAAACGGGACCGAGAAGTCGGGACAGGCTAGGACAGGAGCGGAAGTGAGGCGTCGTTTTAGTTCCTCGAACGATTCCTCCTGTTCAGGGCCCCACAGCCACCGAGCGTTCTTCTTCAACAGTTGTCGCATCGGGGCGGTTACTTGGGCAAACCTGTCCACGAAACGACGGTACCAGGACGCGAGACCGAGGAAGCTCCGAAGGGTTTTGCCGTTCGTAGGTCGTGGGAACTCGGCGATAGCACGGACCTTCTCTGGGTCGGTCGATATCCCCTCGTTGTTGACGACGTGTCCGAGATATCTGAGCTCCTTTTTGCAGAAGTTACACTTCTCTGGGTTTAAACGTAGGCCAGCCTTTCTAAGGCGTTCGAAGACCACCCGGAGGATCTGCAGGTGCTCAGTAAACGTGGCGGACACCACAACGAGGTCGTCGAGGTAGGCGAACACCTTCGGCTCAAGCTCCGGACCGATGACCTTGTCCAGGAGGCGTTGAAAGGTCGCTCCGGCGGAATGAAGTCCGAAGGGCATTACCGTAAACTGGAATAGGCCTAACCCGGGTACGGTGAATGCGGTGATCGGTCGGCTTTCCTTCGCTAACGGAACCTGCCAATAGCCTTGTTTTAAGTCCAGTGTACTGATGTATCTCGCCGGCCGTAATTTCTCCAGAATTGCGTTGATTCTGGGCAGCGGATACGCGTCGGGGACAGAGCATTCGTTAACTTTGCGCATATCGATGCAAAAACGAAACTTTCCGTTGCTCTTCCTCGTCAGCACGACTGGCGAACTCCAAGGGCTATCCGATGGTTCGATAACACCATCGCGGAGCATCGTCGCCACCTCTTCGTCGATGACAGCCTGCATCGCGGGATTTCTGGGGTAATACCGCTGCTTGACGGGGGCGGCGTTTTCTTTGAGCCGTATCGAGTGCTCAGCCAACGCCGTTTTCCCCGAAACGTCGTCAAACAGTGGTAGTTCGCGTTCCAGGAATTCCGCGAGTCGCGTGTCTTCGTCGGAAGTCAATGTCTGGATAGCGTTGACCGGACAGGAAGGGGGAACGTCGTCGTTGCGGAGGTTCTGTACAGCGGTGTGTACACTGACAAGAGCGAGGTCAGTAATACACCGAATGCCGAGTACCACCTCCACACTCAGGTTCGGGACATACAGGGCATCCCACGAGTACGCCTGGCCCACGATTTCACCGTCCACTCTGTACCGATCCGAGACACGGCAACTCGCTCCGTTGGCCATGCGTAGGTTGACGTCAGCCTGGTCGGGTACGCTGCCGCACGTCCGAAGGTGACGTACGGCGCGATCTCCAATCAGACTGACCGACGAGCCGGTATCTACGAGGGCGCTGAACGTCTCACCTGAGATGACCACGTCGACGAAGGGTCGGTCATCTCTGGGGGTGCGTTCGCGGTTGACGGTTCCCGTGAATTCCGTTATGAAGCCAAGCCAGCGATTCCACTCCTCGGAGGTCGTGCGACGTTTCGTTCTACGGGGCTCAGGCGACCTCCCGCAGACTGAACCCGATGTCCGTTTCCCGAGCCGCAGTTGCAGCGACGCGTCGAGGTGCCTACTCTTTTGCAGTGGTAGCAACGCAGGACCTTGGGCTTCGTACACTCACGGAATAGGTGTCCGGTTTCGTCGCAGTTCCAGCACACGAATCGCCGTGAGTTTGCCGACCGTTGGTCTACCGTACCGGGTAATCTGGTCCTCGTAGGGTCGGGCGTCCGCCTTCGCCTATAATCGTCTCGTGGCGAAGGGTCGCGGGAGTTGGACCGAGCAAACGTCGTTCTCTTGCAGCCGTCCTCCAAGGGTTTACCAGGTCGTGACCTGGCCGTCACCTCGGATTCCTCGGCATGGTCGTCCGACCAGCGATCAATCGCCGCGCTGTTGTAGACCCGGTCGACTTTCCGATCTCGAACGTAGGCGGTTTCCGGGATCAGCGACATCGAAGGTGGTGGCGGCGGACGGAAGGTCTGTCAGCAACGTACATACGCCTCGTACCCCTCAGCTCTTTCCAGCAACTCCTCCAGAGTACAAAAATCGGTACGACGTAAGACGAGTTTGTACTCCGGGCGCATGTTGCGGTATATGAGGTCGAGTTTACCCTGCTGCGAGAACGTACCGCTCCTCCGAATCAACGTTGAGAGTCGCCTTACCTCGTCGTCTAGATCTTGTCGATATAATGGAGGGAGGTATTGATCTTCGAACTGACGTTTGAAATCTTGATACGTCCGCCAGCTGCCGCGACAGTTCCGATACCAAAGCAATGCCGGGCTGTGAAGAAGTTCCGGCAACGCCTTCGTCACTTCGTTGAGGTCGATCGAGTAGGCTTCCGCCAACTCCTCCAGACGTTCCAGAAACGAGACCGGGTCCTTCTTGCCGTCAAACCGCAGATTCCACTTGCGGACCCGATTGCACAACGACGGCGTGTCGTCTCCCACTCTCGTCCCACCCCACGGGTTGGGGTTGTCTGGACGTGAGGTTGAGAAGGCGGGTCGTGGTTGTGACGTCACCAGGCCCTGGTTGGATCGCGGCCATTCGTGGGTCCGGTCTTCGAACTCGTGACGAGGGATGTAGGTTCGGTCTTCGTAATCGTGACGCGTCGTCTGGGTTCGTGCCGGTATGATAGGCTGTCGAGGAAGTGTCAGGTCGTGTGACGTCAGGTAAGTAGTTGGCCGTTCTCCGCGACTCTCAAACATCGTGCGGGATTCGCGTTCCGTCGGTAGACCGGAGGGTACGGGGTACGACAGAATGTCTTCCCCGGTCGACGGGATGTAGGCCGGACGCTTTACCAACGCCGCGAGGGCTCGTCGAACGGATTCGGAATCAGCGTTTGGAGAGACTCCGAGCATTTCTCGCACGCTGGCCATCTCCTGGTACGCGGAAGGAGGTGCCAGCCACTGTCGGATTTGCGTATCGTAGGCTGTCGAGGCTGTAGGCCCCGATGCCGCTATCGCCGTCGGGTTCATCGGTTGACCGATGCTTCCCAACGGGTTCTTCCAATAATCACAAAACCGTTTGCGAAGTTCGGCAACGCTACCCTCAGTTTCTAGATGATATTTACTCATCTCGGCTATCAGTAGCTGTTTGCTCAGAGTATGAATCCAGCCGACGCGTGAGTCGTCCAACGGTGATTTCGGGATGCTCTCCATCGTCGAAGGTATTTGGGAGATCGTCGTCGTGGTCGTGGTCGTCGTTGACGTTTGAATTCCCACCGTGGATATTGTCATGTGGCCGATCGGTAGCGTATCGGGTCGGGCAATAGTCGTCGGGGTACTAGAAGTCGTGGATTTAGTTTCTCCAGTCATTTCGTATAAATTTCGAAGTCAAAACCGTGTTTTCGAGTCCAAATGTTCGGGCGCCAGAGATGTGACGCAAAATTCTAGGGGGGGAATAAACTAGTATTCACCAAGTCAGGCTAGGCCTACCCCTAGAACCGGCCACACTCAAATTTCTTCCCCGGAGTGCTCAGAAGGAGCCGAGAAAAATCCAGGGGTCGATACGAAGGTGTCACGGCTTTGACTGATCAATTTATTTAAAATTTAATCGAAGGCTCAGAGCTCCTACTGAGCGTCTGCAGGATTTCCTGAGCGCTTCTAGAGCTCTGAGCCTTCGATTAAATTTTAAATAAATTGATCAGTCAAAGCCGTGACACCTTCGTATCGACCCCTGGATTTTTCTCGGCTCCTTCTGAGCACTCCGGGGAAGAAATTTGAGTGTGGCCGGTTCTAGGGGTAGGCCTAGCCTGACTTGGTGAATACTAGTTTATTCCCCCCCTAGAATTTTGCGTCACAGCCATTCATGCTTGGTCCTTTAGTCATAGCATGCTTGAACACAGCAAATGCTTTTTGCTGACATTTCCTGCAACAAATCTGTATTTTTTCTGTATTTTTCACCACTTTTTTAGTGTCTCTTGGAAGTGTTCCACTCAATAAACAAAACATTTTGCTGTATTCCTGGGTTTATATTTTGATTGTGGAATTCAATGTCAGTGAGGCTATTAAAAAACCATTCATGATTCAGGGTGCTGTGACACATTCAATTATTCTCTCCATGCTTTGCCTTATGCAAGCCCTTACACTTTCTGTTTTTAGTTATTGTCTTCCGGTTTATGGCAATGTCGTTAGTAAGGAAAATTAAGAATACGAAAGTTGCAGAAAGTGTATTAGATAAATTTGTGGCCTGTGGGAATTTGACATTATTTCAAATCTGCAGCGGGCTCCTGGGACTGAAGCCATAGCCTTGTAGGGGAGACTACGCTGAAGCTCATTGAAGATTTTTGAGTTCTTCGTAAGTCTTTGTATACCCGCAGGGTTCTAACAGAGGGTTGAACTGCGTTTTATGTGAGAAAGTCTAAGTTGCGGCCCTTTCAGTAAAACAGGAAATATGCTATAGATGCCTCAAGTCTCAGGGGGTTTTCATTTTTGCCCCAAAACCCCCAACCAATTTACCCCTAGGTCAACTAATGCCCTAGGCAGCCAGATGACTATTAAGAAAAGGCTGTATAACTTGTCGTTGGAAGAATAACTTATTTTTAATAAAACAGTAATCAGTTTGATTTGTTATAGTTTAGTATGATCTCTTTTTTTATTTACACTGACACCCCTGAAAAATATTTTATAAACAATAACCTTGGTATTAAAAAGCAAGATAGATTTTTAGTGGATAATAGGTCTATTAGGGGTTCTTAACAACAATAATAATATTATTTAATTTACATTAAAAGAAACGACAAGTAAAAGATGTTTTATTTTCAACCTATTAATTATTTAAAATTGATATTTAGCATTTATTTAAAGAAACAAGCAGTATACAACAACAGCAATTGTGGTGCTAACAAAATTTCTTGTTTACATCAAAATATTTTAGTCCCTAATGCATTTTTACACTGCATAGTAAGTGAAAAAATTGATTGATAATCTATAGCAGGCCTTTTAATATCAGCTAAAATTGATGATGAGTAGACAAAGTTTTTATATAAACCAATCGTGGTTAACCAATGATTTTAGTTATTAAGTAGTATTCTCACTATTACAGTCAAACTATAAAGTATTTCAATAGGTCAGTGGATACACTTAGAATTTGTATTATGTTTCAGACACTGGAAGCACAAAAACCTGCTATACACAAGGAAACTAAACAAAGAAAGATTGCTCACATTAAACTAATTCTCACCATAAACGTAAGTGATTTAATTTGCAAAAACATTTGTAACAGGTCTTCAAGAGCTCTAAATACTTTAGAAGCTCTGGAAGATCATTTGGCACTTGTAACATTGGAAAACTTGGGAAACTTATCCAACTCAAATGATAAATGTCAAACTGCTGTTGATGATGATTTTTCGGCAGAAATGCAAAAACATGGAACTTTAAGTAAGTTTGAGTTAGAAAATGGGAACTTGATAAGTGAAAACAATGAACCTAAGAAAGAAACTACTGGTCAGAAGGCTGAAAAAACAGGACACAGTATTGGTTCAAAATCAACACCAATAAATGAAATGGAATCCAACAAACCACTGTTACAAAAACATGAAATTACTTATAAAACAACTAAAACTCCTATTCATAAACATATTAAGACATCACCAAACTTACAAGGAATGAAAGACAAAATCAGTAACGCTACTCAAACACTGTTTAAGAAAAATCTGACAAATGACAGTTTTGAAAAAGAACATGAGTTTAATCCACAAGATTTTCAACTTAAAACTATTCCAGATGATTATGTGGGAGTGTATGGGACTGGACTGAACAATGAAATAGAAAAAGAAGATTTGGATGGAATTAAGCATGAAAATAGTTTAAATGGAGAACCAGAAGTACATGATGACCTCCACAGCTACAATAACTGAAGACTAACAGTGTCATAATCAAGGATTATCAGAATTAATCATGGAAGATACTACTTTAGCTTTAGCCTACTGTATATTGCAAGAATTATAGGATTAGCAACAGCAAATTGAGAAGAAAAGTTTATTGGAAGGCAAAGTCGTGTTTAGTGAAAATAAAAGGGGGTTTTTTAAACCATTTTAGGTTTCCTGACTAAACAGTCACAGTTTTTACTTGATTTAGATTTTGTAATATTGGTAACAAAATTAAATCCTACCTAGATTAAAATTGTTGATATCGAGTGGAATCATGAATTAAACCTTTGGAACCAATAGACAATTTTCAAACTTCATTAAAAACAGTAAATCAAATGTACACTACACATTTACTTAAAGACCTTACACTGGGTGATTTTTTGTTGTATTAACATCTCAAATTGAGTAAATAATATGCGACTGCACAACAAACACTTGTTTCAGTCAAACTTTGGAAACATGATTTACTTTATAGGGTAGTCTACAAGAAATAAATAAAAAAAAAATTGTACAGGTTGTTAATTTTGTTAGAACAAAAAAAATAGTATGGACAATTAATTGTTACATGTATTTGTTCTTATAAAAACCCCAAGTACCAATCACTACAAAACTGTAGTCCCCTAAAAATGTAACCTCGAAGAAAACACTAGACAGAGACTAATATATCACAACTAAATTACATTTTTACTATGAACATTTAGATTCCAGACATTATTTTAATCCCAATGTTATTTTCAATTTACTATAATACTATATTATGAAACAGTTGTCATTCTAAGCTACTTAAATAATTAAGAGGGATATTTAAAATGTATGATTTTTATCTTATTTTTTTTTATTTATAGTTTTTTTTTAGATTTTTATTTTAAAAACTATGATAAGAATCATCTTCAGGCGTGACACAAAAATATTCTAATTTATCAGGCCTATTTTTCAATAACAGTCATACTTCTGGAGGAATTTTTTAAGACTTATCAGCAATCTGAACCGAGTATACCCGCAAGTTAAACATTTTTCTGTCTATTTCATGAATATAATCCAAAAGGAACCACTTCATACAGATTACGTCTTCTTCAACAATAAAAACTTTGATTAGAAGTAAAAAACAAAAATTTACATGTTGTTAAACTTATTTATCGATTTTATGATAGCAGCATTTAGTAGTACGTTTCAACTTTAAATAGAGATAGCCATTTACAATACTGTACTATGTTATACCTATTATTAAACTGGCTATTTCAGTTACAGCGACTGAACACAATGCTAACATGGGTATCTACTGTTGAACTATACAAAACCGTGGTTATAAGATAAGAAGATGCAAGCATAGATTATGAGTGATTTGCAAAGTCAGCAACAATGGAATTAACATCCCAGTCAAGCGTTTAGCAAGTGATAACAGGAATCTTGTTGGTATTAACTGCTTGGATGAGAATGATAAATATCTTGGGTTTATGAAGGTTTCGCAAAATCTATCCTTAACACTATCATAAAAACAAATGTTCAGTTTTTTTACCTCTTTAAGAAGTTTTTTTTATAAAAAAAACTGAATCTCAAATTTTGAAACTTCAACTTTTAAAATTGCCTGGTTCACGCCAGAATTTTTTAATTTCTCTATTCATGTATTTTTTTGGATGATGTCCTTTTATATCTTTTACTATACAGTACATGCATTTAAACACAATGTGTCTATTTTTAACCAAAATAGCCAAAAAAGAAAAATCCGTGTTCTGCTCCTCAATACCAATTTTACCAATGTAAAAAGAAGCAATACAGGTGTTGTGTCCAATCCTTATAAAACGTTATCAACTTCCACCCGAGCCGGAGACCATTTATTTAAGGAGGACCCTCTAAGCCACACATTGGTAAGCTCAATGTGGATTGCTCATGTACAGGATTTGAACCCGTGCATGCAGAAAGACCTCAACACTCCACTCGTCAGTGCCATGAGCCAACTGAGCTAGCACGCCAACGTTGGCCAAACGAGTCGATTGAAACTATTAGCACACGACGACACTAGCGCTTGCAGGTTAGATTCAACAAACTTCTTGAGCGCTATTGAGAAATCTCACTGCAAAATGTGTGTGATCTGTAGCGTAAGTTAATTATTTGTGTTGTAACTGTGCAGTGACGAAATACTTAAAACCCCCCCCCCCCAAAAAAAAAGCTTAACTATTAAACGTTTAAAATAAGCATAGTGTTTTGTTTTAACCAAGATAAAAACACATACTATCCTATTCCACTCTATTCTAAAAACTGCCAAAATTCTTATATTACGCTTTGTTTTTTCAGGCAAAGCCACAAAATGCTAATCTTTTGTTGTACAGAGTAAAATTGTACACAGCAAAACCTTGATCTTCTTCACCTCAGAAATAACACGAAAAATGTCAATCAAAACCAACCAAACTTCATTTAACACAAAATCATACTTAAACTGAAATAAAAACCAAAACTGAAACACACATAATTCCTCAAAATTTAAAACAAAACCTAAAAGGCTAAGCGGTCTGTTAAGCAGCAGCTGTAAAACCAAACTAGGAAAATGTTCAACAATTGCAAACCCTTTTTTCTCCCAGTGGTCTTCAAAAATTCTGCAAATCTTGGTTATGTCGTCTGGGAATAAAGGAGGCCGCCACTTGCGAGCAGGTCTAGAAATGGAAATACAACCTGATGATGGTCGTTCTCACAGAAATTGTTGAGGGTATGAAACATAGCGCAGGTTCAGAAATTATTCTAAAAAATTCAAGCACATTAGCTACTCTTCCATGCACCTCATGATCGATGGGATATGAATAATCATCACATTACAAAACTACTAAGACAGGCAAAGTTTTTCAAATCCAGTTTTGGGCACTCAATTATATTAGCTAACATGGGAAATCAATTGATTTTTAATTTTCACAACCAGTTTATGAAGAGACATAATTATCACTCTACTGCAAATCAACTCATTTTTAACAGATCAAATACCTTAATAACAGCCGTTTCTAAAAGTAAAACAATATGGGAATCATTTTGGGGGTTAACGTAAAAGGTAAAAAATATGCAACTTAAATCATGTTTACTTTTTAGTGAATTAGTCAATCCAAGAACATTGTTGATCGCTCAAGCATAAATTGTTTTTTGAAACTACTAACTTTCTACCATTATCATTTTCAACACAATTGAATTGTTAAAACGAGAAATCACGGTTAACCATTCTAGAGCTTACTTTACTTAGATGTAGAAATATACAAAAGAGGACTTTTATTATCAATGCTTTAATCAAAGACATTTCAAGAGTTTGTTTACAACCAAACAGATAAGAGTGAGAAGCTTAGGGATATATATTTCTCTATCGATTAGGGATTAATTTAATACTGTTTTCCTTGGGTGACAAACAGCTTACAGTATATTGTTCACTCTGTGTCATATACAGGGTTGTCCTCAAGTTAACGTCTCCAACATTGCGATGGCGAACTAGTAGTACAGTATAGCCTTCATATCCAACCATGATGGGACCAAGCTATGGTCGGAACAGCCTAAAAGTCAAACATCGGAGTAGCATATCTTGCGGTCTCGACGAAACGACAATGTCTCTAAGTCTCTCGAAGTCACTCAACAGAAATGACATCTCTTTAACCGGACAATTTTTATAGCATATCGGTTTAACCGGACTAGATCGGCAGGAAGTGGCCAGTACTAAAACGACTGTTCTTGTGGGAAAGATTTGGGACGAATGATCACGAGTCTAAATACAATGCTCTCCTAAATTTAAGTCAAATACTGTTTGCAGTATGCATTTAATCGGTACATTTTAACAAGGGACGTCGGTTTAACTGGAAAAACTGTTACCCGGACTGGCTACGTCCTGAGGAGTCCGGATAAGAGAGAGTCTACTGTAGGCTTAAATAAGGGCATAAGGAACGAAAAATCGGGACTGTCCCGACAGAATCGGGACGGGTGGCAACCCTGTTCTTACCCACTTATTTTATGTCCAAACAATTGTCCCTAAAAAATTGTACCCAAACACTTGTCCATCTGTCTGACACCAAACATCACACTGGCCTAATAGAGATTGAGTCTTTAGATCACAGATATACAATCACAGAACGTGGTTCACACAGCAAGTACGTTGATTTTTCCTCCCTTCATTTACAACAAGACTAAATTTGACCACAGATAAAGGAGGTACAGAGGAAACAATCAATGATACACTTAAGTGGTGTCTTACAAAGAGAGAGTAGGAATTTCCGCAGTGCTCGCCGCTTGGGCTCTTCCTTGCTCTTCACAAGTGAATTTCCAGCACAACTTACTAGAGATGAAAGCGCACGGTTGTCTCAGAGAGTTTCCACTGTACTTTCCTTCTCTGTGATGTTACAAAGAGGTAAGCTCCGACTAGACTTGTGGTGGGGAAAGTAAAGGACACTGATATCAGATTTGACATACCTGATAGGAGGCTCAGTGTCGCTGACGTCGGGGTCGCTGTCCACATTCATGCGGTCCGGCCACGTAGCCTTGAGGTACGACACTCGTCTTGTGGCTCTGTCCTCCTCCGACCCTGAAATCACAACACACAGTTCAACTATTGAGTAATGCAGCCTAAGTTGATTGTTATTTGAATACAGTTAGTTAAATGGGCAAAATAATACAGGAGACACAAAGGTTATTTTTAAAATTAGAATTCAGTAAACTTGCTCGGTATGTAAAGCCGTCAACTACCTGACTATTAAGTCAACTGTTTCCACAGTTCCAATCAGGAGTTATTTTTTTTCAGGTTCCCTGCTAAATTAAAATGGTAGTTGAAAATCCCCAGATTATTTATACATACACATAACTTGGGTGCCATTGAAATTTTCTATGAGGGGGCCAGAGGGTATAGGGGGTTCCCCTAAAAAATAGTTAAATTTGAGGTAAAACGTGTTGTATTTTATGCATTACCTAGTGATGTGGGCCGGGTAAATACCCAGTGGGTAGGTAAATATAAATTGGGTTTTTACCCGGGTATTTACCCCAGGCCCGGGTAAATACCCAAAAACTGGGTATTTATAATATTTATTAAAGTTAGAGAAGATTGAGATGTTTTTTTGCAATTATTACCCTGGAAGAATAGTAAAATGATGATAAAATGTGTTAAACAAAATTTCATATGGTCACTTCTAGCACTTTACTTCTGGTTATAATCGCCATAAATACCCAGGTCTCAGCATAAAGCATAATCGGCATAAATACCCTGGTCGCATGGTTGCACTGGTCCTAACTACTTATGATTTATCTACTTATGAATTTCTGTGATAGATAGATGAATTTATTTATTGAAAGTGAAGAAAAATAATTTGTAAAGTAATAATTATTATTTAGAAGGACAGGAAAATTTAACCTAGTAGTGGCCTATGTGTAAACAACTTAAGAAAATAAGGGTACACTTCCATAATTAAAATTCAATCTGTAGGATGGCAGGATTTAATAATATTTTTGTTCTAGATATTTTGTTGGTATCAATGGTATCAACATAAAAAAAAAATATTTTCATAAACTTGTGATACAAAACATTTAAATCTATAGCACAATAAATCTTTTGAAATGATATTGAGTTAGACCAAAAAAGAAGAGATACATTCTTTTTGTAGGTTTGTCCAAATATATTATTGTTTCCAACTAAGCGGTAACACAGAAAAGTTTAATTACTTTTAGTATTCTGCCATTCTGCCTATGTCAATCAGGCTTAGGTCTGTCTAGCCTTCCAAGCCATTTAATACAATAAAAATTTGTACTATCATGATTTAATAACATTTGGATATTTATAAATTAAAATAATTTTGTTTATGCTATTTAATTGAAAAAAATTCATGAAAAAATTATGAAATGATAAAAATTGAAATAGCCACAACCTTTTTTAATATACTATTTTTAGTAAGTTAAATTTAACTGATGTTACTCGATTTAAGACACGAAACCCCATGCCTTTTGGAAACTTTATGTATTATTTTTTTTAAAGTGCTTTAGTTAATCATTAAATAAAAGGTACTAGCAAAGCTTCAAGTTGGCTGTAAAAGGTGTTATAGACTATCATAATTTATCATGTAATATGATAACAATAACATATTTAGGGGTAAATATAAATGAATTTCAATCGATTTCATAAATACCCAAAATACCTGGGTATTTATGGATTTTGGGTATTTACCCGGGTAATTACCCAGGGTATTTACCCCGAGTTTTAAATACCCGGGTATTTTACATCACTAGCATTACCTAAACTCAAGTCATATGCGTCGATTATTAACTTTTATGTTTTTACTGCACAATCTAAAAATATGTAGTTTACTTGGAATAGAGGTCTCAAACTATAAATCCAATCTCGTCCATCCCTACCTGTTATTAATGACAATTAATGAACTAATTTGTATACTAATCAGCATATTGGTACCAAATGAGGGACAAACCTGCATCACTGAGTGCCTTGTCTCTCCACACCACTCCGGGAGAACCAGGGGAAGCGTTGGAGTCCTCTTCTGTACCTGAGCCTTCTGCAAACAAACAATCGACATTGTAAACACTGGATTTCCTGGCTGGTAAATACAGCTGCGTTTTCCGGAACTCAACACCTGAGGGGTTTTTTTGTCCTAGGACGCTAGGCACGAGCCCGGAATTGTTTTTCACATTACTTCAGGCTAGACCTAGGGGTTGCGGCATTATCACTTAGATAAAATCCATTGGTTATTTGGCGGGATTTGAACCCGGGACCTCTTGAACCAAAGACCCGCGCTCTAACCACTAGACCAGCTCGCTCCCCCAACACTTGAGGGTTAGGTACGAGGGGTTTCTTAGCTGCTGAACTCAGCACAGACTGTATTCCCCGGAACACTGTGAAACAAGCAACTGTTCCAAGAGCAGTCACTTCCAATCTCTGCAGCAAACTGTCAATCTCCTGCATTAGTTCAATGGTTTTTGCAGTGTTGAATTGTTGAAAGTGACTGTTTTCAGTTATGACTGACTTTGTGCCAAATACTGCATTTGGTTAGTTCAGTTAATTTAGGTTTTGGAGATTAAAATACAGTTAATTCATCTTGAGGCTAAGACAATTGATTTACTTAAACGTCTTTTCTTGTAATTTGGCTAGGCTATGTAAAATAAAAGAAAAGTTTCTTTGTCTAACAATGAACAATTAATCGCGGAACATGAGTTTATAAGAACGCCACACATCCAGATTTAAAGAATGCTTTCAAAAGGGACAAACTGTAAACACTAAAAACTGATGAATAAACCCACTCCGTATTGGAATATCATTATACAGTAGACTCTCGCTCATCCGGATCGGCCTTGTCCGGACTCCCGCTAGTCTGGATCGGCAATCCAGATTTTCTTTTAGCGGCACAGTACAGTAGAAGTCTGATTATCCGAGCTAAACGGGACCGAGACTACCTCGGATAATCAAAAACTCTTATAACACGGCAGTAAAAATTATTACTAGTGGAACTGTATTTGCATGGCTATCAATACTGTGGACCTGGAAAAAAATTGAAAAAAACGGCTATACATACAGTACTATATTTGCTCAACTCTCGATAGTTCGGATTCTTAGTCATCCGGACCGGGCGGTCCGCCAAATTAGTCTGGATGAGCGAAAGTCTACTGTACTAGAAAAATACCCTTGTAAAAAAACTTAAGCACTTACTCGACATACACAGTTCTGCAGCTGTACCCAGCAGCTAGGAAAACCTACACTTCTACAATTATATCTATGTAAGGTTAAAATCTAAATATTGTTAATACACAGTTCTACAAATTACGAATCCAATGGCTCTTGCAAATATCAATATAAGCTAGACAATATTATAAAAAATATAAGGCTTTGCTCTAATGCTCTAGGCAATATGTTTGAAAACAACATCATCAACAGTTATGCAGTATGTGTCTTGGATTGGTAGCACAAGGACTGATAGAAACCTATTGTGGTTTCAATAAGCAATAACACTGAACAGTATTCAAGATTTCTTCGTCTAACTCTTAACATTGTTACTTGCAAAGGCCATTAAGTGATGTATTTTGGTAGTTAATTTAATTGTGTCAGGGGATCGTCACATCTATTCAAGCTGATAAAAAATTAAAAAAAGGTTTTCATGTTAGACATGCATTAAGCTTGTTTAAGTTTACTACACTTATTTTAAGATATATAAACCTTCTTTTAACCACACTCCGTTAAACCAAAACCGGGGTTAACTAAAACTACAATAAAAAATACAAATCAATCGGGAATTAGCTTGGCAACAGGAATTGTCCACTGCGTGGGTTATACAGGATACCAAATGTTTAAAAAGTTATTGCGAAAATAATACCTACTTGTTTCATTCTTGAGTTGTACACCATCAACTCGTATATGAAATAATTCGCATATTTTGTTTCCAATATTAACTTAAGCAAAGCATAACTAAAGTTTATTCAAATTTAGGCAAATTGTTACAATGATTTATCCAATTTAGCAGGCAGTGATTTGTTAGAAATACAGCAAATCGTTGTTTATGTGCCCTTTAAAAAATCTGGCGAATTATTTCAGTGATATGTCAAAACCCAATCTCAAATTCCAAAACCACCAAAACTTTGTAAAAATTTTAAGTTTTTAGATTCCACCAGTTTATTCATGTTTTTATAACAAGACCTGTGATTTTGTAACCCTAACCAACCAGACATGAAAAGTTTAGCATTTAGATTTTGAAAGTCAACTTTTTTAAAGTTATGGTTTGGTTTTTGGTATTTGATATTTTTGTTTTGACTATCACTCAAAGTATGAAAAAAAACACACAAAAAAGGATGATAAATTTGTAAAGCATATTAAGTTGTAGACAAGCTTCGATTAAGTTAAATAGATTTTATTACATAGCTTAAAGATAAAATCCCCATTAATTAATTGTCTATCTAATAAAACCTCTAAGTTACCACTTTAAGTTTACTGACAATGAAGAAAGATTTTTAAGGGCACACAACATTCGGTTAGCGTTAGTATCCTTCCACCAAGCATCTCAAGCCGCTAACCTGCGTCAGCAGTTCCATGAGCCTTGTGCGGGTGCGGGTGTTGCGGGTGAAGTAAGGGTGGGAACTGATGAGACGGGGGAGAAAGGTTGAGAGTGGTGGGTCTAACAGGTCTTGGTACCGGTTCCACCCGGATTTCTGGGATACCATGTGGAGGTACAGGAGGCGGAATATCTGAGTCAAGTGAAACAGGTCGGACATTTCTGGGTGAGGGTTCCACCCGGATTTCAGGAACTCTAAGGGGAACAGGTCTGGGTGTGATACCATGGGGAGGTATGGGAGGGGGAGTATCATCGATGTCCTCCTCCGCAATGCTTTTTGTCAACCCATTACGTGCTTCAGCTGTGGGTGAAATGGAAAAATTAAAATAAAACAGCATGCAAAAATAAGGTCAATAAATAAAAACGTGTCCTTGCTCTAAAGGGTTACTCAGTGAAATTAACAAAACACACGAGGAAAAATCAAATAAATAAACTTGAATAAAAAACACAATCTAGTTACAAATTTTGATAACATCTATATCTAAAAATTACTTTGTAAAAACATGTGAAATGTAGGTGTATATTTATAACCAATAAAAAAAACCTAAGGATAATTGCTAATGAAAGTGTACCTTCTGTTTGTAAGCTAGAATTATTATTACAGTTTGTGGTGATTGCAGCATAAATTATTTTAAGGGGCCGCAAAGTATTCTAAATCAAATTACTTTTAAAGATATTTAAAGCAAAATAAAACAATTTGGTTTTGCTACTGGGAATAATATTCATTTGACTACAATATCATAGAAAATAGTTTTTGACTGCAGTAAAAGTACAGTGGAACTTGCTAATTCATACTAGAGTTCAACAACAGTTTCAATTTGATTTAGTTTGTATCTTCGTCATTAGAACTACACTATGTAGTCATTGCCTAAATAACAAGGTTCAAACATCATTTTGGAAATTTAATCTAATATAACTCATCAAACTGAAATTATTAGACATTTGTTCCAAAAATAGTTTTACTGGTCTTTCAGTTTTTGAATCATCCAAGTTCCACTGAACAATGGTTTCACTGTCTTGTGTCAAGGAATCCTACTACAATTTCTATTACACCTTTTAGTTAAAAAAAAATCAAGGGTGAACTAAAATCCGTTATCAACCCGGCTGACGGTGTTGAATGTTTTACCTGGCGGCAGAGGAGGCTTGTTACATGCGGCCAGGTAAGAGTCTTGTCTGACAGCTCGGTGTCTCTGAGGCCACGAATCGTCCAAGTTGCTCCTCGGTCTCAGGTTCTCATCTGACATCAACAAAACAGTTAGACCAACTACTTACACTTTAATAGTATACTTAACTAGGGCGTAAAGTGTCTTTTCGACCCAAGCTTTTCTGGAGCGAGGTTTGAAAATACACTTGCCCATATGAAGAACGATAATTATTGCCATATTGCATAGCTAATTATCAAATTAAGCTAGAAAACAGAAATACTTTTCCAGGGTGGCTAGTGAAATCACGTTGAAAAATCCCTGACTTTTCCCTGACAATTCCATGATTTTTTTAAACTTTTCCTGATCGAAAAATTCAAAATTACAATTTTAATACTAACTAATTCTTCAAAAGGACTAATCTTTATCTCAAGAATATCTTATGTTTGTTTATATGAAAAACATACATAAAATCTATAGATACAGACTAGCTTATATTCAAACTTTGCAACTTCCTTAATAAAATTAAACTTGGTTTGATAAGATGATACGCAGTTTATAACAAAATTTAAATTGTACAAAAACACAAAATTTATTTGTACAGACATATTTCTTAGTTTCCATCCACACGGCACACATACTCTCACCAGATCGACCTTTCCTAACAATTATTAAAGTTTGTTTGAACCTTTTACAATTTTCCCTGACTTATGACAAAATTCCCTGACTTTTCCATGACTTTTCCAGATATTTAATATTCCCTGACATTTCCAGGTTTTCCAGGTATTCCAGGTCACTAGCCACCCTGTTTTCATGAAAATATAGCTTTTCAAAACGACTTGCAGCTTGTTTTCATTGTTATTGATGAGCTACAGGTGTGAGATGGTTAATGGCTATATTTGATCCACTTACCATAGGAGATATGTTGAGCCTCGGACAAGTTGGGAGGTTCACAATGTAGCCTTCGTCCACCCACAGGTACCAGCCTGTTCCCAGACAGAGCACTGGGTGGCAAGTTGCCTGCAAACACACAAAACCTGACAGTGTTACCGTTTATAAAACTAAAGTAAATAGATAACTGAGGGATTGATTTAGGAGGGAACACATTAAAAGAGCATTCTCAAGATCTGAGGGAAATTTGTTTCAAACAAGTATGGGAAAAATTATTATTTAAAACTCTCTTCATACGTTAGTAAAAATGGTTAAAACCCTGTTTTTCAGGCTTAAATTTCCAAAATTTCCCTTGCCGCTAGGGGTCAAACTGCCCAGACCTCCCGGAAGGTCACTCCCGCCTGAAATTCCTCCCAGCTTGACAGGCCTGATATTTAATCCAGTTTTCCCCTAATTAAATCTATTAACATTCAGGAAAAATTTGTGTTGTCAAAACTCATAGCTCCAAATCCCACTTTTTACAAACATAAAAACACAATTCAAAACCCACACCATACCCAAACAAAAGCGTGTTCAACTATCTGTTCTAGATAATTTTCTGTCAAATGCCCACACAAACTATGCACACTGTCTATACCAGCTGATGCTATGCCACACCAACACTCTAACTTACAGGACAACTGGTCCCTGCTCTCCAATCTCTTTTCAGGAATTTCATTTTTATTTTCACTTATTTTATCAAAACCATTTTTCTGTCTCTCTTTACATTTATCAGAGTATCCTTCCACAGCAGTTCCACGCTTTGTTATTTTGTCTGAATCATAAAACTGAACATCTAGAGAGACTGTATCTTTGTCTTTTTTCTTTTTCCGTTTCCTCCGATACATATTTAAATACAAAGTACTGGAAGATTTATTTTTGTTTTCCTTTCCATTATCCACAGTTGCATTGAAGCTCGTGTCTCCTTTTAAAGGTTTTTTACTTTCCGTAATCAAAAGTGGTTTTTCATTCGTTGATGACCATAACCAATCGATCGTCATCTTTTTTCTTAGAACTCGACACAGAAAGCGAACTGCATAAAAGAAATTAACATTGATGTAATTTTCAGCTAAATTTATTTAATATTTAAACAAGTTTTGGAACAAAGGCTAGGTATTGATTTTGTGATTTAGATAGTAAATATTAACACACAAAACCTTTTCAATTAAGTTTTTTCTCCATTAACATACCAAAACATCTACCTTCCCTGACAAACATAAATTGTTTTACTAGATCTAATTCATCAAGGAACTCAAGTTTATGAATGGGTTTTGTCTGCATGCTGTAACAACTCATAGTTTTACAATTAGTTTAACTTATTTTGTAATCGTATGCCGACGACACTTTAAGTAATACTGTATAAACTAGTCCAAAACCAAAATTCCTAACTATTAAGGTACTGTAATCATAAAGTTACTCAAATTTTAAAACATTTATAGCTAAACATACCTAAAGGTTCTTAAAATACAAATTTAAGTGAATCTTTCTGCATTAGACAGTAAAAATAACAATTTTTCAAATTTTTATCTGGCCAGTCAGGCCTCAGACCGTAATAGTAGGGGTGCCGAATTTCCCATTTTAAAGATATTGTTTTAATAGTTTTGTAACAATATTCCTCTCTAAAGAAAAACAACGTTTGGAAAAAACAAAAAACCTAATCAGCTTCCGTAAAGTTATTCTAGCCTTATCTTTTCTTTTTTTAACATTCCATACTGCTAAAATTATTTTTCAGCTACTGTACTCTAATTGCAACAGTGTTTTCCCCTTTCTAGTGGAGTGCACCAAACTCCCCGGAGGAGGAGGGGGTGCCGAAGCTGTTTGTGGCTCGGAGCATTATTCACCCTTTTGGTTTCAGTTCGGTAAGATAAAGAGTCACTTACCAGCACTGTCGAGTGATCGACTCTCCCTGTTTCTGCGGTCAGTCTTGTTCTCAAACTCCCGAGCTCGTACATTCACGTCGGGCACCATGCGCTTGTTGTTGAGACGCGCCAGTTCTGACCTGTACAAACTTGTGCGGTCCGGCATGTTGCCGCTTTCAAACTGTCTTGCTCGTTGGGACACCACCTGACCAAATTATACATACATTACAAATTTACAAAATTCATACCTAGAATGTTGATAAATGTTAGAAGTCATCATGTCATGACATACTTTAGTTATACAAACGTTAAGAATCTGGCCACCGTAACACTATTATTCACTAGTTGAAAATTTTAACTACAGTTAAGAACATTGAGTGCAAAACAACGGTGACAAATATATGGCTGTTTTTTTCTCTTAGCATAGTTAATTTTCACCTGGAAGGGTAGTGGTGGCGTCGTCTCCTGTATCCTGGTAAGAGTGTTGACAAAACCTTGTCTCTGTCTGCGATCACCGGGAGTGTTGGTAACTGGACCTCCGCACACAAAGCCTGCAACAACACGGACATGTCAGAGACAAGTTCGAGCATACAGACTATATTATTTTGATTACCAATTGATATGGGGATGCTACTAGGTGCGTATTGTAACCCAACCATGAGTGAAAGATGAGTGTAGAATGAAGTATGCCTTGTGTAGCTCTGTTACTGACCAAGTCAGCTGTTTCATTAGCCAGGACCATTTAAAAGTTTAATGATCAAGGACAGCTGGGTCAAGTTTAAAGCAATCAAGCAACGGACTTTTTTTCGGGATCGAACCGGCGACCTTTTGATTGATAGGCAAGCACTACCACTCAGCTGCTCAGCTATAACAATAGACTCCAAACTATTCACTAGAGGATTAACCACGTCCAAAAAAACTCACAAAAAAAGTATACTATGCAAAGAAATTTATGTTATACAACTACGACCAAGACATTTATTGTGAGGAGGCCCATCATCTCACAAGCAGACTATAGAGTTGTTAACTTCACCGACAACCAATGTGTCCCCTATTACAACCAACGGTTGATAAGTTACATTTTGTGTGTTTAAATTGTTGTCGTCACTAGGCCTATAGGTAGGCTCTCCAATATTATTTGTTTATAAATATAAGTGTGTGGGTGTAAAATGTAAAACAAAGTTACAAAGTCTCTACACTGCATTTTAAAAGGTTATTATTGCATAAACCTATATTGAAGCTTAACTTTACGTTTACATTCAAAATTGTAAAATAAACTATACAATCATTGTGGATAATCGGGATTCTACTGTAGTTGTATAGGTGTGTAAATTATGAGCCAATTAATATTCATCATTAGTGACAAACTGATTCCAAAAAATTCACAATAGTATTTTGTGGATTTTTGATTAAAAAAGAATTGGGATTTTGGAATTCAAAGGTAATCAAAATAAAGCGAATTTACAGCAAAGAAACAAGAATGAGGCCAGCAATCAAGAGTGATGAAGACTGATGATGGTGAAAATAACTTTAGTCACTACTCACTAGTCAAGCCGAACGTTGGAATAAATAAACACAAATAGTTGTTAATGAAGTCCTGGGAGCGAGAATAAAGTACACCGGGTAAAATTGATTCCAAGAGAATTTAAGGTTTATGAATTTTAATTTTTACTTCCTCTCCCTATACATAGTATACTGTATGGAGAAAGTATTGTTTTTGTCAAAAATTTTGAGTTTGAGTTTTGAGTGGAAATATCCGTTTTGGATCCCCTGAACCCAAAAAAGTGGTTTTCGAAGTGATGTCTGTGTGTCTGTTTGAGCGGATGTGTACAGAGCTAAAGACCAAACCTGTGGTCCGATTTTGATGAAATTTGGTATTTAGGTACTAATCCACAGTATTTCCAGGCGTTTTTTTTTCATTTTTTTGAAACTTAGATTTTTAATTGGGATTTTCCCATAAAATAATAGAAAACAGGATTTTCTTGGGAATGGCTCAAACGATTTTCATAAAAATTTAGGTATGTTATAGTCCTTTAAATTCTGAACAAAATGGTACATAAATCCTATTTCTGTAAAAATTACGGTTTAAAAGTTATTGTAGGTAACTTATTTTATTTTCCCATAAAACCCATAAAATTAATAAAAAATCAGATTTTTGGAGAAAATCTGGTTTTGGTCAAAATTTATATGTTATGGTCCTTATAATTCTAAAAAAAAAGTACAACCCCCCATTGCTGTAACAATTACTAGGGATGGACGGGATTGAATTTTTAGTTCGGGACGGGACGGGACGGGATTTTTATTTCCTTCCCAATTTTCGGGACGGGACGGGACGGGATTTTTTTCTGTGCATAAAAAGAAAGTACTGTATTGCAGTTACCAAAAAAAGACATACGAAATCAATTTTTACCATTTGTGGCACTGATCTATAAAAACCAAAAAATGGGTAACAATTTACAGGTACCTATAGTAACTTGTGACTCGTGGGTCACGGGGTGATCGTCTGTATGACTCACGGTCACGGCGAGATCGTCGTCATGACTCGCGATCACGGCGCGATCGTCGGTATGACTCGCGGTCACGACGCGATCGTCGTCATGACTCGCGGTCACGGCGCGATCGTCGGTAGGACTCCGCGGTCACGGCGCGATCGTCTGTATGACTCCGCGGTCACGGGGTTATCGTCGGTATGACTCGCGGTCACGGCATGATCGTCGGTATGACTCGCGAACACGGCTCGATCGTCAGCATGACTCCGCGGTCACGGCGCTTTCGTCGCCATGACTCGCGGTCACGGCGCGATCGTCGGTATGACTCGCGGTCACAGCGCTATCGTCGGTATGACTCGCGGTCACGGCGCGAACGTCGGTATGACTCCGCGGTCACGGGGTTATCGTCGGTATGACTCGCGGTCACGGCGCGATCGTCGGTATGACTCGCGATCACGGCTCGATCGTCAGTATGACTCCGCGGTCACGGCGCGATCGTCGTCATGACTCGCGGTCACGGCATGATCGTCGGTATGACTTGCGGTCACGGCGCGATCGTCGGTATGACTCGCGATCACGGCTCGATCGTCAGCATGACTCCGCGGTCACGGCGCGATCTCATGACTCGCGGTCACGGCGCGATCGTCGGTATGACTCGCGGTCACGGCACGATCGTCGGTAGGACTCCGCGGTCACGGCGCGATCGTCGGTATGACTTCGTCTTCTGCGTTCGCGGACCTATCGCTCGCAATAACGGCGTTATCGGCACTCGCGAAGCGAAAAATCGCCGACGATCGGACCAAATCCCGTCCCGAAAAATTCCCGAGTCAAATGTAATCCCGTCCCGATAATCGGGAATATTTTTTTCCCGAAAAATTCCCGAAATTTCGGGACCCGTCCATCCCTAACAATTACAGTTAAAAAGTTATTGCAACTTTTGTGATTTTTAACTATAAAATATCATAGTTACTCCCACCGCTTATCCGTGATAAAGGTTGACAAGCTTAAGGGAGAAAGTATGTGTCAGAATGCTGATACCGTTTATTTAACAACTACTTATTGCAAGTCATTGATAAAATAATATTCACAGTAAAATGTGTCTGATAGACTCCTATAGGAAAACAAAATCATGAGCCTCATTAGTTGATATTCTTTATGAATAAAAATGAACAAAAATAATATGGGTAGAGTATAAATAGTAGCCTATACTATGCTAATATTTTTGAAACTGTACAAATTATTCAATATAACCCAACTTTCATCTTATTCAAACATGTCAAGCTTTAAACATCCTGATTCATACACATAAAATCCTAACTAAACATTTTTAGTAGCCTACATTTTAACTTGCTAAATAAAACAACAAGCAAATTACTAATCAGTGGAAAGCATAATTAACAACTCAAAAGTTCTACCTCGACAAGAAGGAGTGACAAATTAGCATGAAATGTTGACAAACGAGTCAGCTGGAAAGTGGCTCGCAGCTGTTACACGCTATTTTTACAGGCTCGGTTAATTGGTCCATTGATGAGGTTCACAGGGAAAGTGGTTTATATTTAGCACTTGTGTAATGAAGAGGCGATCAACATTAGATTTAATCTGATAACAAGGTTCAACCTGATCAATTGATACGCGAGTTAACTTTCCCATTGTGATCAATTTTATGTCTTCTATTTATATTGCGCAGAACAGTTTGTGGATAGAGTTTCTTTATCGGTTCTTGCTCATTGGCTAAGAGGATGGGGTAGTTAAATATTATGTAAAGTACTATTGATTCTTGAATGGTACACATAGTTTACGACTTTGATCAAAGATTGCTGAACCAAAAGTTAAAACAACATTATAATGCGGTTTTGCTAATCAATAGGTTTTAGTAATCAATTATTTTTTCTGATTCTTTTTTGCTGGTTTGTTGAAATCAAGAAAACATGCACTGAAGCACTGTTAACGTTAAAAGCTATTGTAAAATATATTTGCAGGGTCTAAATTTCCAATTGTTTTAAAACCACAAATTTTAGTTTTATAGTTTTTGCTCCCAAACTCAATAATAATACATTCTTAAATTTTCAGGATAGCAACTTTTTAACAAATAACAATTTCTGTTCATGCAAAATTCCATGGAGATAAAATAAACTTTTGAGTAGGCCTACAACTCATAGAAGTTTTATCTTGTTCAATCACTTCTGAACACAATCAGTTTGAACAGCTATTGAACATAATTGAGTGACAAATAAATTACAGCTATTAGCATTAACTGAACAAGTTTACACCAAAAGGTCGACACAACGTCTCAAGGGCGCATTAGGTAGAACCGGAAAATTACACCTTAGGATAATGAGGTAATGGCATTTTGACACGCAGACCGCAGACGTCTGCTCAAACCTTCCAGGAATTTCATCCTGACTGAAACATATGTTTATCGGCAGGACCTATCTTGGCCACTCTCACTTATAACATGGTCTTTACCTTGAATATGTGTTGTTAGGGAATTTAAGTTGTTTGAATATGTTTCCTCAAAGTTATCAGTGGATAGAGAGCAGACTTTTTTATCCGAATCTAAAGACAGCTAGAAGAAAATGTTTATTTAATGAAAGTGAAAACGCTATGAATAGAATTAACTGCCTAACATAAAAGTATATATATAGCTTCGTTGTAGCTAACGTTGTGTAAAGGTTTATTCAAACTCATAAAAATATGTCTTATGGCTTCTTATTAGAAAAAAACTTAAAAACAGAGTGACGATTCACCTCACCTCTACTGATTTGGGAAAAAGTGGTATAATCAGTAGATGAAATTAACTTTTTAATATAGATGATAGCATATCATTTATATTATAAACAATAGGGGGCCTAGTACCAAACCCTGAGGTATACCCAAATTCTATGTCATTTTAGAAAATATTTCATTGAAAAAAAATCCAAGCTGGTGAACTTGAGATTAATTAATTTTGTAAAAGAATAATATCCAAGTCAAACGCTTTCCTGAGATCATAAAAGGGGAGATCATATGTTCAGTGAGCATAGTATTAATGGGTTTTGTTTTGGGCTTTGAAAGATCAGACGATTCCTCTAATTAGGTCCAAAGCATTATTGGTCGATGGACCTTTCCTAAAATCACATCGGGATGTACTGCATGAGGTTATTTTGTTCAAAAACTTACTTGTTCACCCGAAAATCTAAATTAATTTACCAACGACTGGGATAATTGAAATTTGACAGAAACTCCCTGGTTTGTTATTGGGACTTACACAACAGACATACCCGAGAAATCTTCAGTTGGGAAATTTACACTCTTGTAAAAGCTCAACGGTGTGCAAAACGAATATGTAAAATATAACATTTACTATTGAAAGATTGCTTATTATTATTACAATGGGTTGAATCGTTACCTCTATCTCTCGGAGGTGTGTCTTCTCTTTCCTTCCTGCTTGGAGAATGGTTTGGACTGGCAGGAATGTTAGGAGGCCAATGAGGAGATGGCTGGAGCTTCTGTGGTCTACTGTAGAATTCCTGGAATACAACAACAGTTAATTTATGTGTAAATGACTAAAATATCTGTCACACAGAGTCAAATCAAGATTGGGGATTATAGAAAACTGTGTATGTTTTTAGACTTTTAATCTTCTGGTACAAAAATATCACTAATGTTCAATTATACAGTGAAATTTGTATCCCATAACTAGTGATATGTCTGACTGATGGGAAATATATGCAATAAGCCTTGAAACAACAAAAAAATTAGTTAATATTTATACCTTAACATTAAACATTCATCTAGGCTAAGTACAGTAGACTCCCTCTTATCCGGACTCCTCGGGACTGAGGCCAGTCCAGATAACGGGTTTTCCGGTTAAACTGACGTCCCCAAAAACTCGTTAAAACATACTTTTTACTGTGATATTCGACTGAAATTTAGGAGAGCATATTTAGACACCTAATCCTCACTGTACTGGCCTCAAATCTTTACTTTCCCACAAGAACATTCGTTTCAGTACTGCCTACTTCCTGTCGATCTAGTCCGGTTAAACCAAAATGCTGATAAAAATTGTCCGGTTAAAGAGATGTCATTTCTGCCGAGTGTAGTCTGCTTAAACCGATGTCCGGTTAAAACGTGTTCGGATAAGAGGAAGTCTACTGTAATGTTTTAGCATGTTTTGTATGGTTCTGCCAATACAGTGTTAGGTATAGGTATCTATAACAAATTTTAGTGTGTAAACAAAAATGAACATAATCCATGACAAATTTTTTTTAATCTGCTGCAATTGCAAAGATTTCATTATTTTCACCCACGATCAAAGACAATTTTTAATTTCTGTAATGATATTGAAGACATCAACATCCTATCATGCAAACACAACCAAATTTAGAGCATCTGACGCGGTCACAAAGACATCATCAAACGGAAAAAATAAAAAAGTATAGGTTATACTGCAGTCTTTAAAGACATCATCATTGTCTTCTGCAATCACAGGAAAAACATCTTCCGCAATCATGTGCATATCAGCACCGTCACCTGCGATCACCTTAAAATCTTGTACGTTCCTCGAAATCCTGAAGACTTTGCAATTGTGTCATCATCTCAAAATTATCGTGCAACAACCAAAAAGCCAAAACCAACATTTTCTATCCATTTAAGGTTTAGTTTTTTTTTTTTTTTTTTTTGCTAAAATCTGTCACACCAGCAATGGACTTTAAAATCTGGCAGGTTCAACCTCACGGCAGCTGTTCAGTTTCAGGATACTACCAAAATTGTTATAGGATACACAGAGCAATTTAGTTTCAAGCCATGAAACACTTGTTAACATATCCAATTGACCAATTCAAACAATATCCCAGCAATACAATAGGCAAAGTTACCTTGATGCCAGGCGGGGACGTGGGGGCCTCTTGTGGCCATAGAGGTGCTGCTAGGAACTCCCTCTTCTGCTCGCAACTCTTGCGTATCCTACTGATGATCACCGAGTCATCACTGCTCAGGTCTCCCACACTGCCGTCTTGGCTGCTCGAGTCACGACGGCACATCAGTCCTGCCAACATAGATTACAGTACAGTCTGAAAAATGACTTTGTTGAGACGAGAATAAACAATGGATACTGAAGTAGACATCTGATTTATATGCAAATATGAACATAGTTGAATAAGCCGCACATAGAGTTCACTACAGTCTACTTAATTGGTGTCTAGGGCAAGTGTAACACCACCACACTCGCCATCATCTACTACAACGCTCGCAATAGAGGAAGACCTTGTGTTTTTAAATGAAATGCTTTTAAGTGAGGTGTTATTCATTTATGAAGATTGTTTGTAGCCTTCAGTCACTCGCCTTTATTTTTGTCTAGTGATGTCCAGGATTCGTCAAACACATACATACATCACACGCAATCATCCTTGGAATCAATGTCCAACGTTTCACAAAACCCAAAAAACATCCCGCTTCCTCCTGGTAGCAAAAAACTGCAACATACTAGGGCTGAAAGGGAACGGTCGTCCCGTAAGCGAGATTCCTCTGGACCTTACTTCTCTGTGGTATTTTGTAATCAGTATTTAAACATCCTTGTCTTTACTGGAAGGTATATGTATATGTTTACCTGCGTCCAGACTAAGTCTACAGCCCGCAGTGTTGGTAGAGTCGCTGTCATTGGCTGGTACTGGAGGTACGCGCCGTTGTGTTGCTCCTCCCCACACCATGCCTGGCTCCAGGTCCAAGTTTGACTCAGGCCTATGAGCGGTCTCGTTGAAATACTGCAAACATGTCATATTGTTATTAAAGCAACCACAACTAAACAAACTATATGGATGTAGTTTGGTTTTGTTTACTATTCCCAAAAGGTCGGAAGAGTTGCGGAGAGCAAGTGGTGATTTGTTTAGCTTGTTTTTCATATTTTAATACTTAACTCATATAATACATGAGGATGAAACCTAGTTAACAAACAAAACCTTGTAGTAAACAATAACACATAATAGGTCGTATTCTTTCAAACTATAAGGCTATTAAAAATAAATAGGACAAGCAAAGTGACAAGAAAATAATTGCAAGGTTAAAGGAAATTAGACGAGTTACATGTTGAAACAGCACCTGTTGACGGTGATAAAAACTTTATAGGGTTATTGACACGGATTAGCTGAAGGAGTACAACCTAATATAAACAGCTAAATCTTTCAAAAATAGGTAAGCTAGAGATTAATTATAATTCTGTTTAAAACTAACACTTATGTTTCATTTAACAAATAAGAACAAATCCGAGATTTGATTGAGGTTTGTAATGAGAACTTAAATTAATGAACCATTAGTTTTCTACGACACCATACAATAGTAAGGCGTATAATGAACACACAAATCTTTACATGACATTTGGATATATTTAGCTCCAAAAATAATATTAATCGATTTTAAAACTTAATTAGGGTTTCATTAAAACATAAAATTAAAAAAAAATCTTAAAACCTAGCTTAAATCAACAAATACATAAGTTAACACAACACAATAGCGGTCTATACCTTATTTCACAACAGTGTAAAAATGTAAACCAAGTAAGCGAGTTGCGAAGTTACCGATCAGTCAGACGTCTGTTTGGACCTCGGCCAGCCTTACACGTCCGAACACGCATAAAACCTATTTATACATCAGCAAACATCGATGGGTGGTGTTACGTTAATCGCCAAACTACGGGGATCAGTGTCCGGCTGTTAACATTAGCAATGATTGTTTATGAGGTTGGAGCCAGTGCTGCCAAAACGATAAATAATATTTCATTTCGCGCCATCTGGCCAGTGTTGACAAATGGTACACTGCAGTCCAGTTCTGCCACATGGCCCGGTGGCGAGACCGACTTTCCGCTGAATTATGTCTGTTTATGTTGTTGTTCAAATATGTATAATGGTCCCGGGAATCTCTTTGTTTACTTTGCTTCTACTTTGTTACAAATAAATAAGAAACTCAGAAATTCAAAAGAGACTCACAAGAACTTAACAAAATATCAACGTGACAATAATTTAAAATTGTTGACTGTAATTAACATGATGCAGTAATGGTCAAAAGCTATTTATATTGTTCAATAATAAACAACAAAATATAAAATTACAATTTAGCAAAAACATCGATATTATCATTTTTGTCAAAAACTAAGATGGGGATTTTAATAGGGCGTATTAAAAGTCGCAAATACGAATGAAGGAAGTATGTGGCTTTATTACTGACTAAGATCAGCTGTTGCATTAGTCAGTGTCAATTATTAAAAGTTATAAGAGTTTATCTACTTTCGATCCATCAAAAAGCTACTGACTTTTCTCGGAGATTGAGCCAGAGACCTGATTATTAAGCTCACTATGTTGTATTGATCATCATTCTGAACAATTTAATTGGGTTGGTGAGTATTTCAAAATTACATCAGTTTGTAGCACAAAATATTTAAACGAGAAGAAGTAACATGACCTCTTTCAACATCAAGATACATTAACATGTCGCAAAAATTATAGGCCTAAACTGATTTCAAGGGTAACTCCTGATGATTCAGTACATTCTAATTGAGATTCCCTATAAACTGCATGGCAACAGGTTTCTCTCTAAGATGCAATGTAAGTAACGCATCCCAATCAGACGAATGAGGCAATGAACAGAGAAAGGTGTGACATCCAATAAACCGATGAGAAAGTGATGATGCTGAGAAAGTAGATATGCTAATATCCGATCATCTGACTGTGTAACAACAAACCTTGTAGGGAAAGTGCAACAGACGCAAACTTATGTGTCGGCAAAAATACAAATGAGTAAAATGGTTTTTGGGAGGAAAAAGCACTTAGCTTAGAAATACACTGAAGAAGAAGAAAAGAAGAAGAAGCCTACTCTGGGAGTGAATATCAAGTTTATTGTGTTGTGGACTTATGGGTGATTTCAACTGCTCTGAACTCTTTTCTCAGGTAAGTTAGTCAAGGCAGCATTGGTAAACAAGAGGTTATATGGTTTGTTAGGGGCACAAGAGAGAAAGATTTCCCTGCGATGAAGGGGGGAGTGGGGGTAATTATCTCTCGGGCCAATAGCGAGTCACATAGTATCCGGGCTGAAGTTAGTTGTATATCCAATCTTTCATCCTTAATTTAACAAAGTAAAATACAAACTTAAAAACATTTCATGGCAAATTATAATTTTTTTGGCACATACAAACTAGATTTGTATATTTATCTCCAGTTTTATGTAGACCATATTTCTTATACTTTCAATGGATAATGTCAATAGCCTAAAACAAAATAGGCTATGCTAGTAATGGTATACAAAACTTTTTTTGTTTGGACGGGATTTAAATCATACAAAATACTGGAAACGCTATTAAATTTCAGTGATAAGTATAACAGTTTTTTATAGGAATAACAAATAAAAGTATCAACAAAACGGCTACAAATCCTGTCCTTTAAACGACATCTGAGTACCTGACCACACAAGCAGAAGCGGGATTATTTACAAGTTTTCTTCGGCCTGTCCTTTCCCTGCGTCTATATTTGGTCAGACAGAACTGCAGGTTTGCGTTTACGACTGCACAACTTTATGGCCATTTCTAATCTACATTTTGAAAGTTGTCAGTTGTGTTTCTAAGCTCCCCGGAGACTTGTAAGGAGATTAAAATAATTGCATGTTTGTTTAAGGTTGTCTTTAAAAGCTTCTGCGAGTACGGTCTAGAAATGTACGTGTCCTCGCTCCCAGGCCCTGAACTACAAAAGGGCAGATTTGATGCTTCAATTACCGAGGTTATGTTGATAATTATGTTTGCGGGAGCTCTGTAGAGGCATTCAAGGCCGTCAAATTACTATTATATGATGTCGTTAATATGATAAGATATCCAGCCATTTGCTTGCTTATTAAAAACTGACAATTACTGGGTCAGGAAGGCGCCACGGAATTTTAGACTTTAAATATTGCTTGCCTGGTAGTCAGTTTAAAGTGTAGACCCATAACTATACTACACTATTGTGATTTTTCATTTCACGTGATTAAAAAGTAGTTAACAACAATATTAATGATGTTCAACAACATAAAGGAACATAAAGGAACCAATATACACATTTAAGTCAGTATATGTACCTATATGAAAAACTATTAGATGTTTAACAAAGGAATTATGAATTTGTGAGAAAAGTGAATGTTATAAATTAATTCAATACTGCAAGAAATCTTTAATTTTGAAAAGTCTAAGTTGTAGTTCAAATTACTGTGTTTAATTACAAAACGTACTTTTTGAAATGAGACTTTTACACACTCTCTAGGTATTGTACTTAGACTGCTTAAATTGTAATTTCCAATAGTTTGTTGTTTTAAGACAATTGTACTTTGGTAAAATTAATAAAAATTAGTAAAATCATTAGCCAACAAATCGCTTCCTTTCATGTTTCTATTCACTAACGTTTTACAATATATAAAACTTAATTACAAAATGCAAACTGTTGTTAGGATCTTTCTTTTATGTACATTAGATTCTAGTAAAATCATAATTTCGAAATTACAAAATTTATTAATCTGTTAAAAGTAAAAACACATAAAAACTAATTAGTGTATTACTTAAAAACTTGGTCTTCAGCATTCCCCCACGTCACAGACATAAAATTATTGGGCTCTAGTGGTCTCAATACTAGAGCAATACTATCAATACTAGCAACAGGCAGTACTAGCACTGTCATTATTAGTGCCTAACAACTGCTCCAATGATAGCTTTCTGTAACAAGGCCTGAACGTCAGCGTCTAGTTATCATTTTATGTCTGTAACATGGTCAAACCTTGATCACCAAGTTTGTAGTGTTAGTGTTAGTGACCGTAAAAGCCATAGTTTCTACGTCACATAAAAACAGTACAATTTAATGTACCAGTAATCTTTTCCATATAAATAAACAAACTTTAAAGGCTGGGTTTTGGATGCCAATGATAATTGGTCCTGTGTCTCTTACCTCCTGATTCATAAATATAGAATATAAAAAAGATACATGGAATAATTGAGTTTACAGGTTTGTTCAAATTAATCACTGATCCTATTTTAAAATAAATATTTTTCATGCATATCCGAGTTACGACTCACCAATTGCAGGATATCCAGCTGCTGAGGAACCACCAGCAGATGCAGGGAAGGCCCACTGTTGTGTATCCTATGTACCACACTGGCGTACGAGTGACCACCGATGTTCTCTCCGTTGACACTGACCACGCGGTCGCCTGTACGCAAACCTGCGCGATCTGCAGCTCCTCCGGGCTTGACGCTCCTCACGAAGATGGTGTCCATCGGCTCATCCAGTGCGCCAGGACGCAGCCCCAGCCGTCGGTCTCCAGCCAGAACCTGCACACCACGGCAAAGTTTGACAATAAGTCTTTAGAAAGTTTACGTCTGAGTATACATCGTGAATGGTGAGTACAACTGAAATTTGATTGTATTGTTGCACTAAACTAAATAACAAAGTATTTAAATAACAAAGTATGTGAAAAGGATTTTTTTTATCATTACAGGCTTACTTGTATGAGAAAGTCAACTCCAGCAGGAAAAAACACAAAATAGATTACACTATACACAAAAGTTAAGCCACTGACAGAATGTTTAACCAAGAATTTGATTTCTTCAGGTCCAATCTATTTTTATCCTACTCTTCCTTAAAAAATATGCTATCGGTGACAGTGAAAAATTCTAACTTTTGTATAGTTTAATTTACTTTTACCCAACTCTTTCTGGTTCAGATAAGCCTGCTATCCTAAAAAATCCTTAAAACCTAAGCCCTTTCTCAAGATTACATTCTTAAAGTAAATTTAACATTCATCACTCTACGAATAATTACAAATAACAACCAAGCAAAGTTAAAAGTACCTACTCAACAATCCTACACACAGCCTACCAATTCCACAATGGCGATCACAATCACAAAAGGTAAAAACTAATCACCGTTTGACAAGGTTCCACTGTAATCAGCCCACTGCCCAGCCCAATCCGTTGCTCTGATATCTCTAATTGTGTACAATTAAACCATTCAGCCTGTCAAGCTGCCTATCACATCTCCTGCTCTGATTTAGGTTAATCTACGGTTCAGTTTTGGTAGCGTATCGGATGACTTTCTGGTCAACATTCAGTTTTGAGAGGTCCAGTGTTACACAACAGTGAATAATGTTTGACAGTGTTCCTGTTGTTGGTTTTGATTTTTCGCAATAATCTTTCAGTATCAAGTTTTTCATACTCGTAATTTAAAAAAAATTTGAAGCTGTCAATTGGTCACGGTTTGAAAAATATTTGAAACATGCATTTGCCAATCTTGATTTTGCAACTCCCAAAATGTGCTTGCACCACTACCTACTATCCCCAAGACCCAAAGACAAAAACTAATTAGCATTTTAAGTAAAAGAAATGCAGTTTTGATAAGACTTGTAAAGGAAAAATGTTTAAAGATGCTGATGAGGAATGATATCAATGGTTATATTTAGTCTCATGGTGAAGATCTGTTAACCAGCACTACCTGGGTTATATTCTTGTGACTGTTTACGCCTGGCATCTGCTCTATTTCTCCGATTCCCAATAACACTGCTTTTATCCAAGTTTGTTGATAGTTCATTTCTGAGTTAACAACCAATCTTAGTCATCCCCTTGGCGCCACACCCTAAAATTGTTTTATGGTGTACTATTGCCAGGCGTCACACCCAAAAATTGTTCTGTGGTATATAAAAAGAAAATGTAACCAGTTCTAGTTTAAATCTGATAGTGAATACAGTAGAACCCCTGTTAACCGAATTCGGGTTAACCGAAACCCGGCTTAACCAAAACCCGGGTTAACAGAAATGGTTCCATAAAATAATACAGGGCTGTAAAATGGTTTAGTAACTTCAGTTGTTTAGTTTAAAGTATTTTTTAACCCATTGTAACATTTTTGTAGCTGAAATAAAACACTGAATTATATATACATTGTCGAAAATTAGCTTTTCCTACAAACCATGGTAATACATCGCCAATTTTATCATATTATAGGTTAACCAAAAAATTGGTTATCCGAAACCGGCTTTCCCCCTTTTATTTCGGTTAACCGGGGTTCTAATGTATAGCTGAAGAAAATAGGGGTTTCCCTTTAAGGGGAGGGGGGGGAGCTCCCCTTACTAAATTCTTATTTAGTAAATTATTTTTGACTAGATGATAATACTAGTACTAATACTTCTTACAAAATAAAAAGTGGTCGCTGTAAAAACAAAATAAGTGACTAAATGAAATAAACTAGAAAATATTGAGTCAAAACTCTATTCTTCTCTTGGTGAAAGGTATTCAATATTGCATCAGTGCACACTGTACCGTCGCACATATTATGCAGACCAGTAACCAGACCACATTGTACTGGTATGAGGCTGTAGATGACTCAGTCCAGGTATATTTAGCTTTACAACAACACTGTAATGCAGCCTAGACCTAACAACAGACATCTGGTGAGTTTCGCACCAACTGATAAACTTGGCTCACAAGTCCAGCTAACATTGCGGTAACACTCTGTTCAACTGCTAAAAACTTGTTAAAACTGATGATAAAAACTGTGTTGTTCCATTATATTTATTTGTGTTTCATATGTCCAGTAGAGTTAAAACAAACTAACACTGATTTTTCTACCAGCGATGTGCATTAACTTTTTTTAAACTGGATTATTTTTACTAGCTATCTTAGAAATTACTACATTAAAATTTTCCAAGTCCAAAACACTCGCAGCAAGGCCGATGTGTAAACACAGGGGTCGTGTAAAAACAGCTCCAAGACGTCAACTTTAATTATTAACTCAATATTTTAGTGCAATATCAATTACGTAGTCTATTAGGCTTGATTTTGAGCAAAATATGATTTTTTAGCCATTGGAGAAAAATGATTAAATAAACAACAACTGCATGTCTGATAAAGAAGGTAAGTAAAACATAGTTTTCTTATCGATCAAAAGGTAAAAAGTTTGAATGGAAATTAATAAGCAATATTCAAATCAACTGAGTTCAACCAAATTGTAAAAGTTTCCAAGACATTTTATCGAATGGTCAATGGGTTCTATTTAACCAAACAACGAGGAAAAGGCACGCAGAAGTAAGGTACAGAGGAAATATGCTTATGGGACAACCGTGCACTTTTAGCTCTAGTATGTTGTGCCAGAAATATACGTAATTGTGAAAAAGCAAGGAAGAGCCCCCGATGGTGAGCACTGGGCGAAAATCCTATCGCACAGGTCACAAGGTCTTCCTCCACTGTGAGCGTTGTAGTACATGATATCGAGGAGGACAGTATTGGACTTTGCTCAAGACACCAGCGACTAATGCTTAGACACCACTTAAGTGTACCATTGAGTCTCTCCTCTATAACTGACTTCTCTAGGCATAGGCAAAATTAAATATTCTCCAAAAATTAATCATCCAGATCGTCTTTTATGACAGCTGATAGCTGGGATGATCCACATCATCACACAGCCAGATTACTAGGAAGTCAGATGCAATTTATGTTGTAGCCAGTTAGTCGTTGGAAACAATTAACTGTGTTGTAGAGGTTGGAGAACAAAAGAGTGATCCTATCATATGATTAGTTCCTGTCTGTGAACACACACTGCATTGTGTGTACCACTAGAGAGCTATCAGATGTGATGGCAGTGTGTAAAAACAAAAACATTCACTAGATTAACCTATAAACACCTAGGTCGTTAATGACTCGGTACTATTCAAGAAGGGTGGACAAACTTTTCTCAGATGAAACTTTTTTAAGACTATGCAAATTACATTTCTTTCAGGTGGTTGATTATTTTCGCATCACTGATTTTTATTTATTTATTTTCGACAGTATAGCCGATTTTAACAGGAATAAACAACACTGTATTATGTAAGCGTTAATGTATTTAGAACTACAGCTTACAAAAAATGTTGTTACAATAGAAAAATCTTTAGATCAAAATTGTACTGCCTGAACATACAAGATAAAAGTAGAAAATATGACAAAAAACAACAATATACATAAACTTATAACTAGAAGCTGACATTTTGGGTGTTAAAGATAGCCATCATCGGAGCAGGTGTCAGTCACTATTCCTGGAACTCATTTCAATTACTTCGGGAGTAGTAGCTCTCTGCAAATGGCATAATTTCTCTACATAATGGCTTTCTGCAACGAGATAGAAAACACGTCAGCTCCTGGTTGTAAGTTTATGTTTGCGATGCGATCGAGCGCTGAAGACCGGGTTTGTGATAGATAACAATAGTTTAAACTGTAATTGAATGAATTTAAGTTAAACCTCTGATTGACATACCCCAATTTGGTGCTCTGAAAGTACAGCAGTTGTGTCATCATTAAACCGTTTGGGCTGTGAGTTTGCAAACGACTGTGTTAACTGCCTAAACTACTCTGTGGATAACCTATAGACCTCACCACGACAATACCTATAGCGTATGCATCTCTCAAGAGTTTAACCCACTAACAGTTGGTGTGTTTACTCACCGTGTATGACTCTGGAGGGTAGACGATGAAGTGACGAAGCGTGAACCCAAAGCCTCCATGATCCCTTCGCAGCAGCAGACTCCTCGGACCACTCGGCCAACCCTGCAACATTACACATAGACATGTAAACTTCAATAATCACCAGAGTTATAAATCAGTTTATTTCATGAGAAAATCAAACACCTTAAGTAATTTTTCTAAATGATGTGAAAATACATTATGCTTTTTGACTACTCAGTGTTGGTCTAACCATTGACTTCTGGATACTAAAGTCAACAACCTATAGCTGTCCCATACTTTTTATTAAAACAGAATTTATTTGTACATGCTTGGAAACTGCTAAATCTACATATATAATATGTGAAGCCGTTTTTTGTTAACGCAACTCCTCCCTTATTTGTGGACCAATTTCAACGTTTAAGGTGTCAAAAGATTCGTCTGAATATGTAGTTTTGCAATAAGGTTTCAGAATTCTCCTTAGACCGATTCTTCGATATTTTAGAATTTAAGAAAGTGTATAAATCCACCGACATAGGTTTTAAACCTAAGGTGGTTATTGTTTATTTTTTCTTGTGTAAATGTATTTTTGTGTTTGTTTGTTGTATGGAAAAAACAATAAAGATAAATAAAAATAAAAATAAATAAAATTGGTCTAGTAGTATCAAAAGGCTGCGTCATAAGTTTTGAAATAGTTTTTTAAAAATAAGATAGCATATAATTTATGATTGGGTGTAGATTCTTTACAACTTAAAAACTTAATTGAAACTCGTTGACCTCTTATGTAATTGTATTACATGCTAAACCATGCTTCAATTTTAGTTTTACAACTTACATCCTGCCAAACCTAAAATTATCCCGTTTATTGTCACATGGTTCGTTCTCGTAACAAAACTGAATCACTGAGACAGTAAATTAAATGGATTAGGAAATTGGTTCAGCCTAATATACTTCTTACAAAGCCAGTGAATGAAGTGCCATTGTTGAGTTGGAAATAAACTCGACTAAACACAATAACTGGAACAATCGCTTCTGCTTTATAGTCACATTAGTGAATTTAAGTAACAAGCCAACAATACTACAAAACTGATTAACCTTAATAGTTTTTAGCTACACTACTGTGAAATAACCTGTTTTCGTTACATGTTTATCTCCTGTAAAAATGCATCATTACATTGATTGGGAAAAAACATGTGATTGGAATTTCTTCCATTTGTTTTGATTTTCTGTTTATATTTTGTTGTTATTTTGTCCCCAGCATGGTAACCCATAAGACCCATGTTAATTAAAAAAATAAATAAATTCATTTTTTGTGCTTGTTTTTGAGCCTATTTTAATTTATAAAAGGATTCTGCATATCTACAGGAAAATATCTTTCTAACAGTATGTGTAGATTTTCCCTGCGATGCACACGAGCTGAGAAAAAAGGTTGTAAAGAAACATGCTTGCCTATTAATATATAGATACTGTAGATAGATTATTCATAAGGCCATTGTTAAATTTGAAAATTTTCAAATGAGTTGTGTAGCGAAATAAAAATTTTCCTGAGGTAGTGCAGTGCCTGTCGTCAATCAGGGCTACAGATATACAATCTAATGTGTATATCTGTAGCCCTGGTCGTCAATCACGTTTTAGGGCTACATATATGCTAGGTCCCTAATTCCGAAATTTTGTCAAAATCCTTCCGCTGGATTTCGATATATATATTACAAACAGACAGATAAACAGACATAGCTCGTACTAGAGTATGGATTATTTATGTAGTGTTTCTTCTCTTATAGTGTGTGTACTAAATTTCCCTTTTCAACAATGTTATAAGTTAAAATGCATTTCAGTTGAACAGCACAGTTTAAAATTTACAAACAACAGCTTGCTTTAAAAATAATGGTGTGTTTTGACTATAGATTTAATTAATGCTGACCATATCTTTAATCTACACGTTTTGATCAGTGATTCGGAGGCTTAACTCAAACAAAATGACCATATCTATAAGTAAACATATCAATTGAAGAACTAATCCCATTAAATTCACAGAGGGAACTGGGAGTAGTCAGTTCATAGGTCAATTACTAATTAGCTATGGTTAATTTGGCCATTTCTCATTCTTGCATCTTGTTTCTACCAGATACTTCTATCTGCATTTTCATCCAAGATTCAACCAGAAATGACTAAACCATAGTGGTTTACGTTAACAATTTTAATATTTAAGTATGCGTTAAAAAAATGTAAGTCCATCCGTCACTTTTTTGGGGTTTTTAATTGAACATAGCTTGTTTAATGTATAAGAGCAATACAAGCACTGTTATGTTCCATATATAATATCTGAAAGTATCAACTAAAATCTGTAAAGACTAAGTAACTAACCAAAGTTACGATGAATCGAGATAATGGTTTAAATGCAAATGTTCGAAATCTGACCAACTTACAAGACAGAATCTATATTCATAACGTAAAAGAAATTTTTCAACAAAATTGTTTCTCCTACATTTTTAATAGCCGAGGGTAAATATTTAAAGGTTTTGGGACTAAAGATAACCTCATGATAAACTACAAAATCTGTTAAAATAACTACTCAGCTGTGTAAAAGAAAAGACCTAAATTAATTTAAAAAATCACTTACAGTCAATTATAAAGTTTTTATTACAGCACAAACGATATTTTTTTCACTTTTTCGTCAGATCCGCACAGCGCACACTAAGTTCATCACCAATAACAGACCCACAACAAGCGCGCAAACACAATAAAAACTATGAAAACACAATGCAAACAGAAGACGAAACAAACCCACTTCACATAAAGTAATTGTTGCCGCGGACGTCGAGTACAGTAGTGAACGGCATCGGTCAGTCGGGGCACGAGGCGCGCTAAAAATACACCTGGCGACGTCATCCCAATCATCATCATCGTCATCAACGTCATCGTCGTCGTCTTCATCATAATCATCTCCGTCGACGTCATAATCGCCATCATCTTCCTCGTCACCATCGTCATCAACGTCATCGTCGTCGCTGTAGTCATAATAATCATAGCATAAACATCTCCGTTGACGCCATCATCTTCTTCGTCGTCGTCATCATCGTCATCTTCGTCGTCATCATCACCATCATCTCCATCATCGTTATCATCTTCGTATCGTCGTCCTCGTCATTATCGTAGTCGTCGTCATCATTGGGGTTTCACCATCTTGGTAATCGTCGTTATCATTACATCAACGCAGTCACCTTCAAATCATCGTCATACTACTTCGGCATTATCATCTTCGTCTTCATCCAGTGACAGTGACGGTGACAGAACCGTAGTCCGTTACATCCATGTTCCGTATCCACGATGTGGCAGCAATATCTAAACAGTTCAATTCGGTCTATCAATTTTGAGGTGGTTAAAGTAGCTAGTTTATTTCGCTGGTTACTAAAATTATAGATTACCTATTGTATTCACTCTAGTACGGTGAAATAGTTAGTCACGGTGTAGCATATAAGGTGTAAAGTTTGGCGTGTAAGGTGTAATGTAAGGTGTAAGGTGTTCAGTAGCGGTGAAACTGTCGTATCGGGCAATCATGTTGATGTTATGACCTCTAGAGAAAGCTGTGAAATGAGAGTCATAGTCATAGTCGTACCTGTAGTCACCTGAACTGTGCAACGCTTCCAAGACTCACAGGGACAAAACATTGAGCAACATTCGAACGTAAATAGTTGAGTTGATGAACATTAAACATAGAATCAACAAAGCATAAATACTTGAACTACGACGAAATGGACCTACCGGATAGTGAATGGTCGGAGTTGCATGATAACAACAATCACAACAAATTGGGCCTGCCTGGTCCACTACACATTGCGCCACACCACGCCTCACAGACTATCGGATTTCTCCAATTGGACGGAAGTGTGGCTGAATTACTTCCAGAAACGCTACAAGCAATTTACGCGGTTTCTACGTTTCTACCAACATAAAATATCTAGCCTTTCCAATCTAGTGAAAACCTTACATATTCCCCAAGGTTTTTTAGTTTCCATAGTGTAAATTTTCCTAGTGATAGTTCAATATACTAATAGTTTCGTGTCAGCGTATTTTCCATGTACGGAATAAGCTATTGCCGTAGGTCTCATAAGAACTAAACAGACCCAGGACCGATTTACTTTTACGTTTTGAGGTCGAAAGAAACCAAAAATCGGGAACTATTCCCACCGACCATTTATTGGGAGTTTGGGAAAGGGGGTATTAAATTATGGGGGGGATATATGCATAACAACTGGGGTTTCGCAATTTTATACACCAAAACATGACTATCGCTTTTTCTTTCGAAGCAATTTTGTAGAGCCTAAAAAATATTGAATGTATTTTTTTAGAAAACAAAACGAAGTTTTAGCAAGGTATATGCGTAAGATGTAGGTTCAATTTCCTTGTTTTGGATATAGATTATATTTTGATATAATTCTGCAATTTATTAAGCAATTTACTAACAATTTTAAAAATTTACTAAGCTAGGATTAGGATGTCATTAAAAACGCACGTTATCACTTTAGCAACATATTAGTTTAACCTCATGTTATTTAGGCCTAAATCGAGAATGATTCTGACATAAAGGAAAACATAAGTAAAATCCAATACGGAAATTTGGTTATAATCTGTAGGATTGCACTGGGGCATTTTAGTACAATTTTGGACACTTTCTGTCTGCAAGCCAGTCAGATGCTCCTGATAACATCAGCGGCAATCGCAGCTGCCAGACCTGAGTGACGCACTTCGCCACTTCGCGGTAACCGTCGTGTCGCCCAGTTTGGTCAAACCTCTGCGGTCACCGGTAACTCGAAACCGCGCGGTTTTTGTCACAAACGATACTATACTCTCGGCCAATATAATTAAACAGACGACATTGCAGACTTCCCCAGCTGGTCAGGTGTGATTGCAGTAAAATTAGAAATTGGAACGAAACTGACGAACAAAATTATTGGAACAGCAACCGCTAGATCTATCTGTAAATATTTTGCGTCGTTTTTTTTTCGTTTGGAGTCACATGATTTTTGTTACTTTCTACCCCTGTTGCAGGAAAAATTGTTTTCGTCAAAATTTTCTAGTTAGAGTTTTGGGTCCATTAAACACAAAAAAACCCGCTTACCCCATTAACAAGTACAGTGTTAGCAAAACGGGAGTGCCGATGGAGACCTGTAGGGGTGGGGATTGCCCAACTCCGCGCAGTGGTCAAATTTAATCCGAGGAAAAGTTTTATGGCCCCCGAAGGGTTCAGCCCAACTCCGCGCGGTGGTCACTTTTAGGGCCGATTCCAACTCCGCGCGGTGGCCACTTGTAATATTAAGGTTAGGTACCCGTCAATTACAGACCCATCAACAAGTGTTTGAGACAGGGTAAAAGTGTGAAATGTTAATAGTTAAGTGTAAAATAAATGAATTTGACAATTTAATCAAAATATGTTTCTTTTACAGGAATTTACAACAGTTTACTTATTCGCCATAAGAATAACATGAGAATTTAAAAATAAGAATTCTTTGGCATTTTTTCTGTAACTATTATGGCGCTTTTACGCTTCGATATACTGAATTATTTGTTTTTAAGCTTTACAAAGTGGTTTCAAAAGAAATTTCAAACCGTTATACTTTCATAATATATACATAAGCCCCCGTTCACATGGTTCAATCGTGCTGGTTTGTGAACTCGTTCGAATAAACGGTTTACACGTTCACACCAAATTTAATCAAAATCAGATCATTTTGCTCGAGTTATCGTGCTAACAGACTTACATATATCCACATAAAATATATATACCGGTATATATATATATGAATTTGAACGGATGGTGTTTTCGGCCTTTGGGAAATAAAAACGAAAAATTTAATCAGTGAGTCCAGGTCTTACCATGAGACCTACGGTAATAGCCTATTCCCTATACAGGGTGATTGATATAAGTGTGCCAGCCGTTTTATTCGAAAACCATAAGAGATATCAAAAAAACTAAAAGGTAAGTGCCTTGGATGTTTTATTTAAAAAATTATAGTCAAGCCAAGAAAAATATTTTAGCCACCATTTTTCCAATATGGCCGCCAACTTTGATTTTTCTTATGGAACACCCTGTATTTCATGATGTATTCTGGTAGAAAATGTAATTTTAAGACGATTTTATTCTTGTAATTATTTTCATAAACCTAACCGTTTCAAAGATAATAATGGTTTAAGTTGTGAAATTTTGAATGGTTTTAGAATAAAACAGCTGGCATGCTTGCTTAGGCCTTTATCGAAACTCTTTCTCATGCAAAAATTTCAAAACTTAACCATTATTATCTTTGAAACGGTTAGGTTTATGAAAAAAAATTACAAGAATAAAATCGTCTTAAAATTACATTTTCTACCAGAATACATCATAAAATACAGGGTGTTCCATAAGAAAAATCAAAGTTGGCGGCCATATTGAAAAAATGGTGGCTAAAATAATTTTTTTGACTTGACTACCATTTTTTTAATAAAAAATCCAAGGCACTTACCATTTAACTTTTTTTTGATATCTCTTATAGTTTTCGAATAAAACGGCTGGCACACTTATATCAATCACCCTGTAAATGGGAAATCCGCTAAAACGTTGGCCTGGGTCTGGATTCAATGAAAACCCTCTTCATAGACGTAAAATTTGCCAATTTTAATAAGATGTACCTAAAAGAAATATGCTCGTAAACCAATTTCAGCCAATTTTTTCCCCAATTTGAGGTGTATAGCTAACTGTTTTATGAAACAGAGATTACAGCCAATTTGTTGAAGCAATCTGTGGTTGTTTACAAGACTAACATTTTTGAATTTGGTACTCAAGTTTATCAGTAAGCTCATAAACCCAGTGCTAATGTGAATGATTGAGTATTGTAGACTTTGGAACATATAAATTTACAGTCACTCTTTCTCACGGGCTTTTTAAAACTTCTTATATTAGTGGTTTTTAAGCTTCGTCTCCTGTTTTGGGTAGGCATATACCTTTTTACTTTCCCTTTCTTATAAATGATTAAAATATATCATAATTTCAAACTTAGAGCACAAACTCTCATCCGTCAGGGCTGTGAGAGCCAAAATTGACCACTGCGCGGAGTTGGGCATGTGCCGCGAGGGACCCGAAGTGACCACTGCGCGGAGTTGGGCAGTCGGTTTTGACAGATTTCTGACCACCGCGCGGAGTTGGGGTAAGCCCGTAGGGGTGCGTGCGTGTGAAGGGACTTGATCTGGTCTCCATCGGCACTCTCGTTTTGCTAACACTATAACGAAGACCAATCAGGGGAAACATTCATGTTAAAGCCAAATTTGGTACATTTCTTGTGGAAGGGCCTTCAAACAACATAAAAGTACGGTGGGGTTGGAACTAAGGGGGGGGAGGGGGCTCTTGTCTTCGTTTCTAATTATAAGGGGAATGTTTATTTTGTAAGATTAATAAGGGTAATTCTTAGACGAAAGTATATACTGTATGTCATTTGGTGATACCGTTTATAATAGAATGTTATGCATTCTCCGGCGCCACCAGTGGTCATATCTGTGCACGTGTTTGGAGAAGATACGCTTCTCAAACATTGTCATCTACACGAGCCAAGTCCACCACAACCACAGTCGTATCCGGGTACCAACACAACAATAATGCTCCACATTTCGTAATTGGATTATTCTTACAACTTATTCAATGTACTGTACATGGCCGTCAACGGAATGCTCAGGACCTACAATCACAGAATTCTTTTTAATCTGTGCTACAAACAATTTCCAATCGAAGCTTAGGTGGTATCTACTCATCGTTGATCCTTATGGGTTGTACTGTACTCGAATTTTTTATTACCTGTCGATTTCAATTTCAAGTTAACTGTTGCGCCTCATGTTTGGCTTTCTGGGAAAATATCTATGTACTTGCATCCATACACCATAATTTTGATAAGAATGTTCCCAATACTTCTCAAAACAATATGAATATACCTATAAACCGTTAAAAAATAACACGGACTCATCTTTTACGCTTATGTTACTTAACTTAAGTGTCCATTCCTTTGTAGATTACAATTTCAGATTTGCTATTTCGCTTCATATTTGGATTTTACGCAAAAATATATTCACTTGCACATATAGACCATAATAAATAATATTGACAAAATTGTTCCAACTTTTCTCAAAACAAAATGAAAATATCTTAAGAGATTCAAAAGCAACGGTAAGTTAGTACTTTAAACATTTAACACCATAAATATCACACAACAGGTCTTACAAAAAAAAAAAAAAAAAAAAAAAAAAAAAAAAAAATACTGGACTAGTCTTTACCAGGGCCCACAACCTACCTATATCCATGTGCCTATATAGGGTGGAGCCAGACGCCCGACTTGCAGCGAACTTTACAACCGCAACAGCCCATTCATCTGGGGCTTCCTCATTCCATGGGTGTCGCGGCTACTTTTTGGTCGATATCTTTATCGCACTCGCACACAATGGCCGGGAATGTGTCCCTGAGAAACCCCGAAACCCGTGCCATAAAGTAAATACACATCAACAATACACATCAACAAACCAGTCCAGAAGCGGTGCATTTAATGTTAGAAAGTTAGATATAAATCGTCGTTGTCGAACAAATTGGTTCAAACTCCGGGTAAAAAATGGGTTCCTAGTTTTCACCGACGGAAACTAACCTAAGCGTGGCGAAGTAGCAAATCGTTAGTTTAGAGGTAGTTTGGGTTGCACAACCACAACAGGTTGGGTAACGCAGTGAGGGCTTGCTGGGTGCTGAATACTGGGTACTGGTGTTACGTAATAGACAATAACGTGACCCATCTCCGGGCGGAAGTACAGCTGATATTGAGGATAATACGGTAGCAGCTCTATTGACCAGTACTTTCCCCTCCCTACGTCCAGTACCTGTACAGTTTATTGCTTTAGGGAACTTTTATTGCAGTAGCTCTAAACAGAGGAAGAGATAGGGTCACGAGAAAGCAAGTATGTATAATACAAGGGTTATAGTCTGTATGTTGGAACCTGTCTCCTGACCGGGTCTATCTGGGGACTGACCAATGGTCCGAGATTGTCTCAGGTTCCCAAATAGACGCAAGGTAAGGAGACAGGTTCCATCATACAGACTAGAAAGCTCATCTACACTAAGAATTGAAATAACTCCTGTCCAAGTAAGAAAACAGGTTTACGACACACTGCTGCCAATCAACTTTGAATAAAAATGCGTTGCTGGATCAAGTGGCTTCTTTTCTCAATAGGGCAAAAACATTCCGCTGGAATTGAGGGATCTAACCATACATTTTACAACTGTAAAATTCATCCGCTGATTTTACGAAGAAAATAGTTTGATCACCAAACATATTATCGTATGATTATTAAAATTCCTGTTTATTTATCATCTTGTTATATTGTACATTTAAATAAAAAATTCTCTCATCAGCAATATTCAGACACATTGAAATCCAAAATAAAATTTGTAATACAAATAATTTTATTACGGTATTATGTTGTTTAATACAGTACCCAAACAACAAAAAGAGATGATCATGTAGCAAAACATGGATGAAACAATTTTGTAATTTATAACAGTAACCGATTTGCGAAAGGACATTAGTCACTGAAAGTGGGTGGGATTTACTTACTTACTGTTACATAGTGGTTAAAACACTAGCAATAAGAAAATTCCATCTATTTTACCTTCGAATTAAAATTAACAACATTTACATTGAATTAATAATTTTGTTTCTTGAATGGTGTACTATAAATAAGGAATAAAAAAGCATTACACGAGCAAAAAGTATCTTTTCGACCCTTGCATAATTTTACTCGAGGTTACAAAAGCTCTAATAATCATGGAAATTGTTTTTACACACCGTGCACTGAGTCTACAACACAGAAACGTCCTTAGACTGTAGAAGGACCCAAATTCCAGTGGCATAGGACGGGACGAGTGACCCACGTTTGGCTACCAGCCAGTAACAGTAGATACAGTAGTCTGTAACACTGGCCTACATACTCACTCACTCACTCACTCACTCACTCAACACTCAACCTACACAACCGTAATGTCTACGAGACAAATTACATGTAAATGTATGACTCTGTGGTGTAAAACATGAGGTTCTCCACGAATATAAGCCGATGGAACATTGTTTATGTCTAATGTTGGGTCTAACAGTTTATCGAGTATTTCATGGGACAAAAATTGGATAACTGCGGTTTCGGAATTTAAAAATTCAATTTAAATACTCACTTAAAAATATCTAAATGTTAATCACTTCATTGATGTTATGAAATTATTATGAGGCGAAAATTAACTTACGTTTACTATTTAATACAATAATACACCAAAGCAACCCTGTAGGCTTACCGAATTTCCACATATCTGGTTGGAATTTCATTCAAATATCCCATTTAAAATTGTCAGATTTATTTTCTATATAAATTACAATAATTAATGAGTACTTCATTTGTTCCAACGGGGATGGTATTATAGCACTGTACTTATAAAATAAACAAATTCGCCAAATTTGAACAACATTCCTCCCCCGAACAAACTACAACAGTTAATTTCATCATACTTATGAATAATATGGGGATTTTAAATTTGTAGTTTTTTGTAGGTTTCTCTGCAACCATTAGTCGTATAACGTTTGAATATACAATACACCCGCCGCAGCAAACCTGCTGACTACACGAATTTCCATTTGTCTGAATTAATTTTCAATTAAATCTATTAAAATAACATTAGGTTTAACGATCGTACCTAGGGTAGCTGCTAAAAGGAAACTAATTAACTGTGTTATTTCGTTAAGTATTAATATCTTAGTAAAAATAAATAAATTTAAAATATATCCATAAACAAGCAAACTACATAACTTTACAATATTCTCTATAAGAATAACATGGGAATTTTAAATTTTCTCCGTTACCAATAACCATACAAAAACACTTTGATATACTATAGTACTTGATTTTTAAGCTCTTCGAAAAGGTTTAGAAATAAATTGGGAAATTTTGTGTTTTAGGGGCTAAAATGAGAAAACCCAATTTACCCACATAAAACCCCCCGTAAAACCATGTTTCCATGATCCGCTCATGCTGGTTCACGAACTCATTCAAGTTTATCCCACCTTCATCAAAGTCGGGCAAAAATTACTCAAGCTATCGCGTTCACGGCACATATAAAGATTCAAGGTCTAAGATTTTTTGTGTTAATTATTTCACACAACTCCTGTAGTAGCGCTAGCTCCTGATTTATTCCGACCTCGAGTACAAATTTGAGAGTACAGCATCTGTGTGAGTGAGAGTGTGCATGTGTGTGTGTGTGTCTATGTTTGTTTACCGACAAGTCCATTAATTTCTCCTCGCCCGGAGTCCAGTCTCGTTCTCCTCAGTTTACGTACTGCCGCGCCACTCAATCCATCTCTCACGTCACTCGCCCTCGCCCCTCTCGCCTAGCCACGAGCCAAGAGCCACGAGCCACTGGTTTGGTGCATAGCTCTAGAAGAAGCTGGCAGTTCCGATTTCTTATAGCATGCACTAATCTAAACTTATTTTTAGTTGTGGGTTGGGCCTAGACAGAATCTTCAAAATGTTCCAGAACATAATGTGTTATTGCATTTCATAGATGGAATGGGGAAGAAAAGATTTCCGGCCAATTTTCATGGGTCAAATGTTTTGAAACCGAAATCTAAGGAATTTTAGAAACTTTCGAAATTTTGTGGCAAAGAAGTTGAGACACTTTTTTTTATCAGGTACTTTCAACATTAGTATTGTCAAGTGTAGAAGAATTGTCTCCTTACAAAACAATGTATCTTGCTTTTAAGCTTGATCAACTAATCGACAAGATCATGTATGTTTTAGTAATCAAATAAATCCCATATCCATCAACTACCACAATACCTGTTGTAGTTATGAATCATAAATATTCCACAGGTAAGCGGTTCGCTCTGAGGGGCCGTACAGCTAAAAAGCCTTCTGACACACATACGACGAGCCAACGGCTTGGCTCAATTGCGTGCGAGAGAATAAATGGACTGTCTGGTCGTGTAGTCCTATTCCGCCCGAGTTTTATTTCGCCCGTAGCCTAATTACTCCCAGTTCGCCCGCGGTCCCAGATTAACCCCTATAATCCTCAGCTCTACCTGCGTCAGGAGTCCTATTCCATCCACGGAGGCGAAGCCCCGCCTCCTAGGACCCCACCCACCCCCAACTATGTAAAAGCCCTCCCCTACCCATCACCCCTACCACTTTATAATCTGGAACTTTCCTTTGGGTTGAAACGCTTCAACAGTAATCTATATTGATAAATGCTTACGACATAACAGATTAATAAAATTGACTGTCCATGAACTGTTAGTTACTGTACGGCAAACAGAAACATATGATAACACTGCAATCCAAGACATAGCCAAACAACGGCCACTAGTTAGCTGCTTCTAGTGTTAAATACCCAACTGCACACCTTTGAGTTTTTTTTATTATAGCCTACAATGTAAATAATTCGCCTATTGGGTCTGATGATGATTGGAGTGTCGAATCGAACTCTTGCCATCTTTTATGTATATTTATCGTCTGGTGAGATAACAGTATAAGAGCACAAATATATGTTTTAAGTGTTATTAGACGTTTTTTTTTACTTTTCGTATACAATGTAGTAGTTGACGCAAGGAATACGTCAAGATAGTGTCGTTTATTTTATTTACGCAAGTTGCGTACACTACTTTACCTACGACAATATTTAAATTACTTATATCACTATTCATATTGATTCATATCACTATTCAACCTCCTAAGAGAGGTTACGTTTTCGTTTAATTTATAAAATCTCATTCCCACTGACACTGATGCAACGAACTATTTAATCTTTTTAATTCTAAGAATTGCACTGAAATGGCTAACTTAGTAGATGCGTGTTTAGCGTGGAAACGGGTGAGTGTTGTGATGTCAATTAAAACTTAAAACAAATAAATATTTTGTATAAATGACAAGTAGTATAAATATACAAATATGTATATAGTATAAATGACATTAGTGTACTCCATCGCGATGTGTAACAATCAACGGCACATATGGAAATGAGTTAGCTCTCATCTCCCCAAAAAGAAGCATACCGATGACGAATCCATAATGACCACCCTCTCGTGGAAAAATGCGAAACTCTGCTATTTCTCCCCTGTTATTTCGCACGGACAACGCTTGGACTTTCCAAGTCAACATCCCTCGCGCTTCATTCACATCCTGTCTGGTTATTCATGAGAAAATATTGTCGTAGGTAAAGTAGTGTACGCAACTCGCGTAAAAAGAGTTAACGACACTATCTTAACGCATTCCTTGCGTAAACTGCTATATTACATTGTATAGAAAAGTAAAAAAAAGATAGTCTAATAACACTTAAAACTTTTGTGCTCTCATACTGTTATCTCACCAGACGATAAATATACATAAAAGATGACAAATGGTGATCGAGTTCGATTCGACACTCCAATCATCATCAAACCCAATAGGTGAATTATTTAAATTGTATAATAAAGAAAACTCAAAGGTGTGCAGTTGGATATTTAACACCAGAAGCAGCTAACTATTGGCCTTTGTTTGGCCATGTCTTGGATTGCAGTGTTGTCGTATGTTTCTGTTTGCCGTTAAGCGCAATATTTTAAATAATTAAATTGCTTATTTGCACATTTTGGATAGGGAGACAAACATACAGTAACTAACAGCACATAGGTAAAAAATTGTATTAATCTGCTATGTCGTAAACATGTATCAATATCACTGTTGAAGCGTTTCAACGCAAAGGAAAGTTCCAGATTATAAAGATTTAACATATCTTTACAACGGCTACATCAAAAAGGGCACATGCCTCTTTATATTTTAATGCTAAAAACTTCGTGTTTAAACTTCACATTAATACTATAAAGGAAATTCACTTGGTTTGTCTGGTTTGTCAATCGGAGGTGGATAACCGGGTGATGGGTAGGGGAGGGCTTTTACATGGTTGGGGGTGGGTGGGGTCCTAGGAGGCGGGGCTTTGCCTCCGTGGATGGAATAGGACTCCTGACGCAGGTAGAGCTGAGGATTATAGGGGTTAATCTGGGACCGCGGGCGAACTGGGAGTAATTAGGTTACGGGCGAAATAAAACTCGGGCGGAATAGGACATAACCCTGTCTGGTGAGTAAACAAACAAGGCGAACTGACGCGGCGCGTGGCCGACGTTCGCCATACCTACACAAACTGCCAACAATCAACGTGCGTCATCTTCATCTGAAACTAGTGCATTTGGTATTTGGTGAATTCAAAGGTGAATGTCAACGTGATCATTTTCTCAATTTTTCTGAGAGCCATTTCTCGCATTTTCAACAATATTAGCAAAATTCCCCTATAGGCAAAACTCTATTTGCCTCATTCCAAAACTTGTATTAGAAACAACGCGTCATTGATTGACTGATGCATTAAGATCATGTCTCGTCACAACAATATGACACAAATTTACAATTAATTGGTTCAATAAATGTAACCTTTACTCTGTCTTAGCTTCGGCACCTTGAAAGTACGAGTTGTTCGCCCAAACCCTCGGGTACCTGTCGCGTGTCTGTCTATATAGTATTGTTGTGATTGACGTTGAAACCTTCACAACCAACATCGCCGTGATCCGCCTTGTGTTTTACTCCGTCAAGTAGACAAACTGTCGCGTACAGTTTGCAATAATAGTCAGAAACGTTTCTAAGCTTTTCTGTAATATGTAAAATAATACTATTATTTTTTACACATATAACTTCCTCGTTAATGACGTTCAAGCCGATGTTAGGAAGACACGAACAGCGTTATTTCACTCGCTAGTTCTAACAGTTCGGACAAAGTTACGAAAATAACCGTACCAAGTTACTGGGAGGTCCTGATCAGAAGGATAGCTTTCATTCAATCGTTTAAACAGTTCAAACGACGTTACAAAAATAATATGGTATTTCCAGTAACCTATTACCAGGGTAATAGGTGACACTTCAGTAACAGTATTATTTATCCTATTACGCTAAACAACGTCCACCTATAGTATCGACGTGCGTTGAAACTACCTTAAAAGTAGTGTACACTTTATTTACTTAGGAATTCGCACCTATTAATACGTATTCCTAAAATCGAATTGGCATAGTAGACCGATTTCACGGCAAGACTGGGCAAGGGATTATTCTATTCGAATAGTTGGCGATCAATCGTTCAACAGAATCGAAGATAAATCTTTGATTAGAAAAATACAATCACAAGACAGAACGAATTGAGACACTGACTCACGGGCAATATGCTTGCGTAACCCAGCTTGCATCCAACAAGAATCTAGTTACAACTATTAATAAATGAGCCGTAAATAGTGAACAAGGTGCAAAACAATACTGTTGTCACCAACACCGACACCCTAACACACTTGCTGGCTGGCTGTGTAGAATCATTGTTGTCACAGCACTTCTAGACTCCATCCATTTATATACCCCCACCGCAGCAAACCTAATCACTAAGCAAATTTCCATTTGTCCGATTGGCTTTTACAGAAAACATTTCTTCAAACTTGACAGATTTATTAAAAAAAAAGCAACTTAAAGAGTTTATGTCTTCCAAAGAAACATTATTTAACAAAATCGATCCAGTAGGACTGTAGATTTAATTGTTCAACGTTAAAAAGTAGTCTCCAACTTGTTTCACCACTAAACATTTGAGGTTGCTTGACGTTTTTGGAAATAACTTTTATATATGGTGAGGAAATCGACCAAAGTGGAAGGAAATATTCCGAAAGAGAATAAAATTTCCTACAATTTACTATCAGCCATTTCTTGAAAATACTCATTAAAGACAGCCAAAAATTGCCTCAAAATAAAAATATGTGAAAATATCTGTTTTCAATGTAGACAATAGACATCAAAAACAGGGATTTTAAATTTTTGTTTCATTCTGGCAATTTTTGGCTGCCTTTACTGAGTATTGTCAAGAAATTCATAATAATAAATTGTAGGAAATGTTATTCTCTTTCGGAATATTTCCTTCCACTTTGGTCAATTTCCTCACCATTTAAAAGTTATTTCCACAAACGTCAAGCAACCTCAAATGTTTAGTGGTGAAACAGTTGGAGATCACTTTTTAACTTTGAACAATTAAATCTACAGTCCTACTGGATCGATTTTGTGAAATAATGTGTCTTTGGAAGACCTAAACTCTTTGAGTTGATTTTTCATTTGATGTGTGTTTTATAGCAGTAAGTTTAATAGTATGAAAGTTATAAAGCCTTAAAACCAGGCTATTCATTGTGAATCACCCGGTATTTTGTTGTCTTTGGGAAAATAAAACACACAAAAAAACGGTCCCGGGTCTATATGAGACCTATGGTGATAGCTTAGTACCTTTATAATGGGACATTCGCTAAAAAGTGTGTAAAACCGAGTCAAACTTGGAAAATATCACTTCATTGTACGACGATTCTTATAAATTACGCAATGTAGTGAAAGTAGTATCAAACGATGCCTAATGCACAGGAATTATTCAAACCCACAATTCCTAAGCAGGAAACGAGCCAACGATATTCCAATATGTCGTTCCCGTGGCTCATTCCGATTCCAATCCCCTTTCTCACGACCTGCTAACACCTGTCATTGCTGACCATCTGACTCAACGGGACCGCGTCAAGGTGTATCTACGTCAAGTTGTCTCTCTTCATCATAGAGACAACTTGACGTAGATACAACTTGATGCAGACAAGAAAGGATACAGCTTGACGTAGATACAACTTGATGCAGACAAGAAAGGATACAGCTTGACGTAGATACAACTTGATGCAGACAAGAAAGGGTACAGCTTGACGGTGGCGAACCCGTCAAGGTGTATTCTTCAGATTTTTGAAGGACCAAAATGCAGAAGACAACTTGACGTCGATAAAGCTAGAGTGACCCGATTCAACTCTTACTGCTAGTGAAACACGTCGTTCAAGTTCTCCAAAAGGCAATTCACTATTAGGATTTTTGCTGTTAAAAAGAGTCAAAGGTCCACCATTATCCCAAAGGGGTTACTTATCCCACTAATATGCCACTAATATAGTATAATAAAGCTAGAGTGACCCGATTCAACTCTTACTGCTAGTGAAACACGTCGTTCAAGTTCTCCAAAAGGCTATTCACTATTAGGATTTTTGCTGTTAAAAAGAGTCAAAGGTCCACCATTATCCCAAAGGGGTTACTTATCCCACTAATATGCCACTAATATGGTGCCACTAATATGTTGCACTTAGTACAACATAGTTTCAATACAAAAGTGAATCAAAGCTAGATCAATTAAATACAATAATCGTCTTTGTTTCTAAAAATGTTGGACAAATAATGGTAAACCTCAATAAATTGACCACAGATTAAATTCGTCCAATGCAGACACGCGGTCATTCTCAATTTATCGAACACCCTTCATTTCATTACAGTTTATGAAGTTATGAAATACTACCGTACAAATCGTTAATACAATAAGGGTTTTCTCAGTACCACACCTTTTTCGTACCACCGATTTTTACGATTGATGAGTCATTTTCAAAACATGATCCAGCGCAGGGAAGAATGGCAAGTAGAAATGCAATTTCCTTTAGAATTATTCTTCCCATGGAGTTTATTTATTTCTAGACTTCACTTTACTTTCAAAGGTTCAATACTGCTGACATCTTGCTTTATATATTTTTAACACAAGTTGTAATTTCTTCAGTTGAATACGCACAATCATATTGTGAACAGTTGATGAAAATGGATCTGAAAAAGATAATTTTGTCGATATTGTACTTATAACCTGATGTACGTAAATCACTCTGTATGGTAGCCTCCCTCACACAAAGTGTTTTGCTATTTACCACCTTGTTCACAGTTTAACCATCCGGTCACGTATCTCGGCTGATGACGGACAACTGGATGAATTGAGCCACAAAGACTCAGGAATGCTACTGATAAGTCTAATCGGTCATCCACACTGCGATGAGCCGCGCTTCCGACTCGTGTACATCTACGACGCATATCTCATACCTCTGTACGTGTCTGATAACTCAACACCAGTTCCTCCATACAGTAGAACCTCGATAACAAGACTCTCATGGGAATTATTAAATAATACTTGTCAAGTTGACTTCTTATCGAGGTTTGCGATGACACGTGCTTACGGATTAGATACATTTAAGGGGATTTAAAAATTACACTTTGATTAATGGTTGACTTGTTATCGAGGGTCTTCTTATCGAGGTTCGACTGTAGTTGATTCTGGGCAGCGTGGTAGAACTTGAGTAGTGCTGGTATACAGTCGACAATGGAGCAAAAATACCAATGAAATAGTATATACGAAGATAGGTAAATACAAATATATGTTCAAAGGTACAATTTCGATGTTTTGGTTTAATTTTACATTTCCCTTTAGGGTGTAGAATATTTGAATGTTCGACAAATTTGTGTTGCTGCACACATGATAAATTGAACAAAAGGTTGAGTTCATGCATAAATCAGTTCTGATTTTTACTTTGACCTTCACCTACTGTTAGCCGCTTAAAATCAACAAAAAATGTGTTACGGACACTTTTTGGAAGATGCATGTTGCACATCAATAAGTGTGATTAAGTACTATAAATTATTTGGAAATTCATAACAGCTTCTTCCAGGAGCTTGGTATATGACTTGGTAATCGTAAATATTGTGTAATTCTTCTACAGCTCTCAATTATTCTATGTACGCATACCTTGCGAATAATTACTATCTAAAATTTAATTCAAATTTCATGATCATACTGAGCAAAAAGTAAACCGAAAACTTCATCAACACTAAACCAAAATTGCATTCGCTGCAACCTCAATTGCACATCAATAACTGCATTAGAACCCGTTAACACCGTTGTTTGTCAAGTCTCGACTCGTTATCAGCTAGCGATAACCGTTAACGGTGAAAGTCACAGAAAGTCCTTGCAATTCACTGATAAGCTCAGTTAACTGTTAACTCGTTGTAATAGCTTCGATAACGAGGCTCCATATAATTTGCATTTCACGAGCAGATTTAAATCTATTACTTACACGAGTGCTATGTTCACCGTGGTTTATCTGTGCTGAGGTGTCGTTAGATATAATCGTTGAAGTCGGTATGGCTCAAACCTTTACACCACTGATCAATGTATTAGAGAGTGTCTATTAAGATATCACACATGACACAGTACCAATTTGGTAAATGATTCTGTGATCTAAACATTTATCAACATACTGGTCAGCTTAACACACCACCGTATACATTTCACGTTGTTAAAGCTGTATCAAACTGAGAGGTATCGTCGAATTTACCAGAATTTAACCAAGAATTAACACAAAGAGAAAAAGAGGAGGATTACGAGGAACTAAAGAAGATACTTTACGAGAATTAAAGAGGGCAAATGCACCGTGTCAAAGCTTTTACTATTGATAACACAATACACTCAATCCCCATGCTGAAGTTGTCCCCGGTTGACGTGAACCACCGACAGAAGCACTGTAAATTACTGATTTCTGACGAATATGAGGGGGTTTCAGTCAAAGTCATAGCACGACTAATAACATGGCTGTAAATAGCATAGTTTTCGCCCCATAAAAAATCTCGGTGACAAAGAATAAGGACGAAAATTTAATTTCAGACACACTGGTGCTAAGTGCAGAGTGCAATCTATGACTGGCTCACAGAACTATCTTAGCTGGTCCATATCGATGGTATTTCCACTTCATTATCCAAGTCAATGGTCTTAATGTGTAGGACTCTCAGCCACTAAAAAGTAAAAACCTGTCGATTCAGGCAATGGAAACCGTCTCGGACACTGTTTGCAATATTTAAAAAAAGAGTGCCTTCGTACGCCAGAGGTATTCTAACCTCAATTTTCCACCGGGTTTAGCTGCACTGGTGCATCACAGCTCTCTTCTCTTTCAGCACTCTCTTGGGGGATTCAGGAACACATTTCCCACTTTTTAAAACTGAACAACATCAAATGAAGTGTCTCCACCAAGATCGGACGTTCCTTTCGAAACCCCTCAAACAAGAGATATTCTTTATTGCATTCAACCACATCCAAAGTGAAATAGTCGATCATTAACATTGACTATATTGCACAGCAGTCACATTGTAGGCACAACTACAGCACGTACACACAGAGTTACGCAAGCAGTTACATAACGGACTCATCAACGATGGTTATTGATGATAGAATCTGTACAAGTGGGTCTTTGGGGATTCGGAGGTCCGGCTTCTCAAACGCATCAGAGTAACGATTTGCCACCACGAGTACATAAAGAAAGATTGTAGTGTGCAATACATTTTAGCGAATGATCCATGGTGGAAGTTTTACAGATTTTTATTCACAAATAGTCATGGATATATTCTTGGTGATCAAATTAACTGAATGTCCGTATTACAACACTCTCATGGTCACAAAATAATTTTGACAGTTTACACCAGAGAGTTAAAACGGACGATGAAGTGAAAAATCTCCAAAAAGTGTGAACGCTTTTAAGATCACACCTTTACACTCAGTCACCATCCCAACTGATAGTACGCCTGACCAGCTCTTAGCTCTATAGCTCTAAAGAGGTGATAGGCTGAAGATTTTCTGGTAGGTACTTCTAACAGTCCTATAGGGTTTAGAAACATTACTTTGGCGTCACACAAGAGTTCGTCGTCAACTCCTGTATAGTCTGTTTGATGGAACCTATCTCCTAACCCTTCGTCCACCTGGAGACTAGTAAAGGCCCACAGCAGTCCCAGGCGACAGGTTTCACCATACAGACTATAATGTACATTAGGCCGGTTTTATGCACCGCGACAGTCGCGTGTCGCGTGTCGCGGCGCGACTCAAGTTCTATTGAGTTAAATGGGAGCATTTATGCACCGCGACAGCGACAAACTGCCGCGGAGCGACTCTAAATACCCGCGACAGGTTTTAGAATCGCAGCTTCAAAAAATGCGTCGCGCGCGGTTCAAGTTCTATTGGATCCAATGGGCACGTTTATGCACCGCGACAGTCGCGGCGCGACAGTAGCATTTTTCATACTCCACGTGGTATATTCTCCATATACTTATATTGATTAATGTTAATAATTAGTATATAAATGAGTTCTTTACTCTTTATTTGTAATATAAATTACATCATTATATTGTGTAATGACATTTTTAAGAGGGTTGACCCAATTCCAACTGTAAATTGTATGTGTTGTTTAAATAACTGGGGTTTTGTCATTAACGTGTACAACACTACAGGGTCTATATTTAAACAACTTAATAATCACTTCTACATCAAAACACAACACACAACATTGGATTACGAACAGACTGATTTCTTTAATTCCCCCACCACCGGATGTGAGTTTACGCGACAAAAAAGTGTCGCTGTCGCGTGACATTTTTGTCAGCCGCAAGACGTGGCGCGACTCGCGACTCGCGACTGTCGCGGTGCATAAAACCAGCCTTAGGCTCAAGTCGGAGGTCGCGAAGAGTTGATGAATTTTGGTTAACCACACAGGCTTCAATGACCATTCATTTTGCCGTGTTGCTAATGTCCACAAAAGCAGGGTCCTTGGAACCTTGGATCTTTCACAAACTATGTTTGAAATATTTTAGTAAACGGTTTTATCACAGTGATTTTAATTTCTAACCATGGTTGTTTCTAATGTTTGTAACGAACAAAACTGTATAAAGGCGGTAACTAATTCAACTTTTAGGAAATAAGAACAGACATTCCACATTAGGATTTTATTTACGTGCATAATTGTTACTTTTCTCAGGTGCAAAGCCATACTTTTCAAACGTTGAAAAGTACAGTTAACACCTTTAAAGACTGCAAATACATCATGGTCGCGATATCAAAGATTTTACAGATTTTCAATTTCATGTTCCATTAAAACCCTTAATCGGGTAAAATGTTCAAAGCTACTTATCGAAATTTTTGTTTGGATTTTGACAGGTCGATTTGTGTAGTACATTATCACTTGTATGTACAACATATTTCATAGTGATGGGTTTTAAAACTCATTAAGCTACACATCGAACAAACTGATTTAGAGAGAATGTGAGAAGCAAACAGACTTTTGTTAGCAGAAAATCTTAAATGACACGACTACAAATCCTACAATCTGCCATGTTTGACGTGTAACATGACCCGGTACAGATTATTAATATATTTGCGACCGCACGAATACCTTGGATCACTTCTCTGGTGACACTGACAGATGCAGTCATTTGACACCAGTCATTAACTAACTGTCTGTACATGTCGAGATTATATACACTATCGTGGTCTTAAGGGTAACCCCTGTTAGCCACACATCACTACATATCTTTGGTGAACTTCAATTTTTGTGATGAGTAGTGTTATTTATTAAATTATTGCAGACATTTTCCATCATGACAAGTAAACATCACTAACATAGTATGTTGAGGAACGATGTTGGCGGAATCATCAGAAAAAAATTGCTTCTCTGAATACAACTTTATATAATAAATATGAAAATAAACTTTAATTAACATGTTTACGACTGTCATGGGCAAGCGGTTGGTAGCTAAAATATTGTATAGACACAAAAAAATAATACCGTTTACACCTCAATTTGTACAGCATTGGGAGTTGTACAGTTCTTTTGAGAACTAAGATGACCCATAACGTACTAAATTTTAATCAAAATTGTCTGAGCCGTTTTTTGTAAAAATCAGATTTTCCGTTATTTTATGGCCTTTAATCACCTTAATACCAAAATGTGTTCTCGTATAAACACTACAACAGTTACACTCACACCGAGATAGAATTGTAATCTCTCTCAGCATGTGTTGTGGTATGTGAAGACAATAGTACATTACCGTATCAATTACCTCACATTGCCAGTATGTTAATTGAGCCAAGCTAGACACTACACTGGTGCCAACAACGGTAATCTACCCTCATTGCCACATTACCTGGTGTTGTCGGTGACCCAAATGATATTGTCACTGATATGAGCTCTTTGCACAACACACTTTCACACAAAGTATTTTTAGTCTTTGTTTTCAAAATATATATTTTTAATGTGTTCGGGAAATATTAAGATTTTGCACAAACACTTAGTCAAAAACCGAGGTCTATATCTCTTAAGAAAGGTCACCTCCTAGAATCATTTTAAGAACCCCCATCTAGTAACGCGATATAATATGACTATCACATAATATCGCACACTTTTGCAACCACAGACGAAAATACGCAAGCTACAAATTAAACCGTAAATACAGGGTGTGCTCAACGCGCCACTTTGGGAAAAAACAGTCGCACCTCCCAGCCCGGCGACCTATCACCAACTGGCGACATCGGACATAACCTACAAGCGCGCAGAACCTCACAAGCCCCGCCTACACCTCGCTAATCTGATAACAGATAATACCTGCACTACTGTCTGTCACGTTTAGTTGGAAATATATAACCATTGACACCTACACCAATAGCTCTCTACAGTATCGTCATGTATAGTTGGCAATATAAAACCAATGAGAGCACCCCAATTTGTTTCGCTGTCACATAGTAAATATTGCAAAAAATGAATACTTTTGATTAAAACCTTAAACTGTACCACTTTGGGGGACATAAACTCCGAGCTTTTGTTAGTTAGACCTTTTCATTAGTGACTAAAACGTTTTTCAGTACACATTTTCAAGCTGACCAACTAGGTTGTTCCAAATTAGAAAACGATGGGTAACTGGGTAACTAACTGGGGTTTTAGAAATTTATTCTACCCAAAAAAGCGGGGGTGGAAGCCATCAAACTAAGCTGGCTGGAGGCACTACATTCACAGCCGATCAATCCATGACCGCACCAAGAATTGTATTTGATGATGATCTAAAGAAAAAAGAAATGAAGAATGGGAAGATGGTATGTACGTGATTGTATATCTAAAGATTTCGAGCACACCCTGGCCATCTCAATCAGCAGATTTATCCGTTTGAGTTTTCGACCAATAGGACTGTTTCCAGTTCTAAACTCTTCAAAGTCGCTCCAAAGAAGCATTGCCCAAAAGATTCCGACGATTCCTGAAGAAATTCTGGAACGGGCTGTCGACGAATTTTCCTAGCGACTCGAGAAATGTTAAGTAGATATAGGACGTTGATTCCAACAAATGGAAAAGACTATCAAGCTCAAATGGCATAAGATAAGCTTTGAAATGTGCTATTTTTATATGTATAGGGCTAGACGTATTCAATTTGCAATGCTTGCAAATCAGGATGTTCTCATTATCTCACCCTGTAAATGAAATGAAAATCTTTATTGATGCGAACTTTTTAAAGACCTCATGGTCCTTTCTACAGTTAATCTCTAACACCTTGTACAACCTCATAACGTTAGCTCTGCCTATACAGGGACGTAATCCGATAACTCTGACACCTACACTCACATCTTGTTTAGTTGGTGACGTGCGCGTGTACCTGTACATGCGGGTGCGTGTAGTGTGCGCGGCCGCCCGTGTCGGTGAAAGTATGGTTGTCATTGTTCGCGCGCGGCCACCGTAACATACCCGCCAATTTTCATACATACCACAACACGTCTACCCGCACCTCCAAAACAGCTGTGGTAACGTCCATGGCCACGCAGGGATTGCCATAATACCGTTGTAGCCTGCTAACCATTCATTCAAAAGACTTACTGTTTTGGAACATTAAATTCGTGTTTAAAAAGACCCTATGATGTGGACAAGTTCAATTTTGAAGACTATAATATCGCACGGTTACTGTTATGTAAAATTCCTAAATGAATAAAATTAGTATACGTGTGTTTGTGGTTTTAAATCAAAAGTGTTAAAAAATTAATGTGTCCCCTGATCGTTAATAGTAGGCTACTCTAGTTGTGAAAGTCAAACAACCATTCGGGTTGCAGGGTCACGCTCATAGCTTGGTTCCCACCTTTAGTTGTTATGGCAAGATTATATCAACTATCTCACATAATGTTTCATGTGAATCAAGTATCTTTTTACTTCACCCCAATACATAGTATGTGGGGGTAAAAAATTTAAAAATCTTCATGTTCTGAATCTTAGGCCCCCTTGAACCCCCAAGAAGTAAATGTCGAAAGGACGTCTCCGTGCGTGGATGTGTACAGAGCTACAGACACACACCTGTGTTCCAATTTGAATGAAACTTGGTATGCGGGTTCAATCCATTGTATGTTAAAAAGTGTAACTTTGATTTTTAACGATTTTGCACAAAAACCCATAAATATCGGTAAAATTCTATTTCTAAAACGGCTCAAGGTACAAACGCATTATTTGTGATTTTCCCAAACTATCGTAGTTACTTCTTGCTCATTGTGATGTTTTTGACAAGCTAACTGGAGGAAGTCCCGAAAGTGCCAGCACACCCGCACAGTGGCGACACTAAGATAAGCTTACTTTCCCCTTTATCTGGTCTATTTTGAGCCACCACTTTCCCCACAGATAACACAATGTCTCCGGTACACCACTGCAGTATCGCCGGTAATAGGGTTCCCTTGTACACTCCTATCTGATGCTGCCTGGTGACGTCATAACGGAGTGTTGAGGTAGCTCAGCTGGGACGACACTAACCTACTCACTACAATGCTAGAATCTGAATACCTTCGCCGCAGCAAACCTGCAGACTAAGCGAATTTCCATTTACCTGGCTGGATTTATATTAAAATATTCCCTAAAAATTGTCAGATTTATTTCCTATTTAATTAACATTAATTTTAGTGATTACTTAGGTTTGCTGCTACAGGGAAGATATTTAAGATGTGGTTTTTTTAATTGAAATGTCGATAGCTGAGTATTAAATAAAAAATATTTCCAACTTTGGTTTAAATATATCCATGAACAAGCAAACTACAACAGTTTATTTATTCTACGTCAGAATAACATGGGAATTAAAAATTTTGTTTAATTATCACCGTAACCGTTGCGCATACAACAACGCTTCAATATACAAAATTCACATACACAGTAAAAACAAACTATCATACTGTATAACTTCTTGTTTACGAAACGATTCTAACCATTTAAGAACCGCTGGATTAGTCATACGAGTTTCTAAAAATACATATCCTTAATGAGTTTTAGTGGAATAACACGTTAAAAAATATTGAACATGGAAGATTTTTAACAGCCATTTTTGAATAAGTACAAATTGAAATTTGACACATAAGTGTATAAAAAATATATGTCCAAATTATCACCACAAAAGTACTAAATATGAAGCCAATCATTTAAGATATTTCAAGTTACATCAAAATCACCTACAGACATAAAGTCAGACATTTTAGATACAATATTTCTTTATTGTTTTGTTTTAACCTAAGGAACAAACACAAAATATTCCCAGAGAGTTCGTGTACACCCTGTATTTACATAATACATACTCATACTTTAACTTCGCCTGACCTATACCTATATCACCCTACAACCACTCGTAGTCATCAACCATCACCAGATGACGTCACCAACATCTCACAGGTGAGGGGGTCAAGCGTACAATGTGACTTGTCTCCCGTTTTGGAAATGGCGCTGCTCGGAATACTTTCTTTTCTGAGTACATTTCCCTTGTACAGTTCATTTGTCAGCCGTTTCTTGTTGGGGTTTTGCAAAGCATCCATTAAACTTTGGAGTCAGTTATACCTCATTTTGGGCAGTTGTTGTTCCATCCAAAACACTTGACCTGATAAAAATACTACCTTTCATCGGAAACGTAACTCCCCCACAGGAATACTCAATACATAAGGCCAGTTTCATCAACTATGCAAGACATAAGGAAAACAAATCTTATGGAACATTTTATGGGTAGGGTCTACTTTTTACGATTATCTGCTAAGGTTTAGGTTGGTGAGTGAAGTAACCACGACTAAAGTCAGCCACTTAGTTAATTTACCCTAACTTATAGTATGTACTGAATAGGGTCATATTATGTAATCCAGCTACTTGGAGGTCTTGGATTGTGGATATTTATAGGCATGCACTGTGGATGGGATACTCCCTGGTGTGGATTAACGTCCGCACTAGTGAGTACTACTACTATCCGCAGTACTATCCTGATAATTAGACCAATTCGGGATATACCAAGGAAAAAATGTGGTACGGATTCCACTATAAACTGTAGGTCCCTTAGTTGCCATTAGCTGTTTGGGCTATTAATTAACAGCTGTGACTAAGGAATGTCGGCCTTAGTCACTAACAAGACTACAAGATCGCGCCACTCATCCTACACTCATCTCCATTCATACTTGGCTTAAAATACCTACATAGTATGGTTGCCATTTCATAAGAAAGTATAAAGTATAAAGTAAGGGAATCTTTTAAATCTCAATCCGATCCGAATGAAAATGCTATGTTACAAACTGCTCTGAAGCAATGGACTAAACTGATGGAAATATTTCAGATTTATGAGCTGTTTTTCCTAACTGTTTTAAAATTTTGGAAACTAGGTTAAATTATTTTAAGTTTAAATAGGAAAAGACGGATGATCAGCCATGTGGATGTGTAACGTAGTACAGGGTCTCAAACTAAGTAGCTCAAAATCAACGAGTGATATACTGCTTTTCTACTCCTTACGCTAGACTTCAGGGGCTCACGGCCTAGATTTAGCCATGTGAAGGGAATTTACTTTGTTATGTATTTGATATTATTTATAGTTTCCCCACTAGCTGATTTTCAGACCCTTGGGATTTATTTTATATTAATATGACCTTCAACAATGAAAGTCAAACTATAAACAAGTCATTTACAAAGCAAATTTAAACCTAAACAAATAACAATGAAAACATTTAAACGCAAATCCACATCAAGAAAAACATTGAAAACATAATCTTAAAGGACTTCCCAACACAAACAATTTATTAAAATATATTCCAAAAGCCACTTCATCCCCGGAGGCGCCGATTATCGAATTATACAACGATGTCCGAATTAACATAACACCTCAAAAGATCGCCATAAACAAATCTCGCCTTATAAACAGGCCCAAACTGAGGCAAAGCTGTCAATGGGAATACATTTACATATTCAGCGCTCCAAATTATGACATTTAACTCAATGTTACTAGGAAGCAGGGCGGCGACTTTGATGTATTGACCTTGACATTTCGTATTCATATTAGCCTGGAGGATTCGAATGACTGAATGTTATCGTATCGATCGCAACAGAACAATATGAATGACATTGGCAGTGGCTGATGAAGTGTTTGATTCTGAACACCAGGGGTCTACGAAGATAGCTTTGTCTAATGTTAGGACACTACAGATTTTAAAAATATTCTCGCCACAGCAAACCTGCAGACTAAGCGAATTTCCAAATATGGCAGCTTTATCCCCTATTAGGTTTAATGAGTACTTATTGCTGAATGCAAGGAATTTAATAGTTTGGGGTTTTGTGATATAAATGTTAATATTTTGAATTGAACTAAATTTGCCAAATTCTCTGAAAATATATTCGAACAAGCTAAATACAGCAAACTTCTTCTTTATAAGAATAACATATACATTTTTAACTTACATACTTCAAATTTATCTCCTTAACCATCAATAAATTGTACATAAAGCTTCAACAAACAAAATAATCGGGGTTTGTAGCTCTAAATGATGGTTGTAAAAATAGGCATTTTCGTGTTTTAAGGGTAACAATTTGACAATAAAATGTTAAAACACCTTGGCACTCCGTTTCTATGATCCGATGATCTTGCTAGTTCACGAACTCGTAGGTTTACCCCTCGGTATTAAATTTTTAAAAATCCGAATGGTTGTGGTAATTCGCTGATATATTCATCGACAATAGGTTGTGATAAATCCCTATTAGCCTACATATATAAAGTTAATGATTCAGCTAACAATAAATTTCTGACAAAACAACCAGTCTTTGACAATCTCTTGTTTGAACATTTAATCGCAGTGAGTGTCTAATGGCGTTGATAAGCACTCAAGCCTCACAGTACATATTGCAATTCCTTTGTCTGCTAGGTGTCCCTTTGTCCAAATAGTAAATCATGAACGAAAATAAGTGTTCTAGCCATAGACACCTCTCTTTACAGATACACATTAATTTCCCAGCTTATCCTAATCTCACTCTAGGTTGTTTTTAATTTCTGATAAATTTAACTGCTGTAAGCGACTATGTCGAGAACTGAGCAAAGACCACTAATTAATTATAGTCTAAAATATAATTTAAAGCAAAACACGTTATAAACACAACCAACACCAATGTGTGTCTATTTTATCCGTTTCTAAGCCATTTTGTCTGGTATGTCTGACATTCCACTATTTCCCACACTTCGCCGCGTAGCCCGCAGCGGTGTCCAGACAGGTTTTTTGCCGCCATTAATTGGTACATTACCACCGCCCGATGTTTTCGCCAGGTGAATTAATTGATCAGTTTTTTCCCCGAGAACCTTGGTGTCGGCGTGCCACTAGCTGTATATGGGAGTCTGCAGGGTGGTGTGATAAATCCCTGGTGAAGACCCGACTCCATTTGTCACACCAAGGCTATCCCTCCTTCAGGTAAATGTGTCCTGCTAAGGTAGCGGATTTAGGATTGGATCTAGTAAAAACTAGAGGCAGTTTATATTGTTGATTTGTGTAGCTCAATAATCATTTTAGAAACGAATGAGGACATTTTACATCACGATCAGTAAAAGGGTTATCTCGTCATTTCGGGATTAGGAATATAATCGACGGGATAGAAAGCACCTCAAATATTAGTACGTACACTAACTCAACCAAAACTTAAAAATAACAATAGCCCACATAGTAGACATTTTTCCAGCTTATGCTGAATTTGTGTACCAATCCTGTTACCTTTTAGCACAGACAACGGAGTAACTTTACACTGTACAACTTAGGCAGCCCTTGTGCTTTTAGGTACCTGAGAAAGGAATCGGATCCCAAGCCCGAAATGTCATGAGAAACTTTGTTTCTTTACCAATCGTAATGGAAGATAAAATGTCACCACATACAAATTATTCGTGGTTTATTTAAAAAGTATTGCGATTGGTCTAATTACAACGTGATTTCACGCTTTCCTGAATGAAAATACGATTTCAAATTACTATCAACGAAAAGAAGTGCAAAACGTAGCACGGCGACCACGGGTTGATGTTGCATGTTGATTGAACTGTATTGTTTTAACGCCCTTTGGTTGCGGTCCTATCGACCGTACGGCTTGTAGTGTGAACCGTGATGTATCGCGGTATGTCAGACCCTCACTGTAGCCTCAGTGTCCGTGTCTCGTCGTCAACTCTGCGGATCACAGGGATTAACTGTCAATCTGTCAGTGTGTTGTGTGTTGACCCTCACAACCTCACCATCCTACAGCCGAGGTCACAACACACAGGATACTATCAAGAAACGCAGAGTAACTCAACCAGTGGAGTAGCAAGAGGGGGGTGGAGGAAATTTTAAGTTCATTGGGATTTGTGTTGGGGTAAAATAAAGGGAACTGCTAGATTTGTAGCCGAGCCTATTGCCTAAAAGCTCAAGTGAATGAGAAACAAGTCAGAACAAATTATCGAAGTCGAGCTTTTATAACGAAATCACCATAATGGCAGAGAGCGTATGCGAAAATGATGCATCGAGAATATTATCGCGATGTCTCCGCGAGACGACGCCGGAGTTGTGTTGGGACATCGAAGTCAAAATATCGATAAATAACGAAAAAACATCGATATTTAGTAAAACAAAATGACAGTATAAAATAAATATCGGAATAAATATTCTAATTTATACGCTACTAACAAAAATATTGGAGTAAAATACTGATACTAAAAATATATCGGAAGACAACTATCGATGGCAAAAACATCAACTATAGGCTTCAAAACAAAGATTTTTCGATATATCGATTATCGAAACCCAACACTAGAATCAATTAACGATGACACATTCTCAATCAATCAGACAAATCCCCCCGTGTAGACTTCCTGACTGCAGCACTAATGACGTTACGTATCTCAGGTTCAGTTCCCATGGGCTAATCACACACAGGAAGAGAAGAGCAAGCTTATCTCAGCAACCAACTGCCATCAACTGACTGAACCGACTCTTGTTATTGTGTTACCTGTGTTTTTGGGAAGGTCTGACCATAGACAAAAGAATTAAATACTTATTCTATTTGTCCATGGTGCGACATAAAGTGATATTCATTTCCTAATATCGTATTAAACTTGTTACTGAACATAAATAAAAATTATCTTCCAAGTCCGTACATTTGAGATACAATATTAGATCAAATTGCTACGACTGATCCCGAGACGATACAAATTACCATACAAACTATTTATGGTGGATGTTATAACTTCTGGTTTACAAAATAGATTTTTATAAAATAACACTTTGCAAATAATACAAAGCAAATTTTGAACAATTCCATATTAAAAAGCAATTCCACATTACTAATAATAAAATCACGCAAATAATTAAGTAAATTTAAAAAATCTGAAGTAAGCTATGCAATTGTGATAAGTTTTTGGCACTAATCTAATAAAAAAGTAACAGTTATCACTTAAGATAAAAAAAGAAAATTGCAAAAGTAAAATTGAAGTAGGCCACTAATATTTTTGCAAATCTTCTAAATTCAGTCCCATCCAACGAATCAAAGGCAAGACGCCTTCAAAGGTTCGACAGCAATATTGGTACACAGCAGCTGGCGGATAGAATAACAGTCCGTTGAAGGCGCTCTTATAATACCGTCTGAGATTATGTTGCAAATTATTACAATGCACTGTAACCACATGAATCACCAGTTTGCCACATTTACAATATTTGAGTTACCAGTGTTGGTGTAACACGAGTTATCCTCTGACCAAAAAGAAAAAAATTTATTAAGTTTTACGTTTAACGTGCATTCAAAATTGTTACCAGAGTTAATATAATTTTTATACTAAAGGAATTTTTATTACTTATGATATTATTTGTAACATTGGGGTTTTGATTGGAGTAATAGTTAAACTGGCGGACTTAACCAACAAGTCCATTAAAATACATACAATATCAATGGTAAATCTCTTCAATCGATAACAATTTTTTTTTTAACAATTACGGCACAACTGAGTGGTTCGAATCCCACCGTTCAGGCCCAACTCAATAATGAAAGCCATAATCATATGGACTTCAAATAAATTATCCTGACGAATGAAACACCTGATCTAGTAAGTAAAGCTACAAAAATCATTACACTTGATTCTACAGAATGTTTGGGCGTATCAAAGACTTGACCTTTAGTGACAGATGATTTTATGACTCAGGTTTACAGTGTTCAAATCCACAATCCACATCTCATTACTCAGAGCCACGGAAGCCCGTGTTGTTGTTTGTATCACGTTGTTGGCCGTGTACGTGTTGTGGCGCGCTGAAGGTCAGTTCCTTCTACATTATTGTCTACCGAGCGCTGTTTATCATCAAATCCCCGATGACAATATGAACTGGGCTTACTGTAGAATCCTACTCAAGCTGGAACCCGCGGTACCAATGAATGTAGACCAATGTAGACATACTGACAAGACACAACACTTGGAACTTGTTGTTTTTCAAACCAAAATTGTACTTAAAAATTGCACGATAGACTCTGCTCGTAATATTTATCGCTAACCCTTTAAGGCGACGAATTCATTAAAATGTATTTAGCGAATTACCCATATAGGGAATAAGCTATTACCGTAGGTCTCATGATAAGACCTAGACCCGGGACCGATTTACTTTTTCGTTTTGAGGTTCCCAGAGGCCAAAACACTATCCGTTGTTCGAACGAGTTCGCGAACTTTCATGATCGGACTATTGGAATGGGGGTTTATGGAGTATTTTCCCTATTTTTGGCCCTAAAAACACAAAATTTCATAATTTTTCTCCAAGCCATTTGGTAAACTTAAAAAAGAAATAATTTTGTATATTGAAGCTTTATTATGCATCTAAAAGTTACAAAGAAAATAAAAAATAAAAAATAAAACTCCTATGTTATTCTTATGGAGAGTAAGTAAACTGTTGTATTTTGCTTGTTTATGAACATATTTTGATCAAATTGGAAAAATGTATTCATTTCATACTAAACTATTAACATTTCACAAAAACACGTTTTTACCCTACCTGTATAGTAAACCAAAGTACTCGTTAAACTAATGCTATTGAAATAGGGAATAAATGTGAGCAATTTTAGTGTAAATCCAATCAAGCAAATAGAAATTCGCTTAGTCTGCAGGTTTGCTGCGGCGGGGTATTTATCATTACTATATTGTCGTTACTATAATGATTATCTTTATAAGACTCGTACAACTTTTTATAAAATGAAGTTTTCTTGAATGTTATTTTTTGCTATGAAGTACTAGTATTGCAATTTTTAAAGGTAAAATAGTATTGCATTATTCGTTATGTCCCGGAGACAAGTTTTGGCCCCTCTAGTCAAATGCTAAAGCGATCCCTGTTACTATTCAACAATACGTTGTAGTACGCCTACAATGGAAACACTTACGTAAGCAAACAAGAAATTCAATCAGGCTCAACAACCCTCACAGCTGAATGACCTTCTCATTGTCATTACAGAACAGAAAGCGTTTCTAGCCAAGTCAGCCAGTTCAAACAATGGACGTTATCTTGTTTGGCAGCGACGAGATAGCCCGTGTTTGTTTACAACTAATTTTAAATTATGTCGAATAGACGAATAGAATTCACAGTTGTAAGTTACATGGCTTTTGGGCAATCGGTGTAAACAGCATAGATGATAAAAGACGCATCCATCTAATTTTGTTGACCACATAAAAATACCTATAGCCTTAGTAGGGCTTTAACTTCTCACTTAAAGGTTACTTTAGAAATATAGTATTGGATCACGAACCAAAAAAGAGGTTCACTACATGTCTATAACTAAAACACCTCTATTGAGGTAAACCAAATTTACGATTGTGTTGTTGTTTTTTTAACGAATTTCCCATAATGTAACTAGAGTTAAAAAAAAACATGTATTTATACTAAGCTACAGTATCAACATTTCACTAAGAACTTCTTACCTTCCTTTTAGAAGCAACCCTAAGTAGTCAGTCAAATAAATGTTATTTAAAATGGAATACTGTAATGTAAAACATGTTTAAGGAAATACACGCAAATACCTGTATTTTACTGAAATCCCATTCAGTTTTTATGGAAACGCGCTTCTGCAGGTTTGCTGCGGCGGGGCCAAAAAATCTTCGAAATTCAAAACCAAAGAGGATGTATGGTTATTGGTTATACTCAGTACGTCATAAACACCGAAGTTAATGTCCATGACGCTTCAATGACTTAACTTTTATCTCCTTGTTGTCATATCTCGTCGACCTTCTCGTGTAATGTGTGATAACATTTCTTATCAGTAGCGGATTGCCCAGATATCAGAGGAATTTCGCAGTCATCAACAAGTATGTTGAGTGAGTGTGCTACGTTGGAATGGGGCTACTTGACTAGTCAAATTCAGTTTTCTTCGTTTATACTTTCCCCTCTATACATAGCACGGAGAAATTATCGTTTTCGTCAAAATTGTCGAGTTCAAGTTTTGATGGTTTTGGTTGGATTCGTATTGGGCCCCCTTGATCTCAAATAAAGTGGTTTTCGAACTTCGAAGTGATGCCTGTGTGTGAGGATGTATTTGGAGCTACAGAGACCACATTTGTGTTCCGATTTTGATGAAATGTGACATGTAGACCCTAATCAATAGGCCTATAACCACGATGTGTTCCATTTGCTGGATTTCTGAATTGTAATAGCGATTTCCCATAAAACCCCATAAAATAACAACAAAAAAATTGTTTGTACAATTTGTTTACCTATTTGAGTAAACAATACAAACCTACACTGCTTAGGCCACTCCATACAAATCAAGTTATGTTTGAGTTTTAATATTTTTAGGTACTTTCCTGTTAAAGGTAACATTCATTATTATCGATGATTTTTTTCTCGATGTATCGATATTAACAAATTAAAACATATCAGCTGACAACTACGAGAAATATTGTTCAGTATAAACAAACGATAATGAAATGAAACTGTTAAAAAAAAACAACTAAACTAACAAAACTTGCTGTAATATTTAAAAATTCCGTGTTTAACTTGCCTTTTCTGCTATCAAACAGAGTTTTTAAATGGTACAGCAAGTTTGGTTGGTTATGTTAGGTTAGCTTAGAACAGTTTCATTTCTTAATCCCCATATAATAGACTATTTTAGCCTATTAAGATCAGTTGTCAATTTGTAATGGATCGGAAAACAAAAATAGGTATCGAAAAAACTATCGATAATAATGAATTTTCCCTTTAACAGAAAAGTACCTATTTGTATTAGAGATATATCAGTTGTAAGAAGTCATGAAGAAAATTCACCCTGACAATATGATGTACGTTTTTACCATTATGACCTTAAATAATCGGTACTTATAGATCCAACTAAACACCTTTCAAACAAACTTATCTCTACCCAGCATAAAACAGCAAAACATACTAACCTTAAAATGGTTCTATCTACGCATTATTAACCAATATATGGATAAAACCAAACAAGGGGAGCAGTGTGCAAAAATGCCCAAAAAATAAATTTGTAATAAATTATGACAAAATATTGTGTATTTTGTGCTGTTTAAGAAAACATATAACACTTTATACTTTGGAAATTTTTTATATAAGAAGGAATCTTTAATTCTGCATTAAGATACATTAAGGAAACTACCCATTTTTCTGGTTTTTCCTGATTTACTAAGCTTGTAATAGTCTAATCTTAAATCAAACTGCATATTTGCATTTAGGAAAAAAAACTGAACAATTTGAGTACCCATAGTTTGATATTGTATATAAAAATAATTTCCCCGGATTTTTGAAAGAGGGCCCTTCTGGATTATACTGAGCCTGCCCTTCAAGGGTTCAAATGTGAATATCCGAAAGTTAGTTTTTATAAGTTTAGATACCATTCTAAAGAAAACTACTTAACTCATCAAGCCCAAATTTGACACAATACTTCCTGTTACCATGGTGAATAGTTTCATGCATTTTTAGAATGTTACCATTAATTTTACTTTAAAAATAAATTGTTTATTATTAAAAAAAACACAAACAAATTAGTAATTTTTTATTTTTTATTTTAAAAACTATACTTAATTTCTTGTTTATATAGCATGAAATCATAGAAAACAATCTAAGAAATGAATATAAAAAAAAATAAATCAATAGGCTATCTCTAACGGTTTAAAAAATAAATGTACCTATCTAAACACATGTTTTCCCATAATAATTCCCATGGGAGTGTTCGCTCACTGCTCCCCTTAAAACAATAAATTGCTATGAAATACTCTTCCTAGAATATTTAATATGTGCAATAAATTGGCAATACCCTATTCACAAAATAACCGCTTTTAATGTGTCAGATCTGATAGGGGGGTCAGATTTCAATTTATGATTTTACTTCTTCCTTAGTAGTTGCGAAATTTTAATTTCCACGCGGTTTACTAGTGATGGGTTGGTGGTGGGAGTGGTGGGAGGGGGAGGAGGGGGTGGTCCACCACGTGGCGATGAGTCACCCTCAGTCTGTTGACAGATCGATTGTCTCAGCAGTGACGCGACAAACATTCACAGATTGGACATGTCCATGAGAAACAATTGTGTATAAATAAACAATACACTCACCCAAGCAAACAGATAGACTCAAAATTTCTATTAGCAAGATTAGATGTTTCCTATTCATAATAACAGGATGTTTAACGAGTACTTTGGTTTGCTGCATACAAGGAAGGTAAAAAAAATCATTTTTTACCAAATGACTAGCTGTTACCCACGGGCTTCACCTCGTTTGACTTCATAAGTTTTAATAACACTATTAATTGGTTTAGTTAAGTTGAAATAAACGAAACAGAATACAGTATACATACAAATAATCACGACCTGATTTGAATAAGGCAATAAATTGTAAGAATAACATACAAATAAGTACAGCTGAGGTATTTTTAACATTAGATATATGGAAAGTTCCCTTAGAAAGAAATTACAACCTTAAAGGGCAATAATTGATGAAATAATTGTTGTGAGAACAGTTCATTTCATAACACCTGTTAATTTCTATTAATTATTATCATATGTTTATTTGTTATTCTATGTTTGTAAAAAGGTAAATAAAGTTAGTTGAGTTTGAGTTATGACATAAAACAGTGCATTCACTTAATTCTTAGTAAAATATTACATGGTGGCAGCGGTTTAGAGCTATGCCTCAGAAGAGAAATCCAAGAAGGAAACAATCTGACTATGAAGATAATGAAAATGAACAAGAACAAAATGAAAGAAGCAGAGAAAATGAATACAACAATTCAACTATGAAGTCAATCATTGTATCTAACACTCATTCAGTTATTCAACCTCCAGCTAGTTTCTCCTTTGTACCAGCAGATTGGCCAAGATGGAAAACACGATTTCAAAGATATCGGTCAGCATCTGGGCTATCTGAAGAGTCTGAGAACAAACAAATCAACACTCTTATATACACATTAGGTGAGAAAGCTGATGAGATTTTTGCATCTTTTAATTTAGCAACCGAATCAACGCTAACATTTGAAGAAGTCTTAGATTTATTTGACAAACATTTTATTCAACGGAGGAACTTAATTTTTGAAAGAGCAAAGTTTTTGAAGAGACAACAAAAAATTAATGAAACAGTTGAAGAGTTTATAGTTAGTCTCCATTCCTTGGCTAGAACCTGTGACTGGGGTTCACTTAATGATGAAATGGTGTTGATGGTACTAATACTGGGTTTAAATGATGAGAAACTTAGTGATTGCTTGTTGCTAGATCCCGAGATGAATTTAGACAAGGCCATCACAGTAATTAGACATGCAGATAACGTAAAGAAAGAGAAGGCAGATTTATGTGATGAGAAAAGAGTTCAAATTGAAGCAACTACGTCATCGAGTTCAAACCAAAATCAAGGATATAGGTTTCGTCAAAAGAAACAAGAATACCCAGCGCAATGTATCTGGTGTGGTTATAAACCGTCCCATCCAAGAAGCACGTGTCCAGCAAAAAGCGCAACATGTAACTTATGCAAAAAGATTGGTCACTTTTCGAAGGTCTGCAGATCTAAAGAAGCACAGGAAGTAACTGACGAAAATGAAGTAAGTGAACTTGGACCTTCAAATAATAAAGTATTCATAGGTACACTTGGGGATGGGTCAAAATGTAAGCCCTGGAAACTAGAATTAGTATTTGAGGGAAAACCACAAACATTTAAAATTGATTCAGGGGCAGATGTAACAGTAATTCCCCCTGGCATAGTTGATCCAAGTAGGATCCAGCCGACTCTAGTTGAGTTGTTTGGGGCTGGTAGAACAAAATTAGAAACTGTAGGTTGTGTTAGAGCTAATATCCAATACAGAGATGTTAAAATAAATCACATGGTATACGTAGTGAAGGGACTCATAACACCCTTGCTTGGTCGTCCAGCAATACAGGACTTGAAGATTTTAACTTTTGTTAATTCAGTTGCAGAGGTAGACAGTGACTTTTTTACCGAATACCATGAAATGTTTAGTGGTCTGGGCGTCATTCCTGATCCCTACACAATAGCACTTAAGGATGGCGCAAAACCATACGCAATAACCACTCCTAGGACAGTACCTTTACCCCTAATGTGTCAAGTGAAAAAAGAACTAGAAAGTATGGTACAAAATAATGTAATCACACCAGTTGAGCATGCTACTGAATGGTGCTCAGCAATGGTAGTAGTGCCTAAATCTAATGGAGATGTCCGCATATGTGTTGACTTAACAAAGTTGAATGAATCCATCCAGCGGTCTTATCATCCGATTCCCAAAATTGAAACGTCTCTCAGCTCAATCTCAGGAGCAAAATGGTTTTCAAAACTTGATGCAAACAGTGGTTTTTGGCAAGTCCCCTTAAATGTAAATTCCCAGGATCTAACTACTTTCCTTACCCCTTTTGGACGTTTTAAATTTCTCAAACTTCCATTTGGAATCACATCAGCACCTGAACATTTTCAGAAATGCATGAACAAAATCTTAGACAACCAGTCAAATGTCGCAGTCCATATGGACGATATTCTGATTTGGGGCAAAACGAAAGAAGAACATGATACAGTTGTTCGGCAAGTACTTGAAAAGCTTAAAAATGTAGGAATGACACTTAACAAAGACAAAACTGAGTTTGGGAAGTCAAGTATTAAATTCCTCGGGCATTTCCTCTCATCCGATGGAATTTCTGTTGATAAGGAAAAGGTTTCCGCCATTCTCAAAATGGACTGCCCAAAAAACGTAAAAGAACTTCAAAGGTTCAATGGGATGGTAAACTTTCTTGGTAAGTTTATTCCTGACAAAGCTAAGATTTTGGCCCCAATGAATTCACTACTTCAAGCTAACGTTCCATGGATATGGGGTCCAGAGCAGGCGAAGGCATTTGATGAAATAAAACTCATTTTGACTAACTCTCCTTGCCTAGCCATTTACGATGTAAATCGGGAAACAATTATCTCCTGTGATGCCTCGCTTCAAGGACTAGGATCAACTCTTTCTCAAGTTCAAGATGATGGTTCTATACGACCAGTATCATTTGCATCCCGAAGCCTTCTTCCTTCTGAAAAAAACTATGCAAACATCGAGAGGGAAGCTACAGCTGTTGCTTGGGCATGTGAAAAGTTTCAAGAATTTATTATTGGCAAGAGAATAACAATACAAACAGATCACAAACCACTACTTCAAATTTTGAAATCCAAACATCTTGATGAATTGTCTCCAAGAATTCAAAGAATTCGATTGCGTCTCATGAGATATGATTTTTCAATTACTTATATTCCTGGAAAGCAGCTTCTAGTTCCTGATGCTCTTTCAAGAGCACCTCTCCCATTTTCAGGCACTGATGACCGTGAGTTAGAAGAAGAAACTCAAGCGTTTGTTCAAATGGTTTTGTCGTCCATCGATATAAACGACTGCATAGTTGCTAAAGTATTGGAGGAACAAAATAAAGATCCGACTTTACGTGAACTGAAAAAAATAATCATCCAAGGTTGGCCTTCTAAGACATCATTACGAGATGACCTAAAACCGTATAATTCAGTTAAGGATGAGCTGAGTGTGGATAATGAGATGATACTACGAGGTTCAAGACTTGTAATTCCGCCAGCTCTGCAGTCTTGGGCACTTCAAAGAGTACATGAAGGTCATTTTGGAATCACCAAGTGTCGTTTACGGGCAAAAGAGTCAGTCTGGTGGCCAGGAATTTCTTCAGCCATTGAATGTATGGTGAAATCATGCCCTACTTGTATTAAACATTCAAGGAACAGTCATGAACCATTGCTTCCCACACAATTCCCTGACAGGCCATGGAAAACACTTGCGATGGATTTGTTCAAACTTGAAGGCGTTTGGTTTTTGACTGTGACACTCCAGATATTTTGAGATAGCTGAATTAGAGTCATTAACATCACGAGAAGTAATAATGAGATGCAAAGCCTTTTTCTGTCGACATGGCATTCCAGAAGAAATTAGGTCTGACTGTGGGTCTCAATTTCAAGTCCTTGAACATTCAGATTTCAAGACATTTTCCAAAGTTTATGGCTTCAAGCATGTAACAAGTAGCCCAAAATTTTCCCAAAGCAATGGAGAGGCTGAAGCGGCAGTGAAAATCGCCAAAATGATTCTAAAGAAAAATGTGGAAGACCCTTATTTAGCGCTTCTAGCCTATCGAACGACACCCCTCTGGAATGGGTTCAGTCCCTCTCAGCTTCTTATGAACAGGCGATTACGGAGCACATTGCCTCAGACAGGACATTTGCTTTGTGGAAAACCAGATCTAAAGGATCTTAAAGGGAGAGAAGAAACATATCGTGAGAAGTACAAACACAACTATGATAGAAGGCACAAAGTGCAAACTCTCAATCCTCTTCATATAGGAGACCCAGTTTGGATTGTGGACCTTAGAAGACATGGCAAAATTGTGAAAATCCTGGACAGCCCTCGTTCATATATTGTTGAAACTGATAAGAGGAATGTGAGAAGAAATCGATTCCACCTCAAACTTGCCCCTTATTTAAGAGAGGAAAACAGTGAACAAAATTTGTCAGCAAATACACATCAAACAGAACCATACAACCGTCCAAAGAGAAATATACAAAAACCAAGCTGGTTGAAGAACTTTCAAACTTAAAAGGGAGGATGTTGTGAGAACAGTTCATTTCATAACACCTGTTAATTTCTATTAATTATTATCATATGTTTATTTGTTATTCTATGTTTGTAAAAAGGTAAATAAAGTTAGTTGAGTTTGAGTTATGACATAAAACAGTGCATTCACTTAATTCTTAGTAAAATATTACAATAATGGATAGTTTTGCGCAACGTTTCTCGTCATGATGGACATTTTAAGTACCGAAATGGTTTATGGTGGTGTGACTTGTAGTTTTCTCAAAAGTTCATGGGTACTACAAACTACAGAGCGAGGAGCGAGCAGAGACGCTACAGTACTGTATCCATTACCACCGCCCGGTACCGCTGGTACCGCTACAGTATCAACTGACGGTAAGTCCCGGTAATTACCAGCAAACAAGAGACCGGAAGTGACCGACTTGCAACCGGAAATGACAATAACACACTTCCTCTCGTCGACAGCTGATACAACTCTATTGTTTCAACGCGAGTACACCATAGCGTTAGTAATGATGCTAATAATCTTACAAACGAATTAGCGAGATTACGTGCAACAGAAAGAGATGACGAATCAAACAAACCCGAAAAATGTGGATCACAACCTTTTGAATTAACGGGCAGATGTTCGGAACAGTGTCTATATACGCGGGATTTTCAGACCATGCGCGGATAAAACGGGATTTTCGGTTCTTGAGACAGTTTTTTATATTGTTTTCCAAATGAAATCGAACCCCAATGGATTTTGTAGCAAAGGATTTAATTAGATCATTTTTGACCAAGGTTTTAAAGAGCCATTTAAACTTGATACGACAAAAATATCTCTCGACTTTAAGCAAAAAAATGCATGCGAGATGCAACGGGGGTTTTCATAAAGCTAAAGCGGGATAAACGGTATTTTTTTCGACCCAAAAAGCGGGATTTTTGGTTTAAATGTGTGGAAACACTGGTCCAAAACCATACAGTATTAAGTAAGATAGCGTCATCATTTAAGTGGAGTCTGATCGTAGAACATTGACGACAATTAGTCTAGTAGTTTATAAGTGTTCAAGAAACATCCACAGAAATACATAAGCTGCTACACTTTCAGCTCAAAGTTTCCCACTAAATTGTGATTTTTTACCAACGGTAAATCCCCATTACTACAAACATAGCGCACTTTAACCCCCCTTTTGGAAATAATAAGGGTTGTAAGGGTAATCTGGGCGGGCCGGCGCCAGGGGGTGTCTTTGCAATAAAACCGCCTCCGTTGTGAAGAATAATACCAGGACTCCCCGTGGCTCTCAAAATCTGAGTGGCTTCGTTAAATAAACCCGTGCAGCTGTAAATCATGTTTACGCATGAACGAAATTAGCTGTCGAATAAAGGGAGCATTGAGTGATTAGAATGTTGAGTTAAACTGACCCTGTTCACATGGCCCAATCATGCTGGTTCGCGAACTCATTTAAATTTATTCTGCCTTACACCTTCAAACCAAATTTTATCAAAATCGGACAGAAAAATACACAAGTTATCGCGTTCACGGACGTATGTATACAAATTTGAGTAGTGTTTTTGGCTTCTCTAGGGACATCGAAATGAAAATGTATATTGGTCCCGGCTCCAGGTCTTACCGTACCACCTACGGTAATAGCTACTTCCCTATAGGGGAATTCGCTAAATGGAAAGTTAATGAAGTCTTTCTTTCAGGACACCACCTAATGGTACATTCAATTCGTGTATGAAATTACCTTCTTCGCAATTTATTGGAATACTTGAAAAAGTTTTCCTTAATTGTCTCTTAGTTCAACAACTACGGTGTTTAGTGTCTGGTAGACGATGTTCCTTATTCACCTTAACAGAAGAAATCATAAGGGGTGATGTAGGAAAAACGAGGTACCCTATGTCAGCCAACACCTGGTTTAAGGTCGATTCACACACATCAGATAAGCCGGGTTTACACGCTCCAATAAAACATAACGACTTGTCTGCAACGACTAATCGTTACGTTTTGTCGTAGGTTGAGCCGGAACGTCCCAGTCCAGTCACTTCAGGCACGTCACAGGTCACAGTTAACAAAATATTCTTTAATGGATTTTCTATTGCGCTATCTACACTTATCCGTTGCAGTCCCATCAGTCGCTCTACCGGCATCCGTCAGTTAATTTCAGATTTCTTTTCACCGATACTTTTGGATTGTTTGGACGACTGACGGACCGGTTTAAGGTTAGAAAATAGTGTTATTGTTGTTTAAATGGTTGTGTTTATATTTTGAGTACTGTTTGTAACAATCAACAAGATGGACAATGACAACTTGATAGAATATAGGTTTATAATTTAAAACTTTTGACTGTAAATTACTGTTAATTTTAGAGACGGAAGACTGACTGAAACCAACTGACGGACTATTGACTGAGAAATTGCGGATGCAACTGAGACTGAACTGTAACTGGGCTGTAACGGAACTGTGACTGAACTGATATGTGTGAATCGACCTTTATTATATCTGTTAGTCAAAAAATATTATGTCGGTCACAATTATGCAGATGAACAAACTCAGAAACAATAAGTAATAAGTACAACTAAACTTTGTAAAATCTAGAACATCGTACGTCGAAACGAGACATCGTGGTTAGTTTATAATTTATTTTTGTAAAAAAATACAACCGACTTCAAACGCTCTAAAAAGATTGAAATAATTTCAATAAAGTAAACTTTTGTATTAGGCAAGCTCACGTATTTTAAGTCGGTGCGGCTCTATGATGATTTCTGATACAAAATTGAAAGAGGGGGTCCATATTGCAGGTGACTATCTATAACTAAAGGTGTTAATCTGCATGTCTTTTTCATAGTTATGCGTTAAGTGTTATTTTATTGCCGTAATCAGAGATCGGCATTATAGTGGTATTAACGAGTATCTTTAAAAAGATTATAACGCATTTAAATGTTTCTAACTTAGAAAAGTAACATTTTAATACTAAATTAGCTTCTTTTCCCTATCATAATATCAAACTAAATTATTTTCCTATTCATATAGAACATTTGTGTGTGTTATTTTCATAATGCATTTATTCTGAAGTAAACATAAAATACAAGAAAATATTTCCTTTAATATATAAACAAGTTCAGTATGTTTTTTATATATTTATGTTATCCAGCTACAATTTATTGATTTTCAAAATACACACACAATATTTAATTTCAATCATATTTGCAGTTTGAGCCGCGCCGACTTGAAATACGTGAGCTTGCCTAATACTAAAGTTTACTTTATTGAAATTATTTCAATCTTTTTAGAGCGTTTGAAGTCGGTTGTATTTTTTTACAAAAATAAATTATTTCATGATTTTTAGTGACTGTATAATTTTTTATGTATTAATTACTTGAGGTTTTTTGAAAAGCAAAACTGTTTGAAACAATCAAAAGTTCCACAGAACAATCATTATTTTAAAACTGCTTGAGTCACCTGTTCAGGTTACATAATCAATGGGTATGAAAATAAACATTTTTAGATATTCCTTAAGAAAGAAAGAGTTGTCCATTACATTAGGCCTAATGAAAAACCAATTGTCTTTTCTAGATACATTGAAATATCAGACATCATCGTTTCCTGCAATCCGTGTACTTCTACATTATAAAAAGAAATACAGTAACGTCTCAAGCCTTTTGGAACAATATGAAAGCTATTCCTCAGCCACCAGCACTAAAAAATCTCTCAAAAGTGGAAAATTGGTCGTTAACACGAATAGTACCTTTGGAAAATATTATATGAAAGATTGGTTCAGCTAAAAGTCGTGTAAGTCATGTAGGGGGTTTTGTTTGCTCAAGATATAGTCTAGTCGAAATTGCAAATCATCTTCCTCTAGGACTTTCCGAAGCATGCATAATAGTATTGATATGTTATATTATTTGGGTAGAGAATAATAATAAACATTCCACATCTGCAAATGAAATATGTATATGAAAGATTGGTTCAGCTAAAAGTGGTGCAAGCCACATGTAGGTGGTTTTGTTTGATCAAAATATAGCCTAGTCGAAATTGCAAATCATCTTCCTCTAGGACTTTCCGAAGCAGGCATAATAGTATTTATATGATATAGTAACTGGGTAGAGAATATCAATAAACATTCCACATCTGCAAATGCATGTTATGTAATTAAAGTATTTAACACTTTTAAGACAATTGACGATTATGCACTGTCACACTTCTTAGGTCGTGTAAGGAATAATTGCATTTAATTTATATTTAGACCTGTTTTACGAATGCTTTGGTTTTCACAATACACCTTTATTTGTCAATATCATACAGCTATTCACTGAAACATATATGTTTTTGTAAGTCAGAATATTCAATACTAATAAAAACAGAATTACTGTATACACAAATCAGGTCAAACGTTAAAATACATTTTTTATAGTAACCAAAACAAAATGCATTTTTCTCAATGTAATTCATTTAGGCTCCATGGCAAGAAATAGTTTATTGATCAATATGAAGCAACTGTTTCATGAAGAATTGTCTGTAGCTTCATTTAAATGGTTTCAACTAACAGCTGTAGGATTGTTATTATTATTTATTGCCTTCTCTACACAAATGTAAACAATCTGCACAAATGTAAACAAAATAAATGTTGAATATTTAAGTTTTTCAGAATTGTTCACCGAAACAAATATTATACTTAAACATAATATATAAGGTACCAAATAGAAACTCTCCTGGTTTTATTGGTGGTGGAACCACACTGATCGGTAAAAGAATCACAGAGAAATTGGTGAACATACATAGAAAAAAAAAACATCGCCACAAACAAATTGAGAACCTCCTCCTTTTGTTGGTAGTGGGGAAGTCGGTTAAAAATATAATCGTTTGTGGACACCCACATGATTCTAACTACCAAGTTTACAAATATTCCAACCACATGGTCTACAAAGATAGGCTATAACCGACGAGTCGGCAGCTTGCCACGAGATATCTGACGGTTGACACATTGACTCCGACTTGACCCTCGCCTTGTATGCGAGTTATCATTCCAACTATCAGTGGACACTCACCACCACTCGCCGACAAACACTACACATCGAGAGAATAACTGGCGAAAATAGATCAACTGTTAGCTAGACCTTAAAACTAAGACGATAGATGCTGTTGAACAATTTACATTATTACGTGTTGGCACTACTGTATGAATATAATGAATAAATGTCTTAGGAATGTAATAAAATATTTCTCTATTTGCCCCTCACCCACTACACGATTTCGGCCGTACGACACTGTCGGACCGACCACATTCCAATAGTGAACCATTGAATCTCATGAGCGCTCGCCCATGACATAACTGTCGTGGTGCAGTCGTCCATACATTTACGTTTTTACTGTAAACATTATAATATTAATTTGAATATCTACTGTTAGAAGACAAATATTTTATTATATTCATAAACTGTGAAATGTCATAAACTATACGAATGCCGAATAGCCAATTCTTTCCAATATATAAATAGCAACGCTATCTCTAGCCCATCTTGCCGCTTATCTGATGCGAATTTAAATAGTTTTCTCCAGGCTGATATACAATTATGTATTTTAATGCATTCTAATTATTTCTTCATATCGCTCCAAAACAGAGATGTTTACTATCTTTCGTGGAACACAAACCACACCAAGGGTCAGGTTAAAATCCCCTAACGTATGCTAACAACGTTAAGTGTAGCCGCTGCTTAAGGTTTTCAGGCCTGAAATCGAATGCATTCTGGACACATCTGATAAAATCCTTATGTGGGAAAATATATCTCACCTCCAGATCAAATGTATGTTTTTTATTAACATTCATTATCGGCCTCGGATTTGCATCGTCCTTCAAATTCAAGCTGGTATTGATACAATTTAATTTTGCTCAAAGTTATGAAATATGCAGTAAGTAGGGGGGCTAAATAATATGAAAAACAGCTTTAATAAACAATCCTGTATTTATTGTTTGTTGTCTGATACTTCTGGAAGGCTTCTTTCAACATCGTGGGAGGGGGGGGAGTCAAGCCCTAGGGTGGTGTAGTCGGCGCCCACGCCCGTCTTCCTACACTCGCTCCCCCGAGTTTTATTAGTTTTATGTTCACCATAATTCAAATGTGACTCGCCATGCACAAATCATTATATCAAATTTCTAAAACGGTCCTAAAACCGATATTGCCCGAGATTGTTTTATATTCGGCATGAAGTCTCACCGTAAGCAGGAATTTCCGCTATAAGATATTATTTACTGTCTAAGAAACTCATGTAAAACATATCTCGGTATGAGAGTGATCACATTATCCAATGACACAGCTGTAGTCTATTGCTATATACAGTATGTCTGACATCAAATACACAGATACAATAATTATGTAACATCTTAGGGAGTATGTTTTATCTATGTAACATACTGGTAGTTTCTTGTATTGTGGACCAACGACCAACCTATTAGCCAATGTAACAAATTCCCTCTATGTAATATTAATATAGATCATATCAGTTAAATTGAATTTACCAAATGAACATCTAAATCTAATCACAAGTATTCATCTTAGGAGTTTATTAAAGATTCAAAATACAGGTTATACAGGTTAATAAAGGATTGTAGATTAGTGAAATCAGTTGGTGTTGCAGCCAAAACTAGTTGAGCTCAATTCAGGGTCAATTAAATAAATAAATTCATGAATACATAACAATAGACACTGTTCAGTGTTCACACTCCTCAATACAGTAATCGGGTTAATTTATTTAACTAATTAACAGCGAATTTATTTAGCTAAATAGTAGCATAACGTATTTGCTAGTCCTCATCTCGATTATGTAAAAGATTCAAAATGAAATGACATCAACACAATATATAAGAACTTAAGAGAAATCAGTTCCCTGATTCTAGAATTCAGCGTTATCCATGAATAGGACTACATAACAAAATAGTCTAGACCTTTCAATCTCCACAATAAAGAGCAATATTTTCGAACGATCCGATCAATTCTCGCCTCACACGATGTTTATGTGTGTGTGCGGGTGATGTGTGTGAGTAAACAATAAACATGAGAAATGCTGATGATGACAAAGGCCTCTACACTACACACTAGACATAGACAAAGACCAGAGATTGACAGACGGATAAGAGAAAGTGCAGCCTATTGCTCATTGTCCCGTTCACTTTCTCTCGCTCGCTTCGCTCTATTTTCACGCTTCCGGTCCGCAGCCACTGTAGCCGTTGCTCCGTGCCTACCCAGAACAAGTCGAACAAGTTGGTGAACACTTGCACAGAATGTAACATTGCAATCGTGGCTATTTCATCATTTTTGGTTTAGACGGGCCTTCCAATCCTCTTTAATGATCGTGTTCATTTTACAATTTAAAATTACCCAAAATAACGTGGCTATTTCACAGTTATCCAAAATTAACTCCGATGCGAGGACTTTTTTATGCATATTTTTTATGCGAACAACTGCAGAAACCACTGGAATGTCCATACAGAATGAAAATCGATAATTATGTCAGCTTATTTTGACAATGGACGACATCTCAATGTTTTTACCATTTAAATTTACAGTAAACAAGATAAGTAAAACCAAACATTTAATTTGAGCTAGAATCAATATATTAGTGAATTTCGATAACTCGAAAGCTCCCAGTGTGGTGAGGATTAATAAGTTACAGCATCCTATTTAGTGCCCATTTATTATCAGGGTCAGATATCAAAGCTCAAATCCCCCACCGATGATTTCCATAATCAAAATAGATGTGCACAGGTTTTAAATTTCTATACCAAAATAAACGTGTAATAAATAGTTCATGGGTTCGAGAAAACCTTACTCCCGGTTGGAAACCGCAAAAGGAGTATCGAGGGACTTAATTCTTCTGCGAACAAGTTTTACCTTCAGGGTTACAATACAATTCACCATCGGCAGTAGCTCCATCAACATGTACCCCGCATAAACCACTTATGAATTTGCGAGCGCTAGATTAATTCGCGACCATCAAATGACAATGAGGGGGAGATACACCAGCATAGCAAACAGTCCTAATAATCGCATCGCAAACATTTGTCTAATAATGTTTAGATTAGTACTTTTATCCAATAAAGTACACAAGAAACGATAATATTTTTCCTAAAACAAACTACAACAGTTTATACAGTATTCTAAAAAAGGTTAAAATCCCATTCCCACAGACTATGCTCATTCACGAACACGTTAGAATAACGTAGGTTTTCACGTTTGCAGCAAATTTCAACAAAATAATTTTTCATTCGTGTTATCGTGCTAAAGGGCACATGAATGGTGTTTTTGGCCTCTAGGGATATCATAACGAAAATTTCAATCGTTCCCGGGTCTATGACTTACCATGAGACCAACTGAAATTAAGCTTATCCAAAGGGGAAATACACTAAAATAGTAAATTACGTCTTCCACTTTCGACCTTTTCGGGCAAAACTGGACACCCAAGTAGTAAATGCACTAGGTGTATAATTTAACTGTTGCGAATATCTTCCACTTTGTTAACCAAGCTGCGGAAGCGATCGAACAAAAAACGTCCGCCCTTGACTACTCGAGGTGACATTCACGCAATGGTTCCATTGATTGGAAACTGCACAATAAAACCACTCAGAGCTTACAAACACCTTGAGACGTTATACTTGATTGGTGGTTCGGAACGTAACAAACACTGTACACGCCCGCTGGATATCATGCATGCGAGGTGCGACTGGTGTCATCTGATTATAGTCTGTATGAAGAAACCTGTCTCCAACCCTCCGTTAACCTGGGGTCCAATAATGGCTCGGGCCAGTCCTAGGTAGAGGGAGGGTTAGGGTACAGGTTATATAGTACAGACTATAGTCGTGATTTTAGAAAACAGAATGTGGATGAACTATTGACATCTTATAAACTTACAGTACTAGACGTTTAAAATAATAGTTTCTCTCCTTATCGGCCATCTTATCACTTTCTTATTCTTATTCCACTTTCCTAAACTAACCTTCTTTACAATTTGACGGTATTGTGTTTTAAGGGGAAGGTTGGTCATCCTACGCACTTTAATTTTAAAGACTGCACGATTTAATGCTAACCTACATTAGTAACAAAAAAACGCTGTGGTCGCTGGCAAAAACTTATGTAGGCTAACACGTTTACAATCATATCCCAGTCATATTGTCGTAAACTTTGTGATCTCCAGGCTATTTTCATTTTACTTTACAGACGCCGCGTTTGATATTGGGTTTGTTTTCGAGTCATTCAAGGGACGTCAGTTAACCGGAAACCCCGTTAATCCAGACGGGACTCAGTTCCGAGGAGTCCGGATAATAGGAAGCCGTGGCAAACTGTCCTGGCTATTACGTCATAATATTAAAACAGAACCCACAACCGTTCCCAAAATGTGATTAACCACAACGTAGGACTGGTACGCAGATCTGCCCAGTTACTAGTTGCCGGTTGTATCGCCCCCGATATGCCGGACGCAGGATGAGCCGGAAATGACCGAGGGTCACTCGTCTAACCAGGTCACACCGTCTACGTCTGCATCTTTGTGCGTCTCCGATACTCTGTGACCGTATCCCGTAGACGCTACCAGCACCAGATCTTATCACATAAACCCGACGATGCAAAAGAGTGTGATTGATTATATTGCCACCGAGATACATTTACGGATTTTGCGTTTAGTGTTTGTGTAATAGGCCTACAATGCAAACACAATAGGCCCTATTCTACCATTTGAAACTGTTCTTATGAAGACCACGTTTACTTTCTAGAGTCACGGACGTCATTGCTGTTGGATTATGGCCAAATGATGTGTTCTTTTAATAACCGAGCTTTTAAATAGTGTTTACGGTGTGTAAAAAATTATTAATTTTCAGACGTGCTTTTTATGGGTACGAAAATCGGTCAGAATTATAAGGAGCGTACAGGACTTATTGGTAAACAAGTTTTAAATGTATTCTTCGGCAAACTAGATTATTTTCGCCATTATACGTTTGAAATTCATTTTGATATGGCCATTAGACCCCAATTACATAATAAGCAGAACCCGGAACTTATTTATACCCTACAATAAAGGTGATTTTGGGGCCAAATCTGAGTAAAAACATTCAATCAAGCAGACTTAACTCATATTATAGTGGGCTGAAGGATTTTAACTAAATACTTTTCAAATTACTCTTTATCTTGAAATTATGTATCTTAAATTTAATTAGGTTGTCAATTAAATGAGGACGACAATTTTAATTTTTTAAGAATTTTCAAACGATAACCAAGGAAGAAAACAGTTGTGTTGTCATACAATATTAAAAGCTTGTTGCAACATATTTGTATGCTATAAAATATTTCTATAGTTTATAAAATGTTTATACGAAATAAAAAATAGGTCCATGTTTTTAAGTACCGGTACTTAAACTTGACGGTACATGGAAAATTAATTTTTGCTGTTGCCAAACTTTAGCTGAATTACATTTAGCCCCTAGAAGAGAACTCTCAAAAAACCTTGTATTATGAAGGGCTAAGATAGAAGAATCATAAATTAGCATAGTGAATAAAAAATTGAAAATCTTCTAATTTCAACAAAGCCACCATTAAAAGTGGCCACTAATGGACAATCTAACACAAACAATGATGTCACTTCATCTATCACTAAACTATCTTATGATGACATCATTCATCCTATTCCAATCATCTTTTTAAGATCCTTGTCTATTGTGAAATTGTCTTACTTCTTCTACACATCTAATTCCCTTGGCCTAACCAGGGGCAAAAATAAATTGGTTAAAGCAATTAATAGGTAGGGAAATATTACATAATTTGTCAATAAACCGAACTAACAACCTGCTATTGTAATTTTGCAACTCAAAATTACAAAATAAAGTAAAAATCCAAACAAAGCAAAGTGGAAAACATAACAAACTTCTGATAAATACAAGAACAATGACCTAAATAAATTCAAACCACACAGAGTGTGTGCGGTCACCACATAAGACAAATTACGCTATAAAAAACCTTATGTCACGATCATACTTTATTACAAACATTCTAGAAACTTAGCTTTACAATCTTAAGTGAAATCACTATTGTGTCTTTATTTTCTGTTTATGTTAACACCAGACATTAATAAATATTTAGGAAGGGATCGAAACTATGTTTTTGTTGAAGTACATCAACATGTTGGAAAGGTCATAGGATCATCCAATTTTGCCTGATGACCATGCAAATTCGGTTCAGTACAGACAGACCCGTAATGGGTTTAAACCAGCTAACATGAAAATATGACACTCTCGACCACCCAGCTAAGCTTACTTAACTAGTTGAAATCACATGAAAACTATGTGTGTTAGGCTTATTATATGTAGAAGGATTTTAACGCAACTTTTGAAAATTGTTTAAATGCCTCTCTTCCTTCCCTCTATACAGAAGACTCCCTCTTATCCCGACACCTTTTAACCGGACATCGGTTTAACCGGACAATTTTCATCAGCACATTGGTGTAACCGGACTAGATCAGCAGGAAGTGGGCAGTACTGAAACGCCTGTTCTCGTGGGAAAGATTTGAGACCAGTGATCACGTGTCTTAATACAATGCTCACCTAAATTTAAGTCGAATATCACAGTAAACAGTCCGTTTTAAAGAGTTTTTGGGGATGTCAGTTTAACTGGAAAACCCGTTATCCGGACTGGCCTCAGTCCCGAGGAGTCCGGATAAGAGGGAGTCTACTGTAGTTGCTATTCTGTGCTCTGAAAAAATTCAACTAATCTTAAGGGTTAGAAATTATAAACAAACCTTGGGTTCCTGCCTCGAAGAGCGCGCCTCCTCCGCCATCCCTGGAACAAACAAGTTGGATTATTTACTGATTCAAAGTAGAAACTAATTACATACAGGATTGAGAGAAGTAGATATAAGCAAATGAAGAGCATTAGTCACTATACAACTGCTAGTTAATTAGCTAGGCATAACTTAAATTAAAATAGACAAATTTAGGAACATAAGGATCATGCCAATATTACAAATTGGGATGAAGATGCCATTCGACAGGTTTCAACCCAAATATAAGGTAAGGATGAGTGTATAATGGAATGAGATTATCTGTATCCTTTGTTACTGAATAAAATCAGCAGTTTCATTAGCCTGGATAATTTATTAAAAGCCATCATCAAATGATCAAGGGCAGCTGGGTCCAGTCCCGGTAGCAAACCACAGAAACGCTATGTACCAGGGTTGCCACCCGTCCCGATTCTGCCGGGACAGTCCCAATTTGGTTCCTTATGCCTGTATTTAAGCCTATGTTAATCCGGGAGGGAGGGAGGCAATGTCCCGATTTTTTTCTGACCTGAGGTGGCAACCCTGATTATGTACTAACTTTTCTTAGGATCAAACCAGCAACTTTTTGATTACCAGATGAACACTATTGATTATTAGGAATGCACAAAATCCTTTGTCCTGGTGGGTCTTTCTTTCTTGCTTATGCTGATGACAATATAAAACTAAGACTTTAAAGATTTAAAAAAATCAAACTAGCGTTCTTTTTTTAAATGGGAATACAAAAATCAAACACCATCAACTATGACGATGAACCTAAAACAATTAAAAAGTGGTCAGCCTAAAAGATGAATTTCAAATCAGAACAAAAACCACCAGAAATTAATAGATTTTCAAATTCGTCGAAAGTTGTGCCGTGGGGTGTTACTGATTAACCCATTACTGATTCTAGAGACATTTAACTTTTTCATCACAAAATTACATATCCCTCGGCCACTCATGCAGGTTGGAAAGCGAAAGCCTGAGTATTTCACAATCACTCGGCTCGGGGCTATCAGCATTCAGTTGCGTGGAAATCCTCAGATTCAGCTGCAAGGTCTCTTTCACTATCTAGAGATAACAATCTAAGATGACCTCCCAGCCACCCACAATGTCTTGAGTAAGTTATTAAACTTTCTGTGATTGCCATGCAATTGAATTGTCCAAACTCACATTCAGTAAAATTACTTTGATTAAAACTTTGTTTTAATATGTGAACAAATAGGCTAACTGTAATGTAGACAAAGACAAAACAGCTGACAAAAGATCTTGAGGACTAAAGTCTGTTCACAAAATTTAGGCGGTTTAAAGAGAAGTTTTCCTGGGTTCCCCTACCACTTTTTTTAAGGCTGATGAATAAAAATCAGCTGATCAGCTGAAGTTATGGTGAGGTGGAGGGGATGGAATTGTTTCCCCTCAAACTGCCTAAATATTGTGAACACAGCGTAATATTCTAGGTACGTTTTACCATATACAAAAAGAATTAAATAGGCTATAGACCAACAGCCGTGCTGCGGTTACCATAGGTTCTGGCACACACTGCTGGGAGCGCCATGCAGTAACGGTGTGCGCCAGAACCTATGGTAACCGCAGCACGGCTGACAGTCTATATTTAATTCTTTTGTCTATGGTTTTACTAGGTAACTGAAGGCATTACTATCATTAATTTGTACTGATCGGTTTTAACATACCATTATGATTAAAGCGAAAGTAACAGCTGATTCTTGTCAGTTACTTAAACACGTCATTCCACCCAATTTTATTTACATACTAGCAGAGTACCCGTCCTTCGTACGGGGTTGGCATATAAGTATAAATGCTTATTGTAGTTATGGGAGAGGACACGGTTTAAGAAAATTTTGTCTTTTAATTTATACGGTATCCTATAGTGTCCTACAGTATCTACCATAGCCCTAATTTTCTACCACTGCACCTAAACCATGAAAAAAAGTTAAGTTCTCATTGTGTACCACAACTTTTTGTTGCTAGTTGGTTAAAATTAGCGTTAGTATTTTTCGCGTTTACTTGTCACAAACATCCATCCATCCATCCATCCATATCCAAACTTTCTTACTTATAATATTAGTAGGATAAGTAAACTGTTGTAATATTGCTTGTTTATGGATCAATTTTTATCAAACTTGGCAAATGTATTTATTTCATAGTAAGCTAATGATATGTTCCTTAAAATCACACTTCGTTGCCCTCCCTGTAGGCAGCAAAAACCTAGGTACTCGTTAAACCTAATGTTATCGTTGGTGCAATTAGTAGCGCCATTTGAACAGCTACTGCAAATCAGCGCTACTATTCTATTTGCTAGCAGCTATACCCGGGCCTTGCATCGGGGTCAGTATGCAAAAGAGACCATGTTGGTTCTTAGAAACATGCCAAATGGTTTTCCAAATGCCAAATTTAGAAACAAAATTTAACTGTACTACTTAACTTGATAATAGTACGTTTTTGTTAAATCTTACTGTGATTACTTATTTATGCTACCTACCATACAAAACCAAAGATAGATTTTAAGGTATAATAAAAGAATGTATTTCATGGTTTGCACTGTAAACGAAAAACTATCACAATAAACCTCATGAATAAGAGCCTAGATTGATAGGGCAATGATTATAGAATCTTAATTATTTCCTATATCCATGAACAATTTTTTTACAAAGAATTATTCCCTCTAAAATATTATTACAGCATTTCACAAATATTAGAACAGACTCAGTATAATAGATCATAAACATAAACAAATGAAGTAACTGAAAGATTCATATACTAATTAAATTCAAATTATATTAACACTAGCTGTAACCCGCGGGCTTTGCCCCGTTTAACTTCTTCATTTTCAAGATTATCTCGTTCGCATGGCTCATTCACGTCCTGGTTGAAGTTTGTTCGCTACGCTCACTTGCCTTCAGGTTAGCTCGTTCGCTACGCTAACTCGCCTCCAGGTTGAAGTTCGTTCGCTACGCTCACTCACCTTTTGGTTGCAAATTAGCTGTTGTCATAAATGTAAAAGAAATAATAGTGCTGCACCCTGTTGGTAATCCTTGTAACTTTAATGCTATTGAACATCACAGAACATAACCAACTTGTTTAATTGAAACAGCTGTTAAGATTCAATAATTCCATTTCTCATAAGGTTAACATGGGAAACTCCAGAGCCACTGGGGCGGAGCCCGAAAGGATTTTTGAAATAAAAATATGCCTATATGTTAATCGGGAATGTGAGCTATCATCATGCCAAATTTCAGCCCAATCCGACCAGTATTTTTCACGTTCACTTGTCACAAACATACATCCATACATCCATACATCTAAACTTTCTCATTTATAATATTAGTAGGATCATACATGAGTTTGGCATTCAATAACCCCATACAAAGCACACAGCCTACTTACGATTGAAGGTATTTAGGTCCAACAAAAAGTATTCTGTCACTATAACAAGTTGCTCTTACATTCAGGGATTAACTGTACAGCGAAACACATTTAAGTGAGAGAATATCATAGACAGTCGCATCAATGGCTCATATAAAGGATAAGTCTATTTCAGAAGCTATGACCAAAGATAACACACAGATATGTTTAGGTCTATATAATGATAAAATAAATCACAAATGACACATGTGTTAACAACTGAATAGGAAGTAGGAAAATACATCACAGTGGGATGGATATCCATTTTTATAACATAAGCCATTTAGCCCATTTAACTAAAATCTGCTAAAATTAAAATAAGAGAATTTTCTTAAAACATTCTATTCTGCTAGAACATAATCTTACTTGGTTGAAGTAGTTAGGCGTAATCAAACTTAATCTACTGCATCCAAGAAACTAGAGACATGTTAAAACAACCAACGGGATGAACTAAAGTAAATGATGAAAGTTTCAAGCATAGGGAAAACATCAACTGGTTAAAACCACATAACTCATTTAGCTACAATAAAAGCCTACAATTTCTCACAGGGAATTAGCCTAAGGTATTGTTGGCTTCTTTTAATTTTTAGTTACACATTAAGGACTAAAGATTACAATCTAAATTCAAATTTGCCAGAAGCACAATTGTGTAGACATACGCGCATAGTGGGGGACTTCAATATTAACACTTTTAATGATGAACTACTATTTTGTTGATGGACTGTTACATAGCACAGCAGCCCTAGAGCACCAAGATTCGCAGGTTATATTGTGCAAGGCCACCAGCTCGGGGAGTACAATAATTGACAACAATTAGAGAGAATGACGATTGGCGCAGTGTGATTGGCTGGAGGTCACATGGTGTATACATGTCAAGGTTACATTCCTCCCCTCCCCTCACCTCTACAGGCTACTCAGGTCCTCTGGCAAAATATCATCATACTAGGCACCTCCACCATCACTTACCGGTAATTGGTAGGATATATCACCAACTCTAACAGTATTGGCCCTGCTATATACAGTAAGAAATTTGAGGTGGCTGTATCTGTATGATAAAACTATTTATTAGGCTATAAGGTTATATAATTCTCCCTACTTTAAAGAATATATATTTTTTTTAATGTACCATTCATGAATGATGTAGAGCCAATGCTTTATAGTCTGAGAGTCAATGACCAAAGTTGCTAATGAAACAGCTGATCTTAGTCAGTAACAAAGCTACAGATTATCCCACTCTATTCCATACTCCTTCACTCAATCAATATTATTTTGTAAAATGGCGATTACCGTCGAAATAAATAAATAAATAAATGTTTGGCTTAAAATACGTAGGCTAAACTATCTCAAATGATAATGATAATATCCGACATCCAGCCAGTATTGAGTTCTGACATAGCAATACGAACCAGCGACTACAAGACTAGTGTAACTTATGTCTGAAAGATTCAAAGTAATCTGGTTAACTAACGAACAAACCAAAGCAACTTTACGATAAAGTCCACTGAAAGGTTATTTTCGGCTGAGCCTCAAAACATTGACATGGTGTGAAGGACAGTCAGCAGGTAGGCTGTTTAAGGGGTAACTTAGTGTCCCGGTCGTAGACACAACTTTAATACATACCGGCTGTCTCTCAAGTTTAATGACATCACGTTTTTTCTCTGGGGGGGGAGGGTATTTTTTTTTAGGGTAGTAGCATTCTACTACCTCAGTCATGGAAGAGAAGCGATGGGGATTAGTAAGATTGGCTTTTAAACCAGTTTCCCAAGTTTTTTGTTTTGTTTTTTTTTTGGGGGGGGGGGTATTCGTCTGCCCCTTCATATGGACAATGCAGTCCTTCATTGGGGGTCTGTTTTTGAAGTCCTTAGACCTAGGTTGGTCCTTCAAGACTCCGCCTACTGAACCTTAACTCTGTCTCGGACTTTGGCTAAGCCTGAGCTATTCTGTCAGCTGTTCTTCTGCACCCTTTCTGGCCAATGCTTTCTCATTTCTGGAGTGTCCAGAAACCCAAGCTATTTAGACTTTATTCCGCTAATTTATTTATTTATTTGTTTACGGTATAACACCATTTTTACAAGGGTTGACACTACAGGGTTGACATGCTGATACAGATACAATATTGAAAGATTGAGATTAAATGAACGAAAAGTGATTAAAGAGTGAAGGTGAAATGTGAAATACAATTGCTTAGCCTAATTAAATTTTCTTCCCTTCTGCCTTTTCTCATAAGGTCCTTTTCTCGCTTAGGTACCATTTTGAGTGTGCTTTAACACCTCTCCTGTTTGTGACTCTCTCGTACACAAGACCCCAGGGTTTGGACCACTATCTCATAAAAAAGATTAAAATTGCTACTACATTGGTGCAGGCTAGACACATTTATTTGATCATTAACCCTAGCAGTGGCCAACCGTCGCCTGGTGACGGTATGACGTTGATGCTTAGAATGGCCAATGTCGTCTGGTGACGGTATGGGCCGAAATTTTTTTAACGGTAAAAAAACACTTACAATCAACTCAGATGAGAATAATATATATACCATTCGAAAGATCACATTCTGAACTTTCATTTGATTACATAAACAAACCCTGTAGCAGGTATATAACAATGTCACGACGATTAGAAATCAAATGAAATTTTGGCGCAGTACGACTTTTGCAGCCGACACTTGGGAACTGGCAAAACACGTCTTGTTTGGCATTACCCTGCTCGGGTAATTTTCGTCTTGGGATTTTGTGGGTGGTACCACTGGATAGCCATTGATTTTATCTTCATTGTGGTAGTGATATTTATAACTAAATATTGATTGCACAATCGGTACGATTTTATGAAAACAGCTGTTTTCGAAATTTCTAACAAATGGCCAACAGTCGTCTGGTGACAGTATGGAAAATACGAATTATATACAGTGAAAGTTATTATTACTAGTCATATAGTATATCATTTTGAAGAGGAAGAAATTTAGATTCAGAGAGTGGCAGCCCTGCACTCAGGGTTATTTCTGTATGCTCGCATGTAGACGACAAGTGAGTCATTAGTGACTGCTTGCTACAGTCTGTCAGCTGTCTTGTATTGCCATTGTTTGTTTGTGTTGTTGCTGGTAATAGTTTTATCCGCGATTTATTACTAAATATGTTATTAGTTCGTAGTGTTAGTGTTAGTGAAGTGTTGTGTGTGTGTATAACAGTAATCTTCATGCATAAATATTACTGAATTGTGTGAAATAGTGTTCATAAAAGGTTGTATTTTGTTAGCATCATGTCCTAAAATGACGATTCTGACATTCAGAGATTGTTGTACCTATATAATGATATACCCAAGGTGTTATACATTTTTATAAAGGTAAATGAATACACTACAACATGTTTATAATGGTTTGGGGGTAAAAAATTTTGTAAAAAAGTTATAGCCTATACTAAATAGGCCTACTACTGTATTTTGTTAGCATCATGTTCAAAAATGACGATTCTGATATTCAGAGGTGCTATATATGCTATATAATGATTTACCCAAGGTGTTATACATTTTTATAAAGGTAAATGAATACACTACAACATGTTTATATTGGTTTGGGTGTAAAAAATTTGGTAAAAAAATTATATAGGCTACTAAATACTGTACACTCCATTTTCTCGAAATGCGCAAAAAATTCAAAACGTTTTCAAATTGATACATAATCATAGGTGAAAATAACTTTTTACCATCATACTTATGACTTTTTTGGATTCCTTACTTCATTAGCTTTACAAATATGTAGGCTACATATCATCAGCCTACATAATGTTTCACAACACAAGCAAACACTGTAGGCTATAGTTTACACTTATTTGCGGTTTTGCGGTTATTGTATTATTATGTTCCTATTACGTACCTACAAAAAAAAATATTTCTAACATGTTATACATTTTTATGTAGGTAATTGAATACACTACAAGATTATTATGTTGGTTTGAAGTAAACAAATTTGGTACAAAAGTTGTATACTAAGTACTGTGAATTTTTTTCTCGAGAAATCGCTAAAATATAAAAACATTATTTTATATACGTATGTTTATAGGTAACAAATTATTTTTACCATAAACTTTATGACTTTTTTGGATTCCTTACTTCATTAGCTTTACAAATATGTAGGCTACATATCATCAGCCTACATAATGTTTCACAACACAAGCAAACACTGTAGGCTATAGTTTACACTTATTTGCGGTTTTGCGGTTATTGTATTATTATGTCCCTATTACGTACCTACAAAAAAAATATTTCTAACATGTTATACATTTTTATGTAGGTATTTGAATACACCACAAGATTATTATGTTGGTTTGAAGTAAACAAATTTGGTACAAAAGTTGTATACTAAGTACTGTGAATTTTTTTCTCGAGAAATCGCTAAAATATCAAAACATTATTTTATATACGCATGTTTATAGGTAAAAAATTATTTTTACCATAAACTTTATGACTTTTTTTGATTCCTTACTTCATTAGCTTTACAAACATGTATATATCATTATTAGTATACACATATATTATAGAACTTTTTACAACATAAACTAACACTGCACGGCTTTCAATTTTTTCGATTCTCCGTTTGTCATTATATTTCGCCCCAAAAACTTATAAAAAAAATATTTTCCTAACATGTTATATATTTCTATGTAGGGAATTAGATTGTCTACAAAATGTATATAATGAATTTCCCATAAAATAATCCGTAGAAAAAAAATTCAGAGGCCGCTTTTGAAATTTCAAAAAAAATTCAATTTTTTTTTATTTTTTTCACTTTACCGATAAAATACACTGTCTAAATCATTATGATATTACTATTTCTAGATTCTCCTGTTCTTTCCGAACAAAATGAATATGAGGTTGGCTAGGTTTACTTGTACGGTTGAATTTTTACGAATTTTCACAAAATGGTCTGCAAAATCGCCAAAATGGGTTGGCCATTCCCCACTTCTAACATTGGCCACTGCTAGGGTTAAACATCATAATCCAAATAGATCATGTCAAATATGTATAGCAAATTAAGAAATAAAAAAGATAGGCCTACATGCAAGTCACAAATCACAAAAAACAAATCCAGGATCGGTGACTCCAGGAGCCGGACTCCATGGTACACGACTCCTCAGGCTTCAACTGATTATTAGGAGTTTGACGGGGGAAGTGTGAGAGCAAAATAATGTTCAATCGGATCCCAGAAAGATGCACGTGAGATACTGTTAAAGTTAACTAAACTTAGCTGTTGAATTCTGGTTGAGATTGAACAGGGAACCGCAGATTTAAAAAGAACATAACACTAAGTTAGGTACTTGGCTTACCTTTACATAGGTATTTGCCTATGGATCATTAACTTAATTAATCATCCCTTTTAGCTGTGTAGCCTACATCAACAAAATTTAAGATTTAGGCTACTGTACTTAAAGATTAGAATTAAAAAGTAGGTGGCCTAATGGGTGCGCCTAATTGACAAATAGGCCTTAAGAAATAGTCTTCAATAATTTTACAACTTCTAAATTGGCCTCCCCACTTCGATTAAGTAGGCCTAAATGTTATGGGGGATTTGCGGTCCTATTTGGAATGTGCACAGGAGCCATAACTTAAGTAGGCCTAGCTCTGAGCATTTCTACAGCTGTGAATTTACAAATCCACCCACTTCACTTGACAGACCCAATTGGAAGATTTAGCATAACCCATCAGATAGGCAAGTAAATAACTTAGGCCTACCTACCTTAACTTAGGGAGTGGTGTGGAGAAATATGACAGTTTCTCGGTTACCTACCTAGTCTGGATGAAATCTAAGTTAGATCGTTTTAGCCTTGCAAAATACACGGAGGATACGCGTCAGGTAACCGAACATGGATTAGGCGTCCAGCAGTGACGATACGATTTACAGCTACCGTATCGGTGTTTGTGGTGTAGTGGATAGAGTAGGCCTACTCGGCTGTTGTACAAGAGGTATCTAGAACGAATCCCATCGGTGACACTAACTTCTAGTCCAAGATTTAACTTACAAAATAAGCACCAGTACCGGTAAGTTAAGTTATGATCTAGAGCCTTTAACTGCAGCATAGGCGAACTAGCATAGGATTAGGATCTAGCATATGGAAAACTGGGGTTTTGATTAATCACCCTACGTTCTTTTTGGCAACCGACTCCATCACATTAGAACATAAAAGTATCGGCTGCACTTTACTTGACGTCCTACACTCATTCGATTGTTTTTTTCGATTCGATATTTGCATTCGATATATTGTTTGGTTAGTTAGGTTAGGTTAACCTTACCTAACTAACCAAACGGTATATCGAATGAAGCAATCGATTAATCGATATATCGATCGATATTTTCATTCGAATGAGTGTAGGACGTCAAGTAAAGTGCAGCCAAAGTATCCGATTCAATAAATTAAGTTTAAACTTAACCAATAACTTACCCAAACTTTCTAACTTAGGCTACCTTACTAACATAAGTTAGCCTAAGTTTATTTATCAATTAAGTCTAGTTCACTAAAAGGGTTACATGACTTATTTGGGACCTACCCTACCCTAACTTAATGTCCCTGAGTCTCAGACCTTTGACCTACAAAAAACTTTTCATCATGTTTATTTTGTGTAACTTATTCTTACTCGGTAAGTTATCTAAGGTAAGAAAAGGAAAATTGGAATGTATACCTAAAAATCATTCAAATTCTTATAATAATTCACTAACTTATAGAACTTTTAAACTAAATCATGTCAAACAAGTGTCAGAACCTAGGCTAAAATGTGCTACCTTATTGGATTTTGATCCAGAAAACTAGCTGAAAGTTTCATCCAATTTTGAATCACTGAACACTGCACCACACTGTTTTAACCTCGTCATTCCTTTTACAAACACATGAAATAACATGTTATTTCTCAACAAAAACACTAAACAACGCTCGAAATATAAATTAAATTCGTTCGTTTCACCGTTTACTAAACAGTTACACCGTAAACCTCCAGCAGACCACAATGCCACAATGGCGGAATGAGAAATGCTGTTTACCAACACAACAAAACAAAATATTTCGAAATATCCTTTTGAACATGTGAACGCTATCTATGAGATGAAACACGAACTACAGTACAATGAAAGAGTAATTAAGAGCGACCTGGTGGCGAAGCATAGTACTATACACGTAGTTCCGAAGTTTGCTGCTTGGAGCAGCACATGTCGGTGATGGAATCGTTGCATTGTTGTCTACATACATTGACTATTAGTCAATGCTACATATTAGCATTGACTACACAGCGTGGATATAAAGTCAATGATATTAGCATAGATAAAACATACTCCCTTATGTTTTATCTATGATATTAGGGTTTTTGGGGATTTATTGATAGTGAAATTCAACTTATGCACATTGAATACAAACCTCCTATTCATTGGTATGCATTTTAGGTGAATACATTGTAAAGGTCAATCAATGATTAGTTTTGTGCTAAGAACGGTTTGAAATGGTGTTTAGATGTGGGATTCTAGTATCTAATAAATCAATTATTTATTGACTCGTTAAACATTTAAGGAAACCGGATCTGTAGAAAATAAAAAAAACGTAGGCTTATTGGAACTTGAGCCTTTTCCAATTAAAGGCGTAGGCAACAATGCATATCAGCTGATCAGTAAAGGATGCAGGGTTGCCAACTTAGGAGCTTGTTTTGCATTTGGCCATTTACACTTGGTACTTTTGTAATTAGGGCTGAGTTTAAAAAAATAAGGGAATACGGGTCGTAAAAATGTGTTTAGGCCCTACTCACAGAGAAGTCCTACTTCAATGTGGGCAAAAAAGTCAGTGCTGCTTTACCGACTTGCTGTGATGACTAGTGAGCTCTAGCGAACACGGTCGGAACTATTTCTGCTCGAGCATTGTTGATATCGTTAACAGCGAAATACACTCCCGTTCATTTGTGATTAACCAATCTATCTGAAATAGTCAGATAGCTACACTTTTTATTGAATCATAAAGTTTAAATATTTAACAAACTTTCAATGAAATATTTCTGTTTGTAAACGAAGAAGTGTGCATTGCATATATACTTGTATGATTCCTGTTGTCCTACCAAAACATATGTGCAGGTAAATCGTTCCAAAACCTTGTCTCCCACGGATAGCCTCTCTATGGTCTTTTAATCCATCATAATATTGTCAGTAATTCATTCAAAAGATTAAAAAAATATTCTACATTTCAATAAGTCTAAAAAGCCTAAAATAGTTTATTTGAGAGTTAGTTGTTGTGTTTTGTCACATTAATATATACCTTAATATTTATACAACAATTTAATACATTTAACTGCTTTCTACAAATAATTTTTTACCGTGTAGCCATTTTAATAATGGTAACATGTAACCAAAACTTGAAGTATGCGTTGCAAAGTTCCAAAGCTTTTTTACATTAAAACTAAACAAATTACTGATAAAATGGGCTGATTTTTGTGATGCAATGAAAGATTTCGTTTGCACAACTGCACTTGAAGATAGGGATGATTTTATGGATCTAAGAATCCTAATCGTAATCAGGTCATTGAATGATTTATTGTTCCGTTCTTTATCACTCGAAGGTCATAACCTCTTGTGATTTCTCAATCGCAATCGAACATCTAGCTTTATGACTATCTTAAAGAAATAAGAGGCCGTCACAGTTTAAGGGTGGAGAGCTGTATGAAAGAGTTTGAGGATTTGCATGGAAAGTTGCATTGGACTGTTTACTTAATTATTATGTTATCACGTTACACTTAAATATTCGTCGAAAAAATTACTAGTTTAATTAGCTGCTAAAATCTGTATTTGAATAGACACAAAATTTCATGAAAAATTATTTTACTAATTCCAAATAATTATCACAGTTCACAAAACTATAATGACGTAATTATATATTTGTGTTAATGGTTAAACTTAAAAACTACCCCGATTTTCGTTTAAGAAAACTATTTTCCATTACAGTTGGCAATAGTGTAGCAGATAATAATCAAACCATTAAATTCTCAGTAATCTCAGATATACTTTCAAGTGAACCAGAGTATTCTGAAATAGGTGTAATAGTTGTACTTGAATAATATCTATCGAACTAGCGACGCCTATTTAGGATGCCTCTGAGAGAAACCTTTTTGCTTTATATATTAGTGAAATTGTGTAAAATTCAAAAACTCAAAAATTTTCATCCGTTCAAAATTTAAACAAATCTCCATAAGGATAACATGGTAATTTTAATCACCACCGGGGAAGAGCCCTGAGGAGTTTTCCAGAATTTCATTTCACACAAACCTTTCCGGGGGCTTATACTTTAGAACAACTTCCCATAGTTTCACAACGCTCGGATGGCCGGTTTGGTAACGCATAAAGAACAAACAACCATACATTGGATTTTATTAATCCGAGATATTTTAGATATTCAACAGGAGATAGCTTAAACCCAACGACAACCTAATTAGCCAATAACAAATTGTAAAATTTATTATCTTCGTATTTTGTGGCCCGAAAATTACTTACGATTAACTAACAAACGCTTAGAAAAGATGTGTAAACATAAAAACGAGGTGTATGTTTTATCCCGAATTATTTTAACCATATGACCCTTTTGTTCTTTAAAACATACATGAAATCAAGTCAAAATCATACTAGAATCGGACAACGTATTAACATTGCATTAAACAAGGGCTCAAAATGTATTATTTCACACAAAAATACAAAAAAGATTGCCGAAGCTATTCCAAAAGTGTTTACAAACATGTATTTGAATAGATAATTGTGACACAAACAATTAAATAACAACTCTGCATAATCATTGTTTATTTTGGATTCGAAATGATATGACGCGCTGATCTCGGAGAGCGTTTCGTGTATAAAACGCCCACTGATCAAATTACGTAAACTGGTGAAAAACAACATTGAAGAGGAATATTATATAATTCTGTAGTGTTTGTAGTATAGGCCTAAATGTGTCAGGATCGTCCAGGGTCAAAAGCCGTCCAGGCTGACTTGAACGCAAGCTTCGTTTGACTTGGGTTATCAATGCACTTGATAAGCGCAAGTTTTTTGCGTCTTTCGAGTGGAAAGATCCGCTGCTCCAGTTTCCTGAAGACTTTTACTTCCGGTACAAGTCCGGAGTATCGGTGAATCCAGATTTACCAATCAATCTGAGTTTTAAACGTAGGTTTATAGCTTAATCTACGCTCATCTTACAAGTTTTAAAAGTTGAAAAGTTAACATACAATATGCGTACCTAATTATAAAGATATATCTTTGGAGGAAGATGCACATTTTAGATGCAGTAACCAATAAAAAGACTGAAATTGACTGATAATACTTTTATAGACACAAAAAAGTGTGAGATCTAGAGAAAGTATTTAGTGCGATATTTTAAGTAGGCCCTATTGATCATAGTAGTACAGTTGTAATGAAATGCGTTATTCTTATCGCCTATTGTTAGTTATCACCCCAGTTGCATATATAATGTACGTATTTGAGTATATCGAACGTTTCATTTGATGCGTATATGTTTTTGTGGAAATTATTTGTGAAACCACCATTGATTTCTGATTCTAAGAATATTAATTTCCTACCTTCATACAAATAATGAAAGGAATCTTTGTCAAAAGTTACATGTATAATTGTATACAGTAGTTCAAAATATCGTACCACTTTTCTAAACATATGGTCAAAATATATAGCGTATTGGAGAACATTGTCATCTAAAACAGTAAAACCAACCAATTCATCGAGATCAATCCTGCAGAATAAAGTGTAAGAAGTAAACTGAAATTAAATAAATGTTTAAAATAAGATTGGTAGAAACGGTTGTTGTATGTTTTTATATAGTTCTCTGCTTTATAATATGTTTTAAATTTTATTTTATTCTTTTAAATTCACTTATGTTTTCCCCCTTTAAATATTTGTGTACAAATTATGTAAATACCTTGTTGGAATAAAGATTCAATCATTCATTCATTCAGTTCCCAATTTAAAGGTCCAACAAAAGTAATTTCACTAGGCACACAGACTATAGGCTATTATCCAACAAAATATGTTTTGGCCTGTAATGGCATAGTCTACTCCATATTCCAGGAAATGACATTTTAAAATGTACAATTTTAATAATTTTTGTAAACTAATAAATGATTTCAACACAGCCCCACTATTCTTTAATAATGATAAACACTATTAGAGTTAGTGTTATTTCAGAGGCGTATGTTTTTTATTTAAACACTGTAAAATGCTGCAAAAATCTAAATATTCCTACCAATTTTTTGCGTCTAAGTATTTTTCAACAATCTGCAGTCACGTTACTGGATAAACTAACATCTCCCAAAACATCACCGAAGGAACTTGAACATTTGGTTAGGTTTTGCTCAATCCGCGCTTCTACGACTGGGACAAAGTCTACGTGAATCACTCGATGGATCTAGCAAATGAGTTGTGAAATTGGGTCACTCAGTCAAACTTATAGGCTACCAGACGTCAAACGCACTTATCATTCACTTATTTACAAGTTCTGTAATTGATGTAAGTATTAGTTGAGTTATCGCGGTTGTGGTCAGTACTTTACTTTCTCCATGGTATGAGAAAGTAATAGTATATTTCATTACTAGGGCCGAAGGTGGCATTTTCCGACGCGCGCTCAATTTTCATGTGTGAGGCAAATCCGAACACAGGAAAACCAAATTTTACGTGAGACGCGTAGCATGTGAGAGTTATTTTCACGTGCGAGGCGAAGCCGAGGACGGGAATAATGGAGCAAGTGTCGGAAAATAGCTTTCGCTACGCGTTATGACCGATACTTTTCATCACGACGCAAAAATTCTCACATATAGAATAACATTCTTCAGTAGTACTAAATTAATTTTATACCACTCATTAAATCTTTGAAAATCTACTTCACAACATATATGGTTTCATGACTATAGATTGTTATAGATTACTTAATTTAATTGACTTAAAAGTTTGTAATTTGCAACAGTTTGTAAACTTTCTGTATTCCTCTTTATATATTTCTCACGATTTCTCTGGTGGAAGGTGATTGGTTACCTCTGAAGCTGTTTTCCAAGTCGTCAAGAATGTCAGACATATTTTGAGCAATTTCAAACAAGCAAAACAAACTAATGCCTGTTTCTGTATACATTTAGATCGTGCAACAATAAAAACAGCTGATTTTAATAATTAAAATAAACCATAACAAAAAACTAGCGCGCGTATTGGATAGTTTGAGAACTAATCACGAGGAAAAGTAAATTTAGAGCGAGGGAAAATCAGCTGATCGTTTTTCCCTCGCTCTAAATTAGAGATTGTGAAACATATACTTTCTTTTATATCAGCTGTTATCGAAAATAGTTACTTTCGGTACGGAGTAATAAAAAAACATTCGGTGAGACACCCCCCACATTGCTTTGTTGCTGTGTTGCTGTATTGCTGTGTTGCTGTGTTGCTGTGTTGCTGTGTTGTTTTGTTGCTGTATTGCTGGCTTGCTGTTCCCAGTACAGTAACTTATTATCTCATGCTGAGGCGGTGATCTAACCCATCAATCAGCGCATTATCTCACTGTCATGGCCTCTGCTACGAACCCTGTAATCAACGCTTACTTTGCGTACTTTTTGTCAACAATTTAGACAAAATACCGAGAAAGATTTGTTGTCTAATTATTTTTTATGAGGCATTGTACTTTATAAGATTCGAAGATGTTGTACTGAGCTCCATATAGCTATGGTGGTAATAATTGGGCGTTGTAGATTATGGTAAATATTTGAGGATAAATTGAAGAGGTGGACATAAAGAATTGTTAGCAGCTAGGACCGCGTAGAATTTTCGGGAATTCATTAGTGAAATCGTAATAACAAAAAGAGTGCCAGCCATTTTATGCGCAAAAAAAATATTCATTATTACATTTGTGAAAAATGTAGACCCCTTGAATTTTACTTTAAAGACCGCAGGTATTCATTAATAAATGCTACTGGTAAAATATTATTGATTTTAAAAATATATATACCTAATTTAAACCAGAAAACCTCGTGTTGGCATAGTTCATGTTTTGTATAGGGTATTGACTGTCATACAATGATTGTTCAACATATTGAATGTTGCAGTTTAAACGGCTAAAAATAAATATGTGAGAATTAATGATCAAGTAAGGGGATTTCTGGGGAGTTTTGTGGGGTAAAATTGTTTTTTTTTTTCATTTTTGACACTCAAACACAAATTTTCACAATTTTCCTCTAGACCTTTTTAAAGAGCTTAAAAAGCAAACAATTTAGTATATCAAAGTTTTTTGTATGGTTATTGGTAACGGAGAAAATTCAAAAAATTGTAAATTAAAAATTCCCACGTAATTCTTATTGAGAATGATGTAAAATGTTGTAGTTTGCTTGTTTATAGATATATTTTGATCAAACTTGGCAAATTTATTTATTTTATACAAAGCTATTAATATTTTATTAAAAACCACACGTTATTAGTTAGTTTCCTTGGGGCAGCAAACCTAGGTACTCGTTAAACCTAATGTTATTTGAATAGATTTAATTGAAAATCAATTAAGACAAATGGAAATTTGCTTAGTAGGCAGGTTTGCTGCGGCGGGGTTTAAGTTTAGACATTTGTCATTCCTAAACTATATAGTTTGCCCTATATCTATTTCTCTGTTAATACTGTTAATAATGTTAATACTGTTCGATGAAATGGCGACCATACATAGTAGGTATTTTAAGCCAAGTATGAATGGAGATGAGTGTAGGATGAGTTGCGCGATCTTGTAGTCTTGTTAGTGACTAAGGCCGACATTCCTTAGACACAGCTGTTAATTAATAGCCCATACAGCTAATGTTATATTCTCCTATGATTTAGTTCACATAATCTCAGACTGCTTCAGCAGGCCCGCCTAACGTCAATGCTACAGCGCAAGAAGAAATGACCTTTCATTTTTAGCCGACGTCATGGTAATGGGATTTAACTGAGTTTTACATGTTAGTCATCTTCTAAACATCATTAAATTGACTCGAAGTATCCGCTAATGAACCTCTAATGCTCAGCACCATGAAATTAGTGCTGCTTGACCTTATATCATAAACAATGCCAGTTAACACCCAAAACGCTTCAAAACACAAAGAAAACCGCCGATAATCTATTGGTGAGTGATAAGGAAGAGGTCATAATCTGACCTAACACACTGATAAGCCCAAGACATACAGGCTGGACCAGTCAGATCAGCTGGTAGTCTATAAAGTAGCCTCTTACAGTGTAGTCATCAGTGTTGTTGGCTAGAGTGCAGCAGTGTCTTATTTTCCTCCACCAACAAATAAGGTAAAAAGTTTTTATATTGTATTTTTTATGTATTTTAGCATGATTTTGATGTTTCAACCAATTAAATACGGTACGCATAATTATGCACAATTCGTTAATAGTTGGTATTGCAAAAATAATTTTACCACAAAATATTTTGGTTGAACTTTTACTTTTGCTTGCTTTCATTTATGTGCAAATTTTGGAAAATTGTATTGAATAGTGGAAGTCGTTGAAAAATGTATGTAGAATTTGGCCTTGTAAGAAAAGCTTACAAACACATTTGACTTTTAATTCAAAGGATACAATTTGATTACCAAGCGAAAATGTCTTAAAACGTAGTTAACGAAAAATCAAACACGATACTTTAATAAACTACTGTTATAATAAAGGGTGTTTTGAATTAGACGTGTATACGTATGTGAAAAGTGCTGAAAAGGATGCCACATAGGCTATGTAACAGTTTTGGGAAAATATATTTTGTAGGCTTATAGCTTAAAATTACAGTAAAGTATGTAGCATTTAAAAAATATTTAATGTTAAAAACATTTGTTGCGTTAAAACCCCATTAATAACTAAGCTTATTATGACATAAAGTTGATAAGTATTTGCGTTAATTTCATAGTTTTGTTTTTAATTATTCCTAAGCAGTGTAACTATAGAGTGTACTTTGCTGAAAGTTAATTGTTGTATATAACCTCATAAAAAATCATAAAAACTCTAGCAATCGCGTTAAATGTGTCGCTTTTATTAAATTCTGAAAAGTTTACAAAGTTAAAGTTTTATGACCATCTATAAAATCGTGTACTTTTCAACAATCAATACCCTTTAAAACGTATTCTTCGTTTTTACTCCATGTTTAGATGGAACAATATTTTTCCACGATTTTTTTGCCGAAATAACCCGTTTGAATAGGCTGTGGTATTTGAAACATCATAAAAATACATGTTAAACGAAATAACAAAAGTCCAAATTTCGTACAGACCAAAAGGAAACAAAATAAATAGCTCTATATTTTTAACATTTTGTATTTTGATCGCATTTATTATTATTATTATTATTGTAGACTATTTATTTTAACTAGAGGTCGTCCAGTGGTCGAAAACTCGACCAGAAATATCTAATGTACAGAAGTTTCTATTTTCACCCTGCGCTGTAAATAAAACGTGTGATGATTGAAATGTCTTCAATTTGTTTTGATTTTCTGTTTATATTTCGTTATTATTTCGTAACCCATAAGGGCAGCCCATAAGGCCCATGTTACTTTTTAAAATTTCAAATTCATTTTTGTGTTTATTGTTGAGCCCATTTTAATTTATAAAGGTATTCTGCACATCTACATGAAAAAATCTTTCAAACAGTATGAGTAGATTATCCTTGCGATGCAAACGAGCGGGAAAAAAGGTTTTAAAGAAACAAGCTTGGCTATTAATATATAGGATTTTTTTTAATGGTACACACTAGACTATATTTGCATAAGCAAACCTATGTTCCTAGCCTATATTGAAACAGTATCTTACATTGAAATATCGATTTAAGAATTTTCGGACAGTCAAGTTTACTAGTTTTGTTTCTTTAGATGAAAATTTTCCTAGTAAAAAAAAAAAAACAAAACGCGACCGGATGTGTAAAAAGTACCAATAACAAATAACACTTACTATCAGTTTGATAAGCGGCAGCTCATGGCCACGGACAACTACCAAGATAGTACGAGGGCCGGACGAGCCCCCGACGAACAAATAAACCTTCAATGATTTCACAGAATCGCGCGTACTACTTGCGCGTAATTGTTGCTGCAAAAACAGTGTTTACGGTCAAAGTCAAAGTTGTCGTAGGTTGTTTTCAAAGTCCCACTTGTGATTTTGTTTCTGCAGCTGAACAATTATCATTTGTGATTTTGTTTCTGCAGCCAAACAATTATCACAAACGTCGAAAACTGTTTGTATAATTTACATGCGTCTGTTTCCGATGTTCAGTCAATCATTAACTTTTTGAAGTGGGGAATTAAATGCTAAGTTCCTTAACTCGTCTTGAAATGAATACTGCTATACCAGCTGATCGATACCAGCTGATCTATACCAGTTGATCAGCTGATCATTATTTTATTATGATTGTTTATGTTTTGATTTTACAGTTTTGTTTTGTGTTTTACATTTTCAATAAAATGAGTTCATTAAGTTATTCGAATCTATTCTTTTATCAAAACACAACAAATACATTTTACATCAATGATCATTTAAAAAAATCAATGCAAGATTGATTTTTTACGATTTTTAAACAATTTCGTCGTTTGTGCTGTCAAATCAATCGTAATGTTTTACATTCACATGAACATAGAAAGCCCCAGTAGTCCTGTCCTGTATCGTGACGAAATTAAAATCTTTTTTAAGATTTTATAGAGAGAAATTTTTAAGAATGTATATTCTTTCGTGTTTACTTATATAATTATCCTACTGTCTAAATATTATCATACGATGTCAAATGATTATTGGATTCATATGCATTACATCCTAATGATTGAGTGTGGACGTATCATAATGAAAACAATTTTTTTTTAGATCTGACTATTGCTTTTAATGTAAACACCTCACAACGATTAAACAACCCATGCTAAAATACACTTTTTTCCACATTTCATAACCAAACCAAACCAAAAATAATGGTAGCCCACATAGTGATCAATTTCATAATTTAAATCCTTTCGTTTTGATGCTATAGGATTACTTACTATTATTCATATTGAAACCACCATTCATTAGCAAACATTATATTTACATTACTTTTGACCGCATGAACCTCACAGCAACTAAGAAACACATAAATAATGACCAAATAACGCAACTAATTATGAGTTATATCAATTTTTGAAACGAACTAAACATCAATGACCTAGCCTTCATCTTATTGAAGGCGAGATAAGAGTTTCATTCATTGCTATCGTCGCCAGTCAACCGAATCTTCAGATCTCGTGCGTTATGACCGCGATTCGATGCCAAATGAGGTCAAAGGCCCGCGAATGACGCAACTCGCACGAGCAGTGATTCTTCGAAACCGCGAACTCGCAAATTCGAAACTTTGCGATTACTGGATCTTACCGCGTAGAGTGGGATTTATCTGGTTAGGCCGTCCAAGGGGGAGGAGGGATCGAAAGTTTTCCTTTTACGGGTAAAGTGATATAGTTTGTATGCAGCAATACACAATTGAAGTTTTAGGTTATGGAGCTGCTTTAACCAAACCTAAACCTAACCTAACCCGACCTAACCTAACCTCATTACCGTATCCAACCCAACCCAGTCAAACCTAACCTAACCTAAGCCAACCTAATCTAACATTACCTAACCTAATCTCATTCAGCTCACCTAACCCAACCTAACCTAATCCAACCTAACCTAACATGACCTAACCTAACCTAAGCCAACCTAACCAAACATGACCTAACCTAACCTCATTCAGCTCACCTTACCCAACCTAACTTAACCTAGCCTCATCTAATTCTGAGCGAGATTGTAGATAAATACAAATTTTCAATCTGAAAATCATAGTGGTTTTCATATAACGGTAATGGATTACATTGGACTATAATATAGTCCAACACACATGTGTAACGTGTTCGAAGTTTGATTGACTCATTCTTCAGATTAAATAAGTTTTACTATGCAATTATTATTATGCAATCATGATTATGATTTTGCCTCGCCATATAATAGAGCAGTATGCAAACAAAACTTCGATGTTTAAAATTAGACAAAATTATATGTCTCTTTCAAATGTATTTCAAAATTTGAACAGAAACGAATATTGATTTAAGGTGCTGATTTACTACGATTAATGCTGAAAGAATTATAAATAGTCAACAGTACGTTAATAGAAATAAATTAAAATAGATGTTCCCGCTAACTTTTATTGGTGGAAAATAATTGAATAATTTGATAAAATAATTGGAAATGTCATATCAATTTTAACAATGATATTAAAATTACAAACACTACAACACAGAATCTCGTTTTATGTACGATTACATAAACTACAGTATATGTAATTGTGTAATTAAATATTTAATGCAAACGAAACAAATATAAGAACTCATTTTACAAACAGAATTTAATAAAGCCTTGTTTTAAATGGTGGGGTATAAAACATTGGTTTCGTTCGGCTTCCCCAACACAAAAGGGACTAAACAACACAACCGTTCCCAGCGTCTTGATTACAAATGAATCTTCTCGCTTTCGAATTGATTACCTTTTTAAGCTCATAATTTGTTTTTCCATTTGATTACTCTTTTACGGTTTCAATTAGTGCAGAATTAAATATGTTAAATTAGGCTAGGTCCGTAAGCTATCTGCTAAAGTAACGTAAGAAAATTATTAATGAATAATGTTTTTTTTGCTGTGGTAGGTAAGCTGGTAGTGTTGATTTTTAAAATTTAGTATTTCACAAATACTTTCCCTAACTATAAATTTGTTGTTTCAGCTGAAGCCTAACCTAACTCAACTTACTCTTACCTAACCCAACCTAACCTAGCTCAACCTAATCTAACCTAACCCAACCTAACCTAGCTCAACCTAATATTACCTAAGCCAACCACCTAGCACCAACCTAACCTAACCTAACCCAACCTAACCCAGTTCAACATAATCTAACCCAACTTAATCCCACCAGACCTGACTCATAATATGACATCTCGTTATATGTTCATAATCAAGAACCTATTAAAAGTTAATAATGCATTTTGCGTACTCAAACGAAAGTTGCGATGAAGGATTTAAAAATAGCTTTAATCAAAATGAAAAACCTTTAAAAATATTTTTTGTGACATTATTATATTACCTTATTTGTTGTTATATTTTTTGTTAGACTAAAAAACCTTATATACCAAGAAATTCAGTCCTCTCTGAAATTTCTGATACAAAAGACTGTGTCTAAAGCTGAAGGAGGACCATTATTAATAAAGATTAACAGAGGATAACAACAGTTTACATGACGATAAATCTCAATGGAATCGTACATCTCCCTAATTAGAATAATTATCTAAGGATTTGGAATCCTGGAGCACTGTGAGGGCCATCCAGGTAGATGGATTAACGTACTCAAGATATTGTGTTGAATTATCTGCTACTTGGCGGCATTACCGTATAGATTGATGGCAAAGAAAAAGGCATTAATCCGGTTTAAGTGGCTATGCACAAATAGTGTGGGAATTAATTCTTTACAATTTTTTCACATTTATTGCTGCTTGTGAAACTTAATCAATGCTAAAATCTTATTAGATTGCGTTATTGCGTTATTCGTAATAGTTTTTGGTATCAGTGTAATGTGCCTAAATCTTGTGTAATAAAAAGTAGTGCTACGGTACCCTGTTTACACCATTTACATACTAGAAATAAACAACTACCAACATATCTGCAAGTATTATTTTTAAGGGGTTAACTTGAAGAACTATTCGAAATTTTTGAAACTGAAAATTTTAATCAGGTTTGTACCATTGCAGCTTTAGTACTAGTTGCTCTGCCTGTGTTTCGGAATAGAGCAAGAATACTTAAGAGAATAGGGACTCTAATACTACTGTAAAAATAGTTTAACACTTACCAATTATAAAACAGGCAAATCTCAATCGTGCTTATTGGTTAAGCAAATATCTTGTGTATTTGCATTAAACTGTATGGCAGAATCAAAACTAACTAGTGTACATGTTGCTCGAAATCGAGCAATTGCAAAGAAGTACAGGATTTATTTATAAACAAATGATTTGTTTAAAAACTAATGACAGTCGTAATTTCCGATAATTTCAAAAGAGTCGACTAAAAGATTATTAACTAATGGAAATACTCACAATTTACATAACAGTCCTATTCCAGTTTAAAGGGTTAATTTTTAACTATTAAACTGCCCATGGACGGGAAAAGGTAAGCTTACAATTTAAGTCAAGTAAAAAGGCTGTCAGCTTTTATAATGTACCGTACCTAAGTTATTTCTCGCAACGGGAAAAATCTGTTTCATAATCATTGAAATAGATTTATAATAAATAATCTATCATAAAGTTTAAGATTAAATAAACCTACCACATAGTTGTTTTATTCTTTTGGATCAGCTGTCTGAAATTGTGAAATAGGCATTTGACAGTTCTGGTTGTTTACATTTAAATGTCAAAGCAAATGTAAACATTGTTAATTTTCTCATGCTTCCATGGAGACCAATTAGTAATATTTAATTTCTGACCACAGCTGGAGTTTCAAAACAATGTTTGTTTCCCATGTTAATCTTATGGAGAAATACGAAACTTTAAAGGGCCCCAGGGCCTCACTCTCTCATTATTTATCTAAAAAGAAAGTTTCCTGCACAACTTCACGTTACGCTCTTTCCAATGACACCAAAAACGTGTCAATCGGTTCAGTAGTTTCGGAGGAGTAATTGTCACAAAAATCCTGCTTGCGTATTAAATAAGTATAGATAACTTTTATTATACACATCTATGATGATAATCAATAGGTTAACTCCAAAAAGTAAACAAACTATAAATATAAAAATACAACAGCTGATGCATCTTCAATATTTTAAATCTGAATAAATACAAACCTTTTATTAATGTTTGCGTCCTAAGGAGAGGGTTTGTAGAAAAACTGATAATTTTTGGGGAATTTTTACATCAAGAACATTCATTCAAGTATGGGGTTGAATGGTGGCTTACGGTTTTCTCAAAAGTTCGTTATGCTCATTAGCTTTTTAAGTTAGATGCCCATTATAAAATCTTATTTGGAAGTCTATTTATCGGTGTGGTGGTAATACGTAAGTACCAAAAAAATATATTCCGAAAATGACTATGGTGTCATTTAATTCATATGGTAGTTTTGCTTAATAAATATAAAGCAAGAGTAGTAAAACAGTAACAGTTATGTAATTTGTTCTAAACAATTGTGCTAGTTTTACATATTGTATAGTTATAATCATTAATTGACTAATGCTAAGATCACTCCTGTATTAGATTCAGATCGTCAGTACACAATTATACCTGCATTACTGTATTGGTGTAGATTCCGTCAAATTATCCAGGTCAACAACATGGGATTAAATGTGATTTGCTTTAATCGACTTACAAAACCACCGGAAATTATTGTTTAATATTATAGTCATGTATTTATTTGATATTTTGAAAAATGTAGCTTGTTGTTGAATGTAGTTTTTATGCTTGAATGAAACAATATTTATAAGATAAGAGTATGATTTTGGAAAATTTCCCACTTTGGGTATAAACTATTACCGTAGGTCTTTGGATTCATGATAATACCTGGTAATACCCATACCGTGACCAATTTTCTTTTTCGTTTTGTTCCAGAGGCCGACAAATACATTAACATACTAATTTATTTATGGGAACGGGGTTTTATGGGGTAAAAAGCGTTTTCCCAATTTCCCCCTTAAAATATAACATTTTGCAATTAATTTATAGACCAGTTTGTAAAGCTTGGAAAAATAATTAAGTACATTGAAGCTATGTACTTATGTACGTATGTTATCCCATTAGTTTAATGGATACGGAAAAAAAATGTTAATTAAAAACTCCCATGTTGTTTGTATAATTAGCCTGATAAATAGTTTACTTGTTTATGGATATATTTGTATCAAATTTTAGTGACAATCTAATTCATACTCAGCTATATACTTCACTTAAACACAGTTTACTTATCCTTGTAGGTGAAAACTAGCGATTTTTTAACCTAATGCTACTTGTAGAGTGGTTGTGTATAATAAATGAAAATTAATAGAGAGAATGTATCAAGCCATTGCAGAAGAAGAACCACAGTGGAATGTTTATTTGTACAAAAAATATTAATTGTTTTACAAAGATCAGCTGTTGTTAATTTAGTTTACATACAGGTATAAAAGGGGGAATAGCTAAAAGATAAAGAACTGAACGCTATTAAAATAGATAGAAAATTTTTCCCTTACAAGAAATGTTGTTTGTGAAAACCCAAAAGGAAAGGGAAAATTCGCTTAGTCTGCAGGCTTGCTGCGACGTTTTTGAAAAGGTCTGTTAGTATTTTTGTAGCCTAACTGATTTTTGATAGAAGGCTAATGTCTCATAAACCCAAAGAAATTATGGTTCCGTTAAAACTTGAACTAAAAGAAGATAACTTCAAGTTCAAGTTTTAGTCACGTTCCACGATGACCAATCAAAGTTGTAGGTAGACGTGTCTGGACGTGCCTAGCCGATAATGACTTACCTTGTACAATGTCACAGAGTAAACAAAACATTTCAAGTTTGTAGAGTTATGTACGATGATGTTTTAGTTAAAACTGAAAAGGAACACATTTTATAAACAGTACAAATCATCAGTTATATTATTACAATTACCAATTGAGATGGGGAGCCACCTATAGGTTAGGTTAGCTTAGGTTAGGTTAGGTTAGGTTAGGTGAATTATATGAATAGGTTAGGCCTAGGTATAGGTGCGTATTTTAACCCAAATAGGGGTAAGTTCAAGTGTTATGATCCGTGTAGCTTTTTTACTGACTAAGATCAGCTGTTTCTTTAGACAGGATAATTTTAAAGCTCTCAGGAACAGCTGGGTCCAGTTTTGAATCTACAAAAAGCTAATGACTTTTCTCAGGATCGAACCGGTGCCCTTTTGATTGTTAGAGCACTATAACCACTCAGCGGACAACGTGTGGAAAATAATTTACACCTTTGATTAGCTTTAGCCTTTTTTTTATGAACTCAAAACGATTCCTACCTTAGTGGTAGCCTATCATACGTTAAAATATCCCTGACTTGACAAAGAGAAAATTTACTCTAAAATAATAATAGAAACTTATAATCGACAACCTTTTGCAAAAAATTGTTAAAATAACAACCTATATGAAATACACAGCAAAGCATGATTCATATTTCACGAATGATGACAAGTATATGTGCGCAGTGAAAAGACAATTTTCCTGAAAAATTTTCATGAAACAGTATAACCTTTGATACAGAATACACGAATTTTTTTCAAAGTTATATTGACGGAATGACCAATTGTAAGCTATAGTAATTGTTATGATCGATAGCAATTACAATGATGATCCGTCAGCAACCAAAAATAAGGTAGAAAATAGAATTACAGAAACTAGCACATTCTGCGACTAATTAACACAACTGTGTTTTTTAAATAAAAAAATTGCAACAGTTGGTTCATATAGATGGTATGTCTACTTCAGTATCCAATATTATAACACTCTATGCTCGCATGTCGTCATATGAATTATCCTACTAAATTGTTTACCAAAAGTACATAAGCCCGCATTAAAACCCTCAGAGTTTCCTTGTTAAACTTCATTTAGGGTACAACACCCCTGAAGTGTGGGGGGAAAACTTCGTCGATACTTTGGCTTTCAATTATATCCAACCCTACCTCAGGCAGGGACAGATTTAAATATTGTAGTAAAAAGCTGAAAAACATATTCGCAATTAGAGTTACCGTACTATAAAACCCACGAAATGATTTGGAATAAAATTTTATGTGAAAATCGCTTGAAATTTAAAGGTTTGCCATTTTCTCACCAGAATCATAAAATAGATTTATCGTGATACTACATTGACTTTTGGAGTCAAAGTACAAATATTAAAAAAAAAAAAACAAATATTCGTCACAATTTGTTATCTAACCTTTTTATTTGTTATGGCTATTTACCGATCATAGATTTAGGTTTATGTTTTGAACTTTCTATAGTAGATATTCAATATACAGTAGAAGGATATTTAAATGGTACTTGGTGAGTCATGCATATAATAACACCTACACGTAACAGCCGTGGCCGTATAATAGTACGACTAGAAAAATAAATGTTCACATTCGGTGGAGTTTTTTTTTATGGCAAGCTTTTAATTATGGTTAAAAGTTCCTTAATTAAGTCTAGTTCCTTATACAAAAACAAATCGTCATTATAATTATTCTGATGAGAAATGTGTTGGTATCTTAAAAAAGTACTTCTTTCTTTCTTGATTCACCACTTACAAGTTTATATACACGTATACACCTTTAATACTTTTTTATTTTACAATCATGACACCAAAGTTTGTATTACAAACTCTGTTAATATGATATTTTTGAATTGTGAGAGAAAATGTACATTACATAATTTGATAGGACTGTAATTTAATCATTGATATTTATTTATACCTCCATTATTATACAAGCTTAAATTGAGCAAAATCAAAGTCACACCAACTAAGAATACGTCACTGACTCACTTATAACCTAAATAAATCAAACTTGTGTTGGTTTACAAACTGCGCTTCAAATTACTCCAGATTCACCAACTGTGTCAATTTCGAGGCAATCTCTTCAACCACACAGTAAACCACATTTACTAATGCGTCGGTCAGGAAATAAGTTAATATAGAGACAGCAGAAATGGAGATAGTATGTTAGCGGGAGAGGAGGGAAATGGGAGGGAAAAGCGTGGGAAGAGGGAGGTACAACAATACAAGTAGTGCCAACCTACCGGTATAAAATCTCCCTCCTACCCTGTGCAACAGTCTCATACGCGGTGACTAGGTCTTACAGGTAGGTGCGCTTCACGGTATTATATATATACGTAAAATATATGTATATGTTGATGGTAACGTTTGGAGATTTTTTTAACAATATGAAAAATAACAACTATACACTATTTGGATGAGAATAAATGTATATGTTCTTATACCAACTGCTTTTCAGAACTCTTTTAAAACTGTTCAAAATTTCTGATTGTGTTGGAATGGTTCATCGGCCAGTATGTAGTTTAATTGTAAAGAGTGAATTTAATTAAAAACTTATTTCATAAATTGTTAATAATTTAAAACACGCGTCGGTCAGAAAGTTATAAATCTTGGATCTTAAAAGTATTTAAATAAGATTTCATTGTTTAAAAAATCTTTTAAATACTTTACTTTGTGTTTAAAAGCGTTTAAAAGCCGTAGTTAAAAAAATAAAATACTGAAAAAATGATCTTTGCTCTTATTCAAATACATACTTTTTACCTTATATCTCCCTTAAACAATTGAACAAATAAATGATACTATTGTGATAGTACAGTTGATCTTTAAATACTTTATTCTCACAGTTTCATGTTAAAATAATACTAAGCACCTTTATCAACGCCTATTGAAGGTAATATTTCAGTGATCACAAGGAATACAAAATTTCGTTTCGCGTAAATTTCAAGATAGAATTGCAATTAATTAAGAATCTTTCAAACTTCAAAATCATCGAAAAATATACAAGCTACAAGAATTAATTTAAGAAGCCCAATTGCGTTTACAACAAATAATTTGGCAACGGTAACCAATAGTCAAAGAATAAAGCTATAACCATCGCAACGTAATTAATTGTTAACTAAACTAATTTAAATAATACGATAGCAAGATTCCTAAGTCTAAATATAATTTATGAGTACTTTACATTATAGCGGTCCTAGTTGGTCTTAACTTATTTGAAAACAATGAAACTGTTATATTAACTACGTTTAATACTATATATACACATTTTACACCACAATATAATAAAATAAATATAAACGGAATTCATAGGAAAAAGCTAATGTAAATATCAGCTTAAAATTGTTGATGTAATGCATTTTAGATCACTTGCAAACTGAGCTCCAGTATTATTCATTAAACAATATTAAATATGTTTCACTTCATTGATCATGTTATTTTACATTACCCTCCGATGTATTATGTAATGCTATTACCATATTTATAGTGTTTCTATTAACTAATTGATCATCTATTCATCATTTGAAACTGTTTTGAAAAACAAAATGTTTTACAGTATTTTATTGTTTTATCAAATTCATAACCAAGAATTTAATTTAAAATGTTTACATTTAAATGAAGTATTTAAAAAATGTTACTTACGCTAAATTATTTTTAACACACCCATATGTCAATGTGTAATCTCCAGCTAAACAATACACTTTTAAAACATTATAAATGTTAAAAGTGTATTTATGAGGGCTTTATTATAACCCCTCTTAGGTTTATTGATAACTCATAAACTTATATGATTTTAAATAATTCATTTTCATATCAATAATCTATTCCTTAAAGTGTACAATTTATTTATGCAGTTTTATTAATTCACTCACTCACAAATTTTGGGTTAATACTATCCAACGAGTATTTACACAAAAGTTTACATAAAACAAACTTTATAAAAAGCAAATTAAATCAACTATACTCAATCGAAATGTCAAATCATGAATATATATATTCAGTGTGTTTTAATATGTATCAGCAATAACTTTGGTATTATACATGAACGTTCTGAAAATTATTTTATAACTTCGAGTACTCGTCTACTTTTGTACAAGAATTAACTAAAGCATTTTGATATAAAATGCATTGTACATTATAGGATACATTATTGTTGGATACATACAATAAATTCTATTAAAATGTCAGAATTAAAAAAGTATAAGTTTAATTTCAAAGTGACGGCTTAAAAAATTGTCGTGATAAGTTGAGCCATGTAAAGTATTGTATTTAACAAGATTTCAACCTAGTGTTTCGAAAACATTGTTTAAACACACTTCATAGTGTCTGCGAGTTCCTAAGTTTAACTAAAACAAACCTTTTGACTTCCTTAGAAGGAAATTTACACAGGCGGTATTTATATTAAAAATAAAACATCAGTTTTATGAAATAACTAGCTGTAACCCGCGGGCTTTGCCCGTTTAACTTCTTAATTTAACTTCTTAGTTTAACTTCTTAATTTTCAAGATTATCTCGTTCGCATGGCTCAATCACGTCCTGGTTGAAGTTTGTTCGCTACGCTCACTCACCTTTAGGTTGGAGCTCGTTCGCTACGCTAACTCGCCTCCAGATTGAAGTTCGTTCGCTACGCTCACTCACCTTTTGGTTGAAATTAGCTGTTGTCATAAATGTAAAAGAAATAATAGTGCTGCACCCTGTTGGTAATCTTTGTAACTTTAATGCTATAGAACAGAACCAACTTGTTTAATTGAAACAGCTGTTAAGATTAAATAATTCCATTTCTCATAAGGTTAACATGGGAAACTCCAGAGCCACTGGGGCGGAGCCCGAAAGGATTTTTGAAATAAGAATATGCCTATATGTTAATCGGGAATGTGAGCTATCATCATGCCAAATTTCAGCCCAATCCGACCAGTATTTTTCGCGTTCACTTGTCACAAACATACATCCATTCATCCATACATCCATCCATCCAAACTTTCTCATTTATAATATTAGTAGGATTATCAATACTAATACATTCAAATTAGAGGTTTGAGACTGATGTGTGAGTGTTGTACTTAAAATCAGCTGTAGACCTTTACTAAGTTTTAAATGAGGTTGGTGTAGCAAGGTTTTCGATTTTGAATTACTGAAAATGTCGTATGTGGCCATGTGATTTATACATCTTTCGTATAAGCTCATAATCTTATTACGGTTATTAAATAATACTTTTCGACCGTCAAAATGTATATTTTAAGAATGGTTACGATTGATACAGTATCGTTATGTATCATGAATTGGAAGATTAAAAAATTAGATTTTTGATTGGGAACGTTTTGGAGGATGATATGAATAGAAAAAGTCCATTTCATAAATTAACTAAATACTTTAGTCTTTTTATCAACGGAATGTTTTATTACAAGTTAATCACTTATTATTTCCTTAATGACCAATTGTTAAACTAGTTTTATTAACCAGTGATATTGTTAGAAGCCGTAAGATCAAATTAAGTCCAATCTGGACAAAATCGTGACGGGTTTTGAGTCGTCAAAATCGGGACAGATTATTTTTTGATTGGACCCTAAGCAAGCAAAGTGGCATGAAACATATAATTATACATGTTTTTAAACAATCCTATTGTATCCTTTGTAAGAAATCTGCTAAAGAAATGACAGGAAAAGTTTCACTACTTGATAGTAAACGCCTCTATGTGATTAAGTAATGATAATTTTATTGATACGTTTTCACTTCTTGAGCATGTATCATACAATAGTTGGTTACGAATTTGTCTTTTCATTGAAAATTATTGGTAGTAAATTGCACTTTTACCTTAATGTTAGTAGTTGAAATCATATATCAACTATCACGTTTTATTGTTTCCCCCGTGTGAAGATTTTACGTAAGTTGAGTCATCAACCTTAAATTTCTCAGTTAAATAGTGTATTTTAAATTATTTTCCAACAACATTATATTCGAATAGACATTCGTTCACAATTTTGTTACCTTTACAATATAACACAAAATTTGAAATTCAACAGCCTTGACACCCGATTTTCAATTATATGAGGATCTACTTACATAGTTGCCATAAGAGGTATCAGAAGTACTTCATGCTGGACATGCTTCGAACTTGTGACAGTTAACCTGAAGCATCATTCACTAAATTAAATTTTAGTAACATCGCAGCTGTCAAAGTTTTACTTTTTAACAACATCAAGCTTGTCTGATAGTTACACACATAAAAATGTTATATAAAATATACTTGAGTATAAATATCCGACAAGCATCGATTAATGTGATTTTTGGTCAAAATTAATTAATCTGCTGAAGTTAAATAATTATTTATTGCTGAAATCTAATGTCATAAGTTCTAAAAATGGCAACTACGTTAGATGTACATCTTATGGCGTAATAATAACATAGCGTAACATCTTAGCGTAACTTAGCGTAACATCTTAGCGTAATATAGCACAATATAGCCGATATCATAAATATCAGACAACTGTAAATATAAAATGTACATTATATTCGCTTAACACCTACAGACATCAATCCGTAGGTAAAACTTGATTTAAACCAAGGTTATCGTTGTTTAAGTGTTTGAGAATAAGTCAAAGTAAAGTTCTGCCAATAAAAGGCCAATGAAAGGTCTTTAACGATGTGTAAATAAGGGAATAAACTGAACTGAGACATCAAGTTCTTTGAGACCTTTTATTGGTGCGACCTTTAACACCTTTTAATTTCCTGGGGTAATCATCTCCAATTCTGCACTTTTCAAAAACAATTCCATAAAGATTGGCTAACATCTTTAATGTTGGTTTAGTGCTTAACACTTTATTTAAGAGCGTCAAGTGGATAATTAATTACATATTTGGAATTGGAACAGAAAATATAATTTCCCTCTTTTAAATTTCAAGAAAATAAAATTAGTATGATAAATTTGTGGTGTTTTTCCAAACAATTCTTTTGTATGGGTAAATCGTTAAAATTGTTTTTCATCACTAATATTTCTAGACTTGTTATGACCACAGTTCGAAAAAGTTTTCGAATTTAACTTTGAAATGGAATTTATTGTATTAAATATATATATAAGATAAATATGAATAAATACCATTTATATAGGTTAAGCTTAGGATACTTATGTAATTTTTTACAAATAAGGAATATTTATGAACATGCCAACCCCAGTTTCTTGTGCAATACGATAAATAAATATTCCTTTCTACATGAAAAGTATTCCATTTTATTATTAGAAGCATCGTAAATCTTTGTTTGGTTAAAAAAGCCTCAAAACTATTGATACGTAGAAATAATCCTGGAAAGTTTGTTTGGGTACTTAAAATAATATTAGTGTATTCAAACACCTTTCGTTTGCTTACTCATTCATAAGTCTATGATTTTGTATTATATTAATCGATGTTTATTCAACCAATTTAATCCGCTGCAAACTGTGATTAATCTTTGTTAATTTAATTGATCAGCTGACATTTAAAATACGTTTGTTTATTATTTTTGTTCTTTGTTATTATTTTGATTCGTAACCAAATAACAATGTTTGTTTAATACCATTGAATATAGATGTTAATACCTATTTTATTAACGGTTTTATATTGTGGGGCTACGGACAGGATTCTCAATCAGTCCCATCAATTTGTTTGATACACACTTGTGGTTAGTGGTAAGTGCGCTCAAAATACCGTTCTATATTTGCAATCGATATGAGATATTAACGTGATTTGTTGGTTTTAAATAAGTTTCTCATTTTGTGGCGTAGGATAAAGATATTTTGCACATTATGTAATCAATGTATTCCTACGGCACAACCACACACTAAATTAACCCCTTCACTCTAATTGCACAATCTATTATTGCCCAAGTGAAAAAATTAGAGCCTACAGCTGAAAAGGGTAAATTATGGGGTAAGAATCAATTTTCTTTTACCGAAACATAACATTTTGCTATTTATTTCTTAACAATTTTCTAGAGCTTAAAAATCTAATACTTTAGTACTAAAGCACTGTTGTTCATTTAATGGTTACGGAGATAATTCCATAAATCTGTAAATTTAAAATTACCTTATTATTTTTGTGGGGAGTGAATACATCTTTGTTGTTTGCTTGTTAATTGATATCTTTTGATCAAATTTAGCAACTTTATCTATTTAATACTATGTTTGTATTTCACGCCATGTTTGTATAAAAACACGGTTTTATTTCATTCTCTGTAGCAGCAAACCTAAGTAGTCATTAAAAATTAACTTTACTTAAATAAATCTGCCAATTTTAAGGAAATTTAGTGATACTCCCAGGAAATTGGAAATTTGCTTAGTGAACCAGTTAGCGGTGGCAGGCGTATTTATACTCACCACCGTTAACCATTAATTCCATTATCGCTTTTAGTTTCAAGCAATACATACTGTAAAAATACATGTTTAATACACATCTTTAAAAAACACATCTGAAAAATTATTCTAAATAACCAATGCCTATTATAAATTGACACAATGTTAAAATGAACACCTTTATAAATTAAACTCTTGATAAAACACTCCAAAACATGAACAAACCGATGAAGATGATTAAATTTAACTTGTTTACGAAAGGTCAATTTTCATTAAGGAACGAAGGTGAAGACCTCTCCTGGTTTTTAGATTACCGCAGAAAATGTTCTTGTTCTATTAAAGTTTACATAAGTAAGTTTGTAAGTTTTATTTAGCACAATTTAACGTTACATGTCATTCTCATTATCGCGTATGCTTGTGAAATTGATAACACCCCTATAGCACTGATAAAACCTTACCTCATATGATTATTTGATCCGTGTCTATAACATTAGTCGTAAATCTATAACATAAACATGTATAAACTATTGTATCATTAATGTTGTTAAATTTTGTAAATACTACTTTGCATTGACTATTGGATACAGAAGTGGACATCCCATTTATATGGACCAGCTGTCACCAGTGTTTTACTAAAAACGAATGTAGTTGATTGAACCAGTCACAGAATGTTCTAGTGTCTAAAATGATATTTTCGTCCTTATTTTTTGTTGATGTCATGGTTGATGGGTCATAACAGTTGCTATACTGGCAGCTCATAATAAGTCATTAAAAAACCTTGTGTATTCGACAGAAATTAGTAATTCAGATCAGCGCAATCTGTCGGTGTCTCAAATTAACTACGATTTAAAAAGCATAACCTGGCGAAAAGTATAACATGGAGATGGAGTATATTTGTACTAGATCAAAGATACTAGTCAGCAACAAGCTCCAATTAATTAGCCCTAATATTTAGGACAACTTTATCGACAGAGAACTAAAAAAAAATAAACCCCAAAATACAATGTCGAAAACAAAACGTCTGACGGCGAGGAAGAATTGCATTCTCAGCAAACATTGTATACTGTGTTAACAATAGGGATTCGTATTGAAACACTGAACTCAAACTGTTCATTGTTGTATAACCTCTGACGAACAGCTGAAGCCCACTCATAGATGACCCGACCGCGAACTGCCTCATCAGAGCAGGAAAATAATTTACCGCAAATTTCAAACTATATGTTTTTAGCCTGTATACGAAAATGGTTCATTTTTCGTACAGCTAGGCTATCCAAAAATGATCTATTCCCGATTAAGCATAATTAACATGATTAACATATGATTTTGCCTGTCCTAAATATAACCTTTCTAACCCAAATAAACGCCTTTGTCAAACAATAGTTATTAAGAACTAGTGTCCGAAGTGGCACTTCGCACTCGCGTTACACATTTTATTTTCCTACAGTTACTATAATCATATAAATAATTAGTCTTTCAAACACTGTACGACCTGTTTTTAGGTTAGGTTAAATCGTGGTTAAATCCAAGCGTTGAACGAAATGGGAAACGCTGCACAAGCGTATCGTACTCGTAATATCTTTAGGTGTTGCCACGAGTACGTGGGTGTTGCCAACTTATTTTCAAGCGTACAGGTATTACGTGCTTAATAAAAGCACGCTGGTTTTTTGTTGTTTCGTTGGAATCGTGTGTGGCAAAAAACTGTGTGGGCAGGTCAAACAGCTGACCTTTAAATAAATTATTGTAAATCTATTCAATGACACCTTGTAGCTTTGTGAGTTTTTCTTTTCATCTTGATAAAAAGTATCGTTCACTACTTGTCACAAAAGATCCTTTGGGACATGCTGTAGCTAAGTGACTGTGTGAAAACCTGGTTGGCTTTCTTACGTTTAAGTCTGTGAGGGACAAAGGCCATTTTCTTGGCAACCACAGAATATTCATACATCGCTTATTAGATCGTTTATTTTTGGTCCAGTGAAGTGAGCCTTGTCCGTACAAGATTCAAAACACCGTCTAAAATATGCATTGTTATTTTATGTCCAAGCAAAACAGAGCCTGAGAAAAATGTATTGTTGGTTTAGTAGATTAAAGTTACTAAATAAATTTTTCTTTCGTGGTTATTATTTACTTCATAAACAAATCATCATAAAATTTAGCGTTTAAGAGTGTAAAAAATACACATAAACCAAGTACGTCTATGTGGTCTTATACAGTTTCTTGAGAACAATGAAAATCGAACAATAACCCTCCCAATAAGCCTCCGGCCTTAAGCTTTCCACTTAAACTTTTAAATCAATCTTGGCTCTTCTTTTGCGCGGGAAGACATCCACTAATGGCGGGAAAAATTCCATCAGAACAAATATATTTCGACTCAGTGTTAGCATAAAACAACAGTGTTAGGCTTCTCATACAAGTAAACACTAAACTGAAATAAATATGGAATTATGCATTTTAGAAACTCCTGTTTTAGTTTGCTTATTTGACCTGATACTTCATTCACTGTTTGAATACTGATCAGGATATATTAAACAATCAAACTCAGTTAATGACAACGGAATATTGGAAAACAACAACGAGCGCAGAGTATAAATTAATAAAGTACTGCAAACAGAATCATAACGGTTGAACTGAGATGATTTCCGTGCCACTGGAGTCATCAGTGTATGCATGTGTGTTTGTGTGTGTGTGAGGTGTGTTGGGGGGAGGACAGGAGTAAAAAGTTTGGACAACCTATTTGTTACATTAAACGACGAAATGAAGAGTATACATAAAGAACAGTGTATAATTTTTAATCTGTAGTTAAACCATTGATTATGCCTCAGAAAACGCGCAGTAAAGCTTGTTAGTACTTAGAATTAATTTTAATCTGTCCATAATCAATCAATTCTTACAGTTCAAGTAAAACAAACACCGTTTATTTTATGTATTAATTACACTATTTTAATTGAATAATAAATTCTGAACATGATAAAATAGTAGTTTATTCTAAAGATCGTAATACACAACTATGGATCAGCTGATTGTTACAATAGCAACAAACTCATTGTTAAAATTTTAAAAAAGAAACCGATTTAGTTTCATATTGTTTTACAATTATTAGCGAATTTCCCTATAGGGAAGTAGCTATTACCGTAGGTCTCATGGTAAGACTTAGGCCTGGGACCGATTTACTTTTTCATTTTGATGTCCCCAGAGGCCAAAAACACCACTCGTTCAAATTTTTATATATGTATATATATATATATATATATATATATGTGTCCGTGAACACGATAACTTGAGTAATTTGTATCCGATTTTGATGAAATTTGGTTTGAAGGTGTAAGGCGGGATAAACTTGAATGAGTTCGCGATCCAGCATGATCGGACCATGGGAACAGGGTTTTATGGGGGGTTTTATGGGGTAAAAATTGGTTTTTCTCACTTTTGACCCTCAAAACACAAAATTTCCCAATTTTTCTCTAAACCTTCTTAAAGAGCTTAAAAAAACAAACAATTTGGTATATCAAAGTGTTTTTGCACGGTTATTGGTTACGGAGAAAACTAAAAAAATGGTAAATTTAAAATTCCCATGTTATTCTTATGGAGAATATTGTAAAATGTTGTAGTTTGCTTGTTTATGGATATCTTTTGATCAAACTTGGCAAATATATTCATTTTATACTAAGCAATAATTATTTTACTTAAAACACACACTTTATTAGTTTCCTTGTAGCAGCAAACCTAGGTACTCGTTAAACCTAATGTTATTTAAATAGATCAATTGAAAATCAATTCAGCCAAATGGAAATTCGCTTAGGCGTCAGGTTTGCTGCGGCGGGAGTATTTGTTTAATTTAATCACTGGGTAAATCGTGGATAATTAGGTACACAATTTATGAGTTGGTAAAGGAAAAATAAAGACGAAAACATACATACAATTGATTAGCACAATATTAATTTTTTTATGGAAATTTTATTCATTAAAAGAAATTGGTGTAGATAAAATATAATTGTATATGTGAGAGCGTATCCATAACTTGGACCTTATAACCATACAAAAGCGTAACTAATACAGGAAATAGATTCGACCATCCAACCACGCTCGTACCACGACAAGCTGTTTCCGGTAGACGATAGAAAATACGAACAGCTGATAAAATCACACCCACTCATGTAGTCTGGTGTGTAATAGGGTTGTAGGATGCAACTGATTTGCAATGGTGAATATTGTCACCAAAATAAATATCAACTATTTTTGGGACTAATATAAACTGGGTTGATTTCCAAAAATGAAGATTTCCTACAGAAAAGAGTTACCTTCTCCAAAGTGACCTGTAGTAGATTTTACTTGGTGTGGACTTACTACCATAGACAGTCTATGTTACTACTAAGGTAGAACCCGAGCCATCTGGTTTATTATTTTATTACTACATAGTAAATTTACTTTAGTACTCGGCGGAACAGGAGCCCGGACCTCAAGGACAGAAGACTCTCGTTCTAATCCCTCCAGACCCATATTGAAAATAAAATCTGTTTTTTTAATATTTAAAAAGTTTAGTCTTGTTCCGGACTGACATAATAATTGACACAATGTACATTTGAAACTCCAATACACATGGGTATATCATTTTATAAGGCAGTGATGATTGAAAAAACTATGCAAAACGTTTTAGCCTGGTTGACACATTGCAGAAAAAAATATTGAGATTATGAATTATATTAATCTTTTGTGACAGATCCTCATTCTCTTCCGATGGCTTCTTGGAATCGGATGATATTGAGTACAGAAGCTGTCTAGAACTTCTTGTCTAGAATGGGTAACATATTTTCGATTACGTTATTACTATCAAAAAGTTTTGTAGTTTGGAATCCCAGTCAGTATATAAGTCAGGGGACAAAATCAGTTTGGGAATCCTGACTGTCCCACATTGGTTAATTAACTAAAGACTTTGGCTGGGTTTGTCTACAGGTTAGATAATAAACACGACATTTTTAAGTGTAGTAACGATAATATCGTATTATATTACACATTCTAGAGCCCATATGATACAGTGAAATTATAAATGTTTAGTGATGAAACAAATTTAGAAACACAAATCCCCTTGGCATAGAATTAGTGTTGGATTTAAACTCAGAAATATCCAAATATTTATATTTTACGAGAGGTCGTCCAGTGGTCGAAACTCGACCAAAAATATGTAATGTACTCACTTATCTATTTTCACCCCACACTGTAAATAAAACATGTGATTGGAGTTTCTTCCATTTGTTTTGATTTTCTGTTTTGTTTATATTTCGTTGTTATTTTGTCTCCATCATGGCAACGCATAAGATCCATGTTAATTTTTTCAAAATTTTAAACTCATTTTTTGTGCTTATCTTTGAGCCTATTTAAATTTATAAAGGGATTCTGCACACCTACAGGAAAATAGCTTTGTAACGGTATGCGTAGATTTTCCCTGCGATGCACACGAGCTGAGAAAAAAGGTTTCAAAGAAACATGCTTGCCTATTAATATATAGATAGATTATTGTTATTGAGAACAATAAAACGCTATGTTGTTATTAGTGGGTACAATTTTGCCAATTAGATTACAATATATTTTCTTAATTTAATCGTTGTATTGTTTGTCTGTTGTTAAACCAATTATAGTTTTCAATACACAATAGATTTTCTAAAGAAAATCTTGGTAATGTTTGTTTGAGATGTTAAACCATTTATAATTTTCCTTCTCAAGAAGTACGTAGGCTTAAATTGTGTAAATTATTTACGTAAAAGCAAGAGAATATGGACTTTGAATATTTTTATGATTACTATATTGTTGCGGGCTTAGCAGGTTCTTTACAAATAAAACTTGGCGATTTTATAATAACTATTTTATTTACACTAATTATTCTATATTTACAAATATTAAAATTACCTAACACCTAGCTAACCCTATCTAAACCTAGCTAAAGCCTATTCTAATTTACAATGATTCTACTTACAGCTAGCCTCTACAGGATTTATCACTTCTGTTACAATACTGTCACTACACTGTCACTAGTGTCACTACACTGTCTCTACACCGTCACTGCACTGTCACTGCCACAAGCACTAGCACTGGTCACTAACACCGACACGCGCTTGCTGCGACGATTCTCGGAAGGCTCAACTCAACTCAACTGCCGTGTGCTGGAGGACGGTCCCTTATATAAGTTTTTCGTGGAACATTCTAGAGTGGAGAGTTCGAGCATCCGTTGTTTACAAACCGGCGTAGAAGTAGAAGGTTCTAGGGCCCCTATTGAGGTAGTCCGTTGACATAGGTCTTTTGTCTATCAGTGGTGCGTTCTGAGAAACCCGTGTAAACAAACAACCCTTTTGTGACGGCGCCTGGCTATTGTTGCGCGGGGCTCCTGACTTGTAACACTGCCCCCTCCTTAAGACTGTTCTGACCCAGAACAGATTTCTCTCGAAGTTTGGGATCTTCTGGACCTATAATGTCTCCGGTTCCCCATGGGTTGTATACGCAGACCACAATGTCGATGTCAGTGTCCTCAAAAAGTTCCTGCACCATATTTCTTACAATCCTCCATTCCAGTCCGTCATAACCACATCCCAGCCTGGGAATAGCAAGCTTTTTGATTCCAATCCGAAGAAGCTTGTCTCGCAGGTCTTGCAGGCTTTTCTTCAGCGATTCGTAGGAGGGCTTCTGGCTTGACGCTTCCTTCGTAACGAGGTAGAACAAATGCTGTCCATTGCGCTTCAGGTGAAGGGTGGTACCAATGGCGGGTCTCTGACGCTCAAGATCTTCAGTCCCTCCAAACTTCTTCCTGAAGACTGTGGCTATACCTCGCGACGCTCTCAGATCTTCTGCTACGCAGTGGGCCAAGGCATAATCCACTGGCAAGGTGAAGAGGTCCTTATATAACAGTTTCAATTCCGCCTTTCCACGTGTCTCGGGCACGACGTCTCTTTGTTTGGTTGAGATGTTGCGAACTTGTTGTTCATTTTGTTGGCCGTGATCTCCTTTGTAGGGTGCAAGCCTGTTGAAATGGACTATTTTGGGTTTGCCATTTGGTTGCTTCTTAATCCGGTAGATGACGTCATTTAGACGGGAAATAACTTCATAAGGTCCTTCCCACGAGTTCTGGAGTTTTGGCGAATATCCACGACGCCTTCGGGGGTTGTGTAGCCACACGAGATCACCAGGTGTGAACCCTCCTTTCTCGGCCTTCACGTCGTACCTCTCCTTCATCCTGTCACTTGCTCCAGATATGTTGCGACGAACTTTCTCATGTATCTCGTCCATCCTCTTCCGCAGATCCGATACGTAGTCCTCGCCAACCACACATTCATCTGGCTTCAAACCATACTGCAGGTCGCATGGAAGACGGAGCTCTCGGCCGAAAACTACGTTGGCTGGAGTCTGGCCGGTGGTTTCGTTGACCGAACTCCTATACGCAAGTAGGAACAGGTGCAGGTATTGGTCCCAGTCCCGCTGATGATCGGAGACAACTTTTGTTAGGTATCTTCCCATCGTCCTGTTCATGCGCTCTACCATGCCATCTGACTGTGGATGAAGAGGTGTTGTTCGAGTCTTCCGGATACCAAGAACTTCACACATTCTAGAGAACTAGAGGACCCAGAATGAAACATAACGCCGAGGAAAACGTTATGCTTAAATTCGAGTAATTCTAGTTACAACTTAGAGTTGTTTAAACACTTGTTAGAAACTAATTTTAAATATCTGTATTTTCGTCGTCAAGGTTCACTTACATTATATCTGCTCTCAGTTTTAACTGATAATTAACTTCTAATTAATGCTAAACGATCTGCTTCAATTCGAGTTAACATGATGCTTCAAAGTTTTTCCAGCATTGAGAATTGAAGAAAACTGTTGCCTTACTGATAACCTGTGTTAAGTACTTTAAGTTGGGTCATTTACATAAATACTAATTCCTTCACTTATGTTTGGTCTAATATTGCCACTAAAACTTTCAATAGCAAATGGGTTTTTGAAACTTCTTATTTTCGACTTGAAATGTCTGGATTGTGTTGGTGAAATCAGTCAAAAAACTTTGTATAAGTTTGTCCGAGGAACTGGCAACATAACATAGAAGTAAAGAATCCATTTGCGTTTTCCTCAATTGAAGTAGAGGAGTAATACAAAAGTTAACAATAAACTCATTAGGTCCGCCAATATTTGGTATAATCTTACTACCGGTACTTGAACTTATCATAGTCAAGGCATCATTTCATCTGACATTTACCTTACCACCGTGACAACACTATGTGCTTCGTATATTTTTCACTTCCAAAGTAAGTTGCATAGCAGAGCTGGCCAATATTATTCATCACACCAAGTGAATGTGTATCTGGATGGGTATCTGTTAGACCAGGCCTCTCTTTTTCTACTCTCCTCATACGCATAAGATATCTTATTATTAATTGTCTCATCCTCCCGTTTTCAATATTTCTTCTTTGATCTTGAGGCATTTCTGTTCTTCCAACAAAACTGATTAACTGTTTAACTTGGTCTTAACCTACTGAATATTACAAACATCAATATTTACTCCCAAAAAGCTAATGAGTTTCTTTTCATAAACAGCTGGTTTTTGTTTTTAAATTTGTTCTATGTATTTCTTATGGGGAAAACCCGACCTTTGAGAGGGCCTCAAGCCCTTAAGAGTAGGAATTTTAAAATTCTAAAACCTTATTGCAAAACTGCATATTGAGACGAATCTTTTGACACCTTAAACGTTGAAATTGGTCCACAAATAAGGGAGGAGTTGCGTTAACAAAAAACGGCTTCACGTATTATATATATAGATACCGCTGACTCGAAATTCCTTCCTTGGTCAGAATGAAGTTCGAGTGGGACGCCAAATCTGCTCACCATTTCCTTGATTAATATATCTGCAACTGTTACCGCTTCCTGGTTAGGCAATGCATAGGCCTCTACCCACTTGCTGAAGTAATCCATTGCAACCAAAATAAATCTATTTCCAGAATCGGACATGGGGAACGGTCCTGCTACGTCAATGGCGATGCGCTCAAACGGGGCACCTACGTTGTATTTCCTCATTGGGGCTTTTCGTTTGTTGACAGGGCCATTTGATGCTGCGCAGGTCGCACACCTTCTGCACCAGTCTATGACGTCGTCTTTCTGATTAGCCCAGTAGAAGCGCTCCCTTACTTTCACCAGTGTACGATGTACCCCTAGATGGCCTCCAGAAATTCCATCGTGCACTTCCCTTAGCACTTCAGGAACCCTCTTCCTTGGAATTATTAGTTGGAGTTTTCGGTGCCCCCCTTCTTCCGATTCGATGATTCGCTTCAAAACTCCTTCTTCCATTAAAATCGAGTTCCACTGCGCCCAGTAGGTCTTGACGTTCTTAGACAATGGAGCAATATCCTGCCACGACGGTCTTCCTTTATTGTCCATCTTCCACTGCATGACGTGTTTTAGGTCTGGGTCTTCCTTCTGGTCCTCAGACAGTCTCTTACTGTCCCATTCGTCGTCAACGGCGGTCACGCGAAGAACTGATGCACTTTTGTCTTCCTTGCGTGTACAGTGCACGCAGTTGTCCCCACACGGTCTTCTAGATAGTGCATCTGCATTCCTGTGGCTCGGTCCCGCACGATGGATTGATTCGAAGTCATATTCTTGTAACCTTTCTAACCATCTTGCAACCTGTCCTTCCGGAGACTTAAATCTTAGCAACCACATCAGTGCGGCATGGTCCGTTCTCAAGAGAAATCTTCTTCCATACAGATACTTATGAAAGTGTTCTATGGACTTAACCACCGCGAGAAGCTCCCTCCTGGTGACACAGTAATTACGCTCAGGCGCTGACAGGACCTTACTGAAGTATCCAATCACATGTTCTTCTCCATCCTGAAGCTGAGAAAGGACTCCTCCAATGGCTGTATTGCTGGCGTCCGTGTCTAGTATGAACTTTCCGTCTGATTGTGGATAGCTCAATATGGGTGCGCTGCATAATTTGGTCTTCAGCTCTTCAAAAGCCCTCCCGCAGTCGTCATCCCAAACAAAGGTTCTCTTGTCTTCGGTTAACTTAGTTAGCGGTTTGGCAATATTAGCGAATCCCTTAACAAATTTCCTGTAGTAAGCGCACAGGCCAAGGAAGCTTCTAACTTGGTGTTTATCTTGTGGTATTGGCCAATCGGTGATAGCTCTGATCTTCTCCGGATCTACAGACACTCCTTTGTCTGATACGACATGGCCGAGGTAATTGACCTGTTTGCGGAACAAGTTGCACTTCTTGGGGTTCAACTTCAGATTAGCCGTCCGCAGTCGCATGAAGACATTCTCCAGGTTCTTCAGGTGGTCTTCGAAGGATTTTCCTAGGACGATAATGTCATCCAAGTATACCAGGCATGTCTCCCATGACAATCCCCTGAGGACGTTCTCCATAAGCCTTTCAAAAGTAGCAGGGGCATTGCAAAGTCCAAAAGGCAGGACGGTGAATTGCCAAAGTCCTGTCCCAATAGAGAACGCCGTCTTCTCCTTGTCCTCAGGAGCGAGCCCGACCTGCCAGTAGCCACTTCTCAGATCCAAAGTTGAGAATATTTGACATCCTCCCAGAGTGTCAAGTGTGTCATCAATCCTGGGTAGAGGGTAGCTGTCTTTCTTGGTGACATTGTTGAGAAGGCGATAGTCTACGCAAAATCTTGTTGAGCCGTCCTTCTTCTTCACTAGTACCACAGGTGACACCCAAGGGCTGCTAGAAGGCTCGATGACACCATCCGCTTCCATCTCTTTTATGATTTTCTCAGCTTCGTCACGTTTTGCTAGCGGGAGTCGTCTAGGAGCCTGACGTATGGGTTTTGAATCTCCGGTGTCTATCTTGTGCTGTACTATGTTTGTTCTTCCTCTAGGTCCGCTTCCGTACTCGAAGACATCTTGCCATCTGGTAATGAAGTCCCTTATTTTCGCACTTTGCTGATGCGTCAGATCCTGACAGGTGCTCTCCACGAAATTTTCCAGCTCCTTCGGCAATCTATTTGGGGATGGCGGACATGATTTTAGTTGTCGTACCACTGAGTTAACAGCCGCGCACGTTCCGATCACCACTCCTCTTTTTATCGTCACAGGAAAACCATTCAAGTTCATCAGTCGTACCGGATTTCCGTGTCCTAAATTAAATAAGGATCTGGCGACAAAGACACCCCGACCAAGCTGGGATTCACTGTCACTTGCTGGCTCCAGTAGAACACTTTGCCCACTAGTCCAATCTCCTTCGACAGTAGCTTGAACGATGACCTGGCTGCGCGCTGGTAGCGTTGTGTCCTCTAGTAGAAGTACGCGTGCAGAGATGTCTTTTCCACGCCGAAGTATGACATCTTCGTCTCCGAGAGTCACTAATCCTCTTGACATGTCTAATTTCAATCCGTACTTCACCATTATATCAGTTCCCAAAATCACGTCCTCGTCTATGTCGGCAACTAGTGCGCAATGTTTAAATACGCAGCCGCCGATGTGGAAGGTAGCAACCGTCTGCCCGTAGACCTGAGCCAGCTGACCTGTAGCTGTACGCAAAGACCATGATGTTGGTGAAATATCTTCAGTTGACACAGTGTTCGGATTCAGAATTGTCATAGTCGCCCCGGTATCCAGAAGACAGCTTTGGAGACGACCGTTCACCTTTCCGTCGATGTAGAAACTGCTTGACTGACTTCCCAGTGAAGCAACTTTTACACTATTCCTCGGGGCTGTCAAATTGCGGGCTGACGGTTGCCCCTTTCCATCAACCCTCCTTAGTTTTCCTGCTTCGGTTCTGATGTGGTCGAAGGACATTTACTACGGGGATGTCCCATCTGTCCACAGCTCCAACAGCGTATCTGCCGGCGACGTGTTTTTAGCGCCTCCAGAACTCGTTTCACCAGCTCCTCGATGTCGAGTGGAGATGTAGGTTCTGCGTCTGCCACACGGACTCGGGCCTGACCTCTCACCGACTGCCGTACAGCCTCGAACTCCAGTGCCTGTGTCAGTGCGTCACTCAGGGTCTTAGGTCTGGCGAGCTTCACTGCCTGTTGAGTCTCAGGTTCACGTAGACCGTCTAGGAATTTATCCACCGCCAAACTCTCATAGACATCATCCGTGACCGATGGGTAGGCGTTTCTCACCAGGCGAGCAATGTCGGCTTCGAACTCCTGAAGTGACTCGCTGGGTTTCTGGATCCGGTTCCGCAGTTGAGATCGGTAAAGCTGGTCCATGTGTCGATGCCCGAAGCGCATGTCCAATCTTCTTACTAGTTCAGCGAAATTCTTCCGCTCCGCCATTGGCATAGCATGCAGAACAGCTAACGCATCGCCCCGTAGTGCAAGACACAGCGTCGAAGCCTTTGTTTCCTCGGTCCACCCATGGACCATAGCCGCTGTCTCGAAGAGAAGCATGTAGTCCTCCCAGGGAGTTTTACCATCGAAATGAGGAACGATGTTCTGAGGTACAGCGGCAGCAATGGTGGGCGCTGGCTTGGAGATCGTTTCTGGGGTGTTATCCTGCCGAAGTTCGTCAGTGCTAGCCGATGACGCAGGTGTGAAGCTCCCCGATGCAGCCATCTCCTGTCTAAGCTTATCAACTAACCTATCTTCTAGATTTTTTTCTATACAGTTAACTTTCTCATCGATTTCATTTATCCTACTTTCTAAACTATCAACTTTGCTAGAATATTCACCTAATTTGTTCAGCATTTTTGATTCTACATTTGACATTTTTGTCTCAATGCTAGTTTCTAAGTTTTTGTTATTTTCTGACATCTTTGACTCAATGCTAGCTTCTAAGTTTTTGTTATTTTCTGACATTTTTGACTCTAATGATTTGCTGTTTTCTAACATTTTAGACTCAATATTTGCTTCTAGGTTTTCTAACGTTTTACTAGTTTCCGACATTTTTGACTCTAGGTTTTTAAGCATTTTATTCATATCAGATGTTTCAAATAAAACATTATCTGGATCTTCACCTGCATCAGTCAAAGCTTGTTTAAGGCGTGCCTGAAGGGCTGATTTAGTTCCATTGGTATCTAGATCACGTTCTTCTAATTCTCTTCTAAGATCAGCTACTTTTAACTCATCAAGTTTCACACCTTTGAAAGCCATTTTTATGAAAAACAATTACAATTATTTTTACAATAAATTGTTATTTTTCAGATGATACAAGCTCAACAATAGCAATAAACTAATTTTTCCGTAAACAAATTTACGACACAAACTACTAATATGAAACAAAATCCCTGATTCTTACTAATCTCTAATACAACTAAAACAAAACTCAATATTTTACAATTAAAATCGCCAAAATAATGCCGCTTTCTGACACCAATTGTTGCGGGCTTAGCAGGTTCTTTACAAATAAAACTTGGCGATTTTATAATAACTATTTTATTTACACTAATTATTCTATATTTACAAATATTAAAATTACCTAACACCTAGCTAACCCTATCTAAACCTAGCTAAAGCCTATTCTAATTTACAATGATTCTACTTACAGCTAGCCTCTATAGGATTTATCACTTCTGTTACAATACTGTCACTACACTGTCACTAGTGTCACTACACTGTCTCTACACCGTCACTACACTGTCACTGCCACAAGCACTAGCACTGGTCACTAACACCGACACGCGCTTGCTGCGACGATTCTCGGAAGGCTCAACTCAACTCAACTGCCGTGTGCTGGAGGACGGTCCCTTATATAAGTTTTTCGTGGAACATTCTAGAGTGGAGAGTTCGAGCATCCGTTGTTTACAAACCGGCGTAGAAGTAGAAGGTTCTAGGGCCCCTATTGAGGTAGTCCGTTGACATAGGTCTTTTGTCTATCAGTGGTGCGTTCTGAGAAACCCGTGTAAACAAACAACCCTTTTGTGACGGCACCTGGCTATTGTTGCGCGGGGCTCCTGACTTGTAACAATATGAATACTTCCATTGATTTATACCTTAAAATTAAGTTCGGCAATTTTCTGCACTGGGTAACTTGTGATAAAAGTGAAAATTGGGAAAATAAACAGATAAAAGGTATCGTCTAGAGATAAAGAAAAAATTCAGAAAAATGTATCTTATAGTAATAATTATATGTACAGGGAGGTGTGCACATACTAACCAATAGATTAATAGTTTGTCTAACACTAAGGTGTTAGACAAACTATTAATCTATGTGTTAGTTTGCGATTTAGTTGCGATGTGTTGGTTTGCGATTTCATTGATATAAGTATCAATGAAATCGCAAACCAACACATCAACTTCTTAAATTATACATAATGCAATGATGTATTGAGCAATATTTTATGTTTATGTATAAAATATTCATGCTAAATCATTCTATAATGTTTTGTGAAACGAATTTCCTTACAGAAAGTGAAGATTATAAAATAACTGTGTAAAACATGCCTTCACCTTTCGGTGTTACTACTTAATATTTTTTTTTCATAAATCACTTTTAGTTGGCAATCAGCATTTTGGTCCACACAAAAATAAAATATTCAAATCAATCTAACTAGCCGTTACCACATGATTTGAAACACTCAAATTCAAGTCAATCTGTTTTATGTTTGGGATGAATGCCAGAAACAAACGTCCAATGGGCGTTTTAAATTGGTATGGTCCAATCTCCAGTGTTATATGTTTTACGCTAACTCCTGTTACCGCTTGATTTTACTGTCAAAACCAGAATTGAACTAAAAGGTTTCACTAGATGTGTTTTTCAGTTTCAGCATTGGTCATTACTTCGCCTTCGGGCGAGCTTTCGTTTCAGGTTTCATCTTGTCAATTTATAAACTCGACAATATGTAAAAAAATATATTGTAACAATTGTTACACATACACAGTATGTTTGATACCACAATCAGTAATCAATTATCAATTATTTAAGATGGGGACGCCACTATGTGCGTATTTTAACCCAAATATGAGTGAAGGATGAGTGTAGGATGAGTGGCGCGATCTTGTAGTCTTGTTAGTGACTAAGGCCGACATGTTCCTTAGACACAGGTGTTAATTAATAGCCCATACAGCTAATGGCAACCAAGGGACCTACAGTTTATTGTCTTAGTCACACATTCAAACACTCAAACACGATCCTGACAGCAGTCACACATCAACACTACACAAGATATTCACTCAATGTTGGAATATCTGTCCCTCAGCTACATATAGCCCAGTCAATAAATGTTTTTTATCGCAACTAAATGGTGGAAAGCTGGATTTTGTATATGTGATAGAACCACATGAGAGGTGTATTTTCCCAAAAGTCCCCACTTCTACCCCTTGAGCTTTCCCCCCCACCCCCCTCCAAACATAGAGATTGCGGTGTTTTACTTAATTGATCATAAGTCGAATACTATGTAAGCTATCGAGCTGCAATTTGTTTTGTTTTGTTTCTGATTAGTTTTCCTACAACTTTTGTATCTATAACATTTTTCTAAAACCAATACTTAGGGAGATATAAAATTTAAACTTCGTTAAAAGCTTTGTTTCAGAGTGCAAAATTTTGTTTTTATCTATGTATACTTTTAATTAGAAATAATACGCAAATATGGTTCGAACAAAAGTTTTAGTACGTTTCTCAAGGTTTACAAACATATTATTGGTTAGTCATCTAGGTGACCGGGTGAAGAGCTGGGCGTCGGCAAAGTGAGCGCGTGCGCGCTAGTTGAACACCTCTGCGCTGCGTCATCGCATCTAGCCCAGCCAATAAACGCACAAACTGCCTTTTTTTCGTAGCAAAATAGTGGAAAGCTGAGTTTGTTATATGTGATGGAACCACTTAAGACATGTACTTTCAAAAAGTTCCCGATTCTCCCCTTGAGCTTTCCCCCCAAATCCCTTCCAAACCTGGAAATTACAGTCGTTCACTTTACTGGATATAATTCAAATTCTACGCATTCCATCGTAGTGAAATTTGATTTGTATAATTTATAAGATTTTGTTATAAAACTATATCCAAAGAAAAATAACATTTTAACTTTTTTTATAATGTTTTATGTTTTAGAGTACACAATTTTGTTTTACCCTCTATATATTTTTTTCGAAATAAAATACGCAAAATGTGTCAGAAAGAAAATTTTAGTATGTTTCTTAAGGTCATTTTTTAAGGTTTTTCTTAAGTTTCTTTAAGTCATCTAAAAAAAACTGATGTAGTGTGGGCGTCGGCAAAGACAGCGCAGCGCAACCCCGCCCGTCGATGCATAACAAGGACCGGCACCGCTAAGTTCTCAACTGTTTCATACAAATCCTAAGACTCCCTAATTTGTAGCCTACTTAACTACCAAAACAATCTGTTTCCAATCGAAACCGTGACTAAATGAAGCACCTCGCGGTCAGTAAAAGTTTTCATCGACCCACTAATCCTTGATACAAACTGCGTCATTGATATGTCCCTCTCTTCACGCTTCCCGCTAGTAAGGGTTAGCTTACTGCTCTGCCATGAGTTGTAAGCCTGTGTTAAAATAATATCCCGAACAACGTAGAAAACTGTTGGTAATACAGTATTTATAAGCCATTTTTAATCATGGTAATGAATACAAATTATAACCAGTCAATGTTAAAACTAACCTTTTTATTAAGTCTATATAGAGGAGATTTTAAAACACTTAATAAGCGCCTTCATCTTTATTAGCGATGTTAAACGTTTGCATAATGTCTACCACAAACCAATTAAGAACTATTATGCTGACTTATTTTTAAGATAACATGAAAACAATCAAAATATTAGAGACCAGAACGTCACCAAGATTCACAGTATGGAGTCTCTAAAAATGATTGATCTCTACCACGTATTAGTGCCGTAAAGCAGATTCGTAATACATTGATGACAATTTTTACGAAAAAAACCCAATTTGATTGACACATCTACACAATATGTTAAGAAAGGAAATTTGAATAATCCACCTGTATGTATCCCGTAAATAGTCTTGCCTGCATGTATGGGGACACAAATATAGTTTTCTATTTACTTATTGATAACTTTTGGATAAATGCCTTATTACATTAATTAATTGGAAAGTAAATAAAAGAAAATACGTCTAATAGCCTAACAATTAAAACATAAATTTACCCTTATAATGTTACTCACAATTCTGTAAATATACATAAAAGAAAAAAGAAAAAGAAAAAGAAAAAGGGAAAAAAATGAAAGATGGTAAGTGGTGGTAGATTTCGATTCGACACTCCAATCATCCTCAGACCCATAGGCGAATTGGGTCATCTCATCATTGGGTTCAGTATGTTTCTTACGCAGCTTTATGTAATGCAATATTTGTATCCGTGTATATTATTGTCAATAGGTGTAGCCGTTGACAGACATAATTAAAACAATTATTATTTCAAGTGAGAAACGAGTTATAACTGACAATAAATTCAAGAAATGTACAAATGATTAGGGTTCATCTAATTAGTATTTTTTTTGCAGTTTACTTTTTAGATCTATACTGACCGCGAGGCGCAGTTAGTATAAATCTTGCGGGGAACAAAGCGAGTCCCATTGGTGGTAGATAATGGAAAGCACATTGTAATGCAAGGAAGAGCAAAGAGTATGTTTTTAAGTGATTTTTAAAGTGTTTATTAGGCCTAGTGTTCTATACCTCAATCTATCAAACTTCCATTGGTCAAAGATGAAGAAATCAAGTATTACAGGCATTGCAAGTATAACAAGTAAGTAGGTAGAGATTAATTTACCTGAACCAAAACTGGTTATTATAAAGTAAATGACTGGGTTCCATCTAAATAATAATTGTTTTTGCAGTTCACGGTTAAGCTTGGATACAGATTGTTTTGGTAGTAAAGTACGAAGTACAAAGCCTTAGCATTTGTATACAACCACAATCTTTGAGAACTTAGCGATGTCGGTGCCTACGACGCGATGCATCGACGGGCAGGGCTGCGCTGCGCGGATGCTTTGAAGAAGCCTGCACGCGCTCTCTTTGCTGACGCCCTCACTACATCAGTTCGTTCTGTCGACTAACCAAATATAAAAATATATTTATAAACCTTAATAAACATAGGTACTTAAATTTTGTTTCTGACACTTTTTGCGTAATTTATTTAGAAAAATATATAGAGGGTAAAACAAAATTGTGTAGGTACTCTAAAACATAAACATAAAAAAAGTTAAAATGCTATATCTCTTTGGATATAGTTTTATAAGAAAACTTTTAGTACAAAAGTTTTGGATAAACTAATTATAAATAATACAAATCAAATTTCACTACGATGGAATGCGTAGAGTTTGAATTATATCCAGTAAAGTGAACGACTGTAATTTCCAGGTTTGGAAGGGATTTGGGGGGAAAGCTCAAGGGGAGAATCGGGAACTTTTTGAAAATACATGTCTTAAGTGGTTCCATCACATATAACAAACTCAGCTTTCCACTATTTTGCTACGAAAAAAAGGCAGTTTGTGCGTTTATTGGCTGGGCTAGATGCGACGACGCAGCGCAGAGGTGTTCAACTAGCGCGCACGCGCTCTCTTTGCCGACGCCCAGCTCTTCACCCGGTCACCTAGATGACTAACCAATAATATGTTTGTAAACCTTGAGAAACGTACTAAAACTTTGGTTCGAACCATATTTGCGTATTATTTCTAATTAAAAGTATACATAGATAAAAACAAAGTTTTGCACTCTGAAACAAAGCTTTTAACGAAGTTTAAATTTTATATCTCTCTAAGTATTGGTTTTAGAAAAATGTTATAGATACAAAAGTTGTAGGAAAACTAATCAGAAACAAAACAAAACAAATTGCATCTCGATAGCTTACATAGTATTCGACTTATGATCAATTAAGAAAAACACTGCAATTTCTAGGTTTGGAGGGGGTTGGGGGGGAAAGCTCAAGGGGTAGAAGTGGGGACTTTTGGGAAAATACACCTCTTATGTGGTTCTATCACATATACAAAATCCAGCTTTCCACCATTTAGTTGCGAAAAAGGGTGTTTTATTGCATTCATTGACTGGGCTAATAAGTCAGTTCTAACTACCAACTGTTTTTATGTTGCTCAGATTCTATATCGAAATCTAATTCAAAAATATAATATTCAACACATTTTTAGTTTACCCTCAATACAGAAATTTAAAAAACAGATGCTTGTTTTACTGCACACGATTACCAATGAAGAGGCCGAAACTTTGATCAGACCTAACCTTACTTGACCCTGACTAAACAATCCTTGACCCTTCGACCCCCCCTCGCCCTCACAATGTCTCCTGTCTTAGAGTGCACTGGCTTTGGTTGTCGTCGCCGACATTCTCTTATCCGCTAAACGATCAAGTTTAATTAACAAGGCTTAAAAACCTTCCCAATTTTAGTGTGTGCCCTCAATTTGCTAGACTTATAACAGCCAGGCCTACGCACAGGCACCTGCCCATGTAGGCCTATCCCATAAGTAAGGCAATTTTATTTTATTTTATTTTAGAAATATTGTACTGTTAGTTGTAAAGCAACTCTCTGTTTTAGTTTATATTCTTGGGATAAATAAACGTTTTTCATTTCATTTCATTTTCATTTCATTTCATTTCATTGTGGAATCCGAACCACATTTTTTCCTCGTAATTAACGAATTGGTCTAATTATTAGGATAGTACTGCGGATAGTCGTAGTACTCAATAAAGGTATGTTTCTGATCAATCGAAAAAAAGTTTCTGGCACTCTACTTAAGTATTCCAAATTCTGATAATCATTTATCATCTGGAAAACCCTTTAAAGCTAGTATGAATACGTCCTCATATTTATTTGATGTAGTAAATTAAAACGCTTATTTTTAACAAGTACTTTATTAGTTAGAAAGCCTATAGAAACTACTGTATTTAAGCTACAATTTGTAATTTTTTTTTCAAGTTATTAAGAAATTGGTACACTAGCAGGAAAACTACAACAAAATAAATAGCATCTTGAAAATATTATTAATTGTATATTGAAATACACTTGGACATAATTAATTTTTAAACCCGTTAGTAGGCCTACTCACAGATGTTGAAAAAAAAACTGTAAACTAAAAGGTAAACATTAATTGTTAACAACAAAAAATAAACGTTCTATCGTCAGCAAACTATGCATTTTTAATAATCAAGAATAGCAGCATTTTCTGGTTCAACGCCTGGAATGTACCAGATGCAAAACAGACACATCACTCATATTGCATAAAAGTGCTAGTACGGCGTTTTACTGAAACCCGTTCACAACAATCATTGATTACATGATGTAATTACATGAATTACATGAAAAAATGATTACAATGATGTAATCAATGATCAATGACTGACATTGTAAGTCTAGCAGTAGTTTACAATTGCATAGACAAACCAAATCCATTTATTTTATGTCAAAAATATGTTTTAGTCTTACTTGAATTAAGTAGGTCTTTACTCAACGTACAGTTCTTGCAAAACATAAAACAAGTAGATGTTGGTAGAAATGTATGCTCGCAACTACTTTTTATACCGGTATACCTATTAAGTATTGCTGAAATGTTTTCATAATTTATGAAATGAAATAAAAAGTTTTATAGTTTGATCAGGTATTCAATTGGAATGAACTATCCTTTATAATAATAGGCAAGCATGTTTCTTAAAACCCTTTTTCTCAGCACGTGTGTATCGCAAGGAAGGTCTAAGCATACTATTAGAAAGATTTAAAAAAAAGTCTCATAAAGAGCACAAAAATTATTTTAAATAAAAAAAAAATTAACATGAGCTTTATGGGTTGCTATGACGGTGACGAAATAACAACGAAATATAAACAGAAAATCAAAAGAAATGGAAGAAATTCCAATCACATGTTTTATTTACAGCGTGGGGTAAAATAGAGGTCTGTACATTATATATTTTTGGTCAAGTTTTCGATCACCGGACGACCTCTAGTACTTATCAATGTTGAAAAACTGCAGGTACTTTCATTTAATTGTATCATATAAATGGTTGCAATTCAGCCCATTTAATGTTTTAAACAAATTCCATTTTGTACAATAAAATGTTAGTATTTGTACAAACTCAGTGCCAAGTTTACCGTCACCTTCCATCAGATGGATCAATGCTAATGATAGCAGATAGGGTTACAATGTGCTTCTCACTTATGTCATATAACTCAAGCTATGGAAATGTGTGTTCGATATTATATTGTCCATGTAACATTTGAACACTGCGGTTGAATTCGGCATTTATAACAGGAATTCACTGAATTTCTTTTATCAGAAATGTGTATAGGATTGTTTTAAAATTGTATTATTTTCTATACAAGATAAATTGCGTAGTAGAACGGTTATCAAATACTTTACACAGATCTAAAAGTGCAAATAATTTGTACATTGCATACTTTGAAATATTTTTAATAAATTTATTATTTTACACCATGTTGCAGTTTATTGTTGTAAAGTTTTTTTTACGAAATTATTTGTTATATGAACCAAAACACTTTCAAAAATTAAACACATTTTTTTATGTCAGATTCAATTTAAAAAAATACAAATAATAGCAAATAGAATTTTAGTAATAGCATTTCTAACGCAAATATATGAAATTATCCAATAAAATTTTGAATTTATGATATCCTTGATTTTTAATACTTAAATGAAGAGATCTGATTGTAGTAGATGATGAAATAAATCTAATTGTGTACTTTGGAATCTCGATGATGGTTCGTCGTGTTCAAATAGATTATTTTTTAGATTCTAAAGGCTTTGGTGCAGGCTTTAGCCATATCGGATTCAGCTTGCACTTCAACATATTGGACGTTTGTTACACTTATCATTGTGAGCGTGTTAACATGTGTTCTTACCAGATGTTTATTTTAAAATGTAATGAAAATCAGCTGTTAGTCAATTATTGATTACTTATGAATTAATACAAGTTGAAAGATTTGAATACAAATTTTCCAAAATAATAATAATTTGTTATTCAGGCCGACAAAATACATGTTATGAGCACTTTTCAATGAATAACAGCATCTGAATGAAAATAAAATGATTAATTTCAATATTTATATACAATAGACAACATTTCAAATTTATAACACACCTCAAAAATTTAATCACAAAGGCATAATACAGTGAATAATGTAGCATATTACTTAAATTTTTACATACAACGTTTTTGCATCTGAGTGTAACGATTTTTATAACAACCCGATCAAGTCAACATGGACATTAAGAAAATATCGATTAAATGTCTTAGGACACAGTACCGTAAGCCATGGCACATTATGTTGCAGATTTCCTAGGTTTGAATACATCTTAAAAACCGTCTCATATTTCCACTTAGGTTTTTAAAAAACTATTGAAAAAATTTTTTATTTCTGTCAATACTAAATTTTATTTTGTTTTAAACTAATGTAAACGTTATAAAACTACATATATTACCCATTTAGTTGCATCTATTTGTAATTTTATTCGTATTCTCAGAGGTAACGCAAATTCTATTTTTTTATTTCCTAGAATATCTTCCCAAATTTACGTGATAATTCCTATTAACTTTGTATTATTAAAAGTTAATGAATAAGCCTAAATCACGTAGCGTTACCAAAATGAATTCACTGTAGTATCTAAACACCTTCATTCAATATTAACGTAAAAGTGCGTCTAAAATTGTGTAGATTTCATTTTAACATTTAAGGCCCTAAGTATTGGACATTTAATTGATTTAATACAGGTACTAAGGATTTTTACCACACCCTTAGTTATTAAATGTCGGATCCTAAATCAAGGCGCTTAATGATACCAAAAGGTTTTAAAATTTCCAATGACCTTGAGATTTTATAGTGAGCGGTCAGGGTTGTACAATATTACCTTAGAGGGGTGTCCTTTTATGACACCAGTGAGTAAACTAAAGTATTTAATTAGACGTTTGATAAGGTAACAAAGTTGTAATATTTTTATGCGGTCCATATTTCTGGGAGATCCCATTTACTTTCGACCTTTTTCAACTTTATTTGTGTAATTAAGTTGATGTTCGCTTGAAATTTGACACAAAATCTTTTATTTACTATAAAAAAATTAAATGAACGTAAAAACATCTAAAGTATAAATTAATTGCAATTCCAGTATGACAAATTCGATTGAAAACGCAACATGGAGTATGTTAAAAGCGCGTATGTCGTTTAAAAATATGACGACCAAATGAATCCTAAATCGTATTTATGACAGACGCGGAAGGATTTCTAGACAAAGGCTGGCAAACCGACTTTTCTCGCACGCCATTTCCGTTCGGCGGTTTAAAACCTAATAAAACGAGTTAATTTCCCCCTCCGTGGAAAACTCAAACCTTCATTTGTCGGACGTAAAAAAGGCGTAAAACATGTTAAAGTCGCACTCCGCTCGTCTTATACATGCAGCCGCGTTAGTTAATTAAACTTAAAGTGGGGAAATTGAATTCAACTTAAGAATGTGGTTAGTGGAGTTAAGTTTAAAACTTTAATGTCAATTTATAATGTCTTAGAGACTCTATGGTCAAACATCGTTGAAATATGCTAAATAAAATCGACAGGGACAAAATTGTAAGTTTTCGTTATACTGCAAAAGCAGCCGTTTTAATGCATTCATTGCATTAAAGCAGATCTTTACTCCCTAGAGAGTAAAACGCCTTTTTAGTCCCTAGGGAGTTAAAGTCAGCTGTTGTAAGCTTTGATTGTAGGCCTAAGCAATCACATGTAACGAAATGATTTATCAAATGATTTAACCAGTGCCTTATTGTTGTATTCTGTCAATGGTTCGTTCGATATATCGATAGTATAATGTACAGTAACACAATTACTTTAATTGCAATGGTCAAACCTCTACTAAACCTGATCGAACCTCTCTTAAACAGCTGATTATTAGATTAAACAAAATTAAAAACGAGCTGGAAGTCGTTTTGAGAGGTTATATTAGTAGATATAATACCAGAATATGACCCCACTTTCGGCGTTTTTGGACCTAGGACTTTTGAATTTTTTTGGTGAAAAAACACCCAAAATAGGTAAAATATGATGGTTTTACCCTATTTTTGGCGTTTTAGAGGCTATATGGGGGCATTTTTTGGTTAAAAAATGTTATTAATACTGAAAAAACAAGCCTGGAAATGAAGAGCTTTTTTTGACCACTTTTTTTAAAGACCCGGCTCTCGGCATGCGAACTTGGGCGTGCTCCCAACCCATAGGCATACTTCTGATCCCCAGCGATGACAAACTAAAAGTCTTATGAAAAAATGTTAGAAACAAAAATTGAGGAACATCTAATCATCTATACTTCTTCCACTGAAAGTTTTTCTCTGACCGAAAAATAAAAAAAATCCTCGCTTACTTACTTTTTCATGTTTGCTTTGAGTAACCTTTTTATATTTTTCTTAATTAATAATTATACAGTGGCATAAATTAAATTATATTTATATTGTATTAAACAGTAGTTTATGTAGAATTTTAATATATAAATTTTATGCTATAAATATTTTTTTAGAAGCTAGACAAACATGTAAGTGATAGAAGGCGCATCACTTTGAACATCGTCATGCCCCCGACAGTGCCGTGCTGGTAATACCTAGAGTTTGAAACTATTGCTATTGTTGAAATTATATTATAGCACATTTACATACAAAAGAAACTGGTAAATGGTTTTAAATTGTTTAACTTTTTATGCTGTATTATTATGTTGAAGGCTATTTTGGTTGCTGGAATTTTAGCTGTTTTGTTGTATATCAAGCCTTTTTTTTAGATATAAGTATTTTTAAACAATAAATCAGACCTTTATTTACTAATGCTATTATTATATTACAATGCATTGGCATACAAATGAAAATGGTTTGATTTATTTGTACTCATATAAAATAATATAATTCTTTTGAGTTATAGGGATGTCTGGTGATTAAATCACAAATTTAGAATATTTAATAATGGACTTTTAAAATAATGGAATTAAGTATAGACTTATAACATTTTCATGATAACTGTTTGATTTATTTGTACTCATTTAAAATAATGTTAAAATAGTATTTGATTTTTATGTTGTATTATTGTTTTTTGTTGTTTAAAAGTTGGAACTAACATAGTGTACCTAAATTTAACCATTTGTCGTATCTCAAGCAGTTTTTGAGAAATAAGCATTTTAAAACGATAAAGTCACACCAGTAATGCATGGAGTTTGTAACCATTACCAACACTGATATTATGTTATAATACATTGTCATACAAATGGAACCATTTAATTTATTTACCAAATGGTATTCATATAAGTTTTAGATTTTTAAATTTTTACCCTGTATTATTGTTTTATATCAAAAGTTGAAATCAATGTAGTGTGCCTAAATATGTTTATTTACTGTATCTCAAGCAAATAGATAGAATAGGATAAAGAGGTGTTTTTGGTGTTTTACCTATGAGAATAACATGGGGAGATTTTAAGCCACTTTTTAAAAAATCGTGCTTATTTATACATTTCTATATAAATGTCCAACTCCAAAAATATTTTCAATCCATATTAATGTCTGTATCATGTGAGATTTGTACCAGTTGGTTTGAAATATTTATAAATATAATGTGTTGCTGGAATCACCTTAAATGGCAAGAAACACATAGTGTTGGGACCTCTGGTAAAATATTGGATTTTTTCTAGTTTGGATTAAATATTTGTGAAAAATTGAAAAAATATGTTTTTTACTCAACTATTTTAGCGTCTTGAAACATGTATTACCGAGGAATCAGGCAAATATTTCGTGCCGAAATTATATTTTACCTTACGTGAGAACTTGGAATCATTATTTAAACTCAGTCCTGCTCCACAGTATCATTGCAGGCTTGCTTCTTGTCCCAAGTGGTGAATTGTGTACAGTTTATGTGTGGTGCAAAGACTGGGTTTTCTTTTTAGTTGTGACCAGCTCATTCCTAAGATGCTAGATGGTATCCACTTTGCCTCTGAACATAAGCAAATTGTAATCTTCAGTTTAGGACTTAAAATTAATGTCGGATGCAATGCCTCTCTAATCGGAAGTTTGGGTTGTGATGAGCTCAACCCCTATCACCAATATCAGCATAGATCCATTGAACTATTATGTGTTATTGTACTTTGTGCTGATTAATATGTGTTTGGTAAATTAGCATGGCACAACACACAATCCCACATCTTGCTAATCGTAGTTGGTAGTTTAACTTAGCAACGATAATAACAAATTATTATGTCATTGCATTATTATGTCATGTCGGGGGTCTATTTGGTGGTCAAAGTAGAAGTAGGGAGCATTGACTTTCTACAATCATGATGAGATATCCAGCCAGAGCCTCAGACTGTAATAAAAAATAGATGCAAATGCAAACTCTAAAGGCCCTGACGACCATGTTGTATACTTCCAGGCTGGAACAACCTTTACTTGGAATATTGTATATAAAATTGTTTGTATACATAAGACTCTTTTAGTGAATGTACTCTTTGATGAAAATACAAAATAAAGATGAAAACTACTTTATGCAAAGAAGAGAAAGTAATTGTGAAGGGTAGCTACAAACAATTGCATTTTAGTGAGCAATGAAAGTTGCTATAATTATTGGGATTGTTTTGGGTAAGTTTATAGATATGCATTGTGTTTACAGGAATTAATCATAGTGGGGATGCCATTTACATCGAGACATATTGATTTAGTTAAAGTGATAAAACGAAGACCATGATAGTGGTGGATAAAGATTTTATTTGTTGAGCAATCGATATGAGAAGGAGTTTCTTGTTAAACAATAACCTGGAAAACCAATACAACATAATGCACTGTCATCCCTCATTGGTATTGTAACTTACAAGCTCTGTTGTTCTTTACTCATTTTCAAAAACATATAAATTATAAAATAAGCCATTTTGTTGTTTATTTTACTGTTATGTATTGTAAGTGTATATATTGAAATAAATGGTTAAATAAATGTAAGTTGAAAAATGAGCCTTATTTTGTCACTAGTTTATTTACATTGATTTGAATCACATTTTTGAACTAACAGATGATTAAATTATTAATTGCATAACATTTGAAACATAGAGATACAACATTTACATTATTAACTGGAAACTATATATCTATATTATTGTATGAACATAATTTCTGTATTTCATATATGTAAAAGCAATGAGACCATGCTAAATTACAGGATTCAATAACAAAGGAAGCTGATATTGTGCTATATACCTGAGGGTGTAAATATAGAGGTGGGTATTTCCATAGAGACCTAATGACGAATTAGAATGTGAAAGTTCTATGGTAGAAATATCAAGTATGCAAGAGTGATCATCAGAGGTAACATGGTCATCAGGCAATTCATAGAGAGGGGTCAGTCAGGTTGAACTAGTATATTGCAGTGATTCATCCAATATAGATACAATAGTTACAAATAACCAGAACCAATTACTGGACATTGTAGTTACCAGTTTTCCTATCCTACTGTTAAAATATGAACCTCATTTTAATATGAGTTGGTGAGTTCATGCCCGGTAACATGAATGTAATAATGGTTCTAAATGTATTTATCTTATTTTATGGTAGATTTCACTATGTGTGCTTACTCTATGGTAAAATTCTTTGAGATCATTTAATATTTAACACACTTAGATTAGTGAATAAATCATCAAAGTGCGATATAAATATGCTGGGTGAAATGTATTAAAACTTGCTTCCAGTTTATCTATTAAAGGATTGTCAAACGTCTCGGTTTTGCTAACTATGACCTGGTGTCCCAAAAAGGGCTCTTAAGACCATAAGATGACAATACATAAAGTTTGGACTATTGACTGTGATGTGAATTTATGCATACTTTGTCATACAAATTTTACACTATAGTATTTTTACGAGTTCTGACTGTGACTGTGATGTGAATTTGTGTGTATTTCATCACATAAATTTCACTCTATTTTCACTCATTTCACACCACTATTATGATGTGCTGTGCCTGCATGAGTGTGTTGAGCCATGAATATCATAGACTACCAAGCTATAAGGACGTATGCTAGAACTGATCTAACCTCTGCCAAACCCTGAATACGAGCCTGGAGGCACAGACTTTGGACCAAGGATCAATAATTGTAAATAGACAAACCTGTGTGATAGGATATAGAACACTGAAAAATAAAAATGTTAGAAACTTTAGTCTTTTACTTATTTACCCTTATCACCCTCTGTTTTGGAGGAAACTGCCTTACAACCAACATTATGAAGATTGCATTAATACTCATGATCTTGGTCATTATAAAATTTATCAAACATAAATCCGTATTTGCCATTATTCATAGACCTTTCCTTGTCTATTATGAAAAAGCTATCCAACACTGGTGGTAAAGACTTTTATATTGATGAAATGAAAAGTCATTATTAATATGATTGTTAAATATAAGGTTTAAAATTTATATTGCCTTGTTTGGATAATATTAGAAAATGTACGTTATCACATAAATGTTTGTGTACTTTCTAAGTAAAAGCAGTTAATATTTTTATGTTGACCCATTGAGAGAAATTGTATACTATTTGTACTATAAAAGGTCTATTCATGCATATCAGTCCAGTAAAAGTTCTGTTATAATCCAGTCATAGGTCAGTCTCATTTGCATCCATAGTTTCTCAGTCAACCTGTCAGTCATTTGGTTACAGTCTGTTTTTTAACTCTTCATTAACCGATGTTATATAACATTTTTTATTTGAAACACAATATTCTATAAAATTTTCATTGGCCAGTTTTTGTTGATTGTTATAAACTGTACTTGATATACAAACACATACGTTGTCATCAGTCAGGCGTCCAAACAATTAAAAAATATCGTTGAGAAGAAATCGGTTGTTGTATTTAACAACATAAAGGTCGATTCACAAACGGTATGTAATAGTTTAATCACGTCACAGTGTATACAGCAACTGACTGTGACTGTGATGTGAATTTGATTAGTTGTGTGTAATGTGTGAAAATAGCGTGAAATTTTTTAAATTGCTTCCAGTTTATATGTTGTCATTAAGCAAGCGTTTAAAAATCCAACAATATCGTTGAGAAGAAACCAGCTGTTTTATTTGACGACATAAAAATCAATTCACACATAACACGTCACAGTTCAATCACATCAGTTACGACACAGTGTATACACCAACTGACTGTGACTGTGATGTGAATTTGTGTGTACTTCGTCAAACAAATTTTACACAAATTTCACATATATTTTCACACATTTCACACAAATATTTGTGTGAAATGTGTGAAAATATATGTGAAATTTGTGTAAAATTTGTTTGACGAAGTACACACAAATTCACATCACAGTCACAGTCAGTTGGTGTATACACTGTGTCGTAACTGATGTGATTGAACTGTGACGTGTTATGTGTGAATTGATTTTTATGTCGTCAAATAAAACAGCTGGTTTCTTCTCAACGATATTGTTGGATTTTTAAACGCTTGCTTAATGACAACATATAAACTGGAAGCAATTTAAAAAATTTCACGCTATTTTCACACATTACACACAACTAATCAAATTCACATCACAGTCACAGTCAGTTGCTGTATACACTGTGACGTGATTAAACTATTACATACCGTTTGTGAATCGACCTTTATGTTGTTAAATACAACAACCGATTTCTTCTCAACGATATTTTTTAATTGTTTGGACGCCTGACTGATGACAACGTATGTGTTTGTATATCAAGTACAGTTTATAACAATCAACAAAAACTGGCCAATGAAAATTTTATAGAATATTGTGTTTCAAATAAAAAATGTTATATAACATCGGTTAATGAAGAGTTAAAAAACAGACTGTAACCAAATGACTGACAGGTTGACTGAGAAACTATGGATGCAAATGAGACTGACCTATGACTGGATTATAACAGAACTTTTACTGGACTGATATGCATGAATAGACCTTTTATAGTACAAATAGTATACAATTTCTCTCAATGGGTCAACATAAAAATATTAACTGCTTTTACTTAGAAAGTACACAAACATTTATGTGATAACGTACATTTTCTAATATTATCCAAACAAGGCAATATAAATTTTAAACCTTATATTTAACAATCATATTAATAATGACTTTTCATTTCATCAATATAAAAGTCTTTACCACCAGTGTTGGATAGCTTTTTCATAATAGACAAGGAAAGGTCTATGAATAATGGCAAATACGGATTTATGTTTGATAAATTTTATAATGACCAAGATCATGAGTATTAATGCAATCTTCATAATGTTGGTTGTAAGGCAGTTTCCTCCAAAACAGAGGGTGATAAGGGTAAATAAGTAAAAGACTAAAGTTTCTAACATTTTTATTTTTCAGTGTTCTATATCCTATCACACAGGTTTGTCTATTTACAATTATTGATCCTTGGTCCAAAGTCTGTGCCTCCAGGCTCGTATTCAGGGTTTGGCAGAGGTTAGATCAGTTCTAGCATACGTCCTTATAGCTTGGTAGTCTATGATATTCATGGCTCAACACACTCATGCAGGCACAGCACATCATAATAGTGGTGTGAAATGAGTGAAAATAGAGTGAAATTTATGTGATGAAATACACACAAATTCACATCACAGTCACAGTCAGAACTCGTAAAAATACTATAGTGTAAAATTTGTATGACAAAGTATGCATAAATTCACATCACAGTCAATAGTCCAAACTTTATGTATTGTCATCTTATGGTCTTAAGAGCCCTTTTTGGGACACCAGGTCATAGTTAGCAAAACCGAGACGTTTGACAATCCTTTAATAGATAAACTGGAAGCAAGTTTTAATACATTTCACCCAGCATATTTATATCGCACTTTGATGATTTATTCACTAATCTAAGTGTGTTAAATATTAAATGATCTCAAAGAATTTTACCATAGAGTAAGCACACATAGTGAAATCTACCATAAAATAAGATAAATACATTTAGAACCATTATTACATTCATGTTACCGGGCATGAACTCACCAACTCATATTAAAATGAGGTTCATATTTTAACAGTAGGATAGGAAAACTGGTAACTACAATGTCCAGTAATTGGTTCTGGTTATTTGTAACTATTGTATCTATATTGGATGAATCACTGCAATATACTAGTTCAACCTGACTGACCCCTCTCTATGAATTGCCTGATGACCATGTTACCTCTGATGATCACTCTTGCATACTTGATATTTCTACCATAGAACTTTCACATTCTAATTCGTCATTAGGTCTCTATGGAAATACCCACCTCTATATTTACACCCTCAGGTATATAGCACAATATCAGCTTCCTTTGTTATTGAATCCTGTAATTTAGCATGGTCTCATTGCTTTTACATATATGAAATACAGAAATTATGTTCATACAATAATATAGATATATAGTTTCCAGTTAATAATGTAAATGTTGTATCTCTATGTTTCAAATGTTATGCAATTAATAATTTAATCATCTGTTAGTTCAAAAATGTGATTCAAATCAATGTAAATAAACTAGTGACAAAATAAGGCTCATTTTTCAACTTACATTTATTTAACCATTTATTTCAATATATACACTTACAATACATAACAGTAAAATAAACAACAAAATGGCTTATTTTATAATTTATATGTTTTTGAAAATGAGTAAAGAACAACAGAGCTTGTAAGTTACAATACCAATGAGGGATGACAGTGCATTATGTTGTATTGGTTTTCCAGGTTATTGTTTAACAAGAAACTCCTTCTCATATCGATTGCTCAACAAATAAAATCTTTATCCACCACTATCATGGTCTTCGTTTTATCACTTTAACTAAATCAATATGTCTCGATGTAAATGGCATCCCCACTATGATTAATTCCTGTAAACACAATGCATATCTATAAACTTACCCAAAACAATCCCAATAATTATAGCAACTTTCATTGCTCACTAAAATGCAATTGTTTGTAGCTACCCTTCACAATTACTTTCTCTTCTTTGCATAAAGTAGTTTTCATCTTTATTTTGTATTTTCATCAAAGAGTACATTCACTAAAAGAGTCTTATGTATACAAACAATTTTATATACAATATTCCAAGTAAAGGTTGTTCCAGCCTGGAAGTATACAACATGGTCGTCAGGGCCTTTAGAGTTTGCATTTGCATCTATTTTTTATTACAGTCTGAGGCTCTGGCTGGATATCTCATCATGATTGTAGAAAGTCAATGCTCCCTACTTCTACTTTGACCACCAAATAGACCCCCGACATGACATAATAATGCAATGACATAATAATTTGTTATTATCGTTGCTAAGTTAAACTACCAACTACGATTAGCAAGATGTGGGATTGTGTGTTGTGCCATGCTAATTTACCAAACACATATTAATCAGCACAAAGTACAATAACACATAATAGTTCAATGGATCTATGCTGATATTGGTGATAGGGGTTGAGCTCATCACAACCCAAACTTCCGATTAGAGAGGCATTGCATCCGACATTAATTTTAAGTCCTAAACTGAAGATTACAATTTGCTTATGTTCAGAGGCAAAGTGGATACCATCTAGCATCTTAGGAATGAGCTGGTCACAACTAAAAAGAAAACCCAGTCTTTGCACCACACATAAACTGTACACAATTCACCACTTGGGACAAGAAGCAAGCCTGCAATGATACTGTGGAGCAGGACTGAGTTTAAATAATGATTCCAAGTTCTCACGTAAGGTAAAATATAATTTCGGCACGAAATATTTGCCTGATTCCTCGGTAATACATGTTTCAAGACGCTAAAATAGTTGAGTAAAAAACATATTTTTTCAATTTTTCACAAATATTTAATCCAAACTAGAAAAAATCCAATATTTTACCAGAGGTCCCAACACTATGTGTTTCTTGCCATTTAAGGTGATTCCAGCAACACATTATATTTATAAATATTTCAAACCAACTGGTACAAATCTCACATGATACAGACATTAATATGGATTGAAAATATTTTTGGAGTTGGACATTTATATAGAAATGTATAAATAAGCACGATTTTTTAAAAAGTGGCTTAAAATCTCCCCATGTTATTCTCATAGGTAAAACACCAAAAACACCTCTTTATCCTATTCTATCTATTTGCTTGAGATACAGTAAATAAACATATTTAGGCACACTACATTGATTTCAACTTTTGATATAAAACAATAATACAGGGTAAAAATTTAAAAATCTAAAACTTATATGAATACCATTTGGTAAATAAATTAAATGGTTCCATTTGTATGACAATGTATTATAACATAATATCAGTGTTGGTAATGGTTACAAACTCCATGCATTACTGGTGTGACTTTATCGTTTTAAAATGCTTATTTCTCAAAAACTGCTTGAGATACGACAAATGGTTAAATTTAGGTACACTATGTTAGTTCCAACTTTTAAACAACAAAAAACAATAATACAACATAAAAATCAAATACTATTTTAACATTATTTTAAATGAGTACAAATAAATCAAACAGTTATCATGAAAATGTTATAAGTCTATACTTAATTCCATTATTTTAAAAGTCCATTATTAAATATTCTAAATTTGTGATTTAATCACCAGACATCCCTATAACTCAAAAGAATTATATTATTTTATATGAGTACAAATAAATCAAACCATTTTCATTTGTATGCCAATGCATTGTAATATAATAATAGCATTAGTAAATAAAGGTCTGATTTATTGTTTAAAAATACTTATATCTAAAAAAAAGGCTTGATATACAACAAAACAGCTAAAATTCCAGCAACCAAAATAGCCTTCAACATAATAATACAGCATAAAAAGTTAAACAATTTAAAACCATTTACCAGTTTCTTTTGTATGTAAATGTGCTATAATATAATTTCAACAATAGCAATAGTTTCAAACTCTAGGTATTACCAGCACGGCACTGTCGGGGGCATGACGATGTTCAAAGTGATGCGCCTTCTATCACTTACATGTTTGTCTAGCTTCTAAAAAAATATTTATAGCATAAAATTTATATATTAAAATTCTACATAAACTACTGTTTAATACAATATAAATATAATTTAATTTATGCCACTGTATAATTATTAATTAAGAAAAATATAAAAAGGTTACTCAAAGCAAACATGAAAAAGTAAGTAAGCGAGGATTTTTTTTATTTTTCGGTCAGAGAAAAACTTTCAGTGGAAGAAGTATAGATGATTAGATGTTCCTCAATTTTTGTTTCTAACATTTTTTCATAAGACTTTTAGTTTGTCATCGCTGGGGATCAGAAGTATGCCTATGGGTTGGGAGCACGCCCAAGTTCGCATGCCGAGAGCCGGGTCTTTAAAAAAAGTGGTCAAAAAAAGCTCTTCATTTCCAGGCTTGTTTTTTCAGTATTAATAACATTTTTTAACCAAAAAATGCCCCCATATAGCCTCTAAAACGCCAAAAATAGGGTAAAACCATCATATTTTACCTATTTTGGGTGTTTTTTCACCAAAAAAATTCAAAAGTCCTAGGTCCAAAAACGCCGAAAGTGGGGTCATATTCTGGTATTATATCTACTTATATTTACTTCTAAAGTATTTTCGTTTTCTAACTTAGTTTGTACAATTTTGCAACGAAAAATATATAAAGTTCATATCAAGGGCAAAAGTGTCTTTTCAATCCTAGTTCATTTTCCAATCAACTTGTCCCAACTTGCATCACTATTGTAGAACAGTTATCAATAGTTATTTGTGTAACTAGTGGTGAAAGTGGCACTTTGCTGCACACGAGAGCAATGTTTGTTTGTGGAATGATCTCGAGTGCAGCAAAGGCCTTTTTCACTCGTGTTACACATTATATTTTTCCTGCAGTCACTATAAAGCATATAAATAATTAGTCTTTCAAACACTATACAACACGTTTTTAGGTTCATCTGGCAAAACAAATGGTGCAATAGAGAAAGTAGTACCCGCGGTCCGTATCACTCCGCTATTTTTCCGCGGCAAGAAATGTGCTCCGCGTTTTGAGAATACAGTTCCGTATGTTTTTGTAATTTTAAGTGGTTTCCGCGCCTAAAAAATGCTTTAAGGGTATTTTCTTGTTTATTAAGATCGTAGGAATGTTTTAAAAACGTTTAAAAGAAAAGTCCAAAAAGTTCAGAAATACCGAAACTATAAACACGAAATGACAGGTTAAATCGTAGTTATAATAGTCAATCAGCTGCTCATAGTATTATTATCTTTAAGTGTTGCCAACCTATTTCCAAGCGTACACGGATTACGTGCATAATAGAACCACGCTGTTTTGTGTTGTTTCGTTGGAATCCTGATGTGCGGCAAAGTATAAACCGTACGACAAAGTATAAACCGTACGTCAAAGTATAAATATGCAGCAATTAGCAGCTTTCTGTACTATAAACAGTACAAGGAAGTCAACTTTGTCGGGTGACTGTAGGAAAAAATACTAACCATTTCGTCAGAAGAATAATTACAATCATACAATTTTGAGTTTTTAATCGTTTAAAATTTCAACTTAAACAACCAACAAATTATTTCAATGGAGTACATTAATATTTAGTTTGCTTTTAACTTTCTTACTGGGAATGTAATCTAAAAAAATGATCGTGAAATAGTTGTGAAATGTCTTGAACATAAACGGAAATCAATTATTTGAGGAAGATCGTCATGCGATAAGGTTGTCCCAGGTTATTTTTAATGCGACTTTGGACTGTTCACATATTCAAACAGACGAGTTCCTGAAGATATTCAGTCTCCCTTGAGGTATTTGCTCAGTTTCTTCTCAACATTCGATATTTTATTCAAAATAGAAGGGTCAAAAAGCACCGACTGGGATTTCTGTTGATGTGATATTAAATATACATTATATAAGAGCGAATATAGCATTGTGGTTTGAAAGAACCTATAGTACCTTACTGGTCAAAATGTGGAGTTAAAATTGTAAGGAAGCAAATTCGAAAGTTTGATTATAAATTCCTAGCTCATGGTCAATCCTACGAACTATATTTTATACTCTTTATTCGTAGTTAATCTAAATTTTAAAATGGTCAAGGTATGAAAATATAGGGAAGCGTTATTGATATGAACATAATCAGGAGAACTTAACGTATACATCAATTTTTTTTTTCAAATTAATTATACCTACTTACAAAAATAATCTTGAGTAGTTTTTCCTCTGATTGTTGACCACGTATGGTACATATTTTAAATACCCCCAGCAGCAAACCTGCATACTAATCAGATTACCAGTGGTTTTGCTGACCTTCATTTTATTACCTTCTTTATTATGTTCTTGAGAATTATTACAGTTTAGAAAACCCCTAAATGTCTACCAAAACCCATTTCCTATCGGGGTGGACTAGTTCGGGAACTCATTAAAGTACATTTTTTGCAATAAGTGCCTGGATTTGAATTAAAAGTACCTATAGGACTTCCTAAAACTAATTCATTGATGTTTCCAAAAATAACTGCTGTTTACTAAAATAACCAGCTGAGGGCAACGTGACGAGCGGACAGTGACAGAGTCACCCGCATCCTAGTTGAAGTCTGTTTACAAAGATTAACAATGAGACAGTTATTACAATCATGTGACTCCAGTGCAGGTATTTTAATCAATTACAACCCCACAATAGTGAGAAAATGTAATTTTGTTGGTAGTGAAGTAACTGTTTTTAAAGTAAAAGTGAAAATAATATCACAAACGGTCATAACGAGCAAGCCTTAGTAACAAAAGTTACAAATTTGTCAGTGTTTGAAAGTTTTCATAAAAAACATTGTACTATTAATGTATCTCAATTTTTAGTTTTCAATGAGATGAAATACTGTTCAAACCAATTATTCTGGTAAATCCGAAATCATCTAAAAACATTTTTGTCTATCACTACTGTGAAAATAACATTCTGACCGTTACAACAATAGACCACATAATTTGAGAAGTCGTCAACAATGTAAATATTTTTTCCTACAGTCACCCGACAAAGTTGGCTTCCTTGTACTGTTTATAGTACAGAAAGCTGCTAATTGCTGCATATTTATACTTTGCCGTACGGTTTATACTTTGCCGTACGGTTTATACTTTGCCGCACATCAGGATTCCAACGAAACAACACAAAACAGCGTGGTTCTAATAACACGTAATCCGTGTACGCTTGGAAATAGGTTGGCAACACTTAAAGATAATAATACTATGAGCAGCTGATTGACTATTATAACTACGATTTAACCTGTCATTTCGTGTTTATAGTTTAGGCATTTCTGAACTTTCTGGACTTTTCATTTAAACGTTTTTAAAACATTCCTACGATCTTAATAAACAAGAAAATACCTTTAAAGCATTTTTTTAGGCGCGGAAACCACTTCAAATTACAAAAACATACGGAACTATATTCTCAAAACGCGGAACACATTTCTTGCCGAGGAAAAATAGCGGAGTGATACAGACCGCGGGTACTACTTTCTCTAGGGCACCTATTTGTGTTGCCAGCTGAACCTAAAAACGTGTTGTATAGTGTTTGAAAGACTAATTATTTATATGCTTTATAGTGACTGTAGGAAAAATATAATGTGTAACACGAGAGAAAAAGGCCTTTGCTGCACTCAAGATCATTCCGCACTCGCCTGCGGCTCGTGCGTAAACATTGCTCTCGTGTGCAGCAAAGTGCCACTTTCACCACTAGTTACACAAATAACTATTTACAAACATAACTTTTAAAATATCGTGTGATTAACAGCGTTTTCATAATACACTGATACAATTTTGAGGTTAGCGAACAGACAAATTTACCATGTTTTTTCCCCTATTCGAAGGTACCCGAAAACGTTTGCTGACGATTTACCTAAAAACGGCTGCTTTCCGGACAGTATGATGAAAAATTACTTTTATTCACGAACTCAGTTTTGAAATAAAGTACTCTAAATAGGAAAAAACGACATCGATAAAATTTGGTTATCACGACAGAAAGTGTATTCGCAGTGACAATGTTTTTCTCATTCACTCTCACGTGATTTAAACTGTGTGATTGGAGCTTTTAGAGTTCTTCTCAATAAAGCTATCATCACCCGTTACATCAATCTGAGCTTTAGAGCTGATAAACCAAGTCAACTACTTGATGTGGTATACACATACACAAATGCAGTGTCAAGGTAGGTTTGATCTGAAAATATATGTGCCAAATAGTCTTATCATATTGTCATTCTTTTTGAAATTTGTTATTTCGTAGACACATCTATAAGAGTATCCTACTTGGCAAATAGTTCTTAATACCCCAATAAAATTATTTTATTTTTGTATGTCACATTTAGGTTATCTGCAGTTTACGGAGTAGCAAATAATTTGGTTTCCTTTTCATGGAATTCAAATATTTTTTATTTATTTAGTGTTTCGTCACATTTTAAGTTAGAGACTCCAAAATGTATTAGCCTATGGTGTTAAACAAGCAAAAAAATCTAAAACCAACATAAACATGTAGAACATTATAGAAAACCAATGATTTCATAATATTTGCAAAATAAGTTGCAAAGTTGAAAATACTATTTTATTTTTATTGTTTAGACCGCTTTACATATTGAAACCAAGACAAGTAATCTTTACGTTATAATGTTCAAAATAAGTCAGTTGCTGTTTTTCTATGTACGAATAGTTTATTAAAAAACAACCAAAGTATTCATAAAGGCTAGTGGAGTACAAGGATGTTGTAAACAATTTGTTTTATGTAAGAAGTTTTGAAGGTGGGAAGGCAGTGAAATTTCTCTTATTGGCGAAATTTTACCCAATTTCCTGTTTCAGATGACACAATTCGGTTGTGTGACACTTGCAGTTTTCTGTGATTGTTAAGTGAAATGAAATTGGGAGTAAAACATGTGTTGTCATAAGGGTTGGGGTTGTTTGTTTATAGCAAGTGTTCAAGTTATATTATTGACGAGGGGACCCACAAATTGTGCAATTTAATAGGGTTCAACACGTATTTCGGAAGAGATACGATTATGCAATATATTTTAGAATGTGTGTGTTTGTGTATTACGATAGGATAAAACTACTACTTTGCAATACAGTAAATTTGATATGTCAATTAATTTTTGATCTATATAATACATTATTATTTATATATACCAATCGTGTGACAATTTTATCAATAAAATCAGTCTATATAAATCAATTGTCATCAGCTGTTTTGTCTCTTGTTTACAATCTATCTGCGGTGAAGATTTTAAGCTGAAAAAGTAAATTTTTTCACTGAAAAAGTATTGAAATTCACATCTGAAACCACCATAAACAAATTGGTACAGGATCTTCTAAAGCAGCCTTTAGAAATAAATCAAAGTCTAGAGGGCAAAGCCCTAATTCACTTTAAAGTTACCATTCGACCTTCCACTAGGTCATAAGCTTTGAAATGACACATCAATTGTAAAAATCAGTTAAGTATGACGACATTAGGGGAGGCTTCAAAGAAACCCCTTATTGTATCAAGTATATAAGTAGATACAGTTAAAAGTATGTTCACTTCTATACTTTAAATACATATTCAAGCAGGCGGCTATTATATCTTTCAACCAAAATTCCATAAGGTATTTTTGATTTTCTATTTATTATCGTTAAATATTCTTCGAATATAGAAATCCGAGAAAATAAAGGGGCTATTTCTTAACACTTCTGATTGAAACAGTAATAACTATTTATACAAAGTTACTCAATCAACCAGCTGATAACAATGTTTTAACCAATCCAAAGTCATGATGAAAGTACAGGAGTTAAACGTTACTAACTGCGAAATGAACAAATGCAGTTTTGTGGATTGCTCCTGTCACATTCGATTTGTTTATGACGAAACGCTCTCACGCCAGTGAATCCGTTCTGATGCCATTTGGAATAGCTTTGACCCGTTGATGGGAACAGCGAAATAAAAACATTTGTCTAAAATGTAACAGGTATACGGGTATCCCTTTGTCATCATCTAACACTAAACAAGGCAATTGATAAGTTAACAAGTTACATTACAATAAAATATAACTGATAAATATTTGTATATCTACACATCTGTTTTTAATGCAAGCAAATCTTTACTTTTCACTGGGGTGGTTTAAACTTAGTTCATTTTACAACGTTTGTTTGGAAACATCAACAATTAATTATGATATTCGGTTGTAACTTTGCAACACACTGTCACCCAGTTATGTTTTGAGTTAGTATTCTGTGTTTACATTTTGAGTTTCATATATTTTTAATCAAAAGGGAAATTGATTAGTGTTGTGTGGGTAGCACACAGCAAACAAAAAAACCTAACTTCTTTTATATTTTATAATAATTTCAATCATCAATATTATCATCATTGAGATGGGGACGCCATCTTCCCAAACATGAGTGAAGAATAGTACAGAAGAATGTAGTGAGATAATCAGCTGTGTAGCTTTGTTACCGACTAATATCAGCTGTTCCATTAACTAGGATAATTTATTTAAGGCCCGATGATCAGGATCAGCTGGGTCCATTTTCGAACCATGCAATAGCTACTGAACTTTAAGTTAAGGTTAGGTTTTCTTCTGTACATACGCATCTGTGCTCTGGCGTCATAAAAAAAATTATGCTAGTAAGATTATAGAACAAAGTAACCCCATTCAACAATAACACAACTAATATGCTAGTGATAGGCCTACTTGTTTTAAAACAGTATTTTAGTTCGATATAACTTTTTCAATTCAAAGTTTCATTCGAGTTTTTGTTCAAAAGTTGACTGTAGTTCTCATACAAATAAACAATCCCTGATGTTCTCATCGAAATAACAAAACGAACAAGTTTTATGTGAGTGACTAATTGTAACAAAAAATAAAACTAATAATAAAAAAGTGTTAATGTTTTTCAACAATATTTTTTACAACAAAACATCGAATTCACATGCAATACCTAAGCTTAGTAATTATACAACGTCAAGAAAACATCATCTTACTAGATTAGAACATTTTGATTCAGTACAGCGATAGTTTGTACTAAATACTGTTTTAATACTTCGTAGCTACCACACATACTTTGTGGGGGAGAACCTCTAGTTTAAAATGAATATGTGTTATTTGCCACCAGTGTCATTTGCCACCACTCTAGGATTTGTGTCATTTGCCACCACTTTATACCTGGCTGGGTGAGTCATCAGCCCCAACCCTAGTCCGTGGGTCATCACCCCTCTAGGCACCGGCCGATGGACCAAGGAATACCTATAATTCACACTATCACCCTCTCTTGCAACATTTTTATGGTAACAATTCCAACACTCTCTCTAGGAGTAGGGAAATACATGACGGAAACGCTCATTCCTATCTGTGGTTTTGTAGTGTGTTACGACATAGTTAGTGTTGTTCTCACCAAGTTTTACAAAGTGTTAGTTTAATTAATTTATTTATTAATTCGCTTAAAACGTTCATAATGATTTGCAAATCTACATGAATTAAGCTTTCCAATGAATGAATTAATAAATCGGTCCAGTAGAACTCTAGATTTAGTTGTACAAAGATTTTCAAAGTTGAATTATATATAAGTAGATGCATATTGCACAAGAATTACATCACAGTTAAATGAATCTTTAATACAAACCATATCTAAAGCGGCTAAATAAAAATGTAAACTACGTACTAAATAAAACGTACTAGGCCTAAATAAAACCGCATTCAATCAACAAATTAATTTAGACGATAGACGGACTTGGTTAACATAAATGTTTTTAGTTGCTTAATTTTAAGAAGTTATCAGGCAGAATTTTACACAACATAATACCAACATATGAATGATTCTTTCCAAAGAACTTCAAGATAACTTATGATAACAAAACATAGTTTTTAGGTCTGTTGTTTATCCCATATTCACCAGTACGTGGTACGTGGTAGGGGGTGTTAATTACATGAACCTAACCTCTCAACGGAATAATTTCAATATATTTTATGATCTTTTTAGAATGTAGTTGTAATTTTAAAACATTTACAATTTATTCTTTGCACTTTCGTTTAGGAGCTATATCATGCTGAATCCAAAAGCTACTTTAATCTAAATTGTACAACTCCTTTACGTAGCTTTATAGAAAAAATTAAACTGAAAACATTTTTAAAATTACAGTCTAAAATCGTCATAAAATACAAGGTGTCTGATAAGAAATTTTTAAGTTAAATATTGAAAATATCAGACTTTAAAGGAAGAGATTTCATATTTTTGAATGTCATAAGATAGTAGTTGAAATTCCCCATATAATGTTTTCTCTAAATCGAATATTTTCTGAGATTGCAAAGGTGGTACATTTAAGTTCTTCACCCTGTATATTCGCAGAATACTAAAGAAACTGCGTCTTTTCAAGTATTTTATTGGGATTTAATCTCATTGATGCGTTGTATACTGTGCCAAATGTTATTTTTGTATTATTTATCTAATCTTAGGCCATGTAAGGAATATTCAAATAGCTTAAATACCTTAACATAGATAGGCCTATACTGTTTAACTTGCGATTATGTGATTTTGGACTCAAAATGTGCGTTTTCTTTTGCCGAACAAGATGGTAAAATTAATTTTCACAATTTACAGTTGTAACTGGAGTTATAAACATTTATCGACATGGTTATGACTCATAGGAACGGCCACGGCGGGAATTCCAGGAACTGACCCTACTGGTGGCAAATGACACTGGTGGCGAACGACACTGGTGGCAAATAGTAGGACACCGTTTAAAATATGTTCAGAATCTCAAGGGTAAAACTTATCCGTTCTTATCTTTATCTTACCCCAGCTTGGAAACATTAATTTATATTTACAGAAAACAGGGTTTATGGTATTTTCAACATATTTTTATTGATTAAAACGTAATTGATAATAATACTTCAATTTTCATGGCAGGACTGTCTGTTTTGTTCCGTTTAAAAACAAATACTTAAAATCTATCAATAGTTTTTCGTACAAAAATTATACATATAAAAAGCTTATTCTTGTAACAGCTTAAGCTGTAACTTTAGGTAATTCTTCTCTAGTCGATAGGTTATAGTGCTCGCCTTCAAATCTGAAGGTTACTGGTTCGAATTCAAACGAGACCATTAGTGGAAGTAGATGATATTTGCCTTTGGGTTATCAAAATGAATTATGCTATCTAAGAAATATCGCCAGATAGTAGGGGAGACTACGGTTTGGATTGTTCCCTTTTCAAAACGTAAAAAAATGCCATTGGTGTAGACGAGGTAAATTGAAAAAAATTAAACTTATAAAATAATGTTGCTGATCTTAAAACAATATTCTGTAACAGTGTTTAGCAGTGAAAACACATCTTTTATCAACACTCAAGAAATCACAGGGTGTCATCTTTTACCGGATGTTGTGAGAATGGGGATTAACCTTTGAAACACCCTTACCCTTGAAGGAAACTATTTGTCTTGGGAAATAGATATTTTGTTAAACCACATCACGGCACCTCGCCAATCTTCCAATTTCCTCAAAATCTGAAGAAGGAACGTTTTGACAACCTCGATAAAAATTGAGAGTAAATAATATGTTGTAAAATCAAGAATCACAGTTTTGAAAGTGTTTAAGTGGCTATGATAAGATATTATTTCAATAGTTCTTTTGATTGCAGTTTAAAATTAACTAATTATCACCTAACTTTCTGTTAACTTATATATTCCAAATTTTGTTTTTATTTACTCTCTTTACTGTGCAGGAACCATGTGGAATATTTGATCTTTTATTATGACTTATGACTCATCTAAATAACTAGATAACTAGATAACTAGACATATCCTAGATACTACATATCCTAGACATATCCTAGACATAACCTAGGTAACTAGATAACTTCTAAAAGTTATCTTCCACTGGGATGGATAAATTAAGTCAAGTTTGAACATGAATGAATTCACGAATCTATATTCTGTGGTTTGTAAACATTAAATAATGATCTTCCCACAAGGCTTAAAAGGTGCTGTTTCTTTATAAGATTTAAAATATTGAATATTTATATAGGTACATACATGAGGCAAGATACACCAATAAAGAAATATGTGCAATAAGAGAACACTCTTTTTCTACAAAACCCCTATATAGGTAACAAAAATAATGATTTATTATACTTAAAAACTAATAATGAATAGGGTTTCCCTAAAATGTATTCAATGTCTCAATTTATTTAAATAACACCATTGGATACTGAAGATAGTCTGTTGTAAATAGTCAAAGATAACACCAACAAATCAAATAAGACAAACCATTGCAGTCTAATGTTATCTATGAATAAAAATTGTGCCTATACATTATAGGAGTCAATAGCAAGGAACCTATAAAAACTATTTGTAATACTTTTATTCCCTATATTATAATCCAATGCTTGTATAATTATTGGATTTTTAGCACTTTCCATAGGCCTAACTCATATTTTACAAGTTGACCTTATTTGAATACAAGGAGTCTAATAGAATATTTTAAAACTTATACTGTTAACAACCAAGCAAAATATAACAGAGTTAATAAGAATGTTAATTAACAGTAGTCGTACCTTAAATTTTCTACTCGTGTCGTTAACACTATTTACGCGAGTTGCGTACACCACATTACATACGACAGTGTTTTAATTACTAAAAACCACTACTAATACTACTAAAAGAGGTTATGTTTTCGTTTACCTCTAATCGCCACTGAAAGTGATGCAACGAAACATTGTACCAAACACCACTTGCACCACTCAACAATTAAATTGGCCTGAACAGCTGATTAGTTGAATTTCAAATAATTATAATTTTACTTCTTCTCCCACATTATTTAACCTCATTGGTCCGTTACCCGTGTTGTTATGAAAAACTATCCTGTTATGAATCATGCTGGTTTGATACTTCAATTCTAAGAACTGAACTGAAACGGCTACAGGTAAAAATCATAACGTAGTAAACAAACATACAGTACTGTAATTGGATTTTAAACACAATATTTCAGTTATGATTTTTAAATACTTAAAGATTGAAAATATACTTGGATTTGCAGTGGTAAAATATAAAGTGTAGTAAATAACAATTTATTGTGTGATGGGTGAACAGTTTCCTCAGCCCAAGACAGCTGGTCACAGCAGGAGCCCAATAATGAGGATCTGTACAATAAAACTGCCACAACCTTAAACATCCCTTAGAGTTTATAAGGGTCATAATATCCATTCATTTTGTATATTTTATAATACATCTGCGCCCATTTTTTGTCAGATGATGTTTTGTTACGTAATTACCCCGTAAAATATTTTAATATACGTACTTTCTGTGAGAAACACAATAATTTTACTTAGCATATTTGTAAAACTATAGTTTTTAGCTTCTAATCCAGCTATGCTTATTTAGCTGTTTTAGTTCTGCATCAAAATGTATTAGGAAAAATCGTAAAAGTGCAGTGGTAAACAATAAGTGCTTTACCGATGAGTAAAAAATGAACCACTTTATTCCATTTTAAAATCTTCCCGCACACTAGGCTTTTTTAACAAAAATAGTTCAACCAAAACAGCTAAACCAAAATCGTTCAACCAAAACAGCTAAACCAAAATCGTTCAACCAAAACAGCTAAACCAAAATATAGTTCAAACAAAACAGCTACACCAAAATAGTTCAACCAAAATAGCTAAACCAACATATAGTTCAACCATAACAGCTGAACCAAAATAGTTCAACCAAAACAGTTAAACCAAAATAGACCAACCAAAACAGCTAAAAAAAATGGTTAAATTATCAATTAATAGTTGATTGTCAATAATTTGATGAAGTTAAATCTTGAATGGAATAAATAACCTATGTTGTGGCAAGCCTATTCGTAAAGTAAGAATGTCTTATGTATGTCACTTTATGTCTGAAGTTAAGAATGTGTGACACAGTTATTTTACATTTAGCAAAGATCCAGGAGCAAGGACAAGTTGAAGTGTGTTTGTCTCGCAAGGTTTGTAGCCACTTGGAACACGGAGTAACGATACGAGAGGGTTGGAAGGGTAGGAAATCAACTACTTTCACACATTTCATTAAAAAGACAAAACAAAAAATACGAAAAAATGTGGGTATTGAGGGGCAGAGGATTTTTTTACTTGCAAGGGATGGATCATAACCTCTGTTGTATGTTACAGGGATGTCCTGCTCAGTGTCCTTGTGGTCCCTGGTCCTGTGTTGCTTCCTCACAGTCACAGGAGGGATGGGTACAGAGGAGGAGGTTCAGCAGGTCCCAGCTCAGGATGCTCTAGGTCTCCTGGTCTCTCTCTATAGATCATAACCTGTGTTGTATGTCACAGGGATGTCCTGCTCAGTGTCCTGGTGGTCCCTGGTCCTGTGTTGCTTCCTCACAGTCACAGGAGGGATGGGTACAGAGGAGGAGGTTCAGCAGGTCCCAGCTCAGGATGCTCTAGGTCTCCTGGTCTCTCTCTATAGATCATAACCTGTGTTGTATGTCACAGGGATGTCCTGCTCAGTGTCCTGGTGGTCCCTGGTCCTGTGTTGCTTCCTCACAGTCACAGGAGGGATGGGTACAGAGGAGGAGGTTCAGCAGGTCCCAGCTCAGGACGCTCTATGTCTCCTGGCCTCTCTCTATAGATCATAACCTGTGTTGTGTGTCACAGGGATGTCCTGCTCAGTGTCCTGGTGGTCCCTGGTCCTGTGTTGCTTCCTCACAGTCACAGGAGGGATGGGTACAGAGGAGGAGGTTCAGCAGGTCCCAGCTCAGGATGCTCTAGGTCTCCTGGTCTCTCTCTATAGATCATAACCTCTGTTGTATGTTACAGGAATGTCCTGCTCAGTGTCCTGGTGGTCCCTGGTCCTGTGTTGCTTCCTCACAGTCACAGGAGGGATGGGTACAGAGGAGGAGGTCCATCAGGTCCCAGCTCAGGACGCTCTAGGTCTCCTGGCCTCTCTCTATAGATCATAACCTCTGTTGTATGTTACAGGAATGTCCTGCTCAGTGTCCTGGTGGTCCCTGGTCCTGTGTTGCTTCCTCACAGTCACAGGAGGGATGGGTACAGAGGAGGAGGTTCAGCAGGTCCCAGCTCAGGACGCTCTAGGTCTCCTGGCCTCTCTCTATAGATCATAACCTCTGTTGTATGTTACAGGAATGTCCTGCTCAGTGTCCTGGTGGTCCCTGGTCCTGTGTTGCTTCCTCACAGTCACAGGAGGGATGGGTACAGAGGAGGAGGTTCAGCAGGTCCCAGCTCAGGACGCTCTAGGTCTCCTGGCCTCTCTCTATAGATCATAACCTCTGTTGTATGTTACAGGAATGTCCTGCTCAGTGTCCTGGTGGTCCCTGGTCCTGTGTTGCTTCCTCACAGTCACAGGAGGGATGGGTACAGAGGAGGAGGTTCAGCAGGTCCCAGCTCAGGACGCTCTAGGTCTCCTGGCTTCCCTCCAACAGGTAAAGTCCTTACAATGGTTTTAATTGGACAGCTTTTTAAGGGACAGTAAACGAAAACGCAACTCAATCTTTATCTTGGTTCTTATATTAAAAGATTATAAGATAACAAACCTTTACAACTTATTACTGTAAGGAACACAAAAAAGATAAAGGGTTGAAAATTGAAACATAAATTCAACAGTTTCTACTGTATGGCTTTTAAAAGGACAAAATCAGTCACAAGTTATAATATCAAAGTTCTTAATCATCTTTCTAAACCATTTAATCATTTAAAAGGATTATTCTATTTTTATTTTTATAAAAATGTAAAATGTAAAAAAAAACTCACCAAAGGTATATATTCCTCTTCCTTATCATGTAAATTCAAGAGGTAAAAATGGAACTGTAGCGTTGTAGAATTTGAAGGTTTGTTGACTGGTGGAAATATTGATTAGAATTTACGCTTGTCCTTAACGGATTGTTTCGACACCTTCTTTGGAAGTTAACTGAAACGAAATGATACGATTAACTGAAGAAGTTTTGACTCTAAGCTTCTGTAAATGATAGATTTTGTGTGATAAAATACCACATGTTTATTCAATGCCGAAATACTTATCACAGAGTATATTCTGCAGGCCAGTGAAGGGTCGAGTAACGAGTTACGGAGGATGGCAGACATGTACCAGATTCTACAGTTGGCAGCCCTGCAGCAACAACAACAACGGCAAAGACTACTAGAGTTAGAGGAGAGGGAGGAGGGCGAGGAACTACCCTTGGCCCTTCCTCTACAGGCAAAGATTGAAAAGGACGACTACCTCAAGGACAAGAGGGGCAGCTGTAAGTTATCATTATTTTTATGCTCTTTGGAATTGATTTTTCGTCTTACTTTAGCAAAAACAGATGTTTCCAAATACAGTTACAGTCTAAATTAGCTCCAGTCTAAAACCAGCTGTTTTAAACTTTGATTGTAAACAATCGTATGCATAGAAAAGAAAGGATGTATTGATTGATTTAATCGGTTAATGTTGTTGCATTAGCATTCTTGTCAATAGTTCGATATGTCATTATTGATGGTTTAATGTATACTGACGCAATCGTAATAGACAAAAATATTATTGAATCACTTTCTAAACAGCAGCTTGTTTGTATACAAAAATTGAAAACTAGTTAACACTCGTTTGATAGGTTTTGCGTACGTTATGTATTTTTGTTTTATAGCTTTATAACTCGTCACAGGGGCAAAAGGTGTCTTTTAAACCCTCGTTCAATAACCGAGGCGACAGGCGATGCCAAGGAACTTGAAGATTGAGACAAACCTAAGTGAAACTTGAGCTTGGGTCGAAATGAGTCACTTTACACCCTAGTGATGAAATATACTATAACGCCATACTGTAACAAAAACAGCTGATTCCAATACATGGGTTGCAGGTCTAAAGTAGCTCTTTCCCCCTAGGGCAAAATAAAGTACCAGCTGAAGTTGCAGACATCAGCTGTCCATTATTGTTGCTGAAACATTTGTCCAGTTATTTTCTAAAAGAAAATGTTCCTGATTAACAAATTTACTATACAGTTTTGTAAAAAAAAATTGTATTTATTCAATGTTGTGTTACATCGTTTTTGGACAAATTCAAATGTAAGAGAGTTTTAGTAATTAAACATATATTAATTATTGTGTTGACAAAGTAACACAAAAAATTGTTTTTAAATAATAAAGTACAAATTTAATAGCAGAAAAGAAGGCAAACCATTTAGGGAGCTACCTATTCATTATATTACTAAATAAGGTAAATACCATATGACAGTGGGATTAAACATTTCAGGGGCTACATTATGAATTTTAACTATCCTTTGTAGTATTTATTTGATTTTTCAACTGAAATAGTTTTATCGATGAAACTCATATTGACAATACTGTTTTATAATTCCATTATTTAAAATATTACATAATATAAAAGATTCTATAATTGAAAAGTTTCTGTACAAACCTCTCAGAACTTTTGTTTAAAGAAGTGCATTTTGCTGTGTCTTTGATGAATAAGTTTTGGAAACGCTGGAAGCAAAAGGCTTTAATTATCATCCTTTGATTTATTTTGTGTTTACATAAGTACTTACAGGTTACTTTAATTGTTTAAAGTTTTTTGAATTCGAAAAACTTTGTTAACATCAAAGATGTGTTTTATTGTTTGTAATTTATGTTAAGTAACAGTCCTCTAAAACGTATAACCCGTTTTTTGTCATACATTTAGTTTTCCTACAGTCACATGACAAAGTGGGCTTCCTTGCACTGATTATAGTACAGAAAGTTGCTAATTGATGCACTCTTTTTTGTCACACTCCAGTATTCCAACCAAACAACACAAAACAGCGTGCTTTTATTAGGCACGTAATACGTGTAGTGTAAGCTTGAAAATAAGTTGGCAACACTTAAATATACTATGACTACGATCAGCTGGTGCAGCGTTTCCCATTTCATTCAGCGCTTGAATTTAACCTAACCTAAAAACAAAAACGTGTTGTATAGTGTTTGAAAGACTAAGTATTTCTACGTTTTATAGTTAGTGTAGGAAAACTAGTGTAACGCGAGTGCAAATTGCATTTGTTGCACTCAAGAAACTTTCCAACAGTTATAAACATTTCTCTCGTGTGCAGCAAAGTGCCACTTCGCACTTTAGTCACACAAATAACTATTGCCAGTTAAGAGAATAACCTAAAAACCAATACAAGTTTTTGAACCAATGAAAAGGTTCCTGTAAATAAATAAATAAAGGAAATAAATAGGCTACTAGAAGAGTTAAAACAAGGTGAAATAATTTGTAAACATAACTAATCAAAATAGAGAAACGTGTGTGTGTTTGACATAAAAGGCTGACTGAAAAAATTCGGAAATAAGAAAAAGAACGCACATCTGTATATAGGCGAATATGCTAGTGCAGCTCATTTGGATATTTCATGCGCTAAACATAATAATGAAGACTTGAAACACTGTTAAGCATTCTGTAAAACATATGCAAATTATGTTTTAAATTGCCCAAATTTTGAAACACAATATTTTATTTTCCAGACATGTCACTGTGCCATTTCAAGATTTGCAACATGGGTCGCAAGAGGAACTCCTATTGGCGGAACTAAAAACTGCTCTGGTCATAAGTGAACTAATAAGTTGACAATTCCCTACAGCCAATTCCTTTGTATATAGAAGTATAATTATTTTTCCTATTCTTGAACTGTTGTTAAGAACAACAAAAACAATAAAAAAATTAGGGGTTTCAGTTAATTTTTGTTGTATATTTTCAAAAATGAGTGTGATATCCTCACTTAAATTATTATGATTATTACAGCCAAAGCTAATAGGTTTATGTATTAAATTGAATCATTATCAACAAATTTTAAAATTAATATTTGTCCCTAATATTATGTGTATGGAAATCTTTCTTCGACAACAATGCTAAATTAATACAGTATGATAATAGCTGCACTCTAGCGGTGCAAAACGAAACTACGTACAGCAACAGTAGTACCGAGTGTAACCGCTAGAGCGATTCAGTGATTTCAACAAATGGTAGTTATGTTTCCTAATAAATTAAAATAATTACAGACAGCTTTCGAGAAATAATATCCTCAGAAAGTGGTTAGTAATATGTTTTAAGTAGGTTTAAATAACTTTTAAAGTAATAGTAATTTGTTTAAGACAACAATATTGTAATTTACCGTTTGGTTCTCGCTTCGAAAACTGCATCCATGATTGGTTGGGTACCTTGAATTCACCCATCTTGACAACTTTGCGCAGTGGCAATATCGTAACCAAAGAAGTTCAACTGAGGTGCGATTATTGCTAATTGAAAACTTTTACCAATACCCCGCCATGGGGGCTTGAAATATAGCCCACATCGGCAATTTTTGGCAGCCTTTACGGGGGCTCATAAACCTCATCACTCAAACAAGCTAAGCCTTGAACTAAATGTTGATGTTGAGGGCACTCAATTCTTTATACGGTACTCAAATTATCATACTGTATTTATATACCTGATTGATGAAGAAGAAGTAAATACTACAATATGACTTAAATTGTATTACTTCATAATTATGTGTTAAATTTCCCACATCAGAGTATCCCAGATTGTGATTATCTATAAAAATTCTCAACATGAACCTTAATAAAATGTAATAAAATTCTGATGAGCTGAACACTTTAAAGTGGTGACATGCAGAAACGAGGAATTAGGCATCTTTTTAAATCATCTGCTTAATCATTTAAGGATAAAAATAAACACTCTTTTCTTTCTGCTGCAAATTGCACTGTAACAGTTCACAGTTTTACAATCAATATTGGAAACTTTTCTTTCAGTATTTTAGATATTTTTGTTGAAAATTTCGAGACGAACAGAAATCCTGACAATTTCTAAATAAGTCCAAACTACCCCAAATATCGGTGTCAAAACGAAGTGGTATTAATCCTGTATTTCTTTTTATCTATTCAATATTTTGTACTTAAGTAGCATAATTTGTAAATAAATGTTTGCTTTTTTTACTTATTTAAGACCTGTAGCTTAGAGGTTATGTTCCTTTGCATCAATGACTTAATATTTAGCAATTAATTGTTGTGCTCAAAATATTGTTACCGTTTTCTTAAATTTTTACTTATTCCTCCTATGGTTATATTATTTCTCTCATGTTTTGGTTTTGATAGGGCTTCATATTTAATTTGTATACAAAACTATAAGGTACAGTACCTGTTTTATTCATTAACAAATTTTCCTTAATGTTAGTCATAAGACAAGATTCTAAAAAGTAAATTTAAATTAAATCTTTAAGTTAAACTATTTTTTAGTTATTTTAGTATTTTCCCCATAGGAGAGCCCATTATGTTTAGTCTAGTATTTTGTAGTTATTGTGTATATAAAGTTTTTACGACATATTTAAACTTATTTATTTATTCATATTATAGGCTTACCTGTTGTATTTAAACTTTTACTTTTATTTATAAGGTTTTATTTATCAAGTTGTTTATAAGTTTGCAAGCCAGAAAGAGAGGCAAATGAGAAACCATTTGTATAGATTGTAATGTTGTGGCAAACATTGTTTATAAATAATAAAACTTTATCGTTTACTGGCGATTGCTTTTTTGTGACATTTTCCTCTAGACAAACACTAAATATGTTTCAGTCTATTATCTAGTTCCTCCCAAAAATCTTTTATTGAATACATAAATGAAATGTTTGTTGTTATCTTATAATAGTACTATACAAAAACTTTTATAACTTTACTAGTTGAATTAATTATTATGACTTAAACTTGATTATCTCACTCAAGTTCATCCAGCCCTACATCTTCAATCCAAATTTCATCAAAATCCGGCAAAGATTTACTTGAGTTACCCTCACGGAGATATATGTATACATTTTACCGAGTGTTTTTTTGCGTTTGGGGAAATCAAAATGAAAAAGTAAATTGGTCCCGGATCAAGAAGTTATTCAATTCTTTCCTGAAATATCATAGTTACTTCCACCGCTTACCCACGGTACCTACAGTAAAACAATTAAGAAAATTTACTTACCCAGCTGTTAAATAAATCTTACTTCAGTAGTGTCAAGATATTTTGCGTGTGTATATGTTGTTAGTTGAATATAAACAAACAACACATGGTTTAATTGTTTAAATTCAATACACTATATAAAATGCTGGTAATACATAAAGAGATCTCCATTTAAATAATCAATAAGTAGGGATTGAGCTTTGCCTATATATATGTTTCCTGAAAAGTGTGTTGTAACTGTTTCTTATAGTAGATTTAAAAAACCAAATTATTTTATTCTAAATCTTTTACCCCGTAGCAAAGCACGGGCAGAGCAACTAGTATATTTTATTTTGATGTTAACAAAAGACCAAATGAAATGTTAACACTATAATAAGGTACAGTAAAGTCTCAAGTCTGGAAAATAAGAAATTTAAAATATACGTCACAACACCCTTAACTGATTTGCATGAATGAATAACACCTGTTTCATTTTGTATCAGTTACTGGCACGGGGTTCATGATTTCAGTATGGAAATGGATTTTAACAGATTTTAATCCTAGAGAAAATTACAAGGGTTGTATTTAAATTTAACTTAAATCTCCACGGAGCTTCCTTCGCAGCCAAGCCAACTATTCCAAATCTGAGACAAATGTTACTCCCTGGTGTGGATTAACGTCCACACTAGTGAGTACTACGACTATCCGCAGTACTATCCTGATAATTAGACCAATTTTTCAATTACAAGGCAAAAATGTGGTTTGGATTCCACTATTAAATTCGTCCCTTAGTTGCCATTGTATTAGACCGGGCGCCACACGGGTGGATTATACACTGAAAATCTGACAAAGTTTGACTTTTGATTATTGTTGGGGACATCTAGTAGATGAAAAAAATCGATGATGTTGTCTACTCTAAAAAGGTTAATGATAGAAAGTTGGTTTAAGCGTCTATCTACGCCTAAATATATTGTCCTTCAAAAAGATCTACATCCTTTCTTCTATCTTATATTCTTTAGGCCCCAATCAACGATTCTTGCAAAAAAGTAAAATTTGAAACTACTTTAAATTGAAATGTTGAAAATATTGTACTCGTTTAAGACATTTTACAGAGGATTTCTGGTTGGAAAAACTAACAAGTACAACAACACCAAGTTTAAGGAAATATGTACAAAAACACCAGAGCTTTGTTGAATTCAGTAAGAGTAGGCGTGGGAAATTTGTAGTAGCTATCACAAAGTAAGTGTTATTAAAAAGTTCAAACAGAAATTCCAGGAAAACCCTATTCACACATCAGATTACAACCATACATCTACCACCAAATGTATACTTAAAAAATAAATGAGATTTTCTGTACTTATGAAAATAAGAATAAACAAGCAGAGGTTTTACCCGCATAATCACGGGTGTACAGAAGCCACCATTAAATTAATTTAATGATTTTTGACTTTATATTTCGTTTGAAGGGTCCAAGTTCAAGAAATTCCTATCAGCAGAAGGAATGTTAAAAGCTGTAAACCTTCATACCTTACATTCTGAGGTGGCCAAGGTGGATACGGGTTGTACCTGAGCTCTCTTTCACGAAGTCCTGTAAAAGATCGGTGACAACCTCTTGGAACGACCAACAGACATGTATTGTTCATCTCATATTCATTGTCCTAACACCTTAAAGCACCCACTTGTATCAACAGCTAGTAATAGCATCAGTGTTAATTTACGCACGCCTTTTTAGAAAATAAAAGTAAATAATTTAAATAACTAAACAAAAGTGTAAACAAATAAACTATTGTCAATTGCATTGACCAGCTGTTGTTCACTAAATTAATTGAATAACGTAAACTTCTTAAACGTGTATGGCGTAGCCCTTTGGAAATCGGCCTGTGGGGCAGAGCCCTAATATAATTTGTTCACACCAATACTTTTCCGCAATTCCACACACTCTGAGCTTAATTTTGATGTACCATATATGCATATTATTTTATTTGGTTAAAGGACTTAACCATTTACATAAAATTTGATCGTATCACTTTAATAATATAATAGTTATGTATTTATTAATAGTTTATGTATTTATTATTAGTAGTTATAGTATATTTCACTACTAGTCCCAAAAGTGACTCATTTTCACATTTTGGGGCAAGATAGTGGTTTACAAGCGCGGCAAACAACTTTTGAGCCAAGGAATGGAATTTTTTGACGAGTAGAAGATTATACTTTTCATTACAAAGTACTTTTTTTGTTTTTGTATACAAAGTGATGAAAACGGGTTTTTGTATACAACCCATGAACTCGATTTTGAACGAGGAGTATTCAGATTTTCTAACAAACGATCTCACATCAATAATCGAGTTTAAAGAAACTCAATTAATGCACATTTCTCCAGAAACCAGTTTGTAAAGTGATTCCTTCAATAACAATTCCTCCAACTCTGCAGAGTGTTAATTAGTTAATAGCCAACTCAATTTAACTCTTTGTTAGAAGTTGTACGTCTTGTTTTTGGCTTCTTGGCGCAAGTTTGTTTGCAAATGTCACAAAGTTAGCTTTGCCTGTTGTTCACCTGAATGAGTTGGTTGAAATAATTGTTTATATAAGGTTTCAATTTCGTAAAGTTCCTATGCAATTTTTGGTGTAAGATTGTTTCTTGACATTTAAATATCTTTGGCAAAAAATAAATAATACCGTACTGTGTTCTAGAGGAAAGTTAAGAATGAAGTGTCTTTATAAATGTTGTCAGGTAAGTAGGTATGTAACAAATTGAAGTTGTCAGATAATTTTCTTGAACATCATTTTCAAAAACATGCATAGCATATGAACCATCCAGAGTTAGAATTATGAAATAAGCATTGCAACACTTGATGGAGTTTACTTTCAAAACTAACTTTATCTTATCAGACTGATGCAATAATAATGTTGGACTTATCTTTATATTAATTGTTTATGTTATTTACCCTGCATAGGAGCTGAGAGAGATTAGTAGCCTCTCTGCACATTTCAGTTACTTTTTCATTTATCAATTGACATTTCGGTTTGTAATATGGCTCCAAAATATAAGTTGATATATTTCCCTGTCAAAGGGCTAGCCGAGCCTATTAGATTCTTGTTTGCTTATTTGGGTGAAGACTTTGAAGATTACCGTTTTAACCGAGAGGACTGGCCAAGAATAAAACAAAGTAAGTTTATATTTACCATGAACTAGTACAGCAAATTGTTATGTTTGAATTTTAATCTTTTCATAAACTTTTCTTTTCATAAGTCAGTGTGATATAACATGTAGTTACAGCACATAGTTCTGAGGTTATCTTGATTGTTCAGCTACTCCGTGGGGTAAATCCCCCGTGCTGGAAGTGGATGGTAAGGCTGTGTCTCAGTCCATCGCTATCTGCCGCTACTTGGCCAAGGAGGCAGGACTGTGCGGAGCAGATCACTGGGAGGACCTCCGTATCGACGAGATCGTAGACTCCATCAATGATCTTCGAGCCGGTGAGTTCATGATCGTGGTACATTCAGTAGACCAATGGTAGTAAACTAACAAAAAATAATAATGGTGCCATTAGTTGAAGGCCAGACAGCTTGTGTATTTCATCACTTTTTTATGCATGTTCATTAATTTATTAGAGTATATGACTCAATGATCTAAATGTTTACGAGAATAGACATATTTTATTCACACAAAAAGGTACCTTGATGTGTTGTTATAAATTGACGATTGATTATTACAAACATGAAATAATAAGCAGCGGTCCAGTTGTCAGTGTTGCAAAAACAAGATAATTAAATTGGATTCAAGATTATTTATTTCCTTAAGGACATCATACGTCAGTTATAAAACATAAATTTTTAATACGATATACATGACTTACGCACATAATAGTATTTAAAAGTCAATGATATAATGTAAAAGTAAAACAGTTTCTTTGACTACACTGTATCAGGAAAAATGTCAGGTGACAAGTGATGAGTACTTAAGTTGAAACTCGCTCTGCACAGCTCACCAGGCCTTTCTGCATTCGCCAGTGATGTAGTTGTAAAATTTTCAGTGTGGAAACACACACCAATGTCGCAGAAAAATACGGTTTGCTTACCAATATATACTGTAGGTTTTTTTAAGCAGAGTGGGAAAACTGTTTCCACGCCTACCCCCTCACCATACCACTGGCATTCACACAAGTACTTAAAAACTAATTTATAATAGTTTTGGAATAGGCGTACGATATAATAATTCCAATCTGCATAATATTCCTAAAGTTGTACAGCTATAAACTGAATTGATGATATTTGACTTATTTTGTAGAAAATTAATTACATATTTTACTCTTTATCAGAATTGGCTAAGGTTGCCTACGAGTCAGATGAGAAGAGAAAAACAGCCTTGCGTGTCCCTCTGGTCAATGAGATTGTTCCATTCTACATGAGGAGACTCAATGACATTGTTAAGAACAATAACGGCTATCTAGCAAACAAGAAGGTACGTTTAGTCTTTTTTACCAAAATAATTATGAAAGTTTACAAGAAGTCCATTTTAATATGAATTACAAAGTAATAGACAATAGACCCAATATTTTATAACTACTTGCATATCCAGAAATTTAAAAGGGTTACCAAAAGCCATATCCCTTAACATTTAAGTTTTTCATGAGGATGAGTATGAGCTTTAATCAATCAGACCTTTTCCGTGTTGGATTAACGGGAGTGCAGCGCATTTTTAAATTTTAAAACTTTTTTCAACCAATTTTAATTTTTCATAAGTTTTTTGTGTGTTAGGTCTATTGAAACAAACGAATGCAATAAAAAGTGTGCAGGTGTTGTTGAAATATGCCCACTAAAATGTTTGTGTTTTATATGTTTTAGTTGTCATGGGCGGACCTGTACTTTGCTGCCATCCTCGACTATCTCAGTCACATCTATGGATCTGATTTGACATCTGGATATCCTTATCTGAAGGCGTTGAAAGACAAAGTCTATACAATACCCAGGATCAAGACGTGGATAGATCGCAGACCAGACACTGATCATTAACTGTCACCATAAAATGTATAAATTGTACAAAATAGCAAAATATTGTGAACTTGGAAACCATTATTCACTTCCTAGCTGTTGCTTATTAGCTTCGCCGAACATACGTTCAATTGGGCTTTTTTACTATGAATCCATCAAGTCGTGACTTTGCTATGGGCTAAATGACCTTTTGCAGTTATTTTCCATATATTAACACCTAAGCTTTAAACATATGGGACTACTGACGTCAAACTAAGGGAGAACTTTGTTTAAAAAATTAACGGCCTTCTACCAGGAGCTTCGAACTACTCTCTCTGGAACAACCTACATAATGTTTTTACTACCAAAAATACTATACCGGTTCTATCTCCTTTCACTAATAAAATAACTAAATTTACCAATGGTACAGTTGGTTTTCTCGTAACTTTATTGAGCAGTGTTAGATAGACTATCATCAAGTAGCATTAAGTAACATAAAATCCTTTTTGTGACATGTTCTCTGTCACTGCCTCAACAAGTTTCTGATTTATAGTGTTGATTTTTGTTGTTTCTTCTTATTCCTTGGGCTACCAATATACTACATTTGAATTGTTTTACCTGAGCTCATAGCAGGAAGTTCTGGGGAATTACTCTTGGCAAGCTGCAGCACATTTTTATAAGTTTTTGAAGAGACTGTAGAAAAAGGATGCCTCACATAATTAATTGGAAAAATATATAAATAGAAAAGTTTGTTTTGAGAAATTTGTAAGCACATCATTTTATCAGCTGTTAGTTAGTTATGATCAAAATCTGGTGAGAATTGGCTGAGTACAACGGTTTGCTATTCCCTGTATTAACTTTTAACTAAAAACCTCCATTTTACAAAAAAATTTACAACTTTTTAGCTAATGGTAAGTTAACAACTAATAGTAAAATCAAGTGTTACAATAAAAAATTTCCAATTTTTTTTGTTACAGGTTTTATTTGGTATGTATTTTGGAAGAAATAGCATGAGCAATAACTCCTAAAATGAAGTGTGTACATAAACCCTTTATAAAATATGATTTTAACCGGTTTTTATTGATTTCTGTATTTTTATTATGTAAAACACACTACTCCTTTTTAATTAAATAAAAAGTTTAGCAATCTTGGTTCAATGGGAACTGGCATTTTTTGAGGTGCAAACATGGCGTAAAAGTCAATTATCACAGTTTTGTCTTTTAACTGATTTTACCTAAAAACTGTTTGGATGGAAAAGAATTTTAAATAGCTTAATTCCACACAATCAATTTCCCATCAGATTCAAGATCCAAACATTGGTTCAGCTTATACAGACCAAAATATAAAGGCTTACATAGTAGAATTTCACCGGAAATCGCCTTACCCCCCTTAAATTTTGAATTTTGTAAAACCCCGTCTTATTGCAACCCCCTATGCAAAATTTTATCATTCTAGGTCGTATATTTTAGATATAAAAGTTACCCATCTGACAGTCGGTGGTATTTGTCTTTTATATGATGACTAGCTGTACCCGCGGGCTTTGCCCCGTTTAACTTCATATGTGAGCTCGTTCGCATGGCTCAATCACGTCCGAGTTGAAGTTCGTTCGCTACGCTCACTCACCTTTTGGTTGCAAATCAGCTGTTGTCATAAATTTAAAAAAATAATAGTGCTGCACTCTGTTGGTAATCCTTGTAACTTTAATGCTATTGAACATCACAGAACAGAACCAACTTGTTTAATTGAAACAGCTGTTATGATTCATTAATTCCATTTAAGTATGAGTACTCATTAGGTTAACATGGGAAACTCCAGAGCCACTGGGGCGGAGCCCGAGAGTCCGATCAGAATAAAAACCACTTAGTTTTCCTATTTAATGCCTAAAGAATCAGTGTACCAAATTTCAGCCTCCTAGGTAAGTGGGAGGTGGGAGAATTAGTGATGAGTGAGTGAGTCAGTCAGTCAGTCAGTCAGTCAGTGAGGGCTTTGCCTTTTATATATATAGATATTTATTAGTTGATTTTGATTGATCGACTTCAGCTCTAATACTGAGTCAAGGATCCTCCACCACAGGCGGGCCCACTGGGTTAATAGCGTAAAACTAGTAACTAGGTTGTAAACTACATAAGTAATTGTTGAATTGTTGGCTGATTTTTTTTGTCAGGATTAGCAGTGCCTCCGTCACAGAAAGCCTCCACTGGGAACGGTGTGGATATGGTCTACCTGATACCTCTTGAATAGTTTTCCAAACTTTCCTAGCATCTCCAGCTGCTTTTTCAATTTTATTGTAAATATTAAACTTTGTGTGTTAAATTAGCCCGATCGATACCCTGATCGAATTAGTGATCGATTTTGATTGGATTACAATCAAAATCGATCCCCACTTACCATCTTTTTTGTATATTTACCGTCTTGTGAGTAACAGTATATATATGTTTTAAGTGTTAAGGTTTTTTTTATCGGCCGTATGTGTGTGTGCACTTTGTGTTTGTGTTCGACGTTCGTCTATGTGTATATGTCAAAAACTTTTAATCCTGATGACCTTTATGTGGAGTAATCATCCTTGTCCTCCTGTGATGAAGACCTCTTAGCAGGTTGTAACTATTTGTGGAATACAAAAATTGGATTGCCAGGATCAGGTATTTAAACCATTATTATTAGTTATTCTTCGTAATCCGGAGGCTATTTATACTACAATGAAGCCTTGGTTAAGATTGTTGTTTGAACTAAAAATACTAAAACCCGGGATGCTTTCTAAATTATATTATTTTCAACCATGCTTCTTTTAGAACTATGGTAACGGGACACGACGTGATCGGGCGGGGGTTATGTCTAGACCCGCCCGATCACGTCGTGTCCCTTTACCGTATTGTATTATCCTTCGTTTTTAGCCCTAAATGTTTGTTTTTATGTTCATGTACGTGTGCGTGTTAAATGTATTTATTTATTATGAATTGACGACCTTCAAATGAAGCAAGAAGACATCTGTACTGGCCCGACGATGACTCCTTTGTGAGTCGAAACCGGTTGCAATTTAGCAACAAATTGATCACATAAATGCAGGTATTTACACCATTATTTAGTATTTAACTGTGATCAGGAGGCTAAAACTCAATATAATGAAAAAAAAAAACTATCAGACAAATCACAACCCTGGCCATGAGCCATGGATCATTTCAAGAAGGCTTTGACTAGTTATACTGACCGGTTTCTCCCTCTCCACCAGCTCTGCAATCTCCTCCTTGTGTTTCTTCTCTCTCTCTCTAAACACAAACATCAAACATGACCCGCTTCGGCTCCAACACTTGGTCCCGTGGCAATAGCTTGTAGCCAGCTGTCAGGCTCTGTGGCCAGTTCTGTACAAAAGAGAACATATACTGATATTTGAAAGTTTAGCAGGCCTAGCGCAAGTGGTAGCGAAAATAATTAATTTCATACAAACTTAACTTGGATTTGATAAGACTCAATGTTTTGTTTTCAGATGTAATTTTGAGTAGAGATGGTCAAAATCCCGAATCTCAAAACCTAAACGTGAAACCTTTTTTTTGCTTGGCTGGTTACAAAGGTTAAGGTTAAAGAAAACAATATAGGTAATAATAAAATCTTAAGTATGAAATCGAAACTGAAAGAGGACTCCTGACACTGACATAATACCATAAATATGTGACTGATAAACCCATACCAACATAATTTTTCTGAAATTAAAATAAATTAAACTCCTGACACCAACATAAACGTGAATATTAGTCTAAATAGAACATTTAGTGGCTAATATATCGTTATGAAACTGAGTTGTTCCAGTTATAGTATTTAAGATGCCTTTCTAAGTTCAGAATACAATTTACTGTGTTTGCTCTATTGCTACCAGCTAGTGTGGAAACAGTGTTAAAAATAATAATCATGATGCAAAAAAAATGTCAGTAGATTCAAGAATAAAACTGCCAAAATCTTCAATTTTGAAACTTGTGAATCTCTAAACTCGGTGATCAAATCTTGAAACCGAAACTTTTCCAAAGTTTTGATGGTTTTGAGATTTGAGATTCGGTTTTGACCTTCTGTACAATCGATAAAAAAAGTTTATTTCAAACTTGATATGAAAATTATCTCTTAACAAACTTTTACATTCACATTACTTATATTATATACTTAAAATCGTTTTTATCTTATATCATTTTGCATTGGCCTCATCCATTTGTGGTAATGTGTCTAACAAAGGGTTAAAAAGCTCATGTAATCATCTAAAGGTTGGTTTTTTAATGTTCTAAACCGACGAACTGACTGTGAAGACTTTAAAATTGTTTTGTACTTTTTCTTGTTTGACCCAACTGTTCTTGATTATTAACGCTATTGAACAAATTTAATAAAATAATCTATATAAATAAAATTAGAGTTTTGTCTGTACATTGCTCAGAATCATAAACTTTTAGGTTATTTTTACGTTTTATACATTAGAGAAACCGAAACAAGTCTCATCTAAATTTCTGTCTGTCTTCATGTCTGTTACGACCCAAGAGCCATTTTACGCGGCCTACTCCTGAAAAACGAGAGTACCTATCAAGTTCCAAATCATTTTAATGTATTCACTGGACTGGCGAAATTGTCTTTAGCCATTAAAATATGGCGTCACCACTTTGTAAATAAAATGACGGACGTTTAAAAACCCAATTTTGTGCGATTTTTTGTAAAGTTTTCTCCCAATGTTTAGCACATATTCTTCTATGAAATAACGAACAGCTGTTCAAATCAAGATTATTTCTTCTAGCTGTCACTGATATGTTTACATTGAATGTTGTTTACAAATACCGCAACCATTTCCGATCATGTCTTGAAAGCAAATCCAAACCAATTAAGATTAAAAACGTTTTTCCTTACATAACGGAGTTAATTAATCGCAAGTGCAATAATATGTAGGGTAACAGTAAATGAAAATAGAGATTCTTTGTGTATAAAATTGTTTTTGAGTTTTGATAACCGGGAAATAGACCTTGAATCAGTGTTGTATATTGCTGGGAAACTTACATTTTTTAAATGAGCGTTTTCAGTCGAGACTCGGCACACGACCGACGCGCGTCTACTTGTCTATAGTAAAAATAAAAGTAGGCCTACTGTGTATTTATGTTTTATTCGTCATGTGTATAAGTGTACAGTTCGTGTATGTGTTTCAAAAACTCCAAGACGCACCTAATGGGGAAGCTCAAGACCTTTAGGACTGATGATGGCAATTTAATTTCGCCGAAATGCATCTCCTGTAATAGGATACATTAGGATCGACCAGCGGACACAGGTAATTTAGCCTTTTATTGATTGTCATACCGATCCGGAACAACAACAAACGACATAAAATGAAGTTATGTATAATAGTTTGGCCAGCATATCTGAAAATATGCAAACCAACTGCTGTTCTTTATATAAGAAGGTTTCAACTGATTACTATAAGATCCCCGTGCGTAGAACGGGTACACAGCTAGTCATGTTCTATTAATGCTTAGTTTAGATCTGGCTATGCAATTTTTTAGTATAGTAATAGTTTCTGGAGGAAAGAGCACTTATCTTATGAAAAAATTACGTAAAAAGAAATGGACACACAATTATCGTGTAGGCTTATAAATTAGTCCACTGTCAAATGTACACCTGTGTGCTCCTTGATGAGGCAGGTGTGGGAGTAGTCTTAATCTCTTCGTTTGACCTTTGAGAAATACAATTTCGATGGTGGCATTCTTGAAAATGGTGCGTTTGAACGCTGTGGGTAAAATACAAAATGGCCGCCATTGAAAATTTTTAAAGTCAAATTCCATGAAAACTAGCTATTAAAACAAAATTTTGCAACACATTATTTAAAGTCCTTTTTATTAAAAATCGAATAACACTTTATTTGCGAAAATCGGATAATAAATAAAAATGTTATGTAACTTTTATTATTAGTTGTAATTATCAAAATGGCAGTCATTTTAAAATCACAAAGTTAAATTCCATAGAAACTAGTAACAAAAACATTATAAAAGTTACATCACTTTTTTATTTATCATCCGATTTTCACAAATTAAGTGTCGTTCGATTTGTAATAAAAAGGAGTTTACATATTGTGTTTCAAAGTTTTGTTTTAATTGCTGGTTTTCATGGAATTTGACTTTAAAAAGTTTTAATGGCCGCCATTTTGAAATTTGATGAGCCTGATCAAAGATTTTTTCGGAGAATGTATATAGTTGTAGACTTAAAAGTTTATACTGTGACGTGGGGCCCATATCCCACGCAAGTCGAGCAGTATGCTGGGGCAGACTGCTGAGACAGCATCCCCGAGCCGTGGTGCTTGGACGACAACAGAGGCAGTGAGCTGCGAGACACGGGGCCGAGAAGGTCTCAGAAGACAGAGAGTGTCGGTAGATCCGCGACGCGTCGTCACGTGATCGGGTAGAGGGTCGGTCGGAACCTTGATATTTAGATCAGGGTATATTAATTTTGATTTGTTAGTGTTAAGTTAGGGAAGTACGTTTCTTTTATTTAAATAAATAGTTCGTTGGTTAGTTGATTTGTCGAGTGCTGATTTTCTACACCACCTCTCACCCAAGCGAGCCCCCCCTCGCACCCCTTGGAAGAGGAGTGACGTGACAATACCAAGTTTCATAAAAATATCTCTAAGGGATTTTGAGTTATGAATTATTTTCAAAAAATACAAAATGGCGGATTATGGCTAAGATAAGCCGAAGTCGAAAAAATGTTATACTACATTTTCGACTTATTTTTGCACATAGAATCTGAATCTGCATAGCCCACTACGCTTTACTGAAACACCCTTTATTACTTTTTGAAATATTTAACAGTCCTGGGACATTACATCCACCCTGATAATTTTATTTATGAAAAATATAAAATTATGTTTTATGAAAGAATGGTTGATCCTACATAAAAAACTGTAATAATCTTTTTTGTGCAGATTTAAAATAGCTACATTTTGGTATCAACAATTCTTTCATAACTCTAACGGTTACTGATATAAGTAAGAAAACAAGTTTGCGACGGCGGCTATTTTGTTTTTTACCCACAGCGTTCAAACGCACCATTTTCAAGAGTGCCACCATCGAAATTGTATTTCTCCAAGGCCAAACGAAGAGACTAAGACTACTCCCACACCTCCCTCATTAAGGAGCACACGGGAGCCTGTATATGTACATTTGATAGGGGACTAATATACTTGTAAGTAAAGTAAATTTCTAACCAAGCTTATGTTCATCGATACTTTAACACAAACCATTTTTCATTCATGACACAAATGAGGAGATAATATAGCATATATTTACATTATATAAAATCAAACATCTTAAACAGCATGGAACGGAAAAAAAATTAAATTCTAGAGTTACCCTATCGTTTACCTTAATTTTCTTGAAGGCTCTCCTGGCTTCGGACGAGTATCGGGAGTCACAGACGTAGACGTCCTTCTCCTCAAAGTTGTCTGGACGAGAGCGGAAGTAGTCCTTGACACTGAGCACACAACACCGGCCCAGCACCTGGTTGAGAGGGATCGCCACGTGCTGGTTCGTCTTGAATACCTCCTGCAACACCACAAGTCGTATCTTCTATTATCATATCAACTAGTTGTGAGTTTGGGGATAAGTTTGTCCTTACAAGTTTAATGTTGTTTGTAGTGAGCTTATGTTAGAAAAAGATTGCAATCAGGAGTATCAATAAAAAGGTAACTAAACTCAAGGAAAGTTTCTGAATATTTTTCTGTCCATTTTTATGTTTCAGGTAGACAGACACTAACTAAAACTAAAAACGATTACTTTACACAAGAAGGAGCAACCAGGTGATGCTGTGAGTAGTACACTGTTTTGCTGTATTATAGATTCTGAGCACCATGTTTAGATGGCAACATCATCGCTGCTGTGCCCTCCACCCTCCCCTCATCAACAAAACTGAAACCAGCGCTGTCTAGTATGCAACATAGTTTGAGATAGAATTTACAAATTAATTGCTCCATATTTTTGCCACAGTTTACCTATCAGTATTGTGTCAGTGTAATGCCAGCTGACAAAACACATCAAGAAATGATTGAATGTGATCGTCATAGAGACATGGGATCAACTGACAACTATCTAACACTGACCTTCTCAAGGAACGTCCTAGTTGTGACGTGGTAGGTCTCCTTTGGCCTGTAGTACTGGTTGCCATACAACATCTGCTGTCCCTCCTGGTTGGTCCACAGTCGCTGGATGTTGAGCAGTATCGGGTCCATGCCTCGCTCCTTCGGTTCTGCATACACAAAGTCTCCTATGCGATACACCTGTCCAGCAAACAGTTACTTGAGGACATTCTACGAAACACAGATACCACTCATCGGGCCACTAAGTTTCAAATGTAAAATCTTTTTAACTATGAGTGACTTAGGAAGGAGTAGTTTAAAATAGCGCAACAAATTTCAGGAAAGTTTTGTGTAGGCTAAATAGAAGCATATTCAGACAAGTAAATGTAGCACATTTGAACCATACAAGTTTCGAACTCTTTATAAAATAAGATACACATAGGTATTTTATTTCACATTCTTTTCATTTTGCAGACTTAATGTAGCAAGCTGCAACTCAATGAAATAAAGTAAAGTAAGCTTTCTTTACTAAATATTTTAATGATCCTAAGTAAATTTGTATAGTTACAGATAACCTCACCCATTTTTTTTTTCATTTTTAGGCCTATGTCAAACAAAAAAAAAGAGAAACCCTAAGTTTATTATTACTCTAGTGAATGTTCTCTGTGGTACTCTACCTGTTGGTTGAAGCTGGGAGCGTTGTCTGCCACTCCTACAGCCAAACCTCCGTGGCTACTGCCGTCCTGTACAAACAGAAACTGCTTTTAGACCAGATAATATCTAATACAGTACTAATAATAGCTTTTTCAACTAATCCCTCAGATTTCATTATTTTTTTGAATACCGGTTTTAATTTAGTAATTTTGAGTTTGTTAGGAAAAATTCCTGATATCAAAGATGAGTTAATAAGATAAGTTGAAATTACCTGGATTTTAAATTGGTTTGAGGCTTTAGTGTCAGTAAAATCTACAGGGATAGTGTTTGCAAATGCAACCTTAGGATTGTTTTTCAGATCATAAATCACCTCCTTTAAGTTGTCTTCAGTCAAAACCAATTTTGGGGTTGAAGAGCTGGCTGGATGATACAACCCATCCATTTAAGCAGGGTATAAATGCTGGCTTATCAAACTACTGTGATGGACACCGGTGCTAGCCCAGTGTCACTGAGCAGCAGGCGGAGTGAATGTATCACGGAAAGGCTGCTGCACTGCCCGCCAGTTCTGGTGTGTGTGCAGCGGTGCTGGAGAACGTAGGCCTATTGATGGGCAGAGTGAATGGAACACAGTACGGCTATCAAACTGATAACTTGTGGGTTTCAGGAGCAGGACATGATGTCTGAAAAACTATAGAGACTCCCCCTGGTGGGTCAGCACCTCGGTGTGAATCCCACCCCTCCATTATGGAGGGCTTGACCATTGATTCTGGGGAGGGCAAATTATCAGAACTTGTTTCAGAGAGGAGGGTGGAGGGGGGCGAAGAAGCCTTTGCCAGGAGCTCCCTTACAGCTAGATCACCAATAAAGAGTGACCTATACATACTTGAAGAAGCGCACAGGGCTGTGGCGGCTAGTGAGGCAGACATAACTCCTGGGGTTAGTCTCGAAGGCAGCAACATGAAATCTGAGCTTGGAGACCACGGATGGTGTATCCGTTCCGGAGCAAAAAAGACAACTAACACGGATATCTGTACCCCCCTGACCCAAGACCTTACTACGTTGCTTGATTAATTTTGATACTAGTTTAGTGTTTTATGGTTTTATAAATTCTAAAAAGAATAGTACAGCCCACATTTCTGTAAAAAAAACCCCGATCAAGTTTTATTGCACCTCTTGTGATTTTACCAATAAAATACCCATAATTTCTCCCACTGTTTGTCCATGACAAGGGTTGGTGGCAAAAAAGGAAAAAGTATGTACCAGATTGCTGATACTGTTTATTACTTCTTATCTTGTTGCAAAGATGAACATGAACAAATTTGAATTTTTGAAGTATGCATAAAGACAACTAACAAAATATCCTGTAGAAATGCAGTTTAAAATTATAAATCATGTGTTAATAGATCTAAGTAGTTTGCCCAGTTTCAACTTCCCGTAAATTATGGATAGTGGTTATTGGTTGTGCTGATAAATAAAAATAGATTTTTTATTAAAATTTGTGTAAACTTACTTTTTTTGGAACACTTGTTGCTTTTGGCTGGGGAAATTCATCAGGAAAAGCACCCTGAAACATATTATCAACATTTTATCAAGATATTTTCCAAACTACACTGGATTCTCCACTCTTTGTATGCATAAAAGTTGCTGTTTACAAAAAGGAATCGGTAAAGTCAACTGGAGTATGGTAAATTACTGTGACACTTTTTCAAAAAGACACAACAATGAACTTCCTTACTAGACTTTAAACGAAGCACAATAAATAGTTACAGGTTTGACCAAGCGTATTTTACTTTCACACTTTACGTTCTAGTGAAGAAATATATTATTAAAATTTAATACAAATTGTCATCCTTTTTTTCAAAGTATATTATCATAATATAAAAATGTTTGGCAAAAGTTTGGTTTGATTGAAGTTTTAATTATCTTCATTTTTGTTGTTTTTTGCCTCCTGATCACAATATATAAATTATTACTATAGGTTAAAATACCTTATAATCCGTCAGTGTGTAGCGGTCCCAGTAGCTCAGTCTAGGGGGTGGGGGGTTTGACCAAAATTTCAAACTAATTTCTTCAAAATTCAATAGCCTAATATTTCTTCATCAGTTTTTTTTTTGTATATTTTTTTGTATTTTTCTTTGTATGCCTTTTTTTTGTTTTTGTTTTAAGAGGGCGCCACCTTGTTTTCAAAGCAGGGGAGAAGGGTTAACAAGGAAAAAACCCATATATGATATAAAAATAGTGAAGGTGAGATATCACTTGACAACCAATATGAATAAAAATTCTATGCAATAAAACAAGTCTAGGATGATTCTAATCACTAAACACTAGCAAGAGTGATAACACTCTTAAATATTCTACCAAATAATACCCTTAATCAAAATAGTTTAATGAAATTCCAAATTATTTACTGGTAGATAAGTTGATAAAAATTGAGATAGAAAAAATTATTTAAAGTTTGGTGAACTATGAGGAATCAAGATTTTATGTAAATGGCTAGATAATGAAAACACTTAAAATATGCAAACCTGGATTTATTACAATAAAGAACAGTAGAGTATCAAGTTTATAATCAGGCCTAAGCAATGTACTTTATAATACCAGATAAATATAATCAAAATACCTTGGCCGGCCAGAAATTCCTGGAAAGATTATATCAGATAGACACACACACTTAGGCTACAACTATACAAACACATAATAAATGGTGAACTGACAACTCCTGAAAATGTGAATCAATATAAATCTATACACATATAATACAATACCTAACCTAATACCCAAAATTCTCTAAACTTTATATATTTAAAATTAAGTCCCACTCCATCTTAAGTCAGTCTAGAGCCGTTGATGGTCGTCCGAAGGTGAGTGTCCAGCACTAACACAATATATAATCCTTGACTTTATCAGTAGTATTTCAATAAAGTTCCTGGTTATCCTTAATTTGGCCTCAAAGATTAAATTCTAACTGGTACCAGTAATAATTGATTCTAAAACAAAGCTGATAGTTTATTATGCGATATTTTTTTCCATTATGCAATATGGTATTGAGTTATGGGGCTCAACATCATATGCCTCAACAATTTTTAAGGTACAAAAGAAGTTTTTAAGAATCTTATCATTTACACACAAAAAAAAGTCATGTAAACCGCTTTTTGAAACATATGGAATTTTAACAATGCCTTCACTTTACATTTATAAAATTCTGGTATACTTTAAGAGTAATCCACAATTATTTATAAAAAATCAATTTATTCATCACTACCCAACACGTTCAAAAAATAATTTGCAGTATCCAAGACATCGGCTATGTGTTTACGAAAGATCACCGTACTATATGAGTCTGAGGCTTTACAACGGTTTACCTGCTCATTTTAAAAACATCAATAGTATTATAAAGTTTAAGAAAGAATTCAAATTATTCCTTATAAAAAAGAAATACTATACAATAGAAGAGTATTTAAATGATTGTTTTTTAAAAAGTGACTAGTTTAATTTTAATTTTAATTCTTAGATTTAGTTTTTCATTTTTGTTAGCTAAGAAATGACAATGTCATCTGTTTCACCAGCTTTGCTGGAAATGTGAAATGTTTTATGACAATAAAGTGATATTATTATTATTATTATTATTATTATTATTATAAAGAGTTCATTGAAAGAAATTAAGATATATGAGGTATGCCACTTATCGGTACGATGTATACAGCAGGTATGAGAAGGTAGCGACCAAGTCGGTTGTGGGTCGACAAGTTGTGGTGTCAGCAGAACCCAGGTATAGGTACAGGTAGGCAGTAGGTAGGTGACGACAACTGTAGTGGCTCACTGTAGTCAGGCACGTCTTCTCCCAGAGTAATCCCTGAGCATATACAAGAAATAGAAACTAAACCCTAATTGAGATATACTATTCACTAACATTTAAAACTGTGGACCTTTGTCTATACTAACAGTGAGAAAATTGATTCTTTAAATTAATCCCAATTTTAAAACAAGAAAAATGAATATTTTAAATACAACAATTAATTATTATCAACAAAACATGTTCAAATTATGACATTATTTACAACCTATTTAAGTTGATAATTAAATTGGATTTCTACAAAATAACCAAATTCTTACTGGCAGAGAGTGTACGTTAACGTTACGTTGTATGGTACATTTAAACTTGGACAAATTAGTCAAATTGTCTTGTAACTTCAAAAAATAATGTCAGCAACACTTTAACCACAAATAAGATTTCTGTAACACATAAATTTATTTATAAACTATTTTTTGATATTTCAACCCTAGCCTAGGTTTCATAACATATCTTACCAAATTTTCATAGACATTTAAATCACCACTGGTACATATTAAAATCATCTTATTGCATAAAAAAAACAATCAAACATGTAATTTAATATCCAGTTGACCCTAGAAATATTAAAACAGTAATACATTGTAGTAAGTTGATTTTAGGAATTGAATCACATGTCTGTAGGACATGAAAGTTTCAAATTTAAACCTGTCTCATGTTGCATAAGGCTTAAAAAATTTTTGATTTATACAAGTTCAAATAACAAAATAAATAACTGGAAGTAAAGACAAAGTGACATAAAGAGAAATTTAACACATTTACAACAAAACATTTACAAATATTTAACACAACTATCATTTTACATATTTTACATTTTACAAGTTATCATGTTTGTTCATTCTGGTTGTCAAATCATTTTATTCATAAAATATTATAATTCTAAATTTCAACAAAGTTAACTTTTAAATTCAAAATATCAAAACATTATTTATAAAATCATTTTACAGTTTGTCAAAAGAAAATACCTCACCTTAGCTAGATCCATAAAATGGGCAAGGAGGGAGTATAGACATGAAGATAGATTTCTGGATGTAGATGTCTTCACTGGCAACCTGACACTGAGAATTTAGGAAGAGACAAGGGGGGAGAGGTTATGCAGAGTAAAACATGTTTGAGTTTGCCTTTGTTAACTTGGAAAGTCCAGCTGATTATTGTTAGGCCGGCTGGAGCTGCAGCTATCCAACTGATAAACTTACTGACAGGGTGATCAGTCCTGTATGCCCAATGATTAAAATTCAACTTTTCTTTCCTGTTAAATAATTGTTGTAAAACTGTTACAAGTGTGATCAAAAAGTCACTGATGAAAGGCGACCAGTTTCAACCCATCAAAGGGGTCATCATCAGGCGTTGAATGAACACATAATTACTCCGAAGAGGTCGTCATAAAGTCAATAAATACGAAACGAAGAACAGTTAAAACACTTAAACACATTTTTACAAAAACATGTGTGGCCACAAATTGACTGCGCGGCGGACGGTATGTGTACATTGAGTTACAAGTCCAGACTGTCGTCACTGCCGTCTTGTCCATCCCCTTCTCCCCCTCCCCTTCTTCCAGCTCTTATCAATCTAATCTAATCTAATCAAAATAATCTAATCTAATCTAATCAATCTAATCTTATCTTATCTAATCTTATCCTTTCCGTGTTGTTATCATTTTTTCAATGCCGACTGCTGTTTCATATAATAAATTGCTTTCAAAAGAGGCTTTTTCGTTCAAGATGTGTTGGGGATTTTTCTTGCCAGCTTTGTAGATCTCAAATTCTTCTATTACGTTTAAGTGTTTGCCTTTGGTTCTGTGAATTTGTGAAATTTCTAAATTATTTTCTTTTGATGTATATGAATGGTTGTTTGTTATTAGGTGCTCGGCAAAAGCAGAATTATTTTTCTGGGTGGATTTCTTCGGAAGGTGTTCTTTGAAACAGGCTTTGAAAGAGCGTGCAGTTTGACCTATATAAAAACTAGGACAGGTGTCACAATTAATTTTGTTAACACCTGTTAGCTCAGTTTTGTCAGAAGAGGGTTTTCCTTTTTCTTTTAGGATGGATGACAATTTGTTAGAGGTCCTAAAAGATAACTTAACATTGTTTCTCGACAGCTCATTTTTTAAAGTGTTGTTCAGACTAGTGCCATATTCTGTTGAAGTATAAACAATTTTTCCTGGAATCGTGGTTGGAGCTTTATTTTTGTTTTTATGTTTTTGTATTAATTTGTCGACCATGTCATTCCTGTATCCGTTAGAGACTGCGATGTATTTAATGGTATTTATTTCATCAATGTAGTCGTTATCGTTCATAGGAATAGATAACAGTCGGTTAACGAAACTGTGATACGCGGCCATTTTATGACTCTGGGGATGGCGTGAGTTAATTTGAATGGTCTGAGATGTTGTGGTCGGTTTCCTATATTTTAAATTGTAATTTATCTGTTGACTCAAGAGATTGTGAGATCCAAAAAGTTAAGCTCGAAGAAATCCACCCAGAAAAATAATTCTGCTTTTGCCGATCACCTAATAACAAACAACCGATCATATACATCAATAGAAAATAATTTAGAAATTGTACAAATTCACAGAACCAAAGGCAAACACTTAAACGTAATAGAAGAATTTGAGATCTACAAAGCTGGCAAGAAAAATCCCCAACACGTTTTGAACGAAAAAGCCTCTTTTGAAAGCAATTTATCATATGAAACAGCAGTCAGCATTGAAAAAATGATAACAACACGGAAAGGACCTGATAAGAGCTGGAAGAAGGGGAGGGGGATGACAGATGGACAAGACGGCAGTGACGACAGTCTGGACTTGTAACTCAATGTGCACATACCGTCCGCCGCGCAGTCATTTTGTGGCCACACGTGTTTTTGTAAAAATGTGTTTAAGTGTTTTAACAGTTCTTCGTTTCGTATTTATTGATTTTATGACAACCTCTTCGGAGTAATTATGTGTCCATTCAACGCCTGATGATGACTCCTTTGATGGGTTGAAACCGGTCGCCTTTCATCGGTGACTTTTTGTTCACACTCACGGATTATGAAGTATTTTAACCTTTGGTAATAATTTTAATTATCTGTGATTTGGTCTCTTAGACTGATTTTTGATTTGTAACAAAGCAAATAACATAAATATTGTGATACAATTCAGAGTAGGCCTACATTGATGTACCTATATAATACTCCCGCCGAAGCAAGCCTGCATACTAAGTGAATTTCAATTTGTCCGATTGGATTTTTCTAAAATATTTCAATAATAAGACATATTTATTCACCATTTAAACAATATTAGATTTAACGAGTAATTAGGTTTGCTGCTACGGGGAAAGTAATAGTATAGGATGAAAAAGATAAATTTGCCAGAATTTATCGACATATCCATTTTAAACAAACAAACCACAACAGTTTTCTTCTTCTCCATACAACATAAATACCCCCACCGCAGCAAACCTGCAGACTAAGCAAATTGCCATTTGTCTGATTGGATTGAAACCCTCACTAAAAAACCCCCTCTACTCTGTTGGACACAGACCTGGAATTGTTTGTCACATTACTTCAAGTCAGGCCAACATGTGACCTAAGCCCTCAGGGCTCTCACCGTTTTTAGCATTTATAGATACTTCATGACCTACACCGCATCCCGGTCAAGGTCGAGCTTCTTGGCGCGGACGGAGAATACCCTGGATGTAATGTGACACACAGGTCCAATTGTCCTCACTCTCCGTCATCATCGGTATGACGGTGTCCGTGTGATTAGGCACATAATATCACTTCAATATACTAAATTATTTGTTTTATTAAGCTCTACAAAATGGTTTTAAAATAAATTGGAAAATTTTATGTTTTTAGGGCCAAAAATGGGAAAAACAAATTTTTACCCCATAAAACCCCCCATAGCTCGATCATGCTGGTTCGCAAACTTGTTCAAATAAATGTAGGTTTACGTTTACACATTCAACAAAAAAATCAAAATCAATAAAAAAAAAAAAATCGGCAAAATCGGATAATTTTTGCTTGAGTTATCGTGTTAACGGACATATATATATAAATATATGCAGTGCTCGATTTGTGGGGGGAACGCGGTGGAACAGAACGATTAATATTAATCGCATTAATAGGTTACAGTTCTGGCACCACATTTTTTACAAATCGAGCACTGTATATCTGTATATTTTATGAAAATTATAGTAATTAATTAGGGTTAGTATTTAGATATGTAAATACATTATTGAAAACTAAGTACCGTTTTTGAAACTAATTTTACTAAACAACAACTAGATTTGACAGTATCTATAGGTTTCTCTAAAACACCTTCATGCCAAAAATCGGACCAAAATTACTCAATTTATCATGTCCACGGACACATACATACATTAAAATTTGAACGAATTATGTTTTTAGCCCCTGGGGACATAAAAATAAAAATAAATTAAATTAGTCCTGAGCCCAGGTATTACTGTACCGCCTACAATAGACAAATAACTATTTATGTCTATTGGGATAGACTATTTTCTATCCCAACAATAATTAAAAAATACAAAACTTTGGATCTTACATATAAAATTCTATATCTTTTCATTTGAGCTTCAAGCCTCTTCTTATAGGTTTTAGTGATTAACGCAGAAATGTTTCCGTCTCTGAAACAAATACGACCAAAAGATTAATGAAAATACTATGGAGTCTGTAAATCTGTTACATCATGAGTAGATAGGTAATGATTTCAAAATCTCGAACAAAAAATTATTGAACGGAATTAACATTCTGGTTCATAACTTGTTAGTATAGGTGACATAGGGAACATAGGTGGATTAAATACAGTATATGTAAAGCAATAAAATAAAACTATAAAAATACAGCCCATTTCCGATCAACCGATGTCTTTGGAACCGAGACTACCTCAGTTACCAAGAATCTCGAATTACACGGAGGTCGCATATATTTTGAGGTTAGGATTATGGCAACTTTTAAGTCAAACATTTATAAAATATATCTTTACAACACATAGCGAATGAAAAATAATAATAATACTGTATGTAATTTTTATGCAACCTTTTTTCCAAATAACATAGTAATTGGTAAAGAAAGAAAAAAAACACAAGAACCATGTTCAACACTTCTTCAATTGTTTGGAAAAACTTTAAACACAGTAGCCTATTATTAGACTTATGATAAACCAATACACTACATTATTTAAAACATTAATTTTGTTTTAAACATCAATATTTCTAGTTTAAAAAGCATAAAATTACATTTTGTTTAGGTTTGACCTGATCATGTCTATATCAAAATATCGTAAAGAAGACTAACCCAGCCATCTGGACTCTCTGCGAGCAATTTTCAAGATAAGATTGAAAGGCTCCACACCAGTAATACCATAATACTTTAAGAGTCCTTGGAGGCGGCCATCTTGGATTTGCCCACCATAAGAGCAATGTTAATTTTGTTATTTTCAAACAGCCGCTGAAAGTTATTTACCAACTTAAAAATATTTTTTCAAACACAAAAGTGATTGTCATTTAAATATCTAGTATACTGTGTGATTATAAATTTGCTTTGTAGTTTTTTAATTGTTTTATGAGTTAGAACGTCTAAGCTCTTAATTTTGTGAGCAGTATCTCATGCGGAACGCAGTCGAAAGCCTTGGTAAGGTCACATAAGGTTGTTAAAGTGTGTGAGCGGTTTTCGTAACCATCCGAACCTCTTGTACAAGGCCTTCGACCGCATCCGCAGTTGACAGTCCTCTCCAAAAACCAAACTGAAATTCTGAGAAAAGAAGATTTGTCTAAAAAATTTGTTCACCTGGTGTTCCATTGCTAATTCAACAATTTTGGAAAAACAAGGCACCACAGAAATCGGCCTGTAGCTTCCTGGAGAACTATTGTCACCTTTGTTGTATATTGGTACTGTTTTTGAGAATTTCAGGCACAAAGCGTAGACACCACAAGTGAAACAATCATTTATGCACTGTGTAAGTGGGGCCACGATACAGTGGGCCAATTCCTTTACAAAATCACGTGTGATACCTTAAATGTCTTTGGAATTTCCACTTTTCATGTTAGATATCAACTGTATGACATCATCACAGCTCACTGGTATCCATCTAGTGACGGTCGGATCCGGATATTGGATTACCGGATCCATCAGATCTGAGCTAGAACCAACACCCGATCGGATCCACAAAAAATCAGATCTTTGGCTGGATTTGGTTTTGATGGATCTGATTTCGTTTCAACAATAGAGTCTGTATCCATATCTCATACTTTACGTATCCATATAAATTACTTTCTGTATCCATATACCTAATTATCCATATCCATATGTAACTAATATACGTTATTCACGTCGATAGGGATGGGTCAAGGTAAAATCTCGAATCCACCGAATTTTCGGAAAAGATTAAAATTTGAGATTTGATCAGCGAAATTCAAATTCAAATTTGCGGCGATTCGGATACCGATTTCCATCTCGTCTGCAAAGAAGGCGCGATTAGGAAATCACCGTTACTCCGATGCAGATTCTCGACTCTCCCACGATGATCGCGCAGTTAGAAAATCACCATGCAAATTATCGATGCACAGACAAAGTCATTTAAAAATAAAAAACAATCCACTTTCTTTACAAAAGAACTACTATAAATTATCTCGGTATACATACCTGGGATCAACTTAGATCACTTCAAAAAAATTACTTCTTTAAAATTTTTAAATAAAGTAAAAAACTATTCTAATGCTTGGACTAAAAGAGTAAATTACCTTTCTAGCTCTGATTCCAATATATGTCTAACATTCAAGTGCAGTTCCCTGGCCGCTCGCTCTTTACACCTGTGAATGAACACCAGTAGATCACGTTTACTGTAGTTGGGCTCGTGGTTGTGTATATGCCCTGAGGGAATGATCGGAGCATCTTCTTTATCCAACTGTATAAACCCTCGTGCCATACATTTCGGCTCAGTGCATCCCAAATACCTGTGACATATCAAGTATGCTATGTTAACATAACTATATTTTAGTGTTTATATTTTTGAGAAACAAAATTGGACAGAGAAACACATAAAAAAGAATATAAATATCTAAATAAAAGATAAAAACTACATATGAACATAGAGAAGTAAAGTACAGAAGAAACGGACAGTAATAGGCCTAAACATAGATATTCTTTAATGGATTTTCTATTTCCCTATCTACACTCATCTGTTGCAGTTCTGTCAGTCAATTTCAGATTTCTTTTCAATGATATTTTTGTATTGTACGGACGCCTAACAAACCGGTTTGAGGTTAGAAAAAGGTAATTTTTGATTTAAATGATCGAGTTTATATTTTTAGTGATGTAAACCTAAAAAAAAAACCCACAAACTTGAACGACATCAAGAATGAACACTTAACTATAGGCTATAACTCAAATTTTTCCGTTGAGTAAAATATCATGTTCGGTACTTCACTGACTTTTTGACGGTCATTATTTAACATTTAAGGTTTTCAAAGTTGTCTGGTTAGCTGGAACTATATTTTAGGACACAGCTTTATTATTATTAGCTATTTTACGCCTAGGCTCAGCACTACTCTAATGTATTAAATCTTGAGAATATCTCAAATTATAAGCAATAACCATCCAGACATCAAATATAATAACAATAATTTGATATAAAATTTATTGGTGTAGTTTCTTACCATTTATTTTCATTTGTCCTGTTTGTCTTGTAGTAATACCCTTCGCCATTGTAGTAGATTATACCATGATTACGAGAGTATAGCTTCTCTGCAGGGTACAGTCCTACTTGATTCATCTCTCTTCTGCTTCTTGACTCTCCTACCTGACTCTTCATTAGTGCTGTCTGGAAATGTGATAGTTTGTATTAAGGCAAATTGAAATTTTTTTGTTTGTTTGTAATGGTTTTAATTTATTTCTCTGCTATCCGACCTTTCCACTCATCTCCCATAGCAGGATTAGGAAGGAAACCCAAGATCATACTACTGTAGTACTATAGGCTGCTTTGGTTTTAGTAAAATCAAAATAAAATATATTTCTATCTATTAACAAGTTTTGAAGCTGTATAAAATCCATCTGTGGAGTTACCTCTTCCAGATTTTCCTCTTCTAAATAATCTTCTTCCATGTATTCATCACTATCATTGTCTTCTATTTTCACAGTGATAATTTCCTTTTCAACAGCCTGGTTCTGACAATGTGTTTTTTTGTTGATAACTTCTCTGCAATACTCATCATTTTCAACTGCTGCAGATGGCTCAGGAATCTACAATTAATATGTTCCTATTTTAAAGGTTTCATATCAAAACTAAATATATGAAAAGGATTAAGAAGGATTGAAACCAATTTGGGTAAGTATTCGCCATTAATTAAGAAAAATTAAAATTGTTGAAAGCCATGGTCTGGGGTGGATTCACTATGGGCAATCTCATCCGTGTCCTGGTTATGCAGAAGAGGGTTATCAGAATAATAGCAGGCTTAAGTCCAGAACAAAGCTGTAGAGATGCTTTCGAAAACCTGAGACAAATCTTGACGGCGACTTCCATCTACATCCTAGATACTGTTTTTTACTGCGTGACCAAAGATCCCCCTAAACAAAGTGATATGCATGAATACAACACCAGATATGCAGGAAATTATGTGCTACCAGGTTTCAGAACAGCAACGTATGAAAAGAAACCACTGTATGCAGGAGTGAAGATGCTAAACAAGCTACCAGACCACTTGAAAGCTGGAGGCCCTGTGCTGATGAAGAGGAAGCTACGGAGATGCCTGCCAGACAAGGCTTTCTACACCCTAAAGAAGTTCTTTCATGGTGAGACTACACATAGCATTGAAGAAGCTTTTTCATTTCACTATGTATCTATTATACCAATGTGACTTAAATTTGACGCTGTAAAATTTCTTGATGAAATTGTAACAACGGATATTGTCTATAGTCGATTGTTTCCACTTATTTCCCACAGCCGGCTTAGGTTGGAAAACCAAGACCTTACTACTACCTTACCAACTTACCAACCTTTACCAAGACTTTACTACTACTACCTCCAAAAAACTACTCCTTTACTAAAATTCTACTACTACTTACTACTTTAGTACTTTACTATAGGCTACTTAAGTGGCATACAAATAAAATATATTTCTATTTACAAGTCTTGAAGCTGTATAAAATATATCTTTCGAGTTACCTCTTCCAGCTTTTCCTCTTCCAAATAAACTTCGTCTGTGTATTCATCACTATCATCAGTATCATCGTCTTCTATTTTCACAGTGATAATTTCCTTTTCAACAGCCTGGTTCTGACAAGGTTTTTTTTTGTTGATATCTTCTCTGCGATACTCCTCATTTTCAACAGGTGTACATGGCCCAGTAATCTAGAATTAATATGTTTCTATTAGAAAGGTTTCATGTCCAAACTAAATATATGAAAAGGATTAAGAAGGATTAAAACCATTTTGTGTAACTTAACTATTCACCATTAATTAAGAAAAATTAAAATACAATTTTTGAAAGCCATGTATGCTATGGTATTACTGTCTGGGGTGGATCCACTATGGGCAATCTTAACCGTGTTCTGGTTTGCAGAAGAGGGTTATCAGAATAATAGCAGGCTTAAGTCCAAAGCTGTAGAGATGCTTTCAAAAACATTAACATCCTGATAATGACTTTTATCTACATCCTAGATACTGTTTACTACTGTGTGACCAAAGATCCCCCTAAACAAAGTGATATGCATGAATACAACACCAGATATGCAGGAAATTATGTGCTACCAGGTTACAGAACAGCAACGTATGAAAAGAAACCACTGTATGCAGGAGTGAAGAGGCTAAACAAGCTACTAGACCACTTGAAAGCTGGAGGCCCTGTCCTGATGAAGAGGAAGCTACGGAGATGGCTGCCAGACAAGGCTTTCTACACCCTAAAGGAGTTCTTTGAGACTACACATAACACTGAAGAAGCTTTTTCATTTCACTATGTATTTATTATACCAATGTGACTTAAATTTGACGCTGTAAAAATTCTTGATGAAATTGTAACAAAGGATATTGTCTATAGTCGATTGTTTCCACTTACTTCCCACAGCCGGATTGGGTTGGAAAACCAAGACCTTACTACTTTAGTACTTTATTATAGGCTACTTAAGTGGCATACAAATAAAATATGTTTATTTAAAAAAATTCTTGAAACTGAATAAAATTTATCTGTGGAGTTACCTCTTCCAGCTTTTCCTCTTCTAAATAAACTTCATCTGTGTATTCATCACTATCATCACTATCATCATCTTCTATTTTCACAGTGATAATTTCCTTTTCAATAGCCTGGTTCTGAAAAGGTGTTTTTTTGTTGAGATCTTCTCTGCGAAACTCCTCATTTTCAACAGGTGTAGATGGCCCAGGAATCTAAAATTATTAGATAAAATAGAAGAATTACCTTATCCAACCACATATGACGACTACAGTAGACCCCCTCTTAACCGACCTCGTATTAATCGATAATCAGATTATCCGCCTTCGTTCGTAAAATAATGCAGTTTGTTTTAACCGACCTTGCTTTGAGAGCAGTTCGGTTTAACTGTCGCTTTTTAGGAATCTCGGCATTTCCGCTCCCACGCTGGGCGATGAGAACTGAACCATACGCTTATGTCCACAGGATATGCCTAAGAATAAGTTATTTTGTATTGATCACAAGAAATTTAGCATAGGTATTGTCAGTTTGTCATCATCATTCGTAGCTCGAGCACATCTGATCTGATTTGTAATCAGTGCGGCAAATTTGTAACATTGTAAAGTGCGTTACGATTTTGAGAACTGATTATCTTATTGCTGGAGTAAACAAACAACGCAACTTGTAGGGAGGGCAGGGAAGGAGGGTTAACAACTCCAAGGTCAAGATAGTTTTTGTGCCTCGAGCCTCTAGTGAAAGGTTATAAATAAACACCCTGTCTTGTAACAAAATGGTTGCTTATATCTTTAATTTCGACAAAAGGTTTTGTACTGTATTACAATTGATTTGGAAAGCATCAATTAATACAGTACAGTACTAAAGTTATTAAAATAGGAATTTTTATTGACTCTTGCCTAGTACTAAAATATATTCCGCTGAAAGTAGGCCTATTTGACTTAACCGTGTTTTGTGTTTATTTGTGACTTTTCTATCAATACGAAAAAGGAGATAAGAGTAGTTTATTTTATAAATAATGCAAGTATGAATATTAAAAATAATGATTATATAATTCCAAATAAATAGCACTTCATTATGTTATGATTAGAGGGATTAGTTGATATCATTAAGGGAATTAGGGGATCTTGAAGCTGAATAAAATATATTTGTTGGGTTACCTCTTCCAGCTTTTCCTCTTCCAAATAAACTTCGTCTGTGTATTCATCACTATCATCATCTTCTATTTTCACAGTGATAATTTCCTTCTCAACAGTCTGGTTCTGACAAGGTGTTTTTATGTTGATATCTTCTCTACAATTCTCCTCATTTTCAACTGGTGCAGATGGCCCAGGAATCTACAATTATTATGTTTCTATTAGAAAGGTTTCATATCAAAACTAAATATATGAAAAGGATTAAGGAAGGTAAATTTTCAAAAACCAGTTTTAAAAATATATTCCTTAAAACTGTGACCGCCCCAAAAATTCCCAGACCAATAACATATTATCTGTAGAGGTCTTTGCTGCACCTTCATGAAACCCCGTCAATACCATCACAAACGCTTTGTTTTATTCCAAATATAAAACAATAATGATAGTCTGTAAATATAATAATGAACTCCTTTAACCTTCCAAGTTCTGCATCAGCGCAGTAGCCTCACAATGGAACATTTCAGCGACCAAGAGTCAGCACTAGGCCGGGGCCAATGTTCTCGGAAGCAAATTAAGCGCAAATAAAGTTTGTCGCCTTTATCCCTTTTCTAATATGAAGTCTATCAATCAAAATAATATATAAAATAACTTTTGAAGTATTGCCACTCATTCTAAGATTGTTGTTTTCGTTCTAAGCTAAAGCTGTAGTGTTATAAATTTGTAATTGGATTATGATATTTGTTAAGTTGAAAGTTAAATTTATTATAAATTATTTGTTTAAAGTTTGTAGTTTCATTCGGCAACCTGTCACATTTGGTGCCAGGTGTTCTAAGTTCAAGAGTTCTAAATTTATAATTATTGTGCAATCAATTAATTAAATTTTACTTTCGCTTTAATTCACTCCCATGACTCGCTCAGTCTGTTTCAGTTCGCTCCTATTGTTTCTATCCAATTTGCTCCCACTGCGTTACGTTATCTTCAGTTCAAAGCTTAGAATATTCAACCTCACTTCAACATTCAACAAAAAGACTTCTAGCGTCTGCTATGAAAAGTGAGAGGTTAACATTGGGTGATTTATAAATCAATTTTTAAAAATCAATAAAGGACTATTTTTGATTAACTGAATTCCGTCTTCAATGTTTGTTCTATTTATTAAATCCTTGATAGGTTTGATTGATTAGTGACTATTATTTGAATTTAGTTTTCAAAAAATTCAAGAGAAAAACTCTTACCAAGGCTAAAGTTATTCTATAGTTGAAAGATTGTTTCTTGAGTCATTGTCTTAAGTAGGCCTTAAGGATTAAGGCCTTAAGTTGTCGCTGGAATCAGGATTATTAAGTTGACTAACTTTAGCTGACTTAACCTCGTATTAAGGTTAGGCTGTGCCTCGGCAAAGCTTAAAAAACTTATTGGGATAGGTGATTGTCTAACAATTTATTGTCGATTCCAAGGCATAAGTGAAATTGATGTCTCTTTATTACAGCCATTAAGTGCGACATAATCATTTACAGTTAATAATTAATTGGCAATTAGACATTGAAGAGGCCTAGACAAACTAACCTAACTTAAAGTCAATTAGGCTTATTTGTGGGAAATTTCAGAGTGGGTTGGAGATGCATCCCGGCATCATGGAAGTAGACCTAACAAAAAGAAGATAGGTCTAATTTCTAGTTGAACTCTCACTATAACTTATTTTATATTTCTTTTTTTTCTACATATACCTTTCCACTTATCTTCCACAGCCAGCTTGGATCGGGAACCAAGACCTTACTACTTTACTATACACTACTTTAGTAACATCAAAATAAAATATATTTCTAAGTCTTGAAACTGGATAATAATCATTTGTGGAGTTACCTCTTCCAGCTTTTCCTCTTCCAAATAAGCTTCTCCTGTGTATTCATCACTATCATTTTCTTCTTTCTTCACAGTGATAATTTCCTCCTCAAAATACTGTGAAAACCAAAGTAGGCACCCTTGAGAAAACTTTTAGGTAACAAATTTCGTAAATGCCTCAACAAGCAAATTTTCCTATTTAGCCTAATACAGACGGATTGGATGTGTGGTCTCCAGTTTAATGTGGAGTCAATAACAATGTCTAAAAGTTTATCACGACCTGTGTTGCAGTGTTCAAAGCTAGGGGTAACTTTAGACAAAGAGAAAAGTAACCTTCGAGTTTTATAATTGTTAAGTAACAAACCGCTTGCTTTCAACTAAGGCGTTAGACATAAATAAACCAAGTTCCTCTAACTTGCTGTTTGGCCTATTACTGTACAGAGTGGTGTCATCAGCAAAGATTACAGAATTACGACTTGTACTATTAGGCAAATCATTAATTAAAATTAAGAATGAGGCCTCAAAACCTACGGACGGCAGCAAGTAAACCTTAGCTTGAAGCCGGGAGTTGAAATTCCAGGACATTTTATACTTACGAATTTGCCAAATGGATATCTCGCAGTCTTAGGCTGTATCATGCTCGGCCAAGGCAGGGGAGAAATAAGCTTGGAACAAGGGATACTCTGCATGTTTGTAAAATAAATTTGGCTAAACCGCATTATTAAAAAGAAGACTGAACTAAGTCCTAACCCATGATTAGTACAAAATCTAATTTACCTATATCAAAAGAATATTGTTGCAGTACAATAGACTCCCTCTTATCCGGACTCCTCGGGGCCAAGGCCAGTCCGGATAACGGGTTTTCCGGTTAAACCAACGTCTCCAAAAACTTGATGAAACGGACTGTTTACTGTGATATTCCACTTAAATTTAGGAGAGCATTGTATTTAGACATGTGATCACTGGTCTCAAATCTTTCCCACAAGAACAGTCATTTCAGTACCGCCTACTTCCTGCCGATCCAGTCCAGTTAAACCAATGTTCTGATAAAAATTGTCCGGTTAAAGGATGATATCATTTCCACTGAAAGTAGTCCAGTTAAACCGATGTCCGGTTAAAAAGTGTCCGGATAAGAGGGAGTATACTGTACTGTAAAAATTCCTTGGCGTTGTGAGAAACTAATTCAAGTCAAAAATGATCGCTTAAGTTCAGAGTAGGGATGGTCAAGTCTCGAAATTTCGGGAAATTTTCGGGAAATTTTAAATCTCGTTACACGAGACGAGATTTATTTTTGGTCGAGATTTTTATCGAGACGAGAATAAAAAAAAAATTAAAAACGCCTGCAGAAAGTCAATGCAATACCCGCAATACAGGAGCGTGTTGTAGTTGCGTTTCCTTTGCGAAGGCGTTCTTATTAATTAATTCTTTAAATGTAAATATTGCTTTAATTATTTTAATAATATTACTTTAATAACATATGAGAAGTTTTGTTAAGTGTAAGCAGTGTGAGGAATGTTTTATTACTATAAAAAGTCTAAACAAGTACCTAACTATTTTATAAAAATTAATATTGCTTTTATTTTATGATTTATTTTATTTTAGGATAAGTTGAACTCTATCCTAAATGATATCACTATGTTTCCTAATCGTAGGCATTTTTAATAAGTTAGGCGTGATTAATAAAAAAAATGTTATGCTGATGTTTTTTAATAAAAGATTGTAAATATTCTTGCCTATTATCATTATTTTTGTATTTAAACAGTCATCTAACAATGTTACAAAATCAGGTAAAAGTTTTGAACGTGCATTTCCCGTTGTGTATGAGAAGGGAAATCCCGTCTCGATCTCGTCTCGAAATTTTATGAGGAGAAATAAAAAATCTCGTCTCGTCTCGTCTCGAACTAAAAATCCAATCTCGTCCATCCCTAGTTCAGAGTTCAGACCCTGACACACTGGAAGGTCAGATGTTGCGGTAGAGCCAAACGAATGTATAATGCACGACGTTTATCTTGCTCAAAACCTAACAAGGATAGAAAGGAATCGTTGTTGGATCAAGACTGTTGAGGTCAGTGCAGAGGAACTCACTCTGCGTAAGAATTTGAAACTGGAAACTTAAGATAGTGATATTCTTTTGGGGGAGGGGGGAGAAAACCTTGCGAGGCCTGTGCAACGAAAATTGGTTTTTTTGGCAGATGGTCATGGTCAAGGGCTACAGGAATTATCATTGGAGCGGATACCATCTGAAATTGCGAGGGCTACAGGAATTATCATCGGAGCGGATACCATCTGAAATTGAAGTACAAGTTTTGTTTATGCCAAATAAGAAGCTAAAGCACTTTACCGTTAGAATAGGGACGTACTAGAATCTGACTTTTCCACTTATCTCTCACAGCCGACTGAGGTCGGAAAACCAAGACCATACTACTTTACTATAGGCTACTTTAGTAGGCTAACATGAAAATAAAATACATTTCTATCGATAATTCTTGAAGCTGAATAAAATATCTGTGGAATTACCTCTTCCAGCCTTTCTTCTTTCAAATATTCTTCTTCCGTGTATTCATCACTATCAATATCTTCTATTTTCACAGTGATAATTTCCTTCTCAACAGCCTGGTTTTGACAATGTGTTTTTTTGTTGATAACTTCTCTGTGAAACTCCTCATTTTCAACTGGTGTAGATGGCCCAGGAATCTAAAATTAATATGTTTCTATTAGAAAGGTTTCATTTCAAAACTAAATATATGAAAAGGTCCATAAAAGGACATTTTTCCAAAACCAGTTTTAAATATACGAAAATCCCTCAAACAAATTGATATTTCTTTTTAGTTAAAAATTTAAACTAAAGCTAAACTTTTATATTAAAACGTGACAGGGTTTTTTATTTTTCTGAATCAACCAATTGAAGGAATTTTGAATGACTTTTGTGTTTAAAGAAATATTATTTTAAGGAAGGGAATGTCAAGGTTATAAATTTAGTTTACGTTTTTAGATTTTGGTAAATTAAACTTTAATTTTAAAAATTCTAGCAGTCGGTGCTAAGAATTTAAAGTTGTTTCAGTGCTGGTTTAACTAACAGCTGATTTCAAACTGAAACTATGATTGAAATATTATTTATGTTACAAGTTATTTGTTTGTATTATTGTAAGTGTTTGCCTACAATACTATTTCAATTTGAAATGTAGTTTTTATTTACTACCGTAAACTATCTACATCAATTATCAATTATCAATTATCAATTATCAATTATTTAAGATGGGGACGCCACTATGTGCGTATTTTAACCTAAATATGAGTGAAGGATGAGTGTAGGATGAGTGGCGCGATCTTGTAGTCTTGTTAGTGACTAAGGCCGACATGTTCCTTAGACACAGCTGTTAATTATTAGCCCATACAGCTAATGGCAACTAAGGGACCACACCAGGGAGCATCGCATCCAGAGAGAATCCCTATAAATATCCACAATTGGTGACCTCCTAGTAGCTGGATTACAGGACGACGCCACCCGTCCCAGTCATCAGGAAAGGTGTAATTTAGTTTTAATTTAGTTTATAATCAACTGATAAATTTTTGGGGGTAAATAAAATATATTTCTATTAAAAACTCTTGAAGCTGAATCAAATATCTGTGGAGTTACCTCTTCCAGCCTTTCTTCTTTTAAATATACTTCTTCTGTGTATTCATCACAATCATTGTCTTCTATTTTCACAGTGATAATTTCCTTCTCAACAGCCTGGTTCTGACAAGGTGTTTTTATGTTGATAGCTTCTCTGCGATACTCCTCATTTTCAACAGGTGCAGATGGCCCAGGAATCTAAAATTAATATGTTTCTATTAGAAAGGTTTCATTTCAAAACTAAATATATGAAAAGGTCTATAAAAGGACATTTTTCCAAAACCAGTTTTAAATATACGAAAATCCCTCAAACAAAGTGATATTTCTTTTTAGTTAAAAATTTCAACTAAAGCTAAACTTTTATATTAAAACGTGACAGGGTTCTTTATTTTTCTGAATCAACCAGTTGAAGGAATTTTGAATGACTTTTGTGTTTAAAGAAATATTATTTTAAGGAAGGGAATGTCAAGGTTATAAATTTAGTTTACGTTTTTAGATTTTGGTAAATTAAACTTTAATTTTAAAAATTCTAGCAGTCGGTGCTAAGAATTTAAAGTTGTTTCAGTGCTGGTTTAACCAACAGCTGATTTCAAACTGAAACTATGATTGAAATATTATTTATGTTACAAGTTATTTGTTTGTATTATTGTAAGTGTTTGCCTACAATACTATTTCAATTTGAAATGTAGTTTTTATTTACTACCGTAAACTATCTACATCAATCATCAATTATCAATTATCAATTATTTAAGATGGGGACGCCACTATGTGCGTATTTTAACCTAAATATGAGTGAAGGATGAGTGTAGGATGAGTGGCGCAATCTTGTAGTCTTGTTAGTGACTAAGGCCGACATGTTCCTTAGACACAGCTGTTAATTATTAGCCCATACAGCTAATGGCAACTAAGGGACCACACCAGGGAGCATCGCATCCAGAGAGAATCCCTATAAATATCCACAATTCGTGACCTCCTAGTAGCTGGATTACAGGACGACGCCACCCATCCCAGTCATCAGGAAAGGTGTAATTTAGTTTTAATTTAGTTTATAATCAACTGGTAAATTTTTGGGGGTAAATAAAATATATTTCTATTAATAACTCTTGAAGCTGAATCAAATATCTGTGGAGTTACCTCTTCCAGCCTTTCTTCTTTTAAATATACTTCTTCTGTGTATTCATCACAATCATTGTCTTCTATTTTCACAGTGATAATTTCCTTCTCAACCTGGTTCTGACAAGGTGTTTTTATGTTGATAGCTTCTCTGCGATACTCCTCATTTTCAACAGGTGCAGATGGCCCAGGAATCTAAAATTAATATGTTTCTATTAGAAAGGTTTCATTTCAAAACTAAATATATGAAAAGGTCTATAAAAGGACATTTTTCCAAAACCAGTTTTAAATATACGAAAATCCCTCAAACAAAGTGATATTTCTTTTTAGTTAAAAATTTCAACTAAAGCTAAATTTTTATATTAAAACGTGACAGGGTTTTTTATTTTTCTGAATCAACCAGTTGAAGGAATTTTGAATGACTTGTGTTTAAAGAAATATTATTTTAAGGAAGGGAATGTCAAGGTTATAAATTTAGTTTACGTTTTTAGATTTTGGTAAATTAAACTTTAATTTTAAAAATTCTAGCAGTCGGTGCTAAGAATTTAAAGTTGTTTCAGTGCTGGTTTAACCAACAGCTGATTTCAAACTGAAACTATGATTGAAATATTATTTATGTTACAAGTTATTTGTTTGTATTATTGTAAGTGTTTGCCTACAATACTATTTCAATTTGAAATGTAGTTTTTATTTACTACCGTAAACTATCTACATCAATTACCAATTATCAAGTATTTAAGATGGGGACGCCACTATGTGCGTATTTTAACCCAAATATGAGTGAAGGATGAGTGTAGGATGAGTGGTGCGATCTTGTAGTCTTGTTAGTGACTAAGGCCGACATGTTCCTTAGACACAGCTGTTAATTATTAGCCCATACAGCTAATGGCAACTAAGGGACCACACCAGGGAGCATCGCATCCAGAGAGAATCCCTATAAATATCCACAATTCGTGACCTCCTAGTAGCTGGATTACAGGACGACGCCACCCGTCCCAGTCATCAGGAAAGGTGTAATTTAGTTTTAATTTAGTTTATAATCAACTGGTAAATTTTTGGGGGTAAATAAAATATATTTCTATTAATAACTCTTGAAGCTGAATCAAATATCGGTGGAGTTACCTCTTCCAGCCTTTCTTCTTTTAAATATACTTCTTCTGTGTATTCATCACAATCATTGTCTTCTATTTTCACAGTGATAATTTCCTTCTCAACAGCCTGGTTCTGACAAGGTGTTTTTATGTTGATAACTTCTCTGCGATACTCCTCATTTTCAACTGGTGTAGATGGCCCAGGAATCTACAATCAATATGTTTCTATTAGAAAGGTTTCATTTCAAAACTAAATATATGAAAAGGTCTATTCTTTACTTGCAGCATTTATTAGAATTTTATATTATCTTACATGGTGTCAGGTTGTGAAATAAACTTTTAAAACATGCCAAGACCTAACAAGAAATCTTCTAGAAAGTCAAAAAAGGAAGTGGACGAGTTTACAACTGAAGATTCTGGAGATGAGGCAGTTGGTCCACGACATAGAAGTAAGTTTCAAATAGGCTCTGATAAATCTATGAAAATGATTAGTACCCAATCAAAGCCAGCACCAATAGTGATAGGTCTACAGGCACCACTAAGTGCTCCTGAAATATTTGATTTTACCAACCCAGCTATGTGGCCTGTATAGATTAAGCGTTTTGACTGTTGTGGGTGTCTGTTCAGCTGAAATTATGTATGGCAATAAGCAAATATTAGAAGACATATATGTCTTGCCGTCCCAAAGTACACCTCTAATGAGTAGAAATGCATTGTTGAAACTGGAGTTACTTACGTTTAACGTTAATCTTGTAGATGGTGAATCACTCCAGAGTCAATATCCAAAAGTGTTTGAGGGCATGGGTAGAATGAATCATCCATACAAGATTTGGCTGCACGAAGATGCAAAACCTTATGCTGTTATGTCACCGAGGAGGGTGGCTTTCTCACTCCACAAACAGGTTAAATACGAATTGGACAGGATGCTTGCTGATGGTGTAATAGAACCAGTAACTGAACCTACTGACTGGTGTTCTCCCGTAGTAGTGGTTCCAAGGAGTGATGGTAGAATTAGACTCTGTGTTGATTACACAAAATTGAACCAACATGTGAAAAGAGAATTGTTGCAGCTTCCATCAGTGGATGAGTCTCTAGCTAAGTTGGAAGGAGGTAAGCTTTTCACTAAGTTGGATGCTGCCAATGGATTCTGGCAGGTTCCACTTCACAGTGATTCATTTAAACTCACCACGTTCATTACACCATTCGGGCGATATTTCTTCAAGAGACTTCCGTTTGGAATCTGTTCTGGACCGGAGGTTTTCCAATTCCGACCGAGTCAAATGCTTTCAGATATCCCAGGCGTAGTGAATCAAGCGGATCATATCTTGATAATGGGGAAGACAGAAGCAGAACATGACAGCAGAGTCAAACTCTCAGTCGGAGACTCTCAGAAAATGGTATCACGTTAAACAAAAACAAATGTAAGTTTGGAGTAGAAAGTGTGATTTTCTTCGGACACGTTGTCTCATCGCAGGGAGTCAGTATTGACCCAGAGAAGACTAAAGCTATTCTGGCCATGAAAAGCCCCCAGAGTATAACGGAGGTTCGACAGTTTTTGGGAATGATAAACCAATTAATGAAGTTCGTTCCTCATCTAGCTGAAAAAACAGCACCAATCAGAAGTCTCCTTAAAAAAGGAGTTGAATGGACTTGGGATGAGCCTCAAGAACAAGCTTTTAAGGAATTGAAGAAGGTTGTAGCTAATGATACTGTATTGGCCAACTACAACAAAGAAGCGAAAACCCGTGTAATGGCAGATTCGTCATCTTATGGTTTAGGGGCAGTGATCGAGCAGTTTGATGGAAAGGATTGGCGTTCATTAGCATTTGCATCGAGGACATTAACAGAAACAGAGTCAAGATATGCTACCATTGAAAAAGAAGCTCTCGGCTTAACTTGGGCTTGCGAAAGATTTTCTAGCTTTATTCTTGGTAAAAGGTTCCAGCTTTACACAAATCATAAGCCTCTGACTGAGATAATGGGTTCAAAGCCGATCTCTGATCTTTCTTCTCGGCTGCAACGTTTTCGTATGAGATTGCAAAATTTTGACTACGAAGTTGTTCACATCCCGGGGAAAGAAAATGTAACTGCAGATTTACTATCAAGAAGCCCTGAAATTTCACCAATGGATCGGGAGAATGAGGTTATCGAGAATCTGGAGGAAGAAATGTTTGTAAGAAGCATAATTGATGCATTGCCTTGTTCTGATAAACGGCTGTTGGGAATTAAGAATGCCCAATATGAAGACCCGGAAGGACAGGAGCTCTTAAAATGCATCCAAGAGAATACATGGCGGAAAAATTCAGTATTCTGGAAGTATCGCAATGAACTCGCTTTGGAAGATGGATTAATTGTTAAGGGAAGGAGGATGTTCATTCCAAAGGCCTTGAGAAAAGAAATCTTATCTAGATTACATGAGGGACATTTGGGTATAGTGAAATGTCGGCGGCGTGCTCAAGAATCTGTTTGGTGGCCAGGCTGTTCAACAGAAATTAGTACTACAGTGGAAAATTGTCCAACATGTATAGAACACAGACTGCAGCGAAAGGAGCCTCTGATGTCTACACAGCTTCCTCAAGAGCCTTGGACCCATTTATGTGCAGATATTTTGAAATGTAACCAAAACTGGTATTTGGTAATACAAGATTATTTCTTACGATTTTTAGAGCTCATCGAACTCAATACTTTGACTTCAGCGGCAGTTATTGGAAGGATGAAAAACATTTTTGCACGACACGGGATCCCTCTAGAAATTCGTACAGATGGAGGTACTCAGTTTACTTCTGACGAGTTCAAAGGTTTCGCAAAAGAGTACGGATTTAGAGCTGTAACTAGTAGTCCACACTTTCCTCAATCGAATGGAGAAGCTGAAAACGCTGTATCTATAGCCAAGAGGATTCTACTAAAGTGTCCGGATCCCAATCTTGGTCTATTAGCTTACAGGACCACCAAATTGGAATCGGGGTTATCACCTGCAGAGCTGCTGTATGGTAGAAAACTAAGAACAACTTTACCTTCGCTCAACGACTTTCAAGTGGTTGGAAAAGATCAAATAGAATCCTTTCGAAACTGTGACAAGAAAATAAGAGACAGAGTCAAGAAAAACTTTGACAACAGAAGAGGCGTCAAAGAACTTCCACCTTTAGCAGTAGGAGAGAGGGTCTGGTTAAAGATATAAGTGCGAAAGGAACCATAAGAACAACAACCAATCTACCTCGATCCTACATAGTATCATTGAGTAATTGGAATGATGTAAGACGAAACAGATGGCATCTCATTCCCCTACCAAGAAAAGAGAATGATGATTCTGACGATGTCTACCATGGAAGGAGGGTGCAGCCAAACCACAATGATGGAATAAGAAGATCGAGCAGAACTATCAGACCACCAATAAGATATGAGTAAATATAATGAGGAAGGGGAGATGTAGTGTCATTCATATGCCTTTGCATTCAACATATGTTTTATAATTTAGTTTGTTGTTGTGGTGATGATGACTCTTGTTGAATAATAAACACATTCTTTACTTGCAGCATTTATTAGAATTTTATATTATCTTACAACTTGTGTGTTATTTTAAGGAAGGGAATGTCAAGGTTATAAATTTAGTTTAGGTTTTTAGATTTTGGTAAATTAAACTTTAATTTTAAAAACTCTAGCAGTCGGTGCTAAGAATTTAAAGTTGTTTCAGTGCTGGTTTAACTAACAGCTGATTTCAAACTGAAACTATGATTGAAATATTATTCATGTTACAAGTTATTTGTTTACAAAAATATGTATTGTAAGTGTTTGCCTACAATACTATTTCAATTTGAAATGTAGTTTTTATTTACTACCGTAAACTATCTACATCATCAGGAAATGTGTAATTTAGTTTTAATTTAGTTTATAATCAACTGGTAAATTTTTGGGGGTAAATAAAATATGTTTTTATTAATAACTCTTGAAGCTGAATCAAATATCTGTGGAGTTACCTCATCCAGCCTTTCTTCTTTTATATATACTTCTTCCATGTATTCATCACAATCATTCTCTTCTATTTTCACGGTGACGATTTCCTCCTTCTCAACAGCCTGATTCTGACAAGGTGTTTTTATGTTGATAGCTTCTCTGCGATACTCCTCATTTTCAACAGGTGTAAATGGCCCAGGAATCTACAGTTAATAAATTTATTATAAAGGTTTGACATCCTAACTAAACAAATTAAAATTATTACAGAAGGTAACTTAAAAAAACAGTGTACAAAATTCCTTATCACAACACAATATTTCACAAATTAAAAAAAACTTATTTTATTCAGTTTGTGTTAACTATGAGAAGAAATATTGTGTTATTTCAAGAAATTTATATACATTTAAAACTGTAATGTTAAAACAATTAAGCTAAATAAAATTGAACAGTGAAAATATTAAAATAAAGAGTGTAATTGAGATCAAAGATGTTATAATTAATATAGGCCTATATTTTGTAATTGTTTTATTACTCAAATTCCACATCCTCCCTCTATACATAGCTCCACACACATACATTTCCATCTGTTGTTAGCCTAGATGGAAAAACTATTGGATCTGATGTTGATTGGAGTGTCCAATCGAAATTGATCACCACTTACTATCTTTATATGTATTCACCGTCTAATTATTGTAAACGGTATAAGTGTAAATATATTATAACAAGTGTTATTTGACACATTTTTTGCACTTTCAGGTAATATAATAACACGTACGATAATCAAGAAGTTATTTACTCTTTTTAACAAAACAGTACAATCCCCATTGCTGTCAATAATATGGTTCATAAGGGGGGGAAACCGAAAACTGACAACCGGTTCGCAAAATAACCAAACCAATAAAATCAGCAAACAACCCATCACTATTATGATTGTAAATTCTTTACGATGTTATAAGATATAAAAATAAGTCTTACGGTTCCCAGTTTCTCTTATCTATAAATCTTCAATTAAAATTTACTTACTTGGTTTTCCTCGTCATCTTTATTTACAGGATCGTCCAATGTACAAATTGCAGAATCAAACTGTAAACAACATTTACATTTAATAGCAATATATAGTTATTTGTGCAACTAGTGAGCAAATTGAGCAATTGACTCACTCGAGAGAAATACATTGGCGAGTGAGGAATGGTTTCTTGAGTGAGGCAATTGCACTTTGCACTCAAGTTGCACATTATATTTTTCCTACCGTTACCATAAAACAAATAAATTGGTAAAGAAATGTAACATATTTTTGCACAGAAGTGAACTTTTAATATGAAATTTAATGATACAACAGTAGCCTTGAATCAAGCTCTTCAAGATCTGTCAAAATGGTTTAAAGTAAACGGTTTAAAAATGAACCACATTAAAACACAAATAGTAAAATTTCAAACTGCACAGTGTAGGGACGATCTTGAAGGCTTTGTTAATTTTGATAATGAAAAAATAAATTTTAGCAACACAGCTAAATTTTTAGGAATTGATGTAGATAGTTTATTGAATTGGAAGAATCACATTCATAACACCTCTAAAAAGTTAAATTCAGTATGTTTTCAAATGTTGGTCTTAAGAAATGTTGTTGATTTAAACACTAGACTAATGATTTATCACGCTTTATTTTCGTCAATTTTACAGTATGGAATAGAGCTTTGGGGCGTCACATCTGATTCGTATCAACTTTTTAAACTTCAAAAAAGAATACTTAGAATTATGACTTTTAAACCCGTAAAACATTCTTGCAAGCAACTTTTTAAAGAACTAAAGATTCTAACCGTCCCTAATTTGTATATTCTTAAATGTTTATTGTATGTGAAATCAAATTTTGAAAAACTCCACAGTGAAAATAATCGGCACAATTATAACACTAGATTTCATACAGATTTTCAATATCCTATACACAGATTAAATCTTGTGGAAAGGACACCTTCTTATATGGGTAAAAGATTTTTTAACAATTTGCCTGGGTACTACAAATCTATAATAGGATTAGTATCTTTTAAAGAAAAAATTTTTGAATTTTTATTGGAAAAGAATTATTATAGTATTGGTCAATTTCTTGAAGATAAATCAATGTGAATTGTTTGTTTTGTTACCTACTATGTATTTATTTTTACCAATATAAGCTAGTTTATTTTAGTATAGTTTGACAATGTCACCTGTTTTGTCTGGCTGTGCCAGAGCATAAAAAAAAAAACGTTTTGTGACAATAAAGATGACTTTGACTTTGACTTCAACAGCTGACCAGCTGATTTACAGCCAGTGCTGCCAACGTATTTTGCGCGTATACGACCTTGTCTGCATGTTACACGCTCACTATTTCGTGCCTTCGTGTTGCAAATCTGGAGTGAGACAAAGTAATTAGAGTGAGACAATGTTAACATTGTCTCACTGATGAGCGAATTGGCCACTTTGCTTTCTCAAATCAGTGAGAGAACTGTACATTGTTAGGTTTACTGTAGGAAAAAAATAATATTGTGGAAATAAACATGTAAATCGTTAAAAAAAAACTTGCATATAAACTATTACCTAACTAACAGGCTTACTCACGCTACTCTGAATTTATGGACCATCCATATATGGATTTACTCCGGATAACAGCTGTTTGATGCTTGCTTAATCAAAAGCCATTCAATTGCCAATTCAATTTCAAAGAGATCAAGACGAAGCACCTGTACATGTGATTTTCACAAATTTGTATGTTATGTGCAAATAAATTATCATTATCATTATCATCAATTGCCTACTATAGTTCGGCCGCTTAGAAAGCGACCTCCTCCAGCATTGGTTTAGCATTAGCATGCAGGTCGTTTTCTAAGGGGCCAAACTATATACTATACCATGATGAATTTTTCTGGACACCAGCTGATTATTATTATTTGTAGTTATTGAAAACCTCATATATTTTGTAATCATGAAAAATCATTACATAACAAATGTAAGCGCCTACACTAAACTGAGTTCTAAAGATGAAATCACAAAAAAAGTTTGATACTAGGTGCTATGATATTCTAATGGCAGTAAGGGGTTAAAAGTTATAAGTGGTGGTCCGTTAAGTCTATAACATAAACATGTGGCAGATTTTGACAGCTTTGTTTTATTGTTATGTTAGGTTATTTAGTGTAGTATGGCAAACATATCTGTATACGTTATCTGTCCTAAATGTGTTTACCATACTTATATGGTAATTCTACAAACCGTGCCCCTCCAGTAAAACATTTTAGTTTTTACGAGACTAGGAGACTAGTAATGAACTAGTATAGTACCTCAAGTATTGTATTGAAGTTTTTACATTTGTACAACATTCAAACAAGTTTACTTTTACTACATTCATGGACAAATGTACTACTAATAAAATTTTAATATTGATTTTTGGTGGGAAAATAAACACAGTTGTGAGTCTGTATGCAGTATCAAATTGTGACAGTGTATTCTCTTGAGATTAAAAGCTCCTTTATTATGTAACTGTCTGTCATGAGGTTGGGACATTACAAAATCTAGTCTATCTTTTAACAGGCAAAAAGTGACATTAAAATGATCTGGTGGTGGGAATGACAAATGATCACAACATGTCAGCAGACAAAGACAAATTTGGACTACACTAATCTAAATCTAAATATATAAAAGGCAAAGCCCTCACTGACTGACTGACTGACTCACTCACTCACTCACTCACTCATCACTAATTCTCCCACTTCCCATGTACTTAGGAGGCTGAATTTCGGTACAATCAATCAATCAATCAATCAATCTTTATTTGCCATAAGGATACATTTACATATCATTGACAAAGTCTATTTGCAGTTTTTAAACCAAGTCTTAAAATAAACATACTATTGAATATTACAATTAACATTCAACTCCATTCACATTCTTAACTGAAATTAAAACCAAACTAAAGGACAATTTCTCCCAGTTTAAAATAATCATCCAGACTATAAAAAGGGTTCTGAAGTAGATAATTATAAAACATAGCCTTAAATTTGTTAATTGAATGAAAATTTAGATTATTTTTTACTGAATTATATACTTTAATTGATAAAATTATGTGGCAATTACTAGTTTTACTAAGACGATGGGATTCTAATAGCGCAGTATTTTTAAAACGAGTGTTGTGACTGTGATTATTAAATTGAAGATATTCAGGGTTTTTTAATATATAAACAATCAGATCATAAATGAACAAATTAACTGCAGTTTGAATTTGCAGATCTATAAAAAGAGGTTTGCAATGATCAGGGTGCGTCCCTGTCATAGCTCTTAAAGCCCTTTTTTGGAGAATCAAAATTTCTTTTATTCACCGATTCTTTGGGCATTAAATAGGAAAACTAAGTAGTTTTTATCCTGATCGGTCTTTCGGGCTCCGCCCCAGTGGCTCTGGAGTTTCCCATGTTAACCTTATGATTTTTCATATCTAAAAGGAATTTCTTAACAGCTGTTTCAATTAAACAAGTTGGTTTTGTTCTATGATGTTCAATAGCATTAAAGTTAAAAGGATTACCAAAAGGGTGCAGCACTAATATTTTTTTTAATTTATGACTACAGCCAATTTGCAACCAAAGGGTGAGTGAGCGTAGCGAACGAGCTTCAACCTGGAAGCGAGTTAGCATAGCGAAGGAGCTAACCTGAAGGCAAGTGAGCGGAGCGAACGAGCTCCAACCTAAAGGTGAGTGAGCGTAGCGAACGAACTTCAACCAGGACTTGATTGAGCCATGCGAATGAGCTCACTTGTGAAGTTAAACGGGGCAAAGCCCGCAGGTACAGCTAGTTACATATAATATGATGCTGACTTACATGGTTGGGGACAGGAATTAGTGATTCTGTTGAAAAGTTTAATTTAAAGGTCTTCACATGTATCAAGCAGGATGCAAAATTCACCTGAAAATGTCCAACAAATACAATCAGATGCAAATATTTAAAAATAACATTAAGTACAAGCATTGACTATTGGATACTGAAGTATTATATAGTATTATTAATTTTATTATTAATATAGAAGAAGGCCTATTGTATTAATACTTAAAGGTAGAATATATAAGTATCTAGATAGAATGGCAACTGGATTTCGAGACAGGATCAGGGTGAATTTTTTATCAACTTCCCAAAACCTTATCAACTTTGTTGGGTGTGTTAAGAAAATTACAAATATTTGTCATATTAAATTTGGTTTCTAAGTTTATTACAGATTTTATATTTAACAGGTTACAATGTTCAAGCAATTTAGTTTGTGGTACTCTTGAAATTAAAGCAACCAACTGGCAAATCACGGCAGAATCAAGATGTTACTACGATCACATAGATTTTGAGATCATTTTACCACAAACCACTCAGAATGAAATGATCAGAACATTATGATCATTCCTAACACATTTCCCTTAACAGTTAAAACAATGTTTTGGTGGGTTGATTTTCTTCTAAAAATACTGGCCCAATATAAGAATGAAACTAAATTATGGTTTGTTTATATAAAATAATTCCATTCAACTTAACATAGGCTATAGTATTTTTTTACCAAAGTGACACTTAAATCAGAGTGTCACATACAAATTAAACTATTATACACTTGTTTCACGGTTCGTTATTCATAACTTATTTTCTATAATCTTACCTCATCTTCAGTCATATCTTTGTTCTTACTCTGCGAAAGCTGAAAAATACATAGCTAAATAATAAAAAAATCTAAACAAAGTCTAAAACAAACACTACCAAGATATCACTTGATACTTCATACATTCAATGAAACCACTATCTTTATGAAAGCAAATTATAAAATTTGCTTGTTTATGGATATATTTTGATCAAATTTGGCAATTTTGTTTATTTCATACTAAGCTATCAACATTTCAATAAAAAACACACCTCAATACCTTCCCTGTAGCAGCAAACCTAGGTACTCATTAAAATTATTGTTATTTAAACAGGAAATAAATCTGGAAACTTTCTGGGAATATTTTAGTAGAAATCTAGCCAGGTAAATGGAAATTCGCTTAGTCTGCAGGTTTGTTGCGGCGAGGGTATTTAGTCTTAAAATTTTAAAAATAACTTTCTCAGTCCAACATTTTTAGTAGTTATTGTATTAGAATCTGCTTTGTTGGTACAGTCTGCACAAACTTATCTGTCACTTCATTGTGGGTCACTTAGGCCTATATAATTCAGCAGGAGGAAAGGTCGAACATTAAAGCTGTAACGTTGGTGAAGGACTTGATGTGGTATTATGACCACCAACAATTTGCATTGTATTGTTTTCACAAAATACAAACATACTAAATAAACCTACCATGGCACATTCTTCCAGACAATTCTTAAGATTTATCAAGTTGACTCTTTCAGCACCAGCTGGATTTCTGAAATGTTCATGTTTATTAAACAATTGGCAAGGAACTATAAAAAAACATTGTTATTTTTACTATTTTTTGTAGTTAAGATTAGGGATAGGTCGGTTGTTAAATTCGGTTGTTGTGTTTTACCGGCTTTTAGCAATAAAACCGAAACTGAGAATTGACTTTAAAAGTCAGTTTCGGTTTATCGGTTACTGTGCAATTTGCCGTGCTCATCACCATAGTTTGTTGGAAAATAAAAAATAAAATAAAAAGTTTATCTAATTACTAATTTTTGTTTATGGGTAATGATGCAATAAAAACCCCCATTCTTACCTAATCTTGCTTCAAAATATAATAGTTCTCGTATGAAGTACAAGTTAAATTTTAAACATGTGAACTAACTTTGCATGAGTAGGGAGCAAATTTGTATTTAAATAATTCACTAAAGAAGATAACCGATAAACCAAAAACTGACGACTTGCAAAAGAACCGAGCCGGAATCAAACCGACCGGATAAAATCAGCAACCGACCCATCACAAGTAAATATGGCTTTAGGCCGGGTTTCTAAGAATACATTTAACAGCAGGCTAACCATAATAGCAAAAATTTATGAAAATGCACAAATAAGCATATGAATACATATGTACCATCAGAATACAACACACTAATTTTTAATGAAAATATGCATGGTAAAAACTAAAAAAAAATATTTTCCATTGACACAAAAATGTTTAATATGTAGGCTACCTGTATAAAAATTTGAAGTTAATAATAAAAAAAAAAAAATCAACGGAAACTCAACCTTGATCCATACTATTTACCTGACGATCTCGAGTGAGATGGCGGATGATATGGACATGCCTGAGCGTGTTCGTATTCTGACGGCATCCACAAACAACAAGGCCTCTCTCAGCATGTAATCAGGACGGTGGTTGTGTCCCATCCTGAGACCAGAGACGATGATAGGAGCCTCCTTCTGCGTGTTCATACTAGCCTTCACTGGACACATTACCTCGGCACACGCAAGATACCTGCGAATAATGGGATAACAGAATCTATTTTAAATATGTATCTTGAACGCTTATTATGTAATCAGATTTTTTCCGGGATGGACTTATGCTGAAATTTTATTAAGTTTTTGGACGAAATAAGTTTGAAAACTTCAGAAGATATTTATTTCAGGATTTTATTGGGACAGGATTTGTTCAGAGACATCACCTTATTCCATCCACCACTACCACGTCCAATACACACGTCCCCCAACAAGCTTGCGAGTTCCCAAGTAAGTAACAAGAGATGATTCTCAACAATACCTGAGGAGAAAAAGAAGATTCTTTGCAAGCCAGTCAACACACCAACACGAGAAACATATAATAAAAACAAACTAATTGGCACCTACAAAGAAAAACTACTTCAGTTTCCTTGCAAATAGCACAAATCAAGTTGAAGAAAGAAGCGCCAGAACATTTCCAAAGTCAACCACAACCAACAAATAAAAAAAACTAAAACCACCAAAATCCCAAAAGGAGTTTGCTCTACTTTCAAGGTCACTAGATCGCCTCCAACCACAGCAACTAAACTAGATCCCTCCACATCAGTTCAAGCTTTTTTAACCAAAATATAGAGCAGGTCAGAACAAAACTTCTTCAATTAATTAATGGTAATATCTCTGGAGTAGGACAAAGTTCAATAAGCAATGACAAAGAGGCCATCCCCATTGTCGCTGCTGATTTGTCGACTAAACAGCCTGCTGCACCTCTGCTTTCTACTGATACAAAGGCGAACTGCCGAATGTCAGTGGAGGGTCAATTTCAACATCGTAGATTTTTTTTTGTAAAAACAAACACAAACCGAAAACAAAATCACCCCCATCATAATCTCCCATCAATATGTTCAAGGATTAACAAAAAAGGTAGAAAGAATAAACCATTTAGTGCAGCTATCAGCCTACAGCAGTAGTACTTACGGAGCACGGACTTGGATCAGATACTTTATAACTTACTAAAATCAGTGGCTATAATCTAGTAACATTTTTGCAGGAAAGACCACAGAAAGGGTGGTGTGGCAATCTATGTTAAGGAGACAGCAAAAATTGAGGCAGAAGAAATTGAGAAAATCTAGCAAAAGCATGGAATTAATTTGTGAAGTAGCATAAATAAAAATTACAATAAAAAACAAAACTTTCTACATTCTTACTATTTATCAGCCACCAGAAGGACATTCAAACTAGCAGTTGATGTGTTATCCCACATACCTCATTTCACACTGATTGTTACCCTTAATTTTAATAGGTGACGTCAACATAGACAGGTTAACACTAACAGTCAATACTTATTTTGAGGGCAAAATATGGAATGCTTACTTTTGGAGCTAGACGACTCCCTCTTCCACCTACAAGAATAACCAGCCCCTCCAGTACTATTGACTGCATTTTGTACCATCATACCTGAAGACACTGTGATTGCTGCTGTGGCCCTGACAGGAATATCAGATCATACTGGCCAAACATGTATTGTGCAAACAGTGGTCCCGCTGACACGAGAAAGTAAAAAAAAATATATAAGAAAAACCTGGACAGTCTGTCTGAGAGATGAGTTTGCTTAAGTTTACTTGGAAACTGTGAAAAAACACAAAGGAAAACATACAAATCATTTTTCCTACAGTCACCCGACAAAGTTGGCTTCCTTGTACTGTTTATAGTACAGAAAGCTGCTAATTGCTGCATATTTATACTTTGCCGTACGGTTTATACTTTGTCGTACGGTTTATACTTTGCCGCACATCAGGATTCCAACGAAACAACACAAAACAGTGTGGTTCAATTATGCACGTAATACGCTTGGAAATAGGTTGGCAACACTTAAAGACAATAATACTACGAGCAGCTGATTGACTATTATAACTACGATTTAACCTGTCATTTCGTGTTTTTCGGTATTTCTGAACTTTCTGGACTTTTCTTTTAAACGTTTTTAAAACATTTCTACGATCTTAATAAACAAGAAAATACCTTAAAAGCATTTTTTTTAGGCGCGGAAACCACTTCAAATTACAAAAACATACGGTACTAGATTCTCAAAACGCGAAGCACATTTCTTGCGAAGGAAAAATAGCGGAGTGATACGGACCGCGGGTACTACTTTCTCTAGGGCACCATTTGTGTTGCCAGCTGAACCTAAAAACGTGTTGTATAGTGTTTGAAAGACTAATTATTTTTATGCTTTATAGTGACTGTAGGAAAAATATAATGTGTAAAACGAGTGAAAAAGGCCTTTGCTGCACTCGAGATCATTCCACACTCGCCTGCGGCTCGTGTGCACCAAAGTGCCACTTTCACCACTAGTTACACAAATAACTATTTGACAGCTGTTCGGAAACTACTGAATTATGTTTACCCTAGAATAAAGTAAGAATGAAGCAAAAAGGTAAACTTAAAGTTCAGTATGATTATGAGGCACACCTCTTAAAACAAGAATTTCTAGCTGCACTGTGCGGATTTGAACAGGAAATAAAAATTTCAGGAAATTAATGGTGACTCAAAAAAATATGACACTAAGCTTAGAGATCTTACAAGAAATATTACCAATGAATAACCCTCAAAATAATAAGGGCAGAAAATAAATCCAAAGCACTATGGCACATAATCGAAGATCAAAACTGAAAAAAGAGCCAAACCTACAATTAGACGTACAGTACACTCCCTCTTATCCGGACACCTATTAACCGGACATTGGTTTAACCAGACTACACTCAGGGAAATGACATCTCTTTAACCGGACAATTTTATCAGCACATTGGTTTAAATGGACTAGATTGGCAGGAAGTGGGCATTACTGAAACGACTGTTCTCGTGGGAAAGATTTGAGACCAGTGATCACGTGTCTAAATACAATGCTCTCCTAAATTTAAGTTGAATATCACAGTCCGTTTTAACAAGTTTTTGGGGAGGTCGGTTTAACTGGAAAACCTGTTATCCGGACTGGCCTCGGTCCCGAGGAGTCCGGATAAGAGGGAGCTACTGTAGAAAGGGAAATGGTAAATAATCCTCGCAGATAGCTGCAGAGAAGCCTTCAAATCACTAAAGCTCCCAACGGTCAATGTCAAAGCACTTTACATCAGTGCAGTTGATCTATACACTGACCACCTGGACCTTCCCAGGAATGGAGATTTTCCCCCATACCAGCCCAGAGAGCAACAGATTTCAGCCTTCCTGCTCATCATACAACTCAGTTCAGTACGAAACCATCCTACATTGACTCCAAGATCATCAATGCTCCAAGACCTCAACACCATGAGAGGAAACACTAATACCAGAATATTTGTAAAGCAAGAAATTTAAACAGACATGGGGCTATTGTATTACTCAAAGAAATAATAATAAAGAAATATGTCTATAGTCTACTGTCTATAAGTGACAATGATCAAGGTTTGTGTCGTTCCCATCTAGAAAATCAGTGTAAAGATGAATATCCTGCCCCATTTCATCGCAATAAAAGTACAATTAGAGGGTTATTTAATAAAATAGTAGTGAAAATGCAATTTCACGGTAGGTTCTGTAATGTATTTTATAAAAATTGGAATTCAAAATCTTTTTAGCAAATTTCCCTATAGGGAAGTAGCTATTACCGTAGGTCTCATGGTAAGACCTAGGCCCGGGACCGATTTACTTTTTCATTTTGATGTCCCCAGAGGCCAAAAACACCATTCGTTCAAATTTTTATATATCTATATATATATAGGCTATGTGTCCCACGATAACTTGAGTAATTTTTGTCCGATTTTCATAAAATTTGGTTTGAAGGTGTAAGGCGGGATAAACTTGAATGAGTTCGCGTACCAGCATGATCGGACTATGGGAACGGGGGTTTATGGGGGGTTTTATGGGGTAAAAATAGGTTTTTCCCATTTTTGACCCTAAAAAAACAAAAATTTCACAATTTCTTTTTAAACCATTTTGTTTTGTAGAGCTTAAAAAAACAAATAATTTAGTATAGTGAAGCGTTATTATGCGCCTAATTGTTACGGAGAAAATTTTAAAAAATTGTAATTTTAAAATTCCCATGTTATTCTTATGGAGAATAAGTCAACTGTTGTAGTTTGCTTGTTTAAATGTTTATGAACATATTTTGATCAAATTAAAAAAAATACCCCCGCCGCAGCAAACCTGCAGACTAAGCGAATTTCCATTTGCCTGATTGGATTTACACTAAAATGTCTCCTTAAAAATATCACATTTATTCCCTATTTAAATAGAATCAGTTTAACACATACTTAGGTTTGCTGCAACAGGGAGGGTAAAAGTGTTTTTTATGTAAAATGTTAATAGTTAGTAAGAAATAAAAACATTTTCTAAATTTGGGCAAAAAATGTTAATAAACAAGCAAACTACAACAGTTTACTTATTCTCCATAAGAATAACATGGGAATTTTAAATTTACAATTTTTTGAAATTTTCTCCGTAACCATTAGGTGCATTATAACGCTTTATATACTAAATTATTTGTTTTTTTAAGCTCTACAAAATAGTTTGGAAAGAAATTGCAAAATTTTATGTTTTTTGAGTCAAAAGTAGGAAAAACCCATTTTTACCCCATAAAACCCCCCAAAAACCCCCGTTCCCATGGTCCGATCATGCTGGTTCGCGAACTCGTTAGAATAAAACGTAGGTTTACACGTTTGTACCAAATTTCATCAAAATCGGATCGTTTTTGCTCGAGTTATCGCGCTAACGGACACATATATAAATATATATATATATATATAAATATATATATATATATGAATTTGAACGGATGGTGTTTTTGACCTCTAGGGACCTCAAAACGAAAAAAAAAATCGGTCCCGGGTCCAGGTCTTACCATGAGTACTACGGTAATAGCTTATTCCCTATATGGGAAATTCGCTAAAATACATTAATTTCTTACTAAACCACAGTATCTTTTAACATTTTACAATAAAAAAACTTTTTTACTCTCCCTGTTGCAGCAAACCTAAGTACTCATTAAACTAATTCTGTTTAAATAGGGAATAAGTGTGATATTTTTAAGGAGACATTTTAGTTTAAATCCAATCAGGGAAATGGAAATTCGCTAAGTCTGCAGGTTTGCTGCGGCGGGGGTATTTATTATTCAGATTTGGACTTTAAATTCTTACCGTATGTTGCCAAACTCCATGGTTTGATGGTAGTAATATCCTTTGCCATCATGATAACAGCAATACTGCACACCCAGGCTGGGTAGACGTTCTGAAGGCAAACTATCTGCTAGCCACTGGTCTTCCCACTGTAATGGACACAAATATTAGCTTACTACGAGAGATTGCAAAGTAAAATCATAATGTTAATATTATCTTTAAATTTGACTAAATACAGGGGATATTCAGTAAATAAGGAATGTTTCAGTCTTGGGGTGTAAGGCGAACACCTATTACGCACTTTCACAGACATGTAGCCTACGCCTTCTTCTCCAATGACTGAGATTGGAAACGTCCTTGGGCCCATTGTTACAATATTCAAGATGAAAATGTGTGTTGCAATTGAAAACCCGGCTAGTTGTTAGGTGCATTTAATACAGTTTATGTTAACTAAAAAAAATTAGTTAAATGGAACGTGTTAAGTTTACGGAAACAACATAATGAATAAAGGTTCTGTCTGGAAAATGTGCATACAGTTAAAACAAACAGCATCAGCAATCTGATACATACTTTCTCCTGTTAGCTTGTCCATAGCCTTCATCTTGGGTAAGTAGGCCTAACTATGATATTTCTTATGGAAAATCACAAAAGTTGTAATAACTTTTGAACCGTAATTTTTACAGGGATGGGAGTTAAACCATTTTGTTAAGAATTCAAAGGGCCACAACATATTAAATATTTATCAAAAATCGGTCAGGCCCTTTTGTGTATTGTGTATCTATCACAAATCCAGATGAACTATTTTCTATAACCGCGGCACTAACTTGATCATCTCCAACAATCACGGTGACGTCATAATCTTCGTTCCCAATCGTAGCATGATAATCTACACGTTGTAAAGAATGACAAACAATTTGTCTAGGTTGGCATATTGTGACAATATTGTAAGTTTTTGGCTACAAAAACCTTAAAGACATTTTCTTTATCACAGTAATAGAGTATCACGCCCAAATCTATTCAAATCCATACAAAAAATGTGTAACCCTAATTCCCAAACAATTCAAATTTAAATTCCTAGCTGAAACAAGTTGAGTGAATGTTCTGAAATTGTATTATTGTACATTGTACGTAATCACGGTCATGCGACCATCTTGCCCGCACGGTACTATTCTTGTGCACAGCAGACCGTTCCAGTTGTTCGGAGTCCCAATAAAATACACAACGTTTAATTATGGCTCTTTGCGACCCACCTAAATTGCACCTAAATTGTAGTTTGGGAACCGCTGTACTATAGGTATAGGGGGAGAAATTAAAAGGGCTAACGTAATGTTTAATATAGAGAGAATAATAGTTGCCTGAGCATTGTTACTGATAAACTGGTTGATAAATTGATGAAAAGATTAATGTAAACCACAAAAGAATCTTAACTTGAAATGGTCTATTACATTAGTAAATAAACACACAGAATAGCTATATAGAAAAATAAATAAAAATAAACAGAAGATAACAGCAAAAACATTCATTACAAAATAACCACTTGTTTACAAAAGCAGTAGGATTCTTTTTCTATTTTCTTGTTTTTTTTTTTTTTATCAGGATCTAACTTGTTTTGTTTAAGTCCAGGATTAAAATTAAAAATTGATATCTTTTTATATTTGATTACCCCCTGACTATAAAATATTTTAAGGGAAACCCAGAGGATAATCATCTCCCGCGGCTTTGTAGACCATCGATGTATATAACCTAACATTTTTGGTATAACGATGTTTATTAAATTAGCGGCTTTCATTTGAGCCAATGATAATTTTAAATCCGACAGGTCAAAGTGCGTCATTTAAATCCAAAGTCACTGTACGATACAGTATCTGGCGCCGCTTGGTACACCACTTGTGGTGGGGGGAGCCTATTGAGCACCAGCTCGTTTTCGGCGCTGTACTCTCGTGGCAGGGTGCGATCCAGTTAGACTAATATATCAATGGTGTAGACATCATTATGTTTTTTTTACAGAAATAGATGGAAATATCCTGTTTGTAGCATTGATTGTTAACAAAGGTTTTTGGGATTTTTCACTTCATAAACAGCTGAAACCCCCCTACAAACCCCCTACTCTGTTAAACAACCACCCTAACAGAGTAGGGGGGAGGGGGTGACTTATTTGTATAAATAGCAACCCCTATTAAGTGAACCCTCATTTTTAAGGGGTTTTAAAAAGAAATACAATGATGCAAGATATCTCACCCCGAGCAATCTCATGTTTTGGGAATCCCGCAGACCCCTAATGATCGGGGGGAAAACATGAACATCTCATCGGTCGTGTAGATATTACCGTCGTCTTCCGCGATCACGGTAAAATTCTGACTATTTCCAGCGGTCGTATGGATATATCGTCATCATCAGCCACGGCTGTGTCCACATCATTATCATCTTTACGGTTGCGTAGACATTATCTAACAATGTCTCGTGGTCGTGAAGATCACCATCGTCCCGCGATCGCAACAAAATTCTAAAAACTCTTCCAGCTCTCTTTCAAACATAAGTTAATTATCTTCTCTTGGTCGTGTAGATTATTGTGTCCAAGATCGCGACAAAATCAAGAAATCTCTCACAGTTATGTGGACAGTATTATGGTCTCTCGCACTTGCAGCCAAATTATAATAATTCCCTGTGGCCGTTTACACATCGACTTCCACAGTCACGGTAACGTAATAATCCTCTACCGCAATCGTGGCAAAATCATTAATATCTCCCGCGGTCACATAAACAGTACCATTATTATTATTATTATTTCTTTGTCATGAGAGACGAAGCCCCCTGACTACGCACCCGGTACCTATCGTGAGACATACCCGGGCCCCATGATGTAGGCCGAAGCTTACGCATCAACCTTTAGCACATCATGGGCGGATGACTTAAGGTCATCAGGCTCGCCGGCTGCCGAAGCAGACCCTTCGGAAAGAGGGTTGCCCCTCAATCCTAACCAGGGATTCCGGCTGCTTGTTTAAGCGTCACTCCACCTGGGTTCCACCAGGTACAAAGCCCTAGAGGACCATAATGGAGCGCCCCGACGCATTTAGTGCAAGCAACACTCGGGACCTATCTAATCCCTGACAGGCAGAACCCGCCATCATAGCCAGAAGGAAGGGGAACCTCCCATTTACACCCCCCACGTTTATAAACAGTACCGTCGTCTTCTGCGATCACTTATCAGGGTTAAATTCAGTTTAAATCTCCTGGGGTTGCGTAGACATTATCATCTTCCCGAGTCGCGACCAAATTCTGATGGTTTCCTGCGGTTGTGTGGACACTATTATCTTCTCCCGGTAGCTGAACTCTATAATCTAAAAAATCCCTAACATCTACTTGGCTTTTCTTCAGAATGAATTCAAAAACTCAGATATAAAATTGTAGAATAAAGAGGTTAGCAGCTATCTTTGCTTGAAGAAGTACAGGTATTGAAGGTAAGACACACAGAACACAATTTCTTCCCTTGGGGACTTATAATATAAGTATGTGTTGTACATAGTTGTAAATAAACTAGTGATATTTGGAAAGACTGTGTAGTTGGCAACAACCATGGCAGCAGCCATTTTGTAACATCTTATCAACTTTATTTACACTTGAGACGAGTGTCTGCTTTATGTTCTAAGCCTTCTCTTCGTCAAGGTAAGCTAGCTGCTATTCACCTTATTCTACACTTCAATATCCTGGCCTAGAGCCTTTCCTTAAACAAAACTAAAACTTGAACTTAAAATTTAACTTAAAGATATAAATAAATAAGTATTGCCATGACTATTGGATACTGAAGTCTATTGTATTGTATCAATAGTCAAATGTATTGCTATACAGAAACCCCTGCTGATATGAAACTCACCCTAATTTATTAATGTACACAACTATATACTTACAACTAATATACCGGTATATTCAGTCTTGTCTTTCTCATTGGAATCTTTGTTATCAGAACATTGTTCTGACCTGCAACATGAATTATTGTTAATATGATTATTTTATAATATAAAAAAAAAAACTAAAATTTATTAGAATCTATTTAATGGCTAAAAAGTAAGATAGGCCTATCAAGGTTTTACTTAAAGAAACATTTTTAGCTGTTACATGACATTCATAGTAAATATTTTTTTTTAGAATTAAAGAAAATAAAGAAAAATTAATTTTATTTAGTTTTGTGGATATTAATTTTTATCAATTAGAACATATAAAAGGCTCAAAAAAGAACTTTTGATCACACTACGATGGTTTTAGCCGTTTTACAAACATTTATTAGAGGCTGAAAGAAATATTGCTAAAGAAATATTGCTTAAAGAAGTATTGCTGTCCATGCCAGCTGTCATCGTCATTTTGGGCACCGAGCAGGTTCTTATATTCCTAGGGCTGAAAATTAGCTGTTCGCAAGTTTCCTCAAAACATTAATTAATGCATATTAAATACACAATCAGTATCCATAGCATTGCATCCATAGACTTGTTTTATTGTCACCGCTACTATTTATTATTATTTTTGCTGATTTCTCAAATTATTTCTTCACATACCGGTAACCTTATAGTTGTAGTTGTGTTGACTGTTAATGTGCATTATTATTGTGGTGAATGGTGGTATTAGGGTATAGTGTGGTGAAGAATAGCATTTGTACCACAGACCAAAATGGTTTAGCAGCTCTTGAGCCAGCAAAACCTCATTTTCGGCCCTAGGTACGAGGTATACAATAAACATTGTCATCAAGATGGAAAACCTAATAGCTGCCAAGTGGTAATTACAATGAGCTAATTACAGTAGAATCAAAATTAATTTAACATCGTAAAAACAAACGGAGTTAAGTGAAGTTGGGAATAGGCAAGTGAAGCTATCTCCTCCAATTATCTCTCTCAGTCGCATATTTATAGATCAAACTACAGTAAGCCTATCAGTGCAACTATGGCAGCGACTAGTTTCCTAAACAAAAAACTCGCATTTAATTTTTAAATACCGGTACTGTAATATATTAGAGAATTACCAATAATTAACCACATTAGTGGATGAACTAGCCTATTTGGACATAGTCAAAACCTTTTAAACAAGACAAGATTCCTCAACTGTGTGCAGCACAAACTTACTGATATTGGTTCATTCTTCTCCTCTTTGCGGCAGGCCCCTCTCCCTTGTCAGGCGTGGGTCTCATGGTTATCTTGGACAATTGAGCTACCGGTACAGCACTCTGACTGATCCCAATCTTGTGACTGCAATTATAAGGTGAGAATAGAGAATCGTGAAAATAATAGTAAATTATCTATCTATCTCTTTTTACATACAACTGAATTAGCTATCAATCTGCTCATTCATACATACAATTTTAACACTTAAGCTAATTAGATATTTTATTTACAAAACATACAGTAAAAAGTGGAAAAGTTATAGGATATTAATTAAGCAGTAGCCTATAAGATAATAATAGCAGTAAAAGCAAGTATAATAGTTATTTGTGTAACTAGTGGGCAAAGTGGCACTTTGCTGCACACGAGAACAGGAATGATCTCGAGTGCAGCAAAGGCCTTTTGCACTCGTGTTACACATTAGCCTATATTTTTCCTACAGTCACTATAAAGCGTACAAATAATTAGTCTTTCAAACACTATACAACACGTTTTTGGTTTTTAGATTCATCTGGCAACACAAATATAGGTGCCCTAGAGAAAGTAGTCACCGGTCCATATCACTCCGCTGCAAGCAATGTGCTCCGCGACTTAAGAAAATAGTTCCTTATGTTTTGTAATTTGAAGTGGTTTCCGCGCCTGCAGAACAAAATTTAAAAAATGCTTTAAAGGTATTTTCTTGTTTTTATTAAGATTGTAGGAAGGTTTTAAAAACGTTTAAAAGAAAAGCCCAGAAAGTTCAGAAATACCGAAACTATAAACACGAAATGACAGGTTAAATCGTAGTTAAAATAGTCAATCAGCTGCTCATAGTATTATTATCTTTAAGTGTTGCCAACCTATTTCCAAGCGTATACGGATTACGTGCATAATAGAACCACGCAGTTTTGTGTTGTTTCGTTGGAATCCTGATGTGCGCCAAAGTATAAACCGTACGACAAAGTATAAATATGCAGCAATTAGCAGCTATCTGTACCATAAACAGTACAAGGAATCCAACTTTGTCGGGTGACTGTAGGAAAAATTATGTGTTTAGGAGGATAAGATTAGAGAACATATGTACTTTTTTAGGACCTGTATTTAACGTAAGTTAGGCCTACATTGTAAATATTTTCATAATATATCGGAGAGTAAGTTATTGGAACAAATATTGAAAGCTTTAGGCATAGCCTAATTGAAGAGGGTTACGGCAAAAGTTGAATGCACTTAAATCCTAATGTAAAATGTAATTTGTATACTGGGTAAAAAGTCCTGGGACAGATAAATATTATTAAGATTCCTTAGAAATTCCTTTGTAACTTTATTGCCAGGTATTCTATAAATTGATACTATTAATAATGCTAGCGAATTGATCTGAATAAATTATCCTTCAAATAAAAATTCTTCGTTAAATAGGCTATCTTTAAATAATTTATTAAGTCAAAGAGTTTTAAACTACAGTATCTCTTTTTATACAGTGCTCATTACTACATACCATTTTTTTATCATTCAAGTACCGGTAGGCCTAAGTACTCCAGGGGTCGATATGAAACCGTTCAGTTTTGACTGATCAATTAATTAAATTTTATCAAAGGCCCAGAGCTCTAGAAATGCTTAGGAAATCCTGCAGACACTCAGGTGGACCTTTATCATCCGCAAGTTAAAGTGTTTTTGAAAAGTTTGCCTAACATTAACTTAAAATTGAAGCTGTAATTTAGGGCATACGAGTAACTTATTCTATTCCAACCAATTTAATAAAACTAAGTACTCAAGTTAAACTTTAAATAATAAGTATTTAACGTTTTTAGGCTCTGGTATGTAAAATAAATATAACTTATGTGCAATATGATTTAATACTGAGGATAAAAATCCCTACAGAGTCTTAGGGGCCTGATAAATATGTAGAAACGAAGAATTTAGCGTGATAAGGTTGAAATAAATTCAAAATAATAAGTACTCTGCGTTGTTCAAATTTTTTTTAAAAGTTTACATTACCCTCTAACTTATTTACACAGAGGATAAGCGTCCGACGGTAACCGGACGTGGATTAGGCATCCGGCAGTGACGTCTCTGGGTTGTGGGGACCCGGAACGCCATTAACTTACCACGATACGATTTTCAGCCATCGGTTTTTGTTATGTAAAGTGGATAGTGCTCGGCTGATATTCAAGAGGTCCCTGGTTAGAATCCCATCAGTAACTTAAACTTTTTGTATTATTTAACTTAGGTGTGACTGTGGTAACTAACTTAATGGTGCTGAACTAAGCCAGAGTATAAAATACATTAACTTAAGTAGGCCTATAGTCAAAATCATATTAGCCTACTTACTCTTACTCCTGTCTTCTATTTAGTTTGTTACAACTGTAAATTACTTAGTACCTATAACAAACTATAACATAAGTTTTTGTATTCATTGTTACAGCTTACAAATTCAAAACTTTTAGGTTAGAAAATAGAAAGCTCAACGAAACAATAAAAGTCATAACATAAGTTACAAATCAGCACTTAATCGAAAATCACCATCCCGTCCCGACAGAGCAGACACAGTAATCATTTGTTATTTATTGTTTACATCAATAAATTCTAACCTCTAAAGATGTCAAGTCGTTGTTGTTGTTGTTCACGTTCAGTTCACTACACACTTGGACTTGGTCAGATCTTGATCTTGACCTGTGACGAGATGGGTTGATGGGTTGTCGTTGTCCGTTGTCTCACGATCGTACTCTACTCAGTACTCTCACTAGCCAAAGTGCGCCGCAGTTCGCCAACTCGCCGCTAGAGTGTATTAGTGTGCAGCAGTTTACCTAGTACTAGTAGTAACCGCTAGGTGTCACTAAAACATAGAACATGTTAGTTTATTTATTTATTTGTAACTAGTGGTCGTCCTGTGGTCGAAACTCGACCAAAAATAATTAATGTACAGACTTCTCTATTTTCTCCCCACACTGTAAATAAAACATGTGATTGGAATTTCTTCCATTTGTTTTGATTTTCTGTTTACATTTTGTTGTTATTTCGTCACCATCATGGCAACCCATATGGTCCATGTTAATTTTTTGAAGTTTTCAAATTCATTTTTTGTGCTTATTTGTTAGTCTATTTAAATTTTTAAATGCATTCTGCACATCTACAGGAAAATATCTTTCCAACAGTATGCGCAGATTTTCCCTGCGATGAACACGAGCTGAGAAAAAAGGTTTTAAAGAAACATGCTTGCCTATTAATATATAGATAGATACTAAATTATTCAGGCACAATAAACCGGTTTAACGATGACAAAAGAAAACTACAATCGATAAACGAAAGGTTTAAAGGACAATATTGCTATTTAAAGCCGTAGTCATTTGCTATGAATCCTCTGTATGCACCACTGAGCTATAATTCTAACTGGAGGTAGCACTGAATGTCAAAGATGCGTGTCGCCAGCCGCCATGTTTGCGTGAGGTGGGTGTCCATAAGAAGCCATATTATTGCTATAACTATTATTATACTTGGCTTAAAATACCTACTTTGTATGGTCACCATTTCAAAGAAAATTATTAAAGTATTAAAAGTATTCAAGTATGACAAAAATACTCACTGCTATACCAACCTAGTTATAAGAAGCCATGTTATTGCTATGGTAAGAAAACTTACTGCTATACCAACCTAACAAAATCAGCGACTCGCTTTTGACAGACTTCTGCCATGGCAGTGCTACCTCCAGTTATAATTTTAGCTCAGTGGTATGCACCGACACTCGCAGGGAGTGTTGAGTAGCTAGTACATGAGGGGACAGCTCACTTACTCTACAGATCATAGACTATACGAGCTTTTTAAATAATATTGAAGGTTCACTTGCACTACAGGCTCGTATACTATACGAGCCTATCGAAAATAAAAAATAAATGAAGAGGGTTCACTTACTCTACGAATCATTGTGCCTATGAGCCTCGTGTATTATATTTAAAAATACAGTAGGAAGGTTCGCTTACTCTACAGATCATAGTGACTATGAGCCAAGCTTACGAATTATTTGATAATTTAGGAATCGGCTCGTATAGTATACGAGCCAAAATAATGAATAATATAAATTATAGGAATAGGCTCGTATACTATACGAGCCTGCAGAAAAATATTAGATGGCTCACTTACTCTACAGTTCATTGGCACTATGATCCGTAGAGTAAGTGAACCCTCTTCAAAATATTAGATGGCTCACTTACTCTACGGCTCATTTAGCTACTCGTTGCGCGGTTTGCGTTCGTGAAACTTTAGGCGCTATGCCCGGATTCGACTGCTGCGACTGCCTACATAAGTGTATTGCATCACCTCAATTATTTATTAAAACGAAATAAATATGTATGCACAAGTAAATTTATTACATTTTTGGACTGAATACTTACGACTGGAGGGAGCATGACTTTTATGTTTAATTAAATTAAACGTTATAGAATAAAACATATTTTGACTAATATCAGGTTATATAATACACACTTGTATGATCCAGATACAGAGCTACAGACAAAACCTGTGGTCCGATTTAGATTAAATTTCGTATCTGGATTTATCCACGAGTCACTAATTTTTTAAGCACGGGTTGAGAAATAATGGCAAAAATTTATAAAAACAGTTCACCAGTTTAGAATATTTCTCAGTTACTGTGAGTTGCAAAAACGTGTATACAGAAGCATTTGTGTACACAGAAAATATAGAGGACTATATGTATACAGAAGATATATTAAAATACAATACGCACACAACTATCAACGTTTACATATGTAAAATTAATGAATTTGTTGTATTGAGTATTTTTAACATTATGACGAAGCCTTAACAAAATATATTTTTTTTTTTTAGGAGTTCTAGGGTGTTGAACTATATTGTATTTATCTTTTGTGGAAGATTCTGTCCACGATTTATGATTGCTAACAATTTAATACAAAGATTTAAGTCTCTGTACGTGAAGACTAAAAACACGAAACAAACTTTAAAGTGATAGAAAAGATTTGATCAGGATCTGGCGTTTGATACCTTTTGGGAATAAATATAGCCTCTACTTCAAAGGTATACATGGTGAGGTAGCCTCTGGAAGTCCATCTTCAGGTTAACAAAAAAGTCAATAGGTCATCTAACCAATTTGGTTAGATGACCTATTGACGTTTTCTGAAGATGGACTTATTTTCAAGTCCGAAACTATAGTAGTGTGATACTGAAGAAGGATCACTTGACGAAGCCAGGTAACTTAAACCATTTAGCTTAAAGTTATACAAGTTGGTTTCACACCAACATTTCATGCACATATGAAATCTATATAATTAATACGCGAACACGAAGTTTGTCGGTTGAATCCTCCACCATTTCTTAACCGATTTTATCCACTGACGTCTCATTGGAAAGAGCGTGTTGCGTAGATTTGCAAACTGGCCTAAATTTTTTGAAAAAGTCCCTTGGCCTCTGCCACAGTGGCTTTTTAAGTTCCCATGTTATCCTTTCGAAGAACATAATATTGTTTACATCAGCTGTTTAATTTAATTGTGTTCTTTGTTTTTCAATTCAACGAAACGCATTGGTTACATTAACTGATTTTGTGGAAATTAAATATCTATCTATATATTAATTACGAAAGCCGATTCTTTGCGTCAAAATTGTGGGCGACTGGGTAGTCGTAGAACGACGGGAGAGGGTTCAAATTAAAGGTCTCGATCCCGGAAAAATAGTGAAATTCCCCAAATTTTAACACAAAATTAGATAAAACCTTTGACTTAGTCAATAATATAAGGTAAAATGTTCTCCATAAGAATAGCATTAGAAGCCATTTGTCTGTTGATTTTTGTTTACCTCAATACAGCTGATCGTGATTCATCTAAGCCAGTAAGCAATATTACATTTGGATTTAACTCATTTGCCAGTAAATTCTGCAATGTACTGTATACTATATAAAACCAGGGATGACGTTACCTACAATTGAGACTTTTGTCGTTATGTCTTAGAATGTTGAAATTAATTTTACTGTGCAATTTGCAAATTTGTGTATTTGTATGTAAATTAGCCAAGCGCATGAAATTTAGTAGAATCGTGGGAGATGGTTAAAATCAAAGTAAATGGAAGTAGAATGGCTGAAACATTTAAGATTTGGTTTCTTTAAACATATGTTCACGAAGTTTACAAAATTATTTTACTTTGATTACATTTCTTCACATTAGTAGGTTATTGTTGTGCTGAAGGAATGTTTAACATGAAATAGCCCCATTGACTAAATAATCAACGATGCAAGATTAGTTAGAAAACTTCTGTTTTGTTTTTATTTCAAAACATATGTTGAAAATGTATTCAAAACTTTTGTTTTAAATTTCATAACATTTAATTTGACACGTAATTGTAGTGTTTAATCTATGATTTTATCGAGTGGAATAACCTTAAGGGGATCCAGGCTTCAGAAAATACATTTTTTAAATTTTTTATGTTTATCATTTTTTTAAGATATTTATTATATCAAATGGGCCTAAAAACTGTTATTTTATTTGTTGTAGCCACTCTATGTACCACAGTACCATTTTATGTATTTTTATGTATCATAACGTAACACATTTTTATTTTTGATATAACTCATAAAATAGTTGATCAATTTTGTTCAACTAGGTGTCTTTTTGTAGCTATGTACACTTACTGAAATCCTGGGTATTACTTTGTTAGTAGGATAATTAGTTTTTATTTTATAAAGGTTGAAAAACAAAAAAAAAATTCTTATACTATATTTCAAATAAAATTTTTTTTATTATTTTAACTATTTGACTTATATTAATAATTATACCCAAAAGTTTGTAAATACTATAAAGAACATCTGGTAAAAATTTCAACATGATAGGACAAAAATTGGCTGAGATATATCAAATTTTCTGTTACAAAACACTAAAAACCACAACTTTTGGGGAATCGCGATCGAAGTCCTAGAAAATACTAAGACGCGCGCATGTAGTATCTGGGGAAAATATATTTTTTGTTATGAAAAACGTGTAGGATACCTATAAAACTTATATTTTCTTGTACATAAATAACCAAATAACAATAAAATACTATAAAAAAAAGAAGTGAATTTTGGCAATTTTTTCACTTTCTGAAGCCTGGATCCCCTTAACAGTTACTCTAGAGAATAACCTGGGAATAAAATTTGAAATAGGTTTGTACAGGCAATACATATATTCCTTTCATTAATTACTATAACAAATTCCAATGGGCGGAAAAATAAAATTGTTTGGAGTAGATTTTAACCAGGTATCTACTGTCTGTTGCTCCAAGGAAAAAAGGTTAAAATAATATAGCCCAACATGCATTGTATATATATACAATCTATATAGATAGTAAAGATAGAATATATAACAGTAAACCCTGGAGGTAGTTTCCGATTCTTTATGTTTCACTAACCAAAAATATGTACCTATATCAATGCTGATGAATTTGTTTTCTTGATTGGTTTCATTAACATGATAATGGAACCCTAACCAATGGCAAGTAATCAGTCGATGATTCGCTTTTTTAACTGTAGGCTAAATAAATAATATAAACGGTAAAATGTTTTCAAACAAAATTTACATCCATTGAATGAAAAATAATATACTATTAACATGACTATAGCTGATATGGCTTAGCTGTCGGCTATCTGTACATTGCATCATAACATCAGACAGCGCTGTGTTATTAACTTAAAAATTATAACGGATTAACAAATAAATACTTTACTATGGTCTTAACAAACTATGAACCCATTGAACGTTTAAATTGGCCTATTTTAAAGAGTGTATAAAATCAACCACAGCTTTAGGAGGAATACCACCACATAAGCTGACACAGAGAGTAGTTTATATTTTATGTTGATCAGAAACGAAACTATAATCAACTATAACTTATAGGGCAGCCTTTACACTAATTCAGTTGTGCCTTTACAAAAGGAGTAGAGCTATAATATTAGAAATAATAACTGGGCCAGGGTACTAATATGAGTACATGTAGTATTGTAGCACTGTATCGATTCTGACACATAGATAATTTTATTCTGAGTTTGTTTAAATATTACAATAGTTTGTTTTACATTTGAGCTTTTTAGGGACTTATGTCCCTACAAGCCACTAGTTTATCAATATAAAGCCCAAAGTACACATTAACTTTTGTGAAAACTACAAGTCATACCCCCATAAACCATATACTTAAAATGTTCGTCATGACGAGAAAACTAGCGCAAAACTATCCATTATTTCATAAACTGCCCTTAAAGGTCGTAATTGCTTTCCAAGGAAACATAGGAAAGTCATAGAACGCCACCAAGTAGCAGAAATCGAGATTTTTTAAAAATATTATCGTTATCATCCTATATAAAAGAAGAACACCTACAATACGAAGATTCCCACAAACAATGAACAAGGATGTTATCGGAAGTGCTACTATTTTGTAGGAAACACGGACTTAACTTTATGATGATTTGCAAAGGAAACCCCTCTAAGGCTGAATTAAACTGGTACGGCAAGGACATTATATATGTTTTCATAAAAGTCAAGTGATTTTAAAATAATATGACTACATCCAAGAAACCTTATTAAAACTTGCATTGAAGGATTCGCATTATTCACATTCAAGGGAAACACAAACCCATCTGAACAACAGTAGGCCTTACAATTCTGCATATTTTCAGGTAAATATAACTTACGTTGTAACAGTAACTAGCCAAATTAATGCCAATTGAGGCAAATAAAATTGTGACAGAGAGGTTATGCAGAAAATCAGGCAGTTCTTAAGTACCTATTGTAAACAAAATTGTATCTCTATAAAAAAATTACTGAAATTTGTACTGGTGACAATGGGTAGTACCATGCTGACTACGTTATCATTGACGAAGATCAACATGGACTACCTATGTGGCTATAAGTGGGAAATATTTGTAGAATACACTAAAAACCAGATCAGCTTTTGAAAAATGGTAAAATATTTACAAGAAATGTTTAGGCTATTATATGGAAATGTTAGGTACGTTCCATCTATGAGTTTAGTCTTTTAAACTCATCGGAAATTATTACTTTTATTCGTTTTTAAATAAGTTAATAATTGTTTTTAAATAACTACTTTACTTCTTTGCAATTGCTTGATTTAGAGCAACATGTACACTAGTCGTTAATTATACTAGCACATTTTTGACGTGAGATAATAGCACGTTTGAAAAACAATGCTAATGACATCAATACACACAGTAGGAATTTATTCGATAAGAAAACTCCTTAAACGATCTATTTTTAGCCTTTAAATACTACCCTGTGTACGCCACTATCTGCCCTGTATTTTGCTCATTTTCTTTACGCTGCCTCTACCCTAATCACTAATTCAACTGAACAAAGGAAAAATATGTGTGTTATAACATTTTGGATCTATGGTATTGCGTTTTAAACCATAATAAAAGCTAAAATACAATTTAAGAGTGTTACTGAGAGAAAGTCACGTGACCCTGTAATTTTTCTACCTTTTTTCTATCCCACCAACACATCTTACGCTAGTTCTAGCCCGTAACAGTTGAACACAATATTTCAGGCAAGTCCTAGATCGTACTAAGAAATAATGTACAGACAAAACTCTAATTTTATTTATATAGAAGATGTCTCGTGTTCACATAATCTCTCAGTGAACTGATAATTTGTCACTTAGTAATGCTATCATACTTCATTTAAATATTGATATCAGTAAACCAAACTATGAACATCGGTTTTTATATGTAATTGTTTTGGCAGAGCTTTGCTACTGCTAAAAAAAAGAAGTTTCCCTACTTCTATTTATTTCAAACTAATTAATAAAACAAATAATAAATAAACATGCCTTTATTTATCAAGCCGTTCTCTCAAATTAGTTGAGACAAAGTTTGACATTAAACATTTCGAATCCTCCATGTTAAACTTGGTGTGTAATAATATCAAATGTTAATAAAAATATCTTATGGTACTCCTTATATACTGTATAATACGTGAAGGTGATTTCTACGAAACACCACTCCTCCGTTAATAATGGATGGATTTTTAAAAACGATGTGTCAAAATGAATCGACATCATTCAGTTAGTCTATATAACTTTAAGTACTCGGACTACTTTTACCATCGGCACAGAAAACATACTACTATCTGATTGGACCGTTAATACCCTCTAGCATTGCGAAACGGCACACGGAAGATTTCTCAGGTGCCGTTTGACGTCACTAACTGCTGACGTCACTTTGAGGGAACACCAATACCGCAACGATACGAATTGGGCCATCGGCCTCGGTGGTGCAGTGGATAGCGTTGCGGTCTAATAATCCGAATGTGCCGGGTTCGAATCCCGCCGACGGCACTAACTTTTTATCAACAATTTTTTCATATCAGCAAGTTTGGTTGGTTTGGTTAGGTTATGACAGTTTAATTTTATAATTAAAAAATTATAAAATTGAATTTTAGGCAATTATAATTTTATTTTATGAACAAAACTATTTTTTAGATTAGTAAACCTTTATTCGATTTTTCCATTATCAGCACGTTTGGTTAGGTTATGACAGTTTAATTTAATAATAGAAAATTATAAAATTGTCTGTTTCTTCAGACGCAGCAGTTAGTGACGTCAAACGGCACCTGAGAAATCTTCCGTGTGCCCCACCGCTAACATTGAACCAAAGTATGCCCAACTTTATGTATACGACTTAAACACAGCTGTTACTTACAGAATGGGCCACAATCCGTGAAATGCGAGCAACTGCAGATGCTTGATCTAAGTGAATCTATATATTAATAGGCAAGCAGAAATCTATATATAAAGCCAAAAGTACCCATGAACTTTTGAGAAAACTACAAGTCACACCCCCATAAACCATAAACTTAAAATGTTCGTCATGACGAGAAAAACCTTGCGCAAAACTATCCATTATTTCATAAATCACCCTTTAAGGTCGTAATTTCTTTCCAAAGGAAACTTTCCTTATACATAATGTTAAAAAAACCTCAGCTGTCCTTATTTGTATGTTATTCTTTCAATGTATTTCCTTATTAAAATCAGGTGTAATTATTTGTTTGTATTTCTGTATTCTGTTTTGTTTATTCAAGTTTAACTTAACCAATCAATAATTTTATTAATACTTATGAATTAAAACGGGGTGGGTGAAGCCCGTGGGTAACAGCTAGTATGCTTTAAAACCTTTTATCTCAGCTTATGTGCATCGCAGGGAAAATCTACGCATACTGTTAGAAAGATAGTTTCCTGTGGATGTGCAGAATGCCTTTATAAATTAAAATACAAAAATAAGCACAAAATTATAAGTGCTTCGCTCAATAATATAAATGGGGTATTTGCATTTTTGTGACGCTTAACATCACGCACACTGCGCCTCTGCGATGAAATCAAGCAGTAGTGAGTATACAGACACAGCAAAAAACCGCCAACCGGGCGCTCGAAGGCTTGTACAATAGGAAACAATGCCATTGTTTGCGCTTCCGTTGGTAACGCAAATATTTAGAGCTCGATATACTAGGAGCAGCACACTACTATAGCAGGGTTTATTGAAATCGTATTGGTGGATCTTTTGCAGTTAAACACTTTACCTGCTCTGGTTTAAAAAAAAATGCTAAATTTTTATAATTTTTTAGTAGTGATTTCTATATGTCCGCTATTTTACCAGTGTAAAGCAGATTAATCTATGATTTTATATAAGAAAAAATATCTGTTTGTTGAGAAGGCACGTTGTAACTTCAAAGGGATGTATATCCGTTTTTGATTTTTCCTTCGTCTTGTCGCGTCAGTTCATATCGTACATATGTACTTCTGTGCAAATGAATAACCCTCTATCATAGTTTTGAGAAATTGGTTGTGGGGTTACTGTTAAAGCTAAAATTCATTGACATGGGGGATGTCAGTTAGTTGTCTCAGCCTTATACATAGGCTACATAAAGTTGTCAATTAATCTCTCTACGTAATGTTAGGGGCTTACTCGTTTATATGGTCATGTGGCTTCTTTTGCAACAAATGATGCAAATAAAATAGCAATGTGGCATTTCCAAAAAGCAAAATAAATACTGTAAATTGTTTGTTACGTAAATATTAATTTGTCTGTATACGTAACTAGCCAAATTAATGCCAATCTATCTATCAAATATGACAATATGTATAATTTTACACTACTTTTTAATGAAACAGTATGTATTTCTTGTAATTTCAAGAAATACATAATGGTAATTTGTAGGAAATGTTATTCTCTTTCAGAATATCACGCTCCACTTTGGTCGATTTCCTCGCCATTTCAAAGTTATTTGCAAAAACGTTAAGCAACCTCCAAATGTATAGTAGTGAGAAAATACTGAATTAAAGATGTTGTTCTTAAGCTTTGTACAATTAAATCTACAGTTCTACTGAACCGATTTTATTAATTAATAGGTCATTGGATAACCTAATTTGTGAATACACTGTATTTGCAAATAATTATGAAAGTACTGTTGAGGTTGCAAGCAAGATCATAAATATATATAAATAATGATATAAATCGATGATAAAGAACTCAATTTTTTGAACAATTTGTGTTGGTCGTGATTTAGCTGTGTGCTTTAATGAAATGGGAGTGGTATTTCAATGAAGGTTCTTAGGTCAAAACAAATAGAATAACGTAGTTAGAATTAATTAAATATATTTAAAACTAAATTCCATATCCAAGATATAATGCAATTTATACTTTATGATTGAGCGATACAGTATCTTGAACTTAATTGATTAAAACTATCAATATCTCAAGTGAAAGCTTTTGAAGTATTTTAAGACATATAAAATAACTTAAATAAAAATAGAGTTACGTATCATTGATTGCAGATAGGTAATTATCGTTGATTCGTGATTCAGCAGTGTGCTTTAGGTAGTCCGATCTCAATAAACAATACAGTAGCTCAAATAAATCTGCGGTACGTCCTTAGTTGGCCAAAATTATGAAAATCGGTCGGGTAGAAGAGCTAACCCGACTCGGAAAAGAAAAACCAATATTATTTTTATAGATGGTAATAATTGGTTTACCAGTATCTATAATCTAATCATACGAAACATGTGTTAATAATTCAACAGCTTATTGTTATCTAATTAATTTTTCTTTGATTAAATTTTCTACATTCTAAACATTCTAATGTTATCCTATACTCTAATACGAGCAAAGTTTGCTTGTATGTATGTATGTATGTATGTATGTATGTATGTATGCTTGCACCAAGATCTCGAAAACGGCTCCGACGATTTTCTTCAAATGTTGTATAAAGTTTATTTCTGGCCTAAAAACGAGTTTACTGCAATTAGAACTGCCAACAAAAATCTAATTACTTAGAAAAATGAAACTGAAAATCAATTTTTTTTAACATTAGTCTTATGGGTTGCTAGGTAACCATGTTGGCTGAATTAAATAACAAGGAAAAAGTAAACAAAAGACTTTTAATTTGTCTATCCACAGTATACTAGCAAAACAAAATACAGTACAAAAGGAAAAAGATCAGTTGTTACTATTGAGCAAAGATTATTCTGAAGATTACTCTATTCTATAGTCAAGGGTAGCAGTGTGGAGTGTGGGATCTGTTTATGACGATTAGATTACGGTATCTGCAATCCTTAAATGCTATGGAAAGGGAGGAAAACAGGTCCACGACATAGGAAGTGGTGAAGGAAGTAGTAAAGGCGAGCAGTCTGGAGTGTGGGAACTGTTTATGACGATTAAATTAAGGTATCTGCAATCCTAAAATGTAATGGGAAGGGAGGAAAACAGGTCCATGACTTAGGAAATGGGGAAGGAAGTTGTAAGGCTAGCAGTGCAGAGTGTGAGTACCGTCTGTGGCATTTATGTATCTGCAATTCTAAAATAGTATAAGGAAGGAGGGCAAACAGGTCTAAAACATAGGGAATGGTGAAGGAAGTAGTAATAACTGTTTGATCTAATCTTAATAACGATTAGATCAAGTTATCTACAATCCTAAAATGCTATGAGAAGGGAGGGAATCAGGTCCGCGACGTAGGAAGTGGTGAAGGAAGTAGTAAAGGCGAGCAGTCTGGAGTGTGGAAACTGTTTATGACAATTAGATTAAGGAATCTACAATCCTAAAATGCTATGGGAATGGAGGGAAACAAGTCTGCGACGTAGGAAGAGGTGAAGGAAGTAGTAAAGGCAAGCAGCCCGGAGTGTTGAAACTGTTAATGACGATTAGATTAGGGTATCTGCAATCCTAAAATGCCGTTGGAAGGGAGAGAAACAGGTCTGCGACGTAGGAATAGGTGAAGGAAGTAGTAAAGGCAAGCAGCCCGGAGTGTTGGAACTGTTAATGACGATTAGATTAGGGTATCTGCAATCCTAAAATGCCGTTGGAAGGGAGAGAAATAGGTCCGCGACGTAGGAAGTGGTGAAGGAAGTATTAAAGGTGAGCAGTCTGGAGTCTGGGAACTGTTTATGGGAATTACATTAAGGTATCTACAATCCTAAAATGCTACGAGAAGGGGGGAAAACAGGTCCATGACGTAGGAAATGGTGTAGGAAGTAGTAATGCTAGCAGTGCAGAGTGTGGGAACTGTCTGTGGCATTTATGTATCTTTAATTCTAAAATGGTATAGGGAAAGAGGGCAAACAGGTCCACGACGTAGGGAGTGGTGAAGTAAGTAGTGAAGGTGAGCAGTGTGGAGATTGGGAGTGGATTAATGTATCTGCAATACTTTTCAGAGTAAACTAATAATTTTCCCCGAGCAAAGCTCGGTCCCCAGGTACTGTGCTTAAACTGTACCATCTATATAATTAATACGCTACATGAAACTTTGTCGGTTGAACTCCTCCGCCATTTCTTAACCGATTTTATCCATTGACGTCTCATTGAAAAGATCGTGTCGCGTAGATTTGCAAACTGGCCTTACATTTTTTTAAAAGACCCTTGGGCTCTGCCCCAGTGGCTTTGAAAGTTCCCATGTTATCCTTATGAAGAACATAATTGTTTACATTTTGATCAGCTGTATAATTTAATTGCTGTTATTTATTTTTCAATTCAATGAAACGCATTGAGTTCATTTATTTACTATTTGAGTCTGTGTAAACATAACCCATAAGACGGATCGTGTTAGTATGGTTGTATGTTGTTGTATTAATAGTCAAAGGTTGTATCTTAAATTTGTGTATTTATCGTTGTTTTTTTTTTTTTGTCGCTATGAAGGATCGGGTTAGCATGATTGTAACTAAAATTTTTGCATTTATCGTTGTTTTGTGTAGCTATAATTTGTTTATTTGTTGTTTTTTATCTTTTAAATGCCACCGACGCGACGACAACGAAACATAGACAGGAGGCGTAATCGTGATAACGACCGCAGCTACAGAACAGTGGCGCGTAAAAGGCTTAACTCATCACAGTCAGCACCTGACCCTGGACAATCTCAACTATTAGGTTACAAATGCGCCCCAAAACGACTTTTCGTTCTCAATTGATCCCCTATCAATGACCTGTGTTGCCTGTACAGCGAGGCATTTTGAGAAGGAGAAAACCGGCCGTAATGCTTTAGGTTTATCAATAACAAAGATAAACATGGACAACCTTATATGGCTATTTACACAGAAAATATTAGTATGTTTTCTGTGCTATAAGTCAAGAAATGATTGTCGAAAACATTAAAAAGCAACTCCAGGGTATGAAATATGATGCAATATTTACAGGAAACGTTGATAAATGTTATATAAATCGTGAATAGCTTTTTTTGTTACACGTTGATAATCTTTGAGTTGACTCTTTTAAACTCATTTTAAATATGACTGTTATTCGTTTTGAAATAACTCCTGTATTACTTTGCAACTGCTCGAATTCGAGCAACATGTGCACTAGTTAATATTAGTGAGTAAAGTGGTGTATGGATTTCATAACCATTATTTTACTAGAGACCGTTGTGTTTAACCATAACGGGCACTGTTGCTAGTAGATCTATAAAGCAGTTCCTTTGCTTCCTTCATTAGATATAAAATATGGACTAACAAGATTGGGTAACATTTAATTGCGAAGCATTCGTTTTGGCTTGAAACTGTCAGATATTGTATTTGCGAAGGTTTATATGTATTCCTATACAGTAATAGTTTTCCCAGCATATCTGGAAAAGTGCACACTAAATATGGAAACCAACTCCTGTTCTGAATTTAAGAAATTTCTACTAAGATTCCCGTACGTAGAATGGGCACCAGCTACCTAATTCCAAATCAACTAATTATTATTTATTATTTAATTATCGTCTTCAAATTAAGTGATGGTTGCTCTTAAAATAATAAATTTAACATAAGCAAATCCATATATCTATACTTATTTAATACGCAAGCAGGTTTTTTGTGACAATTACTCCTCAGAAACTACTGAACCGATTGACATGTTTTTGGTGTCATTGGAAAGACCGTAACGTGAAGTTGTGCAGGAAACTTTCTTTTAGGGAAATAATTAGAGAGTGAGACCCTGGAGCCCTTTAAAGTTTCGTATTTCTCCATAAGATTAACATGGTAATAAACACAAAAAACCACCATGCTCATGTAGGGTGTGTTTTGTTGACATTGTTATGCAACTCCAACTGTTGTCAGAAATTAAAAGTGAGAAAAAGAAAATATGTGAATTGAAAACAGTCAATAAGTTTGCTAATTTAACAGTTTACTACAAACATTTACTGACTTTGTTGAAATGAAATATCTAGAGTCGATTTGCAAACTATGTAAACATAGGAAAGTAGTAAAACACCACCAAGGAGTAGAAATAGAAATAATGTTTTTTTTTCGTTTATAATCGTTATTATAGACAACCTAATGCGGCTATGAGTAAGTCTATTTGTAGAAAACTCTAAAAAACAAGATCATCTTTTGAAAAATGATAAGATATTTACAAGAAATGTTGATTATATCGACCTGTTATGTACATATTGAGTATTTCCATAATCTTTGAGTCGAATCTTTTAAAGTCATCAGAAATTATGAATGTTATTCGTTTTAAAATAACGCCTGTAATACTTAGCAATTGCTCGAATTCGAGCAAAAGGGACACTAGTACTTATTTAATACGCAAGCAGGATTTTTGTGACAATTACTCCTCCGAAACTACTGAACCAATTGACATGTTTTTGGTCTCATTGGAAAGAGCGTAACGTGAAGTTGTGCAGGAGACTTTCATTTTAGGGGAATAATACCTTTTTATTGTTATCTTGCAAATACTGTCATGACATCCACTTAACCCATAAGGCCCATGTTAAATTTCTAAAAGTTTAAATTCACATAGGGAAAACCCCCGTGGTCCGATTTGTTCCATTTCAGATTTATACCTTCCCGTGGTTGGGTACTATGACTGTGCTAAATTTCATGCAGATCGCTTCAGCCGTTCATGAGGAGTATTTGTAAAACTAAAGCAGGAGTGTAGTATAAGAGCTTCGCTCCGTTCAAAAAGGTAAACAAAAGTTGTAACATGTGTTTACAAATAAATCATCTAAACTAGCACATTGCAAAATAGAGAACAAAAGGGAAGAACAATCGGATTGATACCGTTGAGCATTATTTGCTACAAAATGTATAACCAATAAGGATTATGCACCATTGGCTTTTGATGTTACAAGTAGACATTTTTCATTTACGTGAACCAGACGTACAATTTACTTTGAATACTGCACATAGGGATTCCAAATTATGCGAACCAAATATATCATTAACTTTGGATACAGCAATTAGACATTACATTAACGTGAACCAGATGCATTATTGACTTTAGATACTGGAAGTATAGATATCCCATTTACAAGAAACAGAGACATTGACTTTGATACTACAAGTAGACATCCGATTTACGTGAACCAAATGTATCATTAACTTTGGATAGGTACTGCAAGTAGACATTCCATTAACTTGAACCAGACGTGCCATTGACTTTAGATACTGCAAGTAGACATGTAATTTATGAGAACCAGATGAACCATCGACTTTAAATACTGCAAGTAGACATTTCATTTTCGTGAACCAAATGTGCCATTGACATTAGATACTTCAAGTAGACATTTAATTTATTAGAACCGGATAGACCATTGACTTCGGATACTGTAAGAAGACATCCCTTTACATATAACACATTTGGGTTCTGCAAGTAGACATTCCATTATTTATGTGAATCATACGTACCATTGACTTAGGATTCGTTAAGGAGACATCTCATTACGTGAACCAAATGTACCATTGACTTTGGATACTGCAAGTAGACATTCCATTATTTATGTGAATCATACGTACCATTGACTTAGGATTCGTTAAGGAGACATCTCATTACGTGAACCAAATGTACCATTGACTTTGGATACTGCAAGTAGACATTCCATTTACTTGAACCAAAATGTGCCATTTGCATTGGATACATCAATAGACATTTAATTTATAAAAACAGAAAGACCATTGGATTTAGATAGGTACTGCAAGTATACATCTCATTAACGTGAACCAATTGTACCATTGACTTGGGATACTGCAAGTAGACTAGACATCCCGTTTACGTGATATAAATGCACCATTGACACTGGATACTGCAAAGAGACATCTCATTTACGTTAACCAAAAGGAGCATTGACTTTGGATACTGTAAGTATACTTCCCATTTACGTATAACAAATGTAGCATTACCTTTGGGTTCTGCAAGTAGACATTCCATTGTTTATGTGAACCAAACGTACCACTGAATAAGAGGATTCAACCAGGAGATGTCTCAATTACGTGAACTAGATTTAGCATTGACTTTGGATACAGCAAGTAGACATTCCATTTACATATAACAGACGTAGCATTGACTTAAAAAATTATTAATATACTTGCTCCACTCAATATTGCAAGCATACAACTGCATTGCACACCTAGTATATATAGATGATGATGATGATGATATTTTGTTCTGCATCATCTGATGTTTTGCAATATAACGATCAATTACGAAATCTTTGGAAAATCTGAATACTACAATAACTCTTAAAATAATTTCTTATCGAATTATCTTATATCTATTGTACGTGTTGGTACAATAGATATAATTGTACTGAGATATAATTACCAGGATTACTATATAGTACCTGGGGACCGAGCCTTGCTCGGGTAAAATCATTAGTTTACTATGAAAGCAGTCTTAGTATTGCAGATACATTTATCCATTCCTAAACTCCACACTGCTCGCCTTTACTACTTCCTTTACCACTTCCTACATCGTGGGCCTGTTTCCTTCCCTTCCCATAGCATACTAGGGTTGCTTTCAGAGAGGTGAAAGCCAGTTGAGCGGAACAAACGTGATTTGATATTTGTATAAGTAACTAAATGTAAAAAGGTCAATAGATTTATTTACTAATGCTGGTTTTAAAGATTAAAATTATAATAACTCAAATTTACCTCTTCGAGAAGTGCATTATGGTAGTTTTGACCAGGAAAATATTACAGTAGTTGGAATCTGATATTAACATCCAAAAAGTAAAGTATAAAAATGAGAAAGGTAATTTAACATTCAAATGCAACTGTAGCCTACAACAAAAAAACATTGGGCTACATTTTTCACCCTTACAATCGGTTAAAGTATTTAAGTATAAAAAAACAGTAACTATAAAAAACGAGTATTAAAGTATAACAACAGGAGGGGAAATTTGACATTTAAATTCAACCGTGCATCATAAAATGGCTGAAATGTAGGCCTAAACATAAGTAATAAGTAAACATCGCATTCAGCTGATTTAAGTGAAAACAGAATAATATAATAAGTAGGGAAGACATGCCTTAAATATACAATGTAGATAATATAATTAGAAATTAGTAGCCTACTTCTGGACAGGCCTAGACAATTATCCATACCGTGGTTAAAAGTGTACTTCTATAAGCCCAGGTTTACTTATCAACGGTTGTAACTGGACGTATGTATAGTCCGTGGCTTGGCAATCAAATAACAGTATTTGTATAGGATGGGCTACTGTTATCAACATTTGAAATAACTGAATTGTTACCAAATTACTGTTTCACAAAATGCAGATTCCATTTTCAGCCGAGCCATTAAAATGAGGATTTGCCGAACAATTATTAATATTACAGAATAGTATATAATGATAACATTCCATAATTATATGTTAGTTTTGCTATGGTCAAAGGTACAAATCCAAATGTTCTCTTTTCTTTTGGTCAGTATGTAATAATTTGCTAGAATCATTGACTTTATATAAAGTCAAAGCTAGAATACTGTAGATGGTTTGTTAAGTTAAGACCATATGCAAGCATTTTTGAAATCGTTTCCCCGTTTAACCTTAACCAACTATTCCATTCCAAAAGTTAAAAAATTATATGGTGCAACACAAATAAACAACCCGATCGCCTACCTATAACCTACACTATACCTTCCTAATCTAACCTTACTTCAAAACACTTAATGTAGTCACGAATACTCATAAACCCCGACCTACCTCCCCACATGCCTAAATCAGTGTTCAATCTGCGTTTTATCAATAAGTGTAATAACTTACTGTACCGTCGATGTAATTAAACATAATATAACCTATGAGGTATTATCGGATTAAATACCGATTTCGATGCGGTTCGATATATCGCTTATTAAATCCTGATTTCTAACATTGGCTGTTTCTAATCAGCTGGCAACACAAATAGGTTCCCAAGAAAGTAGTCACCGGTCCGTATCCCTCCGCTCCTTGTTTATGCTCCGCGCATTGAGAAAGTAGTTCAGTATATTTCCTCGATTTTCATTGAATTCCGTGCCTTAAAAAAATGTTTTAACGGCATTTTCTTGTTTATTAAAATCATAGGAATGGTTTAAAATCGTTTAAAAGAAAAGTATAGAAAGTTCAGAAATACCTTATGATTCTCTTGTTTACATTTTTCTTGTAAACAAAAAAACTGTCATAGCTACTTTAGTCCCATAAGCCCAATGTTAAAAATTTTAAATTTTAAGTTCGTTTTAAATTGCATTACCATTATCTAATTGAAATTTGTTTGTTTACAAACCATCTCATTATTAGTCTAAGTAGTCTTGCTAAGTTTGGCTGAATTGTGTTCAGCCGTTATTGAGTGATGGTGTTATATTGTTTGCATTGAAGTTGATCCCAAAGAGCTTCGCTCGCTTCGCTCGCTCCGCTCAATTAAGATTGTAGATACCTTAATTTAATCGTCATAAACAGTTCCCGCACTAAGGACTGCTCGCATTTACTACTTCTTTCACCACTTCCTACATCGTGGGCCTGTTTCCTTCCCTCCCCATAGCATTTTCAGATTGTAGATACCTTAATTTAATCGTCGTAACAGTTCCCACACTCTGGACTACTCGCCTTGACTACTTCCTTCACCACTTCATACGTCGCGGACCTGTTTCCCACCCTTCCCATAACATTTTAAGATTGTAGATACCTTAATCTAATCGTCATAAACAGTTCCCACACTCCGGACTACTCGCCTTTACTACTTCCTTCACCACTTCATACGTCGCGGAATTGTTTCCCTCCCTTCCCATAGCATTTCAAGATTGCAGATACCTTAATTTAATCGTTATAAACAGTTCCCACACTCCGGACTACTTGCCTTGACTACTTCCTTCGCCACTTTCAACGTCGCAGACCTGTTTCCCTCCCTTCCCATAGCATTTTAAGATTGCAGATACCTTAATCTAATCTTCAAAAACAGTTCCTACACCCCAGACTACTCGCCTTGACTACTTCCTTCACCACTGCCTACGTCACGGACCTGTTTCCCTCCCTTCCCTTGGCATTTTAAGATTGCAGATACCTTAATTTAATCGTTATAAACAGTTCCCACACTCCGGACTACTCGCCTTTACCACTTCCTACATCGTGGGCCTGTTTTAGCGAATTTCCCATATAAGGAATAAGCTATTACCGTAGGTCTCATGGTAAGACCTAGACCCGGGACCGATTTACTTTTTCGTTTTGAGGTCCCCAGAGGCCAAAAACACCATCCGTTCAAATTCATATATATATATATATATATATTTATATATGTGTCCGTTAGCGCGATAACTCGAGCAAAATTGATCCGATTTTGATGAAATTTGGTACAAACGTGTAAACCTACATTTATTCGAACGAGTTCGCAAACCAGCATAATCGGACCATGGGATCAGGGGTTTATGGGGGGTTTTATGGGGTAAAAATGGGTTTTTCTCATTTTTGACCCTAAAAACTTTAAATTTCTAAATTTCTCTCTAGACCATTTTGAAGAGCTTAAAAAAACAAATAATTTAGTATATTGAAGTTTTTTTGAATGTTCATTGACTACGGAGAAAATTAAAGAAATTGTAAATTTAAAATTCCCATGTTATTCTTATGGAGAATAAATAAACTGTTCTAGTTTGCTTGTTTATGGATATATTTCAATCGAATTTGGCAATTTGGCTTATTTCATACTAAGCTATCAATATTTCAATTGAAAAAAACACACCTCAACATCTTTCCCGTATCAGCAAACCTAACTACTCACTAAAATTAATGTTATTTAAATAGGAAATAAATCTGAAAATTTATAGGGAATATTTTAGTAGAAATCGAGCCTGGTGAATGGAAATTCGCTTAGTATGCAGGTTTGCTGCGACGGGGGTATTATTCCCTTTCAATAGCATTTTAAGATTGTAGATACCTTAATTTAATCGTCATAAATAGTTCCCACACTCCGGACAGCTTGCCTTGACTATTTCTTTGCCACTTCCTACGTCGCGGACCTGTTTCCCTCCCTTCCCATAGCATTTACGGATTGCAGATTCCGTAATCTAATCGTCATTAACAGATCCCACACTCCATACTGCTACCCTTGACTACAATGTATCAGTAATCTTCAGTATAATCTTTGCTCAATAGTAACAACTGATGTTTTTCCTTTTGTACTGTATTTTGTTTTGCTAGTACTGTATACTGTGGATAGACAACTTACAAGTCTTTTGTTTACTTTGTACTTGTTATTTAATTCACTCAAGATGGTTACTTAGCAACCCATAAGACTAATGTTAAAAAAATGTGACTTTCAGTTTCATTTTTCTACGTAATTAGATTTTTGTTGGCAGTTCTAACTGCAGTAAACTCGTTTTTAGGCCAGAAATAAACTATTTACAAGATTTAAAGAAAATCGTCGGAGCCGTTTTCGAGATCTTTCTGCAAGCAAGCAAGCATACATACATACAAGCAAACATTGCTCGTATTAGAGTATAGGATTTAGCTAAGTAAATTCCCTCACCTCATCACATCAGTAAGCCTCTCTATGAGTGATTTTGATCTTTTTAAACCATGGATCTTTCATATAACGTAACACACTAAAGAAATTTACACAGTTAGTTCTTGAGGGTGTAAAACTCTCTAGCCTCTACTCCTCTGTAGAGGTAAAAGAAACTTACGAAAACCTTGACCAAACAAAATTTACTTCAAAGGGGGGAATGTAACTAGGGTAGAGTACTCACTAGGTGGAGGACCTCTAGGATCGTGGAATAAGTGAACACCAGTTCCAGTATAATAATTATGATTTAATAAAAATAACTAAATGTGCACACATAAAATAAGTACATAAAATGAAGATAATTGTTATACAGTGATATTATTATTATTCAGAATAGAAAAATTACAAATAAAATTGAAATAATATAAATGACTATTTAGAGCCTATTTTGTTTTTATACTCTGTTTCTTGTATAAGGATATTTAAAGAAAATTTCCCTTAACACTTAAATTGTATTAAAAAATTCTTTATACAAAATGATAAGAAATAAAATATTTCCCTTGAGACTTAAATGTTATTAGTTATATGAATCGTAAACACTTAAAACATTCTAAGCTAAATTAAACCCAATATTTACATACAAGTTAGTTCATCCCTCTGATAATATATATTAACTAAACATACATTTAAAATACGTGCTTACGTGGTTAACACCCTAATTTTCAATTATTTACTCATATTTGAAATTGCCTCTATTATTATATACACGTCTATATTAATAGTCTAACTAACAGGTTTATTTATTTGGATTCGTTTTGAATCCTGTTTTATTCAAACTTCAAAATTGCTCTTGTTTAGGTTGACCCCTTTTAGTTTAATTGAGGGATGAAGTTTATATGAATTTTAAAGTAACTCTACTTCGTCTGCCCTATTTTTATATATTTACTTTATCTTTCTTATAGTTTATTTATTTCATTTATATATAGATTTTGTTATATCTTATTATCTTTGTTTCTCCTTAACATTTAAGTTGTGCACGCTACCAATTGAGTGAAGATATTTGGACATACCACAAGACGAGGCAGTTGGGCAACGATTGGAAGGTTCCCCGGGGCGTTCCTTTGGTCACAGAAAACGTACTACTATGACCTACTACTACGTACCTATAACCCTATGGTTATAGTAGTACGTTTTCTGTGCTTTGGTGCGGGCGTAGACTCCGGGGTTGTTCGCTCGAGACTCAAGGGTTGATCCAAGCGTAGTCCTTCCTCTCGTCGTCGGTCGCTCGTCCTATGGGCCGTCCTCTTCGGGTTGCTTTGGTCCTTGGTAGCGTGGTAGTGTAGTGGTGCCTTTGGTCTTGAAGAATAGCCGTGGTTGTGTCCTCGTGATCTTGAGTCTGGTCGGGATCTTAATAGGTGCTTCAAACTACCCTGTTAAGTCACTGTCCCTACTCGATCCGGGACTCCCGACGGTTTCTTCTTTGAAGTGCTACTTCTTGAGACCTCTCCAAGACTGATTAACACTTTTCTTCCCCAAGACCTCCTTTCCCCTCCTGGATTATCGGTTCTTCCCCCCGATGTCTTCGGGAAACGCCTACCCTCCAATCATCGGTGGAATATCTTCGATCATCGTCCTCATTGGCTTCTCCCCTCATGACCAGCCTCCAGATGGCGTGGTGCTGACCGTAAGTAAAATTATTTCTTTATGCATGTAAAATTTCTCGGAATCGATGGGAACAATATTGTTTCTCGTCGATTGTTCCCATCGGTTACAATTTCTTCTACGATGCATTCCAGATCGAAATTCAATCTATGCCTGGCTTGTTCTCAGCCAGGTCTTTGCCCATGAGAACGTGACTTGAACTTGAGATCTTGCGATCATCTTTACTTTTCATTCCTATGAGGGGTCAGCGAACGTTTTGTATTGTTCATGAGTATGTAAAGAAAATGATTTAATAATTTAAATTTTTAATTTCCATATGTTTATAAGGGCATTTAACAACCGCGCAATTAATAAGTACTGTAAACCATATTACTGTAAAAGGCCGGTCTTTGTCACAAAAACATACTTCTTTGTATAAGGATTGTTATGTAAATGCAGTTGTCATCGTAATTTACAATTATTGATCTGTCTCAGTGTTATTTTTTCAATAAATGTAAATATCTTGTTTGGTAAACAAAGGATGTAATTGAATCTGTAAGTTAAGACAAGTATGCGAAAACTACAGTTTTCCATTAGCTCAAGCCTAAATTATATTGTATGTAATGTAGCTTGTTATATTTCGTTATTTTTGTCACGTAAAAACATTTAAATTCTGTATGATGTATAAACATAAAAAAATTTAACAACAAATTCATTTGAAAGTAAAGTTTAGACATTGGTACGGTCGACATTGGTACATTATCATTGGCGAAAATGCACATGCACATTAACATTAATGCGGCTATGTTCAGTTCAGTTCAAAAATCTTTATTCACATAAAAAACATTTTTTTATACAAATATTCAACCATGTGTTGTAAAACACGTGTGGTTGAAAAACTTAACACTGTCTTGAGTAGGTTCATTTTATTTTAACTGTCTTTTTTCTGTTTAACTTTAAATTCACTGTCACTGATACCTTATATCTAATTAGATTTTTCTCAAACACTTATGGTTCATCCCTTCACTGGCTATTCACTCTTACATACTATTTTATATTTACAAATCGTTTAACGGTATATGCTACATTCGATAATTAATTATTTCACTTTGTTTGATTGAGTTATTCTTTATCAATTCCTTTAATTTATTTTTATATAATTCAATTTTCAAATCCTGCATATTTTTGAGTACTCTAAAATTAAAGTTAAAACATTTTACTACTTTATGGTAACACTGTAACCTGCTTGTGTCTTTCATAACAGGTGGTATCATAAGCATACCCTCAGTATAGTTTCTCGTACTCCTATTAATAACAACTGTTTGAAATAAACTAGTAAACTTTTTATCCTACTAATATTATAAATGAGAAAGTTTGGATGTATGGATGTATGGATGGATGTATGGATGTATGTTTGTGACAAGTGAACGCGAAAAATACTGGTCGGATTGGGCTGAAATTTGGCATGATGATAGCTCACATTCCCGATTAACATATAGGCATATTCTTAGTTCAAAAATCCTTTCGGGCTCCGCCCCAGTGGCTCTGGAGTTTCCCATGTTAACCTTATGAGAAATGGAATTATTGAATCTTAACAGCTGTTTCAATTAAACAAGTTGGTTCTGTTCTATGATGTTCAATGGCATTAAAGTTACAAGGATTACCAACAGGGTGCAGCACTATTATTTCTTTTACATTTATGACAACAGCTAATTTGCAACCAAAAGGTGAGTGAGAGTAGCGAACGAAATTCAACCTGGAGGCGAGTTAGCGTAGCGAACGAGCTAACCTGAAGGCAAGTGAGTGCAGCGAACGAGCTCCAACCTAAAGGTGAGTGAGCGTAGCGAACAAACTTCAACCAGGACGTGATTGAGCCATGCGAACGAGATAATCTTGAAAATTAAGAAGTTAAACGGGACAGAGCCCGCGGGTTACAGCTATTTGAATATAAATATATCTTCTCTAGCTGCATTACGTCCAAGTACTGAAACAGTGGTGCAGCTGAGTCAAATTTCTTTACACCACAAATAGTTTTTAATGTAAGCTTTTGCATTATTACAATTGGTTTAAGTATTGTTGAAAACGTCCCTCCCCAATGAATTAAACCATACTTAAGAGTAGATTCAAACCAGGATAAATAGCGTTCTAAGAAGTTTAGGAGTAATAAACTGTCTCAAATGAAAGAAATTATAGTTAATTTTTCTACGTTTTTTACATAGTTGATTAACATGTGTATGCCATTTTAAATCTGAATCTATATGAAGGCCAAGATACTTGACCGAATCAACAAAATTTATTTTTGTACAGCAACAATCACGAAAACAAGTAACTAAATGACAACGTAGATCGATCTCTTCTTTCAACGACTCTGTCAAATGAGGTTTGTAAGTAAATATCATTGCATTAGATTTAGAAGTATTGACGATTAATTTGTTTCTTATCACCCAATTTGATATTACGTCCAAATCATTATTAATTTTCATCCTCAGTAAATCATAATTGTTAGCACTGCATACTAAAGATGTATCATCAGCAAAAGCATATATCTTCGATTTTAAATCCATTGATAACATGTCATTAATATAAATTGTGAATAAAATTGGTCCAAGCACTCCCCCTTAAGGGACGCCAAGCCTTTGAGAACATACATCTGAGTAAACGTTTTTTATTTTAACCATCCGTTTTCTTTCATTTAAAAAAGTCTCAAACCACTTAAAACTATTTCCCTGAATTCCATATAACTTTAGTTTATGTAATAATATGTCTTGATTAACTAAGTGAAATGCCTTAGTAAAGTCAAGATAAACTCCTATTGTTGGTTTACGCTCATCAACATGATTAACTATCTCGCTTATATGTCTTTCAACTGCTAGGTCAGTATTTTTACCTTTCATGAACCCAAATTGATTATTTGAAAATAAATTGTTATCTGAAAAATATTTAACTAATTGGCTTTTCACACAAGTTTCTAACAGCTTAGCAAAGGTATTTAAAAGTGATCGGTCGGTAATTATTCATTTGCAATGGATCAGCTGCCTTATATACTGGAACAATGAGTGCTGTTTTTAGACTAGAAGGAAAGTAACCTAGCTTTATACATAAATTAAAAATGTGACGTAATATTGGGACAAAAATCTTAACATTTTCTTTTATAGTATTTATGGAAATACCATCAAAGCCAACAGACTGTTTATTTGGTTTGCTTAAGATTAAACTTTCTAATTCTACCTCAGTAATTTCAGATAAACGTAACCTTGAGCTGCACGCTAGACCGATATCCGGCATGGCGGGGAATCCCGGCCCATACAATTCTCTAATCAGCTTATCCGGCATACCAGTAAAATTGTTATTGAATGAGTCAGCAACTATTTTTTCATTACCCTCAACCTGTACAATTTCATCATCTATATTAATCGATGTTAGTTCATTTTTTGACTTTCTCATAATAGATTTGCATATATTCCAATAAGACTTTGATGCAGCCCTTTACTGCTTCAATTTTAGATGAGTAATAATTAATTTTTTCCCGTCTTTTCAAATTAGAACATTCTCTAGAGAGTTCTTTATATCTATTAAACAAATGTATGTCATAGTGCTTTTTCAATCGAGAGTGAAGTCTGTTTTTTTCATTTATCTTTTTAATTAGTGTGTCCGATATCCATGGAGTTCGATGCCTATTTTTACTGTTAATAGGCCTTAAAAAACTTGATTGCTCAATACATTTATTATAAATATCGTAAAAAACTGTTAGAGATTTATCAACATCCTCACAATCAAACACTGGCATCCAGCTCACTTCAGCCAACCTTCTTTTTAAAATTGAATGATCTACAGCCTTGACAAACTCCTCTTTCAAAGCACTATCACAACTTGTTACGCAATTTACATTAACTCCAGCATGATCAGTAAAGTCATAGTTTTCTAAATTACTATGAAAAATTAAATTAGTCTTACTTCTGATGAATACATGGTCTAAACACTTTACCCAATTTTCTCTCCCCCAAGTTGGCTCATTTATAAACGACTCAAAACCAAATGAGTTCATTATACTTAAATAATCAATGACACTGTTATTTTGTTCTAAAATGCATAAATTTATATCTCCTAACATAATAGCTGTGTTTTTACAATTACTCAAAATACGTTGCAAATCATTGCGGAAAAAATAAAAATCATATTTATAGTTTCTATACAAAGCTATTAAGTCAATTTCAAAAGGTTTATCATTTATGGTAAAAACTAATGTCAGTTTAATTAATTCAACTTCACGTGACTGAAAGCGTTCATAATTTAAAGTTAAATGATTAGAAATATAAATTACCACTCCACCAGTCTATGTGTATAAGTTGAGACACGTTTGTAGAAAACACTAAAAAGGCAATCTTCTAAACAATTTTAAAATATTTACAACTTTAATTATATAGAAATGTTCATAACACAGTAAGTAATTCCATTAGTTGCATAAGCTTTTACGTGAGTCTTTTTAATTAATTGAAAATTAAGTCTGTAATAACTCTTAAAATAGCTCCTGTACCGGTACTTGATAATTGCTTGATTTCTAGCAACGAGTACACAAGTTAAAAATTCAACAATGCATTAACATAACAAGCTCTCTTTCACGCTGCAAGACTAGTAAACGGCAGAAGTAAGGCAGAACGGCAGAACTGCGGTATTGGTTTACCATACACGCCTGCAACGATGCGCTGCAAACCGCGCGACGAGTAGCTAAATGAACCGTAGAGTAAGTGAGCCTTCTAATATTTGTAGAGGGTTCACTTACTCTACAGATCATTGTGCCAATGAACTGTAGAGTAAGTGAGCCGTCTTCTATTTGTGTAATAGTTATCATGAAATAGGCTCGTATAGTATACGAGCCTACTCCTGTAATTTATTTAAATTCAGTATTTTGGCTCGTATACTATACGAGCTTATTCCTGAATTATTCAAGAATTCATACGCTTGGCTCATAGGCACAATGATCTGTAGAGTAAGTGAACCCTCTTAATTTATTTGATATTTTTGATCGGCTCGTATAGTATACGAGCCTGTAGTGCAAGTGAACCTTCAATATTATTTACGAAGCTCGTATAGACTATGATTTGTAGAGTAAGTGAGCCATGTGTTTTAAGAATTACATATTTGGAGGCTCATTGTGTCAATGATTCGTAGAGTAAGTGAACCCTAACCGTACATGACTACCGCACTTGGCTAGACCGATGAACTCAATCTATCTATCTATATATTAATAGGCAAGCATGTTTCTTTAAAACCTTTTTTCTCAGCTCGTGTTCATCGCAGGGAAAATCTGCGCATACTGTTGGAAAGATATTTTCCTGTAGATGTGCAGAATGCATTTAAAAATTTAAATAGACTAACAAATAAGCACAAAAAATGAATTTGAAAACTTCAAAAAATTAACATGGACCATATGGGTTGCCATGATGGTGACGAAATAACAACAAAATGTAAACAGAAAATCAAAACAAATGGAAGAAATTCCAATCACATGTTTTATTTACAGTGTGGGGAGAAAATAGAGAAGTCTGTACATTAATTATTTTTGGTCGAGTTTCGACCACAGGACCACAGACAATATAATACGACCACTAGTACTTATTTAATACGCAAGCAGGATTTTTGTAACAATTACTCCTCTGAAACTACTGAACCGATCGACATGTTTTTGGTGTCATTGGAAAGAGCGTAACGTGAAGTTGTGCAGGAAACTTTCTTTTTAGGGAAATAATTAGAGAGTGGTGAGGCCCCGGGGCCCTTTAAAGTTTCGTATTTCTCCATAAGATTAACATGGGAAACAAAATTTGTTATGGAACTCCAGCTGTTGTCAGAAATTAAAAGTGAAATATTTATTGATGGTATCCATGGTAACAAAGAACAAACCCACAAAATTTAAAAATGTAAACAAACAGAACTAAACTGTCAAATTAATTTTGATTTCACAATTCCACACAGCTGGACCAGACATATTAAATACTGCATGATTATTAGTACAGGAACGGTATGGATCATAAACATAAATAAAATGTGTCACTCGCCCATTTAAAATTGATTAAATGGAACTATGTTAATGTCATTAGTATGGGATTCTTTCATATGGTAACTATACCATTCGGTAATTTGTTGACCGAGTCTGTTCCAATATTTTTGAGCTGCTGTAATAATATTTTACAGGAAATAACTGTTAGATAAATTCATGGATATAAGTAATAATTCAGATTCTTCAATCATTGCTGTTATTAAAATTGTGTATCCGCAGCAAACCTTCAGACTAAGCGAATTCCCATTTACATTGGCTTAATTTCTACAAAGATATTCCCTGAAAATGGTCATGTTTTTCCTATTTAAAGCTTAAGAGCAGTGTTTCCATTTGAGGGATAAAAATCCCTTTCTAGGGATATTTAGGGCCTTCGAGGGATTGGAAAGGGATTGAGGGATAACTAGGGATAATCAGCGAAATTGAAGGATTTTTTAGATTTTCTAGGGATTTCAGGCCTTTGACTTTATAAAATTGAAATATTGATCAAATAATACATTTTGGCTGTATTTCAACAACGTCAAGGAACTATTTTGGCTAATTTTGCAAGGTATTGACACCGTAACGCATTGATTGTACTACTTTTTCCCCAGATTTTGGTAACAAATCGATTGTAGAAGATACTCCTCAAGGAGTATGTTTTATCTATGGTTGTAGGTAGTGGTAGTGACGTAGTGTTTCAAAGTCGGAACAGACAAGGGGAAGAGTAACAGCCAACACTGCACGAAACAAGCGAAGGACAAGTCGGTCGGTGGAATGTAATGGCGGATCGAGATTACTGTATTTGTTTCTTAGTAGCCCTGTGCCCTGTGTCAAAAATGTCGAATGTTTGTTTTCGTTTTAATTTTGTTTGCCGGTGATTTCTATGATGTTTTTTGGTTAAAGTAACTTGGTATAACCTTTTCACCAATGCATGGTGGCCATGTTTGAAAAAGACTATAAGTTTGAAATTTGGACACTTGAGTAACATTTTTGAAACAATTGTAATTACTTGTAAATGAAAATTATTAGTTTATAAAATTTTAAAAATAACTATTGGTTTCATTTTTTTTTTAGTTAATTTATCTTGTTTTGTACCACATAGGCAGTTTTTAATCACGGCTACCCTTAATTCCAGGCCGGAGGCCGCGGCCTTCGAAGTGGCAACGTTGCAAGTATCTATCTATATATTAATAGGCAAGCATGTTTCTTTAAAACCTTTTTTCTCAGCTCGTGTGAATCGTAGGGAAAATCTACGCATACCGTTGGAAAGCTATTTTCCTGTAGGTGTGCAGAATCCCTTTATAAATTTAAATAGGCTCAAAGATAAGCACAAAAAATGGGTTTAAAAATTTGAAAAAATTAACATGGATCTTATGCGTTGCTATGCTGGTTACGAAATAACAACGAAATATAAACAGAAAATCAAAACAAATGGAGGAAACTCCAATCACATGTTTTATTTACAGTGTTGGGTGAAAATAGATAAGTGAGTACATTACATATTTTTGGTCGAGTTTCGACCACTGGACGACCTCTCGTAGTGTTGTAAAAGGTGATTGTTTGGAGAACGCTAAGCTATAATGATATTTATGTATTTTTTATAATAAATACGAAAGCTTGGTTACTGGGCTATGAAAATATTGACTCCACATTGAATGTATAGAAATAGATTTTCAATTTATATTGTTTTGGTTTTCGATTCTACATTATGTTTTATTTCCATGTTAACTTATGGGTATGGGACGTCTGGCGCTAAACAATACTACGGTACTTGCAACGTTGCCAATTCTACCAGGCCGCGGCCTGCCTGGAGTTAAAGATGGCCGTGGTTGGTGCAAAAATGTTTTTTATATAGTATTACTTTATAAATAATATGGGATATTAAAGAATAATACCACCAGTTACCATATTTTAGGTGGCTATACATGATATCCATTGGTATTGCTGCAAAAATAATAAGTTATCTAGATTTAATGAAGAGGGATAATTGGAGGGATTATTAGAACACGGACTAGGGATAACTAGGGATTTTTTGACGTTGGCCCAGGGATATTTTTTTCTTGCGGATGGAAACACTGCTTAAGAGTTAATTTTAATATGATTACTTAGGTTTGCTGCTACAGGGAAGGTAGGTGTGATTTTGTTGAAAATGTTGATAGCTTAATATGATTGTTATTGGTTTACAAATCCTGCAATACTTTACAATTGCTCGAATTCGAGCAACATGTACACTAGTTAGAATAATTAGATGTAAGATAAACACATTGATATACTTATTGTTTGAAAAGCCGAGAGTCGCGTCCCCAACCGGGGATCGATGATTGGCTTATAAGAAATTGAACGTTATTGTCAAGTCAACACAAGTGAGGTGACTTAACTATCTGTGGAAAATGTCAATTTATAGGATGCTGATGCTATGCTATTCAGATTCTTACAATTACTTATCTATCTCTAGTGATGTGGTGTGTACCTATTAACCAGCTATTAACCTTCTCAATTAACAATTAGTTACCCTGTGTTTAACCTATTTTTTGTCATCATGTCATTAAGTCATTTTGACGAAAAAAGTGGAGTTGTATCCTTCAAAACAAGCTGGGGAACTTGGTGGCAAACAGTCGATGAAGTTTACATTTCAGTTGACTTGCCAAGTAACACAAAAGCGAAAAATGTTAAAGTGACTATTAAAACCAACAATGTCGAATGTATTGTATATGACAAAGTATTGTTCAAGGTGATATATGCTAAACTTAGGTCTAACTTAGCCTAATCGTTAAGAAAAACAGTAGCCTACCCCAAGAAGACCTATGTAGCCTAATTTTACTTAAAATAGCAGGCTGTCCATAATAACGAACGTTTTTAACAATTTAAAGTAGGCCTAGGCCCAGCATTTAGAACAATTACGATTTTATGTTAGGTTAGGTTAGGCCCAGCGTTTAGAACAATTACGATTTTATGTTACTTTATTGGCAAATATCCCATAGGCTATAGGTCTAAGGAATAAGCTTTTATTGTTGTAGGTCTCGTGTAGGATCTGGGCCCCGGACCAATTTCCTTTTTTTTGTTTCGAGGTCCCCAGAGGCCATAAGTTAAACATCATCTGTTCAGATTCATACAGCATGAATAATGGCAAAAAGTCCCAGGACAGATGAATAACTTATTTAAAAAAATAGGCTTACATACTTAATAAAGATAAGGGCTGCACTTTACGTTAGGTCCTACACTTATTCGAATGAAATTATCAATCAATATATTGATTAATCGATATTTTCATTCGAATGAGTGTAAGACCTAAAGTAAAGTGCAGCCAAGATAAGCTACAAAACCTGGAACTAAGCTTAACTTAGGCTATGGATAAAACATACTCCCTTAAGTTACCGTACTTGTATTGGTTAGTCTGTGGCTAGGCCTACTGGTCATAAAAATTAGCCTACTCAGCAATAACTTAGGCCTAAGTTACCATTGTGTAACGGGACGAACAAAAAAAATCTTAATAGTAAGTTAGGCCTAACTTAATCAAGAGTTAATAAGTTATGTGTACCGTACATCAAACTAACTTAACTTACATTAATTTTAATTAGCGAAATACATTGGCGAAAACCCTAACCGTAACTGATAACTAAATCAAAAATGGTGTAGCCGTTCAAAAATGTCTTGAATTTGCAATGCAATGCTACGATACCTTCAGAAGGTAAACCTTTGATTTAAATTTACTTCTCGCATATCAGCGTGCTATGTGGTAAACTCGTAGGTAGGGATGCTTACAACATTTGCTTCTATAAATCAGGCCTAATAAATTATTGTATTAATTCAACATAATTTTAAAAGAACTTAAGTTAGATAATTTAACACTAATACAGTAGAATCCTGCAAACTCGGCGTAATGTGGACTGGAAGGGTGCCGAGTTTGTGAATTGCCGGGTTATCGGGAACTAGGGTTAAAAATAAGAACAATATAATTGGTAAGCTAATTAACTACCTCTTTTATTTATATTTATATTACAAGTCAGTATTAAGCTTTCAAAAATCTTTGACTTTGACTTAAGTCATCAGATATAGTAAAACAAATCATTTGTACGAGCTGAGAATGATTTGACTTGAGCTGGCTTGAGTCCATGTTTAACTCGGACTCAAAAAATCACTAATTTTCTGAGCCAGATGATGGCCGAGTTATCCAGACTGCCGGGTTATCGAGTGCCGAGTTTGCAGGACTCTACTTATTGATACGTACTTGTCCAAGGCATTCTTTCTCTTGATTCATACTTCATACTTTTCTCTTCATCGTTGACCAGTATAACTGGATAGATGGCGTCAATACTATTTACACAAACATATATTTACAGCAAAAAAACTTTGAGAAATTTAATTCTTAGATCTTGATTAAAATTTGGCGGCAGGTCACTTCATTTTATTGAGGAGTGGTCGGCTTCTAGATACTCATTAAGTGTGTAGAAGGGGTTGTTTTTAAGCCAAGTCCCAATTTTATTTTCAAACGTCCTTGGTTCTAGTTCTTTGACGGCAGCCGGGAGTAGGTTGAAAAATTTCATAGCCAGGACAGGGTAGCAGTCTTTCTTTTTGGTAAGTCTACAGAAAGGTAGGTCAATGTGTTTCTTCCTTCTGGTATTATAACTATGCTGGTCTGCTCGTATTGGTAGCGTTGGTAAATCTCGATGAATGTGAAGAAGACTGACTAAGATATAGTGGTTGAAGATTGTAAATATGCTTAATTTCTTGAATATGGGCTTGCAGTGCTCTTCATCATTGGCGGAGTCTATTATTCGGAGAGCTTTCTTCTGTAGGACTAGGATTTTAGTGCAGGTTGAGGCATGGCCCCACAGCTCAAGACCATAGATGATGTGGCTATGAAACAGTGACAAGTAGACTGTAACAAGAAAATCCTTGGAGACAAGTCGTTTCAGCCTACGTATGAGACAGATCACACGGTTTAGTTTTTTGCAGATGTAGTTAACATGCTTCTCCCAAGTTAGTTAGTTTCGGATCTATTTGGAAGCCAAGGAGCTTCACCTCATCTGTTTCATTATGGTATTTTGAAAGACTGCATACTATCTTTTGAGTTTTACCTTCATTTAGGCTTAGGCTACTCTTGTCGAACCATGATTTTACGGCAACAAGCTTCGCTTCTGCTATTGTCAAGGCTGTCTCTGGATCATGGCCGCTAGTGTAAATGGAGGTATCATCTGCAAATAGTAGGATGTTTCCCAGTAGGCCTAGGTCATTTATAATGATCAGAAACAGCACAGGCCCAACCACCGAGCCCTGTGGCACACCGTGAAATACCTCAAGTGGCTCAGAATTTGCCCCATCGATTGTGAGAATTTGCTTTCTATTATGGAGGTAGGTACGAAACGTTTCTAGAACTTCTCCTTCTACTCCATATGCCGAGAGCTTTTGTATCAGCAGGCCATGCGGGACGCAATCAAACGCCTTGCTTAAATCAACCAATGCCAAGGCTGTGGATTCTTGAGACTCAAAGGAGTCTAGAATGTTTTCGACCAGTTGAAGGACAGCAGAAACTGTGGATTTACCACGACGGAACCCGTGCTGGGCATCAAGAAAGAGATGATTTTTTTCAAAGTGATAGACTATCTGGTTTTTCATTACAGTTTCAAAGATCTTTGCCAGGACAGGTATAATCGATATAGGCCTATAGCTTTTCATGGCCGTGGGATCGCCTTTTTTGTAAACTGGGACAGTGCGAGCCACCTTTAGTTTGTCTGGAAAATAACCTTTCTCAAGGCATACATTGATGACATGACACAAAGGATGTACAATAACTTCTATAATCTTTTTTAAAAGCTCTACAGATATACCATAGATATCCCGGCTCTGTTTCTTCTTAAACCTAGTCACAATGCCGATAATTTCACTGGGTGTCACCCTCCGCCAGTGCCTAAAGGGAGTCACGTCATTGGATATGTGATAGATAGGCCTACACAGTTCTTCCGGACTCACATTATCTTTGGGGGATTACTTATAAGAATAAACTATTAAATTAATGAGAAACAAATTATATTAAAGAAAGGAATTCACACTTTTATTTTGATCACACAAACATAAACATGAACACAGCTTAATATAACAAGTAGAACATATGATCTTGAGACAATGTACATTTAAACAGTACATAAGCAAAATTGTCAATGTTCCAATACTCCCTTCACAATTTTGAAAACTAAATGTCACAAAGTCCAATGTTTACTTTAAGCTGTGTAAACCTTACTCGATTGAGAGGTTTAGTAAGGATGTCGGCAAGTTGATATGTTGTAGATACATGTTCTACATCAACAAGTCCTTCCAAGAATTTTTCTCTGACGAAGTAATACTTAACTTCGATATGCTTCGTTCTGCGATGAAACTCAGGGTTCTTTATGAGTTTCACGGCACTGCCATTGTCAATTTTCAGAACAGGTGTCAATTGTGAGTGACAACTTATTTCTTCAAACAGACGTTTGAGCCATATTGCTTCCTTAGCTCCTTCACATGCAGCCACAAACTCGGCTTCTGTCGTAGACAGTGCTACAGAACGCTGTTTCTCGCTTCGCCAGCTCACTGGACCTCCAGCATAACAACTGATAAACCCAGACGTTGATTTCCGAGTACTTTCCTCCCTAGCAAAATCAGAATCAGTGAAAACATCCAGATTACTGCACGGTGAGGACTTGTACAAGATACCAACATTTATGGTTCCTCGAAGATATCTAAATATCCTTTTGACACTCAACCAATCCGCTTGAGTAGGATGTTACATATTCCTCGCAGCCAATCCCACAGCAAAGGAAATATCAGGTCTTGATACACAACTTAAATGCATCAAGCTTCCAACAGCCTCACGGTATGGAACTTTTCCACTGACAGACTCCACTGGACCGTTGTTTACAGGTTTTTCACATGGTGTAGAAATGGAATTCGAGTCACTCATACCAAAACGTTGTAATATGCGTTTAGTATAGGCTGATTGACCAATCCATATTCCACTTGAACTTTTCTTGATCTGTAATCCTAAATAACTGTCAAGTTCACCAGATTTGATTTTAAAAACTTTGGATAAGCTTTTCATGAAGTCGTCAATGATGCTATTGTCGGTCCCAGCTACTAATCCATCATCTACATAAATAAGTACAAAGTAGCTTCTTCCCGTGATTGTTTTTATAAAAGAGACAGGGATCCGAGTTACTTCTCTTAAGACCTTGAGATTCAAGAAACTTTGTAAGTTTCAAGCTCCAACAACGAGGAGATTGTTTCAGACCATATAATGACTTTTGTAGTTTACACACACGTCCAGTTCCATCAGAATAACCTTCAGGTTGCTCCATGTAAACTTCCTCTGAAAGATCACCATATAAAAAGGCAGTCTTCACGTCAAACTGACGCAATTCCAGATTTTAAACGGAAGCCGTACTTAGCACAGATCTAATGGTGTCATAACGTGCCACAGGACTAAACAGTTCATTATAGTCAATTCCTTCACGTTGTGCATATCCCTTGGCTACTAGTCGAGCTTTGTATTTTTCATGAGAACCATCAGAATTAGGTTTGGTTCGAAGTACCCAACGACATCCCAGGACACGAGCTCCTTCTGGTTTATCCACCAAAATCAGTCTAGTGAACAAAGGCTAGATCGTTTGCTAGAAGAGTTCTTTAGGTGGGATCGGGATCCTAATGAGGACATAGCTACCCATGTTGCAAAGCTTCAAAAACATTTTGCCGAATTAAATGATGCACTTGAGAAACAAAAGGAATCAAAGCTTAGTGATAGAGTTTTAATTGCAAGAATTTTATCTACTTTGGGGCCAAGCTTTCGTGAATTCAGAAATGTATGGGAAGCTATGCCATCTAAGGATAGAACAATTAAAACACTAGTTGAAAAGCTTCGCACTATAGAGCAGCGTGATAACGTGGAGTTACTTAAAACTGCTTTATATGTTTCAAAACCCACGGGTACAAGAGTAAAGCAAGTTTCTAAGATATTTTGTTTTAAGTGTAAACAAAAAGGGCATAAGGTTCCTGATTGTCCACTTAAAAAGAAGTCTACGGTATCTACATCTGATAACAAGAAGGATGTGTCTGCAAAACATAGTTTTATGAGCGGTAATGAGTTAACTTTTGCAAATCGGGACGTTTGGATTGCGGATTGTGGTGCTACTCATCATGTAACGTGGTGTAAAGATTATTTTACAGAGTATTCACAATTTTCAGAACCACAACTTATGTCTGGCTTCAGTGATAATGCTTCTGATAAAAAGTGTTATGCCGAGGGATCTGGGATCATTGTTGTTGAAACTAAAGTTGGTAAGGAGCTAATTCAAACGACTGTAGAAAACGTTTTGTATGTACCTAATTCTAGAGCTCATCTGTTGTCAGTCAGCAAGGCAGCGAAGAAGAACCATGTGTTTTCTGCTGACAATCTTGGATGTAAATTTACCCTAAATGGTATTGTTACATTGACTGGACGTTTGCATGGGGATTTATATTTTCTTAACATGCGTGCTATTTGTCCTATACAACCCACTGTACAACTTGCATGTAAGAAAGATTCTTTACAGCTATGGCTTGAACGGCTAGGTCATCAGAATCAACGCCATGTTAAACAAGTTTTAAAGATGAATGGAATTAATGTGACTGGAGACATGGGATTGTGTAATGGATGTGTTCTTGGTAAATCTCATCGTGGTCCATTTCATTCTCGTCCAACTTGTCCTGAGGTGGTTGGTGAACTGATCAGTACAGATGTCTGCGGACCTATGGAGGTCACTTTGTGAACTGATCAGTACAGATGTCTGCGGACCTATGGAGGTCACTTCTCTTGGAGGTAACCGCTATTTTGTATTGTTTAAAGACTACTACAGTAAGTATCGCCAAGTATTTTTCATAAAGAATAAAAGTGAAGTAGCTGATTGTATGCGCATCTTTCTTGCAGAAGCAAAACAAGGTGGAAAGATCATAAAAGAAATGTTGTTTGATAACGGGTCTGAATTCCTATCAAAGGAAACTACGAGAATCATTCAGGAGTATGGTATTAAGATACGTACAACTTCTCCCTACTGCCCTGAACAGAATGGTTCTGTTGAGAGGGATAATCGAACGATTGTGGAGTCTGCTCGTTCTATGCTTCAGAGGAAAGGCTTGCCGAAGTTTCTTTGGGGTGAGGCTTGTAATACTGCAGTTTACCTTCTTAATCTTACAGGACCAAGTCCTGTAGATGGCAAATCACCACTGCAATTGTGGTCGGGTAAGAGTGTTCCAGGTCTGCAACACCTCAGAGTATTTGGAACTAACTGCTTTGTACATCAGCCGAAGCAAAAGCGGAAAAAGTGGGATGCTAAAAGCATTGAAGGAATCTTTGTTGGGTATCATGGTTTGAGAGATGGATACAGAGTGTATGTACCAAGCAAATGGCAAACTGTTATAAGCCATGATGTTATATTTCAATCTGAGACATCCCAAGGAAGTACTGCTCCTGATAATGAACCATCTTCGAGCGATGAAGTTCATTTTGACATCACTTCAAAAACAACAGAAGTCGAAACTGACAAAGCGGCATCTCCTATTGTTTTGGAGGGAGGTGAGCAGTGTGATGTATTGTCTCAAAATGAAACCATGGAAGTGGAAACTGATGAAGTGGCAACTCCTATTGTTTTGGATGGAGGTGAGCAAGACGAGTGTGTTGTATTGTCTAAAAATGAAACCACAAAAGACGTGTTGCGACAAGGAAAACGAGTGAAAAATGTACCAAGTTGGATGAGCAGTGGAAATTTTGATCTGATGCTGGTTCAATCAGAAACACAGATGTTTCCAAGGTCTTACAAGGAAGCAATGGTGTTGGATGATGCATCTGACTGGAAGGCTGCTATGGACGATGAAATAAAATCGATTCATGAAAATAAAACTTGGATTTTGGTGGATAAACCAGAAGGAGCTCGTGTCCTGGGATGTCGTTGGGTACTTCGAACCAAGCGTGCTGGGCCCATAACCTATTGATACGTACTTGTCCAAGGCATTCTTTCTCTTGATTACTTATAAGAATAAACTATTAAATTAATGAGAAACAAATTATATTAAAGAAAGGAATTCACACTTTTATTTTGATCACACAAACATAAACATGAACACAGCTTAATATAACAAGTAGAACATATGATCTTGAGACAATGTACATTTAAACAGTACATAAGCAAAATTGTCAATGTTCCAATACTACTGTACCAAAACCCCGGTCTGACAGGCCCACGGGAATTTTCAAAAACGCATGTTGGCAACACTGTTTAGGCTACTTGGGAGATTCCATTCCCCCAATACCTTCCCCCCTTTTCCTCTCCTACCTATTGATAAGTTTATATTGTTTGTTCATTTTGCATGGGTGCCGTGACCTTGACAGGTTGTCTGTTCATAACATGCCTGTCTCAGAAGCCCATCGTTAGTGTATTTGAAAGCGGGGTCTCACAGGCCGAGGGTTTCGGTTTGTGTGTGTCTAAGCGGGGTCCATTATTTTTCAAATGAGGTCTCACAGACCGGGGGCTTCGGTTAACGTCAGCCTTGGTAGGGTTTCGGTATTAGTGTTAAGGCTAACATACTTAAATATTTAAAAAAATACTTAGTGTTAGGCCTATTTTTACTGGGTTTATTTTTAGGGTCATCTATACAAACCAATTCACCCTGATGACAGTGTGTGGACCATAGAAGATGGTTGTACTCTAAATATAGTTCTGTCTAAAGCGGAATATGACCAAAAAGATACTTTATGGGAATCCATTTTAAAGGACGGAAGCTACCAACCAGATCCTTTAACACTGCACGAGATGAGAAAGAAGCTTGATCTAGAAAAATTTCAGATTGAGGTAGCTTAAGTTTTATTTTTTAAATGATATTCATCTATTTTGACCCCTGTTTCCATTCAACAGAGAACCAAGTTAGAAGAGGTTTGCAAACTTTGATTGGAAAATAACAATTTTTCAGTTTTATACAGTTTTTCGGGTTTTTAAGTTTTTTTATAAAACAGGAATATTGGATGACATTTTTAGTTTTAACTTTTACTTTGTATTTTTAATGTTTCAAGTCTAGACACTAAGATAAAAATATCGGGTCTTTTCTCATTACAGGCTGTTTTTACCTGCTAAAAGTTTGCTTAGAATTTTTCATACCGTACATATTAAATAGGCCTATCAGATTTAAGGTTGAATAACTTATATTTAAATACACTTATAATGAAAATATGTAAATTGCAGTAAATTAACTTATACAGATTGTACAGTTAAATTTTGAAAACTTGTTTTAGAACCCTGGTATGGATTTCAGTCGAGCAAAACTCTCAAAAAGCTATGACCAAATGCCTGGAATGAGCGTGCAGAGAAATGAAGACACCACCACTAAAAACTAAGCATCTTACATCCATTTTATAATACTCATCATACATCATTAAAAACATTTTTTTATAATTACTGTTTCATTAATATCCGATTTAGGTTTCATATTTGAGTTAAGAAATTGCATGAATAATGCATTAAAACACTGCAGCCACTTCTCAATCCAGGCCTTTAAAGCCAGCAATGTAATAAGTCTTAGTTAGTCGTATGTCTACAAAATATCTACAAAGTAGCTCTTTTTCAAGATCACTAATTATGATCATCATCTTCATCTTTATTTTATAAAATGTACAGATTGGTACATGAAATTGTGTCAACATAAGTTTTCTTATCTAGATTGCTAAAACTAGTGAATTACAGTAGTCCATAACAGATAATAGCAGCTATATCTATTGTAAGAAAGGGAATTAACCCTGTACCCACGGTGCTCATCTACGCAACACTGTTCACATTACACTTAGTCGACCAGTTGGTGTGAACAGAAACACCCTGTATATTCTTTTTACATGCATACTTGATGTACAGTATCAAGATTCCTGATCAACATAACAATAGTGTTTTCCTCAAGCTTGAGTATATGAGGTGGTAGACCGCTATCAGAGAGCGTGTTACAAAATTCGGCCAGATAACAATTTTGCCCAACGTCGTTTTCCGTAACCATTTTATCGCTGCTTAAATATTGTTGGTACTGGCCAGGAATGTTGTCCATGTTTGCGCTACAGTATTCATTTCTAAAGTCTTCATTTTTCACACACAATATGGCATGGTCAATTATGTCATTGCTCTTAATGATTGCATACATGTTCTCGTAAATATCAGCAACAGGATTGTCCAATTATTACAGGATCATATGATACTCACCTGCGACTTAAGTGTTGGAGGTAGTTGACGTAGTGCAGGCTACAGTTGCGTTACTTCCCTCGATAAACTTTGCTATGATTGACAGACACCATAGTGATATGCCTGCAACAAACATCAAGAGATTATGCGAACAATATACTTACTAGTAAATAATTATATTAATATTAATGCTATTCCCTACTTTCATTTTTCTATATCAAATCAAACAAGTCTAGAATATCCTTTTACTTTTGGTTGAACAAAGTATAAAATCATTTTTGCGATATTGAAGATCTTATTGCTTTAAATTACTACAATATTGCTTATTTGTTCATAACTGATCATTGATGAAATATTATTCAATTCTTGATGTATCCTATTGTTATAGGATAATTAGTCAAGTCATAGTATTAACAAAATTACGTTTCCACCATGTTCTGTGATTAGGTTTGTTTGGCCTAAGTCATCAACAGCCATTGATGTCCGTTGTCAATCCATGAGGAGGGTTTGATCCTAACCAAATTTCTATCCATAATGTCTAACAGCTTACAGTTTTCTCTTTTTCTTTTTCCTCTTCTTTTCTTTTTAGTTTACTGTATTGTTCAACCTCTAACAAAGTGTCCTTGAACCTTATAAGAGAACAAATCAGCTAAATATGGCAAGAGCCTCAAAAATCTTCAGAGACCTTTTACAGTGACCATGCATGTAACAACTATAGAATGATTTGTTTTTAATAGGATATTGTGTGTTGCCACTAAAGTGCTCGAGGAGGTTAACGTGGGGCTGGATACAGCTGTGTTAAATGGCCTTGTTACGCTTTTGCTATGATTTGCAGACACCACAGAGATATGCCTGCAACAAGGAATGTCAAGAGGTTAGATGCACATTTACTGTAGAATGCGTTCGTTTCTTGTACAATAAATCAAGTCTAGATTTGTATTCACTAGGCTATACATTCTTACGACATATATGATATATGGATTTTCTGAATATTCTAGGCAAACACCAATGTACACATCGGTTTTTGAATTGAATTCAACGCATGACCTTAATAATTTTAATTGTTACTTGATGTTTCCAAAATAACATCCATCTACTATTGACGGATTGACTATTCAAATCAAATCAAAATCTCCTTTATTCATGAATGTACAAGTACAAAGAATAGAGTCAGTGAGTACTTATTGTCTATTCACAATATTTTAAATTATAAAATTCCTCAAAGGAGTAAATTGCTTTTTCTACTAGGTATTTTTTTAGTTTAAAGTAAAATTTCCTACTATTACATTCATTTTTTATATCTTTTGGTAAAAAATTTATATATCTAAGGCCTCTATACACTGTGTCTTTTTTTATAAAATTCTAAATTACCTATGTCTGTTTTGTATAACATGTTGTGCATTTCTGGTATTATATCTATAACTGGTAGGCCTACTTAGTTCTAACTGTATTTTTGGTAAATGGTGCTGCTTAGTATATTTTATTGTCTCGTATATATAAATTCCAAATACTGTTAGGATTTCCAAATTAGAAAAATGATACTTTACACTTTCAATCCAATTTAAACTTAGCATTAATCTAATAGCTTTCTTTTGTAACAGAAGTATTTGATTAAGAAAAATTATTGAAGATTATTGAAAGATTATTGAAAAATATTATCCTACTATTGCATGTTTAGTAATGCTGATTAGTGAATATTATGTGTATACAGAACTATTTAAACATTTAGCTACAGAAAATATCAAAAATTACCTTTGAATTTTACAGAAGACAGCTGATGTCAACATCCTTGCAAAGGAATTACATATGTAAGGAGTTGTACATGATATGAGATGTTCTCACAAAAGTAGGCAACCACTAGAGTCATAGAGATCTAAAACAGTATCAAAGAATTGTTAGGTATCTTAACTTGACCAGCAATTACTTCTAATTACCTGCATTGAACGAATGATGAAATAAGTTACAGTGGTAGAACTGGTTCAAATATATAAATATAATAAGTGAATCGTCAATTTAAGATTTGATATTGATAGTAAAGCATGTAAAAAGTCAGTATTTTTTGCGTCAAAAATTCCAATCTCTTCTCGTCCTAAAGGGACGGTTTAACTTTGACCAATTCTTGTAGTAAGTAGAAATTAAAATTATGGATAAACAATTTTCACTTTAAATCATATTTGCTGACATCCGTTATACATTTTATCATACTCACAGCTTGGATAATTCCAAAATCCTATGAGTTAATCTCATTGAGCAAAGAATTATATGATCTCGGATCAATGTAGCCTTAGGTGTTTATGGATATTCCAATTATAACGCTTTGGAAAGTTTCTATTATCCACTTACACTAAGTTTCTACTCCCTATGATAGGTATTCCTTGGATAGATACTTACATGGGTACTCCTATACAGCTCAAAACCCTCTCTGATGATGCCTTGATAGAAGCCAGTGGGATGATGGGAAGATAAGGGATCCAGGCCAGTGGGTTGGAAAAAGGTTTAAGGTATACTTTGGATAAAGGACAATTAAGATAGAGAGAGGAGGTCCAGACACAATTATCTACAGTACCTCCTCTCTCTACCGCAAGCCCTCCTTGGCCATGTCCGGTTGGAGGGCCTCCCTTTTCTACCACAATATTACCGTACTATGGCAGGGCCGTAACACAAGCTTGCGTATGTTAATACTCATTAGTGAAAACAATAAATCCTGGTATCAAAACTCCAAACAAGATTTTGAATTTTACCAAATTTTTATCACGGTTGATGAGTTTTCAATTTGTTATGGGCCGAAGCCCACTTATCCCTCCTTACCACCCCTGGCAAGAATCTTAGAAGTTTAATCATGCAAAACCATACTTGGGAGTTTATTTTATTTTACCATTTTGTAGGGATGGTCAAGTCTCGAAATTTCGGGAAATTTTAAATCTCGTTACACGAGACGAGATTTCTTTTTGGCCGAGATTTTTATCGAGATGAGAATAAAAAAAATTTAAAAAAATTAAAAACGCCTGCAGAAAGTCAATGCAATACCCGCAATACAGGAGCGTGTTGTAGTTGCGTTTCCTTTGCAAAGGCGTTCTTATTTAATTAATTCTTTAAATGTAAATATTACTTTAATTATTTTAATAATATTACTTTAATAACATTCGAGAAGTTTTGTTAAGTGTAATCAGTGTAAGGAATGTTTTATTACTACAAAAAGTCAAAACAAGTACAGTAACTATTTTATAAAAATTAATATTGCTTTTATTTTATGATTTATTTTATTTTAGGATAAGTTTAACTCTATCCTAACTGATATCACTATGTTTCCTAATCGTAGGCATTTTTAATAAGTTAGGCGTGATTAATAAAAAAATGTTATGCTGATGTTTTTTAATAAAAGATTGTAAATATTCTTGCCTATTATCATTATTTTTATATTTAAACAGTCATCTAACAATGTTACAAAATCAGGTAAAAATTTTGAACGTGCATTTCCCGTTGTGTATGAGAAGGGAAATCCTGTCTCAATCTCGGCTCGAAATTTTATGAGAAATCAAAAATCTCGTCTCGTCTCGTCTCGAACTAAAATCCAATCTTGTCCATCCCTACCATTTTGTGTATTCATCGGCCTCCATCGATATGGGCAAGGAGACCCCACAAGGGTGACCATACGGACTAAAGTTTGCGTAAATTCGTGTTGAGTCTGGAACTATATGGGAATTTTAAAATTGCACTGGTAAAACCTGTTTTAGTGTGCTGTCTTTGGTAAAATTGTGATTGTCATCCGTGTTCATGGCAAAATCGTTAACACCCCTCGAGGTCCTGGCAAAGTCAAGAACATCTTCCGCGGTAATTGCAAAATCAAGAACATCTGCAAATACAGGAACTCGGCAAAACTATCAACTTTTTTCATGGTCGCAGAAAAATTGTAACATCTTCTTTATTCACGGCAAAATCATGAACATAATCTGCGATCTCGCCAAAACTGTAAACATCTTCCACTGTCACAGTAAAATGGACATTATCTAGATCGTTGTATGCGATCATGGCAAAATTCGAAACATCTTCTGCGCTCATGGCAAAATTGAGAATTTCATGCACGGACTTAGCAAAATCATTCACAACTTTCGAGGTTAAGGAAAAATCTTGGACATTATTTACGTGACATCATCGTCCCCCACGATCAGGGTAAAATCATCAATTTTCGAACGTGCATCTTATAAACACTTTCCACGGTCACGGAAATTTGCGCTCAGCTCAACTTGATCCAAGCTTGACCTGATTCTGCCTGTACGGATCTCTCATGCAAACTGTTGGTCCAAAAAGACCCAAAAATACGGAGTACTCGCAGACCACTAGTAAAAGGTACACTTGACGAATAACAATCTCCACCGGTATAACCAGGGTTTTAGAAATAAATGAGAAAAAGACACATTACATGAAAATGTCTGAAGCAGAAGGATTTTGCTTTGGCTTGGCAATTATTGTTTTAAGGGTGTGGATGGGTTTGTTTACCTTGGGGCAGAGCTGAATAGCAAAAACACTGTTGCGCAAGAAATCACAAACCGAATCATGGCTGGTAACAGGGCATATTATACTAACCTTGGGATCCTCAAATCCAAGCTGGTGACCCGCAACACAAAGATGAAGCTGTACAAAACTCTCATTAGGCCGGTTGTTACGTACGGTGCAGAAACCTGGTCCCTATCTGCAGTAAACACAAACGCACTGAGAGTGTTCAAAAGGAAAATAATAAGAAGAATACATGGGGCGGTGAAGGAAGGGGATAGATGGAGGATATTGAAGAATGTAGAAATAAATGACTTTTGCAAGAGGAGGATATTGTGCACTTCATCAAAGCAAGAAGGAAGGTTAGGCTATGTGGAGAGAATGCCTCAAGGAAGACAGCCCAAAGAACTATTGTGCCAGCCAGAACATAAAAGGGACTAGGAGAAGGGGTAGGCCGAGAAGAAAACGGCTTGATGGAGTGGGGGATGACCTGAGGATGTTGAGAGTGAGGAATTGGAAAGAGGCGAATTAAAGATCGAGGCAATTGGAGGCAAATTGTAGCATAAGCCAAAGGCCACCAAGGCCTGTAGAGCTGCGGAAGTAAGTAAGTAGTAAGTCCAACCAGGGTTATTATCAGGAAATCTGGAAAAGTTAGTGAACTTTGTTTAGGAGTTCTGCCCACAATTAAAATTATGCTGTTAGTTTTTGTGTGAGGGGAGGAGTTTCTATTTTCTTTACAAGGTTGCCTCTGTATATAACCCTTTATGTTTAGTATAGTGGCCTTTCGTGATTAAACTTCTGAGACCGTTACCAGGCTACTGAAAAATGACTTAAGAATAACTTAACACAAAATATATGTCTATACTAAAACTTCCCCCTAACATAAAGTATCCCTCTCAATCTCACCTAATTATAAGAAAGCAATATCTAATAATAAAAATGTGTGTTACCTAAGTTAGAGGAGTAAATGAAATTTGTATTAACATTTAAATTACTTAACTTACGTCTACTTTGTGTGTATTTTGGTAGTTTTGCTTCTTCAAACGTTCAAACTAATATAACCTGCACCTGCAGCCTGCAGGTACCGTTTCAGACACACAAAAGTCCTCCTGGTGAAGGGTCCACATCTTAGGTTGGTCTGTAACATAACTTGGGGAAAGGGAGCAGAAATGTAGGTGAAGACAGTTAATCCATGTGTTAGGAAACTGAAGAAACATGGATTAATAGTACAGCCCCTGCTCAGATGAAGAGTAGGGAGACAGGGAGGCTGGTTGCGATGGACAAGCCACCGGGCGATGGGATCGCCAACCCCTACGCCATAAACAGCTGGTCTTAGTCAGTAACTAAGTTATACAGATGAAAATACACCATATGATGTTGACTTAGGATAATTTTTTAAAGTTATTTATGATTTCTGCTAACTCTCAAGTTGTTTTACAAGAGAGGATAGTAAAAAAAGTGTATAATTATGTACATCGGTTATAAGTTACAAATACGGTAATTAATTAATATCTGTAAAGGGAAAGTTTAAAATTTCAATCGCTGTAGTTTTCAAATTTACTGCTTGATTTTAATTCATTTACATTTGATTCAAGAGCCACTGGCGGTTCATCCTCCCACTGTTTCAAAAGCCAAAATTGTATTTACTCAAGGCTGTATTTAAGCTTTGATTGTTTACACATTTGTATGTAACATAAGTATGTTCTTTTTCTATACACAAGGTGTTGATTAGCATCCAGATATTCTTATGGAATTAGTTTTAAGAATTTGTGATACTGGTACACAAATATAGATTGAGCTCAGATTTACTTTGACCTTATAGGCTTATAGATGCAACAAATTATCCTAATTTCCATAAATAAAAAAAAATTATCATCTGAAAGATGAATAGTATAAACAGTTGGCTCCTCAAATTATATTCAAACAAGCTTTATAAGCTACTATACAGTATTCACGAATAATCCAACTATTTGTTTTTGATTGGGTTGATTTAGTTTAAGAAAGTAATATTTTGTCGTCATTCATTAGACAAATTTGAACTGAATTCCAGCATCAAGGAAAGCAAGAAAACAGCCATCTGACACCAACTCATATATCACTAAGTTCTTTCATAACTTTATCTCTGCTAAAGTGGCAAGAATACATTTTGCATATTCTTATTAAGTTATTTGGGAATAAATTTGATCTTCAAACTCAACCCTCGACTCGATTGGCCACTGTTTTGTCTGAAAATGTAGGTCATTACCTACTCTGGAAGTAGTTTGGGGGTATTCTAAATAATTTATTTAACAATTGTAACTACATCATCAATTTATCACTGGAATGAATAATAATAAAAATTGATTCATATATATTTGCAAATCAAGCTGTCCCCAAAGGAACGGTAAATGACTTTTTTCTACCTACGAGTAGTAGCTGGCTTCTTCAACCCAACGGGAGTGGGAAGATTAAGAAAAAACTCATTAAGTGGATTTACAATTTATTAAATTAACTAAAATAAAAACACTTTGTATAATGAAAACCGTTTGAAACAATGTGAAACTAAATAAAAGTAAAATTTAGACATTATATTTACAATGCAATACAGTTTAAGAGTAAGGAAAAAGTAAGAAAGTCGCGACACGGACCCGTAGGTTGGTTCAAATATCTTTGATTGTTAACAATAGACCAATTTCTTTAACTGCGGTCAGCTTGGGTTTCACGCTGCCGTAGTTTCAAGTCATCGCATTCTGTGGACTTAGCACAGTTTATAATATGTGTAGCCAGCCAGGCCATGACATCTTGTTAGGATTGTAAATAAATAAATAAATATATTGTATAGAATTATGACAGAACCAGAGCTCGCCTCGTGGTCGAAACTCAACCAAAAGTACCTATTGTTGCAAACCTCGGTATTTTCACCCCACGCTGAAAACAAAATCTGTGATATATTTTGTTGTTATTTAAACACCAACATGACAACCTATAAAGGCCCATGTACATATTTTGTAAAATTTAAATTCATTTTTGTGCTTATTTTTTTAGTCTATTTTAATTTATAAAGGTATTCTGCACATCTACAGGCAAATGTTTTTCTAACAGATTTCCCCTGCAATGCAGAAGAGCTGAGAAAAAGGATAAAAAACACGCTTATCTATTAATATACAGAATTAGACCCATGTTAAATCTCGAAAAGAAAAGAAATTTCCATTTTCAACCCAATAGACATAAATATTCTCAAAATATACAAACAAAGGTTGCACATTTAGGACCAATAATCTTTTTTTTTGTATTACCAACGTGTAAATAGGTCTAATAGTATGGCCTGTTGTACCACAATAGGGTGGCTGTTGTAAGCTTAGAAATTTGGCCCCATGTTAAATCTCCATCAGAAAAGTATAATTTCCATTTTTGACCCAATTAACATGAATATTTTAAAAATACAAATAAAATCTGCATAGGACTGATAACCTTTCTTTTGGTACAACCCTCGTGTAATTCCGTCCAGTAGTAGGCTAACTGTCATAATATTTGCAAAAGTTTTTTATATACACGTTTAGGCTGGAAGGTTTTAAAAATTACTTGGGATACTTTATATGAAGTTAATTAATAATACCTCTGGATAGGGTTGGTACATGATGTATGCCCCTAGCAGATTAAAATTCTGCCCTCTTTCAAAATATCTGACCCCTTTCAAATTTTGAATTTACACCCCTTACTCTTTCCTTTGAATACCACAAAAAATAAACCAACAAGAACAATTTTCTTAACATTTATATTCTACAAGACTACAATAACACATTAAGATTTACTGACTTTACAAACTTTACTTTTTCCGTCATGTAGCATAAAATGTTAACAGAACAATACGAAGAGAAAAGAAACTTATAACTACATGGTGTACATGATTGTTGACTCTGCATTACTACTCCGTTCACAATAATTAAGGGGTTTGAGGGGAAGTTCCCCCACCACTTTTTTGTATTTAATGTACCTTATGTTACTTAATCAGCTGTTAAGCTATTATTTCAAAGGTAAGAATCAAGTAGAGGGGATTCTTCCCCAAAAACCACCTAAATATTGTGAACGAATAACAAAAATAACTACAGTACACAGAACAGAAAAACAGTTAACAAAACAGAAAAACGTATATATACACCAAATCTAGATAGGAATTGAATTACCCTCCACAAGGACCAGTAGACTTACCAGTAAATCGCTAAGAAACAACTTACACAAAATAAAAATAAAAATAATAAAACAAACATAATGGAGTGCTCCGGTTCAGTAGCCAGGGTTAGAGAGCCGGCTATTCTCTAAACAAGGCCAATCTAGGCTTACGCCAGTTATTTCCCTAAACATTTTCCTTATTGTTTATATTTTACCTCTCAGAGCTCTAACTGGGAGTAGAGGAGACTACGATCCAGTCTTGTTATTTCAGGTGGGTTAGGAAAGGGTATTGGGAGTTAGTGAGGCACAGCGCTGTATTAACCTTTTCGTAGCTCTTCCATTCCAGCCATACCTTTTGACAATCTGGGAATTTTTCCGATTCTATTTAACTAAGTCTAGCACCAAAATATTGTTACAAACAAAAAAACGGAACACTCTGTGCAAATGATGTTAGAGTATAGCATATTTGTTATACCCTTACATAAATTGACAACACAGTACCAAACAATAATTCAATAAAAACAATAATCACATCAGAATAGTCCGTTTACAAAATGCAGGCGGTTTAAGGTAAGTTTTTCTGGGCTTCTCCACCACTTTTCTCTTAATGTATGTTACAGCTGATTAAGCGGTTGAGCTTATTGACATCTGTCCTGCTATTTGTTTCTGTTGTAATAGTAATAACAATAATCATCCTGCTTCACGATCTAGTCATCCTAATGAAGAAATTGGAACAAAGTTTGAAAGACTAGTGAAACCTGTAAAAAGATATGAGTGAAACTGAAAGGGAGAGATGTTGTAATAATAAGCAGATGATAGAATTAAAATCTTTTTGCTTGTTTACTTTTCTATGTACTTTTCAATGGGGTGTTTGGTCAAAAATTTGATGTCTTATTTTTTGTTATTGTTCAATTGTACTAAAAATTAGAGATACAAATATATAAGAAAAACATATTTATTTTGAATATTAAGCGAGATATGGAGCTTGAAAGTAGTAAATTTTTAATCTTTTGTACCAGTTCACAGGGAGAATGGGTAATGCGATTCTCACCAAAATTTGCATTCAGGTGTGGAAAAATAAGATAATAATCACTAGCTATTTAAAATAAAAAAATAAAAATAAAAACTATTTTTTATTTTTTATAAATTTTTTAAAAAATTTAAAAATTTTTTTAAAAAAATTTAAAAATAGCTCTTTGTTTTTGGGAAAAATGTATCTGTATGTTGGAATAAAAAAAAATGTGATATGTTAACTCGTTTGGGCTGTGAATTCGTACCTTTGATGCCTTGCGCTGTCGGAGCACTACTCGTTGAGAGTGTGTACACTAACACCGGGGCTTTAGAATACAACGATAAACGTATTCTTTCAATGTTAAAGGATGTTAATAATTACGTGATGTTAAAGTATTCTAAAGCCCCGGTGTTAGTGTACAAACTCTCAACGAGTAGTGCTCCGACAGCGCAAGGCATCAAAGGTACGAATTCACAGCCCAAACGAGTTAACATATCACATTTTTTTTTATTCCAACATACAGATACATTTTTCCCAAAAACAAAGAGCTATTTTTAAATTTTTTTAAATTTTTTTTTTAATTTTTTTAAAAATTTATAAAAAATAAAAAATAAATTTTTTTAAAAATTTTTAAATTTTAAATAGCTAGTGATTATTATCTTATTTTTCCACACCTGAATGCAAATTTTGGTGAGAATCGCATTACCCATTCTCCCTGTGAACTGGTACCAAAGATTAAAAATTTACTACTTTCAAGCTCCATATCTCGCTTAATATTCAAAATAAAACATTTTTTCCTATATATTTGTATCTCTAATTTTTAGTACAATTAAACAATAACAAAAAATCAGACATGAAAATTTGCGACCAAACACCCTTAACAGATTGGAAGAATGGCTTGTACAAGATATGAAACTGACTGGCATTTTGTGAATCGTGAACTGGACTCTATCTATAGCTGCAAACAAGCCTACTGAGGCTTGTTTAGATAATAATTATAATAGATATAATTATAAAATAATTATTTAGGTAATTAAATTTAAAGAACCCCCATAACCACCAAAATTTTGTAAACGGAGTTTAATACAAAAAAAGATTAGAAATATACAGAGCATGTTCCAATACTTCGCTTTCCAAAGTCGTTCAGAGTGGCGAGTCGGTCTGCACAGCTTGTACTGTTCCTGTGACGGCGACACAGAGCAGGTCCATGTCGGCAACTAGTACTCTCCCTCCATCTTATCAGAAGAAAGACAACATCATCACTAGTATCAGGGACATACTACCTGATACTTTGGATACTTTGAATACTGATAAGTCGCTCATAATACAAACTATATAATACATACTACTCTGATATTAGGACCTGGGACCTAATTAATTGTATATAGTCTCTTTCAATGAATATTCTTTTCATTTTTATGGTAGCCTATAGCCTCTGTATAAAAGAATATTACAATAAAAGGTTTAAATTACCTGTATCTGTCAAGTGGTCCTGGTTTGTAGTTAATTGACTATACAGCCGTTTCGTGTTGTAAAAACACATCTTCAGGTCAAATGTACATTGATTTATTCCATGGAATGGTCGTCGTAAGGTTTAAAGTTCACAAAAATAACACATACACATACACAAAACATTAAACATAAATTGGCCAAAACAAAAAAATACGAAAAACGCGTAATAGACATCGGACACGTTCGGTGCCGGTAGAAGGTAGGTAGGTCATAGACGTTTTCGTACTTTTTGTATTGGCCAATTTATGTTTAATGTTTTGTGTACGTGTATGTGTTATTTCTGTGAACTTTAAACCTTATGACGACCATGGAATAAATCAATGTACGTTTGAACTGAAGATAGGTTTTAACAACACGAAACGGCTGTAGTCAATTAACTACAAACGTGACGGATACAGGTAATTTAAACCTTTTATTGTAATATTTTTTTACATTCATTAAACTTCAGGCCACAGCCTTGAAGTGGCACCGCAAATAGGGTTCTAATCTAACAGCTGTTTTGTTTTAAAGCAGCTGGTATTTGTGTATTTTTTTAAAACACAAAAGCTTGGTAACTGGGGCCACTAAAATATTGACTCCACTCTAAATGCACTGTTAGAAATATATTTTCAATTCTACTTGTAACAAGAAGATTGTTCTTGAACCTCATACTGGAAAGAGATCAGCTCAATATGGTAAGAACTAAAAAAAGCTTAAGACACCTTTTAAAGTGTATTTATCAACTATTTATTTCTTTGTTTCAGATAGTAAATAAGTGTATGATAGTTACCTCAAGGGACAAAAGTGTTCAAGGAGCCTGACGTGGGGCAGGATCCAGCTGCGTTAAATCTCATGCTACGCTTTTGGTACGATTGGCAGACACCAGCACACCATGGTGAATGGTGATATACCTGCAGCAAGGAACATCAAGGGGTTTAAAGGTTTAAAAGGATTAACACAATTACAATTAATTATATACGTTTCTTGTGAAATCAACCAAGTCTAGAAAATCTATAATTTGATCTTATTTAATTGTTAGTTTATTTTTCCAATTTATACATCGGTTATTTACGTACAATTGCATGTTTACTGTTTTTTACTGTATTTTTATCGGGTAAATGACCAGTTGCTCGGTAGCTGTGGACGAGTGAGTGTGTGTTGAGCAATATATTAAGAGTGGTCCTGTATCAAAAATAGTAAAACAATGAATCTGTTACCTGTGGTTGCAATGTGGTGCAGAATTAGGCAGCGTAGGATTGAAAGGAAGTACTGGATTCAACCCAATTAATCAAGTTATTAATTGATTAAAAACCCTAATAATAATAAATAATAACTAATAAATGTTTTTTTTCTTTACCCTCCAATTGTTCAAAAACCTCTCTCAGAGCAGAGCAAACTAGTTTCCACACTTCTTTCATTTAATTTCTGTCCTTATAATAGTTTAAAGTTGTATCCCACAGTACTGGGTTTGCTTCCACTAATTCAATCAAAACATCATTGTCAATTATCACTTAAGTTGCTATTTTCGATCCACACGATAATTCATTTGATGCCATTGTCACTCACAACTGTCACTATTCACTTCAAAAAACAAACGCAGTATGCAAAGTGCACAGAGAGAAGGTGCAACGAGAACTAGGACTAATGGGGAGAACGCACGACATCTGACAAAAAAATTGTGGTGTGGGTGAGCACCCATTTAATCATGTACGCCCTTGCAAGCACGACAGTCGGGTGAGAGTCGCGGATCATAGTTTCAGTGGACAAATGCACCACAAAAGAATGATGTGGTTGTTAGATAGGATAGGATTGGTTTACTAACCGGAATGTGCAGGACCGATATTAGGAGCAAGACAATTCGCTTTTTTGGGGGGCGACAAAAAATTTTAAATGAAAAAAATAGTGATTGTAGTGAATTCTGACTATTTTCCTTGGCTATGTAGACATTATTATCGTCTTCCATTATCCGATTATCAACGTCTCTCTCAATCGCGGCAAAACAGATTAAATCAGTGAAATTAATTTATAAAAAAAAAATAGATGGGCCCCCTCCTAGGCCTAGGTCCCGCAACTGCTGTTTCCGCTGTTAGGGAAATACAGCCCTGAGTATTTATGTAGTTTGGAATTTTGCTTTACCACTGACAAGATATTCTTCTTGAACCTCATTTGGGAAACAGATCAGCTCAATATAGCAAGAACCTTAAAAAAATTAAGAGACCTTTTAAAGTGTCTATGTATTTAACAACTATTAATTTCTTTGTTTTAAATAGTAAATCATTTGTAAGATAATTACCTTAAGGGACGAAACTGTTCAAGGAGCCTGACGTGGCCGACGTGGGGCAGAATTTACAGCTGAGTTAAATTCCATGAAACGCTTTTGGTACGATTGGCAGACAGCAGCACACCACGGTGATATTCCTGCAACAAGGCACATCAAGGGGTTAAAAGGATTAAAGGATTAACACAATTATGATTAAATATATACGTTTCTTGTGAAATCAACAAAGTCTAGAATTTAATTTATCATATCTTCGATATAGGTATATAGAATTTACTGATTATTCTGGACAAACGCCAGTACTCAGTTAGGTAATTTAAATCTATCATGAGATCTATTTTATTTGTTAGTTTATTTTTCCAAATTATACATCGGTTTATTAACATACTATTGCATGTTTACTGTTTAGTAACGCTGATCTGTAAATCCATTGTGTATCTTCATAGACTAAAATAATTAAATATAAACTGTCAACCGAGCTGCGGTTACCATAGGTTATGGCACACACCACTGGGAGCGCTGTGTAGTTATGTAGCATGTAGGTCGTAACGTAAATCCATTGAGTATCATATTCTTATCAATTTAAACATATAGTTATAAGATATGTAAAAAATTACCTGCAAATGATAAAAAAGACCGCTGATATTAACATCTTCTCGAAGCGGGAAGTTCATACTTGGAAGTAGTTGAATTACTTGCTGTGAGATTTTCTCAGGAAAGTTCACCCGCTACAATCGGAGAGATCTGAAACAGGATCAACGAACTATTAAAAGTAATTAGGATTACTTTTAATAGTTCGTTGATCCTGTTTCAGATCTCTCCGATTTGGATATGTGGGTCCGATCTGGACCAAAACTTACTTCTATTTATCTGTGTTGTGTGATGCAGCTTTAGTGGAATTGGTTAAAATCAACATTTGTCACTTCAAAAATTCCAATCTCTTGAGGGAAAAATTCCTAATCCTAAAGGGACAGTTTAATAGTTGGCAGTTCTTTTTCTTAATTTTAAATATGGAATAGCTTGACCTAAAATCTTATTTGCTGACATCCATTTTTTTTCCATTAAACCTGTAGTAAACTGGCTTGGATACTTGAAATATTCTATGAGTTGAGATCTCTGCCATCTACTTATACTAAGGTTGTATCATTATTGTTTCTATTTGGTAGAGTAGATAAGATACTTACTTAGGTAGTCGAATACAGCTCTGGCGATGCCTTTATGGAAGCTAGCAGGATGAAGAGAAGAAAAGTAAGGAAATCATGTCAGTGGGTTGGAAAGAGGTTTAAGGGATACTTTGGATAAAGGACACCCGTGGTAGGGAGAGGAGGTCCAGACACAATTATTTTTATCTACCTCTTCGCTCTACCCACAAGCGCTCCCTCGGCCATGTTCAGGTGGAGGGCCTCCTGTTTCTACCACATAATATTACCGTACTGTGGTAGGGCCGTAACACAAGCTTAAGGTGTAAGTTAATAATCAAAAACTGTTTTCAAAACTCCCAAAAAAATTTTGAATTTTATTAAATATATTGCACGATATGAGTTTTGAAATAATTTGAGGGCCGAAGCCCATTTATCCCTCCATGCCACCCCTGGTAAGAATCTTAGAAGTTTAATCATGCAAAACATCCCATAGGAATCTATTTTTTGGTCAATTGATGTCCCCATCAGCTTAAGGTGTAAATAATTCCCTACTTACTGGCTTTGCCTAAGTAGATAAGAGTTATATTACGGCTTTTCATGGTTAAACTTCTTAAACTTTTACCAGGCTACTGAAAAATGACTTAATAAATAACTTAATACACAAAATATATGTATATCCTACAATTATTCCCTAACTTAAAGAAGGCATATTAATAACACCTAGTTAAAGGAAAACAATATCTAATACCTAATAAATATATATGTACAGTATGCAACATTTGAGGAATCAATATAATTGGAATTTACAAAAAACTACACAACTTACCACTGTATTTTTATTCGTGATTTTCATGCTCTTCTTCTTCTTCTGGTTCTTTTAACTAATATTAACAATCAACTCAAATAACTATCCAACTTTATGACTCATATCTGAAATCGCGTCAAATCAAGGTTCATCACTATGTTTGTGCAACAATATCAGATGATTTGAAACTGGACATGGAAATGAATCCAAGTACACACACACAAAACAAACAAATAATTAAGCGTCTTGAATATGAAGATCTGCTCTCGAAGATTTCTCGTAGAGGATGGCCTAGCACTCACCTATCATAGCTATAAAACCTTTTTGAGCTACTGTAATAATATCTTAATTATCTTCCTAACTCTCTATCTGATAAAAAGAACCTGAAAATCCCTATTCTGTCCTAAAGCCTATGGCTAATCTATTCATGAAAAAAATATAGTAAAATTTCACCTAACACTATCTAATAAATAAACCTGAAAATCCCTAATCTGTTCTAAAAGCCAATGGCTAATCAATTTATGACAAGATAAAGTAAAATTTCACCTAACACTGTATGATAAAAAAAACCTAAAAATACCTGATCTAATAAAAATTATAAATAAAATTAATTTAGTTATCTGTGATAACTCTAACCATCCCTAACCTCTTTGTATTAACCTAAAACTAAACGAAGGGGATTTCTTCAGTGAAGCGAAGACTCAATACGATGAATGATGGCAGAACACATAATGCACACAAAAGGAATGTTCCTACCTTTGGTATGACAGAAACTCAAAACCTGCAAATAGCGAAGTCCAAGTGAGCAAATTTTGTGAGTTCAAGTCCGGCTTAAAGTTGTAATTCATTCTATGACGATCTTCTCCCCAAAGTTGATACCCACTTCAGTCGGAAAGATCTAAAACAGTTTCAAAGAAATGTTAAAATGAATCCTAACTAGACCGCCACTTATTTTAAATTACCTGTGTTTAATGATTCTAAACTTTTTGGTGGTCCCACAGTTATGGTTTGATTAGCCTTGTTATAGTATTAAAAACATAGTAAAATATAATTGACGCTTCCACCATGTTCCGTGTTTAGATTTGTTTGGACTCAGTTGCCAACAGCTATCGCTAATCCATAGAGGAGGGTTTGATTCCAAAACTGTCCTTATTAAATGTTCTATCAATATTTTCCAACAGGATATAGTATTTACAGGGCCGTATTTGGAATTTATAAAGCCCCTCTATATTCTGACTCTTTGAAAATTGGAACTGAAGAGTTTAAAAATACACGTGGTAATTATTTGGTGAGTCGGTGGCTCAGTTGGTAGCGTCGCGGACTTCGGGCCCAAGGCTGTAGCGTCTTGGGTTCGGATCCTGGTCACTGCCACAAACTTTTATCAGTACAGTTCACCTTTGTACTGTACCGGCTCACCCCTTGCTTTGCTGGATACGTTCCACGCACAGATCTGTAGTCTATTTGGACGGGCAAATGCAAGGTTAAAAGAGGCCGCCAACCTCTTTAAAAAAAAGTAAAGTAAAAGTATTCAACTCGATGAATTTTCTTTTTTTTCTAACAATCCTATCGGTAATAAGACATAGGAATCTAGCTAATAGAGTCCATTAATTTGTAAATAATAATATTAGGGGCTTAGGTCGGGGCCAGACATTTTAATTTATTTTGGGTTGAATAAAATGTTTGGACCTTTAGGCTTCAGATACTAATTAGGTACCGTAGGTAGTTTTGAAAAAAATTGGAATAAGTTTATGCAAAATCTGTAATCACAACCAAATTGCAAGCGTCTTCTGCGGTCACAGTAAAATCTTGGACATCCGCCGTGGTCACAGAGGAATCGTGAAGATCTCTACGTTCACGGCAAAATAGTGAACATCATGCGCGATCGCGGATATTTTACACAATGTTGTGATATTTAGACTTTGTGCAATACTCCCAAAATCGTGCATACACCATCTTCGTCTTCTGCGATCGCAGGAAAATAATCAATGTCGAATGTCTTCTTAAAAATAGTGAACATCTTGCGCGATCCTGGAGACATCATCTTCGTCTTCTGCGATCACATCGAAATCATGAATATCTCCTATGGAGATGTTAACATCTTTTGCGAGCGGGAAAAAACATCATCTTCAACTCCTCCTATCGCAGCAAAATCCTAAACCACTTCTATGACCGAGGAGAAATGGTTAATATCTTGCGCAAGGGCAGAGGCATCATCTGCATCTTCTTTGATCATGACGAAATCGTGATGATCTTCCTAGTTTGCGGGGTCACGATAAAATCATGGACATATTCCTGTGCTAGCGGATGAATAGTGACGTCTCCTACATAATTGGCAAAATAGGGAAGATTGGTTGCTGTCGCGCAGATTTTATCAACATCTCCTGCAATTACAGCAAAACAGATTAAATCTGTGAATTTATTTATTTCGGCCCTGGAAACCGCCGTGTCTGCCGTTAGGTAAATACGTCCCCGAGTATTTATGTAATTTGGCGTTTTGCTGCACCACTGACAAGATTCTTCTTGAACGTAATATGGGAAACAGATCAGCTGATTATATGGCAGGAACCTTAAAAAGCTTAAGATACCTTATAAAGTGTCTATGGATTTAACAACTAATTATTTATTTATTTCAGATAGTAAATCAAGTGTATGATAGTTACCTCAAGGGAAAAAAGTGTTCAAGGAGCCTGACGTGGGGCAGGATCCAGCTGCGTTAAATCTCATGCTACGTTTTTGATTGGCACACACCAGCACACCACTGTGATATTCCTGCAACAAGGAACATCAAGGGGTTTAAAGGTTTAAAAGGATTAACACAATTACAATTAATTATATACGTTTCTTGTGAAATCAACCAAGTCTAGAATATCTATCATTTGATCTTATTGAATTGTTAGTTTATTTTTCCAATTTATACATCGGTTTATTTACGTACAATTGCATTTTTACTGTTTTTTACTATATTTTTATCGGGTAAATGATCAGTTGCTCGGTAACTGTGGACGAGTGAGTGTGTGTTGTGCAATATATTAACAGTGGTTCTGTATCAAAAATAGTAAAACAATGAATCTGTTTACGTGTTGTTGCAATGTGGTGCAGAATTAGGCAGCGTAGGATTGAGCGGAAGTACTGGATTCACCCAATTAATCAATTTTATTAATTGATTAAAAAACCTAATAATAACTAATAAATGTTTTTTTCCTTTACCCTCCAATTGTTCAAAATCCTCTCTCAGAGCAGAGCAAACTAGTTTCCACATTTCTTTTGTTTAATTTCTGTCCTTATAATAGTTTAAAGTTTTATCCCACAGTACTGGGTTTGCTTCCACTAATTAAATCAAAACATCATTGTCAATTATCACTTAAGTTGCTATTTTCGATCCACACGATAATTCATTTGATGCCATTGTCACTCACAACTGTCACTATTCACTTCAAAAAACAAACGCAGTATGCAAAGTACACAGAGAGAAGGTGCAACGAGAACTAGGACTACTGGGGAGAACGCACGACATCCGACAAACAATTGTGGTGTGGGTGAGCACCCATTTAATCATGTACGCCCTTGTAAGCACGACAGTCGGGCGAGAGTCCCGGATCTCAGTTTCAGTGGACAAATGCACCACAACAGAATGATGTGGTTGTTAGACTGTAGTACAGTGGGCAAGCGCTCATAAGATCCATTGGTTTAGTAATTGGAATGTGCAGGGCCGATATTAGGTGCGAGGCAATTGGCTTTTTTAGGGGGCGGCAAAAAATTGTAAATAAAAAAAATAGTGATTGTATTTGCATGCGATTGTGGTAATCTTCTGATAATCCTCGCAGTCGTGTAGGCAAAATTCTCACTATTTTCCACGGCCGTGTAGACATCGTCTTCCATTATCATGGCAATATATGAAAAAATCCTGCCGTCTTGGGGAGATTATCATTGTCTACCGAGTATGAGGCAAAATTCAGATCTTTTCCCGCAGTTGTGTGGACATTACTATCGTCTTGCACGATAGCAAGGGAGGTCAAGTTCTGATCACCCGTCGTCGCCGTGTAGAAATCATTATATCGTCGCCTACGGTCGTATGGACACGTGTGGACATATTAATTGCCTCCCACGATTGCGGCAAAATGGTAATCATCTCCCATGGTCATATGCAGATCATCATCGTCTTCAGCAAATCAGGCGAAATTCTTATCTTTTTCCCGCGACCATGTGGACATTATCGATTATCACAGAACTCTCTCAATCGCAGAAAAACAGATTAAATCAGTGAAATTAATTTGTAAAAAAAAAATAGATGGGCCCCCTCCTAGGCCAAGGTCCCCGCAACTCCCGTGTCCGCTGTTAGGGAAATACTGCCCCGAGTATTTATATGTAGTTTGGAATTTGGCTTTACCACTGACAAGATTCTTCTTGAACCTCATATGGGAAACAGATCAGCTCAATATAGCAAGAACCTTAAAAAAATTTAGAGACCTTTTAAAGTGGCTATGTCTTTAACAACTATTAATTTCTTTGATTTAAATAGTAAATCATTTGTAAGATAATTACCTTAAGGTACGAAACTGTTCAAAGGAGCCTGACGTGGGGCAGAATTTACAGCTGAGTTAAATCCCATGCTACGCTTTTGGTACGATTGGCAGACAGCAGCACACCATGGTGATATTCCTGCAACAAGGCACATCAAGGGGTTAGAGGGAATAAAGGATTAACACAATTATTATGATTAAATATATACGTTTCTTGTAAAGTCAACAATGTCTAGAATTTAATTTATCTTCGATATATATAGAATTTACTGATTATTCTGGACAAACGCCAGTACTCTGTTAGGTCATTTAAATCTATCATGAGATCTATTTTATTAGTTAGTTTATTTTTCCAAATTATACATCGGTTTATTAACATACTATTGCATGTTTACTGTTTAGTAACGCTGATCTGAAAAATCCATTGTGTATCTTCATAGACTAAAATAATTAAATATAAACTGTCAGCCGAGCTGCGGTTACCATAGGTTATGGCACACGCCACTGGGAGCGCTGTGTAGTTACGTAGCATTAACGTCGTAACGTAAATCCATTGAGTATCGTATTCTTATCAATTTAAACATTTAGTTATAAGATATGTAAAAAATTACCTGCAAATGATAAAAAAGACAGCTGATGTTAACATCTTCTTGAAGCGGGAAGTTCATACTTGGAAGTAGTTGAATTACTTGCTGTGAGATTTTCTCAGGAAAGTTCACCCGCTACAATCGGAGAGATCTGAAACAGGATCAACAAACTATTAAAAGTAATCCTATCTGGACCAAAACATACTTCTATTTACCTGTGTTGTGTGATGCAGCTTTAGTGGAATTGGTTAAAATCAACATTTGTCACTTCAAAAATTCCAAGCTCTTAAGGGAAAAATTCCAAATCCTAAAGGCACAGTTTAATAGTTGGCAGTTCTTTTTCTTAATTTTAAATATGGAATAGCTTTACCTAAAATCTTATTTGCTGACATCCATTTTTTTTCCATTAAACCTGTAGTAAACTGGCTTGGATACTTGAAATATTCTATGAGTTGAGATCTCTGCCATCTACTTATACTAAGGTTGTATCATTATTGTTTCTATTTGGTAGAGTAGATAAGATACTTACTTAGGTAGTCGAATACAGCTCTGGCGATGCCTTTATGGAAGCTAGCAGGATGAAGAGAAGAAAAGTAAGGAAATCATGTCAGTGGGTTGGAATAAGGTTTAAGGGATACTTTGGAAAAAGGACACCCGTGGTAGGGAGAGGAGGTCCAGACACAATTATTTTCATCTACCTCTTCTCTCTACCCGCAAGCGCTCCCTCGGCCATGTTCAGGGGGAGGGCCTCCTGTTTCTACCACATAATATTACCGTACTGTGGTAGGGCCATAACACAAGCCCTAGGTGTGAATTACTAATCAAAAACTGTTTTCAAAACTCCAAAAAGAAATTTGAATTTTATCAAATATATCTTACGATATGAGTTTTGAAATAATTTAGGGCCGAAGCCCATTTATCCCTCCATGCCACCCCTGGTAAGAATCTTAGAAGTTTAATCATGCAAAACCTTACATAGGAATCTATTTTATATCTATTTTTTGGTCAATTGATGTCCCCATCTGCTGAAGGCATAAATAATTCCCTATTTACTGGCTTTGCCTAAGTAGATAAGAGTTATATAATGGCTTTTCATGGTTAAACTTCTTAAACTTTTACCAGGCTACTGAAAAATGACTTAATAAATAACTTAATACAAAATATATGTATATCCTACAATTATTCCCTAACTTAAAGAAGGCGTATTAATAACACCTAGTTAAAGGAAAACAATATCTAATAATAAAAATATATGTACAGTATGCAACATTTGAGGAATCAATAAAATTGGATTTTACGAAAAACTACACAACTTACCACTATTTTTTTATTTGTGATTTCCTTAATCTTCTTCTTCTTTTTCTGGTTCATTTAACTAATATTAACAACAACTCAAACTATCCAACTTAATGACTCATATCTGAAATCGCGTCAAATCAACTTTCATCACTATGTTCGTGCAACAATATCAGATGATTTGAAACTGGACATGGAAACAAATATAAGTACACACACACACACACACACACACAAAACAAACAAACAATTAAGCGTCTTGAATTTGAAGATCTGCTCTCGAAGATGTCTCGTAGAGGATGGCCTGGCACTAACCTATCATAGCTATGAAGTGTTTTTGAGCTACTGTAATAATATCTTAATTATCTTTCTAACTCTATACCTGATAAAAAGAACCTGAAAATCCCTGATCTGTTGTAAAGCCTATGGCTAATCTGTTCATGGAAAGATATAGAAAACTTTACCTAACACTGTATGGTAAAAAAAACCTAAGCATTTTCAATCTGTACTAAAGCCTATGGCTAACCTATTCATGAAAAAACATAGTAAAATTTCACCTAACACTATCTAATAAAAAGAACCTGAAAATCCCTAATCTGTTCTAAAAGCTTGTGGCTAACCTATTTAAAAAAATAGTAAAATTTCACCTAACACTATCTAATAAAAAGAACCTGAAAATCCCTAATCTGTTCTAAAAGCTTGTGGCTAACCTATTTAAAAAATAGTAAAATTTCACCTAACACTATCTAGTTAAAAAAAACCTAAAAATCCCTGATCTAATAAAAATCATAAATAAAATTAATTTAGTTATCTGTGATAACTCTAACCATCCCTAACCTCTTTGTAATAACCTGAAACTAAACGACGGGGATTTCTTCAGTGAAGCGAAGACTCAATCTGATGAATGATGGCAGAACATATAATGCACACAAAAGGAAAGTTCCTACCTTTGGTACGACAGCAACTCACACCCTGTAATAGCAAAGTCCAAGTGAGCAAACATCATCTAAAAATTAAATTTTGTGAGTTTATAATTACAAAGATATTCCAATATTGCCTTTTAAATTATATCTATTTAGTATCTATTTATATACTAAACTGAAATGTTGTATATTGTAATATATTGAAGTACATTGTAATTATTACAAATAACATGTATTTACACTTTAATGCAAAATGCATGAAAAAAGATCCCATGAAACCAAAAGGTTGGTTTAAATGTAATAAAAGATTATGACTTTGTTCGTAGATAAAGTCTCCATTGTAATGGAAGGGGTCGAACTGACGTCCCAGTAAAGCAGGCTAATTCAATAAGACACCTGAATTCGTATTACTTGCGTTTTTTAAAATATCTTTCATCCAAGTGATTTTTATCAAACCATTTTACATATTTAGTTACAAGAAATATAAAAAAATACCTCTAATTCTTACAGAAGACACCTGATGTCAACATCTACGTAAAGGAAGTTCATGTGTGATCCTCTTGAAAAATTTAACGTGCACGCAAAGTCGGAAAGATCTAAAACAGAATCAAAGAATTATTAACATGTATCCTAACTTGACCGGCACACACATCTAATTACTAGTGTTAAATGATTCTACTATTTTTGGTGGACCCACTGTTATAAGATTATTAGTCATGTTTATCCTGTATTTGTTTGGTATTCAAAAACATAGTTTCAAAAATTGACAATTTCAAAATGTTCTGTGATTAGGTTTGTTTGGTCTCAGTGGTCAACAGCTATTGATATCAGTCACTGATCCATAGAGGAGGGCGCGACACTCTTACCTGTTTTAAACTAAATGTTCTATCCATATCGTCTAACAGGTTATAGTCTTTATGTAGTTTGGAATTTCACTCCACCACTGAAAGAGTTTCCTTGAATTTTATGTGGGAAACAGATCAGCTCAATATGGAAAAAATGTTAAAAATGCTTAAGAGACCTTTTACAGTGTCCATGTATGTAACAATTGATTTCTTTGTTTCAATTAGGATATTCACCTTTGAGATCAAGGAGCCAGACTTGGGGTAGGATACAGCTACATTAGCAGACACCACCGTGATATGCCTACAACAAAGTACATCAAGAAGTTAACACGTTCGCTACTGCAATAGTACGAAATTTTCCATTCACATGGACCAGCGACGCACATATGCGACGGCCGGATTCCACCCATAGACTGCCGTCGCATATATGCGACGGCTAGTCACATTAAAACGGACTGCCGACGCATATTTGCGTCGGGGTTCTAATGTTATTAAAATGCTTATATCTTTGTAGTGGTCTATTTGAAGGCACTGAATTCCCAGCAGTGGTCTACAGAGATGTCTGACGCACAACTGCGTCGCTTGGTCTGTGGATATGATGATTGGTGACGTCATATAATAGTTGGAAAAACTGGTCTTTACTTCTCTGCATCACTGTATGTATGAATCCAGTATGTATGCTGCATTATCCTATGTAGCTTTTATATTCGTTCAGTTATAAACTGTTCTTGAATAATCTGTTTAATTTTTTACTTACTTTCACTTTAAAACACAAAAAATGAACTGTCGCATATATGCGACGTTTAGTCTATTTCAATAAAACTATGATAATTTTCACTATTCCGGGCGTCGCAAATATGCGACATTACAAAAGGTTATAAAAACATACAAAAAACAAGAATGATTTATTTACAAACACGATTGTAGCGTATTACAATGTAAATGACCACTGTTTTACAGGTTTTCGCCCGTGGTCTGTGTGTACTGTTATCCAAGTGACAGCCGGTCTATGTGTAAGATTCAAATGTATACCTCGGTCTGTGGCAATGACCGCGGCGTCGCATATATGCGACGCTCAGTAGCAAACGTGTTAAACGATTACCCCACTTACTAATAAATACATTTCTTGTAAAATCAACTTATAGTTTAGAATTTTATTTTCGATATATTCATCACTATATATTGATTCTTCCGATTTTTCTGGGCCAACACCAGTGAATAGACAGGAAATTTTAATTTGTCATGATATCCATTTTAATTGTTAGTTTTCAATACCAAATAATGTGTTGATTTATTGTTTATATACTAAAGACAATTTTCCAAAACTATAGACTAAAACAGTATCAAATAATTAGTAAAAGATACCTATCTCAAATTGACAGGCACTTGCTTTCAATCGCCTGTGTGGAACGATGCAATCTGTTTTATGTTGTAGGCAGTTAAATGTGGAGAGCGTTTTAGTGAATAGTGACTAAGAATGGGGAATTTGGTTTTCACCTAAAACCTTTTTCATTGACATCCATGGTGGTAAATCTTCTTTCACAACATTTTGAATACTATGGAAACTTAAAGCTTTGCTTTGAACGGAAAAGAAAGACATTTTTATTTAAGTAAAGTTGGTTAAATCAAGGGTGTCTTTGAACCTTGTTTGAGAAACAGATCAGCTCAATGGGGCAAGTGGGCAAGAACCTATCTACCAAATAAGCTGATGACTTATTAATTATGTAGCTTAAGAAACCTTTTACAGTGTCAATGTACCTAACAGCTGTTGATTTGTTTGTTTCTATTAGGATACTGTATCAAACGTTTGCTACTCACCTGGCACCAAAGTGCTGAAGGAGATGGACGTAGTGAAGGCTACAGTTGCGTTGATTGACAGACACCACAGTGATATGCCTGCAACAAATGCACTTCAAGAGGTTAGACAAACACCAAACTTACTTTTATACTACAATCTATATATATATAATACGCTAAGCCGATTTTTGTAAACAGAACTCCTCCCTCATTTTTGGACTGACTTTGATGATTCTATATATATAATACGCTAAGCCGATTTTTGTAAACAGAACTCCTCCCTCATTTTTGGACTGACTTTGATGATTAAAATGTCAAAACAATGGCTCTGATATGTAGTTTTGCAAAGTGTTTTTCGTTTTTTGATATCTTTATTAGTTTGGGCAAGATCTCCCATCAAAGTTGGTTTATCTCCCATAAGAATAACATGGAAGAATCTAAATGTTTAATTGGAAACTTTGTCTCCACTAATTTCAGAGAACCGCTGGGCGTAGAAACTTGGTAGAGGTGTCCAAAGAAAGGTCTTGGTCTGTAGAAGAGTTATCAAAAGAAAAACGAAGTAAATTCTCTTAGGGCTCTGCCTCAGAAGCCTTTAAAGATCCCTGTACGGATTTGTTTACATTTTGGCCTTGTGGATAATACTTTTTAATGAAACAGCTGTTAATTTTAAAATTGTGTTTTAAACAACACACATTTATTGGGAGTCACTGAATTGTCCAAAAGAAGTATTGCAATGTTATTTTCTGATTTTAAAATTGATTTTCTTCTGTATTATGTAATTTTTTGCAATATAACATTCCATTACAAAATCAGTGGAAAATCCTTTTATCACAGTAACTCTTACAATTATTTCTTATTTAACTATCTTATATATATTTTACTGGTGTCTGCCTTTTTCACACCTTTCACTGTATTTTATCATATTATTCTAGACAGATCATCATAGGTTCAAGTGATTATTGTCATACATGTTTTCAATCAATGGAAAAATCTTCGATTGTGTAATACAATACAAAATAATACAAGTGCAGAAGGGAACGGTGCCCATTTGAGCCGTGTCCATATTTTGTTAAATTAATAGTGGTTTACAGCAACTGGATAAAACATTTTACAATATTTATGTAGAAATATGTGTAGGATTTAGAAAGTCATTAAGCTGGAATACTGCAATATACTGAACAATTTTCAGAGAGGTTACTTCGATGTATTCATTCAGCTTAGTGAAAACATAATATAGATATGTATACAAATAAGAACTTGAACTCTTAGAGAGCCTTTGAATGTTATTAGACCAACGAAAAGGGTTGTGCATGTTTACTAGCGCTACTCAGCAACAAAAACCATTTAATTTATCTCTAAAATACATATTCTTAAAGTGCACTGAGCAGCAGTCTAAAAAACATCTATTTAACTTACCCACATAGTTACAAAATGCTCAAACTCGCATTGTGACATTTATAATTCGGCTTATATTTCTCCAACAGAAAATACATCTGCAGAATAATTTTATTGTGCTCTTACCATGTCTAATAACATCCCAACACAGAAAATTGCCTAAAATGGTACCTATCTTGACAAACTATTTGCAGTGGCCTATATTACGGACCGTGGCCCGAAAATAACACGACATTTTGGCTGTAAAAAATGGCCCAATGAGTAAATACTATTTACGCAGATACTGTCATGACAGAAAGATCATATTCCTTTCAAACTAGATCACATCATCCTTTATAAGATACGTTGATTAACAATGCATGTAAACGTCAATATTTACGTGACAGCCAATTTACATTATTTTTGCTTTTTGGAAATGCCTCATTGCTATGTCATTTGCATTATTTGTTGCCAATGAAGCCGCACGACCATATCAATGAGGAGGCCCTCATAACTAACGCAATTAATTAAATATAATTATTGATTTTACAGTTATTAATCTTTAAACAATGCTAAATGCTCAAAATATGTATAATTTCACTCAATTTATCGCAGTTAGATGAATTAGCGTAAGCCTTGAAAGTAACCGTCGATTTCACCTAGTGTTGATTATTAGTTTATCTTTATAACTGATTTGTAATATACAAATAATTTTAAATATCATTAATAAAGTACAGTACCTCTACCGCAGCAAACCTGTAGACTAAGCCAATTTCCATTTACCTAGCTAGATGTCCACTAAAATATTAACTAAAAATTACCAGATTTCAAAAATTCGGACCTTTCAAATAACCTTATTATTAATGAGCACTTAGTTTTGCTGCTACAGGGAAGGTGTGTTTTTAATTGAATCGTGGATAGTTTAGTATGAAATACAAAAATTTGCCAAATTAAATTATATTAAAATATATCCATAAACATGCAAACTACAGCAGTTTACTTTATTCTCCTTAACAATGAGCATGGAAATGTTGAATTTACACTTTTTTACTTTCTCCATAAGGGTAAGGAGTAAAACAATGCTTAATGCACTTTTTTTAAACTCTATAAAATGATTTAGAAATAAATTGCTGAATTGTTCATTTTTAGGGTAAAAATGGGAATAACCTATCTTAATCCCATAAAACGGCCCATAAATTCCTGTTCCCATAGTCAGATCATACTGGTTTGCAACCTTGTTTGAATAAACATGTTTAAATGATATGTTTAATTCTTTGTACCTAATTATAGAAGTATCCTATCATTTTTGGTTAAGTTGTCCCACTAATGGACATATAAATAGATAAATTTGAACAAATGGTGTTTTTGGCCTCTGAGGACCTCAAACCAAAAAATTAAATCAGTCCTGGGTAATGGTCTTACCATGACACCTAGGGTAAGGTTATAGCTCATTTTCTATAATGGAAAATTCCCCGAAATCAGACAAAATTACCTTAGCTTATATAAGAAGAGGCAGAGCTCACATCGCCTTTGAATAGTAAGTTCTAAGATGTCAGGAAGCAGATTCAACAAATTCCCCTGGTCAGACTAGTCGCTCACTACAATTGTGAAATCTAAAACAGAGTCTAAAAAGACAGTTTTTAGTAGAGGGCAAGGTATATCAACTGAAAAAGAACCTACAAGTAATTGTTTTTGTTCCTGTACCGGTACTATGTATGTTTTGTACTTTGTATTCATGCCTAGTTTTGTTGATAAATATTTGGTCTAACACTTAACTAGTGTTTGCTGCAAGCTACTCTCCTGAAAGATTTGGCTCAGAAGAGTCATGGAGGAACAACGAGAGGCACTGTGTTTGTATAAACACAAGTACCGTAGTAAAATATGATCAGTTGCATACTATGAATTTCCATTCTGTTCCTTAATGTTTTAACTTTATATGTAATATTTTCTTCAATAGTTTCTTTCATATGTAATTGAGTAATAATATATCATGGTAAACACTTGGAACTTGTGTTTACTGCAGAGTACTATCCTGAAAAATTTGGCTCAGAAGAGTTATGAATGAACAACAAGAGGTGTCCGATACCTTCTCAACTCTGAAATGATCAGACTTTAAAGACTGCAATAAATGTAGTGCTTGGAATCAGCCGGATTACAGGTCTTCGGACCCAGAAAACTTGCAAACTGCAGAATCATAGAACTATATAAATCACAGTCCCAAGTGTCGGTTCGTTCCAGGGTAAATAAGGAATTGTTGACTACTTGTTGTATTTCATAACCTTTCCAGACCAAAGTACACCTTGAATTCTTTCCTGTAAAACCATCATATTTTTCTATGTTTTTGTTTTGCGATCTATAATCATATACATAGCAAAAGATGATCAATTGCATACTTTGAAGTTCCAATCTTTCCCTTACTCAATGATTTCACATTGTGACCATTTATTGACTTTGTTTCCTTCGTAAAAAATCCACAAACATGCACTTTAATGTTTGATAGGACAAGACCCAGAAAACTTGCAAACTGCAGAATCATAGAACTGCATAAATCACAGTCCCGTGTTTGGTCCGTTCCAGGCTAAATAAGGAATTGTTGACTACTTGTTGTATGTCATAACCTTTCCAGGCCAAAGTACCCCTTGATTTCTTCGTAGTTCATATCACCACTATATGTGTTTTCAACTTTGATAACTGCTATTGCAATTCTTTTTAGCCATTATGTCAAACAACCAGTTCTAATTGACCGGTATTTCTTCTGTGTTTCTAAGAATCAATCTTAAGGGTGATTGCCAAAGACATACCCAATATAAATAAATGTAATACTAGTACGACAGTAACCAAAAACCTGCAAAAAGGGGAATCCAGATTGCTGCTTCCTTCACACTATCGATTGTTGAATCCCCTTAGTGTTACAGTTGATCTTTATTTACAGTTCACAACTCGTCCAGGTCAAGGTAGGTAACAACAGTGAGCTATCTGCAACAAAGTATTTATTACACAACTTTGCCATTGTGATGAACTTTATTTTCAAAACAACTTCAAAAAGGTTTTCAATTTTTCTAAAGCAAATGAGCAGCTTTTTTAATAAGTGGTTCAATAATTCAGTCTACAGTATTACTATAGGTTGGCCGCTTGGAAAGCGTCCTCCTCATAGCATTGGTGGGAAAGAGAGGTACCGAGCTATGGGAGTGAGACAGACTATGGCCCTTCCCCCAATATGCTGCCGCTCCACCCCCAACCTTTTATAAATATTATCAGCTATTAAATTATCCAACTGATCAAAATGTAAACAATTACGTTCTTTATAACTTGAGAAAGATTGGTCCTGCAAAAAATATTGTATAGCCTAAATCGCATCAATATTTGAGCATCATGAAATGTTATTATATCATTGTCTAAACAGTCCCATTTGGTAACAAATGATTCCAACTCCCACAACACCGGGGCAGCACCGTGTCGGTGTCCTACCGCGGTGTCATGTCGTGCAGTGTGAAAACGGACATTGGCGGAGAGGGGAAACATACCCTCCCTCGCCGTTACCTAAAAATTTTGCGCAGGTTGTTTTCTAAGCGGCCGACCTATATTATGTTATTGTACATTATACTGTTGATATGTTGAACTATTAACAGGAGTGAAACAATAAGCTATAATTTGCTGATTTTGCAACAGTATGACAAAAAGTATACTGTATTATGTTTTAGAAAGAAGGAAACTCCTCATGTTTTAGCTCAAGAAACCTTTTACAGTGTCAGTCTATGAAACAACCATTGATTAATTTGTTTCTATTAGGTTATCAAACATAGGATATTCACCTGCGACTTAAGTCTTGGAGGAGGTTGACGTAGTGCAGGCTACAGTTGCGTTACTTCCCTCAATAAACTTTTGCTACGATTAACTGTCACCTCAGTGATATGACTGCAACAAGGAATGTCAAAATGTTAGACGTACAACATACTTACTATTAAATAATTATACTACTATTAATGCTATTACTTTAATTCAAATGGCTCTGCCGTTGGTATGTACATATAAATAAATAAATAAATTCTTTGATATCAAACCAAACAAGTCTAGAGTGTCCTTTCTCTTGTTGTTGAAAAAAAGTATAAAAACATTTTTGCAATATTGAAGACAATTTTGTTAAAAATTACTATAATATTGCTTATTTGTTCATCATAACTAAACATTGATATTATATTTTATTTAATTATTTAAAAAATCAAACAAAATTACCTTAGCACTTATTGCAAGAGGTGGAGCTTATGTGATCTTCGTGTAGAAAGTTCCAAGATATCAGAAAGAACTATACGAATTTCCATTGATAGATAAGTCGCTCAATACAATTTGAAAATCTAAAACAAAGTCTAAAAAGACAAGATTTAGAAGAGGACAAGAGTTATATTAATTACACTAGAACCTATTAGAGTAATTATTTTGTTCCTTTATTCATACTGTACTTAGTTTTGTTGGATAACTTTTTGTCTCTACTCTACTAGTGTTTGCTGTAGATTTCTCTACTAAAAATTTGGCTCAGAAGATATGAGTTCCAACATTTTTCTTTCACTATGATTTCACGCATTGTTTGTGATTTTTTCCAGACTATTTCCATATGTAATAGAGTAGTAATATAAAATGGTAATACTTGGAACTTGTGTTTGCTAGAGATTCATCACCTGAAAATTTGGCTGAGAAGAGTTATGAAGGAACAACAAGAGGTGTACGATACCTTCTGAACTCTGAGATGAACTGATTTTAGAGTCTGAAATAAATGTAGTGCTAGGAGTCTGCAAGATTACAGGTCATCGGTTCCCCTCGTAACAAATCCACAAGCATGCACGTTAAAGTTTGATAGGACAGGACCCAGAAAACTTGCAAACTGCAGAATCATAGAACTGCATAAATAACAGTCCCGTGTATCGGTCCGTTCCAGGGTAGACAAGGCTATAAATGCAAGCTATAAATACGGCAAGCTACAGGCAAGCAATATATACATGCAAAAAAAAAACAGGCAATATATACATGCAAAAAATAACAAGCAATATATACATGCAATAAATGGACACAAACACACGGTGCTCAAGACCTTCTGAACTCTGAGATGAACTGACTTTAGAGTCTGAAATAAATGTAGTGCTACGAGTCCACAAGATTACAGGTCATCGGTTCCCCTCGTAACAAATCCACAAGCATGCACGTTAAAGTTTGATAGGACAGGACCCAGAAAACTTGCAAACTGCAGAATCATAGAACTGCATAAATAACAGTCCCGTGTGTCGGTCCGTTCCAGGGTAGACAAGGCTATAAATGCAAGCTATAAATACGGCAAGCTACAGGCAAGCAATATGTACATGCAAAAAAAAATAGGCAATAACATGCAATAAATAAATACAGACAATAATACAGGACACAAACACACGGTGCTCAAGACCTTCTGTACTCTGGGATGAACTGACTTTAGAGTCTGAAATAAATGTAGTGCTACGAGTCCACAAGATTACAGGTCATCGGTTCCCCTCGTAACAAATCCACAAGCATGCACGTTAAAGTTTGATAGGACAGGACCCAGAAAACTTGCAAACTGCAGAATCATAGAACTGCATAAATAACAGTCCCGTGTATCGGTCTGTTCCAGGGTAGACAAGGCTATAAATGCAAGCTATAAATACGGCAAGCTACAGGCAAGCAATATGTACATGCAAAAAAAAATAGGCAATAACATGCAATAAATAAATACAGACAATAATACAGGACACAAACACACGGTGCTCAAGACCTTCTGAACTCTGGGATGAACTGACTTTAGAGTCTGAAATAAATGTAGTGCTACGAGTCCACAAGATTACAGGTCATCGGTTCCCCTCGTAACAAATCCACAAGCATGCACGTTAAAGTTTGATAGGACAGGACCCAGAAAACTTGCAAACTGCAGAATCATAGAACTGCATAAATAACAGTCCCGTGTATCGGTCTGTTCCAGGGTAGACAAGGCTATAAATGCAAGCTATAAATACGGCAAGCAATATATACATGCAAAAAAAAACAGGCAATATATACATGCAAAAAATAACAGGCAATAACATGCAATAAATAAATATGGACAATAATACAGGACACAAACACACGGTGCACAAGACCTTCTGAACTCTGGGATGAACTGATTTTAGAGTCTGAAATAAATGTAGTGCTATGAGTCCACAGGATTACAGGTAATCGGTTCCCCTCGTAACAAATCCACAAGCATGCACGTTAAAGTTTGATAGGACAGGACCCAGAAAACTTGCAAACTGCAGAATCATAGAACTATATAAATCACAGTCCCAAGTGTCGGTTCGTTCCAGGGTAAATAAGGAATTGTTGACTACTTGTTGTATTTCATAACCTTTCCAGACCAAAGTACACCTTGAATTCTTTCCTGTAAAACCATCATATTTTTCTATGTTTTTGTTTTGCGATCTATAATCATATACATAGCAAAAGATGATCAATTGCATACTTTGAAGTTCCAATCTTTCCCTTACTCAATGATTTCACATTGTGACCATTTATTGACTTTGTTCCCTTCGTAACAAATCCACAAACATGCACTTTAATGTTTGATAGGACAAGACCCAGAAAACTTGCAAACTGCAGAATCATAGAACTGCATAAATCACAGTCCCGTGTATCGGTCCGTTCCAGGCTAAATAAGGAATTGTTGACTACTTGTCGTATTTCATAACCTTTCCAGGCCAAAGTACCCCTTGATTTCTTCGTAGTTCATATCACCACTATATGTGTTTTCAACTTTGATAACTGCTATTGCAATTCTTTTTAGCCATTATGTCAAACAACCAGTTCTAATTGACCGGTATTTCTTCTGTGTTTCTAAGAATCAATCTTAAGGGTGATTGCCAAAGACATACCCAATATAAATAAATGTAATACTAGTACGACAGTAACCAAAAACCTGCAAAAAGGGGAATCCAGATTGCTGCTTCCTTCACACTATCGATTGTTGAATCCCCTTAGTGTTACAGTTGATCTTTATTTACAGTTCACAACTCGTCCAGGTCAAGGTAGGTAACAACAGTGAGCTATCTGCAACAAAGTATTTATTACACAACTTTGCCATTGTGATGAACTTTATTTTCAAAACAACTTCAAAAAGGTTTTCAATTTTTCTAAAGCAAATGAGCAGCTTTTTTAATAAGTGGTTCAATAATTCAGTCTACAGTATTACTATAGGTTGGCCGCTTGGAAAGCGTCCTCCTCATAGCATTGGTGGGAAAGAGAGGTACCGAGCTATGGGAGTGAGACAGACTATGGCCCTTCCCCCAATATGCTGCCGCTCCACCCCCAACCTTTTATAAATATTATCAGCTATTAAATTATCCAACTGATCAAAATGTAAACAATTACGTTCTTTATAACTTGAGAAAGATTGGTCCTGCAAAAAATATTGTATAGCCTAAATCGCATCAATATTTGAGCATCATGAAATGTTATTATATCATTGTCTAAACAGTCCCATTTGGTAACAAATGATTCCAACTCCCACAACACCGGGGCAGCACCGTGTCGGTGTCCTACCGCGGTGTCATGTCGTGCAGTGTGAAAACGGACATTGGCGGAGAGGGGAAACATACCCTCCCTCGCCGTTACCTAAAAATTTTGCGCAGGTTGTTTTCTAAGCGGCCGACCTATATTATGTTATTGTACATTATACTGTTGATATGTTGAACTATTAACAGGAGTGAAACAATAAGCTATAATTTGCTGATTTTGCAACAGTATGACAAAAAGTATACTGTATTATGTTTTAGAAAGAAGGAAACTCCTCATGTTTTAGCTCAAGAAACCTTTTACAGTGTCAGTCTATGAAACAACCATTGATTAATTTGTTTCTATTAGGTTATCAAACATAGGATATTCACCTGCGACTTAAGTGTTGGAGGAGGTTGACGTAGTGCAGGCTACAGTTGCGTTACTTCCCTCAATAAACTTTTGCTACGATTAACTGTCACCTCAGTGATATGACTGCAACAAGGAATGTCAAAATGTTAGACGTACAACATACTTACTATTAAATAATTATACTACTATTAATGCTATTACTTTAATTCAAATGGCTCTGCCGTTGGTATGTACATATAAATAAATAAATAAATTCTTTGATATCAAACCAAACAAGTCTAGAGTGTCCTTTCTCTTGTTGTTGAAAAAAAGTATAAAAACATTTTTGCAATATTGAAGACAATTTTGTTAAAAATTACTATAATATTGCTTATTTGTTCATCATAACTAAACATTGATATTATATTTTATTTAATTATTTAAAAAATCAAACAAAATTACCTTAGCACTTATTGCAAGAGGTGGAGCTTATGTGATCTTCGTGTAGAAAGTTCCAAGATATCAGAAAGAACTATACGAATTTCCATTGATAGATAAGTCGCTCAATACAATTTGAAAATCTAAAACAAAGTCTAAAAAGACAAGATTTAGAAGAGGACAAGAGTTATATTAATTACACTAGAACCTATTAGAGTAATTATTTTGTTCCTTTATTCATACTGTACTTAGTTTTGTTGGATAACTTTTTGTCTCTACTCTACTAGTGTTTGCTGTAGATTTCTCTACTAAAAATTTGGCTCAGAAGATATGAGTTCCAACATTTTTCTTTCACTATGATTTCACGCATTGTTTGTGATTTTTTCCAGACTATTTCCATATGTAATAGAGTAGTAATATAAAATGGTAATACTTGGAACTTGTGTTTGTAAACATGCACTTTAATGTTTGATAGGACAAGACCCAGAAAACTTGCAAACTGCAGAATCATAGAACTGCATAAATCACAGTCCCGTGTTTGGTCCGTTCCAGGGTAAATAAGGAATTGTTGACTACTTGTTGTATTTCATAACCTTTCCAGGCCAAAGTACCCCTTGATTTCTTCGTAGTTCATATCACCACTATAATATGTGTTTTAACAACTTTGATAACTGCTATTGCAATTCTTTTTAGCCATTATGTCAAACAACCAGTTCTAGTTGACCAGTATTTCTTCTGTTTGTATCTAAGAATCAATCTAAAGGGTGATTGCCAAAGACCCACCCTGTATAAAAATAAAGGTAATACTTTTAGTAAGACAGTAACCAAAAACCTGCAAACAGGGGAATCCAGATTGCTGCTTCCTTCACACTATCGAGTCTTGAATCACCTTAGTGTTAAGACGGTATGGTTAATCTTTATTTACGGTTCATAACTCGTCCAGGTGAGGTATTAACAGTGAGATATCTGCAACAAACAATGTTTTTAACTATTACTTCCGAATAATTGACATACTCAAACCAATGTTTTGACATGATTACAAAAGTAGTAATTACGTATGTATGTTTCACTGAAAAGACTAGTGTGAAATTCATTTTTGCTAAGTAGTATATGAAAAAGCGATGCAGAGGTTGGAAAATACAATGACTGTAGATGCGATAATCCCTGGTGTTGATTAACGTCCGCACTATATTGAGTACTACGACTACCCACAGTACTATCCTAATAATTATACCAATTCGTTAATACCAAGGCAAAAATGTGGTTTGGATTCCACTTTAATAGGTCCCTTAGTTGCCATTATCTGTTTGGGCTATTAGTTAAAAGCTGTGTCTAAGGAATATGTCGGCCGTAGTCATAGGATATTCACCTGCGACTTAAGTGTTGGAGGTGGTTGACGTAGTGCAGGCTGCAGTTGCGTTACTTCCCTCGATAAACTTTTGCTATGATTGACTGTCACCTCAGTGATATGCCTGCAACAAACATCAAGAGGTTGTACAACACACTTACAATACTTATTTACTTTAATATTTTGTATATAAAATGAGAGTTTTTAAATAAAATATAGGCCTATTCTTATTGATTGGTGTCATTATTTACATATTGGACATAGAGGTTTCTATATTAAACGTTTTTATTAGCTCGCTTTCTTGTCCGGTACAAATTTTGCAATCAATTTTATACTATCTCCCCGATGAACTAGAGACTAGAAACATTAAACATAGCTCACAAATGGATGACAATGCAATATTATATAATTTAATTTTCATATTTCCCTTGGGATACGCCCCATGAGCTTAAATAACATGCAATAAATAAATATGGACAATAATACAGGACACAAACACACGGTGCACAAGACCTTCTGAACTCTGGGATGAACTGATTTTAGAGTCTGAAATAAATGTAGTGCTATGAGTCCACAGGATTACAGGTAATCGGTTCCCCTCGTAACAAATCCACAAGCATGCACGTTAAAGTTTGATAGGACAGGACCCAGAAAACTTGCAAACTGCAGAATCATAGAACTATATAAATCACAGTCCCAAGTGTCGGTTCGTTCCAGGGTAAATAAGGAATTGTTGACTACTTGTTGTATTTCATAACCTTTCCAGACCAAAGTACACCTTGAATTCTTTCCTGTAAAACCATCATATTTTTCTATGTTTTTGTTTTGCGATCTATAATCATATACATAGCAAAAGATGATCAATTGCATACTTTGAAGTTCCAATCTTTCCCTTACTCAATGATTTCACATTGTGACCATTTATTGACTTTGTTCCCTTCGTAACAAATCCACAAACATGCACTTTAATGTTTGATAGGACAAGACCCAGAAAACTTGCAAACTGCAGAATCATAGAACTGCATAAATCACAGTCCCGTGTATCGGTCCGTTCCAGGCTAAATAAGGAATTGTTGACTACTTGTCGTATTTCATAACCTTTCCAGGCCAAAGTACCCCTTGATTTCTTCGTAGTTCATTTCACCACTATATGTGTTTTCAACTTTGATAACTGCTATTGCAATTCTTTTTAGCCATTATGTCAAACAACCAGTTCTAATTGACCGGTATTTCTTCTGTGTTTCTAAGAATCAATCTTAAGGGTGATTGCCAAAGACATACCCAATATAAATAAATGTAATACTAGTACGACAGTAACCAAAAACCTGCAAAAAGGGAAATCCAGATTGCTTCTTCCTTCTCACTATCGATTGTTGAATCCCCTTAGTGTTACAGTTGATCTTTATTTACAGTTCACAACTCGTCCAGGTCAAGGTAGGTAACAACAGTGAGCTATCTGCAACAAAGTATTTAAATATTTACTTTCAAATAATTAAACCAATGTTTTCATTCGATTACAAAAGTAGTTACCGGTATTACGTATGTATGTTTCACTGAAAAAACTATTGTTAAATTCATTGCTGCTAAGTATATGAAAAGGCATGGCCCGAGGTTGGAAAATGAGCAGGGGTTGAAAAGACAACTTTGCCATTGTGATGAACTTTATTTTCAAAACAACTTCAAAAAGGTTTTCAATTTTTCTAAAGCAAATGAGCAGCTTTTTTAATAAGTGGTTCAATAATTCAGTCTACAGTATTACTATAGGTTGGCCGCTTGGAAAGCGTCCTCCTCATAGCATTGGTGGGAAAGAGAGGTACCGAGCTATGGGAGTGAGACAGACTATGGCCCTTCCCCCAATATGCTGCCGCTCCACCCCCAACCTTTTATAAATATTATCAGCTATTAAATTATCCAACTGATCAAAATGTAAACAATTACGTTCTTTATAACTTGAGAAAGATTGGTCCTGCAAAAAATATTGTATAGCCTAAATCGCATCAATATTTGAGCATCATGAAATGTTATTATATCATTGTCTAAACAGTCCCATTTGGTAACAAATGATTCCAACTCCCACAACACCGGGGCAGCACCGTGTCGGTGTCCTACCGCGGTGTCATGTCGTGCAGTGTGAAAACGGACATTGGCGGAGAGGGGAAACATACCCTCCCTCGCCGTTACCTAAAAATTTTGCGCAGGTTGTTTTCTAAGCGGCCGACCTATATTATGTTATTGTACATTATACTGTTGATATGTTGAACTATTAACAGGAGTGAAACAATAAGCTATAATTTGCTGATTTTGCAACAGTATGACAAAAAGTATACTGTATTATGTTTTAGAAAGAAGGAAACTCCTCATGTTTTAGCTCAAGAAACCTTTTACAGTGTCAGTCTATGAAACAACCATTGATTAATTTGTTTCTATTAGGTTATCAAACATAGGATATTCACCTGCGACTTAAGTGTTGGAGGAGGTTGACGTAGTGCAGGCTACAGTTGCGTTACTTCCCTCAATAAACTTTTGCTACGATTAACTGTCACCTCAGTGATATGACTGCAACAAGGAATGTCAAAATGTTAGACGTACAACATACTTACTATTAAATAATTATACTACTATTAATGCTATTACTTTAATTCAAATGGCTCTGCCGTTGGTATGTACATATAAATAAATAAATAAATTCTTTGATATCAAACCAAACAAGTCTAGAGTGTCCTTTCTCTTGTTGTTGAAAAAAAGTATAAAAACATTTTTGCAATATTGAAGACAATTTTGTTAAAAATTACTATAATATTGCTTATTTGTTCATCATAACTAAACATTGATATTATATTTTATTTAATTATTTAAAAAATCAAACAAAATTACCTTAGCACTTATTGCAAGAGGTGGAGCTTATGTGATCTTCGTGTAGAAAGTTCCAAGATATCAGAAAGAACTATACGAATTTCCATTGATAGATAAGTCGCTCAATACAATTTGAAAATCTAAAACAAAGTCTAAAAAGACAAGATTTAGAAGAGGACAAGAGTTATATTAATTACACTAGAACCTATTAGAGTAATTATTTTGTTCCTTTATTCATACTGTACTTAGTTTTGTTGGATAACTTTTTGTCTCTACTCTACTAGTGTTTGCTGTAGATTTCTCTACTAAAAATTTGGCTCAGAAGATATGAGTTCCAACATTTTTCTTTCACTATGATTTCACGCATTGTTTGTGATTTTTTCCAGACTATTTCCATATGTAATAGAGTAGTAATATAAAATGGTAATACTTGGAACTTGTGTTTGTAAACATGCACTTTAATGTTTGATAGGACAAGACCCAGAAAACTTGCAAACTGCAGAATCATAGAACTGCATAAATCACAGTCCCGTGTTTGGTCCGTTCCAGGGTAAATAAGGAATTGTTGACTACTTGTTGTATTTCATAACCTTTCCAGGCCAAAGTACCCCTTGATTTCTTCGTAGTTCATATCACCACTATAATATGTGTTTTAACAACTTTGATAACTGCTATTGCAATTCTTTTTAGCCATTATGTCAAACAACCAGTTCTAGTTGACCAGTATTTCTTCTGTTTGTATCTAAGAATCAATCTAAAGGGTGATTGCCAAAGACCCACCCTGTATAAAAATAAAGGTAATACTTTTAGTAAGACAGTAACCAAAAACCTGCAAACAGGGGAATCCAGATTGCTGCTTCCTTCACACTATCGAGTCTTGAATCACCTTAGTGTTAAGACGGTATGGTTAATCTTTATTTACGGTTCATAACTCGTCCAGGTGAGGTATTAACAGTGAGATATCTGCAACAAACAATGTTTTTAACTATTACTTCCGAATAATTGACATACTCAAACCAATGTTTTGACATGATTACAAAAGTAGTAATTACGTATGTATGTTTCACTGAAAAGACTAGTGTGAAATTCATTTTTGCTAAGTAGTATATGAAAAAGCGATGCAGAGGTTGGAAAATACAATGACTGTAGATGCGATAATCCCTGGTGTTGATTAACGTCCGCACTATATTGAGTACTACGACTACCCACAGTACTATCCTAATAATTATACCAATTCATTAATACCAAGGCAAAAATGTAGTTTGGATTCCACTTTAATAGGTCCCTTAGTTGCCATTATCTGTTTGGGCTATTAGTTAAAAGCTGTGTCTAAGGAATATGTCGGCCGTAGTCATAGGATATTCACCTGCGACTTAAGTGTTGGAGGTGGTTGACGTAGTGCAGGCTGCAGTTGCGTTACTTCCCTCGATAAACTTTTGCTATGATTGACTGTCACCTCAGTGATATGCCTGCAACAAACATCAAGAGGTTGTACAACACACTTACAATACTTATTTACTTTAATATTTTGTATATAAAATGAGAGTTTTTAAATAAAATATAGGCCTATTCTTATTGATTGGTGTCATTATTTACATATTGGACATAGAGGTTTCTATATTAAACGTTTTTATTAGCTCGCTTTCTTGTCCGGTACAAATTTTGCAATCAATTTTATACTATCTCCCCGATGAACTAGAGACTAGAAACTTTAAACATAGCTCACAAATGGATGACAATGCAATATTATATAATTTAATTTTCATATTTCCCTTGGGATACGCCCCATGAGCTTCCAAATTTTCCATGTTTACATTTTGAAAGAATGTAAATATATCAATTAATTTAAGTCTGCTGTAAATACTTAAATTTGACAGATAGAAGAGAGGTTAAGAGGTACAGGTTCTGATCCTGAGATATTCTAAAAATATAAAACAAGCATTTCAAAGTAAAGATTAAACATCTGATAACAGATAATAACTCCATTTAAATGAGTACTCATTATGTTAACATGGGAAACTCCAGAGCCACTGGGGCTGAGCCCGAGAGTCCGATCAGAATAAAAACCACTTAGTTTTCCTATTTAAGGCCTAAAGAATCAGTGTACTAAATTTCAGCCTTCTAGGTAAGTGGTAAGTGGGAGAATTAGTGATGAGTGAGTCAGTCAGTCAGTGAGGGCTTTGCCTTTTATATATATAGATATATATGGGTGTCCAAAAAATAACTCCCTAGTTTTGATAAACGATTGTTTATTGTAGAGAATACATATTCTTATATCTAATACATGAAATTAAAGAGGGTTTACTCAAGTTTATTTTGACATTAGTACACCTCGATATGTGACCCATTTGTAGCTCTACAGATATCTAACCGGTATTCGATCTCTCTCCAAATGTTAGTTAACATATCAGGTATCACTGATTCTACTGCAGCTACGATTCTTTGACGAAGATGGTCAATGTCACGTATCTTTTCTGAATAAACCAAGTTCTTAACGTAACCCCACAGGAAAAAATCCAGTGGTGTTATGTCTGGGCTTCTTGGAGGCCACGCGATCGGGCCAGCTCACCCCATCCATCTTGCCGGGAAACGAGCGTAGCCCAGACATAACACCACTGGATTTTTTCCTGTGGGGTTACGTTAAGAACTTGGTTTATTCAGAAAAGATACGTGACATTGACCATCTTCGTCAAAGAATCGTAGCTGCAGTAGAATCAGTGACACCTGATATGTTAACTAACACTTGGAGAGAGATCGAATACCGGTTAGATATCTGTAGAGCTACAAATGGGTCACATATCGAGGTGTACTAATGTCAAAATAAACTTGAGTAAACCCTCTTTAATTTCATGTATTAGATATAAGAATATGTATTCTCTACAATAAACAATCGTTTATCAAAACTAGGGAGTTATTTTTCGGACACCCGGTATATATATAAATGCATTATTAAAAACTAAGTACCCTTTTTTTAATTCATTTTATTTAACAAAGACTAGTTTCGACGATTATGTCATAGTCAAAACACAATCGTCGAAACTAGTCTTTGTTAAATAAAATGAATTTAAAAAAGGGTACTTAGTTTATTAATGCATTTATATATCAAAATAGTAGCCCTAATCACTACAGTTTTCTTAATTAATATATATATATAAAAATTTGAACGAATGGTGTTTTTGGCCTCTGGGGACATCAAAATGAAAAAGTAAATCGGTCCCGGGCTTAGGTCTTACCATGAGACCTACGGTAATAGCTACTTCCCTATAGGGAAATTCGCTAATAATGTGCAACTCGAGTACAAAGTGATATCGCCTCACTTGAGAAACCATTCCTCATTCGCCTACGGCTCGTGAGTAAGTATTTCTCTCGAGTGAGGCAATTGCTCACATTGCTCACTAGTTGCACAAATAACTATACACACTAAAAACTAAAAATTAGAAAATAATTTATAAATACAAATAATTTTAAAAAATTCCACGTTTTTAAACGCACTAAAAAGTATAAAATAATTTATAAATATGTTGAGAGAATAAATACTTGTAAGATTTAAAACGAAAAACGTGGGGTGCATGCGATAGATCATAATAGTTCAATAGGTGAAGTTAATTGTAAATTAGCATGCGCCCCACGTTTTTTTTTACTTTTAAATTTTATAAGTATTTATTTTCTCAACAGATTTATAAATTATTTTATACTTTTTAGTGTGTTTAAAAACGTGCCATTTTTAAAAAGTATTTTTATTTACCTATAGATTTATTATACAGTACAACCTCTTAAATCCGAACTAATTGGGACCAGGGGTAGTTCGGACTAGTGAATAGTTCGGATTACAGAACATATTGTTGTTTTTACATAGCAATAGCCAAAATATGGCTAAAATTGATCTAAATTATTTTGGGAAAAGTGAAAAAAATGTTTTTTTAAATTAAAATACAGTGTTTATATAATACAGTAGTAAACATGGTGATTAAACAGTATTGTACATACAGTATACAATAAAGAACTGCTGTACTGTGTATAGAGTACAGCAATGAGGGGTTCGGATTAGTGGACGTTCGGATTACGGGGGTTCGGATTATAAAGAGGTTCTACTGTATAGATGTTGATTGTCTACAAGAACCCTGTCTAGCCAGCAAAGAATAACAAACGAATTTTGTCTAATGCCTATTAGAAAGTTACCACATGTTCACATGTTGGGATATACTGAAGGAAATGTTTTAATTCCCCCCCCCCTGCAGCAAAACCTACAGAATGAGGGAATTCCCATTTGTCTGATTGGATTTTTACCAAAACATTTCCTAGGACAGGAAAAAATAAACAATCTCCTGTCAGATTTATTTTTTTTCGGATTAAATTAGATTTGCTTAGTACAAGAAAGAAATTCTTTTGTGATATGTTGATAGTTTTGTTTGAAATTAATTTATCAAACTAATCAAAATGTAATAATAAACAAGTAAACAACAACCGTTTACTTTTCCTCTAAAAGAATAGGCCTACAGTCTTTTTTAAATTTTATCATTTGCCCTTTTCCTGTAACTACAAACTCAGTAGCCCTCATTTGTCATTAACAACCATTAGCCATAAATGAAATCATTGCAAGTGCATTAAAAATCAATAAATATAAAAAATTATTCCTGTAAACCTGTTTCAGAGGGTAAAAATGTTTCAAAATATACAAGAAACTACACATATAAGCTACTCAAAGTGCTTGTCATTTTGGGTACAATTTTACACTATTAAAAAACACCACATTATTATTTCTCTAAATATGATATGCCCCAGATCCCCCCACTACCACGGCCTTCCCCTGTTAACAACTTTGCAACACTACTTTGTGCTTTGTGTAACCCCCCCCCACCCCACATAGTCCTAGCTGTGTCTAAGGAACTTGTCAGCCTTAGTCACTAACAAGACTACAAGATCGCGCCTCTCATCCTACACTCATCCTTCACTCATATTTGGGTTAAAATACGCACATAGTGGCGTCCCCATCTTAAATAATTGATAATTGATAGCTACACTTACACTACTGATTAGATCTAACAATGTAAATAAACCTCCTATGGCATGATTAGCACGACCTGCATACACAAAACGAATAACCAAATTTATATTTATGGCGACATTTATAGGTTTTTAAGTATATTTGAATAACAAGTTGTAGAACGTTTATAAATCATAAAACTTGATTTATGACATTTCGTCATAAATATTTACTTATATCAACTTAACTAATGGTGTATTAACGATCAGCTGACAATATTGCAACCGCGTGGTGACGTCATCCCCTCACGTGACGTGCAGTGGGTGTAAAGAATATTCGGTACTTTCCTGTTAAAGGGAACATTCATTATTATCGATGATTTTTTTCTCGATACATCGATATTAACAAATTGAAACATCAGCTGACAACTACGATAAATATTGTTCAGTATATTATGAAACTGTTCTAAAAAAAATAACCTAACATAACTAACCAAACTTGCTGTAACATTTAAAAATTCCGTGTTTAACTTGCCTTTTCTATTATCAAACCCAAACGGGTACAGCAAGTTTGGTTGGGTATGTTAGGTTAGCTTAGAAGAACAGTTTCATTTCTTAATCTATATAGACTATTTTAGCCTAAACAAGATCAGTTAGTTGTTGTTGTCAATTTGTAATAGATCTGATCGGAAACAAAAATATCGATATATCGAAAAAAAATCATCGATAATAATGAATGTTCCCTTTAACAGGAAAGTACCGAATATTCCAGTGTTGTTTGTAGCAATCAAACTCAAAAAGCAAACTGTTCTCTTCAAATACCGGTACTGTAGCTGTGGTGTTGAAATTTCATCACTTTGGCCTATATAGAATGACTCTTGGAGACACGAACGGTGGAGTAATACCGAAGGCGTTACAACCGTACTTAGCATTAACCAACACAGCCAATAGCGCCTTCATAATGGCGTAGACTGGCCTGCGTTACAAGGCTGTACTGCAAGACTGCGTCGGATCTAGTGAAGGAGACCAAATATGTCCAAACCGTGAAAATTATACCTGATCTGTGCATACGGCCACGGAAAGGAAACAGAAGTGATCGTTGGATGAAGTTTATGATTTTGTCAAAAATATTTGTGTAACTACAAAATACCCCCGCCGCAGCAAACCTGCTGACTAAGCGAATTTCCATTTGCCTGACTGGATTTCCACTAAAAAGTCTCCTTAAAATATCACATTTATTCCCTATTTAAATAACATTAGTTTAACGAGTACTTAGGTTTGCTGCGACAGGGAGGGTAAAAAGGTATTTATTTGTAAAATTTAATATGTAGTTTTGTATGAAATGAATGCATTTTCCAAATTTGATCAAAATAGAAACGAATTGTGTAGTTGAAACAGCTGGCAAAATGATGTAATTCCATTTCCTATGTTAACCTTATGAATACTCATAAGGTTAACATAGGAAACTCTAGAGCCGCTGGGGCGGAGCCCGAAAGGATTTTTGAGGTAAGAATACGTCTGTATGTTAATCGGGAATGTGAGCTATCATCATACCAAATTTCAACACAATCCGACCATTAGTTAATGCGTGATTGAACTTCAAACAAACATACAAACAAACACACAAACTTTCACATTTATAACATTAGTATGATTCGTGAAATTTCAAACAGAATTATAACATTATTTAAGTCCACGAGATACATAAAAAATATACAAGTAAAAAAGAACAGTACCATTCGAGAAGAGATAGGCGTTATCTTGCAACAGCCACAAGACAATAGAAGCCCCGTTTAGTCTAATCGCTTGGCTCTGGGGCGATAAAAAGTACAAATATCACTATTTGCCAGCGAATAAAAACTCAATTTCTCTCTGATTTTTTTTTAAGAATAAAACGCGATAAATCGAGTTGTTGACGCAGTGGTGATAACACAGTGCTGTTCAGGTGTGTTTAGTTGTGGTGCAGTAGCCGTTTGCGACGCGTGTTAATTATTGTATTTTTAACCGTTCGTGTGCTCCTTTAAATGTGTTTGTGTAATTTTGTGAGTGTTGTGTTGTTGTGTGGCCTTGTGAAATAAGTGTGTAAAGTGTGTGTTGTGTAACAAATGGATACCATTCAGAGGTAATTTGCTGGCAGTTAAGGAATATATTATTGTACAGCAAAATTAACAATCTCTTTCAATAAAATTTTCAAAATTACCCATAATTGTTGTAGCCTTTCATGTCCATGAAGATTGCCGCAAACTGATTTTAATTATCTCAAATAGTTAAAAAGTTAAGGGTGCAAGTTACTTAAGCCACCCTCATGTTAATTGGATTTTAATTGTTTAAGGTGTCATTTCACCAAAGTCACTAGGCTATATTTCCCGATTGAACATTTTGAGCTACCACCTAGACCTAAGGGGAAAATAAAAAAATAACAATAATTATTGTAGTCCTTCATATCTAAGAAGGTTGCCGCAAACCAATTTCAAATATATCAAATGGTTGGAAAAGTTAAGGGCAAGTTACTTTTCAGCCACCCTGTATATTACCAAATTGGAAAACTTTCGATAAAGTAGGTTCTGAATACTTAAAACATAAAATCTTATTTACAGGGAATAAGGGGAAGGTAGGGCAAAAGTTGTTAAAAATAGGCTAAATGATAATATTTTTAAAAACAATTATTAGTTCATAGCCAAGCTATACAAATTATCAAAACAACCCTTCAACTTCCGTTTGTAAATTGTCATAAATCCAAGGAGACTAAAAATATAGCCTAGGTTGTAAGTAAAAGTTACAATTTAATGTTTCTATTAAATTTAAATTTCCATAAAATCAGAGGGGTATGTCGTTAACCGTTCACTTAATCCACCAACAGAATAAAGAAGTATGAAAATAAACTTCAAATTATTTCTTAATTTACCATAGCTGTTTTACAATAAGGTTACATCAAATTGATTACTGTGGTTTCATAACACTTTATATCTAGAAAGGATCAGCGATAGATATCTCATAAATTAAATATAAACCGTGGTTTGAATAAATTAAGAAGTCAAGTAGCCTATACCATTTTAAAATGTTAGGTTATTGAGGGGATTTCCTAGTAGGCATAATTGAAATAAACACCAGACAACTTTCTTCATTAGATTGACTGAAATATAGGCTAGATGACATAGCTCTCTGCTATATATAACCAAGATATAAAATTAAATAGTTTTATAGTAGCATTAACCCTCTAAAATAATCTTGATGTCGTAGCCTTTTGTAATATGATAAATCAACCATGATAAAACCATGATATTAACCATTGATAAAATGGTTTATCAACCATGACCAAACCTAGGCTAAAGATGTGAGTTTCCGTTACCTGCCTCAAAAAATGCGGAAAATATCATAGAAGTGCATTAAATGGCATAAAATAAAGTTACCTACATAAAGAATCCATTTTATAATAGATTAATTTCAAAATATTTGGCTATTTACAATAACTAACTCATTAAAAGCATGTAAAAACGTTGAAATAATCCCTAAAAACTATATCAACCAATGAGAAGAGAGCTTTAGGCAACAGATTTTCGTCCAATGAGAAGAGAGCTTTAAAATGGCCTCGGCTTGGAATGATCATAAATTAATTATTAGTAATCGCGGTGATAAAGATTATATTACAAATTATTCGTAGATAAAAATATTTAATTACCAAATAGTATTATTTATATCAAACATAACATAGGCTGTTACATAAAATTCACTTAAAACCATAAAACATCTCCAAAAAATGTATCACTAAAATATGAATACATGGATGCCTTAAAAATTGCCACTATCAAGTCTAAAGATGAAACCAAAACTAAAAATAGCAATTCCTCACAAATTATCATATTCGTCGTCAATTAAAAACACATACCAACATATATTTATTATTATTATTGTATTCACGTACGCTCGCTGCGAACAAATAACGCAATTACCCTCGATAAAAACAATAAAATCCAAATATGGGTGCTATCAGACCTAGTCTGAAGTACCTAGACGTATTTGGTTGAAATCAACAACAAAACTCCGTTCCCAATGAGAATTATTCATAAATTACTTACTCTACATGTTATTCAACATTTTCTTGATAAAATATTATCAAATCTCACAATTATAAAACAAGTTATTATATTTTAAATCGCTAAAAATGGAACCCTTGTTTAGCGGCCAAAAGAACAATATGGCGACGCCGATAAGGAAAGTGAAGCTGGAAAATCTAAATGCTACCGGAAGAGTCCGCCAATTCGGGCGTACCAATCTATAAAATGAATATTACATCAACCTCTTGCGATAAGATAACATCAGGTGCAGCGCTGATTATTTGCTTATCGCAACTAAATGAGTATAAATATTGATTCTATGTTTTTGAAGTGTCCATAAACTCATTAGGTACTAATTATTACTAATTACTAAATTATTAATTATTACTGCGGGGATGAGTGATGATACTTTTGGGGCGAATGGAAATCTGTGTACCTTTATGTTACCAAATAATTTTTTTATTTTAGAAAAAAATACAGTATGCTATATAGTTTATCAACTGTCAGCGTTGTCTTGAAATAAAACAACCTAATTTTATTTATCTGGTAGAGTAGAATCTCACAAATTGAAAACTTCATATTATCATCTCGTGCATAAAATAATCAATGATTCAAGGTTATGTAGCATTTTTTAACACTAGCAACGCTTCTTAAGAGTATTATTCGATACTTCTTGCGAAATATTGGCGAGTAATAATGGCATAACGCCTGAAATATTTGTTAAAAACTTATCTAACTATCCGTTGTATTTGTAAGAGATAAATTTACAAGCAGTGGTGTAATGAAGTTGATCAAACATTTAATAAATAAAGTTTTTAGTGAAATCGTAATATTTTCATGATTGAAATTAAATTAAAAAGCTGTTTTCAGCGTGTCTCCATTACAACATAGTACAGTAACTAGCACTTAAATCCACTTAATCCAGCGGCTTATGAGGCAGCAGCATTGACTTTAGATGCTAGGATAGACGTCTACTGATCTATAATGGATATCTGTAGGTAGCATTTCTTGAGGGGGTTTTTGTACCTAAATGTGGTGGTTGTTTTATAGTGTATTGGGATTGTACCTCAGACTAATATTTAAGTGACGTCTATTAAAATAAAAACAAAATAAAATCAAAATCCCATCTTCCTGTATTAGTGTGGTGAGAAAAAAATACACATTTTAGAACATTTTTTTTACTTTGTCCGATAAAAGTCTCGGGCGATTACAACATTTTGCTGTCAACAAATATTTTAAATTGATAAGCAGCTTCTAGCCTGTAAATTATTAGCGCAATAATTAATTGATATACCGCAAATAAACTGTAAAATATTTCTTTTTTTTATACAAACATCCATATATGTTCTGTGTTAAGAACTGTAGCTAAATGAAGCGAAACTGTTTCATAAAATTTACTACTTACCTTACTTACTTACTGCTGGGGTGCTACAAATCGCAGTCGATTCTTCGCCTCGTAGATCAGCCTCTTCCACGCTTCTCTGTCCGCTGCCATCTCCACTGTCCCTCCACACTGACTCACATCTCTCTTAACTTGGTCATACCATCTCATTTTTGGTCTACCCAGTGGATACTTTCCAGTTGGTACAGCAGAACATACTTCCTTCAGTCTTGTTCCTTCTTCCCTTCGCAATACATGACCTAGCCAACCTAATCTTTTTGCCTTTATCAAAGCTATTATATCAGGGTCCTGGTATAACGCTCGTAGCTCTCTGTTTTTTTCTAATCCGCCATTCTCCTTCATCGTTTACTGGGCCGAATATTTTTCTTAGGACCTTGTTTTCAAAAACAATCAAGCGTCCTTCATTTTTCTTGGATAGGACCCAGGTCTCGCTTCCATACAATAACACTGGTTGAATAATGGTTTTATATATTCTTATTTTTGTATCAGATGATAGGAGTTTTGATGACAGGAGCTTCATACATGCACCTAAACATTTATTGGCATTTGCTAACTTACTTAATATTTCTGTATCTTCTAATGTTAAAGCTATTTACAGTAACTCCTAGGTATTTAAAGCTTTCTACTGGTTCAATTAAATAGTTGGCTATATTGAAATTGGTGCCTCTATTGATGGGATGTCGTCCAAACTTTATTATTTTGGTTTTTTCCTCATTTAGTTCCAAACCCACTTTTTTACATTCTTGAATAAACTTGTCGGCTAGAAAACACAAATCCTCCGACTTTTGTATACCGTAACTACTTACCTTACATCAGCAAAATCGTTAGGCCTACCTTAAAAGCAAAAACTTAAGTAGGTACTCCTGCCTTTTTGTGTTCAAGTTTTTCTGATAAATACTTGAACATATTTTAATTATTTTATAAACTTTTCACATAATCATAATAGGTATAATATACAGTTTTAATTGATTTCATAGCTCTAATTAACTTCCAGATAATGTAGGTGGTTTCCATTTTTACTCAGTTAACTTCAGATTTGGTCGGGTTTCCACATATTTTGAAAGGTCACATAATTTTGAGCCTCTAATTGATTTATGCATTTAGAATTGAGTTTATGTTTGCTCTTTGGAATATACTTCAATAATTGGAATGTAGCCTACTTCTACTTCTAACACACTCTAAAAACTAAATACATAATTTGATGAGTGCTCTTCGTATCTTTGAAATAACAAAAATAACTGTCTCTTATATGTTTACTACTTAATAATATAAATATATATATATATAAGAAATATATATACTTAACTTATATTATAACATATTTACATATATATATATATATATATATATATATATATATATATTTAAAAATATTACTTACTATATATACATATTTATTAATATATTTACTTATATATATATAATAAGTAATTATATTACTTATTAAGTATATATATACTTAATCATATTTACTTACTGCTCTTCTCCTCCACAGTTATCTAGATAAGGATTGAGGTATTTAAGTTCAAGTTCATTCCTGTCTTGATGATTAAAATATCACTTTAAAAATGTCTTTCTTTCATGTAGAATTTAACAATGTTCACAATACGGATTGTATAATGTAGTTGAAAGTAAAATGAGTAATATTTGCTTAAATCCCATGAAAAATTGTAAGTGGGTTTTTAAAATAAAATTGAGAATAAAATGATATGTAGTGATTGTACTGAAGATAGAAATACAATGTTTTTTTTATAATAATCAAAAATATGATGTAAATAAACATTAAATTAAATAACTTTCAGCTGTCAAGAAATTGGGATGGGAAAGAAAAATAGGAAATTAAATTTAGAACAAAGAGGAAATAAAATTATAATATATTGAAATCAATTTTGAATAAAAGTATGGAAAAGTGATGAACTAGTACGCAACAATAAGGAAGACTCAACAATTAATTGTTCCTCAGAATTTAGGAGTTCTAGTTTATTCTATTAAGTCTATGTTATTGTATCAGTTCACCCAGGTTGTATGAGGGATATGCAGAAGATAATTTTGGATTTGGATGTAAAATTGTTTATATCTTGATAGTTTTTGAGCCAATAAATATAATAATTATAAATAAGTATAACTACCGGTACCATGAAAAATTATCTTTTGACTTTTGGTACAATTTTTTTTACAAATAATTGTGGAATAATTGAATACAACCATAACTTATGTCACTGTAAGGCAGTTGACAAAGTTACGATCTACATATTGTGCAAAGTTGGCAGAGTGAGTTTTGTGCTCCGTTTGGTCATTTACACAAATCAGCGATCATGACACCATATTTTGATTCTGTTGGTGATGATTGTTTATGATAGCAACCTTAACTTTTCTTCGTAAACATTTAAAAATGAGATGTTTTAGATCGAATTAATTACATCAGCATGTTGGTCAATAGGTTTGATCGATTCAGATCGTTTTGCTTTGAATATGTAGGATTGTATTCAGGCGGGGCTCCAGAGGGTAAGCCAGGTAGGCTCCCTATACTTATAAAATATTTTATAATTAAATAAAAGAAAATCATTCAAACTCATTATTTTGCATTTAAATTTTAAAATTCTTCGCTTTTTGCAGGGAAGCCCCTCAAACCTTTCGTCCCCCGATCAAACTCCTTCTTGATCCTTGTCAGGCCTACCCAAAAAATTATTCCTGGAGCCGCTCCTTATTGGATTAGGTTCAAGAAAGCAGAATATTATTTTTAAATGCAATATTATTTTTAGTATACCTAACTTGATCTTTTTTTTATTTTAACAACAGTTAAAATCAACAGTTTGACAGGAGTTCTCATCTAGTTTTATTGGTATTTTTGTTGCATAACAAGAATGTTTAATAATTATGATTTTGAAATTAATATGACAAAACTGTATCATGATGGTCTAAGATAAAACACATTGAAAAATTATAAACACTAAATTCATTACAGTATGGTTCACAAGAGTCTGCAGTTAAGGGAGGAGCCTATTTACCACACGACTTTGAAGGAGACAATGAGGACAGTGCAGTGTTGCCAAATCCCAAATCTAATAATACAAGCTGATTTGAAAATATTGTTTAGTATATTTTTATTAGTGTCGAAAAGTAGTGAACGGGTGATGACCAGTATTGGTATTGGCTGCCGCCAACTGCAGACTCTCGTGGCCGCTAGTGTAATCATATATTTCATGAAACAAAATAATATTAAAACATATAATATTCGTTTAGGTTATATTTTCTGACTGTGTATTCATCATTATTCTTCACACTGAATATAAAAAAAATTACAGAAAGTCAAGTGTTCATCACAATTATTAAAATGGTTTATACTTTTTAGGTTTCCAAACGTAAATTACTGTCATAACACAACATCTTTTAAAGAAGTGATGAGTCGAGTCGACATAACTTTCACGAGTGTGAAGGACTTAATAATTGATAAACCTCTAGCTTCAGGCCAGTTATACATACTTTTGCTTGGGAAGTTCTAGTTGAGAATGAACACTATCTATTACTATATAATAGCACTGAGTGTACGAGGGGTAAACTCAATTTAAATAGTTAATTACGGCACTACTCTTGTTAAGCCAAAGCTGGACTCAAGATTTGAAACGTTTTTTCGCATAACTTTACAAATAAATATACACATAGTTTTGGTATTTTCCATCTTTACTACACCAAACGTATGTTCAACAATCCACACAATCGGTCTCATCACAGCCCAAACAATAAAAATTGCAGATAGTTAAAACTATAACTTAAGTGTCAAGCCAGAAAAATCTGAAAAATAATTTTAGCACATTACATTGAAAAGGCGAAAATACTGTCTGACATCTTGGATGCGTTGAAGGTTGCAGCAAAGTATTTATCTTAGGGCCAAGCTTAACTTAACTTGACTTAAGACTGAATTCATCTTAACTGGACAGTTTAACTTGAGTAAAATTTATTGCTGTAATACATCTGAAATATCTCCCAGACTTTTGCCAGTTCAATGACGTGACCATCTCCCAGAGACGAATCCTACCTAGTTTCATAATGACCACTCATGTTAAAGCGCACATGTTTGAGTCGGCTCGATGTTACGCTGCCTGGCTACGCTCGGTTCTTCGTAGAAGCCACAGCCGAGGAACAACAACCGTAGAGTTGCTGGCCTTGTCTGGAGGCGATGTGGCACTACAAGATGTACCGGCACCTGTACACGACCCTGTGCTGGCGCTGCATCACAGTATTGACCTGGAGGGATCTGTGTAGGTTGTAAGTCGAATCTCATCGACATATTTATTCAGTCACACATATAATATTTTTATCAGTTAAAAAAAAAACCGTTACTTGTGGCATATCAAAGTAAAAATAATTTCATAACGAGTAAGAAAATTCAACCGGAGAAGGGCTAAATGACTGCCGCCATTTTGAAACAGAAAAAGATAATTAATTTCTGTTTTCGCCAAAATGTTTGTCTATCAAATACCTTTAAATGATGTATAACATGACATATGTTTGCATTTGAAAATTCCGAGATTCGAACTAGTGACCTAGTTTTTGGCACACATTGGGAAAAAGTTAAAAATAGTTTTACGTTATTCCTTGGGGTCAATTTTCAATATTTCCCAGTAAGGAAATAATTTTATTTCATCTTTGTACGTTAAGCCGTTTATCCGTAATCAATTTGAGACACCCTGTATATGGATACGGAATCAATAAGGTATAAGTTTATGGATATGGTTTCAATAACGTATATGGATACAGATTCAAAAACATATATGGATACGGATTCAATAACGTATTATGAATAGTAGTGAGTGATGTGTCCATACCAAAATTTATCAAGATACCGATACCTGAAAAGTCAATTCTTGATACTGATACCATTTCTTTGATTTTTATAACAAATTTTCCAAATGGATTGGTTATATTAAACCAACCCCAGTGTTTATGTCCTTTCATTAAATACTTAATGAAAGGACATAAGGTGTTTAAGGTGTTGGGGTGTTTTTCAAGTAAAGAAAAACATTATCCAGCAATGATACATTCCAACTAGCCAATTTAAGTTTAAACTAGTGATGGGCGGATCCAATAAAATGTCGGTACCGGATCCGGATCCAGATACAGAGTTAAGGACGGGGTTTAATAAAACCTAATACTTACAGAAATCCAATTTAAATCATACTGTTTAAATTAAATTGGTAATGTTTAAAGGTTGATGTAATAAGATCACTGACATAAGGATACAAGTCTTGTATTAGGACACTGTTAGTCTTGTATATTGACACTGACAAAATACTGTCCATATACTTTCTTGTATATGGGCACAGATAGTCTTGTATTTCGACACTGTTAGTCTTGTACAAAATGGACCAGTGGCGGATCTAGAACAGTCACAAGGGGGGGGGGGACTGAAAAATTTGTGCAAACTAAGTCTCCTAAATGGCAGTTTTATACCATTTCTTTGTCCAAATTTAGTGTGACAAATTATTTTACACAATGTGTATGCACTACTGTATTAAATGCAGTAAAAATTATATAGGTATGTATGCCCGAGGGGGGGGGGCAGTCACCCCTTCGCCCCCCCTCTGGATCTGCCACTGACATGGACACAGATAGTCTTGTATATTGACACTGACAGTCTTGTATATGGACACTGATAGTCTTGCATATCGACACTAATAGTCTTATGTATGAATTGTACTTTATAAAGAACGTTTTGTTAAGAAAATTAAAAAAAAGCCCGGATCCAGCCCTGGATCTGATCGGGTGTTTGTTCTAGCTCAGATCCGGCGGATCCGGTAGTCCGATATCCGGATCCGACCATCACTAGTTAAACCCTTCTAAACACAATAAAAACTACCACATTAAAGATAAATGAATATCTAACAACAAAAATCAAAAAGAAAATTATATGATAGAGGTGTGCTGGCCTGTATCTCAAGCCATACTCAAAGTAATTATCATGAACATCTACCCTGGCCGTGTAGATGTCGTCATCATTATCGTCTTTCGCAGTCACGGAAATGTGACCGTCAAATTCCGCGATCATGGCAAAATTGATTCCCGCCGTCAAGGAAACATCATCGTCGTCGTCCAAAATCACGTCAAAATTATAAACATTTTCCGACTGTGTAGACTTGATCATCGTCTCCCGTGGCCAGGGAAATGTCGTCATCGTCTTGCGCAATAACGTTTATGGATACGGATTCAAAAACGTATATGGATAATGTTTCCCCCATGAATCGAATCGTTATTGTGATAATCACTGAATCGAATTAGAATTCCGATGCATCCCACACCCCTCAAATGTAATCCCGTCCCAATGATTGGGAATACACTATCCAGAAATTTGTTTATAGTTTTGGGACCCGTTCATCCCTAATTTTGAAGGGTTAGATTATCCCGACTCTCGGCCGAAATTCATTACTTTTTCACGACTTTTCCCGTCCTTTCAAAATCTCCGGATTTATCCCAAATTTCCCGACTGGTAAACACCCTGACTGCATTATGTCACATCCTCTTTCACTTTCTTCTCCCCTGTATTACATTTTTTAACCTTTAACGTTTTTCCAGTCTACGCTTTATTTTTCATAGTAAGTTCAAGTTTAAGGAGTACAGTAGAGTCCCACAAACTCGGCGTAATGTGGACTGGAAGGGTGCCGAGTTTGTGAAATGCCAGATTATCAGGAACTAGAGTTAAAAATAAGGACAATACAATTTTTAAGCTTTTTAACCTCCTTTTTTATATTACAAGTCAGTATTAAGTCATCAGATATAGTACAAAAAATCCTTGGTACGAGTTGTGAATGATTTTACTTGAGCTGGCTTGAGTCCATGTTTAACTCGGACTCAAAATATCACTAATTTTCTGAGCCAGGTGATGGCCGAGTTATCCAGACTGCCGGGTTATCGAGTGCCGAGTTTGCGGGACTCAACTGTGCTGGCCTTGCCTCTGTGACGTTGTTGGTTGTTGGTTTCCGGCCGGCTAGCTTGGTGGGGGAGTGTAGTATCAGTTCAATGTTTTGTTTTTATCTGTAAGATTGTAAGTATAGCAATGTATTATCAGTTTTTCTTTCCAGCGTTTTATATTTTTCAATTCTTGTTTCATTATGCACTTGATATTTTTATTGTTGTATATATGTTGTAAATATTTGTTTCTTCAGCAAGAATTTTTTTGAGATTGGCCACCTTTTGAGGGCCAATTTAGATTAATGTAGCATTAGTACTTCTTCACTTGATAACGTGAGGAGTTTATCCACCTCCAGAAACGTTGTGTAGTTTAAAACAAGACACGTTGGAAAAGTCCAATTAAATAATATAACAAGTTTAAGGATTTAGACAAGAGTAGTAAATGATAAAGCAAATGGACAAACAGGAACACATGAGGGATACACACTTGTCTTTATTTTAAAGAGTGTTAAAAACAAACAACCGAGAATTGAAATAAAATTACAGTACTTTGAGTTTAAACAACTAGGTACATATTCAAATTTTACTGTACAAACAAATTACATTAGCAGATAACATCACGTCAAAATGAAAATGACACCATTTTATTTACAGCCAACACCCTAACTTTGACAGCTATTTAATCTGTGATTCATAACAACATTTACAACATGGAATGGTACAAGTTGATCTATGTTACGTGTTTATATTTACAAATAAAAATACTGCCTACGACTCTTAAGTACCAGACGATCTAATTGTAAATTAACACAACAGTTCTGAAGTAGTTTAATTGTCTTTCTTCATACGAGTACTTGTCATTCTGTATATGATGGAGTCACGACCGGGATCCATGCAAGCTGTCACCACTGTAAACAAAGGTATTTAGAAAAATTACAAAAAATAAAATTATCATGGATAAATGTAAATGTGGTAAATCAATATTGGTCACTATGATGTAATCCACTGACTAAAATCCATTATCTGTTATCGGGATTCATTATCAGGGTGTCAAACAGTTACCGTTTATCATCTGTGATCTTTTGCAAATAGTAATGATCTAGAGAGTGTGTAGCTGAGTGGTTATAGTGGTTGCCGGTTCGATCGTGAGCTAAGTCAGAAAACTTTTCTATATTTTCAATCTGGACCTTGCTGTTGGGTGTTAAATAAACAGTCCTGGCTACAGAAACAGCCAATCTTAGTCAGTAGGTATTTTACTCCATTTTAGAGTTACTGTAGGATCTAAAGAATACCTTCACTCAAAGTACACTAGGGATGGACGGGTCTCAACCTCAACTTTCGAGATTCAAAAAATCTCATTAGTTCGAGCGAGATTGACTTTTTCAAGACAAGATTATATAAAAAAAGAACGCCTTCTAGAAGGAAACGCAACATCAACACGCTCCTATATTGCGGGTATTGCACAGACTTTCTGAAGGAGTTTATTAACTGTGTACATCTGAAAAATTGGTTTATCTGGTAATTCGTTTATCCATTATGACCCTAGTCCCGTCTGTACTGGATATAATAGGTTTTAGTACTATCATATCACTAAGATCATATCTGATCATATCACTAAGATCAGAAATAAAATAACACCGTACAAGCTACTAAAATAATTTTTCTTTGTGATACAGTATTTTTAGTTGGGGTGTACATGTTGTAAAGTTTTGGTTTTACATTAAAGATGTATTACTTAAGTTCCTGTAAGCTTTTGTTATTTTTGTAAGCTTTTATGTATCAACCTTTGTAATAAATACCTAGTTATTGTACATAAGTTGTTTTTAGCAAATTTTTCTATAGGGAAGTAGCTATTACCGTAGGTGGCACAGTAAGACCTAGGCCCGGGACCGATTTACTTTTTTCATTTTGATGTCCTCAGAGGTCAAAAACGCCAACTGTTCAAAATATTATGTATATATATATTTATATTTGTGTCCGTGAATGTGATAACTTGAGTAATTTTTGTCCGACTTTAATAACATTTGGTTTAAACGTGTTAAAGGCGGGATAAACTTGAATGAGTTCGCGAACCAGCATGCTCGGGACCATAGGAACAGGGTTTTATGGAGAAAAATTGGTTTTTCTCATTTTTGACCTTCAAAACACAAAAATTTCCCAATTTCTCTTTAGACCTTTTTAAAGAGCTTAAAAAAACAAATAATTTAGTATATGAAAGTATTTTTGTTTGATTATTAGTAACGGAGAAAATTTAAAAAATTTTTAATTAAACATTCCCATGTTATTCTTATGGAGAATATTGTAAAATGTTGTAGTTTGCTTGTTTATTGATATATTTTGATCACACTTGGCAAATTTATTTATTTTGTACTAAGCTATTAATATTTTACTAAAAAATACACGTTATTAGTTTCCTTGTAGCAGCAAACCTAGGTACTGGTTAAACCTAATGTTATTTAAATATATTTAACTGAAAATCAATTCAGACAAATGGAAATTCGCTTAGTCGGCAGGTTTGCTGCGGCGGGGGTATTTATTTATAAAATATTATCGGTACTTACGTATTATACCGACCACACCGATAAATCGACTTCCAAATAAGATTTTAATTAGTTTAAATAACAAAATTTTCCCAACCTAACCCAACCTAAAACATAGTCCACCCTTAGGTTAGGTGTTTGTTTGTGTGTGAATTTGTTAGACTGCAGTTTTGGTAGTGGTAGGTCTAAGTTAACCTCTAAGGTAAACTTAGGACTACTCTTAAAAATAGATAAGTTATTAATTTAACTTTTTTAAAGGCAATAACTTAGACCTAAACTCCACTGAAAGGCCCAACTAACAATCAAAATAAACCTAGACCTTTGACTATTAATACATCCAATAGTCAATGCCTAGACCTACCACTACTAAAACTCCAATCTAACAAATTCATACACAAACACAACTCAACCTAACCAACAATCCTTTCTTGAGGAATCCGAAAAATATAGGTTAAGTGAACGTAACTTAACAAATAATTCATGCACGCAAAATATTTAATTATTGTCAATACCGTACCTAATAACAAATAATCAGCTTCAGCACACTCACAACACTTTAATTTTCATAATCATAAACATAAAACACCTTTTCAAGCAGCTCAAGTCAAAAATAAACAAACGAAACAGTAAAGAATAAACACCTTAAAATCACAATGCACAGTTCGCGACTGCAACTGTTGAAACAACTATCTAAACAGGTCCAATATGCAGTGAAGCTATTAAACAAATAGCTGTTATCCCAGGAGCTGTTCCAAGGCCTTATGTGCATGTGGAAGCTAAGGTGCTCGTGGGTACAGAACGTCGAGTATCGTCTCCCCGCAGTAATAAATCCTACTATTTTTGGAACCGCAACTGTTGAACTGTTACATTTGCGTTAAGTGTCGCCATAGACTAAGGGAGTATGTTTTATCTATGGTGTCGCTCTGTAGATTGTGGAACAGATTGGATGGAACCGTTCCTGATAAATAGTCCCTTTCCCTCGTCCCTCCCTTCGCCATTCGTGACTGGGATCTTTGCCTAAAGCCGGGTTTTCCTAGGCGCGGAAGCGGAGAGAGGAACGCGGAGAGCGGACTCCACTTGTCTTAAGCTGGATTTTCCTAGGCACGGAAGTGGAGAGCGGAAAAGAGATTAACATGGTGTTCCGCTCCACTTCTAGGAAAACAGTAACATTAAATTACCTAAGATCGACAAGTGGAGTCCGTTCTCCGCGTTCCTCTCTCCGCTCTCCACTTCCGTGCCAAGGAAAACCCAGCTTAAAGAAACTCTAACGCACAAACTCCCTCTTATACAGGGTTAGGCAAAAGTCTGGAACCCCCCAGTTAACTTTTTAACGCGTTGCAGTAGGGAAACCAAACTCGGCACATATGTACAACATAAGAAATTGCACTTTTTCATCAAAGTTACAAATTTGCCCGAGCCCCCAAAATGGGATATTTCGGGGGCAGCCCCAAAATTTCAAATATAAACACCTATCATGTGACCCCTCATTTTAAAGGGTTTATCAAGAGAAATTGAATGGTGCAAACCAGAGGTCAATATTGAACCCCTAAACCAAATGGCAGCCATTTCAATTATTTAAGATTATCAAGGAAGATAAATACTGGAAACTCCCAGTTAACTTTAAAAAAAATTACATTTTAATACTGATCAAAAGGTGAATTCTCTTTTTTTATAAAGGTATGCTGAGTTTATCTTTCCTGCTTATAACCTGTTAAAAAGTTAATAGGGGATATTTCAAAATGATTGTCATTTTGATTAGGGGTGCGATATTGACCTCTAGTTTTTGTCTTGAGCTTTAATTCTTAAACCCCTTAAAATGAGGGGTCACATGATAGGTGTTTACATTTGAAAGTTTGGGGCTGCCCCCAAAATACCTCATTTTGGGGGCTGAGGCAAAGTTGTAACTTAGACGAAAAAGTGCTATTTCTTATGTAAATAAAACCGCGGCGGCCGTGCCACTGCCACAGCCCAGTACGTATTTCCGCTACTAGGCTACTGCAACTGTGTTCACTCTCACTGTGTTGTCGTTGTCCATGTCCTTGTCCTGTTGTCAGTGTGTGAGTGTTGTCGCTTTACGCTTATGTTGAGAAACTAATAAAATGGATAATTTATTAAAATTTACATAAATATCTCTATTGATGTTTTAAGTGAATATTCAGCATAGTCAATCAACAGGTAAGTTCGATTTTAATTCTGCATTTTCTCGTTTACAGTGTCGAGTTAGTGATTTTCGATTGAATGCAGTTTTCATAATGGCGTCTCATGGCATTCATTGGTTATATTTATATTGTTTTGTTTTGTTGATCTTTCTTACCGGCGGAATGACCTAGACATAAAAATATTTTAAAGTTTTGAAGAAATTAAGAAATTATAATCACATAGAAACGTAAGACAGTAACATAAGAGTACGGTAAGTAGGCTAATATGATGGTACTAAGTTAATGTACCTTGTCATTATTTAACATAATAGGCCTAATCACTGACTTAGCATGCCAAGTACAATAAAATATGGTTACTTTCGTTTTGTAGGATAGGCTATGAATAAGAGGCAACAAGTTATATCACTTATAGCCAAAGTGGAAAAACTGATACCAGCCTAATTGATCTGACTCCATTGGATTAGGCCTATTAGATGAAAAAAGTAGGCTATCAATTTGGGGAACAGTTTCTTAACTGGGCTAAGCCTAGGCCTATGCTAACTTAATATCGATTGAAACTATAGATTCAGAAAATTAGTGATTTTTGAGTGCTAGTTAATCATGGACTCAAGCCAGCTTAAGTCAAATTATTCGCAACCAACTGGTAGATTAAGGATTTGTTGTATTATATCTGATGACTTAATACTGACTTGTAATATAAGTATAAATAAAAAAGGCAGTTAAAAAGCTTAAAAACTGTATTGTTCTTATTTTTAACCCTAGTTCCCGATAACCCGGCATTTCACAAACTCTGCACTCTTCCAGTCCACATTACGCCGAGTTTGCGGGACTCTACTATAATCCCAATATTTCAATAAGATCAATTTTAACCCTCCAACTGGCAATTGGCAAACTCTGTAGTGGCAAGGCATTTTTGGTGATTTTGCAATCATATTTTCTCAAAATCATAAAAACTAAACCAACACAGCAAACCTATTGAACCGTAGCTGTGAGGTAACTTACTTTAATTGTTGGTAGTGAAATGAATATGATATATTCTGAAAACATTTACAAGATAGAAGGTAATTTAACTTACGTTAAATACTGTACTGATTTAGGCCCTAATCTCTAAAAAAAAGTAGGCTATTTTCTCCAAAGTCATCCTCCTAGACACATTATATTTTGAACTTCAAGCAATTTTAGTTAGGTTAAAAATCCCCATAACTTAGACTTTCAATCGTGTTTTGTAAATAAAATAATTAATTTCCATCTACTGCAGCTTAGAAGTCATGGGACCTGTGTTGAAGAAATCACTTAAACGTGAACGCGTTAAAGAAGAGAAAATGGAGAAAAAGCAGGTGCAAGGAAGAGAACGACAGAAAAGGTTTCGAGCCAATCTAATGAAGAGAGATAAAATGGACAGTCCACCAAATACAAGGTAAATAGCAATGATAGGCAATGTACCAATGTCAATAATTATATCTCATATTTTATACTATGTAAGGCTGCCTTTCAAAGTTTTCTATGGCTTAGGCTACTCATCACATAACTTAGTTGTGATTTTATTATCTTGTTCAGTAACCTTTGTTCTTGTAGGATTTTATTTCGTCTCCAAAATATTTTGCTACGGTGTGTGGCATCGTCAGGGAGGCTGTAGAGATGTTTAGCCTACTTAACATTATATAGCTACACTACATAGCTTACACAGATTTATGCAGCTCAATGTTTGTTGAGTTTATGTCATGACATCTCCATGTCTGTGGCCCTACTGCATCTTCAGGAAGATACCGTGACATCTCAACAAACATTGTTGAATCTGTGTAACTTACACATAGTACATAATTCAAACAGACCATCTCTAACATCCTGAAGATGCCACACAACGTGGCAAACAATATTGGAGACTACAATAAATACTGTAAGAACAAAGGCTACTAAACAAAGACTACAAGATCGCGCCACTCATCCTACACTCATCTCCAATTAAAGTATTAAAAGTTTATTGAATTGCAATTATCGTTAACACGTTCGCTACTGAGCGTCGCATATATGCGACGCCGCGGTCATTGCCATAGACCGAGGTATACATTTGAATCTTACACATAGACCGGCTGTCACTTGGATAACAGTACACACAGACCACGGGCGAAAACCTGTAAAACAGTGATCATTTACATTGTAATACGCTACAATCGTGTTTGTAAATAAATTATTCTTGGTTTTTTGTATTTTTTATAACCTTTTGTAATGTCGCATATTTGCGACGCCCGGTCTACAGCGAAAACAATAGTGACAATTATCATAGTTTTCTTGAAATACACTAAACCTCGCATATATGCGACAGTTCATTTTTTGTGTTTTAAGGTGAAAGTAAGTAAAAAAATAAACAGATTATTCAAGAACAGTTTATAACTGAACAAATATAAAAGCTACATAGGATAATGCAGCATGCATACTGCATACATACATACAGTGATGCATAAAAGTAAAGACCAGTTTTTCCAACTATTATATGACGTCACCACTCACCAGTCATCATATCCACAGACCAAGCGACGCAGTTGTGCGTCAGACATCTCTGTAGACCACTGCAGGGAATTCTGTGCCTTCAAATAGACCACTACAAAGATATAAGCATTTTAATAACATTAGAACCCCGACGCAAATATGCGTCGGCAGTCTATTTTAATGTGACTAGCCGTCGCATATATGCGATAGCAGTCTATGGGTGGAAACCGGCCGTCGCATATGTGCGTCGCTGGTCCATGTGAATGGAAAATTTCGTACTATTGCAGTAGCGAACGTGTTAAACACCAGTTTTTATTTAATATTACCTACATCTCTTTAGGTGATGCTCAAATTCTTTAATTATACAAATGTTTATATGTATCCAAATAATAAAACTGAGTGGTTATAGTGGTAGCCTGGTAATCTAATGGTTGCCAGCTAGACTCTGGGAAAGGTTAGTTGCTTTTTGATGGTTGAAAACTGGACCTTAAACTGTAAGCTTTTAATAAACGGTCCTAACTAATGAAACAGCTGATCTTAGCCAGTAACAAAGCTACACAATCCACCCCACTTCATTCTACAATCATCCTTCACTCCTAATTTAGGTTAAAACTTAGGTGGCGCCCCCTAATTGGATATCTAATACTGTGATATTTTAATATTCAAGTTTAAAAAAAATCATTTCCAAATACATTTTTTCAATCTAAGGATACCTAGTTGTTTCACAAGTCTAATTGGGTTTTATTAGACTTATTTATTGAATTTATGCTGCTCTTACATAACATGTAAACAATCAGGTATTGTTTGTAGCCTATTTAAGAACTTATACCTCACATGATTTGTAACAGGTTTTCTTGCACATAGTTTTGTTGCAACATCCAGAATTTATCCTTCTCGGGGTTGTAAAACGAAGTTAAGTCTATTGTAAATTAGCACTTTAACCACTGAGCATAAAGATTCATAAAAAAAAGTTCTCTAGTTAATACTTACAGAGGCGGCGTTTAGGGGGGGCCAGGGGGGGCAGTTGCCCCCCCACTTTCATAAGGAATATTTTATCAAAATTATAAAATAGAATTATATCAACAATAAATCTAGATTTCGCCCCCCCACCTCTCAAGCCCAATCGCCGCCACTGAATACTTAATATTGGCTTGGGTTACTAAACGGTGCTTTTTTTAATTGAAATATTTTTATAGTCGGATATTGTTCTATTAGACTATTGTATTGTCAATAAAATATTCTCACCTTTTCAGAGCCAGCTCATCTGCTGAACCTATCGGAGATCAAGTAAGTAATGCTCCTACTGACAAATGTCTTATTTTTTCACCTTTCCTCAGAGCAGAATGCTTTTCTGGACCTAACATGTGTCAAATCTTAATGCAGAGATTTACAGTTGCTTGTAAATTATTCAAGGATTTCCGGGTTGTTCAAAGTTGTTTTGTGTTTATTTTATTTTAATGTTTATTACAATTAGGCTTTAAAAAGGTTTATTTTTTTTAGTTTTCAATAAATATAATACTTGAGTAATCAATATTTTGAGCAACTGAAGTTTTTACTGGGTAGTTGTTATTCACTTTTTAAAACCTAGGGGTCTGCGGACAAGATATTTATCCACACACATTATCCAAGGCATTCTTTCTCTAGGTGACTTATGAGAATAAACTTTTAAATTAATGAGAAACAAATATATAATAATCTTTATAAAATAATTAAACTAAAAATTTACAGTGACCATCTGATAGGGGATGAACGCTACTGGATTTAAACAGGGAAAAATGAAGGGATAATTTGTTTATACTTTTCAAACGTTAAATGGGTCTACTATTGTATTTTGTAGGGGATGAACGCTACTGGATTTAAACAGGGAAAAATGAAGGGATAATTTGTTTATACTTTTCAAACGTTGAATGGGCCTACTATTGTATTTTGTTAACACTTTAGGCTTAGGAAACAAGAGCAATATTCCATAGTCATGGCAAAATCGAGAACAGAGTCTTCCACGATCATGATGATCGCTGATTCAGAAATCCGACTATTCCAATTGCCGCTGATCATAACAGGACCTGTTCCCGGTTAGCTCAGAATGGCAGGCTTCTACTGTAACTACATCGTTTGAGCTATGCGACAAAATATAATTTTCAATTAATGTAAATACCCTAGAGTAGACAATATCGTGACAAAAATTATATCCAACGAAACTTTGCAAACCTTGACGGTCTTCTCTCAGAACTATTTTAGGTGAAAACCAATAAAGTGTATAACATTATATTGACTTTATAATAATTAACTTGTGTAAAATTTTCACCACAGAAGATTTAAGCTGTCCCATTTATTAAAGTGGACTTAGTAGAATATTACTTTTAATTGTGCAATATTGTAGTTTATATTTCTGACATGGTTTAAAATGTTCTAGGAAACACCAGATCTTCCCCTCGATGTTGAGGTCAAGGAAGAGTATGATAGTGAAGATGCAGACGAACTGCCATCGCAGGTTAGTGATAGCTATTACATATTGATGATAGCAGTTTTATCGTAAAAGTAATTAGTGTGTTACACAAGTCCTGTAGCAGTTTTGTGTTCAAATTTCCCTTTGGTCCTAACCATTATTCACTTTAATCTCAAATTTTTATTATTCAGATTTTAACTTGACTGCAACACTTCACCAGTTTTAACAACATAGTTAATTACTACTGTTTTAGTTGCTGAATAAAGCAACAGTTGTTTATGAATTCTGTTCAAGTTTTCTTAACCAGAATATAATTAACTGAGTAATAGTTGGGCTAGTCCATGATTGATTCATTACGGTATATTAATTTTCAGTACAGTATGGAAATGTTTTGTACATTTTAGTAGGTTAATAATTGTCTTTGGTGAAGCACGTTAGGGAAATGTCATAGAAAAATATGAATAATGTATTATGATATCTTAAATTAGCAGTAAAAAATCGTACAGTGCTGCTAAATAAACTTCTTTCAGAGAGTATTTTTTATTTGGTGAACTAATTTTGTGTATTTACATAAATTGAAGAAATACAGGGTGAAGCAGTGAAACGGCACAATTCCGGTACCAGCTGACAAGGAAGTGGAGACTGAGTACGGGGAAATGACCATAAGCGTCTAAACAAGTAGAAATTACAGTAGCCATGGAGCATTGGACGAGTGCACGCGGTTGCTGTAAAAGCATATCACAAAAATATGGATATTGTGGTTTGTACTCAGCGCACTTTCTATTGTGAGTTCAGTCTATCGCCGAGGGCTCCCGCGCAATCAAGGAAAGTCATCCTCTTTTAGGCGAATAACTTTGAAGCCACTGCTAGTACGACAAAGAGGTATAAAACGATTGTAAACATTTTGAAAATGCTAAAAAAGGTCATGGGGTGATTTCAATTCATAATTCAACAATGTGTGCAAAACCAAGTACGGCATTTTACTGACACTGTTAAAAATAATTATTTTTAAGGTGAAACATTGATTTCCACTCATGTACCGTACTTAGGATTTATGTTAAACAACTATAATTTTTTTTTAAATGAATTATTTGTGATTTTTCAAAATTGTGCCCTTTCACTGCCTCACCCTGTACAAAGGTCTAGAATGTAAGAATCAGAGAGCTTCTTATCGATAATTGTGTACGGTTTGGTTTAGTTCTCTTTAGTGAAATTGGTTTTTAGTGAAAAGGCTTACCAGTAGTTATCTATTTACAAAGGCACTAAATTATTTTGTGATGCTTGCTGTTAGGAAGACATGATCAGCGTTAACCCTTGCTCGGTCTAACAGTGCTAACGACATTACAAAAATAATTGTATTCTCAGTAATCTATTACCAAAGCACGATTATTTCGCTGTTGATAGGAAAACGCGGCCAGAGGAAAGTTATTTGACCAGTTCGGATGTTAAAAAAAATAGGGTATTTTCAATAATCCATTACCAGGGTAATAGGTGACACATAAGTAACAGTATTATTTATCCTATCACTTTAAATAACGTTCATCTCTACTAGCCTGCTTCTCTGATAACATGGGTTAACACTGAGCTAATCTAAAAGTAATATTTTGACTGAGAAGGATAGGCCTAACACTGCACGAAACACACTTGTCGACGCATTGCTTCTAGATCTGATCATGAATGTAAAACTATCTAATAGTGTTTTACATTTCAGGGCTATCCGAAGTCAGAGGTGTTGCCGGGACCCAAAGATCAGACTCTGTACTACGACGGTGTGGGGTTCTACTACACTCAAATCTATGAGGATGTTAAGTGCAGGTAACTAACCCGAGTGGATGAATTTAGTACTCCATTTTGCATTGTATTTTATTTCTTTGATTTCTACAAATGTGCTTGTACGGTGGTTCCCCTGTTTTCTCAACATTTTTTGCATAATTTAACCATTACCAATAAATTTTAGAAGTTACCATAGTCTTTGTGTAACTTCTTTGGATGGTCTTTGGTTTGCAACTGGAGTAATTGAAGGATCAAAATGTTTAGGCATTCAAAATTCAGAACTAAATTGTAGTTTCAGTTGGTCGTTTTTCATATTGTGATTGCCATCCTGATTGCTCTGGTTTATTCTTATGACTATTTATTACACATTTTAATAATATAGAAAATACTGATAAAATCAAATGATTACCTTATCCAACCGCAGTTGTTGGTATCACGACTAGTTTCATTCCTTGGAACATCCTCATGTCATTCTGTATGCAACCACATCATTAATGTATTAATACATTGTGGTATGTCAATAGATTCTTTAAGACTGTCATAATAAAATGATTAAACTTGTCATGTTGATAACATTATTTAAATGGAATACAAATTTATAAAACTGATTTAAACTATGCTGGCTGGCGAGTACTGTCTTATCACTGCCACTGACAAGATATAAAACTGACTGAATCAGGATGTTTCTTCTTCTCTCCAGTGCCACCTGTATTCAGTTTGTTTTGTTCCTCTTATTTTATACTTTTTTGATTTGTATATGTATAAAATATAATATTTGACTGGAAAGAAGTCTATGAAGAGGTCTTACTGATTCTTGATAAACTTTACAAAATTAACTAAGTAAGTAACTAAGTAAGTTATAACTTTACTTTACTTTGTATATTGAGCAATAAAGAATTTTTTAATTTCAAATTTCAAAATGCACACTTATAGTTATTGTTCTTATCTTAAGTTGGTACTGAAGACTTCCTGACTACAAATAAACCTGTTACTTCAATACTTTTCACCCACAATTGTTTAGGATTATTTCTAAGGTCTTGCTAGAAATTTATTACAAATTGCAAAATAAATCCTTTTTTCATAATGAAATGTACGTTTAGGTGGCTTCAGTGCTACCATGGTGATTGCAAGGTTATGGCTCGCATGGCTCGACATGACGGAGCCGCCATTCACCTGGTGGACAAATCTGTCGACCACCAACATCCGCCCAACCCTGCACGGCGCGACCGTCTGCTCTTCCTTCATTCCATCAGGACTAGACACGCCGATGAAGACACACCATTCAGCACCATATTCAAGGAGGAAGCTGCTAAGTAGGTTTTAATTAGAATAGGAACTTATAATGTAGGTGTGATCTTAAGAAGTACTTATATTAATCGGGAATACCATTTAAAGGCGTGTAGCGTATAACTTATTAGTATAACTTTGAATTGAAGATAACAAAGTTTTCCAATTTAATCATTCAGAGAATACTTTCCCAGTATCGATTATCCGATCTTCGGTTTTACCAGCGGTAGGCCTTTAGTTTGTTGTATGGGATGATGCTTTGAAAACAAGAGAATGTTACTGTTTTCAATGAAATGCAAACCTTAAGCATTTAATTAATGATTTAAGAAGGGTTTAAATTAGGGATGGACCGGTCTCTAATTTTTGAGAAATTTCGAGCAAAATTGACATTGCTCCAAGACTTTTTCAAGACGAGATCATAAAAAGAATAAAAAAAAATGATTGCCTACTCAAAGGAAATGCAACAAAACCTGTTACGGCTATTGCAGAGGCTTTCTGGAGACGTTTTTTTAACTGTGTACATTTCAAAATTGGTTTATTTGGTCATTTGATTATCTGTTATGACCCTGGTCCCATCCATCCCGGATGTAATAAGTTTTACTGAATATGATATCATTATCACTGAGATCAGAAGTAACACCGTAAAAACTACAATTTTGTTTTGTTTCTTATAGACTGTTATTGTTGTGTTCCAGTTTCCAATTAGTTCTGGTGTGCATGTTAAAGTTTTACATTATGTATTATTTTTTTCTCTTATTTAAGATTTTCATAACTATTTAAGTGCTTGTAAGTTTTTGTTTTGTTGTACACTCTTTTGTATAAACCTTTGTAGTTTTAGTATTGTACTTTACAGTAGTTGTTGTTTTAATGGTTTTCTATTGTTATTTACAAACCATTGTAAAACTGTGCAAACTAATAATTACCGATAGTAATGAGATCTATAATCTCGTCTTAAATTATGATGGAAAAAAGAATCCCGTCCCTAACTTAAAATCCACTCTGGTCCATCTCTAGTTTAAATATTATCCGTGTCAACATACCTTTTCACTTATCAGACCTTGAGACCAAACTAACAGGGTTGGATAATTAAAACTCAAATGTATTGCTATCTCTATCTAATTTTAATAGGTAACTTAAAGCTATATATCTAATGGTACTCAATGTATGTGAATACCCTTGTAATGAGAAGGGTAGGATAAAAAGTAAAGCGACTTTTTTAAAGTATTTATAATATTTTAAAATTCATTTTCCTGATACTGTATGTATATTAATTAACTCCCCACCTTATTACAGGAATCCGGTTGGTGCTAGTTTCTTCCCGATTGACAAGATCCAGGCTCATTTGCAGAAGAAAATTAGCCTGAGTAGCTCTGAAAACCTGGTGAGTAATTGAAATGAAAATGTAAAAAATACACAATCCTATAAACTACTCTAATCCAAGCAAAGTCTGCTTGTCTATCTGTCTAGTAAATCGTTTCAAATGATGATATGATTTTCTATTGTTTTCATAACTCTATTCTCACCCTATGATTGCAGTCACAAGAGAGGGTACAGAGTGCTGCGTCTCAATTATCCAAGATAACCATGAGACCCACGCCTGACAAGGGAGAGGGGCCGGCCGCAAAGAGGAGAAGATTGAACCAATATCAGTAAGTTTGTGCTGCACACAGTTAAGGGATCTTGTCTTGTTAAATGAAATTGACTGTGTTCAACAATTCATCCACTAACATGATTATCAGTATGCGGTATCTAATAAAGAATTAAATTTATGTTTTTTTGTTTGGAAAACTACAGTAGGAGTTGGCATAGTTGTATCGTTAGGCTTAATTTAATCTTTATCTTTAGTATGGGACTGAGATAGATGAATAGGAGGAGATAGCTACACATATCTAATTCCAGCTACACTTAATTCCTGTATTTTAGTAAAATTAGTTCTGTAATTATTTTAATGTATTTGCAACTTTGTAGATTTTCTTTTCTATTTTGAGGTTTTCTATTTCGATGAAAATGTTAAAGTTTACACGACCCGACCTCGACCGCCCTTTCCCGTTCCTGGTCACGACCGCTCTGTCACCTGGTCGACAGAGCGTTGTGTTTACACGACCCATTCTCAGCGCACGTTCGGATCTGAGCTCAGTGCGTTGCTTTCCTTCGTTGGAGAACGTCGTCTTTTTAGGAAGTTATTTTTTGGGAGTTGTTTCAAATTCAAATTCAAATAATCTTTATTTGTTAGTAGTATACAATACATACATAAATAGTGTCAAAATATACAGGTATTGAAAAATGAAAAACAAAGGTATCTTAGAATTAACAATATATTCAAAAATTGACATTACCTCCTACAACTCATCGAAAGAATATATAGCTTTGCTGATGAGGTACTGCTTCAATTTAATTTTGAATTTTTTGGTTGACACCTCATCTGTTATGCTTTTTGGAATTTTGTTATAAAATTTTGAACCAGCATATTTAGGTTTCTTTTTGAAAAGTTCCAGAGTGTGATAGCTCATTGCGATACAGCCCCGATTTCTGGTGTTATATTCATGATTGTTACCGATTAGCTCCAATTCCTGAAATCTATTTTTTATGGATAAAACTGTTTCAAAAACATACATTCCATAAACAGTCATTATGTTTTCTAATTTAAAATAATCTTTAACTGAAGTTCTGGGTTGTAAATTACGAATAATTCTAATGGCTTTTTTTGCATTATCAAGATAGAGTTTAAGTTTTCTTTAGTAGTTGCACCATAAAGAGATAGGCCCTAGCCCAAATGATATCACTGAATGGATGTAAGAGAAATAAACAACTTTTAGAGATTCTTTTTCACAAAAATTTTTCAACCTAACCAATGCATAAAGGCCAGAAGAAATTTTGGTGAGTAATTGTTCAACATGACGGTTCCATTTAAGTGTACTTTCTATTTCTAATCCTAAAAATTTTATGCTGTCTTTAACCTCAATTTTTTTATCAAATATGGTAACATTAGGTTGAGTTATATTTTGATCTGATCGAGTTTTAAAACAAATAATATTAGTTTTTTCAGGATTTAAAAGCAAATTGTTGGCATTAAAAAATTTTTTTAAGAGAGTTAGGTCGGAATTAATTTTAATTTCTAATTCAGCAACGGTTGATGCAGTGATTTTCAAATTGGTGTCATCAGCATAAAGACAACCTTGGTTGGTGTTTGAAGTGGTGCTTAAGTTGAAGTTGTAATGGTTGAAAATATAAAGCTTGAGAAGTGTCCCGCAACAGTCTGTAAGATTAGTACACTTCGATAATTTATGTCAAAACGTCTCTTTCCTCCTGTGAAGTAGATTCCGTCATCTTAAAACCACACACAAAACTTAAAAGAAAACTCAGGCATTCATATCAAGGTTGGACTGAGAGATTTGCCTGGTGTAGAGCTTAGGAATTATCATCAGCTCCCACCGGATGTGCACTATCCCCACCCTTCCTCCCTAAATCGGATGAAAATCCTTCCCGACCTCCCTACCCGATCTCAAGCCAAATCATGACCAGGAGCATGTGTTTTTACACGATCCAATTTCAGGGCCAACATAGATCGGGGCTTAAGTTCTCCTTTGAGTCTTTTAAACGTTCTAGTTAAAGTTTTAAAGAGAAATATTCAATTGTAACATGATATAATTTTGTCGTATGAAATATTTCAGCCACACAGCTACAGTGAAATAAAATGAATTATTCTTTACTGTCTAGTAGTGATTTGTGAAAACTGAATCTCAAATATCAAAACCATTAAAACTTTGGAAAAGTTTCGGTTTTGAGATTAGATCAGTGATTTTCGAGATAAGTTTCAAAATTGAAAATTTCGGCACTTTTATTTTTGAAACTGCTGACATTTTTTGTGTCATTATAATTGTTTATAACATAGTTAACACACAAGCTGGTAGCGATGGAGCAAACATATCTCCATTAACACTAATCAAACAAGTAAATTCTATTCTGAACTGCAAAAGGCATCTTGAATAGTAGAACAAATTTCAATTCAGTTTCAAGAATCAAGAATATTTATTTGCCATTAAATAACAGAAAGTTACAATAGGCATCGTCAGTGCAAAAATACATCACAGTCAGTCTATAATACAATCAGTCTTAGCGTCTAAAAATTCATCTACAGTGTAGAAAGCCTTACTTTTTAACCATTTTGTAATCACACCATTAAATTTCTTAATAGGCAACAGCCTCACAATCTCTGGCAGTTTATTGAAGAACAACAGTTGTTGGTATTTATGGCTCTTAAAGTACTTGTGCAATCTAATATTAGGTTTAACAAGATTACCTCTATTTCTTGTGTCATGATCATGAACTGATAACTGTTGATTAAAAGTTTCTAAATTAGATTTAACAAAAATAAGATTGCTGTGGATGTAAATACAAGCAAGGGTCATTATATTAAATAGTGGAAAAATTGTTCTACAAGAGTCTGAAGAATCTAGCCCAGCCATAACTCTGAGAGCCTTTTTCTGCCATGTGAAAGCATCTATGGCAGAGGGCGAATTGCCCCAGAGCTTTATTCCATACAATAGATGTGTGTGGAATAGACCAAAGTAGGTCATAAGCAACACATCTTCACTGACACATGTTTTCAGTTTTCGCAGTAGACACACTACTCTAGACAGCTTTTTACATAGACTATTTACATGTACATCCCATGAGAGTTTACTATCTAAATAGATACCTAGTAAATTAACAGGTTTAAATAAATCTTCATCACAGTTAATATCTATCACATTTTTCAAAGAAAATAAAATATGTACAGTTTTGTCATTGTTTCATATCGATATTTATTAAACACAAAGAAATATTTACCACTAAATGTTCTTATTAATCTAATATTCATGTTTTTATGTTACCATCAGAAGTTTAATTTATTTTCATTTTAGTTGTTTATAAAAAGTTATGTTTTTTAGGGTTTGAAGTTTATCTTTCACATTTTATTTTATATTTTATGTCTGGATCAGGAGGACAGGAGTCAATTTCTTTCAGTTTTGATCGTATAATCATAATGAAAATGTTATCATTAGGTATTTATAGCAAGCTTGACCAGGTAACTAAAAAGTTTCCCCTCTAGGTTTTGAGATTCGAGATTTGAATTTTTAAGTTTCGGTGTTGGTTTCGAGATTCAAAATTTCTGGTTTTGACCATCACTACTGAATAGAATGCTCAGAAATTATTGATAATAAATATCACCTAACAGCTACAAGTGTTTCTGTGTAAAAACACATAATTTACATAGCCTATATACAATTATTTCTCAAAAAGACTATATTTATCAATGTGTGATTCAAATCATATGTTTTGTTTGTTTATACATATTTTAAAAACAAACTTATAATGATTACAGTCCACTGCTACTTTCAATAAACATGTACTAGATATTTTCTATCTTTTATTTTACAATTCAATTCAATTTCACTTTACATTTTGGTCAAAACGAGCCGGATTTTAATCCAGTATGATTCATTACAGTTTTTATTATTTTCAGTAAAGTATTTTTTTTCATTTTTCAATCAACAAACTGACAAAATTACAGAGCTTGCAACTAGCACTTTTCCAAGACAAAATGGACGCATTAATAAAGAAAAGAAGCACAATCAAGGCACAATTAACAAGATTTGAACATTTCTTGGAAAATTCCATTGATTCTCCCGGATTTTTGAATGAACTATGCGTCAGGCTTCCCAAGGCAGAGACACTTCTTGACAAATTTGACTTCATCCAACAGGACATCGAACTGGAGGATGACGAGGATGCCCAACAGGTAGAAAGGGAAACCTTTGAATCGGCATACTACAAAATAATAGGTAAGGCCAAATCATTCACTACAAACAATCAGAATACTTCAATTCAAATGAAAACTTCAGACAAGGTTTCAGGGCCTAAACTAAACCTACCGGTATTAAATCTGCCATCCTTTGATGGATCTTTTGACGATTGGTTTCCGTTTTCTGATATGTTTTCGGTGATGATCCATAACAATGAATCTCTAACAGACGTTGAAAAATTGCACTACCTTAAATCTTGTTTGAAAAAGGAAGCTTTTGACGTAATTTCATCTTTGGAGTTAACTTCCACTAACTATGCAGTAGCTTGGAACCTCATTCAAGAGAGGTATAACAACAAAACATTAATAGTTCAAAAACATGTTCACTCTCTGTTCAATCTACCAAAGTTAGAAAAAGAATCTGTCCAATCTTTAAGAGAGCTGATCAACAGTTCCAACAAGCACATTCGTGCATTGAATGCACTTGGAGAACCCACTGACAAATGGGATACTCTACTTATTCATTTGATTTCTTCCAAATTTGATCCTGTCACATTCAGGAATTGGCAAGATAATCTTAAGCCTAATAGCTTTCCAACAATGCAAGACCTAAATGATTTCTTAAATCATAGGTTTCATATACTAGACTCTATTCATTACAATAACAGTAAGCCTTTAGTTGCTCCACTTCCTAAACATAATGATGTTAACTTTGTCAAACATAAACCTACTTCTGCTTCTGGGTTTCAAAACAAGTCATGGTCATCACGACAGCCATGCTTGTCATCTTCAGAACCTAAATGTGAACTGTGCCAGTCCTCACATTTTTTATTTCAATGTGAACAATTTCACAACCTAGCAATACCTGATAGAATAAACAAGGTAAGAAGCTTAAATTTGTGTAACAACTGTCTGAAATTTCACAAAACTAATCAGTGTAAAAGTAAGAGTGTTTGCAAATCTTGTGGAAAAAGACACAACACTTTACTTTGCCTTAAGTCAGTATCAATTCCTAAAGACAGTTGTGGTAAGAACAGTCAACCACACTCAGATAACAAACAGTTATTCACTGGGGATAATAAACAGGTTATTTCTGTAGGCGCATCAGCCAATGATCAATCCTCTAGCAGACCAACTCAGACTATCCTTTCTACAGCTATTGTTGATGTCATCAGTCCTAGAGGTAAGATTGTTTCATGTAAGGCATTACTTGATTGTGGATCACAATCAAACTTCATTTCAGAATCACTCTGTAAGCGATTACAAGTAAACAAAAGACAGGCTTCAGTTTCAATAACAGGCATTAATTGTAATACAACTTCTGTCAATCATGTCGTAAATGTTACAGTCAATTCTAGAAATTCTGAATTCACTACACAAATGGACTTTCTAATTCTTCCCAAACTTACAGAAAAGTTACCAGGGAGTGTTTTATTCAATCATTCAACTCAGATTCCCCCTGATGTCGCTCTTGCAGATCCTTATTATTATAACCCATCAAAAATAGACATGATCCTAGGGGCTCAAGCGTTTTGGGACGTTCTTGGTGACAAAACATTACAGTTATCAGTCAATGGTCCATCTCTTAGGGAAACTAAATTAGGATGGTTAGTCACAGGGAATGTAGAAGTAAGAAAACACGTTTCTGACGACAATCATACATGCTTTGTATCATCTCTAGACTTGTTAAACAGTAATATTCAACGTTTCTGGGAATTAGAAGATTATCAATCTCAATCCACGTTAACTGGGGAGGATCTTCTTTGTGAAGAACATTATGAATCTACAACCATGCGCGACACAAGCGGTAGATACGTCGTAAAGATTCCTTTAAAGGATACTGTTTCCGATCTAGGTGATAACAAACAAATCGCTTTCAAACGGTTTGCTACTCTTGAAAACAGACTTGCCAAAAACTTTAAGTTGTACAATGACTACAGGGATTTTATGAGTGAATATGAAAGGCTAGGTCACATGCAATGTATTGGGGAACTCAGTTCAGCTAGCATGCCTCATAAAAGTTTATCACAATCATATTTTATTCCACACCATGCTGTTATTAAGGAATCATCTACCACAACAAAATTACGTGTTGTTTTTGACGCTTCTGCTAAATCTTCAACTGGTCTTTCACTTAATGATGTTTCAATGAATGGCCCCAGAGTACAAGATGAACTATTTTCTATTATTTCCCGATTCAGAATGCATAAATACGTCTTCACAGCTGACATTGAGAAAATGTATCGTCAGATACAAATCGATCCCTCTCAACACAGCCTTCAATCCATTTTGTGGAGATCACACACTTCTGAACCAATTAAGGTCTTTCAACTAAAGACAGTCACTTATGGAACCAAAAGCGCTCCATATCTAGCAACCCGAACACTCCAACAACTTGCACTAGATGAAGTTTCAATTTTTCCAATCGCGTGCAAAACATTGCACAGTGATTTCTATGTCGATGATGTTCTAAGTGGAGCACATACAATCGAATCAGCACTACGTCTTCAAAGTGATCTTATAGAACTGCTATCCAAGGGTGGTTTTCATTTAAGAAAGTGGTCATCAAATCATGTTGATTTACTAAAGAACGTTCCTGAATCAGATATTGAAGCTCATCCTGAACACAATTTAGACATAAACAACTCAATAGTCAAAACACTGGGTCTAATGTGGGATACCGCTCATGATGTATTCAAATATTCACTATCACAAGATACTCAAACACAAAACATTACAAAACGTCAAGTTCTGTCGGAAATAGCCAAGATATTTGATCCTTTGGGATTAATTGGACCTGTCATTCTCTTAGCTAAACTTATAATGCAACAACTGTGGAAGGAAAACTTAGATTGGAATGACAAACTTCCCTCGCATTTGAATAATCGATGGCTTGAGTTTCATGCATCATTAACTAATTTGAACAAACTATCAATAAACAGATATGTATTGTCATCCAATGAACCTGCAACTGTAGAACTTCATGGATTTTGTGATGGATCCATGGCTGCTTATGGAGCTTGTGTTTATCTTAGGTGTCAAGATGTAAAAGGAGAAACAAATGTGACGTTAATTTCATCAAAGTCTCGTGTTGCTCCATTGAAGGTGACTTCAATTCCAAGATTGGAGCTTTGTGGCGCTTTGCTACTAAGTCAATTAGCCCAAGTTCTCATCAAAGCATTGAACATTGATACTAATAATGTTTATTATTATTCTGACTCTACTGTTGTTCTTTCTTGGATCAATTCCCCATCGTCTCATTACAGTACATTTGTTGCAAACAGAATCTCAACAATTCAATCCCTAACAAACATAAGCCATTGGAATCATGTTGTTGGCACTGAAAATCCTGCAGACCTAATATCTCGCGGCTCTTTGGTTCAACCCCTCTTATCGTCATCTCTCTAGTGGAATGGACCACAATGGTTATCTGGAGAACATCAATTTTGGAAGGAAGGCTCAAACTTTCGACTTGATACAAGTGTCAACTCACTTTTAGAATTGCGTAAGGCAAATACTGTAACAGCCGTCTCTTTAAAGGTTCATGGTCATGATATATTTAGCAAGTATTCATCATTGCAGAAACTTGTACGAGTTGTAGCATATTGTCTAAGGTTTTATAAAAATACAAAATCCAAGGATTGTCTCACAGGTTCACTTACATGTTCAGAAATAAATGATTCGAGACTTTCTCTTATAAAACTAGCTCAATCTCAATCATTCTCCCATGAACTGAAAACATTGAAGGAAAACAATTCTGTTGATAAATCAAGCAAACTCTTACAGCTAAATCCTTTTCTTGATGACCAAGGGCTGATCAGAGTAGGTGGTCGACTGAAACATTCAACTTTAAGTGTTGATAATAAACATCCAATTATTCTTGATCACAAACATAGGCTAACACGGTTAATTGCAGAAGATCTACATGTTCAAATACTACATGCAGGACCACAACTTTTATTGAGTTCCCTTCGAGAAACTTATTGGCCATTAAATGGTAGAAGTTTAGTCAGAAGTGTGGTTCACAAATGCCTGAAATGCTTCAAGACTAAACCTAAGGCTACCAATCAACTAATGGGACAACTACCTCAAAACAGAGTTCAACCTTCAAGACCATTCTCCCATTGTGGATTAGATTATTTTGGACCTGTATATATACATGCAAGCAACAACAAAAGGACTAAGGTTACAAAAGCATACGTTTCTCTGTTTGTGTGTTTCACTACAAAGGCCATTCACCTTGAACTAGTTGAGGATTTAACGACAAATTCGTTCCTTGCTGCCTTAAGGCGGTTTGTATCTCGCAGAGGGAAACCATACAAAATTTACTCGGATAATGCTAAAACATTTGTTGGTGCGGACAAGGAACTACAAGAGTTGAAACATTTGTGGTGTTCAGATGATCACAACAGCCAAGTCCTGTCAACTTTAGCTACACAAGGGATCACTTGGAGTTTCATCCCCCCTCATTCACCAAATTTCGGAGGGCTATGGGAAGCTGGAGTGCAAAATACAAAATTAACTTTCAATGAAATGTACACTTTATTAGTACAAATAGAAGCTTGTGTCAATTCACGCCCTTTAACACCTTTATCTAGCGATCCAAATGATCTTACTCCCTTAACACCTGCTCATTTCCTAATTGGAACTTCTTTCACCAGTGTTCCGGAACCTAATCTTAAAGATCTGAAATTAAATAGACTTTCTCGATGGCAACATGTTCAACAACTCTCGCAGCATTTTTGGATCCACTGGTGCAAGGAATATCTGAACCAACTGCAGAAAATGTCAAGGTGGAATACATCAAGACCTAATATAAAAATTGATGATATAATGCTTATTCAAGACGACAATTTACCACCTTGTACTTGGAAAATTGGGCGAGTGATCGCAGTGCATCCAGGAAAAGACAATTTTGTGCGAGTTGCTACATTACAAACAAAGGATGGACTGATAAAAAGATCTATTTCAAAACTGTGCCCTTTACCAGGTCAAGAAATGGATTGAAATAACAAAATTTAATATTTCAAGGGGCCAGAATGTGTAAAAACACATAATTTACATAGCCTATATACAATTATTTCTCAAAAAGACTATATTTATCAATGTGTGATTCAAATCATATGTTTTGTTTGTTTATACATATTTTAAAAACAAACTTATAATGATTACAGTCCACTGCTACTTTCAATAAACATGTACTAGATATTTTCTATCTTTTATTTTACAATTCAATTCAATTTCACTTTACAGTTTCTATAAGTTAAAAAATAAATGCCAATTAATTTGAGTTTATTTTAAATATTTCAAAATTGTTATTAACAAATTTTGATGTTGCAGATCAGATCAATCTTCTAATAAAAAAGTGACCAATGTGAAAGACAAGTTTGAAGCTGTATCAGTTGTAAGTATAGTAATAAATAATACATTAGGGTGTGCTTGGTATCAGAAATACTTACGTATATCCGAGGTTTGTTAGTTCAATGAAAGGCTGCAGGCCAGGACTTTGAATTCCATAATAAAGTAGGATACAGCTAGCTTACCTTGAAGAAGTGTGGTTGGCCATGGAACATACAGAAAAGAAACTGTACAAACGATAATTCGCCCTCTGGGGGACTTTGTCAAGTGTAGAGAAAGTTGAAGAGAGTTTACAAAATGGCTGCTGTCACGACTGTTGCCAACTACTCAGTGGTGCCACATTTCACTAGTTTTTTTACAACTATGTACAAAACATAATTATATAAGTCCAAGGGAGAAAAAGTGTGTACTCTGTGTATCTTCTTTATGTTCTATGGCTACCTGTACGTCTTCAAGGTAAGCTAGCTAATAACTATTATTTCTAAATTATTGTATTCAGAATTGTATTTATTTATTTTTATATGCATATTGGGTATCAATTTAAAGCTAGTATCCTCTAGATGTGCCTTTTGCGGATTTGGATGATATCCCGTGAAAGCCCTTCATGCTGTATGCCTAGGCTTTTAACATTTCAGAGTTTGTGCTGAATTCTGTTGTCAACCATCAGAACTTTTTTAAGTTACATTTGTTTACATCAAAACAGATGGCTTTGATACAATTTTGTTTACATCTATACGAAAATGGGGTTATCATTACTGTTGGTGATGTTTTAGTAATTTAAAGTTAATTATTGTAATGTTACCTATATATTAATAGGCAAGCAAGCATGTTTCTTTAAAACCTTTTTTCTCAGTATACTTTTGGAAAGATGTTTTCCTGTAGATGTGCAGAATCCCTTCATAAATTAAAATAGACTCACAAATAAGAGAAAACCTCTTCGTTTTCCTTCTCCATTTTCTCTTCAACCTAGGCGCTCTGAAGAAGTCAGACATCAGGATGAATATCAGTTTTACATTTTGTGTTCTTTTACTCAGGATCTATCAGCCCCTGGACTCTTAATTTTGTCAAGGAAGCTAGCTAAGCTAAACTCTAGTTTTATTCAAAAAACTTCCATGATCTGCCGCAACTAATAAGTTATATCTGGAGTTATATTTTGCAGATCTCAACAAAAGCCTCTGAACGGATGGCAGGTCCTCATCCGCACTCTTACCTCTACAAGGATGGCAATGGAGTTGTCTACAAACCTTTAGCCATCTCTGGCAACACCCGGTAAGTGTGGATCAGAGCAACAGTGTCAAAATAACTACCATCAAGAACTCAGCTGTTTTTAGTCAATAATAATAGTTGTCTCCAAAGGAAATTTAGTTTAATTGTTTACTTATGCCATAACAGATTTTCATAAAATACTTAAAAATTGGACTTTCATAAAAACTGCTAGAGCTGCCACGTTGGTAAGTTTGGCTGTAATGGTTTTGATAAAAAATGTGTATCTCATGATCCTTTAACTCTTAACAAGATGGTACATCCCCCAATGCTCTTGTTGGTATTACTATAACCAGCTGATCTCTAGTTGTTGATTATATTTTGTTATGATTTTTTTAAATAAACACTATCTTGTTTCAAATTGATTATTGAATTAAATAGTTTAATTAATACGTGAATGAACAGCTCTAAAATTCATGTCTCAAAATCTATTGAAATTTTTCTCCTTATACCCATGAAATATCATACAGTACTCCCACCGCTCTACCATAATAAGGGTTTTTGACAATCTAACGGGAGAGAGTATGTGTATTTGCTAAAACCGTTTGTTTTTCTTTGTGTTATTCTAAAGCAATTCTTAAACCTTAATGGAAGAAATACATAATTTGCCAAGAAGTGGTAAACGTTTTAACCCCCAAAGATACAATAATGGAAGGAAGCTTTGATATTTGTCATAACAATCACAAATGTTGGTATATGACATTACCCCTTGTAATCACAATTGTGTTTGAAGCTTTCTTTTGACACCATACGATCCCAAAACAAAGTTTGTTATATTTATGTATTGCGTTTAACAACATTTACTAGTTTGACAAGTGCAAGTTTTTGGAACAATAATAATCGAGTTACGAGGCAACTTGGGATTTAAGTTGAGGATGTCCACAGGTACTTGGCTTGCAACACAAGAGGATGCAACGCAAAAGCTAAAATGACACTGGAAGAAAATGCTCCAATCATAATGGAGAAAAACAGTCCTGCTCACAATCACTTCGGGGCTGAGGTAAGGCGACTATGTATAACAATTCCTGGGATGATTGTGAAGATCTTTTGTGAAATTATCTTTGTATTGTACCAAGTGAAAACTTGAACACTGTAGTGATTGACTTAGGAATGCTGTAATACTATATTAAAGAGAGATGGAGGTTATTTAGACAATGAATGATGTATATCACTAAGTTTTTGATAATTGTAGAACCTTGCTGATTCGACCTTGGCTTTTCTAACTCCTTGCATAATCCGAACGTGTCATCGCCTATCATTGACAATGTTATCTTGGTAATATCAAGACTATTTGCGATGGTCATGTAGAGATCATCGCCGTCTTCTGTAATCTTGGCAAAATCTTGTTTATCCCCCGTGATCATGAAAACATCATTATTGTTTTACACGATCATGAAAACATGTATCATGATCCTCCACAATCAAGGCAAAATCCATATCATCTTCCACAATCGTAGAAAACTCCTAAACAAATCTCTCAATCACATAAAAAAATCATCATCGCTTTTAGGGACCACAGCAAATTATTGATTATAACTAGAACTCGTGTGGACATCACCATCTTCTCCAGCAATCAGAGGGAGACATAGTGCAATGCTAGAGGGTAAAAGGTGGCTATGTTTGTCTGGTTGGTAATGGTTTATAGATGTTCGAGGTAGAATTCAACTTGTTTTATTATCAAGGTATATGACGAAAACATGCTACTTTTTAACCAATCCATTTAGAAGATGAAAACTATTTATTTGGGTTTAGTATATTTTGTGCAATGGACTCAACCTTTAGTTTTTCTCATTCAATACCAGTACATCTCATTAATAGAGCTCCATTTGATTATGACCTACACTCATTACCATTTTTCCATTTTCAAGGCCCAAGCTAGTAAAGAGGTTTTGAAGTCACCAGCGATACGTCCTACTAAGATTTCAGTCACTGATGATAAACTGTTACAAACAGTGAGTATTGAAGTGCTATGTTATAATTTTGTTTTGCTTGAAGTTGCCGGATTATTTTACAAAGCTTATACATCGCAAGTAGTGTTGATTAGAAATTTGCTTGGTCTGCATGAATATTGCAATATTATTTTATGTTCATTTTTTATGAGCCATTTTAGTTGTGTAATAAAGGTTATTTTTAAATCACAACGTGTTATGTTGTTATGTTGTGTTATGTTATGTGTTATGTTGTGTAGCAAAAGATTTGGTTCATAATGATGGTTTAAACATTAGGGTGTTGATTACTAAACAAATACATTATTAAATAAATATGGATTGTATAATTAGTGGTTAATTGTAGAATGTCACTGCCAAGATATGGTTTTTTTTGTTTAAACTGTGTTAGGTATCCTTTTAACGTTTATTTGTAAGCCCCGGGACTTAAATTTCCCAGGTAAACTATCTGAACTTCTCTTTCCAATGTTTAAACACCCACTTGAATTTCCTTGAAATTATTTTGTGCTAATCTGATATATTTATGATAGATGAAATCAGCAGCCGTGGTTCTAAACAGAGCTCCTTCAAGTAGACAAAAACCTGTGAAGAAAAAACGTTATGAAAGAATCGAGGGTCCAGAATACTTCTATGACCACCGAGGGCATTATTACTTCTCTACTAAAATAGAAAATGACGTGAGGTAGGTGTAGTTAGGAATACAATTCTTGTTAAAGTGTTTTAAATAATGTAACAACTGTTTTGAACATCATGATTAAAAGTTGTGTGTGAAAGTTTGTGTGTTTGTTTGTTTGAAGTTCAATCACGCTACTAGTCTGATTGGGCTGCAATTTGACATGATGGTAGCTCAAATTCCTAATTAACGTATAGACATATTTTTAACTCAAAAATCCTTTCGGGCTCCGCCCCAGTGGCTCTGGAGTTTTCCATGTTAACCTTATGAGTATTCATATTTAAAAGGAATTAAAGAATTTTGTCAGCTGTTCTTACTAAAAAAGTTCTAATAGCATTAAAAAGCTATAAGATTTATCAACAGGGTGCAGCACTAAACAATTTTTGCTATTATGACAACAGCTAATTTGAACTAAGCAGTGACAAAAAGCTATGATACACAATGAGAACTGTCAAAGAAGGATCGTTCAAAGCTATGTTTACGTTTTTAACTTTTTTTGTGATATTGTGCGAATGATTGATAGAAATTTTTTCTATTGTTTAGGTGCAGTGGTAGCACATTATAGTTATGGTAGATGTGTTATACTACAGCATGCCGTTAATTTATAGAACCAAATTTTCTCAAACCGTGTCCTCCCCTTTGCAAACTTAAAGCACAATTTTATACTTATACGTCTACCCCGTACGAAGAAGAGGTACTCTGCTAGTTTCTGGTATGAAATCTTGTTGATCTTGTTGTTTTTTTTTTGTTGTTGGCAATATGAAATTTCATCTAATACGTATTGCTTTTTATCTTTATGTTCAATTGATAATATTATGAAGTGGTAGCTATTAAACTTTGTGCATACTATTGATCATTTTTGTTCATAGGATACTCCGATGCCTGTTCCCTACATGCCTTGCGCAGGCGATGCTGGCTTTGGATGATGACGCAGAAATAAAGCCGATAAACGGGAGCCGTCCTCACAATCATCGGCCAGACTTCTCTACCAACTACCGTGAGAAGATGAAAGAGGTGCATAACCATCCAAATTTAAGAATTCTCTTCAGTCAAGGCATAATCTAAGAAATGTTTTCATTCTAAAAGATATTTTTTCACCAGATAAAATTCAACAAAACATCACTTGAATTAAGTCAAGAGGTATAATATTTATGATCGACTTTCACCCTGAACTCTTAAAAACCAAAGTTGAATCCTAAAACGAAAACAAGTAAACCAAAAGAAACTAACTGATTTAGTAAACAAGTGATTAATTTGTAATGAATCCTTTTTTGCAACCCTCTGTCATTTAATATTGTAATGGACCATTTCAAGTTAAAATTATTTTGTGGTTTTCATTCATCTTTTCATCAATTTTATCAACTTTTCATTAAGACATAAGACATAAGACATGTTTATTTCCAGTAGACATATTACAAATGTATTGGAAGAGTCAAACATTTTTCATGCAGAGCAGTTGTCAAATTAAGAAGTAAGTTACAAAGTGTACTTTGAAGTCTACGAAAAAAGAAAATTGCATTTTAAGTTATATAATTGGTCTTAAACTAATATCACAAAGTTTATCACTATTGAGAAGTAAAAACAACCATTTGAAAGTTAGCAAAACATTACAAAATTTACATTAATAACAATGCTCAGGCAATCACTATTCTGTTAAACGTTACTTGAGCCATTTTTTTACTAAATGCACCTTTTATAAATAGAAATAAATGTTAATAAATATATTTGTCCTACCCCAGTGGGAAGACCAGTGGTTAGCAGATAGTTTGCCATCAGAACGTCTACCCAGCCTGCGTGTGCAGTATTGCTGTTATCACGATGGCAAAGGGTACTACTACCATCAAACCAGTCAGGCTGACAACATACGGTAAGCATTTCGAATACAAACCTGGTTGGCAAAATTAAATCTTGAATCTCGTAAAATACAATACAGAACCTACTAGGAAATTACATTCTCACTACTATTTTAGTAGTTAATTTTCATGAAATCAAGGGCTTGGCAGGATTTTACCTTATTTCGGGGCACAGTTTTGATCCCACCCTGATTTTCAAAACAGGAACACCACACTATTTTTCTCCCCAAGCAGAAGGGAAACTTTGGTTTCATCAAAAAAATCTTATGTTAGATCATGTACGGTATGTCTTATTACGGGTGGTCCATAATAACCACTTACATTTTGTTTTTATGAACAGCTCAGCTTATTCATGGTTTAGAGAGATTATTTTTGCATTGAGTGGTTCCTTAATTAATAGCATTTTTTTAGTTATAAGTTGTTCAAACTCATTTTTAGCGAATTTCCCTATAGGGAATAAGCTATTACCGTAGGTCTCATGGTAAGACTTAGTCCCGGGACCGATTTACTTTTTCATTTTGATGTCTCTAGAAGCCAAAAACACCATCCGTTCAAATTCATATGTATATATACTAGCTGTACCCGCGGGCTTTGCCCCGTTTAACTTCACAAGTGAGCTCGTTCGCATGGCTCAATCACGTCTTGGTTGAAGTTTGTTCGCTACGCTCACTCACCTTTAGGTTGGAGCTCGTTCGCTACGCTAACTCGCCTCCAGGTTGAAGTTTGTTCGCTACGCTAACTCGCCTCCAGGTTGAAGTTCGTTCGCTACGCTAACTTGCTTCCAGGTTGAAGTTCGTTCGCTACGCTCACTCACCTTTTGGTTGCAAATTGGATGTAGTCATAAATTAAAAAAAATAATAGTGCTGCACCCTGTTGGTAATCCTTGTAACTTTAATGCTATTGAACATCATAGAACAGAACCAACTTGTTTAATTGAAACAGCTGTTAAGAAATTTATTTTAAATATGAAAAATCATAAGGTTAACATGGGAAACTCCAGAGCCACTGGGGCGGAGCCCAAAAGCCCGATCAGAATAAAAACTACTTAGTTTTCCTATTTAATGCCCAAAGAATCGGTGTACCGAATTTCAGCCTCCTAGGTAAATGGGAAATGGGAGAATTAGTGATGAGTGAGTGAGTGAGTGAGTGAGTGAGTGAGTGAGTGAGTGAGTGAGTGAGTCAGTGAGTGAGTCAGTCAGTGAGGGCTTTGCCATTTATATATTTAGATATGTGTGTGTCCGTCAGAACGATAACTCGAGCAAAAATGATCCGATTTCGATGAAATTTGGTACAAACGTGTAAACCTACGTTTGTTTGAAGGAGTTCGTGAACCAGCATGATCGGACCATGGGAACGGGGATTAATGGGGGTAAAAATCGGTTTTTCTCATTTTTGACCCTCAAAACATAAAATTTTCCAAATTTCCTCTAGACCATTTTGAAGAGCTTAAAAAAACAAATAATTCAGTAGCCTATATTGAAGTGTTTTTGTATGGTTATTGGTTGCGGAGAAAACTGTAAATTAAAAATTCCCATGTTATTCTTATGGAGAATACGTAAACTGTTGTAGTTTGATTGTTTATGCATATATTTGGATCAAACTTGGCCAATCTATTTATTTTATACTAAGCTATTAATATTTTACCAAAAAACACACTTTATTACCCTGTAGGCAGCAAACCTAGGTACTCGTTAAACCTAATGTTATTTGAATGGATTTAGGTAATGAAGGTAATGAGGTTGTGAATTTTTTAGGTATAACTGTCAATGAAAATCTTAACTGGAAATCACAAGTTGTTAATTTGATCAAACGATTAAACCGCTGTATTTTCTCTCTTCGTGCAATCAGACAAGCTGTTGACTTGAAGACTCAGCTTATAGTTTATCATGCTTATTTTTCTTCAATAATGACATATGGTATTCTGGTTTGGGGAAACTCATGCCACTCCAACAAAATATTCAAACTTCAACAAAAAGCAATTAGAATTATTGGGCGAGTTCCTCGTAGAACTCCTTGTAAAAGTCTTTTTCAAACATTTTCGGTTTTAACATTTTATGATCACTATATTTTAGAAATTTCAAATTGGGTTAAAGACAATCTCTCCTCATTCATGAACCAACCCATTCATTCCCACCACACTAGATTTAAGAGTTATATTAAGCCTGAAACCCATAGATTAGAGAAATTTCATTTATCTCCCCAATATATAGGCCCACAAGTTTACAATAAGTTACCACTCCGCATAAAAAATATTGATAGTAAAACACAGTTCAGATCCACCCTGAAGACCTGGTTAAAAACAAAAAATTTTTTTTCTATAGAATGTTATTTAAATAGGGACGTTAAGTTAGATTAATAATTTAGTAAGACATTTTTGTTATTTCTTAGTTTTAGTATATCCTGTATATGACTTTATGTCCTGTCAAAAAATGATGTAATGACATGTAGTAAATAAATAAATAAAATAAATTGAAAATCAAATCAGGCAAATGGAAATTCGCTTAGTTTGCAGGTTTGCTGCGGCAGGGGTATTTTTTTTATGGAGGTAGTATAAAAAATAAATAATGTGTGAAATCTAAGCAATGTTTTTTTTTTTTTTTTGGGTGTGAAGTAATAAATTAAACAGAGCTGGAAAAATAGCAATTATGGTTTATTAAAACAAAGGTATATTTACACAATATTTACATCCCTCATATAATGTGTTATGGTGCGATCATAAAAATCTTCCACAGCCAAATATTTCTCTAAAAATTTTCCTAATGAAAACATAGCTCTGGTTGAAAAAACTGTCAAGGTACAATTTAAAACGATTCTGATTTCCAAATATTTGCAGATATCTTGCATGTGTTGAGCCCAAGTGTCCAGTGAAGGCTTGTATGAACACGCAGAAGGAGGCTCCTATCACCATCTCTGGTCTCAGGATGGGACACAACCACCGTCCTGACTACATGCTGAGAGAGACGTTGTTGTTCTTGGACGCTGTCAGAGTACGAGCACGCTCAGACAAGTCTATATCATCAGCAATCTCAATTGAGGCCGGCAGGTAACTGATCTAGGTCTAGGTTGAGTTTACATTGTAATTGATACTATTGACTTCAAATTTTAAAGGTACCTATATCTTGAACATTTTATCGTTAATGAGAAATATTTTTTAGTTTTTAACCATGAATATTTTTTATTTAAAAACTAGTTTACCAAAGCGTCAAATTCGACTAAACAAATTTTATATTTTGGATAGGAAATAAGAATAATACTGTGACAGAAGTTAGTGCTCAAAAGTCTATAAATTTCCTGGGAAACGGAAGCTATATGCGTTCCCACGCATGATGCCTTTTAATGCTAGTGGGACGATTTTTGCAGATGACTCTTTATATATTAATTATATAAGATTAATTATTAAGATTTTGGAAATACTCATGATGTAGCTACATAACATATCGATATAATCTCTGTAAATATCTTATCATTTGTCAAAAGCTAATCTTTTTTTAGTGTTTTCTACAAATAGCCTTACTCATAGCCTCATTAGATTGCCATAATAACAATTATAAATTCTAAAAAAAATTCTATTTTTTCTCCTTGGTGATGTTATAAATGACTTTCCTATATTTCCATAGTTTAAATCAGATCTTTCAATGCTTACTAAGAAATGCAGCACAGTGTTAATTCAGTTTTCTTTTGAAGACATCAATTTATCCAGGCTCTCTCGCTTTTTTCTATTGTAATATTGACGCCAAAACGATAATATCCAATAAAATTCACAGTACACATAATTTAACTTTGGTGTCCTAAGATCAAAACTAATCGTCACACCTATCCTTTATATCAATTTCACTGCATTAATTGCTAAATAAATAAGCGTAAACAAAGAAAAGTAAAAACAATAAAAGTTTGTTTTGAAACAGTTGTTTGGTTAAAATAACATTCATTTGAAAAAAAGAACTGGTCACATGTAGCAGGAATATAAAAAGTAAACACGCTAGTAAAGCTAATGACGTAATTGTCAATGTTTGTTATCCGTACTGTAATTGTACTGTTATCAGTTCTATCCTTGATAATTACCCACCCTCATTGAATAAATATACATTGTAATTTCCCATATTAGTTAATTTAAACTACAATATATTCATAATTGAAATAAAAGTGATATTTTCACGTTTGTACGTAACCACAACTGAACACGATTTCATAAAAGGATGGTTTGTCTAATTGCAGTATCCTAGGTCAATGTTGACGTTGTGTTCAATCTATGTCATCCATCTGTTTATCTTTGTATAAAACCCGGCTGAGGTTGTGGTGGTAATTTAAAATCGTGATTCCTGATTCATCTTTTTATGACATCAATATTTCCGGGCATAATCCAAGCAAAGTTAAAGCAGACAAACATTAATTGTAAACAAAAAGCTACCACGAAGAATTAAAACATGTAAACATTGTTATTTTTCTAATCTTTCCTTGAAAAGTGTTGCAGTAAAATAATTTGCATTTATCCTTTTTTATTAAGACTCACGTACAGAGTCTCGATTTGTACTGTGGTTTAATTAATTTAGGTTAAAACTGTGGTTTAAACTGTGGTCTAATTATCTCTACTAATCTTACTTCTTTCCTATAATCAATGACAAAATAAGAGTAAATAAAATAACCTCATAGTTCCATAGTTTATATATAACCAGCCGTTAGTTAAAACAAACTATATTGCTCTAAAACAAATCGAAGATTACAAAGATTGCTTTAAAAAATAATTTGAACATCCTAGTATTTTACTATGTATATTTAATTTATCTGTCATCCTCTTACAGAAGAATTGAACGTATCAATGATTAGCATTACACATAGTATAAATAAGTCAACCCTAAGTATGTCTTTACATTTTTATCCAAATGCTGAATTTGTGACACAAAAGCTGAATGTTTACAGCTGTTATGTTAAGCAAATTATTTTATGCCAAAAGCTAGTTTAGAATCTTAGCGTCGGCTGCTAGACTTTTTAAAAATTAAAAATTAATTTCTAAAAAACTGAGACCCTAAACTAAAATTATGGCTTCGACATTCCCTAGTTCTCGAAATTATCTTTCTTTCAACACAAAAATCATGAAAATCCGTCGAGTGGTTGATTCAGAATCGTGAAATAAAAAAACACTGTTTCGTTTTAATATTATAGATAGCACATATGTGTTTATTTGTGCATTTACATCTATTTTTGAATGTGGTAAGTCTGTTCCAATGCCTATCCATTAAAAAATCCTTAAAAGCCCTGGCCTAATGCCACATTTACCTAAAACTTTAATAAAAATGGCAAAACTGTTTATTTTTTATTTCCAATTGTTTGATAAACATGAGCATTTCAGAAATCCAGTTGGTGCTGAGAGAGTCAACTTGATAGCTCTCAAGAATTGTCTGGAACAATGTGCCAAGGTAGGTTTATTTAGTATGTTGTGACAATGGCAATACAAGTTATTGATGATAATTATAGTGATTATTATTTTACTACCACCATAGTGTCCTTCAACTACCACTAACAGCTTCAATGTAAATTTTCTTTTTGCAGAACTTATCAAAATATTTAAAAATGGCCTATTTTCACAATTTTAATTCACCGTCCTACAAAAACACATTTTTGAGACAGTTGTGATAAGAGCGTTTTAGGTGGATTTCCAGTCTTTCAAATTATAATTATGTAAGTTAAATTTGTGGGGTTTGTGTCTAGATAGTTTTTAGTTGCATGAATTGCTTATACTTCTGAGGTGGTTCATTATTGCAAATTTCTTACAGTGGAGCCTCGATAACAAGACACTCGAGAACAAGTCATACTTGATAATAAGTCATCCTTGAATAACGAGTGTAATTTTCAAATCCCCTTGAATTTGTTTTTCCCCTAACCAAATGTTATTGCAAATCTCGATAAGAAGTCGACCTTGATAACAAGTCTTATTTAATCCCCATGAGTCTTCTTATTGAGGTTTTACCGTACAATATTTGCTTGACAAGTAGAGAGTAGAGACAAATACCGAGTTCATCTAACACAGAGCACAAGCTACTGTCAAAGCTAGTTGATGAGCTCTCGAAGAGTATAAAAAATCAAGAACTGGTGTCCAATGTGATTTATCCAGTTGATGATATGGGTTAGATTGTGTGAAATGTTAATGAACATTCGTAATTCTTTTTTATTTAGTGGTTTTGTATTTTTATAATTTGTCTTGATAAAGTTGGTGGCTTCATTATCAAGTGATATCTTGGTAGTGTTTGTTTTAAACTTTGTTTAGATTTTTTAATTATTTAGCTATGTATTTTTCAGCTTTCGCAGAGTAAGAACAAAGACATGGCCGAAGATGAGGTAAGATTATTGAAAATAAGAATGAATAACCAACCAAGAAACACGTGTATAATATTTTGTATGTGACATTCTGTTTTTAGTGTCACTTAGGTAAACCAAATACTGTATGTTAAGTTGAATAGACCGTGTTAAGTTGTATGTGTTCTGTTGTTGTTGTGTTGTAGAGTTGTATGTTTAGTTGATTTTATGTAAACGAACCCTAGTTTAGTTTCATTCTTAGATGGGGCTAGTATTATTAGAAGAAAATCTACCTACATTAAAAGTTAACATTGTTTTAAGTGTTAAGGTAAATGTGCCAGGAAGAATAATGTTCTGATGCTGTGGTTTGGGATAAAATTATCTCAAAGTCCACGTGATCGTGGTAACGAATCTTGATTTTGCTGCTCGTGCCAGTTGGTTGCTTTGCTTTCAACAGTATCACAGACTACATAGCTGGAATTGTTTCCAGTTAAATATGAAATCTTAAATAATCTTGGAAAACTAATTTTATATGATAAATATTTTAAATTTTCTAGTACAGTAGACTCCCTCTTATCCGGACACCTTTTAACCAGACATCGGTTTAACCCGACTACACTCGGCAGAAATGACATCTCTTTAACCGGAAAATTTTTATCAGCACATCGGTTTAACCAGAGTAGATCGGCAGGTAGTGGGCGGTACTTAAACGACCGTTCTCGTGGGAACCAGTAATCACATGTCTAAATACAACGCTCTCCTAAATTTGATGCAACTACTGTATACAATATGCATTTAAACGGTCCGTTTTAACGAGTTTTTGGGTACATCGGTTAACCGGAAAACCCATTATCCGGACTGGCGTTGGTCCCGAGGAGCCCGATTAAGAGGGAGTCTACTGTACACCCCAAATTTTGAGAGGTAGACATTTCACCCTGATCATGTCTCGAAATCCAGTCTCTATTCTGCATAGTTTTTGACCTGTACTTACTGTTATTTCAAATATTTGCTTCTGATTTAAATTGTTGTACATTTTAGGTGGATTTTGTATCATGCTTAAAAATTGATAAGAACTTACCATTGAAGCCTTCAACAGAATCACAAATTCCTGTCGCCAACCATGTAAGTTTGAATCACATTGTATATAATTTAGACTCGCCTTTGGCTCGCTGGGGGCTCCGCCCCCAGGCCCCCTTTTAATAGTAGCCGTGATGAGAAATGTTCACGGGGGACAGGATGTTGTCCGGAAACATTTTTGCTTTTTGCGTAAAAGACAGATAAGCAAAAAGCAAAAGACAGATTAAGATTACTTGGCAGTTGCGAAGTATTCTATAGAGGGGTTTTTAGTGCAAACTAAACCAGTCTTGACATGTTAGAGTCTCGATGTAGGGCCGGTGCTATGATAAATTAAATTTGCTAAGTCACAACCTCTAAAACTTTCTTCTAAAACATCGATATAAAGTCTTAGGAGTTAGAGTGAGGTAAATTAATATTTAAACAAAATCTTAGGCCCCCTTCGGGGGCGGGGGGTTGGTGAAAATTATCGGCATGAAGAATGGACCCCTTGCGCAGTCAAAATCAAAAAAAATTGGGAAAATAAGTTAAAATTTCAGGTTTAAACACGAATTTGGGGTGGAGATGGGGAAAAAATTAAACTAAACGCATAGCTCAATCAAATCCTGGTTGAAGTTCGTTCGCTACGCTCACTCACCTTTAGGTTGAAGCTCGTTCGCTGCGCTCACTTGCCTTCAGGTAAGCTCGTTCGCTACGCTCACTCACCTTTAGGTTGAAGCTCGTTCGCTGCGCTCACTTGCCTTCAGGTTAGCTCGTTCGCTACGCTCACTCACTTTTAGGTTGAAGCTCGTTCGCTGCGCTCACTAGCCTTCAGGTAAGCTCGTTCGCTACGCTCACTCACCTTTAGGTTGGAGTTCGCTGCGCTCACTTGCCTTCAGGTTAGCTCGTTCGCTACGCTCACTCACTTTTAGGTTGGAGCTCGTTCGCTACGCTCACTCACCTTTTGGTTGCCAATTAAGACAAACCTTTACAAAAAGTTTCAGCTCTGTAGCTACTCTAGAAGTGACAAAAGTGTTTTTTCTGTCACCAAACGCCCATATTTCACCTACTAACGTTTACGTCTAGTTTGCCTGTCGACGCATGCTAATTCTCCATAAGAAAATGCTTTAAAAATCATCTTTTCAATTGGAAATCCGCCATTTTGAATTTTTTGTGGGTTTAAATTATTGAGGGTCACTCTAGGGACTTTCCTTTCAATGTTGGGAGCATAAAAAGTAGAAATATATATACGAAAAGTCGTTTTAAAAATTAAAAACACGTAAAAAAATAGAGGATTTTCACAATTTTTGGAGTTAGAACGTTTTTTGAAGGTGAAGGAGTGTGAATTTCGATATGACGCCTTCTCCGATAAAACTGTCTTGTAGAAAATTTCATTGCGAACCTACGATTTTTCCTCAAATCGCGTCTGGATCTTACCGATTTCGAGCTACAGCTGTTTAAAAAAAACGTGTTTTCCAAAAATAGGGTTTTTTAATTGATTTTTTTGGAGGGGTTGAATTTTGAAAATGGGGTTTTTACGAATTTCACCGGTAATGTAAGATTCCGTACTACAAAACTACAAAATTTCAAGTCTCTAGCACGTTTCTTAACGGTTCAGATGAGCGTACGAATGTCGGTATTTTTCAATGTTATTTCCCAAAAGAATAACATGGGGAGGGAATTGTTAATTTAGAGGGGGTTGAAAGAGGAAAATGCGACTTTTCGGAATTTTACCGAGTGGTTGGGCCCAAAACCCACGTGCGTGCCACATTTCATCTCCCTGGCACGTCTAGAAGTGCCCGAACATGCCTGTCAAAACATGCTAATTCTCCATAAGAAAATGCGTAAAAAATTACCTTTTTGATTGAAAATCCACCATTTAAAATTTTTTTTCGTAAATTAAAATTATAGAAGGTCACTTACGTAACTTTTCTCTTAATGTTGGGAGCATAAAAAATAGAAATATATATACGAAAAGTCGTTTTAAAAATTAAAAACACGTAAATTTCAATCTTATTCTGCATAAGAATAATATGGGGCTCGTAAAAGTGGTAAAAACTTAAGTATTTTGGGTCAAGGAGTAAAATTACGAAATAACATGTAATGTGTAAAATTTAAAGTAAAGTAAGGAGAACACAAAGCAATAATAATATTTGCAAAAAGGAATTGTTTAAGTATGAAAAAATAGCGAAAACCGGTAAAAATTTGAAAGAAATTTACAAAATTTTTAAATTAGGACGTTTTTTGAAGCTTAAGGAGTGCGATTTTTGGAAAACGCTCAAATGGGTTCAGTAGAAAATTTAATTTCCTTTCGCTAAGATCCTTTCAAATCTTTTCTAACTCTTACTGTTTTCGAGCTATATCCGTTTGAAAAAAAACTTGTTTTATCGTTTTCAGAGGTCCGCCATTTTGGATTTTTGGCGGGGTTAAATTTGAAAATGGGACTTTTGCAAATTTCATTATTAATATAAGATCCCTTACTACAATAATACCAAGTTTCAAGTCTCTAGCACGTTTCTAAACGGTTCAGATGAGCACACCAAAGTCTACCATTTTCAATGTTATTCTCCATAAGAATAACATGGGCTTGTAAAAGTGGTAAAAAACCTTTAAAATTTGACATTAAACCTAAGTTTTGGGGGTTAAGGAGTAAGGATACAAAAAAACATTAAATAAATTAAATTTAAAGTAAATTAAGGGGAACACAGAGCACTAATAATATCTGCAAAAAAGAATTATTTAAGTATGAAAAAATAGCGAAAACCGTAAAAGATTTCAAAGAAATTTACTAAATTTTGAAAGTAGGGCGTTTTTTGAAGGTTAAGGAGTGTGATTTCCGGAAAACGCCTAACTGGGTTATGTAGAAAATTTAATTTCCTTTCGCTAAGATTGTTTTAAATCTTTTCTAGCTCTTACCGTTTTCGAGCTACATCCGGTTGAAAAAAAAAAGTGTTTTTCGTTTTCAGAGGTCCGCCATTTTGGATTTTTGGGGGGGTTAAAATTTGAAAATGGGACTTTTGGGAATTTCACCGGTAATATAAGATCCCATACTACAATACTACCAAGTTTCAAGTCTCTAGCACGTTTCTAAGTGGTTCAGATGAGCATACTAAAGTCGGCATTTTTCAATGTTATTCTCCATAAGAATAACATGGGGCTTGTAAAAGTGGTAAAAAACCTTTAAATTTTGACATTAAACCTAAGTTTTGGGGGTTAAGGAGTAAAGATACAAAAAACCATTAAATGAGTAAAATATAAAGTAAAGTAAGAAGAATACAGAGCATTAATAATATTTGCAAAAAGAAATTATTTAAATATGAAAAAATAGCGAAAACCGTAAAAAATGTGAATGAAATTTACAAAATTTTGAAAGTAGGCCGTTTTTTGAAGCTGAAGGAGTCCGATTTTTGGAAAACGCCTAAGAGGGTTTTGTAGAAAATTTAATTCCTGTTCCTGGATATACTTTCAAATCTTTTCTATCTCTTACCGTTTTCGAGCTACATCCGGTTGAAAGAAAGTGTTTTTTTTCATTTTCAGAGGTCCGCCATTTTGGATTTTTGGATGGGTTAAAATTTGAAAATGGGACTTTTGCACATTCCACCGCCAACGTAAGATCTCTCACTACAATACTACGCAAATTTGAAGTCTCTAGCACGTTTCTAAGTTGTTCAGATGAGCTTACCAAAGTCAGCAATTTTCTATGCTATTTCCCATAAGAATAACATGGGGGGGAAATTCGAGATTACGGGGGGGTTAAAATAAAAAAATGTCACTTTTTGGAATTTTCCCGGGGGTTTGGGCACTAGACCTACAACCACCGAAAATTTCAAGTCTCTAGCTCATCTAGAAGTGGTCTAGAATTAGTATCCCCAGTGAGTGAGTGAGTCAGTTACACATCGGGCTGTATAGTTATTTAGACTCGCCTTGTGCTCGCTGGGGGCTCCGCCCCCAGGCCCCCTTTTAATAGTAGCCGTGATGAGAAATTGTCACGGGGGACAGGATGTTATCCGGAAATTATTTAAATATGAAAAAATAGCGAAAACCGTAAAAAATGTGAATGAAATTTACAAAATTTTGAAAGTAGGCCGTTTTTTGAAGCTGAAGGAGTCCGATTTTTGGAAAACGCCTAAGAGGGTTTTGTAGAAAATTTAATTCCTGTTCCTGGATATACTTTCAAATCTTTTCTATCTCTTACCGTTTTCGAGCTACATCCGGTTGAAAGAAAGTGTTTTTTTTCATTTTCAGAGGTCCGCCATTTTGGATTTTTGGATGGGTTAAAATTTGAAAATGGGACATTTGCACATTCCACCGCCAACGTAAGATCTCTCACTACAATACTACGCAAATTTGAAGTCTCTAGCACGTTTCTAAGTTGTTCAGATGAGCTTACCAAAGTCAGCAATTTTCTATGCTATTTCCCATAAGAATAACATGGGGGGGAAATTCGAGATTACGGGGGGGTTAAAATAAAAAAATGTCACTTTTTGGAATTTTCCCGGGGGTTTGGGCACTAGACCTACAACCACCGAAAATTTCAAGTCTCTAGCTCATCTAGAAGTGGTCTAGAATTAGTATCCCCAGTGAGTGAGTGAGTCAGTTACACATCGGGCTGTATAGTTATTTAGACTCGCCTTGTGCTCGCTGGGGGCTCCGCCCCCAGGCCCCCTTTTAATAGTAGCCGTGATGAGAAATTGTCACGGGGGACAGGATGTTATCCGGAAACATTTTAGCTTTTTGCGTAAAAGACGTAGTGATAACTTGGCAGTTGCGAAGTATTCCATAGGGGGTTGTTTAGTGCAACCCACCAAACCAGTCTTGACATTAAACACGAATTTGGGGTGGAGATGGGAAAAAAATTAAACTAAACGCATGGCTCAATCATATCCTGGTTGATGTTCGTTCGCTACGCTCACTCACCTTTAGGTTGGTGCTCGTTCGCTGCACTCACTTGCCTTCAGGTTAGGTCGTTCACTGCGCTCACTTGCCTTCAGGTGAGCTCGTTCGCTACGCTCACTCACTTTTAGGTCGGAGCTCGTTCGCTGCGCTCACTTGCCTCCAGGTTAGTTCGCTCGCTACGCTCACTCACTTTTGGGTTGGAGCTCGTTCGCTGCGCTCACTTGCCTTCAGGTTAGCTCGTTCGCTACGCTCACTCACTTTTAGGTTGGAGCTCGTTCGCTGCGCTCACTTGCCTCCAGGTTAGCTCGTTCGCTACGCTCACTCACCTTTAGGTTGGAGCTCGTTCGCTGCGCTCACTTGCCTTCAGGTTAGCTCATTCGCTACGCTCACTCACCTTTAGGTTAGAGCTCGTTCGCTACGCTTACTCACCTTTTGGCTGCAAATTAGCTATTGTCATGAATTTAAAAATTTTAATTGGGATGAAAGAGAGGGGGTTGGAATACGTTAAAAAATCGTTAAAAACTACCTTTTTGATTGAAAACCCGCCATTTTTAATTTTTTTTAGTACGTTCAAATTATAGAAGGTCACTCAAGGGACTTTGCTTTCAACGTTGTGTCCATAAAAAGTACAAATATATGTACGAAAAGTCATTTAAAAACACTTAAAAAATCAAGAGTTTTTACAATTTTTGGAAGTAAGGCGTTTTTTGAAGGTGAAGGAGTCAGATTTTCGATATGACCCCTTCTTTGACAAAAGTGTCTTGTAGAAAATTTAATTCTGAACCTACGATTTGCCCTCAAATCGTTTCTAGCTCTTACCGTTTTCGAGCTACAGCAGTTTTAAAAAAACATGTTTTTCCCAAAAAAACTAGGGTTTTAAGGGATTTCTTTTGGTGGGTTTTGGTTGGAAAAACTAAATTTTGGGACTTTCTGGGTGGTTTGGTGCCCAGACAAACCATCACAAAAAATTTCAGCTCCGTAGCTACTCTAGAAGTGACAAAAATGTTTTTTTCTGTCGCCAAACGCCCATATTTCACCTACTGACGTTTACGTCTAGTTTGCCTGTCGACGCATGTTAATTCTCCATAAGAAATACATTATAAAACGATCTTTTTTTATCGAAAATCCGCCATTTAGAATTTGTTTGTGGGTTTAAATTATAGAAGGTTACTCTAGGGACTTTCCTTTCGACGTCGGGAGCATTAAAAGTAAAAATATATGTGCGAAAAGTCGTTTTAAAAATTAAAAACACTTAAAAAAATCGAGAATTTTCACAAATTTTGGAAGTAGAGCGTTTTTTGAAGGTGAAGGAGTGCGAATTTCGATATGACGCCTTCTCTGAGAAAACTGTCTTGTAGAAAATTTAATTTCGAACTCACGATTTTTCCTCAAATCGATTCTAGCTCTTACCGTTTTCGAGCTACAGCTGTTTTAAAAAAACATGTTTTTCCCAAAAAAGGGTGTTTTTAATGGAATTTTTTTGGGGGGGTTGCAGTTTGAAAATGTAACTTTTTGGGATTTTCCTGGCGGTCTGGGACCCATACGGACCTCCACCGAAAATTTCAGCTCTCTAGCTATTTTAGAAGTGCCCAATTTTTAGTATACCTGATCAGTGAGTCAGTGAGTTACACATGCGGTTGTATATTAATATGGATTAGCTAGGCCTTGGCCTTAGGTGTTAGACTTTAGGCCTTAACTTGGTCTGCTGACAAAACATGACCATCCTGTCATTTCCACCACCAGATCATTGTAGTGTGACTTGTTGTGTCTCCTATAGAAGAATCACTTGGTTTTTGTACCTCCTAACATCAAGACATCAAAGAATAAAGGAGCCTTATGTATGGAGGGGTCTATATTAATAATATTAGTTTCTTTTAATGAGAATACTTTGTCAGAATTGTTCAGATGATGCAAGAACCGGTATTAATTATGCTCAAATGAAACCTCATTTGATTAAGCAGGTGGAAAACAGCTGTTTACCAGGGTGAATCCATAATCCATGTGGAAAGTTGTGTGATAAAAAAATGTTTACAGTAGACAGTTGTTGTAGTTTACATGTATTTTAAACAATTTGCATGTTTATTAAAACACTATTATTTTTATGTTCCTAAATGTAAATGTTGTTTACAGTTTGGTTCTGCTATTTGTTCATTGGACGATCCTGTAAATAAGGATGAGAAGGGAAACCGAGTAAGTAGATTTTAAGGATGCATTGCACGACGTCCAAGTGCCACGACGTCCAATAATATTTATTCAGTGCCACGACGTCCAAAACACAATTTTTGAGTTGTTGCACGACGTCCAAGTGCCACGACGTCCAAAAGTACAGTAACTGCCAAAAATATAGTCTTTCTACAAGCTTTGGACGTCGTGACACTTGGACGTCGTGAAACAGCGCACTATAGAATTGTAAAAAAGTTACATTTGCGGGAGTGTTGCACGACGTCCAAAGTCGCTGCCAGTTGCACGACGTCCAAGTGCCACGACGTCCAATAAATATTTGACTGTTGCACGACGTCCAATATAGCTCAGCGCTGTTGCACGACGTCCAAGCTCCTTCATGATGACCGGTTACGATGACCGGCTACTTGCCGAATAGTGTTTTCTCGTGTAAAATGCTTATGGAACGTTTATTAGTTATATATATATATATATACATGGGTATATGTTCTTGTTCAGAAATATATATACTATAAATATTTACACCATTAATTGAAACATCATAAAGTAAAAAAAAACGTAAAAAGAAAAAAATAAACAAGGCAACAGTTGGAAAACTATAAGGTTTACATGGTTTGAAAAATGATGACATTTTGTTAACAACCGATCAACTTCATTATGTTTGGTGTAAGCTTTTAAATACTTATTTTTTCAAGACTAGATGAATGTACATTGATTAACATGATCTATTTTTTATACCCTCATTTTAATTTTTACTAGTATAAAGAATAGAATGCCTTTTTCGAACGGTTTTTAGGCTTCAATTAAATGTCTTTATGTCGCAAATATGTTTATTAATAGTATTCACTTAACATTTACTTAATTTCATTTCAATAAATTTTGTGTTTGTGTTTTGCTACACCACTTATTAAATTGCAACCAATGAGAATCTATATAAATAAAATTGGAGTTTTGTCTGTACATTGCTCAGAATAATTCATTTGTAGGTTATTTTTACGTTTTATACATTAAAGAAGCCGAAACAAGTCTCATCTAAATTTCTGTCTGTCTGCATTTTACGCAATCTTCTCCAGGAAAACGAGAGTACCTATCAAGATCCAAGTCATTTTAATGTATTCACTGGATTGGCGAGAGTGTCTTTAGCCATTAAAATATGGCCTCACTACTTAGTAAATAATATTACGGACTTTAAAAAATTCAGTTTTGTGCGATTTTTTTAAAGTTTTCGTCCAATTTTTATCACATAATGATCTATGAAATAACAAACAGCTGTTCGGATCAAGATTATTTTTTCTCGCTGTCACTGATATGTTTACAAATACCACAACCATTTCCGATCACGTTTTGAAGGCAAAGCCCATTTATCCAAGTGAGATTAAAATCGTTGTCTTACATAACGGATTTAATTAATCGCAAGTGGAATAATATAGTGTAACCGTAAATGAAATTTAATAACATCATCCAGGTTAGGAACCAGAGATTCTTTGTGTATAAAATTGTTCTTGAGTTTTGATAACCTTGAATCAGTGTTGTATAGGGCTGGGAAAGTTGAATTTATTAATGATCGTCGCCAATACCTTACTAACTAATTGACGGCGCTTCAATGGAGGTTGTGTAAAGTGTAAAGTGTAAAGTAAAACATCACAACTGCAGTGGGTGATTGTAACAGAGGTTTACGGTTTATGGATGATGCTAAACTCGCTTTTCCAATGTGTCACTTTCTGTTCCTACTCACCGTATGATGCAATCGCTGGACCATACAGCCAATAGGCCCATAGCCCATCTCTTGGGTACTTACGCCTACCCAATTATTCATAACAACCTTTTCGACGACGATCCTTGTTACCGGTACTTTTCCCTAGAATACACGGCCTCCCTACTTAAGAAATAAAATTACAAACGTCCAAAAACCCAGCATTGCGTGATTTTTGTCACATTTCATTCTAATGTTAAAAGATATACCAATCATTGTTTAGAGAATAGGCCTGCGTAATCTATTAAATAACAAAGAGTTGTTTTTATAAGGTTGTTTTTTTTCAAACTGAATAAGTTTACATTAAAAGTTGTTTACGAATAAAGCAAATAATGGGAAATAATTTTGATTGCCGATAACCTTTCACGAGAAAATCCAAAACCAAGAAATCAATAACCTTGGGACTTGATTAACGCATTTAATTTGTCGGACGTAATTCTTAACTGTAAACGTTGGTTTTTGGTACTGGTTTTTTTCCTTAGAACCGTTGGTAGCAGCAAGAATCATTTTTACGTACCAACACATCACTGTAATTTACAAATTAGTTATCGTTGGTGTTGCACCTTATTTATACAGTGGTATTACAGCCTTATTCAATTTAATTGATGTCTTAACTGTATAAGTTTTGCTTTTTCTTTCTGGATTCCAAAATGTTAGTTTATGCTAAGAAAATGATAACTCATTTAAGTAAAACATTTGTTTAGCAAACCATCATGAATTGTTTACGATTTAGGCCTACGTTGTTTATGTATCAATAGTTCGTGGCCTATTTTGGTAATTTTTATTATAGGTTAAATTACCATTACCAATCTAAATTGTCTATAGTACTCCATTTTATAAAGTAAGCCGTCATTTCGACAGCATTTCGGGTCATCTTCGGTCCAAGCAAATATAAATTGTTATGATAAAATTTGATGGCATTGACAAAGATTTCAAATTCTAATTTTATATGTACTTTGTTATGTTAAAACGTAGTAAATTCCCTAATTAAGTTCTGTATTTTTGTGTGTATGTCTGTTGGTAACGCATGTATGTCCTTATTTCTCAGTGTCACGAAAAGGACAAGAGCACCTTGATAATGAAAATGTCAACCCAAATAAAGTGTTAAATGGTAAGGTTGAGGTAGTACTTTAAATGCCTTTAACCATCGTGGGAGGTAACTTTCAACTTTAGGCCTTAGGGCTATGCCTCATAGATTTGTTTTGGCTTGAAACTGTCAGATACTGTATTTGCGAAGGTTTATATATAATAGTTTTGCCATGCCAGCATATCTCAAAATATGCAAACCAACTGCTTTTCTTAATATCAGAAGGTTTCAACTGACTACTTTAAGATCCCCGTGCGTAGAACGGGCACACAGGTAGTATCATATAAATAAGTTGCACACAGGGTTCTTTTGTTTCCCCAACTCTAAAATACAACGCACATGAATTGAAAATGTTATAGGTTTAATAGTACTGTAGCGAATCAAATATCAATAAAGTTAACGTATAACAATAAATTTACATATTCCTAGATTATAATTGAATGTGTTTACGAAGGAACACCACAACCTCAAAATTCAACATTACCGTATATTTACTCAAGATTTATTGTTTTCATATAGCACAGTTGACGTTGCCAACTCGCGTGGGAGCGGAAGTCCTGATAAAGGCTGGTTCTCGGAAAAGTAATAAAATTGTAGTTTGAATGAAACATTTTTTTATTTTGTACAGGATTCTTGGGATCCTCAGCATCAAGTACAAACTGCAAAATGTGTGTCGAAGGTCTGATTAGACCTTCCAAGATTTAGACCTTCAGCAACTGATCCGTTTTTTACCTTCCTTTAATTTATTCTTTTTCATGTTGTGCTTCATGTAACATACATAGACTAGAGGTCCGCTCATGCCCTTGACAAATAAATTAACATTTTCGCACTAATACAAATCAATATCGTCATTAGACAAAAATTAAAACATAAAATTTATAAACAAAACCTACCACGGCATATTCTTGAACAAGTATGCCTACAAACCTACGATAAGCATGTTTGTTATTATTATACTTAACCTACAAATGCTATGACTTAGGGAATACCTGTTTTCCTACATAAAACATGCGAACTAATTGCGAGTGCGACGTGAACTTAGAAAAAGACTAGTAAATTAACAACTTACTAATATAACAGCTGATGTGGCTAACTTAAAAGTTGTTTTGAGATTTTGTTCCTACATTTTTAATGAATTTGAGATATTTTCAGAGTGTTTTGGTGATTTTGAATGTAATTTCAGTTAAATTAGTGAGTTTGTGATGTCCGGATGTATAAATCTTTTTAAGTGAATTCAAACCAAGTTCATAGTTTTAAGTTGAAGTTTGTGTTTAATTTGGGGTTAGGAAATCAAAATTAAAATATCTGTAATCTTTTGGTTACTAGGCAACATGAAAATAATGCATTCAAAAATTTCTTTTGGTTCTCTCATAAGAACAATACTGATTATAGTACTGGTAAAAATATTGGTTTCAATCTGTAGACAAGAAACCATACATATTTCTCTTAAAAATATTCATCCTGAAATTAACATGAGATGTATATACTTCCAAATTTCAAATGATTTTTCATTAAAAAACAAAATGTTAGATAGAACAAAGAACAGAAAAAATAAATCTAAATGGAAAGTTATTTGGCGATCACTTAACCTAAAGCTTTATGTATCTTACTTCTTTTTGGTTAATTTGATTCTTTTATGTGGAGACATAGAAGAAAACCCTGGGCCTGAAAATAGCAATGATGTATCAAAAGAAGAGTGTCCGTTTTGTAAAAAACATTTTTATAGACTTAAGTCTCATATCAAGGCAACTCATGACAATTATTATATAACAGAATCAGATAATTTAAGAAAAAGTAGAACCAGAACCTGTAGTTATAGTTCCACAAAATTGTGGTATGAACTTAGAGACTTCGAGATAGACCTTTGGGCATCAAATTGTTTGCAGCTACCCCTAAATTGTGTATTTATTCCTCCAGCTGTAGTACATTTGCTGCGTGTGGGAAGCGAAAGTTTTGTCCTTAAAACAATCAAAGATGAAATGAAATTGTCAAAAAGTGAATTTATTTTCTTAATAATAAATAATAAAACTAATGAGGAAAAGGAGAATGCTTGTCATTGGTCTCTGTTGATCTGTGACGTATATAAAAACACAACATATCATTTTGACTCAAAATCTCCATCCAACAGTCAGATTGCCAAGAAAATGACTGAAAGACTGAGTAAATGCAGCTTGGGAACTGATGAGATTAATATGTTAGAAGTAGATTGTCTTCAACAACGTGGAAGAGTTGAGTGTGGTGTGTACTGCCTACATTTTGCAAAAATTGTTTGTAACAGAATAATAAACAATAACTTAACCATATCGGACAAGATGTATAAACAGGATTTTCTTGTAGGTAATATCTATAATGAAATTGAATGTCTAAAAAAACAGAGTTTAAATGTCCCTAATAATAAATGTCAAGCAACTAAGATTAGAAATAAATCGTTGGAAGGCATAAAGCAAACCTCAGTTGAAGATCATAAATTTCAAAAAAGTGAGGAATGTAACAGTAAAGTAGATCAATCAAATGATCAAACTTGTGGCGAATGCGGAAAACTCTTTAAAAGCAAAAAAGGATTATCTCTCCATATTTCAAAGAGCCACCACAATAAACATCGTGATATAATTCTAACCAAGTATTGTCCAGAAAGCTCAAAAACACAGTCTCCAGACAAATTGGATGATAAAACAAACAATATGTCAAGCAAAGTAAATAGCGAAAGTGATCGCATAAACAAGGATCTCGATTCTTGGTTAACAGTCTTCAATGAAGAACAAACACACTTTGAGTTATTCTCTGAAAATTTTGATAAGTTTTCCAAGTTTTTATCTCACGCTTTACACAATCTTCCTGGGCCCAAACATCCTTCTTACAGGTTTTATAAATTAAGGAAAAAGAAACAAGACTATCCTCAAAATAGTAATTATAAGAAATCATCCAACCCAGAAAGGAAAACTAAAAACGAAAGGAAAAAGAGAAAAGAAAAGTATGAATATGATCTGATCCAATTTGAATACTATAATAGGCGTAGGAAAGCTGTGAGAAGGATAATCGGAGACGGTAATAAAGGATGTGAAATTGATCTAAAAACATTACACGAAGGTTTTACCACCCGTTTCTCCAATCCAAATGAAAATATGAAAATGTCATATAACAATGTGGAAGACACAATAGTGAAAGACTTAGATTCGCATTATAATCAAAAAATTACTGTAGAAGAAGTCGTGAGAGCAATAAATGCAATAAAAATTGACACTTCTCCGGGACCTGACAATATATTAATGAGAATTGTAAAACTTAAGAAAGTAGCAAAGATCCTCTGTTCAATTTATAACACAATACACCTTACAAACCAGATACCTTCATCATTTCAAAGAGCACGAACTATTTTAATTGATAAAGGTGGAGACAAAAAAGAGGTTAATAACTGGAGACCAATCACAATATGTTCTGTTTTAAGGAGGATATTAGAAAAAATATTGGACAAAAGACTAAAAGAATATATCAAATTTAACCAGTTTCAAGGAGGTTTTTCTAATACCCCTGGTTCCCATCTTAATACAAGTATTCTAAATGAGGTATTGAGATCAGCAAAATCAAAGAAAACCGACTGCTGTATTATGTTTCTGGATATTGAGAAAGCGTACGACAATATCGGCCATAACCACTTATCCTCAGTCTTGCAGGAGCTACCTATTCCTAGGAAACTGATTGAAATAATAATTAAACTCCAAATAGGCAATGTTACAAAAGTTGAAACTCATAGAGGGAAAACAAAGGACATCAAAATACAAAGGGGTGTAATGCAGGGATCTCCATTGTCACCCACTTTGTATAACCTATGTATTGACCATATCCTCTCTGAAATGTCACAACATGCCGTAAGTGAGGAGCTAGGGTATAAGCTATGCAAGGACATGCCTTCTCTAAGTATTCTAGGATTCGCTGACGATACCATTTTAATTGGTAAGAATAGAGAAAGTGCTCTCGTATTATTCGATTCGATTTGTGACTTCTTCAGAGAAATTGGATTAACTATAAATATATCAAAAACTAAAATTATTAACATTGAAAAAGGTAGATTACAAGAGGAAAACTTCCAAATATGTTCAAAAGAAATAAAATCTATAACATTTAATGAAAAAATTAAATACTTAGGAGTAAATTTTTCTGAAAGCATAGTATTTGACTCTGAAAAAACAATTAGTTCATTGATAAACAAAATTGAAAAATTAACATGTTCTCCTTTTTTAAGGTCTGAACAAAAAATGTATGTATTGAATCATAATATTTGGCCATCTTTAATATATCCTTTTCAAACCGCACCAATTAAGAAAATTACAATGAAATTCTTTGACGATGTTGATAAAGTGATAAGATCAACAACAAAGGAAATCTTAGATCTTCCAAATGATATGCCAAATTCTATGTTTTATACAAGTACTAAAAACAAAGGGATTGGGTTATGTAAATCAATGTGGGAATCATCAATCCAACATATAAACATATGTCGCGTATTAAAACAAACGGGAAACCCCTACTTACTTAATATTCGTCAATTTGACGAAGAAATTAGGTTTTGTCTGGAAAAATTGAATTTAAGTATTGAATTTATTGAATCAAAACCCAAGATACTGCGAGAAACCTTACGAGACTTAGAGTATCAAAATTGGTGTAAACTTCCATACAAAGGGAATGGGGTGGTTCTTTTCAAAGAATGTAACAAGATCAATAAAAATTTGGCTAGAGGTTGTGGCCTCACAGAAGCTGAGTTCAAACAATACTTGAAAATGGTCGGAGACGTTATTCCTCTTAGAAGTCTTCATGGGAGATCCAGGGACGGGAACCAGTGCAGGCACTGTCCTGTATCTGAGAAATTTACTCTTGAAACTCTTGCCCACGTCCTTGGAAAGTGCCCATTTAGTAGTCTTCTACGAAATACCCGCCACCATACCATCAGAAAAATCATAGCTGATCAATTCAGAAAGAAAAGTTACGAGGTCTATGAAGAGGTCACGGCTATAGAAGAAGAGGGCTCTGTGAGGCGGAGTGACATCATTGTTATAGACAAGGAGAAAGATTTCGGTCTCATTATAGACCCAACAGTTCGTCTTGAGACAAATGAAAATCAGCCACAGGAAGTCCATGAAGAAAAAGTAAATATTTACAAGAAAACTATCCCATATTATTCAGAGAAATATAAAATATCAAAATTCGAAGTATATGGACTACTCATTGGATCAAGAGGAACAATTCCTCAACAAGTTGAGAAATTTTGGAAGAAATTCAAGTTGGAAAATCAAGTGCTATATTTAATATCTTTAACAGCCATAAAATTTTCTATTAATATTATAAGAAACCACCTATATAACAACTATCATAATTAGGTTTAATCAAACTTGCAAAATTTAATGTAATATTATTCTTTGTTCTACAGCAGACTACAATGTGTAGTAAGATTTCAATTTTTTTTTAAATAAATTTGAATTTATATATTACAACTGTGAATTTCTCAGAATTGATTGACAGTTCAGATGAACCTATGGCCACAGACTACGGAAACCTACAGTATTAATTGTATTAGTATACTGTATTTGTATTATTGTGTTACTAGCAGAGTACCCGTCCTTCGTACGGGGTTGACATATAAGTATAAATGCTTATTGCAGTTATGGAAGAGGACACGATTAAAAAAAAAAAAAAACTGGTCTCTTAATTTATACGGTATCCTATTGTGTAGCACACATCTACCATAGTCCTGATGTTCTTGCACCTAGACCATGGAAAAAGTAAAGTTCTCATTGTGTACCACAACTTTTTTTTGCTAGTTGGTTCAAATTAGCTGTGGTCATTAATGCAAACAAACAACATAATAGTGCTGCACCCTGTTTGGCAAGCCTTATAACTTTTTAATGCTGTTTAATATCATAGAACCAACTTGTACAGTTGAAACGGCTGACAAAATTCTTTATTTTTTTTTAATATGAATTCTCATAAGGTTAACTAGAGAAAGTCCAGAGCCAGAGCCACCGGGGCGGAGACTGAAAGAATTTTTGAGGTAAGAATATGTTAATCGGGGATGTCATCTATCATCATACCAAATTTCAACCTTGTCGGTTTAGTATTTTTCGCGTTTGCTTGTCACAAACATCCATCCATCCATCCATACATCCATGGTTTGCACTGTAATCAAAAAGCTATCACAATAGTTCCATACCGACAAATAGGAAAAATAGGAAAATATAAATAAATATGGAAAAAGGTTAATTTTCTAACATATTTTAGTGAAATTATATAATCAGGCAAATGAAAATTCAGTGTACAGATTTGCTGTGGCAGGGGGATTATATTACGGTTTACACAAAAATAAATCAAAACATAAACCTCATAACACTCAGGAAAAGGGCCTAGGTTGATAGGGCAATGATTATAGAATCTTAATTATTTCCTATATCCATGATGAATGATTTCTTTTAAAACAAATTATTCCCACTGTTTCACAGGAAACATTTTTAACCATTGTAGTAACATCATTATAGCTTAAAAAGTTGATAGTTTACATAATATTTAGCACATTTGACGGATAAAACTTTTTTGAATTCGTCATATTATAAGTGTATGAAAATTCATATATCTGTGTATCAATATCTACTTATCTCATTTCTGTTCAATGGAAGTTATACAATTTCAATGATACCGGTACTTAAATGGGAAGTCTTACAGCTGTTATAAAACTGTGCATACATTTTATCTTACGAGTAAATTTGCTACCAATTGATATAGTATGACAATTCTATTCTACTGCAGTACTTAGAATTCTACCACTACTCACATTGAACCAACCATATTTACTTTTGGGCTAGTGATTAATTTATTGTATAAATCATACAATATAGTGAATAGTGTAGGTAGTCATTTATTTATTTCGTTTCTATGACATAGCTCTATTTTGTAGAAATCAATTATGCAATCATAACAACAGAAATACTGCATCATTACATTTTACGGTGACATAGTATTTATTTTACATATAAAAAATTTAAGCTAATGCAATAATTAGTTCAATTAGAACCATTGAATATTGAATAATTTTAACATTAATCGAAGACGAAGCGGTTGACAACTTTCAAACGGTTGACTAGGACTAGTTGCCTTCAATAATTGCAATGCGAACTGTATGCACTGAGGTCGGCAAACAGTGTTCACAGTGTGCAGGCACTTTGGACGTCGTGGCACTTGGACGTCGTGCAACAGTCAAATATTGATTGGACGTCGTGGCACTTGGACGTCGTGCAACTGGCAGAGGCTTTGGACGTGGTGCAAATGATACGTCTTTACAATTATATAGTGCGCTGTTTCACGACGTCCAAGTGCCACGACGTCCAAAGCTTGTAGAAAGACTATATTTTTGGCAGTTACTGTACTTTTGGACGTCGTGGCACTTGGACGTCGTGCAACAACTCAAAAATTGTGTTTTGGACGTCGTGGCACTGGAAAAATATTATTGGACGTCGTGGCACTTGGACGTCGTGCAACACTCCCGATTTTAATTGGAGATTTATAGATAAGAGAAACGGGAAACCGTAAGACTTATTTCTCATTATGTTGCAAAGAGTTAACAATCATACACTTATGAATAAAGTTACAAAAATAATGCCAAATTAGTGTATTGATACTGTTAAACTCCTTTTTATCCCTGCCATATCGAAATCCCTATCAAAAAGGCGATATTTTAACCAACTATTTTGATTACTTTATAAAATGATACCGATTTCCAAGGATTTCCCTTACTTTCTTATTAGCACACATAATTTTTCCGTTTTCCTATCAGAAATAGTTTGGGACCAGAGTTGAGAACCGTTATATCATGAAACAAAAGTACTTGGAAACTTGATGTTTGGATTGTCACTATAATGTAATGACTTCACTGTGTTGTATGTCCAGTGCAAAGCAGAAATGGTCCCTGCTCTATTCTCAGACTCTTGGCTGTACCATGATGGCTGCGGATATTACTACAACACCAAGAATATCAAAAATGGCCTCAGGTTTGTAGTTAAAGTTTTGTGAATCTATAATAATGAACTGTATATGTAAATTGTTGTCACACGGTAGAACTGACCACTCCTTCACACGAACGTACAAGAAACTGAATCTAGAAAAAGGGTGAGTGCAAGAAATAATTAAGACTGTTCCTAGAAAGATATGTGTGAGGTACAGTGGCGGTGAATACTGCCGACACTTATTAAATTCAAGTTTAACTAAAATTATTACAAACTTTTAGACCAGCATGTGAGTCCTGCCGGGTTAGCAGAAAATATTTGAAATAATAGTAGTGGTCATCAGAATAAAAGGGAGTAATAACTTTGTGTTAAAATGACTCTCTGAAATGTACTGTACAGATAAATAATAGTATCTCACCTAATACTTAAAGCTAGCAAACTTTCCTATTATTGCAAATTAACAGTGTTTTCCATCTCATTCTGTTGCAGATATATGCAGTGTGTGATCCCCAAGTGTGGCGTGCAGGCCATGGTCCATGTAGAAGGTGGACCAGTCAAAACCCAGAAGCCCCACAGTCACGGACCGCAGCCCCCGCAACATAGCAAGGAACTGTGGTTCCTCCATAGGATCAAGGTCCAAGCTCAGAAGAACCCTGATCTGCCTGTCCTCAAGATTTATAAAGAGGTTGCTGAAAAGTAGGTTGAAAAAAGTTTGTCTAATTCAAAAACATTTTTGATCTTAAAATCTTTTCTCCTCAACATAGTGCAGTGTGTTCTATTACAAACACCCTGACTGTGACACATAAAACATAGATTTTTTATTGTGGTACAGTAGAGTCCCGCAAACTGGTGTAATGTGGACTGGAAGGGTGCAGAGTTTGTGAAATGCCGGGTTATTAGGAACTAGGGTTAAAAAGTTAAAAATAAGAAAAATACAGTTTTTAAGCTTATGAACTGCCTTTTTATTTATATATACATTACAAGTCAGTATTAAGTCATCAGATATAGTACAACAAATCCTTTGTACCAGTTGCAAATAATTTGACTCTAAGCTGGCTTGAGTCCATGATTAACTCGGACTCAAAAAATCATTAATTTTCTGAGCCAGGTGATGCCCGAGTTATCCAGACAGCCGGGTTATCGAGTGCCGAGTTTGCGGGACTCTACTGTATTCAATCTGATAGCCCCTAGACTAGGTGCCGTATGTATGAGTTTATAGGCTTACCTTTGTCAGTAGTCCAAAATTGTGTTCAAGCAGAGAAACCCCAACGAGCATTGTTGAACGACGCAGCTGACGGTAGAGTTGGTAGTTCTCGTGTTGGCAACCACACAGCGCCACAACATACAGAGCAAGCGATAACATTCCAGCCACATCCAGCCATTATCGTTGCGTTGTGTTTCGTTGCAATGCAACATCTTCAGAACTTGCAACACGTTGACAACTTCAAAATTTATGTTATAATTATATGTAATCATTACTGTATGTGTAAATTTTGATGTTTTTGATGTGTTGCGAGTTCTGACGATGTTGCAATGCAATGAAACATGACAGCTTTGAACAATAATTGAAGTTAGACACAATTTTGGACTACTGATGGAGGTTAGCCTATAAAGTTTTTATTGTGACCGAGTTTAACTGTCCACTTACAAAGACTTTTTTTCTGCCTTATGTTAGGTTTCCAGAAGCAGCAGCCGTGGTCTCACAACCAGAAGTCATGCAACTGATGAACAAGTTCCTGATCACTATTTTGAGGGTACGTTACTATCGTAGATCGTAGATTATTATGCAACTGTGATCGGATCTGCAGAGGAAAAAGAATTGCTTTCTTGATATAAGTGCAAACGGTGTATTGAGTAAAAAATCTATACAGTACTGTAGTTATTAAAACTGTATACAGATTTTTTTGGTCCCACCTACACATCATAAGACTCTAATTCTAGCCGGGAACCGTTTTACAAACTGCTTCAGACTAGTCCTTAAGGGTTTCAGCATTATCACATGGATAAAATCCATTGTTCATTGGCGCGATTTGAACCCTGGACCTCGGGCACCGAAGCCCCACGCTCTACCACTAGACCACCTAACTCCCTATTTCACAGAATAAAAATGTATTTAAGTAATGAAATATTAAAAATGTGAACAAACTTTTGTTAGATAGTGACTTAAAAAGCGACTGTGACTTGGATAGAAAACTAAGAATAGGATGCAGATTGTGTTGTGAGTGTAGGTTGGTGGTAAGATAACAGAGTGAGAATAACACCCTTATACAATATAAATCACATTTTTGTACTTGTTTAATATTGTTCAACATTAAAATGCTAACTGTCTGAGGCTATTGATAGACTACAGAACATTCACACTGTTGGCTAGCTTTCAAATTGTTTATCTTGTAAATCGTTCTTGGAGTAGGTAGTGTTGGAGGTTTTCTGAGGAATCGTCACTTAGAAAGAAAAAAACTGACTTTAAAATATGTGAATAAATAGGACATCCGAAAAATAAAATTTAAGTGTCTCAATGTCAAAACCTGTTGCTTGAAGGAAAGATGTAGTGTAGACTTTAGTTCCAGTTATGTCAACCATAGCTGCTTGTGCATATAATACCTCAAAAACATGTTAGATCCCTGTGTCTGTATGGTAATACAATTGTGTTGTCTGTTCTTACTTAAGATTTTTCTGATTGATAATTAATTTTCTTTGTTTCAGACAAATCCTAATGATGATGACAAAGGATCTTACAGCGTAAGTACAGTCATTGACTATATACCACAACTAGACTTCCCGAGTCCATAGTAGCAGTTGAAGCCAGGAAATCTTGCTGCGTGAGGCTATGTTTTTAAGCTGAGCTGCGTTATTGAGACGGCGAGCTAAACAATGTCCATTACCAACTTCAAACTCGGCAAACATAAAATATTCTCATATAAAATAAACATAAAATATTTTACATACTGTTAGGCATTTTCATAAATGAAATAATAACTTTGTTTACAAATATTGTGTTTGAGGTTAAGGATGTAACATAGAGCACAATGACCTAGGATTTTTCGTGAGGATAGGTTATAATTTTATATAAATAAACATGAAACAATGCTTTTGTATAAGAACAGAGTAACTATTAATTCGTGAAGATGATTATGTGAAGATGTATGTAAATGGAGATTATTTTTTGTACCCTTAATTTTGGGGTTTGCAATGACATTGTTAATCCCTCCGCCGCAATAATGCAACTCTGCCTCAAAAATCCTAACTTCAATTTTGTAAGTGAATTTGTTAAGTAGGCCTACTCAATTATTTTAGCTGTCACTTAAAGCCCTCTGTGTCCAAAAGTGCCACTTTACTTAATAGCTGCAAAAAACAACTACTTTTTGCGTGTCCAGTATTTTGCCAACATCATGTGTTATGTTATCATTGTAGTTGCCACGCACGCCTGTGGAAGTGCTACCTACTTCATCAGGAGATTTCTTGTATCACGATGGACGAGGTTTCTTCTACACCCTGTTTGATACCTCGGGAAGGAAAAGTGCTCTGAAGTAAGTTGATATATGATGTCCATGTTGCTATGCTTTAGATTATTCATACCTCATAATTATAGCTTCATTTTGACATAGGTTTTATTCTCACTGCCAAGTTTATAACATCAGACAGGAAAAATGCTACATGAGGTAAGTTGATATACGATGTCCATGAGTCTAATAAATCATGTTGCTATGCTTTAAATTAAATTATTCATACCTCATGATTATAGCTTCATTTTGACATAAGTTTTATTCTCAATGCCAAATTTTTATATTATTAATCAGTGCAGTAGAACTGTTATCATCCAATATCAATTGGGACTGCACTACAAACTGGGACTGTACACGCTAGAGAGCATTTTTAGAAGTATTCTACAGGAAATAGCGCCGAGTTGAACCGAGCTTTTACAAGGAGGACCACCTAATGTATCTGCAAAGAAATCACGTTAAAAAAATACACGCTTTTCCCGTGATTGTGGAAAATGATGATGGCTACAAGACCGTGGGAGATTTTCAAGATTTTTCCACAATCACGTAAAACGACTATGAACTTTGTGTGTTCACACAATCGGGACTGGTTCAGAATTTTGCCACCTCTGTATTCTGTAATAATGATTCTAATTACTGTTACAGTTAGGTTTTAAAATTCTTTCTGTAAGCAAATAGTTGGAAATTTGGATAGTTAGAGTTTTGATGGTTAAAGTTCTAACTTATCTACTTACACATTAAAGCATTACCACCCAGAACTCAAAAATATCAAAATAATAACTAATCAAATTGGTCTAGGAATAAATAACAAGTCCATAATGCATTGTTTAGCAATTTAAATAATGACAGAATAAGTGAAGGAAATAAACTAAGAGAGCTGGTATAGATGTCAGGAAACTTTTGAACGTTTCAAAACTAGTTTAAACATTGACTTGGCTATACTTGTGATTGATTTTTTTGCAAATATTGTGTTGCAGTGAATGATGCTTGTAAAAAGTGTATTGGAGGTCTGTGACGTTACATAATAATTATGATGTGCAACAACATCAAATAAAAATTTACAGGATTAGCTTAAAACATTTCAAAAAAGGATTTCAACTATATTTCTACAATGATGTTTCAGCAGGCTTCTGAAGTGCAGCTACCACACAACGTGTCCAGCCAGTGCTACCCTGGTGGACGGATATGTGGAGATGAACAAAAACAGCTATCACAACCACAAGCCTAACACCATACACAGGGACATTTGTCTCTTCAGTCAAGCTCTCAAGAAACGCACCAGAGACGAAGAGACGCCTCTGTCTGTCATTTACAGGGAGGAAGCGCAAAGGTAAGACCCGAGAAATATGTTACAAGTGACTATAATATTCAGAAATTTTACTATAAATTATTATCAAATTACTTCTAGTCAGGAAAGAAAATTATAAATAATCGTTTGAAAGCCTTCAGTTAAAATAAATATTTAAAAGGGGTTTCTGCTATTAGGCAATCCAAAAAGTTTTTAGATTCAGCTCCTAGAACCAGAAAGTACAAAAATACGTCAAATAACACTTTAAATAAATATATTTAGGCTTCTACTGTTTACTCACAAGACGGTAAATACATATAAAAGGTGGTAAGTGGTGATTGATTTCAATTGTACGCTCCAATCATCATCAGACCCAATAGGCAAAATTCATCTTCATTCATTCATTTATTCATCATCATCAGACCCAATAGGCGAGATGATGATTGGAGTGTCCAATCGAAATCCATCACCACTTATTACCTTTTATGTATTTACCGTCTTGCTAGTAAACAGTATAAGTGTAAATATATTTATTACAAGTGTTATTTGACATATTTTTGTACTTTCAGGTTATTTAAAAACACAATCAAGAAGTAATATAAGGGCATTCTGTATTTATCTTCATATGGTGACCGTCAGGGGTAATATGTGTACAAATAAATATTCAAACACAACACAACACATTGACAGTTGACTACTGACCAGTTAATGACGTCACCACCCTAGCAAAGTTTGAATCAAGTCTCAAGTTTCTGTAAAAATAAAAATAACATCCCTGTGGTTCCTAATGGGCAGATGTGTGAATCTGTAACTATTGTAGTTGTATCTGCAGTTATAGATTGCCCAATAGGCATTGAAACCGTTTTTATTATTATTCAACAATCTGGGGGCTTACATCTACCTTGAAGTATTTTAAACAAATTAATTTTTCAAGTTTATAGTGACAATATTTGTATGATTCTGTCTAGGTATCCAAAAGCAGCTGCCGTGTTACAGGAAGATCGACTCAAATCAAAGCTTAGTAGCATTCGCAAATATGTCAGAAGGGTAAGATTTGATATATTGCCATTGGATGTATTGCTAGTCGATGGTCACATTGGTTTGAGTAGAGAAGAGTTGGATATGGTTGAAAAAAACCCTTTGAGACTTAGTTTGGTATTGACTGCTTCATCGTAAAGGAGCTCTACCTAGTGATGGGTCAATTCCAGAAATTTTCTATCCCGATTCCAATTCTTTTAAATCGATTCTAAATTCTGATTCCACCGATTCCATTATGTTAAAAATAGATTATACATCTTCTGCGATCACGCTAAAATATTAAATATCCCTCCTGGTCATGTAGACATTATCATTTGTCTTCAACAATCAGGGCAAATTTCTGGTCATTGCCGGTGGCGCAGACATCATTAATGTCTCCTGTGGTCCAGAAGATGTCAATAAAGTCTTCCTTGTCCGGGGCAAAATCATGAAATTCTCCACCGTTGTGTAGACATTATCGTCGTCTTCTGCGATTGTGGCAAAACTCTGATAATCTGTTGCGCCCGTGTAGGCATCATCATCGTCTCCCGCGGTCACGGAAACATCATCGTTGTCTTGCACGATCAAGGCAATATCAGTATTTTTCCGACTTCCGTTCCGCGACTTCCGCTTACGTGTCAATCGGTATCAGAATTGACTTTGAGCGGTCTATTCTCGATTCCTATTACAATGCCTAGAATCGGTGGAATCAAGAACCGCTTTTGGAATCAATCCATCCCAGTTATCTTTAAAATTAACTTTGCGGTTCAATTTTTCATCCAGTATGTAAGAATTGAAACCATTCATTTACTGATCTTTGTGTATATATGTAGTGTCTGGGCTCTACCATTTTTGTCTCCAATCCTTTTAACCAAAGATTTACAATAAAATTTTATTAAAACTATTTTCTTTTTTATGAAAACAGTACTTTAAAAAAATTATTAAATAGGCAATTGATAATTTACTACTGAAACAAATGCTATATTGCTTTAACAAGTATTTATCCTTTTGTCATTTAATCCTTAGGCTAACTATTTTATTCTTGTATAGTTATACCTAAAAGAACATTTTGTTAACTGGTTAAAGAAGTATTCACATTGTGTTGATAAGCTACAAAAACCACCCATTTGACTTTGCATCTTAAAGAAAAAATATGTAATATTGGAGATAGTATAACAAATTTCTTACCACCTTTTCAACTAAAACTGTTATAATTTGTAACGCTTTTGTAATAATTAACAAAAAGTAATTTTTTCTTATGTTTGCAGGAAATAAACGTAGGAGCCGAGGATGATGACGTTGATGAAATTCAAAACAGTGCAAATCAGGTAAATATGCTACATGGTAATTTTCTGGTTTTACCAGTAGTTTACTTCCATTTATGACATGCTACCACTACAGTCGGGACCATGTAAGTTTGCAGTTGGTGGCAGCCAATCTCAAGACAAGGCTAGTGCGACGTTGCCACATCGCCTGATGACAACAGTTATCAAAATATACTAAGCAATATTTTCAAATCAGCTGGTATTATTAGATTTGGCAACACCGCACAGTTCTCATTGGTTCATTCAAAACTATATGGTAAATAGGCTCCTCCCTCAACTGCAAACTTACGTGGTCCCGACTGTAGGTAGGTAGTCATACTGCCACAGCCATATTTGGAGTAGTTGGACTACCTAGTCCAAATTTGGCTTTGACAGTAAATGAAATTTTCAATTTTGTTCCAGAAGAGTTCTACCAGTGTAAAGTCTGAGATAATTCCTGGAAAGACCAAAGATGTATACCACGATGGCAAGGGTTATTATTATTACGAGACCTTTACTGAAGACCAAATAAGGTAATTTTGTTATTTTTTTACATTGTAGTGATGTGGTGAAGCCAAATATTATATTCAACAAATATCAGAAAATGATTTGTGTTTTAGATTTGATTGGCTAAATTTTAGAATTGAATCTCAACTCCCATATTTTGGGTAAATCCACGCTATTTGCATTTATTCTAGGAAGGAATTGTGGTGGAACCAGAATAGGGATGTTCAAGTCTTCAAACAAGGAGTATTTTTGTAGATCTGTATTTCTGTTTTTAGGTGTTCTGTTTTTTTTTTTTTTGGATAGTCACTAAAGGTGAACAAGTCAGACCAAAATTTCCATTACTTTGGGACTACCGGGTTTCTACCAGTCACTAAAGTCACTGATTTTACTAGGGGATTATGGAAGTCACTGAAAAGTAATGAATTTTCATTTTAAGATCCCCAAAGTCACAGTCAAAATTGGGCTAACTAAAATAAAACCTGTCTTTGTTTGCACCTTGCTGTAGGCAATGATTAAATTCATAATGTAGAATCAGAGAGTGAACATATTTTGTGTGGCAGCCAGCACAAAATTGTTATGGCACAAAATATTGCATGCTTGACTATCTCATGTTCAAGTCACTGAAAAGTATTGTCTTATCGATACAAAAGATTTTGCGTTTAAACGTCATCCTAAAAGTCACTGAAATTTGGTTATGATCAAATGGTATACACCCTGGAATAGCCCTACTATAATTTAGTCAAATTTTCTATTTACCACATCTTTGTCGGACAAACTTTAACGATAGATTATTATTCTGAATTTACTCCAACAGATACCTGATGTGCTGTGAGCCCCACTGTCTGGCCCAGGCCAAGACGGGTCTAGTTGCGGGGGCTCCTATAGTGGGGGCCTCGTTGCATTGTCATCCCCCCGACCTCCGCCGCAGACAATGTCTCCTGCTTGTGCACAACTTCAGACAAAAAGCGAACCTTAAAAATCTCAAACCTGAGATTATCTACGCGGGTGAAACTGCCAAGTAGGTTAACAAAAATATTTGGTATGATTTATGATTAATGTAATTTCTTTATGGAAGTCAGTTTTTAAATCTAAGTAGCCTTTAATTTTTGCAAAATTGTAAGCTTGCATGATTTAAGGCTTAATTGGCGTATAAGTTATTATTTTCATGAACAATGTTATAGTCTTAACAATTTCAATTGAACAAATAAATTCTTTTAAAAATTGTTGCGCAAAAAAGTTTGTACGGTACTTGTTTGTTACTACTATGCTTTTTAACTTCTGAATCAGAAACATTTTTGTTCAAAATGTATGTAAAAGCATTTTATTATATACATCTTATTTTTTAGCAAAGTTTCTAAGAATGATTGTATATTATCCTTATTTACAAACTTTGCTTTCTGAAAAAGTACTTTTCTACACTGCTCTTGCAGGTTCTAGCTAAAACCATACATGAAAATAAGATTAATTTTTTATTTTACTTATTTTTCAGAGAACCGATAGTAGCAGCTCAAATACCCAAAATTTACCTTTATTCAGTGATCAAAAGTGTGCGTTTCCCTGAAATAAAGGTGAGTTTCTCAGGACGGTTTGATGTTTACTAAGTAAAAAATTCAAAGATAAATTCAGAAAACCCATTTTTCCCAGACAAATTGCTGTCATAAATTCAAAGTAGAGATGCTATAGACAAACAGGCTTGCAAAATACAAGCATAAAGTTATAAATTAGTTTTGTTTTAAGGAATTTAAAACTATATGGCTTAACATATGATCAAAATAATAATTATTTATTATTTACATTGCTGATCAATCCTCGGTTAATTTCATACTTTGTAAAGTTTTTTTTTAATTTTTCAGGATCAAGACACACAAACTGCTCAGGATAGCAATGAGGTAAGCCATCATACTAGGGTGTAAATAGTATAGTGTATACGGGTGATGTGTCCAAACCATTAAAACTTTAGAAAAGTTTAACTGAGAAGATTAGACTCCCGTTAAATATATACTCTAATTTTCTCAGATAAACTTGCTGAACTCTTCCTTAAAAAAAAATACGGAAATTGCATTTTGATAATAGCTATTTGTGTTACCAGTGTGCGATGTGGCACTTTGCTGCACATGAAAGAAATGTTGACGAACAAGCCTTAGACGTATGTGGAAAGTTTCTCGAGTGCAGCAAAGGCACTTTGCACTATCGTTACGCATTATTTTTCCTACAGTTACTATAAACAGGGTGTCCACATTCTGGAAAGTCAGGGATAGTCATGGAAAGTCATGGAAAAAAAATTTGGTCATTGAAAGTCAGGGAAATAGGCAAGAAGTCATGGAAAGTCATGGAAATTTCCAATTATGGATGGATTTGAGGGGACCATTCAATGCTCTAGTCAGCTGTAACCCGGACTGTTGTAGCATTTTTCAGGATTTTTCACAAATGTTCGACAATTCAATTTATTACAGTTGTATTATTTTATGAGTTTTCGGTTTGTTTTAGTTCATTGTTGTACCTATTGTACTCCATTGTTATCTGTTATTACATATTCCAGTATTTTCTGCAAAATAACATGTCCAGGCAGTTATATTTGTGTGTGTATGTTATATTATAATTTGCGTGTAAAGTTCGTGAGTCATGGAAATCAATGGTAAATGGTCATGGATAGTCATGGAAAGTCATGGAAATTAATGAAAAATTTTTTGTGGACACCCTGATAAAGCATATAAATAAATAATTAGTCTTTCAAACACATTTTAGTTTAAGTTAAATCCGAACAAAATGGGAAACGCTTCACCAGCTGATTTTAGTCATAGTATCCTTAAGTGTTGCCAACGTATTTTCAAGTGTACATGTATTAGGTGTCTAATAAAAGCACTCTGTTTAGTGTTGTTCGGTATGAATTATGAAGTGCAAAAAAAATGAGTGCACCAAAAGAAAATGAGTGTGGCAAAAGTAAGTAAATGCAGCAATTAGCTACTTTGCATGCTGTAATCAGTGCAACGAAGCCCACTTTGTCAGGTAACTGTTGGAAAAAGTTATTGGTGCACATTGTATTATTTTGTACTTCTAAAGTAGTGTTCGATAACGTGTGGTTCTTTATAGTGACGATCACTGATCTTTTGCAGGATGATGAGTTGTGGTCATTCGCCGAGCCGTGTGAGAGACTACCAAGTGAACATGGCTGGCTGTACTTTGACGGCAAAGGCTATCTGTACTACTCACACGACACTGACAGCACAGGTCACAGGTACATTCTATCAATATGTTTTGATGTATCGATCATTTTAAAGCAGGGTTTCCTTAGCTGCTGAATTTGGGTACCAAATACATCTGCATTTTACGTTTTCCAGGTTTCCAAATTAGGTATTATTAATAGAAATCATGAGCAATACAACAGTCACTTGAAATTCATCTCCCATATGTATTTGTTCCCATATGCTGCTAGATATGGGGTTTCTTTAAAAATTCCATTATACAACTTTACTGGGTAGATAATTTATAGAGGTAATATTTCTTCCTAAAATGTATCAAAAGTTGTTTGTTTGTATCAAATGTTGTTTGGAAGTTATATGATATTTATAAATTTAAAGTGCACCAAAATACGTTTGACATGTCGTGATTATTTTCATTTGTGTAAAATGTACTCTGGTGGTGAAGGTTTTATGGTGATTGTTGTTGTAGGAGACAGCTGAAGTGCTGTGAGGAGGACTGTGACTCGACGGCTACACTTGATGACAAGCAGTGGCTGTCCCGAGCCCCGGGGAGCGTGTTACACAACCATCTGCCTGACCGTCGCCGTCGCTCCATGCTCATGCTTCTCCACAGAGTAGCGGTGAGAGCTCAGACGGAGCAATCCAGTGTGAGAGACATCTTCAACAGCGAGGCTCACAGGTCAGTCGCGTTAGGGTCTCCGGTAAAATCGGTTAGCTTTGGAATGTGCTTTGCAGGATCATGACGTGCTGCGTGGTGCACAAGACTCCTTCACAGTACCTTCTTAAGGGGCTCTCTTTCCGAGAGGAGGTCTCTCAGCGCAGTGCTATGGAAGTCCCTAGCTTCACTTTTCAAGAGTGAGGCTTGGGTTTGGAAGGAGAAGCTTCTTGTACTTCGGGCCAAAGTTGGAAAACGACCTCCTCTCTGGCCTAAAAAATATGGCTTGTCATCCTTTAGAGTGAACATAAAAGGATTGTACGCTGATAGTTGATTTGTTTCTGTTTTGTTATTGTGCTGTTTATTTGTCTGTTGGTTTAGTTATTGTTATTGATGAAGGTTTTCAATTATCAATTATTATTTAAGATGGGGACACCACTAGGTGCGTATTTTAACCCAAATATGAGTGAAGTATGAGTGTAGGATGAGTGGCACGATCTTGTAGTCTTGTTATTGACTAAGGCCGACATATTCCTTAGATACAGCTGTTAATTAATAGCCCAAACAGCTAACGGCAACTAAGGGACCTACAGTTTATAGTGGAATCCAAACCACATTCTTAATGAATTGGTCTAATTATCAGGATAGTACTGCGGATAGTCGTAGTACTCACTGGTGTGGACGTTAATCCACACCAGGGAGTATCGCATCCACAGTGCATCTCTATAAATATTCAAAATTTGTGACCTCCTAGTAGCTGGATTACATATTATTTATTTAAAGTATATTTATTTTAAGAATGTCAAACTAACAATCTGTTTGAATGTATTCTGCCATCGTTAACATCTTCACGAATACATCAGTGTCCCCTACTTTTGGAGTGAGAATTTGAACATCTTCTGCAGTAGTAGGGACTACATGTGCTGCGATCAGGTGAAATCGTAATCTTTTGTCTGTAATCTTAGCCGGATGCTTTTGGCAATCGTTCAGCTCTAAAATCTCTAAACCTCTCGTAAAACTGGCCCGAGCTAGGCCTTAAAATTTTTGTCCGACTGAATTAGTCCCTCTTAATGTCCGAAGCAAGGTTAATAGGGGGATTTACTATATGTACTTCAGTTTTTGTTTAATGAAGACGCTAAATACTTTTATTATTAATTTAGATAAGTTAATACTGTCTTAAAAGAATTTTCCAAACTTTTCATCAACTTGTTAATTTTATTACATTGAATTCCATATTTTGTTTTTAGAGATCCAAGAAGTGCAGAACTAATTCCAAGAAATAAACTTAACGAGACTCTCCAGGTTTTGACTGTCAGAAAATATTTCAAGGTATGATTACTTTTATTTCAATCGTCACAGTTTTTAATTTACATACAAATTTATAAGCCACAAAATATGTTATTAATGTTTGTGTATTTGCTAAAACGTTTTTTGTAAAATAGTCTGATAAGATTTCAAAGATCTATGAAATCTTATAGTTAGAAATTTATTTTTAGTTTTAACACTATGTCAAGATTCTAAATTAACATTTTACTATACACTATATTCCATGTACTTGAGATAAAAATATGTATACCGTTTTGGCTTAAAATAATTTTTATAAAGTTTATAAATTTTCCCTGTTGTAAGTTACTATTTTCAAAAATCATTAAATTTACTACTTCAATCTTATATATGCGTGTTGATCTGGAATGTGACTGAATTTATCATATAGTTACTGAAATGTTTCCAATCTTTTTCAGGACTTGGAAGAGGAAGAACTTGATCAGAAGGTAAAAATCTTTGATTTAATACGAACACACTCTTTGTGAAGGCTCAACAAGCAAAGCTAGAGCTCAACACAATCTATTAAATAATTCTTCATCAATTTGTAAGGGAGGCAACCTTTTTATGCTGAGGAATAGACACAGTGCAATATATATTTTTTTTCATTCATGCCTTTGTAGTGAAAAAAAAATAAAATACACAATTTTATCAGTTGGGGTTTTCAATAGGTGTTGTTTTACAAACTTTTTTACTAAACTAATAATTTAGATATTTATTGAGTGTCTTGAATATTTTGATATATTAATACCAGTAATTTTTAGTCAAACATTATATCTAGATGCTGAAGATAATACTAAAAAGGACAGATTTAAAAATTAGATATTGATATCTAATATTAACAATTTTTATCAAATTTTATCAAAACTAACAAAATGTTACTTATTATGTTTTAGGAAGAGACTAGCGAGAAAAAATTCATGTTTGATGGGGTAAGTGTAATAAAGTTTAATATCATCATTGAGTATACAAGTATAAGAGTTGTCACATAATGTGAGTTGTTACCGATTTTGGCGACGTAGTTCGAGCCGCTGAAGCTTGGGTCGGTAGTCTGTCAGTAGTGCAGTGCGCCTCTGAAGAACATTTAATCATTTAGTATTAAAAGTTTATCATAAAACAACAAAACTGGAAACAAACAAATTTCTTTAACAAAAAATGACATTTTACAACCTACAATGAAAGCAATAATAAAAAAACAACCAATCTGCCTTACCATCAAGCCCAAGAGGAGTAGTTAGGGCGGCTGACACTTCTCTGCAACAGCCCTGGGTTCAGGTAACGATAACCTCCATTGAGTGGCTACTCTAGTAAGTACTCAATGTTATTCATGTTACGACCTTTTCAAAATTTTATAGGCCCAGATACTTGGACAATGCGTTGTTTTATGATACACACCCAAAGCCTTATTAAAATTTAAGATAAGTTGTGTCAATTATTTGTGGTGGTTATTTTGTAATAGGAGAACTAAATCTATACCTGAGGAACCTGAAATTCTGGAAACTATTTTAGTTATTGCTATTAATGATTGGAGGTACAGTGTTAGCAAAACAGGAGTTTCGATGGAGACCAGGTCAAGTCCCTTCAAACGCACGCACCCCCACAGGTCTCCATCGGCACTCCCGTTTTGATAACACTATAGTTGCTGTGTATGTTGCTTTGGTGTTGAAGGTCTCGGAGTGTATATGTGAAGAACTAACCTCAGCCAGTTCAAACCAACAGATCTACCATGACAACAAAGGTTATTACTTCATCAAACTGAGCACACCTTTAGACAGGCGGTAAGCTATTCTTAGTGTCAGTTGAATTTTATTTTCTTTCAATGAAATAAAAGTTTTTGTACTGTATAATATTTTAACTAGGAGTGAGTAAGTAGTGAATTTATGAGTCAAGTTTGCAAAAATATTTAAAAACTTTGAGATTTTTTGAGCTGAGAATTTGGTATAGAAAGTGACATGTATGGTTAGTTTAAAATAAAAAAATATTGAGCTTCCCAAAACAATAAATTGGGTTATATGTGCCATATATAAACAAATTGCAAATAAAGCTGACAGTTTACGTTAGTTTCGTATAGGTACAAATAATTTGGTAAACTTAGACTACACATTACTTTACACTTACAGATACTTGGCCACACATATTCAATGTAATTTTCATCTCTGTTCTCAAACATCTATTACCTTAAATACGCTGCCACGCGAACACCAAAAGGTTTTTGGCCTCGCCAACAGCCGCTCGCCATTCTTCTCAGTCCTGCATGACCTTCTCCACCTGATCTTTCCATCACAGTCTTGGGCGCCCCAATGGTTGTCTGCCTCGTGGAAGATTTTCTGTTACCTTTCTCAGTGCGGAGTTCAGCTCTCTTCTATTTTAATGGCCAGCCCACCTCAAGCTTCCATTTTGATTGAAGCTAATATGTCTGGATCTTGATACAAAGCTCTTAGTTCGATGTTGGTCCTCATTCTGCATATTTCTTGATCACAAGTTGTCCAAAAATTGTTTAAAGAATTTTGTTGTCAAAGATTGTATAAATTAAATAATTTGTTACAATTAGACGAAATTAGATTACATGCAATTTATTTGATTGATATTGCCTGCAGGTATGTGAGGTGCTTGATGCCTCTGTGTACAGCCCGAGGCTTCATACTGCCCAACGATCCTGACAAACTGCACATACCTCAGGTGTGGGCCGAACATAACCACAAGTCCGACCTGTGCTTCAGAAACAAGCTCCTGTTCATCAGCAACCTTCGGAAACGAACACTCGCTGAGAATACATCGATCGAAGTCATTTACGAAGAGGAAAGTGAAAAGTAAGACAGCTAGTATCATCGGGATTGTGTTGGATAAAATTGGTTTGAATACCTGCTTATTCTTATCTGGTTGTTGATGCCACAACTAGTTTTGTTTTGTAATCCTTAGATGTTGAAGGATGTCTTAAACGCTGCATGAAGCAATATGTAAAAGGCTTCATGATGCGATTATGGCATCCATCAACCCCTGAAGATGACTCCATAAAAAAATAACAATGGAATATAATGAAACAACATACATAATAATACTCGTAATGTATTAATACTTAGATTTTTTTATTAGACTACCCATTTAAACAACTCTTGCTTACATCGTGTCTGCTTGCAGTCTGCTCACATTGTGCAATCTGGCTTGGCTCATTAGTTTTATTCCTTGACTTGAGAAGAAATACGATAGTGAATTGAAAGTAATCAATTATTGTAAGCTGTAACTAAACCTGTAAATCTAAACCTGACTGTAAATCAAACCAAATTTATACAGAGTAAAAAACTATACCAATCCGATGGCGGTAATTAGTCCAGAACTGTACCGCACTGACTTTTTCAGTGCATTGCAGACCCTTGTTTCTATGTTCTTGTGTCCTAAATTGAAACAAAACCAAGAAAGCTAGTTTTCAAATTGGGTTGGATTAGCTTTAAAGAAATTGTTAAAAATAGAACAAACTTTAATCTAGTTAATGTGCAAAAGTCAGCTCAATTCCACAGGCAAGGTTAGGGGTAGACTACTCAGTAATATCAACTTGAACTTTATTGTTTGTTTTTTTTTCAGAGAGCCTGTTGGTGCAGATCAAGTTGACGATATCTTTATAAAAACATTTATGCATAAACTGAGAAAATCCAAAATTGTTGGGGTATGTATTGGCTTTGTTAACGGTTATATGAGTTTTTATGTGTATAATGGTTTCAGTAGTGAACTTTCAAAACTTTTTAGGCATAAAAGTTGTAACTGGAAGTGAATTTGACATAAATTTTCAAGCTCAAGTTCAGCTTCATATCAAGGATTAATATGGAATCTAAAATTTTGTTGTGATCGCTCACATAAAACAACACATAAATCATCACAAGTTTGATATCACAATAACTCTACACATTGACCTACTATACATTCAAACTGGAGGATATGTGCTGTAAGCTTCAAAATGTACAGTGTCATCTACATCTAGGAATTGAACTGAAGGATAGGAAAGGTTTAGTAACCTAGATTATTATTGAACAACAGTTCAGGAGGCATACACACTACAAGGCTGAGAAGTAGTTGTTTGTGATACAAGCATGATAGTTCCCTTACAAGACTTGCCGAGCGCAGGACTTCATGGGATTACCATAAACACCTTCCAACAGAAACATACAATACACCAGCCACTAGTAAATTACAACTCACACATACAATCACAACACTGTTCACTATTTTAACACAACATTTTAACAGAATTATCTACTATTTTTGAAGTTTTATAATACTTTCGTACGTGAAGTTTATTGTGTAGCTTCTTTTAGTGTCTACTGAAGAAATTCATGTTATGCCTTTTTGAAAAAGTGTTCCAAAAGAGTAATTAACCATACCCCAACTGACTGTACCAGTTCCTCCCTGTAAACAGCGACTTTTTGGCGTACAAAGTGTGGAAAATCCGGTATAGTGTGAATAAAATCTTATTACCATGTTATAATATGTTTCAGGGTGACTTACAATTATTTCCTTTTGAAGATTTCCCTGATGATTGCCCTCAGCAAAGAGCAACAAGTATTCCAGAACAAGTAAGTTAAAAAAATAAAATAAAACAATTTATTTATGTATCTGCCACAAACCACTAACCATAACTCAAGCGGAGACGAAACTGGGCAAAATACCTAGATTTACTAACACACGATTTAGGTTATCTTAAACTGCCATGTCTACTGGATATTGTATACAAGCATACTTCAAAAATTCAAATTTGTTCTCTGAAGTGGTTTTCTGCTAGAGTCTAAAAATTACCTTAATTCTTTTCATATGAAACAGAAAAGACGGAAGAACGTTTTTTTGAGTTTGGATATGAAACCTTTGTAATAAAACATATTAATTTTAGATTCCTGGGCCATCTACACCAGTTGGAAATGATCACAGAGAAGCTATCAACAAAAAAACACCTTGTCAGAACAAGGTTGTTGAGATATTCAAAAAAACGCCTCGTCAGAACCGTTTTGTGGTTCAGAAGAAGATTTTTGTCAATGTGAAAAAAGAAGATAATGATAGCGATGAATACACAGAAGAAGAGTATTTGGAAGAGGAGAAGCTGGAAGAGATAATAACTTTGCAGCCTAGCGAACAGCTGGTCCGGGCTTGCATGGAGGTGGGTCGGGTTCAATCACAACTACTTTCCTTTCAACCTTTAACTTCCATAGCATTAAAGGATTCCATAACATGTTAAAGGATTTTTTTTGGGTGATCAGCCAACATTCAACGGTGGCCCACAATCGGATTGTTACAACTTCAAAGATATATTTTATTCCGCAAGACATATTAATAGAAATATGTTTTACTTTGATGTTACTAAAGTAGCGTTTAGTAAAGTTAGTAAGGTCTTGGTTTTCCAGTCTAAGCCGGCTGTGGGGGATAATTGGAAAGGTTGTATGCCACAGAAAAATATTAAAACCCATTACAAACATGTTTAAAATCCTTAAATTAATTGTATTTGTTGCCAAACCTATTTAAGACTTGTTGTTGTTTTCCATGAAAACCATAATCACTATTTTAATTTAAAAACACAAAAACGGGAAACACTGTAACAGTAAAATAAATAAGGTACTTAATTGCCACTCAGCTATAGATTTTGGTTTGCGCCACAACAAAGACTCTTAACAATTGTTATTTTATCAATCCCGATGAGAGTGTTGTTATCGATATTTCATTGTATCAGATTGTGGCGGGTATGCGGAAGCAATCAAAAATTACAGTTCTTGTTCAGATGCCTAAAGCCTGACGTGTTTTTTTTAGTACAGACAGGTAAAAAGTTTTTTGATGTACTTATTAAGCCACATGTACCAGTTATGTCCTGTCAGACCACACTGAAATGGCATGCAATTTCATGATACTAGCTTGTTTGCATGACACTCAAATTTGGACGGTAAAGACTCACTGTTACTATATGTCTTCTATATGATTTCTAACTAGAATACATTGAACTAGTTTATTTTGTTTTGAGTTATGTAACAGTGTTAACCACTTAGATATTTCATTTAAAAAAAAAAAAAAATATGTTTTATTAATAAATATGTGAGAAAAACATGGATGAGTGGTGGAAGAGGTTTGTGATACGCTAATCTACTGTAAATTTCATCCAGATTTTCTTCTTGATTTGGTCTCAGCCTCTGTTTGCTAACGTAAAGCAGTGATTTAACTCTTAGAGGCATTGTCATCATCAGCACTTAGGCATTAGCCCATTTAGATTCAGATTTTCATTAGGTTTGTGTTAGTGTTAAAATTGTAATATTAATATATAAGTAATGGGATAAGTGATATAAAACTTTGTCTTGTAATGAGACCTAATCACAAATTGTGAACTTCAAACAAACGACATTTCCAGACGGAGAGTGAAGATGATAATCGTAAAGCACCAATGAAGAATCAAGGAGCATTGCACCCTGCAGAGATGCTATACTCTCGTACTAACAGTATATGGTACTACAATGGAGAGGGGTATTACTACCAGGTCAATAATACGAAGGAAAATAACATGTAAGAAACTATACCAATGAATTTTATATCAAATTATCGTTACATTTGAAGTCAGGAAGGTTTATAATTTCACATATCCTTAAGATTTGAGTTCTTTAGTGCTGCTGAGCCTAGCCACTGGATTCAGCTGACCAGAAAACTTAGAAAACCATAAATGTTTAAATTAAAATGACCGTCAAAAAGTCAGTGAAGTACCATACATGAATATTGAACCGAACTTGGAAATTTGAATTATAGCCTCTGTGTGGTTGAGCTTTCATTCTTGAAAGGCATTTCGTTGGTTCTAGTTTAATGTCGTTGTGTAGCAATTAACCATCCGTTTATTTATCTGTCCATTTCCAGCCAAGTTCTTTGAGTTCTTTATGCAACTTAATTTAAATTTCTGGTTTGCCTAAACAATTTTGGAATTCAAACTATGTCCAGCCCCAATTAGTTAAGATTAACAACACTCTGGTGCTGTGTAGCCTTTTTATGAGCCACAGCTGCTTAGTTAATACTATACATTTTCCACTTATATCCATCCAAAGTCTTAAAGCAACATTCCCAATATTTGTTGACTAATGCCTTTAATGCTTCTTTGTGTAAGTTTTTGAATCATGAGATTGAATCATAGCATTTTACTTTCGACCACTTTTATCGTATCACAGAGAAGTAAGGTATAGATAAAACACGCTTATGGGATTACTGTACGCTTTCAGCTATGTTGTGTTGGAAATATAATTATGACGAACAGGAAGAGCCTGAACTACAAGCACTGTGCAGAAAATCCTATCATACAGAGTTCTCCTCCACTGTGAGCATTGTAGTACATGAGGGACTTTACCCTAGACACCAACACTACTTCTAGCCACCACTTAAGTGTACCATTGTACGTTTCTTCTGTACTTTACTTCTCTATGCTCATATGTAGTTTAATATTGTTTTATATTTATATTGTGTTTCATATATTTCTCTGCTTTATATTTTTGAAAGATGTTAAGTCAACAAATTAAGATTAAGATAAACGTAACATTCTCGATTGTCACAGGTATGTGAAATGCACCGAGCCGAAATGTATGGCACGAGGGTTGATACAGTTGGATAAAGACGATGCTCCGATCATTCCCTCTGCGACTATGCACAACCACGAGCCCGACTACGCTAAACGTGATCTACTGGTGTTCATTCAGAGGTGTAAAGAGCGAGCGGCCAGGGAACTGCACTTGACTGTTAGACATATATTGGAATCTGAGCTAGAAAGGTAATTTACCCTTGTAGTCTAAGCATAAGAGTAATTTGATTCTGATTCTGAAAGAGCGTGACACTAAAGAGACAAAAAAAAACATAACATGAATGCTTTACATCATAGATTAATTGTCGTCCACACCATTTCCAAAAAAGACAAGTTTGGAAAACTGTTAAAATATATGTTTAAAGTGATTTTAAAAAAACTAATAAATTGTAGGGATGGTCAAGTCTCGAAATTTCGGGAAATTTTCGGGAAATTTTCAATCTCGTTACACGAGACGAGATTACTTTTTGGCCGAGATTTTTATCGAGACGAGAATAAAAAAAAATAAATAAATAAAAAAATAAAAACGCCTGCAGAAAGTCAATGCAATACCCGCAATACAGGAGCGTGTTGTAGTTGCGTTTCCTTTTCGAAGGCGTTCTTATTTAATTAATTCTTTTAATGTAAATAATACTTTAATTCTTTTAATGTAAATATTACTTTAATTATTTTAATAATATTACTTTAATAACATTTAAGAAGTTTTGTTAAGTGTAAGCAGTGTGAGGAATGTTTTATTACTATAAAAAAAGTCAAAACAAGTAACTATTTTATAAAAATTAATATTGCTTTTATTTTATGATTTATTTTATTTTAGGATAAGTTGAACTCTATCCTAACTGATATCACCATGTTTCCTAATCGTAGGCATTTTTAATAAGTTAGGCGTGATTAATAAAAAAATGTTATGCTGATGTTATTTAATGAAAGATTGTAAATATTCTTGCCTATTATCATTATTTTAGTATTTAAACAGTCATCTAACAATGTTACAAAATCAGGTAAAAATTTCGAACGTGCATTTCCCGTTGTGTATGAGAAGAGAAATCTCGTCTCGATCTCGTCTCAAAATTTTATGAGAAATAAAAAATCTCGTCTCGTCTCGTCTCGAACTAAAAATCCAATCTCGTCCATCCCTAATAAATTGTAAATGGTGAATTGTTGTTTAACTATTTCAATAATAGAACAAATTTCAGAACATTTTAGACTAATTTTAGAATCTCTTTGTAAATAGCTTGCCACGCTTGTTTATATACACATAGGCAATAGACAATAGACAATAATCTTGAATGACATGTTCGTTGAGAACAGTACATGCGTAAGAGGAATTATACATATTTATTTAAAGTAACTTTAACAGTGGAAATAATTCAATTTTTGTGTTACTTTTACAGGTATATAAATCCATCTTTATGTTCTTCACAATATAATCTAATAATAAGTATTGGAACAGAACTTTTATTTTTTTCAATCAATTTTTGTGCTATATAAGAGTTTTTGAAATCTTTATCCTATTTATTCATTAGCATAATGGATTTACAGACTCCATACTATAGTTATTAATGTTTTGCGGTGGTATTTTTTTCAGAGACGATAAAGTGGATATCAAGTATGCCGATAAGAAGAGGATTGAAGCTCAAATAAAGAGATATAGAATTGCATTTGTAAGATCCAGTGTTATTTGTTTTATAATTATTGTTAAGATTAAAATAGTTCTTGATCCATTCCTTGAACCAGAAACTTATAGTCTTTTTTCATATTATACTGTATAGCTACATCAATGTAGGCCTACTATTATTATTATTACTATTTTTTATTACTTTGTTACAAACCACTCTTTCAAATCATTGCAGATAATTAAAATTCCAATCCAGCCAAATGTACGCCAAAAAATTCTATATTATGATAATATACTTTTAAAAAGGATGGTCATTTGTTTTAAATGTTAAGTAGTATTATACTTTAATACTTTACTTTACTTAAATACTTTTCAATGAAATGGCGACCATACAAAGTAGGTATTTTAAGCCAAGTGTGAATGGAGATGAGTGGTGCGATCTTGTAGTCTTGTTAGTGACTAAGGCCGACCTATTCCTTAGACACAGCTGTTAATTAATAGCCCATACAGCCAATGGCAACTAAGGGACCTACAGTTTATAGTGGAATCCGAAACACATTTTTGCCTGTGGTATATACAAATTGGTCTAATTATCAGGATAGTACTGCCGATAGTCGTAATACTCGCCCATGCAGACATTAATCCACACCAGGATTAACGCGTCCACAGTGCATGCCTATAAATATCCACAATTCGTGACCTCCTAGTAGCTGGATTACAGGACAACGCCAACTAAATTCTTAGTAGCCATTCTGTCCCTCAACAAAATGGTAAAGATTTTCTTGTCCTCAGCATTTAATTTCTTTTGCTTATCGTGCAGTTTTTAATAAACCCTGTGCTTGTGTAGATTTGTTACATGTTTTAATTTAGTTTATAAATATTAAGCTGCTAGGATTGTATAACAAATTCTTGTTTTTTCAGATTTCTGAAACACCAATGATGGAAGAGGAAAGCCAAAGCATTGCTGTAAGTTGTTATTTAATTATTTAAAAAGAAGTAGAGAGTTAATTGTTCAGTTAGTTAAATGTATTTATTTTTCATGTTTATAGTTACTTTAGTTTTAGTAAGTGGTTATGGAAGGTGCTAACGTAAGAGTTATAAAATAGTAAAAGCGTCTTCATTCACTAATTTGTATTAAATCTTAAATTAATTCAAACAAACCACAAAGTCAAATTGACTGTTAATGTTGGATAGTGTTTCATATGAAAACGTTTACATTATGTAAAATACTCAAGTTCCTACTTTAACTACTTCACCATCAAAGTTTTAATTTTTAGGAGGATTGCACTTCATTCAAAGATATGACTGCCAGAGATGATTCAATCTCTGATCCTGTCAAGGAAATCGAGCTTCATGTAAGTATACAATTTTCTTTACGTTTAATTACTAAAACAAGAGGTTTGATTTTTGAGCTGAGCCTATTCTAGATGAGGTTTGAGTGGTTGAGCACTGTCATAAATATCAGCCAAACTGAGCAGAGAGCACAGATTTGCAATATCTGAAAAGATTTAGAAAATTTTTAACGTGTGTATGTTTGTCAGTGCCAGTGGAATTTTATTTCTATTTTTTGTAAGGGAATGGTAGAATGTAGAACCCTGGTTTAGTTACTATCTAATGTCAACTTGTTAGAAAGCATCATTAATTCATAGCCCAATGATAAATGGCATCTGGGTCTGGTAACAATCTTGCTTGGAATTGAACCAGCGACCTTCAGATTTGAAGGCAAGCAATAAAGTAGAACCCTCATATCCAACCATGACGGGACCGGACCATGGTCGGAACAGCCAAAAGGTCGGATGTTGGGAGGAGCATAACGTGAAGTTTCGGCGACACTGGTAATCATCTCCCACAACCACGGCAACAACCGTGAGCATATCTTGTAGTCTCCGCAAAACCGATAATCATCTCACACGACCGTGGCCACACCCGTATGTCTTGTGGCTTCGATGACACCAGTAATCATCCGCGGGCATTAGAGCAACACCCATGATGTACCATTCGGTACTGAATGTGCTCTGCTTTATCACCTCAGAGAAGACATTAGTTTGCTTAGATGGTCGGACACTAGGTCGGATATCCCAAGGAGTTAGTTATGCTGAATTTGGATATGAGGGGTTCTATTGATTCTGTAACCAATCGGCAATATTCACAGTGTTGCTGATGCGAGGGATACAGTAGAACCTATTGATCAGTGCCCCTATTGATTGAGTTATTTGGTGTGTAGCCTTCAAACTTTTAAGATTAAGATTTAAATTACGTTGATTGTTAAGATTGCAATTTACATTGGTCTTGTTAATTTTAAATTTCATCTGTTAATGTTCTAACAAATTTAATCATCCAATATATTGTTCAAATTAGGCCTACCCAAATCATTTTGCAATTGACATTAAGGGGTAGTAAAAGTCTTAGAATTAACCTAGATATCCAATAGAAAACCCAAGTTACAATAGAGTAACAATTTGCTCTCTACGATTCACATTGGATTCATAAATCCTTTAATTTTTCAATATGACCTTATCTTGTGCTTGTTGCAGGTGGGTTCAGTACCTGAGAAGGTCCCTTCCCTGGTTGGAGACTCCCTATGGCATGCTGATGGTTACTACTACTCACCGCTTACAACAAACGTGACTCCTGAGTAAGTTGACAATAATTGTGATTTTGCCCAAGTGTTAGTTTAGATTTTTGACAAACAATTGTGAAATTTTGATGGCCGTTATTTACTGTGTTAGTGACTCTGGAAAACTGTAGACTAGGGTCTGCTGGTCAGACATTTTTACTTTGGGGTTGTCCAGAATCGGTTGATTGGTAAAATTTATTTTTTTAATTGAATTTTAATACAGTACTGCAATTGGTTTAGACAAAATTGCAATATCTACTCCCATATTGCAGTGAAATTTTGAAGATATTCTACGGTCAATACAAAATTAAAAACATCCTCTGCAGTCACTTGAAAATCATTAACGTCTTCTGCAGTCATGGCAAAATCGTGAACATCTTCGAGCCTTTTCCAAGACCTTGGCAAAAGTGTGATCGTGATTTGCAATCGCGGTGAAATTGTGAATTTTCCATTGTGCATCTTTGTAGACCCTTTTTGCAATCAGGAAAATAAAGGTTTGGCTTGGCTCAGTCAGACACAAGCTTGGCCTTAAAATTATATCCTGTCCTTACCGACCCTTGGGGCCAACTGTTACCCAGTCTTGACCCAAAAATGTCAGGGACCTACTGTAGACAGACCTGAAGTGTAACTTGATTTGTGGTTTGACAGGGAAGTGAAGTGTGTAGAGAAGGTGTGTAAGGCACGAGCTGTAGTGACTCTGGGAGACAGAGGTCAACCACTCAGTATCAGACTGTCTGAAGGAACATTACACAATCATGGGCCAGACGTGGAGCGCAAGGATCAGCTGATATTTATCGACCGATGCAAACGTCGAGCAGCCACCACATTGCAGTCAGTAGAAGAGATCTACTATGACGAAGCAGCCAAGTGAGTGATCCTTAAACTCATGACATCCATTTTTTTTTCTTGTTACTCATTAATTGAATTTTGTGTTAGTATGCCTACACATAACCAAAATTAATCATTAATTCAGTACACATCTTGAGGGGACATAATTGATAAAGACGCATTATCTAGGGCTACTTAGTGGCTAATTTACTTTCATTAGTTAAGAGGCTTTTTGTAAAATACACAATGCAATAATAACTAAAACTATATACTAAAGTTGGACTTTTTTCCTATTTGAAATTAGATAGCGACCAAAGGAATACCTCAAAAGCCAGTGATAGCAGTTTTTTAAAGGAATAGGAATGGCTAAAAGCTGTAATAAGGTATGGGTATTTGTTAAGGGTATTTTCAATAAATGGAAATCAACAGATGTTTTGTGGTTTGTAGGGCCCCAGAGGTTGCTGCTCAGCTGAGCGGGGTGAGAGTGAAGAGAGCCATGGCTGTTGCGAAGAAGGAAAAGTTGGTAAGTTCACACTCAACTAGTCAAGAAGGGTAAAAAAGGAAAAGCAGATGTTCTGGGAATAATTGCTACAAAATATTAAGCTGGTTTTTGGTGATTTGTTGGTGAGATATTGTTGGTCTTAACTGGTGGAAAATGTGGGTAGACCTACTGCAAAATAGTACATTTCATCACACTAGGGCCTAAAGTGACTCTTTTTGACCCGAGGTCAAGTTTTACCTCGGCGAGGGTTAAAAAGTCACCTTTTGCCCGTGTGGTGAACTTTATTTTTTGTCATTTTTCAACATTAATTAACAAACAAGCTTGTTTTCAATTCTGCTAATGCGAATAAGCAGCTGTTTAGTAATTGATTAAATCATTTTGTCCATTACGATTTTGTCATTATACCACTGATATGTCGAGCAATCGACAACAATAGGCCAGAACCTTATCTAATAAACTAATCGATAAATAATTTTTATCGATACTATTGCCACAATCGAAATTTACAACTGTTTACAACAGCTGATTGAAATAGAGACTAAAAATGTTACTTTAGCTTTAGACCCACAACGCATGCATTAAAAACGGCTGTTTTTGCTGCAGTATGACAAAAAGGATAATTTTTGTGTTTTTTTGTAATAAAATATGGTAGCCTAATGAAATAAGACCAAGAATGAAGAATGTATACAAACCAATTGCTATTGTTACTATTAGCCAAATGTCTTGTGTGAATTAGCTGCTTCTATAATATACAGCTATTCAAATTTTCCATGTGCAATTTCTTTCTTTATTATATTTATGATTTATCCAGGTCAACTGTTCCATACAAATCATACAATAATTTATAAATATGCTTCACTACCATAAATTACTTATAAGCTAAATTATAAAGGAGTGAAGTAATCATATGTGTAGGTATTGGACAGAAAAAACATACAAAACTGGTTGGGACTTGTTTGCAGGACAAGTTATGTGTCACGCAATTCAGATGAATTAAAAAGTATTTTAATTTTTTTTTTTAGAAAAAAGGCATTAAATTGGAGAGTAAGGACCATGGAATGTCGGAGCTTGGAGAGATGGCGAAGTTATCTCAAACATCGACGACATCAACACCCAACGTAGAGTCGCAAGAACCGCATTCTGATGGCGGAGTTAGTGAACATGATACACAAGATGATCTGTGAGTTAATTGGCTCAGTAATATTAGACTTTTAGTTCTTAATTGGTATTTATTGTTTTACTTACTCTTACTCCCAGGGCCATGCATATCTAAGAAGATATTTGGCCGCACCAACAAAGCCTCTCCATCTTGCTCTATCCTCTGCATCCTCCTCAGTTGCTCCTAGTTGCTCCATGTCTTTCTTTACTTGGCTCCACCATTTTTGTTTTGGCCTTCCTCTCGGTCGTCTTCCTTCGGGATTTCTTAGTAAAACTAATTTTAACTTATTTTGCTCCTCTCTTCGTAAAACATGTCCAGCCCATCTAACTCTTCTACACTTAAATTCACACACCACATCTGGATCTCTGTAGAGTTCTCTCAGTTCTCTGTTGTGTCTCTTCCTCCATTCACCACCTTCATAAATTGGTCCATAAATTTTTCTTAAAATCTTATTTTCGAATGTGATTAACTTCTTTTCTTCTTTTTTATTTGGTTTCCATGTTTCAGCTCCGTATAATAATACTGGGCTGATTATTGTCTTATAAATTCTAACTTTGGTGTTTTTAGACAGTAACTTAGAGGACATCAGTCTGTTGCAAGCGTAGAAACATCTGTTTGCCAGATTTAGTCTATTTTGAATTTCTATTTCTTCTTTGTTTTCCCTGGATAAGATAACCCCTAAGTACTTAAAATGTTCTACTTTTTCAAATGTATGGTCATCTACCTGCAGTGGGCCTTGGGCTATACCTTGATTTCTTGAAAATTGCATATATTTGGTTTTCCCATCATTTACTTTTAATCCTAATTGTCCTGTTTTGTCCATAAATATTTTTGTTAGTTGGCGTAGGTCCTCTAAAGTTTCTGCAAAAATGACGACATCGTCTGCAAACGCTAATATGTTAATTCTGGAGCCAATTGAAATTCCCTTATCTATTGTTGTCACTTCTTGTAGAGCTTCTTCTATTGCTAAGTTGAAGAGGATATTTATTGTTTTAACATTTTTAATTTAATTGGTATTATTTTAACCCTTTAAGGGGACATTTTGTAATTACCGGTGCAACTTTGCTACGGTAATTTTCCCCCTAACCATTCCTCGATTTGTCCTATGATGTTGGGCATAAGTGTGCTAATCATGATTAAACACATTGTTTCAATGTCAAAAATATAATTTAAAAATACCTAGGGTGAGAGCAATTAGAATTGTAGGTTCATATTTACATATCAATGGTTCATAACCTTCCAATGGTTCTCTGAAGGTTCATAACCTTCCATAGGTTCTTTCCATAGCAAGGAATCTTTCATTGTATTTTTTTTTTTTTTTTACAATATATCGATCTCACTCACTTCAATCGGGAACAGCTGTGAAATTCATCAGCAGCTAAAGGATAACGGGCTATTTCCATTCCTAGTTCGAAATAGTTCACTGATTCGATGCCACAACCTCTTGGGATGTTTTTGACGAGAAGGTCTCGTAAAACCATAGCAGTATCTTTTTACTTGAATAAACCTCTCTGAAGGGTTAAATATTATATTACTGATACTGAAGAGAAGTTGTATGAGAAACGTTGATAATGGTTAAAAATCTCTGACGTTAAACAAACCGTTATTTTAGTCTACATGTAGGTTACTTAAAACTTATCAAACGCAAGTGTTATTTTTTGTTCTTTTAGAGGTTGGTAGCCTCTTTGCTTTATTTTATATAACAGAGATTTTTGGTGAGAGGGGTCCAGTAATAGGTCTTAAATTGTACCGAGTAAAATTTTTTTCACTGGCCAGTAGAACACTGTTATGTTGTTGTTATTGTGTTTTTTCAAACTTCCTAACGTTCCATTTTTTCTCTAGCTATGCCCCAGATACAAGCTATTCCAGTGAAGACAATTCTAAAAAGAAGAAAGCTGTAAAAGAAAGGCAACAGCGGTTTAAAAAGAAGATACCAGATAATAAAATTAAACTTGGACCGCAGAAGAAAGAACTAATATTACAAAAGATTAAAGAAGCTACGATAAATAGGTAAGTGCATTGCACACTTTAGGACAAAGATATCTTTAATTGAAATTCAAAAGTTTCAATTTTCAATAAAAGCCCAGTGGTCGCCAGTCTGCAGGAACTGCGTCTAAAACCACTCGACTTCATTGGTCTTCTATAGATGTGTCCTCATCTTAGTCTTTGGCTTTTAATCAAAGCTATGATTGCTGGGCCCTTATAGATGTCTCTCAATTCTTTTGTACTTATCCTCAATGTAAATTTATGAATTGAGTCATTTAATTAATTTTCAATGTTTTTGACATCAGCATGTTTATTTTATGCAAGTTCCCTTGCAACAGGGCTTTGATAAGTTTTATTGCAGTTTTAAGTAGTCACTCTGTTGGTAACCAATGTGTTTGTTTGTTTTTTCCAGTGAACCAAAATCATCACCGAAGCTGGGACCCAAGTTTGTTAAACAACTTGTTGAACCTGTTGATGAAGAAGAGTCTTACGTAAGTGTTCATTCATCTTTAGTTAGTTAATGTTTTTGTATTCAGTCATATAAAATTAATTATGATCCATTTTATTTTTTAATACGACTTAAAAATTTGTTAGAACAATGTAAAGGAGCAAAGAGCTTTTATGTTTACGTTATTTAATTTCATGAGTGGAAGATAAAAACAGTTTTATGCTGAAAACAAAAATAAAACACAAAATGGTACTGGTAATAGTGTTAACTAAAATGATGTTATGATTCTCAAAATACAAAGGAGGCAAAGTTAACATTGACATCAACTTGTTTATTTATCACAAGTAACCATTGTTGAGAGATTGAATTTTATTTTGTTCCCCAAAAATGTTGTGAAAATGTTAAATGAGGCAACATTAAATTTACCTTAAAGAGGGAATGGTGTGTAACACAAGATATTTTGGTGCTTCCAGGTAGAAGAAGAGACGCTAGACGACACATATTCTGACTATGTGACGCTTGAAGAGGAGCTGGAATACAATGACATGGTAATTACATGTAAAACTTTCAATAACCAATTATATACTTGCCTTCAGCGTATTCTGAGAAAAATCTGTCAAAGAATGTTTTAACTTCCCTTTGTAGTGCTTCCTGATCATCTAGTTTTTTCTGATTCTATTTGAACTCGTCCATCTACCACTGTGATATTTTTGGGGTTCTGTGAGTACCCCATAGGTCAGGCTAAGCCAACAAAATGATTTTTGGATGAAGCTTGGTCATCTCATATTAGAGTGTCTTGATTATCAAGCCAAACAGAGAACGAACTTCTTTTCTTGAGGGTCTTATGGCGTTTAGCAGGGAGTGTCGGCAAAGATAGTACAATTGACAATTTGTTGCAAGTTGAGCCAAGCTTTTGCTATCACAAATACAGAAAGCGTCTGCAAAGATTTCACAATCAAAAATTTCACGCTCTCACTGCTACGGAGGAGAACAATTATGTTTCTGTGACTGCAGGAGACGATGATAATGTCTACACAACCGTAGGAGATTTTTAGAATTTTGCCACGATCAGGGCTTCTCCTTTCTTTAATAACAATTCTTATTACTTTAGATATAAGTTTTTAGAACTCTTTCTGTAAGCCTGATAGTCGGATTTCTATTGTACTTTCTAAAGCTACCGAATTTTTGGAATGACCCAATTTTGGCCTGAGACTCCAAGGTCAATCTTTTTGACCTCACCCGAACTTAAAAAGCCTAGCCTGCAAACCCCCTTCGGGTTCCACCATGCAATGTACATTTATAAGAATAAAGATTATTTGACCTTACACTTTTTTGTCACAGGAGGAAAACATTGCCGAAGAAGAGGAAACAGGAGAAGAGAACATTGCCGATTCAACTCAGAGCCAAGACACCAACAAGATTGTAGGTCTTATGTGATCTTCTTAAAGTACTTTTATTCACATTAGGTTTGCTTAAGGGGATTCGCCACTGAAAAGGGTGAATTTTTTTATTTAATGAGGAAGGTCGTGAAACTATTTTTTTTCTAGTAGGGTATTGTTTAACAAAACATGGAAAAATTTTGGTTTACTTCTAAATATAAATTATAGGCGGTAAAAAAATAAAATAGAGGTTTTTTCGATCAATTTGTAAGGGGTTTTAAAAATCGATATTCTGAAGAGAGTTCTTTATGGATTTTGATAAATTTGGTGTTTTTTTAAAAACAGTTATCTAAACTTAAAATTTAGGTAGATTCATAATAATATCTCAGATACTTTTTTTGCTGTGACACATTAAATATAATTTTTCTTCAGAAAAAAGAATTAGTTTGAAAAAAACGTTATTGTTCAGTACCTAATTAACTTAGATACCTAATTCTACCAAAATATTTTCCTAATACTGTCTAGAATAAGTAGTAAAAAATTCAACAATGTACCTGTAGTGGCTCTAAAGATATATCAAATTTTGTATTGAAAAACGTGAAATTTCAATGTTGCGGATAACCGCATTTGAATAAGAAGGTGTCCTATGATCTTGTAGCTATCGTAAAGAGCAAAACCCCTTGGTTATAACATATAATAACATTCATACATGGATTATATCATACTTTTTGGATGTAATAGGGTCCAATGTACAAAGATATGTAAAAAAAAATTTTTAAAATTTTTCATGATTTTTACCTATTTTCAGTGGCGAATCCCCTTAAGTTTATGATCAGTTTGATAATGAAAACTCATGTCATTAGAGAGTGATCAGTGTTAAGTATTAAAAGTTTGCTTCTCTTCATCATGTGATCTTCTTTGAAATTCACCTAATGCCCTGTATCATCTTCAGTAATCTATTTCATACAACATACAGGGTGTTTTTTTAGTAAGCACAACTCAAATTATAAGTAGAGTGAGTCGATGTTTAGGGACAAAATAAGCTCATAAGTTAGCAGCCCTGCTTTTTTAACGTCATTATTGCATTGTTGTCTACTCGGTTTAGTGTCATAAGGAATTTATTGTAAATTAATTTTAACATGGTTTTATTTCAAACATAACTCATGTTTAAGATTGATCAATGCTCACATATAAAACTAATTTATTATTGGACTTTATAACTTTTTCCAAATCTTAAATTGATTTTTAGGTCCTAATCTCACCTGGAAACATAACCTTAATTGCAAACCTTTCTTAACATAAAATATAATTATTCACTTATAATATACTCCACAATGCATACTCTTTGAGCTTACAATAACACCTTGTTGAGACTTATTCATAGTAAATTCCCATAAACACTAAGGGGTGAAGACAAAAATGCAACAATGCATATCAGCTGATCGGTAGATTAAGTAGAAGTAGCAGGGGCTCCAACTTATAAGATTGTTTTGTCCCTAAAAAAACACCCTGTATTGTACCAAAACTTACAAATCATAATGTGGATAAAAGCTTATAGCAAAGCTATCAATTTGTGTTATGCCTTGAAGATGACCTAAGACACAAGGCATTTTGTTTTTGATATAGTAAATTTTAAATTTAAATCCTTTTAACTGAATTGGCAAATTTGACAAGATCTAAAAGTTAAGATTTGATCTCTATGTATACAGTATTGTGCATCTGGATTCCTTTCAAATTGATATGCAAAACTCTCAAATCATTAGTCTTTGACATTTAACTAGAAACTAATATGAAAGACATTTAAATATATCATGAAACCCCAAAAAAAAAAATTTCTGCAAAGCATAAACTAATTCTTAAACACACTGGATTAATGTCTAGAAAGTAATACATAATGTTTTAAAATAAAATGTTGACAAAGAGACAACAGTAAATTCAAGACATAAGTTAACTGTTGTTAAACTTGAGTCAGTTTACATATGGTAAACTGGTGGGCTTCATTTTCATGCAGATAATATGCAGTCAGTTACAATCACATTTCACTACTACTGAGAAGCTTTGAATTACTGTTTTATAGACTAAGCTAAGTATAATTTGCAGGAAATATTTTGAGTCATTTTTTAGTTTATTTTTTGTTAGGGTGATTTAATGTTCTTTAAGATATTGTTGTCGACATTTTCAATTACGATTAGCAAGAGAAAAAATTTTTTTAAGACGTTTTGGAATCAGATTCTAAGTTCCAAAACTTTGTGAAAACTTTTGTTATTTTTTACTAAAATGGGATGGGAAATGTTCGCAATAATCTCTTTAATGGACTTTCTAAGCATTTAAACAAATTTAATGACGTTGGTTTAAAGATGTTACTATTATTAAATTAGATTTTTCCTACATTTCTTTTGTTTAAAACCACACAACATCTTTGGAGGTGGATAAACTCTTCCCGTTATCAAGCAAAAAATACTAATGCTACGTTAATCTATATTGGCCCTCAAAAGGTAGCCAGTCGCAAAAACTGTTTGCTGAAACAAAATTAAAGATTGTGTCTTTGACTTGCCTCTACCGCTTCAGCGAGAATATTTAAACTAAAATTCTTTGAATTAATTGGAAAATAAGCTAGATAGTAAGAATAGTCAGCTGTGGCAAGGATTAGGATAGTTAGCTCGGCTTGGCCTGCAGGTTGTAATGGAGCGACAAGACATATTGCATACTGTGACAGAAATAAAGTTCAGAAAACAACTATAAATAGTTTTAAGAAATATATTTTGTCTGCAGTTAAAGATGTTAAGATGACAGTAATTAAAATAACGGAAAAATTACTGTTGTAGACCTGTCTAAAAGGGAATAGGCTTTAAATTCCAACCATTGATTAACCAAGAAAATGAATTTATTTTTCATCACGTTAAAAATTGAAATACGTTTACGTCAGGTTCACAATAGTAGTATGAAATCAATTTTAAACACATTACAAAACTAATGACTGAAAAGCAATAAAAGCAGGCCAGACACTGAACCTTAATGGTAGCTTGAACTATCTATTTCATATCCAACGTTGGTTGTAGCCAAATTATATCTGAAAAAGAATATGAATAGCTCATGCACCTGTTTTGCAAGCCTAGGGAATTTTGGTTGTAAGGTTGGAAATATCCTGAATGCCAACCCTGGCCCCTTGCCTGATATACAGCATTACAATCACTAATTAGTAATAACTGTATTGTTTTACGACGAGGCCAAGATTTTCAAATCTCTACAACTGGCAGTCAAAATTGCATGGTGTTACATCCAGTTTACTGAAAGTTGTAGCTCCCTTGAAAGTGTTGAGTTGACAAAATGTAAAATTTTATATTGATTAAAATGGTTGCTGATTATTTGAGTGTGAGAGTGTTTTTGTAGTTTTATATTCGTAGATAATGTGCTATCTGTGTGATACCGGTACTGCAAATAGGCCTAGATGGAATTTTTTTAAAATTAATTGGATGCATAAGAACTAAACTTAGAAGAACCTAGTGTACAACTGAACATTGTAGAACAAATTTTGCTAAAATATCCTATCAATGATAGTTTTTAATTTTATGACTATCATTTGGTTAAAAATCATTTATTCTCTCTATGAGGAACATTTTAAGTTCAATGAATAGCAATTTTATCACACTCATAATAAATTTACTTACTTGTTTAAATGCAAATATTCAAATCCATTTTAAAATGCATTTCAGATTTAAATTATGGTTATTGTATAAAATGATAACTGTTGGTTACATAATTTATCTTTTTCTAAACTTAAATTGCTTCCTTTGGAATCTAAAATCAATTTTTTTAAGAACTTTCTTGTATAAATTCTAAACTCGAGTTTTCCGAGACAACTTTTATGGCAAAAGCTTATCTTACCAAATTTTAAAATAGATGTTACTTTAAAGAACCCTTCATCCTAGTTAACTGTCCCTGCTCTAGTAAAACAGAAAATTTTGGTAAAAATTAATACTTATGATACATAGAGTGACAATGGAATAATGGTAGTGAACAATTTTGACTTAAAGTGAAAACTGGACTTTTTGAATCCTTTAACTTAAAATTTAAAGTGATAACCCTGTTCTGAATGTATACTTCGGTAAAATGTATTTTTTCTGGTTCAAACATCAAAATCAAAGAAAAATTGTAAAATACAAAACCAACTGTAGCTAATGCTAGACTTTGACACATAATAAACACAAAACATCTACACATGGCTGGGAGGGTTTACTTTTAACAATCATTGGTAAAGTTAAGTTGGATATTCCTGCAAACACCAAAAGATTCACCTCTACTGTCTTCTGCTAGGAGCAGCCTTCTCACCTGGTTCATGGAAGGTTAATGAACAGTTTCTGCTATCACGACGGGAAAGGTTTCTACTACGACACCCCCAGCGTTACTGGTGGCCTCAGGTAATTATAATGAATGATATAGTCCTCGCCACCCTAAGTTTAGGCAGCCAAAGGCCGCACTAGATATACGCGTGCGGCTTTGCGCTGCCTCAACTTAGGGTGGCGAGGACTATAGAAGGTAATTTCTTGGTCAGCAAATTGAGTGATTAAGTAATATTCCATTCCCCCTGTAATTGGAGTGAGCTGGTCTAGTGGTAGAGCGTGGGACTCGGGTCCCGGGTTCAAATCCTGTCAAATCACTAATGCATTTTATCTAAGTGATAATGCCGCAACCTCTAGGTCTAGCCTGAAGTAATGTGAAAAATAATCCCAGGCTAGACCCTAGAGTCAAAAAATAAAAAATAAAAAAAAACAGTTTACAGATAAGTATCATGATAACTATTTCAAAAGAATATTCCAGCTTTTTAGATTGTAAAAAAAAACTTTTTGAACAGTATTGTATGGAAAAAGTTGTGAGGAAGGGCCTTTTCCGAGGAAGAAAATACCGATCACTCTGCAAGCACTCTTTGAGTTCTAAATTATATTTAAAAGAGACAGCAGTTTCAAAAAGACTTTAAAAGTATTTTAGTTCTTTTTTCTTTTAATACTACACCAACACATAATGGTGCATTGGTAAATGTCAATATTAATATGACGAGAGATCCCTTTGAAAATGTCCTGTGAATGTCATAGTTAAACAAACACAATTATAACTTTAAATCACAGACTAAACTTATAGCCATTATAAGTATTTATTGAAACAATTTTTGAGCTTTGATAGTTAGTTTATTTAAAAATTAATCAAAAACAAATGCAAACATGATAAGCTTACATTTTAAGGAAAGTTTATTTATTGCTCCATTGGTCAAGTGACCCCCAAGGGGTTAAGGAATAATACGTTCTCAAGGTTACTTCAAAGTTTTTTGCGATTACTGACCATAAATGAATGTTGGAGTGGATTAGTACTTATTTTTTAGAGCTTGGCACATTTTTAAGTATCAATAATAATACAGTTTTCTGCATAAGATTTTTGGCATTCAACAGTCATTCAAGATAACAAAATTAACTTGAAAAAGTTAATACTCCAACAAAACTATACTTACTTACTTACTGCCGTGGCTCTTGGTACCCAAGGTGGTACTTTGCCTTGCCAACACACTGCCTCCAGATTTGTCTATCCATTGCCTCCTCTTCCCTTCTTCCCAGTCTTCTTAGGTCTTTTCTAACCTGGTCTCGCCATCTCAACTTGGGCCTTCCTGGTGGTCTTCTGCCCTCCGGATTGTTCAAAAGAACGTTCTTGACTAAGGAGTCGTCCTCTTTCTTTAGTAAATGGCCATCCCATCCAACAAAACTATATTATGATATTTGTTAATCTGGATTAATAAAGGACTCTGACTGTGACTTTGATGTTTCCTTTTCAAAATTTACCAACTTAATGTGAATAATATTAAAATTAAGCATAAATTTCTTGGAACTGGTAGGCCTAGCCCAGTCGGAAGTTAGAATCAAAATCTTACAATATTGTAGGGCCTACCCTAAACCTACTTTATATTACGTTATGCAAAACCTTCCCTTGGCATCATGACCGGTTATTGTGCTTAGATGTGGCGTAACAGGGAGTTGGTATTGTAGCGAGACTTTCCCTTACATTTCTGTCATTGCGTACGTTGTCACCCCCGATGTACACACATATAAGTATGAATACAAAAAGAGAAACTAATACAACACGTTTGCTCAGGTTGATGAAGTGTGTGATAGAGGGATGTCCCGCTAAGGGTTGTATGCAGGCAGGGGATGACGCCCCCATCAACCTGGCGCCCCACAGCCCCGCTCACACTCACCCCGCCGACCCGTTACATGAGCAGCAGCTGCGGTTTATTCAGAAGTGCGAAACTCGCGCACTCAACAGTGATGATCCCCTGGAGAATATTTACGAGGAGTTGGCTGAAGAGTGAGTGAATTACTGAAAAAATTACGTTCACTTTGTAACGTTCCAGAAGTTATTTGACTATTGTAACAATGTAACAAATTGTAAAATTTGGAAAGTATAACAGATTTGCACTAACAGAAATATCAATAGTTTAATGATGACGTTCTTTTTCTTTACTAAGAAAACACACAACGCAAATTAGAAATATAAATGTTAAATACATTTCAGAGCTGAGCACAATTTTTTGTGTGAATAATGATTGTCAAATGTGATTTTTATTTTACAATGAAACCTCGTTTTAACCAAACCTTGTTAAAATAAACTTGGGTTAGTTGTAACGATAAGAAATTCAAATGAATTGGAAAACTGGCAATGCAATTGAAACTGTTTGCCATGGCACAAGATTTTGGCTCAGCTTGACCACATGAATGTAATGAGCAGTGGGATGTGGATCGTATATTGTGATATAGATAAAGTTTAGAAAATAACTGACAATTTTTTTTTAAGATTTTTAATGACACAGTTGTAGGCGTTAATATGAAAAATTTTTCAAGATAATGTTTAACAGATGGTTGGAGATATCTTTGAAACTAAAAACCCTTTCAATCCCAAACATTAGTTTACTGAAAATAAAAGGGTTTTCAAAATGGCCTCCCCACCTTTATTTTAGTTAATCAGGGTTTTACTGTTTTAACTAGGCACTAAATTAAAAAGTTCAGCTTCAGTTTCCATTATTTACTTTATTATGTTTTCAGAGACCCAGAAACGTCTTCTAAACTGGTGAAGGAGAATTTGCTGTACAAGATGAAAAGAGTCAGAGATAACAGTAAACCTCAGAAAAGAACATCTAAACCAAAAGTGAGAAAACGACAAACCACCTAGAAATATTTTTTGTTTCAGGCTTAGCTTATATTTTACTATAGCCTACTTTGGAATATTTCACTTTTGACAGATGTATTTCTTTTTACATTGACATATTTTTTTAATATTTGCAGTATAGTATTAAGAATTTTCTTTCAAATTTTTGTTGTTATTTACAATTTAAATATTTGTAATAGCATCAATATACAAGTAAGAAAACTAAACATCATTTAAATTAATCTATACAAAAAATATTGTATGTGTGGATGTTTTCTATTGAAACTAGTTTCTAATTTTTTTTTTTTTTTCAGGGAATGAAATCTGAAGAGTTGCCTGGTTTCCGTCCAAACTCAACGATATTCCATGACCTGAAAGGATATTACTATCTCTTAAATAACTTGAGAGACAACAAAAGGTAATAATTTGTTTTAGGCTTACTGATTTTCTTGTAAGTGAAATAAAAGTATTTATTAGTTTGTTTTTGTGAACATTAATATTAATACTCTTAATAAAATACTCCTCTGAAAAGACTCAGATACTACCTTTAATTAGATTCAAACAACATCAAAGTCCTCTAGTTCCTGTTGGTGCTTAAAAAAACTGATTTTATGGAAATCTGAAAACAATAATACCAAATATAAATTTTTAAAGACATTACGAATACATTTTATGTAGTTTTTATATTTCATAAAAATATCTAATGACAGTTCACAACTAATTGAAAACTTGGTTAAGCCTTTTTACAATTTAATGCATTATGAAAGTTACTTTTGGCGCTCCGCAAATTTTTGGTTTGAAATTAAAAGTAACAATAAAGTAAATATAGGGCTTTGTTACTAAGACGAAGGTCGATGCACAAGTAAATGATGATTTTTGACTTATTTGTTTCCTATGTAAACATTTGCTTTTGTAAACTTAATTTTTTTTTTAATCTAGTTATAAGTTGTTTTGCAGAGAAAAATTGACAACTTCAGCTGTTTGAACAGCTGTGCTGGTTCAATTTGTTAACATGAACGTAAACCATTGACTTGACTTTAACTGCAACCGGTGACGGTTAATATAGGGTTTACTATAGATACTTTCCAATTGTAATAAACTATTAGCTTAACACAATGTAATGATCGTCTTTGTTTCTTGTCTTATGTAGATACATGAGGTGCATTGTACGATCGTGTAAAGTGCGAGGAATTATGCAGTCACACAAAGGTGCTCCGATACGCACCGGTTCCCATGTCAAGCACAGCCACGGACCCGACCTGCAGCATAGAAACTTCATACTCTTCCTTCATAGGTGCAAAGAACGAGCCACGAACGAAGAAATACCAGTGATGCAAATATACAGAGATGAGTGTAAAAAGTAAGTCTACAAAAATGGTTGGATTTTATTTGTTTTTCTGGTGATTCTACAAGTACTTAATTTATTTATTTATTTATTCATACACAATTTACAATAGCTACAGGTATAAACCCAAAACAGCTATAATGAAAAATAATACAATATTAATACATACATTTTGATTAATAAGGGTCAGTGAAACATTTAAAGAAAAAAAAAACACAGTTATAGCTGAATAATCTAAACCATCCTAACATTCATTTTGCTCAGTTATTTATACTAAATTGCCTGCTTGATATATAAAATTAAAGTTATTAGTGTTATTTTGATGGTTTACTACTGTCACCCGATTGCATATACTGCCCAGGCATTACCGATGACTTTGAACATACTTTTTTCCACTAGTAGCATTGGAAAAGGCCCCGCCTGGAGGCTCAACAGTTTGTGAGATTGATGTTGGTGGACACGGTCATAACGATGATGTGTGTGTAAGAGCATTTCCCCTCCACTCAAAAATTCCCAAAAATTCGGAGGAATCAAATTATGCACAGTCACTCCTAACCTAACACTTCTTCATTTTAGAAGAAATTCATGGATCTGTTTCTTTAACTAATGTGCATTCTTAAATACAAACCTTACTTATATCAGAGTATAGAATTGATGTGGTGCAAATAATATGACTTGTTCTCACAGGGATCCGATGTCAGCCGCTCAGATACCTTCACACAACTTATACAAGAGAATGAATCGACTTCGCAGACTTGCACAGATTTCCAGACTGACAGATCAGGTAAATCGTGTGACCAAGTGACAATGTCCTCAAAGTTTTGTTGCTAAATTTTCTCTAAAAAAATGCCCTCTTTTGATAATCGGGTTACAGTTGTTGTAATGTAATGTTGTTAGCTCGGCCAAACTGCAGATCATGGCATAATGTTGATAGCCATTACATATTCATTAATGTGTGTTTTATTAGAATAGAAACATTTTATCTTATGTTATGCAGTGATGAATTTCTCATCACATTCATCATATCTTCAGCTATAAGTAAACTATGTAAATGCTTTGTACAGGGTGTGGAAAAAAAATATCTGTGCCTACACGTTGCCATTATCTGTAGTCATAGAGCAGTGGTGGCTTGAGCTATGTGCATTTGTTAATTTTTTCCACTGGCCAAATGACTATTTATAACTTTTATGTATCTATGCTTATGAGATACTTATTTGAGCTTACAAAATGTTAACCAAAAGCACACATCATGACTACGACTAACTCATATGATTTTTCTAGGATCAAACTGACTTTGTCGAAGCGTGCCTCTCTAATACATCGGCAACAGACAGCCAACCTCATGAGCTCAAGCAGGTACTTGTCATAACAAAATGATTCCTGAATAAATTTATATTTCTGGTGATTAGCTTGCAGGTCAACCCTTGAGTTTAGTTATTTTTTCACCTAACTATTCAATTCACATGTTCAACAAAACTGAATATAACTTCACCAAATTAAGTAATACTCTAAAAAATCGTTATCTATACCAAAGTATTTGTTTTATTTGCCTATTCAATAGCCTACATGTTATATGATGTTCAGTATCCATCTACTTATTTTTATTTTTAAATTGTTATTTGAACATGACTCAGGGTTACGTGTAGACTTAGAGAAGGTAGGTACAGAGGATAGAACTCTGAGGAAACTTTCAGCTCTGGTATGTTGTGGCGGAAATATACTTGTGACAAGGACAGGACCTGAATGACGAGTACTGTGCAGGATTTAATCTTGCCCAGGGTCTTCCTCCACCGCGAGCGTTGTAGTACACGAGGCAAGGGGGTGGTGTTGGACTTTCCCCTAGACACCACTTAAGTGTATCATTGAATGTTTCCTCTGTACCTTTCTTCTCTGTGGTCTAATGAAGTATTATGATTATAGCCATGAATTATTTGCTTTCAGGAAGATGCATCTGAATGCTTTTCAGAGGCTGATTCAGAGGACAATGAACTGGTTGAGGAGGTAAAATTCCTACTTAACTTCAGATATTTCCCTATTGTTAATTTGTTATTTTTCAAACCTAATACCACTTTTATGCATCAAAGTAAATCCATTTGGTCACTTATGATTTGAATTCCCAAAGTATAACGATGAACACCCTCTGTACCAGAATTATTGTTTTTACTTGCTCCCCTATACTATAGTATGGAGAAAGTATTATTTTCGTCAAAATTTTAATGCATATCTGTGTGGTGTGTACAGAGCTACAGACCACACATGTTGTCCAATTTTGATTAAATTTGGTATGTTAAATCCATGGTATCTTCAGCTGTTTTTTTTTTCACTGTTTGGAAATTTTAATTTTTTATGGTTATTTTCCCATAAAAATAACAGAAAAATCTAATTTTCTCAAAAATGGCCAGGACGATTTTAATAAAAATTTACTATGTTATAGTCCTTTAAATTCTTAACAAAATGGTATAACTCTCATTGCAGTAGAAATTACTGTTCAAAGGTTATTGTAACTTATGAAAAACTTATGTTATACTATTTATTTATACTATTGGCAACACTGTCCCAACAACTCACTGGCCACCATATCGTACCTAAAGAAAACTATCTTCCTTAGTTGAAAATTCTGTAAGTGATAGTGGAATATTTTAATTTTTTGTGTATATAGTGTTAAGTTTTGTGTATCCTGTACTAGTTTGGACTCTACCATTCAGGTAAGGGTGCTATCCTTACAAAAAGCTTAAAACCCCTAGGTTCTTTTCTTGTATGTTACATCCTTACTAAACGAAGAATTATCCTGTTGTTTTTTGAATAATCGTAACAAATCATTGCATTTTGGTTCTGCAGTATTTTTTCCAGAACAAGAACCGTACTATATAATTGTGTTTTGGTGCTTTCCAGAAGCCAGAAGAACTACTGCTGCCATCAGAGGCTCTGCCCGCCCGTCGACCCAACACCACCATGTACCATGATGGACGAGGCTACTATTTCATCTATAACAACCATGGCGAGAATGTCTGGTAAAACAATCAACCCATACTTGGCATTCCTAAACTTGTTATAAACCTTTCATATTCTTCAGTTTCATTGTTCAAGTTTATGAACAATGGGTGAAGGTACCATCCCCGTACCTTGGATGGTATCATCTCTCAAGTACAAGGACTATTCAAAAAGTAAGGGCAGTTTCCATCTGATCCCGTTGGGCAAGCAAGTACAGAGATGTTTGCCAACTCAGTGACTGTTCAACCATAGCAGAAATGTTGTTGCACTGCCCGTTTTGCAATGTTCAAGTTAAAAGTGTGCTGCAATTGAAAACCTCGCTATTTGAGAGGTTTTTTTTTGTTTGCGAAAAACATAAGAACAAGTGCACGTAAAAACTTAAATAATAATAGTTTTTCCCCAAAATATTGCATTTTATTAAAGTGAGCTAAAGTTTACAGATGAAATTTTGTTTTTGAATGACAATAGCTAACCTACCAAGCAAACTACACACAATCTCCATAATTTAAATGGGAGGTTTTTCTCAGCCACTCAAACTTGTTTTGATCAACCTATACTTGTTTCCCAAAATGAGGACTTGGTTAGTAACACAGTACTTTGTTAACGAGGAGCTACATTTGCAAGTGTGCCAATAGACTGAGTTTGCAGGCAGAATTCTACAACAGAAGAATTTAAAAGCTCTCCCACTGCTAAATGTGGATTTTTTTGGGCAACTATTTAGAAAAGTGGTGTTTTAGTTGCTCTTTCAAATGTTTATAGGTAGTACATTTTTTCCTTGTACAAAATATTTCCAAAATGTTTTTATGACATTTGTTGTATCAGGTACATGAGATGTGTAGAGCCCCATTGTAAAGTTAGAGCTACCATGAAGGCTGTAGAAGGCAGTCCTATAGTGCAGACTTCCAACACTGTACACAACCACAGACCGGACTACAAGCGGAAACAGTTCAATCTGTGGATGACCCAAGCGAAAAACCGAGCAGCCACGGAGCTTCACAAAACCATCCCCGAAATATACAAGGAGGAGGCCGCAAGGTGAATTAGATTATACAAGGCGTTTTTTTTATCAAATGCAACCCACTTTACAGGTATGGAGAGTCACTTTTGGAAGCACTCACAAAAGAAACTATGTTGGCAGCCCTGCTTCCTGTACTTAAACTTAAACCAATTTATGTGATAGGTTACGTACCTTTGTCTATATTCAGTTTTAAAAATGTTAGTCTAGGGATTTATATTTTTGGGTCACAAGACCGATACTCAAATCCAACAGCAAAGTCTATGAAATCCGACTAACCACTTCATCAATAATTGAATTAAAACTAATTTAAAAATAATAACACTTAACTCTATAAAGGGGGATATTGGATACCCTATTATTTTAATAATGTCATCTGAACTATTGAAACAAATTAATTAAATAACTATTCCGCTTTTTCTTTTCTTTTAATGGGGGAGCTTCACAAAATAATGTAGTACCTCAGTAATACAATAATTTTTGTAATGTAGTCTGACCTGTTAGAACGAGCGATTGAACAACCCCTGATCAAGTCTTCCTTTTAACAGCAACCAGCTGTAAAGTTCTTGATGAGCAAGTAATAGGTGACAAAAATAATTGGGTTTTGTCCCCCATTCCCAAAAAACCAAGAAATGTTCCTAATTATAAATTTGATGCAATGGTATTTCCCATCTCTAGTTTACTGTAGGCTACAGTACATAAGCAAAAATGAAAGTGCTCTTTTTTTACCAAATATATTTTTTAGGTTAGTTGCTGTAAGTTACAAACATACTACCCATTCCTTAAAATAGTGTGAATATCACAAAACAGGCTATTCAAAGTTCAAAAGGGTTTAGTGTAGTTTTAAAGGAGATAGTAAGGATACACAACTAGCTCACCTCACCTGAAAAAAGAGTCCCAGAAGATTGTTACACATTAAGCTGATATTTCGCCCCTTTTAGGGGCTTCTTCAGAGTTGTGTGTCCTTCCTTGCGTTAGTTGTGTGTTCTTCCTTTCTCCTTAACAATAATTCTAAAGCCAAGTTGTTTTTTCCTTTGAAAACTACCCTTAAAGAACCATAAATTTAATTTTATCTCAAACGTCCCCATTCTTCCTTTTGTCCTATCCATATTTCCTATGTGAACCTTTCTTCCTTCTGGCTGAAAGAGGCCAAACAACATGCCTATAAACTGGTAAAAGTCACTTGCCATCGAAATATCAGTTTAATGTGTAACTTTTATGTGTTCTATTAACCTCCTGGGATTCAAAAGTGTTTAGTGGTAATGTGTGTAGCCAAGTTGTTTAAAAAGATTTATAGTTAACAACAATGTTTTTAGGGATCCACAATCTTCAAGCATGATTCGCCCGAGCAATATGAGAGCAAGACTGCATAGAGCAAGAAGAGCCAACGCAGCAGATTTGGTAATAGTAATGTTGTAGTTGTTTTTTTTTTGTCCATAATTGCATTAACAAAACACTAAATACTCTTACCTGAAGATATTTTTTAAAAGGAATTGAGTTCAGATAGCCAGTGATGGATACAGAATAATGTTTCAATTTAATGTTTCAACTTTTTTTAATAGTACAATGCTATGAATAAGTTATTCGATGGCCCAATTTGACAAACATATTTCCTTATAAATATGAGCCAGTGCAATCCCGTTCAATCGGTCTTCTGTCATGGTTGACCTGAGATAAGTTTTTATTCTTTTTAAATGAAGGGTTCTAATTTTATCTAGTGTAAATTGGATACCCAAGGGGTGGCTATGCCCCCCCCCCCCCTTAGTCCCTCTCTGGATCTGGCACTGCAGATAGCTTACCTTTTTTTTACCAGCCAACTGGATTTTCTTTCAAATATCTCACCTAAAGATGTAAAACTAGGATAAAAATTTTATTTAGAAAGTACCTTAACTATTTTTATTTTATTTGTAGGAAGGTTTACTAGCTGAAGGTGGTGATGCTTATGAAGTACCAAATACAGAGGTAAGTATCTAATTGTTATCTGATTAAAATTATGCAATACTTTTAAGTTACCTAGTTTATAATTGATTTATCTATGTCCTTGCTATGGTATCATCATATTGGTTAAAACAACAGCATTTATTTAACTATCGACAAACTTTTAGAACAAATAAGATGTTTTTTTACCAGTGGTCTGTGGTATTTTTACATAAGGAATTTGAAGAAGTCTTTAAACACTAGGGAAAGCGGTCCAAACACATATGAGTTGTGGTTGTGCCGGGGATCGAACCCATTCCTCCTGCACCGAAGCCCGAAGTCCAAGACGCTAACCACTAGGCTAGCATACATCCTGTGTTTTAATAAATTACATATAGCTCACCATAGGATAGGGATCTAACAAAATAAAATAAGCTGTCATTAGACAATATTAATTTAACATTTTTTTATTACTGTAATGTCTCTACAACTTCATTAATCGTCACTCGCGACAGAGGGAACACCCGTAGCATACATAACCTGCAGTCACCTTGACTTCAGTAATCGTTTCCCACGAAGGTGGCAACAACCGTTATCAGCGACAGTGGTGATGGTCTGCACGATTACGGCACCATTGACAATCGGCCTTTTGGTTAACCGATCGCGTTCGGCATTTTCGCCCCATACAGGAAACAGGGAGACGGTCAGACATCCCGAGGATTCGGTAATTTTGAGGTCGGATATGAGGGGCTGTATATTACCAAAATAAATCATTTTTCTTTCAAATGCTTGTGTTTGCTTGTTTATGGCATATTTATGTATCTAAGTATCTAAATATAAAAAAAAAACAATTGATTTGTGTGGATGTAGTTATACAGGGTGTTTTTAAAAGAATGCCGGGATTTCAAACGGTCGTTGCTCGGGGACTATTCAAGATAATTAAACGATTTAAACCTCAAATCGAAGGGAAAAGAATAAAGTTTTTTTCTCATTCTTTCATACAGTTCGGAATGATTTAATAACATTCAGACTTTCATCAATCTTATATGAGCGTAAAACTGGCAAAGTCTGTACGCTTAGGGCGATCGGCATGTTTATCTGATGTCTTAACTGAATCTTTTCGGCACAAAGACTCTATCTTTTATAGATAACATCATAAAGTTACCAATTTAGTTTTGTTAAACTGAAGACATTGTCGAGCAATCGATTTCTTCGGGCTTATGATGCAGAAATGTCGGATTTCATCTACTATGTTTGTTTTTAGCCGGCCGGGTGTCTTTTCAAAACACTTCGGTGCCACGAAACTCATTAAACCAGCTCCAAGTTTCTTTATCATCAAGTAGATTTAAATTAAGTTTAATTTATCAATGGATATAAACTCTGCAAACCACAGATTGCAATCTGTGCCTTCTGTTGCGCCGTAAACGTCGTACTGGCGACTGGCGTCAGACATATGAGTCACAAACAATAGCGGCCTATCACGCCGAAACTGTTTTACACATACCAAGGTCAAAGTTTCCTCCCTTGCTGCACGGTAAACACAACTTAGTTATTTTAGCTTTAATTTGACGTATAAAACGTTTAGTTACCTTGAATAGTATCCAAGCAGTTACCATTTAAAATCCCGGCATTCTTTTAAAAACACCCTGTATTGTCATGAGCTACTCTCAGATTCAACTCAGTTTAAATTTAGCTCAGTGTATATTTTATTTTATAAACTGATATTGACTAGATAAGAATTTGGATATTCTTCTTGAAGGAAACAACGGTGACGGATGCAGAAGAAGAACAAGAAGTAAACAAATTTGATACACAAGTTAAGGTAAATGTTTTAGTACATTGTTTATATACACTATAATTATATAGGTAAGGAACTAAGTAAGAACTATGCAGCAATTCAAACGGCAGTTAGGGAAGACAGGTATGTGATTAAGATCCCTCCATGTCTCCCAAAAGTAGCTTGGTCAAGCAAGAATAGACATTCCATTAATCACGTGGCGTTTGGAGTTTTTGATTTGACAACAAAAAGGCAGTTGAAAGTCAAATGAAGCAAAAAGTAAATGTTAAACAACAATTAAATAATTTATATAACTCGGTCGTGTTTGGATTACCTTTTCATGAAATAACACAAAAAATCAAAAACTTTAACTTATTTGAGATCGTTTGTTAAGAGTGCAGCTCGATCATTAGCGCAGAGCGTCGGCCGGTCCCAACCTATTGTAGGGATATCTAGAAGAACTTTATCTCTTTCCTAACTGGACAGACAATAGCTAGTATCGCACCTTATACTCTAAGCAAATATAGTTTTCCTTGATATTTAGCTGTAATTGATACAATTTCAACATTTGTAGCTTCCTCTTTATTATTTTAGTTAGTCAATTATTTATTGTTATAATCTAAGGCTTACCTTACGATCCAATTGATTTATAGTGGAGACCTAGGTTTCTACGCTGGAGCGTTATCGTCAGTCCTAGGCTAAGCTAAACTTTTTGTGTTTCATCTCTTACTTGAGATATTGTCGGTTGAATAGAAGTTTTACAAATACAAACATTGAATATACATAAATATTTACAAAGACATAGTGGAGAACTTAGATGCATGGCCATGATCTTGTCAAAAGATCACGTCTCCAAAGTTGAGACGTGATAAGGATCTTTATCACGTCTCAACTTTGGAGGTATTTGTAAATATTTATGTATATTCAATGTTTGTATTTGTAAAACTTCTATTCAACCGACAATATCTCAAGTAAGAGATGAAACACAAAAAGTTTAGCTTAGCCTAGGACTGACGATAACGCTCCGGCATAGAAACCTAGGTCTCCACTATAAATTAATTGGATCGTAAGGTAAGCCTTAGATTATAATAATGATTAATAACGATCCAGGACTATTTCTCCAAATCAATTATTTACATGAAATCCTCACTACCCAGATGGTGGTTTTACAAGAGGATAAAAATGAGTACTGTTCTGTTCTAGACTGAAGAATCACAAGATGGCAACACTGTTTACCAAACCGACACTGTGGATGAGAAGCCTGTTTATTTTGATGACAAGGGGTTCTCATATCATCAGACGACTGTCAGAAACAATTTGAGGTGAGTACCAGACGGAAACCTGTATTTTATAGAACTAGCTAATTGGCTGTCCTATAATATTGTGTATTGATTTTATACCATTGGCATTTTTTACGTTTTTTATTAGGGACTGGTCCAGACAACCTCTATCGACCTTTTTTTTATAACGTTGCTAAATAACAGCCCAATGAAAATGGTATGTTTGGGAATAAAAACAATCTTGCATATAATATTATTATATTACCAACTGAGATGGGGACGCCACCTAGGTGTATAACCCAAATATGAGGGAGTGTAGAATAGAGTGTGATGCATTGTGCTTTGTTCCTGATTGCGACCAACTGTTCAATTAGCCAGGACCATTTACAGTATTAATAAATGGGGTGTGTTGCTGGCCTAGTAGTTAGCGTCTCGAACTTCGGTACGGGAGGGATGGGTTCAATTCCTGACACATCCACAAAACCTTTATCGTAAAAGCATTTAGTCTAACTTTGACTTAAATTAAAATGCCACTGGCGTAGGAAAAAAAGACTGTTCAGGGACAGCTGGGTCCAGTTTCAAACCATAAAAAAATACTGAATTTTCTCAGGATCGAACTGGCGACCTAATAAAAAAAATCAGCTACCCAGAATCAGACCAGCGACCTTCAGATTTGAATGCAAACAACATAACTAATCTAAACCAAACTATTCAGACAATTTTTATTATCTTGCATTTGTAATTTAATCAATTAATAGTTTTAAATTGATGGTCTCATTTTCATTAAGCACAGTATATGCCACCTGCCGACCTATGCACAAAGCAGTTTATCCGACTTAAAACTATAAACTCTTCCAATTCAAAGTGTTATGTTTTAAATAAAAAATCAACTCTAAAATATTTAATGAATTGAAAAAGATTTTAAAAGCTTAAATATCCTTAACAAGTATTTTCCAGCTGAACACTTTTACACAATGTTACAACTTTCAGATATTTGAAGTGTGTGGAGGCAGAGTGTAAAGCGAGAGCAAGCATGGGTCTGAACGAGGACTCTGTGATTCACCTGAGCAAGCAGGCCAGCCACCACAACCACCCTGTGGTGTTAGAGCAAGAGTCACAGTTGGCAATGCTGTTAGAACCATCCCACATACCAGTCATCTTTACTGATGAAATTGGAAGGTGAGTGTGAATCAAACTTTACAATCTTTGCAATCAGTGAAAACTATCTTAAGCTTCTAAACAAGTAATTACAGCTTTTGGGGAAGACAGGATTGTTTTTTTGAAGATAATGAATTAATTTCTCATCTATAACACCACTTTATACAACATGTATAAAACTACTGAGGTTACTGAGGTTCTAAGGTTAGTTATAGTCAATTCAACTTAAATTCAACTTTTCTTAAAATCACAATTTGCAAACAGAAATTGTTTTAAAACTTAAAATAACAAAATGGCACATAGCGGAAGAAAAGTATTCTTTCAATCAATATCTTCACTGTACTTGATGTGATGATGTCATTTAAACATTCCGTCCCGTTGCAACAGATAAAAACTCACCAGTGTGAAACTAAAAACAATTTTCCAAAAGGAACTGAAGGAGGGCTTTTATAAAAGATGAATTTGATTTAGAAGATTATTCAGCATGATGCAACAATTGAATTAAGTTTCATATACAGTAGACTCACTCTTATCCGGACACCTTTTAACCGGACATCGGTTTAATCGGACTACACTCGGCGGAAATAACATCTCTCTAACCGGACAATTTTTATCAGCGCATTGGTTTAACCGGACTAGATCGGCATGAAGGGAAATGACTGTTCTTGTGGGAAAGATTTGATGCCAGTGATCACGTGCCTGAATACAATGCTCTCCTTAATTTAAGTCAAATATCACAGTAAACAGTCCGTTTTAACGAGTTTTTGGGGACGTCGGTTTAACCGGAAAACCCGTTATCCGGACTGGCCTCGGTCCCGAGGAGTCCGGATAAGAGGGAGTCTACTGTAAGATATTTCATTACTTGCCATTGAAGAAAAGGGGATTGTTTACTGTGAGATGAGTGTGTTGGTGATCATTTGTGTAAACGTGAAGTTTGAAAAAGGAACATGGTGCAATAGAAATATGCATCGTAATCATTGAAACTAAAAGTATAACAGATTCGGTACTTATGTAACGAGACACTGGTAAATGGTTTAAATGGTTTCAATCAGCCTACTTGGTTTCAATTTTTTAGTCATTTTGAAAGGGTGCATTTTACTGAAAGGATATTTTAGTACGGCAAAAGGTACATGTGTAATGTCTCGTGTAGTCATATAGAGTAGGTACTCATTACTCATGAGGTTTCACTGCCTCTGTGAAAATAATTAATAAATAATTATTATTGTGCGACAATAATTATGTTAAACTGTGAACATTCAATTGTCCATTGATGTGTAAATTTATACTTTATTTCAGCATCAAATTTGTAAAATGTGCATGACATAAAAGTGTTTTTTCACTTGACAGGGAGCAAGTTGCTATGTGTCACATTGTGAATGAAACTGTGGAACAACCCAAGCGACCGTACAAGCAGAGGACCAAGTCTCAACTGACGATCGATCCAGAGGTACAAATTATTTACACCAGTACTACTAAATTAGAAAAGTGAAGCCCGAAACTTGATGGGAAAAACTAAAAAACACTATATTATCTATTAGTTTGTGTTTGTATGGTATTTTTTTCTGAAAACTTTACTCAATATTTAGTTCTTATTTATTATATTTATTACTAAAATATACATATACTAACATAACATTTTACATTTTAGATTCAAAAACATTGTGCTTCCAACTATGAGCACACACATTTGTTACCCTTATATTAAGACATTTTTTGAGAGGATAGCAAGCTTACCTGAATGGGAAAGAGTCCAAACTGGCACAGGAAACAACAAAACTTTACACTATATACACTAAACATTAGAATATTTCACTGTCACTGACGGCATTTTCAAACACAGTGAAATATTCTAAATTTTAGTGTATATATAGTGTAAATTTTTGTTGTTTCCTGTGCGAGTTTCAGTTTGGACTCTTTCCCATTCAGGTAAACCAGCTTCCTCTCAATAAATCCTAAAAACCTAGGCCCTTGTAGAATGTTATATTAGTCGTTGTACGTGTGAGATTAAGTAAATGCACAAATCATTTGCAGGATCTTCCCCTGGATACGTCCGCACTGAGTGAGGTGGATGAGGCCGCAGGAGACTATGTAAGTTCGCTTTAAGTAGTAAAGTAGGGAATTGTAAAGATTAATGAAGAATGAATCATCAATTATTCAACCCTTACTTTTTCCATGTTCATACTCTTGGTCACAGTTTACTATCTAACTGATAACAGTGATTACTATCTTAAAGAATAACTGGTAATATTGGAATGAATATAAATTTGAAATACAAACTTCACCAATATTTTCAAAATTTTTAATTTTATGATGCCTTTTGCCAGCTATGCTGGCATCGTCAGACACATCAAAAAACTGAAGTTTATGTTTATGTTTAAAAAATCAATCATAAACACAATAAAACTCTTTTTGGTCATAGTTGTTGGCTCTCTTAACATTGAATGTTTCTGTGTAAGCCATTCTAGTAGTGAGAAGGTTGATCTTAGATGTTGTTCAAAAGGTGGCAGCCACTACAGCTGTCTACCCAACCGATTAAAACAACCCACAAATACTCCGTCCAATCGCAAAGGGTCGGTTTGAAACTCTGTTCTAACAACTTACTATATGTTCTAGTACCACAATGAAGACCAGCAAAAGTTCCCTCTGAAGCCATCAGAGGTGATTCCTGGACTACGGCCTGATGCTAATAATTATCACGATGGAAATGGATTCTACTATGAACTAAATCGCCATAGTCCCAATATAAGGTAGTGTTGATGAGTGTCAGCTAACTAAGATATTTTTTTTACAATCGTAATATGTCTATTAGTTATTCTTCACATCTGGTTTCATGTGATGTGTGAGTAGTCTTTTTGGTCCTTGGAAATATTTGTGTACTTGTTGTTTTAGAATCTTCAAAAGCTAAACATTCTTTCAAAATTAAATGTAAATATTATGTTTGTGCATGAACTCCATTAAAATGTTAATTATTTATGAAGTTGTAGACAAAAACGTTTTCATTTCACCACTGTCAAATAGTTTCGAGATTGTTCGTCAGTAAACCGTCTTTCCCGTTTCATTCAACAAACTTTCCAAATCTTGTTAGTTTGTCAACACATAATTTTGAACACAAGCAAACAAATATTTAGATAAAGCTACCAAGATGGTCTGGCGTAGTGGTGTTGTCCAGGGTCCTGAGACATGAATTTTGACATTTTTAATCATCTCTTTGAATGAGTTTTCAGACAATCCCAAGCTGATAGTTTTGTTTTCAGCCATGGCAATCTTACTTTTTTTAAATACTTTTAACTGAAATGGCGACCATACGAAAGTAGGTATTTTAAGCCAAGTATGCTTGAGATGAGTATAGGGTAAGTGGCACCATCTTATAGTCCTAGTCTTGTTCCTTAGACAGGACCTGTTAATTAGTAGTCCATACAGCCAATGGAAACTAAGGGACCTACAGTTTAAAGTGGAATCCAAACCACTTTTGCCTTGTAATTTACAAATTGGTCTATTGTCGGGACCACATAAGTTTGCAGTTGAGGGAGGAGCCTATTTACCATATGGTTTTCAATGAACCAATGAGAACGGTGTGGTGTTGCCAAATCTAACAATACCAGCTGATTTAAAAATATAGCTTTGTATATTTTTATTAGTGTTGTCAATGGGTGATGTGGCAACGTCGCACTAGCCTCGTCTTGTGATTGGCTGCCACCAACTGCAAACTTACGTGGTCCCGACAATAATTACCAGAATAGTAGGGTCTACTGCGGATAGTCAAAATACTCACTAGAGTGTAGGCTAATCCACACCAGGGAGTATCGCATCTACAGATCATGCCTATAAATATCCACAATTCGTGACCTTCAAGTAGCTGGATTACAAGAGGACGACTAGGTCCCAGACTGATAGTTGATGCAAGAAATACATCCTCTGCAATCTATTTGTATTTGTTTTAAATAGTTTGAATATAGAATCTAGTTAGAATATGAATCGATACCATCCAGGCATTGTCAGGTGTTTTTTTGTGTAGGTATCTGAAGTGTGTGAACAAAGACTGCAAGGCCAGAGCGTACATGGAGCTGCATAAGGAGAACGCACCCATCATCCAGACCAACTATGCCAGCCACAACCACGGACCGGACCTTAGCCGCAAACGGTTCACAGTGTTCCTACACCGCGTGACTAGACGTGCAGCCGAGGAGGACACTCCGATAAACACTATTTACCAACAGGAGGCTGACAGGTGAGACAAAGTCAATTATATCTTATAGATGATGAACTCTAGCGCTATGCTATTTATGCCATAAAGGCCAACAGTTTTCTATGATTTTTGCGCCATCATCATATAATTGGTAATTTAAGTCAAAATATGTGTACCAACTACCAACCCCAACATATTATGTATAATTTTTCATCAGAATAGAATTAAGAACATTTTAATACCTAAATTTGCACTAGTACTTCTTCTGCCTTTTTAGTCCTCACTATATTTAATTGTAGAAACTAAACTATTTTCTTAATTAGAACGTAAAGTACTTCTGTACTACTGTACTAAGTTCTGTATTATATTGGTCAATAATTATTCCTAGATATTTCAATTCTGTACATCTTTGAAACGAGTAGGATTCTACTGTCAGAGGAAGATGTGTTTGTGGTGGATTTTGTCCTACTATTAGATACTTGGTTTTATTTTAATTTATTGTTAAGTCTATTTCTTTTGCTTTCCTTATGAGAGTTCCAGCTAAAACTTTTAAATCACTTTCATTTTCTGCCATGAGCGTCATCAGGATGAGCTAGAATATTTATCTTTCTCTCTATCTCCAGTTTGCTTTATTACTGTATACAAAATATTGAAATCGGAATAGTAATTTTTTGATTTAGTACTATTTTAGTGACAGGCTACAAAATGGGTTTTGAGCACGGTATTAACACTTACAAAACTGATCTTAAGATTTGTGATCATGACACTTACACATCTTGGGTTCATTTTCAATCAGGAAGGTTAATATTTATTAAGTTTTTTACAGTGATAATTTTTTTATTGCAGAGATCCAGTTTCGGCCAGCCAAATAAGGATGAAGAATGTCAAATTGAGAATGACGCGGTATAGGAATAAGCATAGGCAGAATAAAACTACAAACGTAAGTAAATTATTTATCAGTTAAACATTTTTAAGGCTCTATTAAGGTTTAGAAAGTACTCAAAACTCGGTACAAGACAAGCTAAATTTTCACAATGTTTAGTATTACCCTCCTTGTTAATACAGTACTGTATATTAATACAGTAGACTCCCTCTTATCCGGACTCCTAGGGACCGAGGCCAGTCCGGATAACGGGTTTTCCGGTTAAACCAACGTCCCAAAAAACTTGTTATGTAACCCAAATATTTGACTTAGGAGAGCATTGTATTTAGACACGTGATCACTGGTCTCAAATCTTTCCCACGAGAACAGTCGTTTCAGTACAGCCCACTTCCTGCCGATCTAGTTCAGTTAAACCAACATGCAGATAAGAATTGTCCCGTTAAAGAGATGTCATTTCCGCCGAGTGTAGTCGGGTTAAACCGATGTCTGATTAAACCGATGTCCGGGTAAAAGGTGTCCGGATAAGAGGGAGTCTACTGTATCTACAGTGAGAGTACAAAGCTTATTTACAATTCTTATCGATGGAGGGCTATTATTTTGTTATGTCTGTAGGAAGAGATTCAAATTTAAAAGATTTTATGTTACATTTTTTGTTCAACTTAAAAGTCATCTTGTAACAAATTTAATTTGTCAATTAAAGTTTACAAGACAAGCGATGCAGTGTCAAAATTATTGGTTAGGTGACCGTATGTTTTAGTATTTGCATTCGCTCTTGACTAAACATATCAAATATAGTTTGCAGATTTCTTCATTTTTTGTTCTGTTTTCAGGCGGACGATTCAACAGTCGCGGAAACGGACATGGACCAATCGGATATATCAGTCTATCGCTATTTCACAGAAAACCAGAAACCCGAGTTAAAAATGGAAGAGAAAGACAATGAGATGGAGGACGGAGAGGAAGAATTGTACGAAAGCTATGTGGTCAATGAGGTAGAGGTGGAGTCTCAACAAAACAGCTGATTGAAGAGAAGAAGAAGGAAATTGGAAGGAGGGAGAAAGTCGAGCCGTTAGTGAGGTCGGACCTGACCACAGGTGGTGCGGAATCCCCTTCTACCAAAAACGTAGCATCCAAACAGTACTTACTAACAAGAATCTCAATGTATAGTTGTATTATAGGCCTATACGTTCCCTTTTTTCTTATTTGATTACTGACGTAAAATTCACAGACTTCTAAAATTTTTTGTATTTTACTCCAAGAGGTGTGGGCCCTGTGTGGCCTGTTCTATTCTAACATCGGAAGAGCTGATTTTCTTGTACCTTTTGAAGGCCAAATCTGTTGACTAAATACTGTGTTTATGTTGGTTCTCTAAAACATTTTAATCTACTAAAACACCTAAAACATATTTTTTGATTGCCAATTTAGAGAATTAATTCTGAACTTGTTATAAATGTAATGTATTCATAATCAGTTTTGGAAATTGATTATTTATACCAGTATATCTTTTTTTTTTTGTCAAAGAGTACGGGGGAACAAAATTGTTAATTACACCAGAATAAGTTGTCGTACAAACTATTCACAATCAAAGAGTTCAAAATGCTCATAACATGTTGAACTTAGATTTAGATCTATAATTTAAGTGTGAAAATAAATAAGTCCCGTTATATTTAGCATACATAGCAATGCACAAAACATGTTGGTAAACACTTGAGGGCTAAATAAATTATTACTACATTAACATTTCTATACTCTGTTCACAAAATTTAAGCGGTTTGAGGGGAAGTTTCCCCACCACTTGTAGCAGCTGATTGACGTTTTTGGCAAACATCAGCTGTTGAACTGTTATTTTAATGGTAGGATGTTCAAGAATTCACTTTTAGTTCTCTTGTTTTTGTAAACTTAGTTTATGCCTACCACTTTGTTTGCGATGATGGTTTATTCGCTTATAGAACAGAGGTGTATTTATACATGTAAAATATAAATAATGAAAATTTATATTTATTATTTGTACAACTTTCAACAATATTGTATTGATAATTTTGTAATGTTTTTTTTAATGAATTATGTCATCACCTTAAGTAGCATCGTGTAAGTTAAAGTAAAAATATTTTTAGACTTTGAATATATAGAATTAGAAGGAACTTTATGTCTGTAATTTACATAAACAATAAAAATATTTTTAAAAATCTAACGTTTTGAAACTTATTTGGACATTTTAAGTAAAACAGTGTTTATTGTTTTTGTTTAACCCTCCGAGCGTCACTCGTCGAAAAATCGACTCACGACACACTTTGTGTAGTGTCACGCGTCGATTTTTCGACACACGAACATCGTTTACGGCGAAGGCTCTATGACTGACTGAATCGGATTGAACTGGATCGAGTTAGGTATCGTTCTTTTCGTTAGATTCTAAGCTTTCTCCAGAGGTCTGTCTCTAAGCGCTTTATGTTCTCCGAGCCGATCGTAATTGTAGCAGACAGCTGACGTTCTAGAAGATGATATTAGTGATGTTGAAGGACTTATTGACGATCCGGTTGAAGTTGGTAGTGACATTGATGTTAATTATCAGCCAGATTCCTAGCTATGGTTAGGCTATGCATTCTTAGCTAAACGCTATGTTCTGAAATCTGTTTTTTGCCCATAACTTATTTATTTGCAAATCTACTTCCTTATATTATTATATATTTGTAATCCTCATAAAATTTAGAACAAAGTGGAATTTATACAATTTCATTGAGCGCAAACTTATTTTTTTTTCAATTTTTCCAAAATAATTCTTTTTTTACCTAAAAATGTTTTTTGAAACAAATATTCCTTATGTTTTATGTATGATATTGAAGCCCATGATTTTCCAAACAAAATGGTATATAGAACAGTAGAATTAACATTGTTTTAAGCTTCTCAGATCCGTTTTAATAAAACCTTGCAAATGCGCCAAAAATAGGTGGACATTAAGGCCTAAACTATAGACACTCGGAGGGTTAAAAAATTGACAGGAAAACAGGCTAACCTTTGAATAAGTAATAGAAACACATAAAGATCACAGAAGTGTGGTCAAAAATTATTGTACACTGTATTTTCAAGCATCTGATTTAATTAAATGTTCTTTTCTTTGTTTATTATGGATGAAAAACAAACAAATGAGTGTTCAATTTAAGTTACAGTACTACACTTTTACATTATGAATCTTCTCAAAACTAAATAAAGAAATGTTCTTAAAGTTGGTGTTTATAATAATGAAGGAACACGAACATTTCTACTTCTTTGATGTGTATGTGTCTCTATTGACTTTTAAAGGTACGCCTTCTTTCCTATCAGTTTCCTAAACAATTCCTGTGAAATGTCCAATCTTTAATCAGATAACCTTAAAATGTTTAACTTATTGTTATTTTTTCTATATTTAGTGCCCACTTCAATCTAGGAACCCACTTCACTCTAGTAGATATCATGAAAATAGTGATGTGTTCGAACTGAATCTCTAATACTCTGAACCTTGTAACTTTCTCAGTTTTTATCTTGTTCTTGTTCCTGCATTAAGACCTTTTTCCTGTTTTTCAGGACTCTTTAATTGACTGAACACTTGCAGAAGTCTATATAATTTTTTTTATCTCAGAACTATTTACAAAAATACATACAGTGATCCAGTATTCTGTTTCGTAGAGGCCCTCCTGCTCCACTAAGAGTGACAGGAAAGTCAAGTAAGTCAATTTATTTGTTTTTCGTGGTAGTATTTGACCAAATATCAGTAAGAATTAAACAAATCAACGAACGTGATAAAACAAGTAGGCCTAGTGTGCAACATGCCTGAACTAATGCAAGTTTTGAATATTATTTTTTTAAACTAAAACTTTGAATGTTCTTTTAGGAAGTTGGTCCTTCTCATATTGGTTAAGTTGATACAATCAGCCAATTCTCTTAAAATAAATATTCTTGTCTGATACGTTTTTCCAAAATTAGCATCTAGGCCTAGTCTTTAAAACTTCATAGAAGTAGGCATGTTTGATTAGATCTTTCAAACTCTTTATTGGAGTTTTTCATCTTCTTCAATTTTTTTTAATTAAATGGTTTATTGTCGTAAAACCGGTTAGTTCATTTTTTTTAATTTTTACTATCATATTAAGATTTTTTTTTTAATTTGTATTTTGACTTTGTTCGCCTTTGTGTCTTGCCTTTGGTTTGCTATGAGAAACTTAAATACTTATAAGAAAATTCCAAATAAAGATTCATTGGCAAATAATGGACGATAGACAGTTTAGGTACCGAGAGTTGTATCTAGATATTCCTTCCAACTTATTTTCCCAAACAAGGTATTTAGCTTTTAGGTAATATAATTGAATATATAACGTTCATAGTGTAATATATTCAATAATACAGAGATCTGGGTATTAAAATAACAACCAAATTCAATGAGGAATCATCATACATTTTTTTATTAAAACACTGAAACTTGTCAATGTTAAAGTTTGTTACAAAATTACAAAACTGTCCACATAAAATACTGTATCGGGAATACAACTAACATTGGTAAAAAAATACTAGGAGAGAATATCTAAAATTATAAAAATAATCGGTGTATGATCAAAAACATTTTTAAGGCTTAACTGTTTGTGTTGTTTGGCTCATCTAAGTCACTTAAAAATCTCTTAGTTGAATACATTCTTCTTGCTCATGCTTGAGAAATTTGCTAAGTAATCATACACCGTTTATTATTTCATGATTAAATTTTCAAGACATATCTTTCATATTGTCATAAAGAATTTTGACAGAAGTTTAAAGTTTTTACTAAACAAGACGTAAATAATTTAGTAATATATTTCATATGTTAATGGTTGCTTGATCCAATCTTTAATATTTAATTTTGTTTATATTAGTTGTTCTAAGTCTTTAAATTAAATAATAAATATCCTATGTAAAACTATAGCATTGCATTTTTAACAATATCCTTTCTTCTTGGCATAACTTCAATAATTCTTATTAATGACTCTTTCCTCAAGTTCTATGCTACATTTAAGTATAGTTTAAGTACAATATGCTAACAATACTGTAGTACACTTTGTTCAGTGTAGTAAATGATTTTTGGGGAACATTTCTTGTATAAAGAATGTAAAGTTTTTATTCGACTCAATAATTTTTGAAAAATTTTGAATTTGTTCTTAAGGTTATAATAATAACACTTTTAAGAAACCAGCGATGCGGAAATCTACCTGCTCGTTTGGCAAAACTTTTGGATTCTTTTTTAATTCCCTCCCTTGTATAAATATAATTCTAGAATGTTAGTGACCTGGCCCCCTTTGAGTTCTAATAAGTCTAGACCCGTTAGTTGCTTCTAGAACACCTTAATGATATATATTATACAAGGCGGCCGACCAGCACGGAGTCTAAAAGATTGCAGTGACTTTGCGCAAAGAAAGTTGCAAACGTTAACAGTGAGTGAATCTAGGATGTTAGTGAAGTTGTGATAAGGAGAAGTTACCGGTGAAAAATTAAACAACAAAAAAACAATTTTCAACAGGAAATTTTCCCCAAAAATCCAAATTGAACTAATAACTCTATAATCGTACAAAATCTAATATTACAAATTGTCTATTATGTACAATGTTCGTATACAATAAAACTATCTACTGTAATAAATATGTTAGATTAAGATAGACTGCAACTAAGAGGCATTGATATGCCAAAAGGAACTTAAGTGTAGTAACTTGAGAGATTATGAAGAGGACTTTGTAAGCCCCGGACTGGTGGAGACGCCTAAAACTCAAACTAAAGTAAATTGGAACTAGTCGCAAAGTATACAAATTAAATACCTATTCTATCTTTGGAAAAATTGCAAAAGGTAAAGATTTTCAATTTGTTTACACACACGTAAACACCACAAAACTGTCGTACTTTCAATATTTGTAAACTAAAAAATCACTGTTACCTAATTTTACAGTTACATAGTTGAAACATGTTTGAAATGCTGTGTGAAATAGTACTTTGGGTAGTTTGTTTGTTAGGCATCTGTCACAGTCGAGGTGTAGGTGGGGGTTATGAAGGTGACGGTGCTGCAGTAGGAGGTTCCGTATCCGCTTCGGCGGGGTTGGCGTCGACACGGCATCGATAAACATAGGCAGAGACACTGAGGTCGTCATCGGTTCTCAAACAGACTTTGTTCTTGGGGCAAACACACCTGAAGTAAAGGAAAACATATATTAGTCAAGAGTTAAAATACACATGGGCAAACCAGTATCAGGCCTTCTACGAACAAGTTTCTTGTAAAACACTTCAAAGTAGCTGTCATAGAGTCAAATTAAAAAAAAAAAACATACTTATTTGTCGCTACAATGGCTAAAACCTTAGGGAGTTAAATTTCAAATTTAGTTTTTCTCAGAGATGCCATGACCCCATGGTGTCAATAATAAGTAATAATCTAAAATTTTTGAACTTAAATTGGCAGAATAACTGTATTGTACAAGTTTCTATTTTCAAGAGGTAAATCTTTTCTTCTCATCAAATAGGTTAAGTTTCTTTATCACCAATAGCTCATTGTTGTATATTCTGCCACTAACTTGACCTTTCCCGATTTTGTATAATATATTGTTCAATATATAAGCCACCGCCTTCTAAATCACAGGATCAATCAAAAGTACCCCCACATGAAAACCGTAAAATATTCAACTTAAAATTTTTTCAACAACTGATTTACTTTACGTTCATCACTATGAACTCAACAAAGTAAAACTTACGTATTTTTCATGAAGTAGTCGACAGTCCTTGTGAACGGTATGTATACAGCCCATCCACAGGGTGTCCTGCTATGGCAGATCTTCGCACCTCCAGCCATGTTGTTAGACGCACTAGATAGGGACTCCGCTGATACAGCTCTCTGCAAACATATCAAGTATTTAGTACAAAATGTCACTGTAATACTCTATTACTGTGATTACATTTGTAATAATAGTCCAAACTAGAGATGAGGACGAGAAAGTTTTATCTGGATTACGCCATCTATTATTTTTATCCAACTGTTTGCAATGCCAATATGACGTGAAGTGAAGCAAGATAAGGAATAACAGATGTTACTTGAAGGGTCAACTTATGCAATCACATGACCTTCTAACTCGACCTCCTGCCAAAAATAATTTGCATTCTCGAATCAGCCGATTCACATCTGGCCGGGATTGAATGGGAGAAAGTTACGTCAGCCAAAACTGTCGTCTGTCACAGTCGCAATGATTGTTACATTATTTTTCAGATATTCGCTAGTACCGTGATAAACACCTTGCTCGCTAAACATCCAAAATATACAGGGTGTTTTTTTAAAAACTTGCATCTTTATTTATGTAAAAACCGCAATAGATAGAAATATGCAGTTTGCGGGAATCATCTATTGACGTAGGGGGACCAATTGTTTTGAATTCAACGTTACATTCACATTCCCCCCCTTTCCCCCCCTGCCCCCAACTTAATTTTTTTAAATAGCAAGGTACCCCTTGTGACATATCAAATAAAAGAGCATGAAAAAAGAAAATTTTTGATGAAAAAAAATTGAAAATCGGTTCATAAATTTGTGAGATATTTCCCCCCTCACCCCCCCGGAACTTAATTTTTTTTTAATAGCAAAGTACCCCTTGTGACATATCAAATGAAAGAGCATGAAAAAAGAAAAATTTTGGTGAAATTTATTTTTCATTTGATATGTCACAAGGGCGGGTACCTTGCTATTAAAAAACAAGTTATGGGTAGGGGAAAAGGGGGGTGATTATCTCACAAATTCATGAGCCGATTTTAAATTTTTTTTCACCAAAAATTTTCTTTTTTCATGCTCTTTCATTTGATATGTCACAAGGGGTACTTTGCTATAAAAAAAAATTAAGTTCCGGGGGGGTGAGGGGGGGAATATCTCACAAATTTATGAACCGATTTTCAATTTTTTTTCATCAAACATTTTCTTTTTTTATGCTCTTTTATTTGATATGTCACAAGGGGTACCTTGCTATTTAAAAAAAATAAGTTGGTGGCAGGGGGGGAAAGGGGGGGAATGTGAATGTAACGTTGAATTCAAAACAATTGGTCCCCCTACGTCAATAGATGATTCCCGCAAACTGCATATGTCTTTCTATTGCGGTTTTTACATAAATAAAGATGCAAGTTTTTAAAAAAACACCCTGTATTTGAATGCAATAACTGATATAACATTTAAATGTTTTACATCTTAGTATTTCGTTTTAAAACATTAAATAGTAATTATTCCCAAAATCTATAAAATCCCACATTTTTCCTGTTTTGTTACTTAATTAAAAACAATCACCTTCAAGATTATTATTATTTTTAATGAATAAATGAAACATGTTTTATTTCAGTCACAAAATTAAATAAATAAATATACAAAATTTCATTTAAATCCACAAATGGGCTAGTGTATGTGGTTAATGAAAATAAGCAACACCTAACATATTTCCTTACGAAATTTCCTATTTACTTTTTAAGCTCAAATCTATTTTACAAATTCAGAACAAACAAACTAGGGTAGGTAAACAGAGTAACTTAGTCTTATGTTTAACCTTTAACTATCCAATAGTCAATGATTTAACCCAATAGACTAGTCCCCCTATGGTGAGATGGTCCTGAACTTCTATTATCTTGGATTCAAATTTTTACATTTGATAGGAAGCCTACTCTGTGTGGGTCAATGCTAGGGTAAAGAGTATACACAAATTAACATGTTTTTTTCATAGCAATGTCTACTTATTTTTTCGTATTTTCCAAATTATCCTAGTCTTATTCAGCATATTTTGATAATAAATCATTTAACCCGTAAAACGTGACAAGAACGATTTGTCCGGAATGTACCAAACCAAACCGGTCTGACTCGTCGGTCCTGCGCAGTTCGCACACTGCAACCTGTCGGGCCTCGAGACACTTTTCAAAATATTTCCTTCATCAAATCGTAGTCGTGGAATCGTGTAAATAAAAAGCCAACTGAAAAACCGAAACCTAAATGATAAAATAGTTGCGTAAATGTAGTACGTGCCGTCGGAAGTCGGGAGATTTATCTCGAGAGGTCAAAACCCAAGGTTACAACTACTACGCAGCAGCCGCTGGTCCATTCAACCTGTGCCGCCGCAGTCAGGGGCATCATGAATGACAAATGTTTCAACTGTTGTGAGAGGGTGAAGAATTTTTCTGTCTGTTAATTTAAACGTAAAATAATGACCAACTTCAGTATCCAATAAGCAATGTCACCTTACAATTTAGAATTTATACACACTCTACATTCTTTATGTAGGCCTACAACCGTGCAAGGGCGGATCAAGACAATTTGGGGGCTCTGGGGAGGAACACCGGGGGACTTTGGGGACTTTAGGGATATGGAATACGGACCAAAAGTATTTTAATTGCCCATCGAATATGTTTTGAAGCATCTGACAAAATCGGATGACATTCGCAATGTGCAATGTGAAATGTTATTAGTTAGGATTTAGGATTAGTATAGTTACTTTTAGAATTTAGGAAGGGAGAGGTAGGTTATTTCACCCCAATTGGATTCACTACTGAGATGTAGATTTTGGTGACAAAAAGCTATAAAATATTTGCTTTCAAATTTAGGAAGATACCGTACGTCTACCAAAATGTTTTATCGACATAGCTCTCAATGTTATACCCCTATCATCAATGTCTTATGCATCTATTGGTGTCAATATTGTCTACCCTGAATTAATTAATCGTTCATCCCAAATACTTGTGTACCGTAAAGCAAAATAGAATGTCTGTTATTTTGTGGACTTCACTCACATTTCTTTTGTCTGGTGATATCTTGGACGCGTAAGACACGATCAAAACACACCCTGGAAAATCAAATTCGACGCTCTTTAGAGTCGGTGTTTTTTACAGACAAAAATAAAGGCGAATGAAGACGTACTAACAGCACGTAATTTAAAAATAGATTCAACATCTACAACACATTGTGAAATATCACATGGACGTGTTAATGATGCAATAAACACACAACGTGATGCTAGATTAAGCCTAATTACATATCTGGAGTGTGTTAGTGTCAGTGCTCCCTTCCTACAGGGTTATCCGATAGATACAAGTTCTCGGATACGCCAGTGCGTCACGGGTTGGACCAGTCATTGTTGTTAATTATTTTAATCATAGCTACGAAATTTAATCATTTTAGGATATTGGATAGGAGGTAACGTTTCGATTAGGTTAATTGAATTTAAAAATTTCAAACCCGTTTTTGACCCCCTTAAAAAATTGGAAATTTTGGAAATCTCTCATTTACATGGTAAAAAATGCATTTACCAACAGTGGATACCTATGCAGGAGCCACGAAATTTCTTACAACTTTTGGGATCTTGTTCGTCGTAAAAAAGTTGACTTTAGTTGTAAAGAGTCTGTACTCTATAAACCTTTGGTTTTCAGTTTAACTTTTGCCTATCCCTTTTTATTGAACCATTGACTTTTGGATACTGAAGTATATACATCCTATAAGGACCAGCTGTCATCAATTTTGGTTAAAAAAGGGACATGGTTTTGTGAGTCACTCGCAGAATGTGTTAATGGTCACTCGCAGAATGTGTTAATATCTAATAATATTTCCTACATTACTTTTTATTACTGATATAGTTGATGTATCTTAGGTGCTAAAAGCTTGCAAAAAGTCGTCCTATCCCATTAGTTTGACTTGGTCGAAATTCCGCATATTCTGCAGAAATCTGTTAGTTACATCCCAAAAATGTACGAGGCTTGCTCAGTTCTACCAATAGTCAAAGATTGAACAACTAAAAAAGATTGAGTACCAACATAACAGGTATGTGACAAAATGTACATCTGACCTAACCTGGAAAGAAGGTGAAAGAGAAAATTCCGCCAGAGAGGGTAAACATTCGTCATTCTCTACTTCATATCTGAATGATATCGAACGATCTTGATATTTTTCTTGGATAATTGTATACCCCTAAGCGGCTAACGCAACGATTGCATATAAGTCAAAATTAAGGTCCCGTCAATATTTCCGCCACAACGTACCCTCGATAGTGTATTCTACACAGGGAATCGGGTGGTCAGCTGGATAGGTCAGCCACTTGTCTTTTACCGTTAGCCATTACTGCATGTAATGGTACCGCATAGAGGTAATGGTGTAGTCTAAGGCCGCTCAAATGGATGTAAGGTCGCCAATCGTTGAGTTCCGCTTCGCGAGGCCGGTATTGAGATGAACCGAACCGCCTCACTATAGTGTGTTCAAATAAAGAAGGTGGTCAGGGATGAGGCATGTCATGTGGCCAATGAATACACACCTTGCTCATTGGCAGTAGGTAGGTCACATCATCGACCGCCTTCGATATTTGAACAAAGTATATTGTACCAGTCAAAGATTGTACCTATGAGTAGTGTACCTAGTGGCCTTACTCCGATACTATAGTTTGTTCAAGTAACGAAGGCGGTCAGGGATCAGGGCCTTTTTCATTGACAGTAGGTAAAACCCATCCCCAATCACCTTCGATGTATGAATAAACTATGCCCAGTCGACTTCCTCCGATACGTTCAATTCAATTCTTTCTTTAGGACAGCGATCGCACACTAAGGTGCATTAAAGCTGGCTATGAATGAAGGGGTAGAGAAGAATGGAGTGAGATGACCTGTGTAGTTTACGCATATGAATACCCTACATAGCACGGCACGGCTTCAATGTCACTATAGTCTATACATGAAGGAACTAGTCTTCTGACCTACCAATCCATTGCCTAGTCCCCAGGTAGACGAAGAATCAGGAGACAGGTTCCATCATACAGACTATACAGGGTGAATAAAAAGTCAAGCCCCCCTCTCTAATATTTTTCTAAGTAAATATACAGAGATATCCTTTTGGTGGTCGTGCAATCTTAGTAGGAAGTTGCATTTAATGATTTTAACATTTTTGAGTGTCCCCCAAAAAGGGAGGCTTTCGGGGGCAACTCAACAATTTTAAATGTAAACCCCCTTCAACTGACACCTCATTTTGAAGTGTTAACAAAAACTTTAAGAATGGTGAAAACCAGAGTTCGCTGTCCAAAATGGTAGCCAATATTACCATTACGAACCAATATACCATTGATTTTCCACAACATTTGACGGCCTACCATTTTGGAAAGAGAAGAGATAGCGAGCTCTAGTTTTCACCATTCTTTACCTTTTCGTAAACACTTCAAAATGAGGTGTCACTTGAAGGGGGTTTACATTTAAAATATTTGAGTTGCCCCCCAAATCCCCTCTTTTGGGAGGACACTCAAAATTTCAAAATCATAAAATGAAACTTCTAAGATTGCACGACCACCAAAAGGATATCTCTGTAGCCTATATTTACTTAGAAAAATATTAGAGGGGGGTGTCTTGACTTTTTATTCACCCTGAACATGTACAATTCAGTTATGTCCATTATGTCAACTCAAGTATTTAAGATGTCGCGTCTTGGGTTTTAAGTTGCAAGATAAACCAGACTTGATGCATTTTATGTTATTGTACATGTAATGACCCGTCAATATATACGAATAGAGGGGTCTATTATAATAAATTAAATTTACTTCCTCCTCAACCTCGTGTTTTTACCTATTCGCAGCAAGTGAAAACTTTTAGACAAGAAAAAGTTCCAGAGAAAATTTTTTGTGTGATTGTTCTTCGAAGTATCCTGCTTTCCCTTAGTTATTGGACCTCTGAGAAATGGAAGTTTCCAATTACCGTCACAATTTGTCTGGTTTTAGCCAAATTTAAAAAAACGGAGTTTTGTTTGTATCGAACGATTGACTACTGTAAAAAAACCTATTGGTTAGGTAAATGAAATAGGAGGATGAATTATTTATCTAAGGATCGTAAAGAGGGGTTCCTCAGACGCAGCTAGTGTATTCAGGGGGAAGGTTGTAGGAAACCCCCTAGACTCCGGTGAAACCCCTTAAAAGGGGGGTTTCAAAAACCTCCCTTTGTAACTAGAGTGTATGCTCATACGCAAACTAGACATATTAGTCCACGATATATCTACCGGCTAGGGGTGGTAGAATCTTATCCAACCATAATCAGCTGTCGGTGTGAGAGAGAGAGAACCCCCGTGACGTGTGCATGACGTAGACAGAGTTAGTTACTACGAGACTACGGACACGTACTCCACCTAATGAATGAAATGATTGGAGCGTTCTGATTGGCTGAGCGGGTGGCGTGATCTCACTCATCTCCCAACCCTTCCTTCTCTCTCTCTCTCTCTCCCTCTCTCACTCTCTCTCTCTCTCTCTCTCTCTCCCTCTCTCTCACACACACACACATACACACTGATAGGAAATGGGACACTTCAATCCGGCAATCAGTGATCGTAATTTTAGGTTCAGAGGAATCCCGGGTTTATATTTCAGCGTAAATTACTACTGAGCATACAAATTGAATAATTTTCTTGTAAAAATCCTATTTTAGTTTTGGAATCGCTTATAAACTTGAACGAGTTTTAAATGCAATATTTTTCGATATTGACTAAATTAGGTGTTATTAGAGGAGGATGTGTGGATGCAGCCTAGCATTCACATAAAGTGTAAGCCATTTATGGTGATTTGGATACTTAAATTCCTCAATAAGTGAAGGACACAGGTAACTAGGGTTAACCTTGTACAGGTACACTGATAGCTCGAGAGAGAATATTGCATCAGCTGACCGCTCTACTTCACGAACTGAGTGGGTCTACTTAGCCGTAAAATAATCGTATAGCTTAAATAGTACATATTCAAATTATAAATACTGTATAATTAAAAGCTTCTTTTGTACTTGACCCTATTGGGATGAATCGGGATAATTTCCTATCAAAAATAAAGTTAGGTTTAACGCTATATTTTAATTATAGGCCTATTTCTTGGTTACATTATTCGTTTTTGTACAAGTTTCTGTTTATCTCTTTTCATAAACTAAATTAGGCTACTTATCTCATAAACTTATTTTTTTCTTACGTACTAAATCGACTTCCCAAAAAGTTTCGAAAAAATCTTGAAGTAGGCAAAGCTAAAATTGTACGACTTAAACTGTACGATTCATACATCAACTAATACGGTAATCGTTTACAAAATTAAAAAAATGATCCTATTTAATTAGATTGTAAACAAGTGAAATTTGAGAATGGAATTTTAAAATTATAATAATTCACAGCTGATCAAGAAGCTATATAATAATTCTGAATAATGTTTAAATGCGGAGGTATTTGTGAATGAATGAAGCAAGCAGGTGTGGATTGAATGAGACCCACCCACATTCAACAGAACCACGTGGTCTACTGTACACCACGTGGCTGACGCAACGATACGAACACCTTACGTACAATCGAGAACTCCTTATAAGTATTAGTTCTATTTCTAATCCACAACAGACAAATTTTCACAAATAAGGTGTATAGAATTCACGTAATTTTAAAATAGGCACAAATCAAAGGTTGAAGGAATCAAAACGTAGTCGAAACGTTCGGAAACTGTCCAAATTAAATCTCTAATAATTCTTCAATGTTTTCAACGACGGTTTGTAAACAAATTTCTCGTAGATAAGAATGACGCACAAGAAAACGCGTAGGAAGATTATTACGAAAATATATCTAGTGCAAACATTATTGTGATGAAACAGTTTGGATGAGTTTCTGTTAATGTGTTACAGATGTTGGGTTTTAATTGCTTAAACAAGTATTTGGGCGTAATTAGTTTGATTACTGTTAATAAATTGAAGGCAATTTATTTGGTATACCGACTTAAAAAATACAGAAAATACTAATTCATCTACCACCATACATCTTGTGATAAATAACCTTAGTATTTAGGAATATAATTTTATTTTAGATTAGTTAAATTAAAAATTTTACAATACACTCGCAATAACCTACATTCTCAACAATTTCGTTTCATAGGTCTACAACAAATATCAAAATCACATTCTTCTACAAATTTGACTAAAAAAAATACCGTAATTGATTAGCAAAATTGTCCACTTATTCAATTAATGAAATATAAAATTTAAGTTTATAATGGTAGTTTTAATTATTTATACACACTAGTTTTCAACACGCTTCCAAACAGACTAGATAATGCAATTGGCACGATTAAATGCATAAAGTGGTTTATTTCGTGTTAAACTTAACGAATCAGTAAGACGAAAATTGCTGCAAAATTACTTCGTAGTCTACCACAATCAAAATGTGTATTTTGTACCCTCTATGCAACCTATAGCAAATTACTAAAAAATAATTAAATTAATGACGATCTACTCTAGTGATTTTTTTATTTACCTTGGCAACCTGCGACACCTGCACCGACGCTGTAGACACTACGGCGATATAAAGGGCGACGAGGAGGACCACCCTCCGACAACATACGTTGAACTCCATGGCACTGATAAAGTGATCTCTGATGCACTGTGTGATCTGCTATACTGACGGCCCGTCGTCACCGGGCAGTTATATAGGGAGAGTAGCCGGGGAGGGAGGGGGCGACTAGCCCTAGACGGACTGGCACCTCCCCCCTCCACACCACTTCATTAATAAGGTGTAGTGTAAATATCCCTCCCCTCTACAGCACTTCCCGCCAAACACCGCTCGTGCCACGAGATTTGGCGGGCTTGAGGATGTTTTTCCGTTATTTCTTTTTGTATGATACAACAGATGTATACAGTAGAGACTATCGTAGACAGTTATCAAGATTGACTTATTATCGAGGTTTGCAATGACTATGTGTAAAATAAATTCTAGGAGATTTTAAAACTGTCATCGAGGGTCTTGTTTATGAGGTTACACTAGATTGTTTTAGCAGAAGATTTTCCAAGTTTTTATTGCCTGGTTTTACCTATCTGGGAATATTGGGTATTCGATGCGCGCTTGGGCCATGGTGGGATTTTCATTCAATCACCCCTAGCTAGGGAGTCTATGTGATTCAATCACTGTATTTACGTAACCTTTCAATTCGAAGTGAGGTTATGTTTCCAACTTTAAACTGGATTTTAAAATAACTAAAACATTTGAACCTGAAAACACACAGCGGTGTCAAGGAAAAGGTCCCACTCCGTGTATTGTGTAGCAACGTTTACATTGTTTGAAGTGAACACATAAAAACGTGAACGTATTATTGATTATATTGAGTGTGTATTTTTAGTAAAAGGAACTAAACAAATTTATGGTTGGAAGGATAAGGAAGATAAATAAAATAATTTGTGAATCAAAATTTATAAACAAATGCTCAGCAGTCATTACAACAGAACGAAATAGAAAGCTTTCCTTAGTTAAAGACATATTTCCCCAATTATAAATAACTCCAAAAAACTCTTCATAGGCTTAAATAATTCGTCAAAGTATTGACTTTTATTTTAGCTATGGGTTACTTATTGGGAGTTATTTTGAATTGAGGATATATGTCTTTAACTAACGACAAATTGAAAAAAATTAATGTTAAATGAAGGTTCGTTCCTTTTTTTAAAGTTCTCAGTCTCAGATTTTATTTAGTGATTTAAACCAAACACTTACTGAGTAAATTGAGACCAGAAATAACTTGGTGACGTATTAACAACCCAAGATATAAATCTTTTTATAAAAACTGATTTCTATAAAGTTAAATTTAATATTCTGTTTTGGTTCGTAGCTCGTCTCTAACTCGTCCGATTTTAATGATCAATAGCTTGAATGAAAGCCCTTAAATAACTGAATATTTTAAGGCTAGAACGAACTGTAACCGTCAATAAGAACTGAGGATATAAGAAAAATAATCTTAAGTAATGTTTAAAGTACGAAACGTCCATGAGAAATGTATAGGGGAGAGCTTTTGTTTAAATATATCTTTCAAACTAACAAAGATATAAAAAAAAACGGATTTGGCATTTAAATCAGCGTAAAAATCTAGTTTATAATGTCATAAAAATATCATTACGTTTGAAATTTTTTATTTATATCCAATATGACAGATCCTAGATTATGTCCAAAAATGTGTTCCCTATTAAAATGACGTACATACTACCCAATAAATATCGGCGGTGGTACCAAATCAATTTCTCTAAAAATGTGTATAAAAAATGTATGTGTTATATTTTTTTCCAATTATTTCCAATGTTTTGGGAATAGCCGCTATTTTTTATTGTGATTTTAGGGGGTTTTCCGTGGACAGATTGTTGACAACTTTTAGTATGTCACTCTGCACACCCAACACTACAAAATAAAACCATAAAACGTTTTCTTGCAATTTTTTAAAGGTCATATCCTATATTTATCTGACTAAAATATTAATAAAAAACTATTGATTGGTTAAGCTGAAATAAACAAAACAGAATACAGTAATACATAATACATTGAAAGAATAAGAAACAAATAAGTACAGCTGGGGTACTTTTAACATTAAGTCACTTATCAATGATCAATTATCAATCATTGAGATGGGGACGCCACCTAGGTGCGTATTTTAACCCAAATACGAGTGAAGGATTAGTGTAGAATGAAGTGTGATGTCTTTTGTAGCTTTGTTACTGACTAAGATCATTGGTTCCATTAGTCAGGATCATTTATTTAAAGCCCAATGATCAGGAACATCTAGGTATATGGAAAGTTCCCTTTCGAAAGGAATTACGACCTTAAAGGGCAATTTATGAAATAATAGATAGTTTTGCGCAAGGTACTTTCTTATTAAATGGCGACCATACAAAGTAGGTATTTTAAGCCAAGTATGAATGGAGATGAGCGTAGGATGAGTGGCGCGATCTTGTAGTCTTGTTAGTGACATTCCTTGCCTTAGACACAGCTGTTAATTCATAGCCCATGTCAACTAAGGGACCTACAGTATTGTGGAATCCGAACCACATTTTTGCCTTGGTATATTACGAATTGGTCTACTTATCTGGATAGTACTGCGGATAGTCGTAGTACTCACTCGTGCGGACGTTAATCCACACCAGGGAGTATCGCATCCACAGTGCATGCCTATAAATATCCACAATTCGTGACCTCCTAGTAGCTGGATTACAGGACGACGCTACCCGTACCAGTCATGACGATCATTTTAAGTATATGATTTATGGGGTGTGACTTTTAGTTTTCTCAAAAGTTCATGGGTACTTTGGGATTTATACATGGATGCCAAAACTAAATATCGCAGCTGGATTATTTCTTTATTATGTGGCTTAAATAATACAACGTGTTTGTTGTTTAGCGCGACACCAAACCCAACACCAAATTTAGTCAAACACCAAGAAGTGTCAAATCACAAACCTAATATGAGCGAGTTGGACATACATATCATGTCTATTTACACTGGTTATCTGGTTACGTGGCTTGGGTTGGCGTAAAAACTTAAGAAAGAACTAGAACACTAGATAAATAATTGTGTTTGAATGTGTTGATAAGTGATAAGTTTTTAACGAATGAAATTTATGAAATAATTAATAACATTGTATTAATTTTTTTAAAGTTTTTGAAAATGTATACGTAATTATTAATTAGCCACACATTAATTATTGAGTTAAATACAGTATATCGTTAACTTAAAAAAAAACTAGATTTTATTTGTTGAGCAGTGTTCAATGGTATTGTGTCGAAATTTCTGTATCATCACTGGAATTCTTAGGTTTTATTTAGCAAGAGTTGTTTAAAGTCCGTATTTTACCAAGGTTCCGACTTTTTAGAGCACAACACCAGAACTAGGATCTCAGAAATAATTTTTTTCCTGTTCAACTATTTTCAGTCCAATCACAATATAAACCTACTAAAAAAAATCACTAATATTTTATTTATTTTTATTTTTATACGTGTTGACACCAATGGTTGGTTCTTCATGAAGATATACTGTAAATTCCTAATCAATCAAGTAATATTCAATAGTGACTCTGTGAACATAGACTAAGACCTTTTTGGTCTCAACGAACTTTAAAAAAATTAATATCCGAAGCCGAAGACATCAGTTGAAAATTAAACATCCTAGTATATTTTTACAAAATGACTCATTCTCCAAGAAGGAGAAAGTAAAGTAAGAGGCGGCTTGTCGGCTGTGGCGCAGTTTCCTGGAGGTTGTTGAGGGACAGTGGAATCTCCCCATGAGAGAGGTCAGTTCCCCGGACTGAGTCATCGGAATCTGCCCCTCTGGCAACTGTCAATCCGCCCTTTGGTACGCGCCGCTCTCCGGACTTTCCGGGTGCGGACAAGTGGAGCTCAGAGGCTCGTGTGTTAATTGACTGATCATTCATTCATTCGAGCCAGCTACGCACACTCACACACGGCTGATCAGATGAATAGTTGAGAGAATGAAATCCTTTGAGTAGCGTTGTTACTGAGTACAGTATAAGCGTTGGATACGTACACCATCTTTATGTACGTGAAGGCGATTCCTACCAAACACTACTCCTCCAATAATAATGGACGGATTTTTACAAGCGATTTGTCAAAATTTAGTATTTTTTGTGTATACGCCCCCTTTCACCAATTGCTGTAATAAAGTCTTCGGGCTTTACCCCTCAGGTCATCAAAATCCCAACGGTAGTTCTTGTGAGGATTTTGTTTAGACGAATAATTTGTATTAATTACAGCTGTTCATAGTAAACACACATGATACACACAAGAGCATTCGTTTTCAGAGTGAGTTCGTTTTCAGTTTCGATAACTATAGTGGAGTGCGCGTTCGTTTTCAGTTCATTGGAATAGTTTCGATAACTGGAGTGGGGTGATTGATTACATTATCTTTGAGTTGACTATAAGTCATTGGAAATTGTGACTGTTATTTGTTTTGAAATATAACGCCTGTAATTCTTTGCAATTGCTCTAATTCGAGCAACAGGTGCACTAGTCTATATATTTTACTAGTTGAATGGGCCTAGTTTAATGTGATGCTATTGTAGTCATATTTCTCATTTTAGTTTTTCATGCGATTATAGATGAAAACTGGGAACATAAACGATTATCAATCAATCATTGAGATGGGGACGCCAATTGCGTACTTTACTGTTCTTACTTTACTGTCTGTACTTTACAGGTCAGTTGCTTTACTGACCAAAATCAGCTGTTTCGTTAAGGATCATCTATACGCTAAGAAGAATCTGAACTTTTGAGAAAAAATAAGCCGCACACCTATCAACCACATACTTGAATGAAAGGTCTTGATGAGAAACTTACTCCAAAAATCAGTCCTTTGACTAACCCTCTCGTAAGAGTAGGAACATCAATTAAAGAGCTGTATTAGTCAAAATTAAAATGTTAAAGACAGCTGTTTGACTTGATTTTTTTGTTTACTTTTTCTAGAGTTAATAAACTTTTGATTACGTTTTTCCTTTAATGTTGGATGTTCAAACCTTTGAAAAATGTTTAACGTCAACTTGAACTTGATTATGATTGGGACTAAAGTTTAATTTTAGCATAAAAAATCATAAGGTTTGTTTCTAGGTTGGTCGGCAGATTTCGTTCCTCGAATCGAAGTAGAATGAGGCACTTTACATCCTCCTTCGATTCGGTGATAGTTTCCTGCCGACCAACCCGGACGAGAACTACTCATCGTGCGACTTATTATATTCTTTCAACATTGCTGTACATTCGGTCGTATACTGAACTACTTCTACACCAAATTAAAACGTGAAAACGAATTATTTTCAATTTCAAATAGGAAGATTCGTGTCAAGTGAACTTAAAATTAGGAAAGTTCACCACTCAAAAAATCAATTTAAGATTATTAGCATCTAAAAAATGTATTTAAAGTTGTGAGGTTCTCGGTTTGTGCATATGAAACTTGAGTTTCTGACTGCACTGACATCTAGCGGCGTGAGCGGAAACTTCTAGCGCGCTAAGTGGTATACAGTATGGTACCAATGGTACAGACTTGGGAAATAGGAAATAGCTAAACATGTTTCCCCAATGTTGAGGATGCTATTTTGCAGTAAGTTGCGGTGGTGATTATGGTGACAATTGGACATAAATGTGTAGGCCTAGTCATTTGTACGACTATTATTTTGTGATGACAAAAAACTTTGAATAGGAAGAAAAGGGAGATTATAGAAGTACACTCTGACGGGGCTCAACCAAGTTAAAATATTAAATAAGTTCTTATACGATGACTGGTCACCATTCTAGTAAGGCGCTCTCGAGTTGTCTTCGTATCTGATGTAATGTTGTAGCTAGTTTGCTCACAAATGCTATATAGTAGAACTTGTCATTCCCATCATCTGTCATAATGTTTGATTTATATCACATGCATTGCACAGTTTATTATGCTATTATATCTAATTTTTAGCCAGGTTTATCTAAACCAGTTCCACTTGCAGCAGATTCGAACATGCGACATGTCACGTATGTTCGCAGATCGACTACTGGTTTTCTCTATTTAGACTGGACCAGTTTGTAGAGTGATAGCATATCATCTGCAGAAGTATTCCATTCAGACGTGGCAAATAGTTTTGAGCTGTGGAAATGTTTTTCGTTTAGCAAGTTTGGTCCGCCAAAAATGCATATGTAGGGTAAACATTTTTACCAATAATAATTTAAGAACATAATACTTAACAGGTATTCCTTTTTATGACAGTTATAAATTTAAAATCAGCGCTTAAAAACCGATGCAATTGCAATGTTAAGTCAAAAGTTAGTTGTATTGCTCAAAATGTTTTGTATGAAGGACGTATTACTAGAATATGTAGTTATGTTTTGTGAACTCAACCTACAAAATGATTAACAAGATCGATCCAACGGTTTGAAAGGATGGATTTGAACTACTGGCTGGGTAGCTGAGGTGTTATGGTGCTCAAAATGTTGCTGGAGCTATCCTGAGAAAAGTTGGTACTGGACCCAGCTGTTCCTGATCATTGGGCTTCAAATTTAATGGACTAATGAAACAGCTGATCTTAGTCAGTAACAAAAAAGATATCACCACACTTCATTCTACACTTCCTTCACTCATATTTGGGTTCAAATACCCACCAGCGGGTTTTAAATTAGTGGAAAAACATTGCTACAAGTATTGTTCGAAGCAGTAAAAACCAAACCAGCATATCTTTTCCACTTTAAAAAATGATCTAACTTCTTTGGCAGTATTATTTCGAATGGGCTGCAAGATTCACCGAATGAACATTGTGCTCTTGCCTTTCATTGAATTATAAAGTCTAATGCCACACCCCCGACCACGTCTAGGGTCCAATCTTCGGTGTCCGGAAAGATGGGGACAAGGAAACTTAGGGACACAGAAACTTGGGGACAAATAGGGTTGTGAGCCGAAGGGGAGGCAAACGGAGGCTGACACAGTTCTGAGAACGACTCTTTAAAACGACTTGTTCTCTATTGTAATTGTACCTAGGTCTAGTTGTAACTTCGATTTGTTGTATTTACATCTAGTTGTATCTCCCCTTAAATTTGTTCACTTTTGTAGAGGTTAGGGACAACACAATATGCCTTATTGTTAAAGTCAGGAACAACCCGAGACTAGCTATTACTGAGAAAGATTAAAGATTAATTATTAAATACCTGTTGTAAAATGTATTCGTAGGCATCAGGTACAAAGTATTCCACCTATTGTTTAATTTATTTTCAATTTACTGTTTGTGAATATATGACTATTGACAGTTTTGTATGTGCCACGCAAGAATTACACGAGACATCCGTTATGATAAAGGTGATTATAAAATAACAACTACAAACTGACAAATTAGTTGTAGTCTCCAGGTATTCTGTATTCCATTTACCATGTGATTTACTGTCTATCAGTGATAATAATCATTAAGCCCCGTGTACACGAGGCTAGTACTAGCAGCTAGTTGATTAGCGCTAGTAAATTCGCTCCGTGTAAACGGTCTACTAGCGTTAAAATATACTAGCGCGCTAGCATTTTACTCGCTGCTAGTCGTTTTGAACATGTTTGATATTACTAGCGCTAATAAGTGGAGGGGGTGGTCACGTGACCACTAGCGCTAGCGAACTAGCGCGGTACTAGCGGGGCATTTGCACTTCGCACTTCTGCTAGTCCTAATCGCCACTCGCCACACGCCGGTGATCAGTTTCGACTGATACTGCAATAGGTGTTGTGAAGACTCGAAATCTTGAGGCCAGAATTTCCGAATGCATTTTCGGATACCCTTCTGGCTCTTGAGAGTCGGTAATTGAATACTCTCTCGCTTAATTCTAAGTTTCTGTGACTATAGGGTGTTAACAGATTGTGACGTAGCGGGAAAGCATCATCAGCCACACATAAGCCATTCTTTGGCCACTGAAGAAGATTTTGCTCCAAAGCTATATTTAAGTCAGAGTTTTTTAAAATTGTGCTGTCATTGGCTCTTCCGTCACAGCCTACATCAATGAAACTGAAAGTGTAGTCGGCATTAACCATAGCAAATAGTATTATGCTATAGAAACCTTTGTAGTTAAAAAATGTAGACGTAGAATTCAAAGGCCTTTTTATGCGAATATGTTTGCCATCCAGCGCTCCACAACAGTTTGGGAAGTTCCATTGTAAATAATAATCAGTTTGAATAGCTTTCCACTCTTCAAGTGTCATAGGTACCTAAAATGTCATAGGCACACGAAATAAGTATTGTAAAGAAGGAAATGAATCTCCTGTTGCCAAATACCTCAGAGTTATTTGAAGTTTAGTTTTTGGCGTTATAGCCTCTCTCATAACATTATCATTTTTCCTAATAAGTGGAGTGATTAGTTCCAACAGTTCTTCAAACTTTAAAGCATTCATTCTCAAAAACTTAAAGTACTCTGTAAGGTCTTCCAATGCCAGTTATCTTAAAGAGTATTGGACGCACCAAGATGTTCTCGCCTCCTAATCCACTTTCGAAACCACACAGATCGTCTCTTTTTATTAAGTTCATGTTCACACAACTCTTGTACACCAATTCTTAAAATTTGTCTCGAAACATTTCGATTTAAGGGAACAGAAGACATTTTGTGCTAAACTGAAATGACTATTGCGACCAATGAACACTTCACTTCTACATGACTAGCGCTAATAATAAGCGCTAATAACTAGCCACGTGTAGATGGGAATTTTCGCGCTAGTGTGCCCAGCTAGTGCTAGCAGCGAATACTAGCTGCTAGTAAACTAGCTACGTGTACACGGGGCTTTAGATAGATTTCGTGGGAACAAGATAGTTCACGAATTCGTATCACAAATATATTCGAATTTTAAACTTGCAACGCTTAATTATGTCAGCATATCTTAACAATGTGCCATTACTTTATATTCAGTAATATTATTGCATAGAATACTTTTATATTTTCTGTAATATATATTTAACTTATCCAAAATGAGTAAAAAAAGGAGCTAGCAAACCTATGTGGTCGAGCCTGATTTGAATTTTTACACTTTTATGTATACTGTTTGCAAATACTATATTCAAACTATGATTTTGAAGTCAATCCCGTTATTTTAGCACTCTGTGAACTGAAACAGGAGTACGATTCGTTTTAAAAGAGTCGTTTCAGAGCCTAGTTCAGTTAATCTCTCCCTCCTCCCTGCTCAAAGCCCTATTTGTCCCTAACTTTCCGTGTCCCTAAGTTTCCTTGTCCCCATCTTTCCTAAACTCCAATCTTCAATGGAGGCTGGGAGGACCATTCCCATTGAACGTGTCAGAACCTGTCTGAAGCAGGTGAAGTTCACGACCCTTCAGGGTCAACTTCAAGGATTAGGATTATTCTACCAGTGGTAGAGTTCAAACGGGGGTTTACTTCGCAGTTCTAACGTTCTAAACATTGGAGCTGTTTCTATTGATGAATTGTAATAGAAATATTAGGTCAAGCAGCCTTATCGAAATTTTAATAGTTACTCTGGCTGTTTCAAAACGTCATAAACACCGGAGACTAGGACCGTGGCGTCATTCTTCCAGCTACTTGGAGGTAACGAATTGTGGATATTTATAGGCATGATCTGTGGATGCGATACTCCCTGGTGTGGATTAAAGTCCGTACTAGTGAGCACTACTATCCGCAGCACTATACTGATGATTAGAGCAATTCGTAAATGGCGATGCAAAAATGTGGTTTAAATTCCACCATAAACGTATGGAGGCTGTATGGGCTATTAACTAACAGTTGTGTCTAAGGAGTGTCGGCCTTAGTCACTAACAAGACTACAAGATCGCGCCACTCATCCTACTCTCATCTCTATCCATACTTGGCTTAAAATACCATATGGTCGCCATTTCAATTAAAAGTATTAAAGTACGCTTTCCCTCTTTGTATACAACTTTCATGTGATTGGTCTTTGGCTGCAAAGGTGGGCCTAGTTGGTGGAAATCCAAGTTATCGAAACTAAAGCTCCGCCAGACAACCCTGACCTTTCCCTCTTATCTCTGTCTCTTTGCTTTCTCATGAGATATCATTACGGCGTGTGGCGCCTGTGTTATCTCATCTCTTGTTTTACAATACAACACTCCCGCTTATCTCTTATCTGCGTTTGCTCGGTAACAGTACAACAAGTGTGAAGAACGAGTCAGGCGTTTCCTTTGTCTTGATTCACTCTTGATAATTTTTACCAGTCGTAAATTGTACAGTGCGGGAAAACACGGACTATAATTATAATTTTTTGAACAATCAGAATTTGAACGTCATCCCCACGTGTTCCTGCTATACTACACCACTGATTTTATACTAAAAATTTACCCCCGCCGCAGCAATCCTGCCAACTAAGCGATTTCCATTTGTCTGAATTGATTTTCAATTAAATCCATTTAAATAACATCAGGTTTAACGAGTACCTGGTTTATAGCTAATTTAGTGCCGCAATAAATAAATCAGACATACAATGTGTATTATAATTATTATTTATTTCTCTGAAAACATTCTGTAGGCCTATATCCTATATGTAAATAGGCTATATATTGGTACTGTATTGAGCTAATTTAGTTTTTAGTTTTTACTTGAGTTTGATATTCGCTTGTAAATAAAGGTTATTTTATATTTTTTCCAAAATCCAGTCGATAGGCCTATACATTCCACAATACAAGTACACATTGAAACATTGAATTAATATTTACTACAATGCAGGAAAAAATTACAAAAATATCCATGGTAGCACGTAGCACCTAATTTTATCCAAGGTTTCCTTATTTTAGATTTCCTACAAAGATCGCTGTGGTAGCGTGCCAGACGATTTGTGGTTGTACAAATGGGCATTCACCTCATTCTGAAGTGCTACCTCCAATTCTGCTATTGCACAATAGCCGCCTCCCAGACACAGACGGAGGGCGCCGGGGACTTTTATCGGGTTTTTGCCCCAGACGAGTTTTTACTGTCGCAGCTGCGAATATGAATGAACGTAAACGTAGCGCCCCCCCTGCCTCCCCCCCCCCCACGTAACCGCAAGTCTCGTCAGAGTCCACGTGGTCGCCACGTGCTCTCCGTGCGATCGGACTTTCATGTCTAGACATGAAAATACGTTGAGACAAGCGCTACTGCAGGTGGCGGTTGTTGCGCAATCGACGGCATTGAACCGACGAACATAACGGACGTGTCAAGAAACAGTGAAGTATGGGTCAAGAAACCCCATTTGAAGGGTACAGTAACATTTAAATTTATGGTAACGTTCACATTTACTGTGTTTATCTGAAATTTCTAAGCCAAGTCGGGGTTCTTCAAATTCCACAGAAGTGGTCATTTGTGAAATTCAATTGTTGGATTGCACAATGTCAAAACAGGTGAAATTTTGCTGTATGATTTTGATTGGATTTCTGTATGCAGAGACACAATAAGGTGAAGTCGGATGAATGTTTGGACAAGTACAAGGTTCAATATGTTACAAAGATCACTGTTTTACCCAAAACTATTTTGCAATCAGCCTTGTTGGTCCTTAAAAAATAACGGGTGAAACTTATCAGCCATCCTTAAAAGGAGGTTAAAAAGTGTTTGCACAAGCATAAGCCCTGTATATATTTTTCAGAACAATCGCATTAGTGACATTAACCAACCTACAATTTAGGTTATATGGTAGCTTATACAGTAAGAAGCCAATCCATATCGCTAGCCCCAAAAATCGAGTATTTTTCCGCAAACGTTTCAATGCCATTGAAATTTGAGCGGACGTGCGTTTATCATGAACGCGCTGTATCGCTATGACTTGGCGATCTCTGAGATAACACTAGGGTCAGCGGCTGACGAAACCTTCTGCGTTTACCAAATATTTTGATCTGTATCGGAACATCAGACGTTGTTTTCTGCGAATTTCGAGTCTAATGTAGAACAAAGACTGCGATTAACATCATTCAAGAGAAGCATGATACTATCACATTCGCAATACAAGGAAAATCGTATAAGTGTGTAAAATATAATATTCATCAAGACATAAAGAGGCTCTTTTCGACACGAGTTTGACCGAAGCGAAGGGGGTTGGAAAATGGGAGGGTTGAAATGACACTTTTGGCCAGCGTGGTGAACAATATTTTTTGGCACGCTACACAAAATGATAATTTTGTACATTGTCTACCTTATACTGTAAATACTGTTCGATGAAATGGCGACCATACATAGTAGGTATTTTAAGCCAAGTATGAATGGAGATGAGTGTAGGATGAGTGGCGCGATCATGTAGTCTTGTTAGTGAAGGCCGACATTCCTTAGACACAGCTGTTAATTAATAGCCCATACAGCTAATGACAAGTAAGGGACCTACAGTTTATAGTGGAATCCGAACCACATTTTTTCCTTGGTATATACGAATTGGTCTAATTATCAGGATAGTACTGCGGATAGTCGTTGTATGTTGCAATTACTCGTGCACTCGTGCGGACGTTAATCCACACCAGGGAGTATCACATCCACAGTGCATGTCTATAAATATCCACAATTCTTATAAATTAGCCTCCATATTTATCTCTGGGACCTATTATCGTATAGAAGTTAGTGTTGCCCATCACATATTATATGTTAGTGTATTTTCAACCCTCGCTTTCATCTGGAGCTTTCATGTTGTCGACACCAGTGGCATTTTTATCTTCAATGTACAGTGTACTTCAAATAACGCGTTTAGGGAAAGCGATCCAAACCCATGTGTTATGGATGTGCCGGGAATCAAACCCGTCCTTCCCTCACCGAAGTCCGAGACGCTAACCACTATAATGAAAGGCATAGGCTAGCAACACACCGTAATTATACAAATTGCACTTTGACGTTTAAAAAAAGTCACGACAGGCCTAGATATAAAACTTACATGGTGGACCAAAAAAGTTACTAATCCAAACTGATGATCATTTAAATCAGCTGTTCCATAAATCAGCTGTTTAATATACAACTATGCATTGTTGTTATTTTCCTCCTATTTCTTGTTTGCAAGTCCTTTCTAGGTTACAGTTAGTAGTTACATAATACGTTTCTAATAAATAATAATTAACTGCCGTAAAATAATTATTACCTTTTTTGGGCCACCCTGTACTATAGCTTTAGTTTGCACTGCAGCAAAAATAGCTTCAAGTAAAAAAGACTGGGACGCTGGCGTCGTCCTGTAATTCAGCTACTAGAAGGTTACGAGTTGTGGATATTTTTATAGGCATGCACTGTGGATACGACACTCCTTGGTGTGGATTAACGTCCGCACTAGTGAGTACTACGACTATCCGCAGTACAATCCTGATAATTAGACAAATTCGTTAATACCAAGGCAAAAATGTTGTTCGGATTCCACTATAAACTGTAGTTCCCTTGGTTGCCATTAGCTGTATGCGCTATTAACAGCTGTGTCTAAGGAATATGTCGGCCTTATTCACTAAAAAGACTACAAGATCGCACTACTCCTCCTACACTCATCCTTCACTCATATTTGCGTTAAAATGCACACTTAGTGGCGTCCCCATATAATTGATACTGTAGTTGATAAATAATGCAGAATTGTAAGGGAACTGGGTTTTCAACACCATCAAAATATTATATGACCTTGACCTTGTAACTCATTGTCCTAGACAGCTGATATCTTAGTTTTTTTTTATTTATTCAAATACGTAGTTAAGTTTTACTCTAACTTATTATTTTGCAAGTCGTGTGTCAGAATGTTTTGTACACAGCTTTCCTCTTGAAGCGAATTTATCTGTGAGATTGTAAATGTTATTGTTGACGCATGTTTTTGCTCTGGCTAAATTCGTTTGTTGGGCTTTAGCCAAGAGATATTAAACATGTACAATAAAAACAACAGTTGTCAAAGGAAGAAAAATATACTCGTTGAATTATCATCGGGCGTTAAGATTACAGGGCGCAAGTTTGATATATGAATGCAGTGTGAATTAATTGACGTTTTTTATGAGTCTTGCAAATAATTTATTAGACTCTGTGTAATTTCTAATGTAATCCCGAGAAAATTAACATCAACCTATGAATAAAACATGTTACAACACCCGATGATAATTCAATACGATTTTCTTGTTATCCTATAATTTAGTTTTATACAGTTTTATTTCCTTTTAGCGAATTTCCCTATAGGGAAGTAGCTATTACCGTAGGTGGCACGGTAAGACGTAGACCCGGGACCGATTTACTTTTTCATTTTGATGTCCCCAGAGGCCAAAAACACCATTCGTTCAAATTTTTATATATGTACAGTAGATATATATATATATATATAGACTTATATATATATATATATATATATATATATATATACGTCCGTGAACGCGATAACTTGAGTAATTTTTGTCCGATTTTGATGAAATTTGGTTTAAAGGTGTAAAGCAGGATAAACTTGAATGAGTTCGCGAACCAGCACGATCGGACCATGGGAACGGGGCTTTACGGGGGATTTTATGGGGTAAAAATTGGTTTTTCTCACTTTTGACCCTCAAAACACAAAATTTCCCGATTTCTCTTTAGACCTTTTTAAAGAGCTTAAAAAAACAAATAATTTAGTATATTAAAGTATTTCTGTTCGATTATTAGTAACGGAGAAAATAAAAAAAATTTTAAATTTAAAATTACCATGTTATTCTTATGGAGAATATTGTCAAATGTTGTAGTTTGCTTGTTTATGGATATATTTTGATCAAACTTGGCAAATTTATTTATTTTGTACTAAGCTATCAATATTTTACTCAAAAACACTTTATTAGTTTCCTTGTAGCAGCAAACCTAGGTACTCGTTAAACCTAATGTTATTAAAATATATTTAACTGAAAATCCAATTCAGACAAATGGAAATTCGCTTAGTCGGCAGGTTTGCTGCGGCAGGGGTATTATATTTTGTTTTTAGTTTCCTGACCTTTTTTAATAATATTTTATTTTCGTGTCAACCGCCATGGTGGATTAAATAAAGCGTCGTACACATTTTGCGTGTAATAATATGTGTATTGTGATTTTTTCAGATGTGTTCATTCAGAATTTTCCCGATTAACTATTTGATTTGATCTTAGTTTTATTCGTAGAAACATTTAATAGGCCTACTAGAAATTATAACATGTGTCAAAGCCCTCAACATAAATACCATCATTTTCATATTTTCCTAAAGAAAAACGAACGATAAATTTTTGAAAGATTTTTTTCAAAATTTCAAATTATATTTTAACGTAAGCAAACGTTACAATTCCAGCAGAAAACATTATTATTGAATTTCTTCCCCTGTAAATCCTTTGTAGATTGTAAAAAGATTCAGTTAAATTTAATTCAGTTTTTTAAGACAACGCACACACTTCGGTGCGTTTTTTAAGCCGAATTAAGAATGAAGGGTGAGTGCTTCGTTTTTTTAGACCAGAAAAGCAAAAAAATTCAATACGCAGTAAGCAATTTGTCGTTGTTTTCGTCATGAATAATAAATTTGCAATTAAATCTAAGACAGCAATTTTCCACAAGAACTATTCCAGTAATTGATTTCTGAAGAGCGATACAAACCTGACCTCATCAGGATGAAGTTATGTTTTTTACTTAAGAGTTTCTTATGAGCAAAACGTCAGCTTTGGGGTTACTTAAGTTGATACTTGGGGTGTTACTGACAGTAAATAAATCCAATTATCGTTTTAAGAACGAGACTCTATTTGACACAATTTAAAAAATTATAATATTCTGTTTAATTTTTTTCGGGAGCTTTTGTAGTAGGCGACAAACAAAGTCTTTGGGTTTTATAAAATTATATTATGAAGGCTTCAAGTCTTTAAAATTGCAAAACTTTTCGATAAAAAACGTAAAATAGTTTTAATATCAATTTTCTCAACGCTAGCTCCAACAATCATTATACAGGTTGATCCAAAAAGGACTTTACAACTTTGAAAATTCATATAAATCTTATTAAACAAGGTACAGAGCTGGTTTTGGTGTTGTTTTAAAGAAAAACACTTTTTTACAATTTTTTTACAATTTACAATTTTTTTTACCTTAAAGTAAAGATGTTCTATGTGACTTCCGCTGGATTTGGGGAAAATAATTATTTAGGTATGAAAAATAGTGAAAACCGTTAAAAATTTGAGAGAAATTTACAAAATTTTGAAAGTAGGGCATTTTTGACGGTGATGGAGTGCGATTTTTGAAAAACACATGTTTAGTGTCTTGTAGGAAATTTAATTCCGAACCTACGTTTTTTCCGCAAATCTGTTCTAGCTCTTACCGTTTTCGAGCTATAGCCGTTTGAAAAAAAAAACGTGTTTTGTCATTTTCAGAGGTCCGCCATTTTGGATTTGGGGGGGGGAGGTTAAAATTTGAAAATGCGACTTTTTTGGAATTTTATGGGTGGTTGGGACCAAGAACTACAAGTATGCGAAATTTCAACTCCATAGCACATCTAGAAGTGGGTGTATCGCACTCCTTCACCGTCAAAAAACGCCCTACTTTCAAAATATTGTAAATTTCTCTCAAATTTTTAACGGGTTTCACTATTTTTTCATACCTAAATAATTATTTTCCCCAAATCCAACGGAAGTCACATAGAACATCTTTAGTTTAAGGCAAAAAAGTGTTTTCCTTTAAAACAACACCAAAACCAGCTCTGTACCTTGTTTAATAAGATTTATATGAATTTTCAAAGTTGTAAAGTCCTTTTTGAATCACCCTGTAAAACCTATCAAATAGTGTCCGGCCAATTGAATGCACATTCCAAGCAGATGGGTGGGCAGGGTTCAATTCTGTCAATCAAAGAGGAATTCGTAATTTATAGATTCCTCGATGAGGAAGTTGAGCATAATAAGTGTTAACTGCGATGGATTCATCTGGTACAAACTGACACTGGACCTCAATCTACATCGATAGTCAATGGGGTCTTCTCTAGTCAATGGCTTAAAAACCATACACACGATACAAAACCATAGCGAAGCATACTTTATAAAACCTATGTAAAGCCTGTAATGGTTTACAATAGACTTTTCATTCGGGACAAACATATTTACGTACTTGTAAAATTCTATAAATCTCTCTAATACTCCCTCCTTTTTAAAACGGCATAAGAAATCAAACACACACTACTTTTATTACTTTGTCTACAACCCTTAATCCATGTTTAAGTGGTGGGAGTAACTGTCACATTTTTTAGGAAAATCACAAAAGTTGCTATAACTGTTTAACCCTAATATTCACAGCAACGAAGGTTGTACCTTTTTGTTTAGAGTCAAAAACACTAAATTTTCATAAAAATCATTTGATCCGTTTTTGTGGAAATCCGAATTTATGGAGGAACTTACCAAGATACAAAATCAAAAACTCAGAAAGCCTGGAGATACCATGGATTACTACATCCCAAATTTGATCAAAATTGGACAAAAAATGTAGTCTGTAGGCTATGTGCTTTGTTACACAGAGTTAGGCCTTTTATTAAGTTATTTCGTACATTACAAGAACGTTAAGAAGAAATATGTAATACTTAATTCTACGCAATTTATTTTACGTTACGTAGTAGTGTACGTTATGATTTGGTTATAATAGATAACATGCAGCAGTATTATAATGTTATGGTATTGTGTAAATAATCGGTTGATCTTATAAATGTTTACGTGCGTCTTACCTCTTCGTATTTGCATTCGAATAGTGACGTCATAACTCCATTACTATCGGTTTGGTTATGTTACAGTCACAGTCAGCAGCCTTTTTTTCATAATAAACTACAAGCTACAAGCTGTAACTTGTACAGTAATTAGTAATTTCCATTAGATTTACATTGGGTGATCAGCTGATTCACCAATAATACATTAGGTTGTAGTTTATTATGAAACAGCTGATTATAATGATTTTTAATTGTTGTCGTTAGAAGTCTATTTTCACGAATAACGCAACACTTTGTCTGTTTTGTTATTTTTGCTTGTTGAGATGTGAACATTCCTGTTTGATCTGGTGGATCCACAAGTAATTCTGTTTTATTACCATTTTTAGTAATAATTGTTCTATCAGCTAGTTGTAGTTTTACTGAAATAACCCCTTTACATAAAATGATGTAGGCCTATAACATAAGACAAATAAACATATTGTAGTAGTGTGTTGATCATCTGTTTGTTATGACAGTCGCATATGTTTTAACCTCTTTGGCAAGAAAACATATGTGATAAAGGTGACTTATCGTAAATCGTAATGTTAAGAATGATTTGATTATATGATCCATACCGCTTTCTGTTCTAATATTCGTGGTTTGAATTGGAATGATTATTTCCTGTGTTTGTTTTCATTTTGTATTTCCACTAAAGAGGATTTTTTATAACTCGGTCTGTTTTAACTAATAAGAAACTGTTTTTATGCCTACCTAGGGGTTTCGGCATTTTGACCAGAACCTCTCCAGGACGTTTTGTATCCAGGAAGAGATGGTTTACACGAAGATAAGTGACAGAGGCCGAAGGATGTGACCAATTGACAAGGGAATCTGTGAATCATCAGATCATCTGACCAGTGACCACTCTATCGTGTCTTGAGATTAATTATTGCCCCAAGAAGCCTAAATATGTTTCTACGAATATACGTGGTAAGATCTCATTATTTAGATAGATTGCAAAATATAAGCTTTGCAAATGTATTATCAATATTACGTAAATATACCGTCAATGTAAAATGTATAGTAACATCGTTTTTTCCAATAATTTCATTTACTGGAAGGTTATTTAACTCAATCTCACACAAAGGTGTAAAATATGATTAAGTTACAACAAATTAAATTCGTCACATATCAATGCGAAATTTGGTAGGCACTCGCATTGTTTAGAAGAGTCCAAAAGAAATCCGGATTAGATGCTTCAGTGAATCATAGACTTTTTAGTCCCAACTTCACTTACTAAAACCTTAGGTTCTAGTCCAGAGCTATTTTAACTCGAATCATCACTTCAGGCTACTCCTGGAGAGTAGTGGAATTATCACAAAATCCATTGGTGATTGGCGGGATTTGAACCCGGGACCTTGGGCACCGAAGCCCCACGCTCTATTATAGAACAGCTCAATCCCCACAGTTTTCTCTGAGCTGTTTTCCATTAGCTCAGATTTATTTAGATTATAATAAATTTAAAACACATGTTTAGTGTGGCAGTGTTAAATTTGATCCTTACGATTACCGGAGAGTCCTTCAAACCAAGAATGAATGGCATACGTGACCTGAGCAGCATACGTCAGGTTTCTCGGTAGTCTAGAGTGCCTAGGTGAGCTGTGAGATGCATGACCGTGAGAAGGTGTCAGATAAAGGGTTGGTACAGGTCAGTGATTAAAGTGCAGCTACAGACTTCTGGGAACATAAGGGCATAGTACTAGAGGAGCAGAGTAAAGACGCACTACTGAGTAGTCTGTACTACTGTGTAGTAGGAGTATTCATCAAAATAAAAAATCCCATACTGTTTTTGCCAGTCAAAGAAATTAGCCAACATTGTTCAAAACAACAAATACATTCAGATTTTTAGCTCTTACTTGGGATACAAAAGATGATCAGCATAAATTGTCTCATAATGTAAGATTGCAGAAATTCTGGCTTATCCCAACTCCGCGCGGTGGTCAGCAATCTGTCAAACCCGACTGTCCAACTCCGCGCGGTGTCAATGTTCTAAAATCTTAGTTACCAACCTAACCTTACCTAACCTAACCTAACCTAACCTGCCACATGAATAAAGTAGCTATGAACAAATAAAAGTGTAAAATTACTTTTGGGAGTTTGACTATACGCTAAAAGTAACCACCGCGCAGAGTCGGGCTATCCCCACAGATTCAAAGTAAAAATCATTCCTTTGAAAACATAGTTTTACATCGTTTTGTAAGTATTTTTTACGATCGTAATTTTGCAGGTTTGTATTCGTAATTACAATAACTATCGTTCTATTTAACCATTTGATTTATCGTAATGTTTTCTTAATAAGTAAATAATCATATAAATGTGGTATACAACTATCAAGTGAAATGAAAACAGACATCCTGTAATTTTTTACATTTAATTATTGCTGACATTTTCTATTACGATTAGTCCGTGACGTTTCGGTGTTCAGAATCTCAAAATCCCGTCCTCAGGTGAGAAAGCAGTTAAACATGACAAGATTGGTACACAATTCCAGCCAGTGCCAGAGCACATTAAAAATAAACATTAAATATAAATTACTATGTGTTTGGAAACCTAAAATTAAATAAAAAATTCTTCTCGTGGTTAAAACCTACTACTGTGGAACATTTTAAAGAAAATACGGCCACATTGATAACCTGTGATGGTCCGTAATCCCGGGTATTTCCATGAAAATCTGGTAAAACTTCTACTCTGATTAGACTTATAGTTTAATTATTAATTTGTGTTACACTTACACAACGACGAGATAACATCATTTTTGTGGAAGAAAAAGTGGAATACGAGGTATTTGCATTTAACTCTTGTTATAAATTTACAATCGGTTAATGTAAAATACATAATTTTTATTTTTATTTATATCAACAATTTTTTAGGTCGATACTTACTGTTAAAATCATTTAATTTTATCCCTTGGTCTGTATACACATTTTTCTCTTGTACTTTTGTTATTAACACATGTTATTAATCATTATTAATTTTTTGTAAACAGTTTTCAATAATAATACACATTCTTTTGTTCAAAAAAAAAAAAAAAAAAAAAAAAAATGTATATTAAATTAAAAACATGTAGATTAAATTAAAAACACTGTGATGTGAACAAAAGAATGTGTATTATTATTGAAAACTGTTTACAAAAAATTAATAATGATTAATAACATGTGTTAATAACAAAAGTACAAGAGAAAAATGTGTATACAGACCAAGGGATAAAATTAAATGATTTTAACATAACTCCCCCGCAAAAAAGTGATTTAGTGGGAACTTTTTAACAACTTGTTGATTGGTCCAACAAAACTTGTTCCATTGTCATCTAAAAATAGATTTAAACTTGAAAGTTTACTGTTGGGTTTCACACATTTCTTCTTCTGCAATTCTCTTGTACTTTTGTTATTAACACATGTTATTAATCATTATTAATTTTTTGTAAACAGTTTTCAATAATAATACACATTCTTTTGTTCACATCACAGTGTTTTTAATTTAATCTACATTTTTTCTATCAAATAATCATTTCAAGAACATCAGTTCACAACAAAACAAACATGGTCCTTCGAGCCAACGGATTTATTTCTCTACAGTATAATTGAATCATCACAGTAAGTTTTTAATTTTTATTTCAAACAATCATGGCAGAACTTAGGCTTCTACAAAACAAGAGAGCTTCAATCAAAGGCTCTCTCTAAAAAATGAAGACCTTTGTGAACAATTTTGACATCAATACAGGTAATTTATTAGATATTGAAATCAGAAATGAAAAGTTAGAACAGTTGTACAGTGAATTCACAGACATTCATAGCAAAATAGTTGCAATCACTTTAGATGAAACTGACAACAGTTTTGATGAATTCGAAGAAAATTACTACATGGTAAAAGTGGCTTTCAAGGGAATTTTGGATACAAATAAGAATCTTGCAAGGCCTGATTTGAATCATTCAAGTTCTGGTAGTTCATTTGGCAATGTGTCACAAGAATCAAATTTTTTAAAACTTCCTAAATTCAATTTACAACCATTTGATGGAAAATATGAAAATTGGGTTTTATTTTACGACCTATTCCAATCAACGATTCATGCAAATCAATGTTTATCAGATGTGCAAAGGTTTTTCTACCTCAAGTCATGTTTGAAAGGGGAACCTTTAAATCTCCTTTCAACTTTGCCCCTGACTCAGTCCAACTACTTAGTTGCGATTGAACTCTTAAAAGAGAGGTATTGCAACAAGAAAATAATTGTTAACACTCACCTTAAAGCTTTGTTTTCACTGCCTCATTCATTGAGTAACGTAAACTCACTATCAGATTTGAAATCTTTATTAGACATCACCAATGTAAATGTGAGGGCATTAAACAACCTTGGGTACAAGACTGAGGAGTGGGATGTATTACTAGTTCATTTGCTAACATCAAAATTAGATCAAAATTTAAGAACCAAATGGGAATTGAGTAATACAACCAAAGAAGTAGGCACTTTCACACAATTGGAACAATTTCTTAATCAGTATATTCAAGCTTTAGAAACAAGTCAAGATACCAGCAAAGGTACTAATGTATTTAGACACATTAGGACAAATTCAACTGAAATATCTAAAGGTACTACACAGAGTTGTCCTTTATGTGTACAAGATCATCCCTTGTTTAAATGTACAGAGTTTTTAAGTCTCAAACCCTATGATAGAATTCAAAAGGTCAAACAGCTTCATAGATGTTTCAATTGCTTATCAGCTACTCACATGGTTGACACTTGCAAAGCATCCAAATGCAAGGTCTGCTCCAGAGCTCACAATACCTTATTACGTATCTCTAAAGAGTATATGCCAGAATTAGACCCTAAAGTTAGTTCTAAGCATAAACTTGACACAGGATTTCAAGCTAAGCCCAAACCTGAAGTTAGCTCACACAACAGTGGTTCCAGCAAATCAGAAGAAAAGAATAATCCAAAATGTAGTAATAGTACAAAACTATTATCAGCAGGCATTGGTTCTCCTACAAGAGTGATGCTGTCCACAGCCAGGATCAAGGTAAAGAACTGCTGGGGTGAGTATCAATACTGTAGGGCTTTGATAGATCCCGGGAGTGAGGGAAGCTTCATTTCTCAAACCTGTTTTCAAAAGTTAGGATTATCACGACAACCATTCAACGTTTCAGTCCACGGAGTAGGTAACAGCCATGCTGGTTATACACGAGGATTAACATCACTTTTCATTCAAACCAAGCAAGATACAGACATTCAAGTTACAGCATACATCTTGAACAAGCTAACTAACGTTTCCTCACTCAACATATCCATTGATCATTGGTTTCATATTCAAAACCTTGAACTTGCTGATCCATACTTCTACCAATCAGGTCAAATAGATATCATTCTAGGAGCTGACATTTACGTAGATCTATTGATAGATGGTATAGTTAGAGGTCCAGAAAACACTCCATCAGCTATCAATTCCAAACTAGGTTACTTGTTGTCAGGAAGATTATCAGATCCATCATCTGAAGGTATTCATTCATTCAGATTATCTATTCAAAGCAATGACATAAACACTGCAGTAGAGCGTTTTTGGAAGATAGAAGAGGTCAATCATGAACCTACTTCTCAATTGCAAGATAATGACAATTGTGAAAATCATTTTCTGACCACACATTCTCGAGATGAATCCGGAAGATTTTGTGTTTGTCTTCCTTTTAAACCATCAATTACTAAGCTTGGTGATTCTTATTCAACAGCATTAAGCAGATTTAAAAGACTAGAATCAACACTCACTTCTGACAGACGTGAAAGTTATCAGTCTTTCATGAAAGAAAACATTGATTTAGGTCACATGCATCAAACACCCAGCGAATTATCATCCATTGACAGTAACAAACACTACTATCTACCTCATCATGCAGTATATAGAGATTCGAGTTCAACAACTAAAACCAGAGTTGTTTTTGATGCATCATGCAAAACAACATCAGGTACATCATTGAATGATCATCTGTATACTGGTCCAAAACTTCAAACTGACATAATGAATTTGCTAATTAGATTTCGATTGCATAAAATTGTATTTACGGCAGACATTGAGAAGTTTTACAGGCAAATTTTAGTGAGCAAATCTGATCAATGCTACCAAAGAATACTTTGGAGATCATCACCAGAAGAACCGATTAAGTCTTATGACCTTAACACAGTTACTTATGGAACATCATGCGCACCATTCTTATCCATACGTTGTTTACATCAACTATCTGACCACATTAAGGATTATTCTCCTGAAGTGGCTAGGATATTGAAAGAAGACTTTTATGTTGACGATCTTGTAAGTGGAGCCAATACTGTAGATCAAGCTTTATCCACAAAAAATGAACTAGTTCGAACACTAAATCAAGCAGGGTTTCCATTGCGCAAGTGGTCATCTAACGCCAAAGAAGTTCTAGATGAAATAACACCAAGTCAAACCATTTTATCTGAAATTGCCCGTCTATTCGATCCATTAGGTCTATTGTGTCCAGTAATAACCAAAGCAAAACTCATCATGCAAAAAACCTGGTTATGCAATAATGGTTGGGATGAGACAGTTTCTGATGAATTATCTAATGAATTTGTTCAATATTGTAACAATTTGTCACACCTCAAGAATCTTCAGACACCCAGACCATTAGTTTTATTTGGGTCTGAAGTTATCCATGAATTATTTGGTTTTTGCGATGCTTCAGAAAAGGCATACGCTGCAGTCTTATACCTCAGAAGTGTTTCAACATCAAATGTACAAGTTCAATTGATCTGTGCTAAGTCAAGAGTATGTCCACTTAAGAAAGTTTCAATCCCCAGGCTGGAGTTATGTGGCGCAGTGCTATTAGCTCAACTAGTTGACAAAGTAAAACCAATTTTACCTACCTCAAACACTTATTTATTTACTGACTCTACAGTTGTGCTGGCATGGATTTCAAAACCCCCAAACACATGGAAAACATTTGTAAGCAGCAGAGTGTCACAAATTCAATCCCTCACCAACACATCAGATTGGAATCACATTTGTTCAGAAGATAATCCCGCTGACCTAGCATCTAGAGGTGTCTTAGGAAACAATTTTATCAATCAGGATTTGTGTTGGTTTGGACCTTCATATCTGTTGGATAAAAATATGAAAATGAGTGAACCTATTCATAATGAAAATCCATATGTACCTGAAAGAAGATCCGTCAAATGTGCTTTACTTATGGAAGAGAGTTCTGATGAGTGGTATTTAAAATTTAGTTCATACACCAAAGCCATCAGAGTTACTGCTTATTGCCAAAGATGTATAAACAATCTCAAACAGCCTTTACAAAATGGACCAATTACCCTAAATGAATTAGTCAATGCTCTTCTATGTATTGTCAAACAAATTCAAAAAATTCATTTTGCTGAAGAAATATTATGTTTGCAGAAGAAGAAATGTGTGAAACCCAACAGTAAACTTTCAAGTTTAAATCTATTTTTAGATGACAATGGAACAAGTTTTGTTGGACCAATCAACAAGTTGTTAAAAAGTTCCCACTAAATCACTTTTTTGCGGGGGAGTTATGTTAAAATCATTTAATTTTATCCCTTGGTCTGTATACACATTTTTCTCTTGTACTTTTGTTATTAACACATGTTATTAATCATTATTAATTTTTTGTAAACAGTTTTCAATAATAATACACATTCTTTTGTTCACATCACAGTGTTTTTAATTTAATCTACATTTTTTCTATCAAATAATCATTTCAAGAACATCAGTTCACAACAAAACAAACACTTACCACATACACCTATTAGACATACTACACAATCTGTAACGTATCGTGTTTTGCCTCAATACGTTTATATTACATTCATATTTATTTCATTTAACCCAAATATTAGTGAAGGATGAGTGTAGAATGTTGGGAGATGATCTGTGTAGCTTAACTTTGTTAGACTAAGATCAGCTGTTTCATTAGTCAAGACCATTATTTCGAAAATCCAATGATTAGGAACAGCTGGGTCCAGTTTCAAACCATCAAAAAGCTACACAATTTTCTCAGCGATCTTAAGCTGGGTTTTCCTAGGCGCGGAGTCGGCCAGCGGAGAGCGGAATTGAAATTAACATGGCATTCCGCTCTGCTTCTAGGAAAACAGTAACATTAAATTACCTAAGACAAGTGGAGTCCGCTCTCCGCGTTCCTCTCTCCGCTCGCCGACTCCGCGCCTAGGAAAACCCGGCTTTAAATATCACTACTATTTTAAACAAAGAAGTTTAATCAGTGGAGTCCCTTCATTAACAACCTATTGATGCAATGTATACAAACTTATGATTTTACAACAAATTGTACAACCAGCTGATATTATTTTATATTTTCGCGCAGTTTAGTCAGAAGCTCATTGACGCTCAAAAGGTCAAGATTTACATTTGCAAATACGCAATACGCGAAAACTTCGCAGCCAGCTTCCCAAAATGACATCATCAGAGTCTTGAATGTAGGCCACTGTTTTTGTCGGCATTGAAGTTTAGGGGTTATAGGTTATGGACAGATAGTGATACCATAGTAGTTTGTAGTGTCGCTAACATAAATATCAATAATGGTAAAACAGTCTTGTTGATCCGCCAATTAGAGTGACGTAAGAGACGCGTCGAATCAGTCACTGCGCTATTTTTGGATGGGTTTTAAATATGAGATTGGTTGCGTAAAACTAAGATAAGATGTCAAAAGTGACGCAATCAGATCATCATCTACAAATTATGCATCAACGGACACATGTATAAATTAGTATGTCTATTTTTAGAGGAGAGTATTTTTAGGACAGGGGAGAGTATTGGGAATGAATTGTGCTAAAAAGTTGTACCCAAATAACATAAATGATTGTTTTCCCAAAGGAATTGCAATTTTCATTTTTTTTTTATTAAAATGCGTGTATAAAAACAATGTTTATTACTGATGTCCTTATTTTATTTTTTTACTATTACTCTTTGCTATATCCAATAATCGTGTTATTAAACCATGCTGCATTACTTATTATAGAAAAAATATTTAAATTAAAAAAGTTTTACCACCAAATTTGTCTTGTGTAGTAAATTTAATTATAATTTAATAATGTTAGTATGTACTTACTGTATATACATTAATATACTTTTATATAGGATCTTTTTCATAAGCTACAAACTAATATTATTAGTAAATCAGCTGATCGCCCAATGCAAATCTAATGGAAACTACATGTTAAAAGTTACAATTTGTAACATGTAGTTTATCATGAAACTGGCCCCAGGTTTTCTTTATGCTTTTATAAACATAGAAGAGTTACTTAAAAATATTCATCTGATGCGAAATTCCAGAATAATAATGTGTATTGTATAACAGTTTATGCACTAAAACACTTATACAATATGAATACTTTTATCATAAACCAAATAAAATAACGAATAATGTAATTTGGTAAATCATGCGATAATTATTAAGTGTTTGATGTAAATTTCTACTTATACAGTACACGAGAAGAGCAAGATTCATTTTCATAATTACTTATAAAATATATTACTTAATAACTAACTTATCTAAATCTTAAGAAAAAACACTCGTCACAGTAATTTATGCTTAAAAAATATGTCATTAGATATATGACAAGTAAGTATTCAAGTATGTTCACAATAAACAAAAATGGTAACGTAGTTGCAATAAACATGAAATACAATCATAAATATTAGGATTTTTATATAAATTTGATTTTCATTTATACATACAGTTCACGTATGCATTTTCAGTTTAAAATCCTTCATAAAATACAAGAGCATCGTAAAGTTCATTTACGTTTGAGCTACAGATTCTAGTTAAAAAGGTCAGTGAAACAACGAACAAACGCACACGTAACGACTTACATAACGATTTAATGTTATCAGCTGTTTGTAATTTTCTAATGTTTATGAAATTATGGAAACTCAAAATAAGCAATGCTAACTACAATGGATTACTGACTATAGATGCGACTATACATATTCAAGATACGCTTATATAAACCCGCTCGTTGTCGTCATACTTGAATGATTTACTAAAGGAAAAACAGTAGTAATAACGTGAATTTTGTATAGCAAGTTTTTTGCGCAAAAACATGGCATTTCGAATGAATTTTAGTACAGTAATTGAAAAATTTGATTTTACAATAAATTATATATGTATTGTAGGACATACAGAGTTCTGACTCGTAATTTAGATTAAAAGTGTACCTTCAAATACAGTAGTTAATTTCAATGTTGATTTCTGACTGAAAAAATAATATATGTAGGGTTTTAATAACGTGTGTGCTTAGTTTAATATAATCACCACATATTGACGAACAAGTTCATAGGATGAAAAAATCAACATGCACTTTTAAATAAGTAAATTAATACTAAATGGCTTCGGCTTAGACTATCCAATAATGTATTTACGAATTCTTCTTCTAGACACGAATTGAAATATTAAAGTCACAGACATAATTGTTGATCATTTTAAAATTCAATAACGTTGCTAATTGTTTGAGTTTAGCCTATGAACGACCAATGTCTTTTCATGTTAAATATAACCTATTTTTGTATTATTATTATTTCATATTGTATTTTATGTTCAAGAATCTCCCAGTTTTATGAACTTTGGCTTTGCAAACTTTGAATAATCCTGGCTAATTAAACAGCTGATCTTAGTCAGTAACAAAGCTACACAGATCACCTCAAAACAGTCTACACTCATCCTTCACTCATTTGGGTTATATTACGCACCTTGATAATGATAATGCAAATAAAAGTTTATAAAATATTGCAGTTTTAGTTTGGTGCCAAATTTAACTGCTACATAAGTAGAAAAGGTTAGGCTAGACAAATCACACTTTTACATGTGTTTTTGTTTCATCGGCATCCTTAAAGACCTTTGCCGAATAAGTGGTTCTCAAAATTTGTCGGTCTTTTTGACCCCACCTTTAGGGTGGATCCGTGGTTTCCTAGACTCGCCCACCCCTGCGTCTGTTTCTAGAAACATTTGCTTTGGCAAACACCGCCAAATTCCTGCGATGAATGAATATAACACCCCTAGTAGACCTTCCTTGAACAGTTGGTGATCAAAACTCGAACGGTATAGTTGTGACAGGCGCGGGTTTGCCACCCTGCTAACAGGAAAACAAACCTTTGACGAGGAAAGAGGAAACCTGACCACTTATAGCACTATGAGGAGGCTATCGTGGTTATAGAAAACCTCTATAAGAAGTCCCCCTTGATAACAAGTGTAATTTTCGAATCCTTTTGAATTTATTTGATAACTAATCACATGTTATTGCAGACCACCATTAGAAGTCACCCTTGATAAAAAGTGTCATTTTCTAATCACCTTGAATTTATTTGACCCCTAATCATATGTTATTGAAAACCTCTAAAAGAAGTCACCCTTGAAAACAAGTGTAATTTTATAATGCCATTTAAATTTGACCCCTAATCACATATTATTGCAAACCTCTATAAGAAGTCACCCTTGATAACAAGTGTCATTTTCTAATCCTCTTGAATGTATTTTACCCCTACTCACATGCTATGGCAAACCTCTGCAAGAAGTCACCACAAGGGGTCAAATTTTTGATATCTCTTACTGTATAACTTTCGAATAAAATAGCTAGCACACTTATATCAATCACCCTGAATATTAGACTATTTCAAATAGGGGAACCCATTACTGTAAAAGCACAAAAAGATCAAAGTACGTTTAATTTAACACCATCATTTTATGCATTTAGCTAATTTCCTCTGAAGATGTTATTACCGTAGGTTTCATGGCAAGATATGGACCCGGGACCATTTACTTTACTTTTTAGTTTTTATGCCATAAGAGGCTATAACACTATCCGAACTCATATCTGTTTGTGTATCCATTGGTATGTTAAATATATTAAAAACTGTACGATTTTGATGGAATTCTGTACAAGCATGTAAACATAAATTTTGAACGAGTTTGCAAAACAGCATTTCAGAAGTAGGGGGCGAGATATTCTGGGGTTTCAAATGGTAAACATTGGTTATTCTCATTTCCCACAATACATTGAAATTTGAAATTTAAATTTAAACCAATGTCTCAGCTAAAAATAATTAATTTTGTACTTTGAAGCACTCTGTACGTTTCGTGGATGCGGAAAAATTCAAAAAAGAACATTACATTTGTTTATATATATTTTTTGTAAATAAGAAAACTGTTGCAGCTTGCTTATTCATAAAAATATTTTGATTTAATTTGGTAAATCAATTTATATATTAGCATTTCACTAAAAACCATTTTATTACCTTACCTGCAGCAGCAAACCTAGGCATACTCGTTATATGTTATAATAAATCTGACATTAAGGAAATATTTGGTTTCAAGCAAATGTAAATTCGCTTCTACAGGTTTTCTGCAGCAGGGATATCATTATTACTTGAAGGAGTTTGAATTACCTGGTCTGTTGGTGTTTGCACGTGGCTGAGTTGGCTGTCAGCTGGAAGAAGCGTCCACTGTCAAGTGTAATTTGGCCATATGACGTCACATATTTGAATATGAACTCCTGGATGCTCCAGTGTGGTGGAACTCATTAATATGTAACTCGACCGTATCGTATCATCCATCATAAGCTAGGTCTTGTTCACCGTTGAGACGTAACTGCACCTGTCTGTTCACAAAATTTAGGCGGTTTAAGGGGTTTCTGGGTACCTCCACCACTTTTTGTATTAAATCTATTAATCAGCTGATCAGCTGTCAGCTGTTGTTTCAAAGTTAGGGTGAGGTTAAAGGATGGGATCTCATCCCCTCAAATCACCTAAATTGTGTAGAGGAGTATTTTTACAAGGGAGGGTGAAAATAATTGAGGCCAAGAGCAGATAGTGGAATACCACGTTGGATAACCAGTTTAAAACAGGTTGCTTAGTTGAGATTATTGCGGACTTACCATTACGTAGTTTTCACGAAGTTTTGGAGTCTAAGATGATGCCATGTCGGTTAATTTTTTGAGTCGGAGCTTATGGTCAATTGTTCTTTATGTCCTCAAGTTATCGTAAAAATATGCTGTATTTAGTTAATATTTTTGACTCTTGTCCAATAATTTCATTGATTGTTATTTTGTTTAAATCATACTGTAAGTTTTTGGTTATGTCGAGTAAAACATGCTTTTAAATTCAACACAACTTTCTACCTAGGCACTCCAAGTGTTTCAATTTTTAAGTTTAAACCACAGTTTTCTATAAATAGTTTCTCTGGACGTAGTTTATTTATATATAAATGGCTGGGTGTCTGAGTGGTAATAGAGCTCGCCTGACGATCAAAAGTCTGCCAGTTCGAGCCTGAGAAAAGTCAGTAGCTTTTTGATGGTTCGACACTGGGCCTAGCTGTTCCTGATAATCCTGACTGATGAAACAGCTGATCTTAGTAACAAAGCACATCTCACACCATTCTACACTCATCCTTCACTCATATTTGGGTATACGCACCTAGGTGGTGTCCAAATCTTAAATGGTAATAATAATTTGTACACTTTATTGATCTACTAGCTGTACCCGCGGGCTTTGCCCCGTTTAACTTCATAAGTGAGCTCGTTCGCATGGCTCAATCACGTCCTGGTTGAAGTTCGTTCGCTACGCTCACTCACTTTTAGGTTAGAGCTCGTTCGCTGCGCTCACTTGCCTTCAGGTTAGCTCGTTCGCTACGCTATAACTCGCCTCCGGGTTGAAGTTCGTTCGCTACGCTCACTCACCTTTTGGTTGCAAATTGGCTGTTGTCATAAATGTAAAAGAAATAATAGTGCTGCACCCTTTTGGTAATCCTTGTAACTTTAGCTATTGAACATCATAGAACAGAACCAACTTGTTTAATTGAAACAGCTGTTAAGATTCATTAATTCCATTTAAATGTGAGTACTCATAAGGTTATAATGGGAAACTCCAGAGCCACTTGGGCGGAGCCCGAGAATCCTATCAGAATAAAAACAGCTTGGTTTTCCTATTTAATTCCTAAAGAATCAGTGTACCAAATTTCAGCCTCCTAGGTAAATGGGAAGTAAGAGAATTAGTGATGAGTGAGTGAGTCAGTGAGGGCTTTGCCTTTTATATATATATAGATAACCTTATAGGAATGCTGAGATTCCCTTGCTCGTTTCCATCATAATCCAACATAACTAAATCTGCAATTAAATGCGAGGCCTCATTTCACCAAGAAACAATCTATTTAAATTAATAAGCAAGCATGTTTCTTTAAAATCTTTTTTCTCAGCTCGTGTGCATAGCAGGGGAAATCTACGCATACTGTTAGAAAGATATTTACCTGTAGGTGTGCAGAATACCTTTATAAATTAAAGTAGGCTAAAAAATAAGCGCAAAAGATGAATTTAAAATTTTAATAAATTAACATGGATCTTATGGGTTGCCATGCTGGTGACGAAATAACAACGAAATATAAACAAAAATCAAAACAATATATGGAAGAAACTCCAATCACATGTTTTATTTACAGTGGGGGTGAAAATAGAGAAGTCTGGACATTACATATTTTTGGTTGAGTTTCGACCACTGGACGATCTCTAGTACGTACTTAATTTACTTTATATACTTTTCATTAAAATTGCACAAAGTACGAAGAAGGTATTTTCAGCCAAGTAAAGACCATTCTCACCTTTAATTAGTATTGAATCTATTAAATTGGATTAACCATGGAATAAGTTTTTGAAAACCTCAGTCGTAAAGCTGCATTATTTCTGAAAGTCCCCAATGGGTGACTCACAAACTCATCGCCCGAGGTGTAGGAATATTCCCACCGCATTCCGCAGTGCGCGTGCGTCTGTGAGTGGCGTGACCAGGAGCTGACCAATAGAAACGTCGGATCTCGGTCCTGCCTCCAGTCACGTAGAGGCCCGTCTGTGACGTCACGCGTCATTCGCGGCTTGGCGGGAACACCAGCAACACCTGAACAGCTGTTTCTGATGCAACTCGCCTCTGAGGTCGCGTGCCTCGGGCCTTCGCTGGAACTTTTCTGCTTTCACTAAACTAGAGCGCTATGACGTGCGTGTAGACAAATATTGTATTCATCGTATTTTGTACGTGTAGTGATTGTATGTTACTGAAAAATGACTAAGCATTCTATATATTGCCATACACAAGGAAAAGTATGGAATAAAGCACATCATATACTTTGCATGGTACCCATAATATGGTAGTATTAATAGGCGATTTTCATACAACTAGATTTAACATTTTTGAAATCTGTTTTCATTTAACAAATGGGACTTCACCACTTAGATGCCTTATTGAATAATACATGCAATCATAATCACTATTAACTACTAATATATTTTTATCGAGCTTCACAACTCCAAATTCACGGTTTTGTCCAATATCAATGAAGGGCGGGCATTAATTGCGCCCACTGACCTCTGAGTCAGGTAGTCGGGTATTCCTGAATTGCGCCAACTACTCCAGGGAGCCACCAAATAGGTTCATTAACTGCGTCAAGAGGCAGCCCTCTTTGACTGTATGATTGAGTAGGTTAGGTTAGGTTGGGTTTGGTTAGGTTAGGTTAAGTTAGGTTAGGTTAGGTTAGGTTAGATTAGGTTAGGTTAGGATGCAAGGGTTAGGAAGGTAAACAAGGGCATTACTTCATCCGGCAACTCACCCCTACCTGGCTTGGACTAGCGCAATTAAGGAACATTTTTGGGACCCTTTGAGGGCTTAGCGCAGTTAAGGATCTCTTGGACGTAATTAATGCCCAACCGCAATGTACTATTCTTTCTTCCCTGTCCAATTTAAAGAACAGTAAATCAGCAACAGCTTCTCACTGTCGAGTTTTTTTGATTAATCACGTTTGATTACTATCTCGTGTAGTGACTGCATTCATCAAGATGTCAGATTGACTTTTCCGTAAGCAGACCTTGGACCACTGGAAACTTTTCCTGGAAACTGAACTTCCAGGAACTCTACTAACTACCGCTAATGATTGGAGACTTGTTATCCAGTACTGTTGACATGAGTCACTTGGAAGTAACATCCGAGTAACAGTAACGGTAACAGCATAGGTCAGTAATTGTGGGGGGGGGGGTATACAATCATCTGACGTAGAAACATCCCATGATAAAATCAAAATTGACGTAGTTGATTTAATCCACCTACAGATTGCGCTGATATAAATTACTTGTTTCTGTCCAAATTCTTTTAAATCCCTGAAAACACGAACTTCTTTGCAAAGTCAAACTGAACGACTTATTGTGAGCTAGCAACTGTTATGACCCAACTATGCCAGCAACCAAAGATACGGTGGCAAATGGAATTTTAAGCACTAGCACATTATGTACATTATCATTAAAAAAATGGCGACAGCTGGTCCATATAGATGTGATGTCTACTTCATTATTCAATAGTCAGTAGTTCTACCTTGATTAAGAACTGCATGATGGAACCAGGAACCTGTCTCCTGGTACTACGTCTACTGGCCCATGGCCCGGAATACCCGAGTAGACGAAGGGTCAGGAGATAGGTTCCATAATACAGACTATAGGTTTCATTTAATTTTTACGTCCAGTAGCTGTTTTTCTACAGTTGATTCATAATATCTTCGTACACACTGTATACAAATCACGGGTATACGAATATTTTTAGGTAAATCCCCACAGAGAAGAAACTACCGTTGGTGACACGTTAATACCTAGACCAGGACCGATTTACTTTTCTTTTTGAAATCCACAGATGCCAAAAACACCGTTAGATAGCTCGAGTAATTTTTAGGTTTAGAACTTTTGTATGAAATTTGGCATGAACCATCGTATGTCTTATGATATTCAAAAACATTGGTTGGATACACTTTATTTGAGAACCGCCCAGTTTGGGTTATGTAAACAGTGTTATGGAATTTTCAATCTAAAAGAAAATTGGGTTTTCAACACTTTACCTTTAAAGTATGAAAAAAAAACAAATTTTCATCAAAGCCATCATGTAAAGGGGGGTTTTTGAACTGCTGTTCCCTCACATGTCACAACCAAGGTCCGTTAGCATTGTAATACTTTAATAATCACCACAGGACCATAGAGTAGTCCCCGGTCTCTTATACTCACTTACGCGTCGGTCAAATGACTCTATATCTTGCATTACCATTACATTATATACTTATATAACGGCCACCGTCCGGTCGACGCACCGTATACTCGTTCACCAGCCCTATGAGGAAATACAGCAGCAGGTGTCATACAGATATCTTGGCTTCTTCAAATCGGTTGTATCCAATTCGCAAGGGTAATATCGTCCATTTTGTGGTCACTATTGTCATGATGTGACCTGAGGTCACTCTTTTACTATGTAGCAGCAAACAGGGAATTGTCAGACTAATTTGTTTTAAATACAGTCAATACTGTAATTCTGACATTGTTTGAGCGAAAATGTAATCAGGCACGTGGACATTTACTAAGTCAGCAGGTTTGCTGTGGCAAGGGTACTGTATTTTGTTTTGACAATAGTGCACGGTACCACAAAATGGGATATTTGGGAGCTCAAATATTTTAAATATAAATAAGCCTCCTCATTTTAAAAGCCTTTACTATAACCATTGGCGAAACCAAAGACCTTAATCTCATCCACAGTAAGAAATCGCGGCTATTTTAAAGTTTCATTAGGTACCCTGAAAGATTACACGTAAAAGTATTTTTTTGTATTTTTAATGTCTGCCATTATGCACTTGGTTAATATAATAATTTACCTAGCTTACACTGATATAACATATAAACAATATCACGTTTATATAAACAAACATTCTATTCTATTCTATACTAGCTGTGTGCCCGTTCTACGCACGGGGATCTTATTGTAGTCAGTTATTGAAACCTTTTTATTAAGAACAGAATTTGGTTTGCATATTTTCAGATATGCTGGCAAAACTATTATACAGTATATAAACCTTCGCAAATACAGTATCTGACAGTTTCAAGCCAAAACAAATGCTTCGAAATTAAATGTAACCTGGGTCGTGTTGGTCCATATGTTAAATCCAATGATTAAACTAAAAAATGCTTTATAGATCTATGAGGCATAGCCCTAATGTAGGCCTATAATTGAAAGTTACCTTCCACAATGGTTAAAAGTATTTAATGTACTACTTCAACCTCCCAATTTAACACTTTATTCGTGTTGACATTTTCATTATAAAGGTACTTTTGTCCTTTCCGTGAAACACTGAGAAATAAGGACATTAATGCTTTACTAACAGACATACACACAAAAATACAGAACTTAATTAGGGGGTTTGCTACGCTTTAAGCATAACAAAGTACTTGTAAAATTAGTATCTAAAATATGTTGTTAATGTCATCAAATTTCATCATAACAATGTATATTTGCTTGGACCGATGATGACCCGAAATGACGGCTTACTATATGAAATGAAGACGACTGGTCCAGGTGGTATAGACGATTTTTAATTTATAGTAAATATTACCAAAATAGGCCACGAACTATTGATACATAAACAACGTAAAGCGTTTAAACAATTCATTATGGTTAGCTGAATAAATGTTTTACTAAAGTGCGTTATCGTTTTCTTAGCATAAACTAACATTTTGGAATCAAGAAAGAAAAAGCAAAATTTGTACAGTTAAGACATTAATTAAATTGAATACGCCTGTAATAATAAATAAGGTGCAACACCAACGATAACTAATTTGTAAAGTACAGTGATGTGTTGGTACTTAAAAATGATTCTTGCTACTACCAACAGTACCAACGGTTCTAAGGAATAGAACCGGTACCAAAAACCAACGTTCACAGTTGAGAACTATAGTACAGCCGACCAATTATATAAGTTAATCAAGTCCCGAGGTTATTGATCTCTTGGTTTTTGATTTTCTCGTAAAACGTTTTAAAACGGCAATCAAAGTTATTTCCCAATAATTGCTTTATTTGTAAACAACTTTTAATGTAAACTTATCGGTGTCAGTTTAAAAAAAAAACAACCTCATACAAACAACTTTTTGTTATTTAATAGATTAGGCCCTACGTACCTATTCTCTAAACAATGATTGGTAAAGGCTATCTAATAACATTAGAAGGAAATGTGACAAAAATCACACAACGTTGGGTTTTTGGACGTTTGTAATTTTATTTCTTAAGTAGGTAGGCCGTGTATTCTAGGGAAAAGTACCGGTATCAAGGATCGTCGTCGAACAGTTTGTTATGAATAATTGGGTAGGCGTACGTACCCAAGAGCATGGCTGTATGGTCCAGCGATTGCATCACACGGTGAGTAGGTGAACAGAAAATAACACATTAGAAAAGCGAGTTTAGCATCATCCGTAAACCTCTGTTACAATCAACCACTGCAGTTGTGATTTTTTACTTACCACTTTACACAACCGCCATTGAAGCGCCGTGTCAATGAGTGGAAACCATATTTCTAAGCCATTGGCGACGATCATTATTAAATTTAAAGTTTCCCAGCCGTATACAACACTGATTCAAGGTCTTCTTTCTGGTTATCAAAACTCAAGAACAATTTATACACAAAGAATCTCTGGTTCCTGAACTGGATGATGCCTAGTTATTTAATTTCATTTACACGGTTACACTATTACACTATATTATTGCACTTTCGATTAATTAAATCCGTTATGTAAGAAAAACGTTTTTAATCACTTGGGATTTACATTCAAAACGTGATTGAAAAAGGTTGCGGTATTTGTAAACAACATTTTTTGTAAACATATCAGTGACAGCTAGGAAAAATAATCTTGATCCGAACAGCTGTTCGTTATTTCATAGATCATTATGCAATAAAAATTGGACGAAAACTTGACATAAATCGCACAAAACTACATTTTTGAACGTTCGTAATATTATTTACAAAGTAGTGAGGCCATATTTTAATGGCTAAAGACAATCTCGCCAATCCAGTGAATACATTAAAATGACTTGGATCTTGATAGGTACTCTCGTTTTTCAGGAGAAGATAGCGTAAAATGCCATCTTGAGTGTTACAGACAAAGGGAAAGACAGACAGACAGACAGACAGAAATTGAGATAAGACTCGTTTCTGCTTATTTAATGTATAAGACGTAAAAATAACCTAAAAATATATAATTCTGAGCAATGTACAGACAAAACTCTAATTTTATTTATATAGATTATTATTTTACAAAGGACTTTAAAACAAAGTGTCACTTATAAAGTTTAGAACTGCCTTCAAAATTGTTCGTTTTGGAATCGTGGACAAAATCGTCATATAAAGATCAAAAAGTTAATATCATATAATGGTTTGCAGGGTTTAGGTTTCTTGGTTTGACCCGTTGTAAAATTAACAGTTAAATTATACAGCGTGAATTATCTCGTTCCATACTTTTGACTAACTCTGTATATCCCTTGATTATAGGATTTGGTTATTCATTGGAAGCAAAATTGTAACGCTGAACATGACGAGGAACTGGGACCTTCCTCTATATTTTCTCCTTGCCCGCATAGACGATTTATGTCAATTGAACAGTATTTATTTTATTCAACTACTCAATACATATAAAATTGAATAGTCTTTCCTCGTCGTAAGCATAAATAGGAAACAAGGTTTCGAGTGACTGCATAATATATGTAGAAATTTTTTTCTCCGTTAATGATAGAGTAGCCTTACAACCAGCTGACGGCCTGATGAAAGAGTGCGTTCTTCTGTCGCTTACATTGAAAACCAAGCTTAGCTAAATGAAGGTTATTCAAATTAGATACTGTTAACATGTTGGTTCCAATATGGATGAGCTGTATAGGTTGTATGTAATAAGAATGGTACGATTGTTTCACGTTTATATAAAACTAGCTGTACCCGCGGGCTTTGCCCCGTTTAACTTCATAAGTATTCGCATGGCTCATTCATGTCCTGGTTGAAGTTCGTTCGCTACGCTCACTCACCTTTAGGTTGGAGCTCGTTCGTTGCGCTCACTTGCCTTCAGGTTAGCTCGTTCGCTACGCTAACTCACCTCCAGGTTAAAGTTCGTTCGCTACGCTCACTCACCTTTTGGTTGCAAATTAAGCTGTTGTCATAAATTAAAAAAAAAAATAGTGCTGCACCCTGTTGGTAATCCTTGTAACTTTAATGCTATTGAACATCATAGAACAGAACCAACTTGTTTTATTGAAACAGCTGTTAAGATTCATTAATTCCATTTAAATATGAGTACTCATAAGGTTAACATGGGAAACTCCAGAGCCACTGGGGCGGAGCCCGACAGTCCGATCAGAATAAAAACAACTTAGTTTTCCTATTTAATGCCTAAAGAATCAGTGTACCAAATTTCAGCCTCCTAGGTAAATGGGAAGTGGGAGAATTAGTGATAAGTGAGTGAGTGAGTGAGTGAGTCAGTCAGTGAGTGAGGGCTTTGCCTTTTTTTATATATAGATGAAATGACACGGCATGTTCCTTTAGCTTAATGTTTATTTTGGATTTGGAAATACATCGAAGGGAGGGTTCCGTTTTATCAAGAATAGCCATTTGTGAGTGCAAATTATGCTCATAATACACGCAAGATGTTTCCTACACCCATATTGACTTATCATAACACACCGATAAACTTTTTAGCTGTATATAAAATGCCATTTAGGTTATGTTTGCTTTTTAGGTTATGTTATTTGTTTACCGGCTGTTAACGTACCAGTAACTCGATCCACGGCTAAAGTTGGTGTGGAAAAACTGTGAAATCAGCTGATTTAGCGAGCGGGAATGATCCATTTCCGCTCTAGAGCGCAAATAAGCTATTTTGCGTACTGTTTAGAGCTGTGCCAATGTGACAATTTCCATGCAGTGGTAAGAAAAATAATTCATCCGGCATTTTTTGTATTGAAAAATTTAGGCATAAAACAAAGATTGAGAAAAACAAAATAGTCATTTGACATGTTTATAGAGTGTTATAATACATACACTGTTCGACAAAAAACAATTATCCTCAAGATAACGATTAATGTATCGAAAATGTGTCAAAATATGTATTTAGAGGAAAGCACAAGAAAATTAGCCTTATTTCACCAATAATTCTTTCCAAACCTTTTTTATGCCTGTTTAAGCGTGAGATGATTTTAATGTAATCCTTTCGTAAGATATGAAACTTGTCAATGGTATAATTTCAGGATGAAATACTTTCTTACAATTTCTCATATCATACAAGATAATAATAAACCTCTGACCTTGATCCCAGCTGATTGTTGGGGGTTGTTTTTGTTTTCTTCACTTATGCAGTCAAACATCAGTCAGACTAGCTATTGTCACTTTTAGTTTCCATTAAATATTGATTGAACCGTTGACCGGGGAAAGTTGAAAACACGAGTTGTTCTCAGAATTTATAAATTACAATCCCAATGAAAGTAAAATCGGGCGGTCACGTTGAAAACAACACACTGTGGTCGCACTGTGTGTTTTAATTTTAAATTCCTAAACATGACCATCTGTCTAATGTTTGTCGTGTTGAATTAATCCCAGTTGTAATTCGTAATGGTTGAAATTTTTTGAAATTTTACTTTCATCGGGTCAACGTGTGATTCGTTTTCGTTTTCCAAAACAAACTATACATAATCAGGTTATACAAACCTGGTAATAGGTTGTCATCAAAACATGGTTTGAATATATTTTTTAATACTTTTAATACTTTAATACTTTTCATTGAAATGGTGACCATACGAAGGTATTTTAAGCCAAGTGCGAATAGAGATGAGTGTAGGATGAGTGGCGCGATCTTGTAGTCTTGTTACTAAGGACGACATATTCCTTAGACACAGCTGTTAATTAATAGCCCATACAGTCAATGCCAACTAAGGAACATACAGTTTATAGTGGAATCCGAAATCCAAACCATATTGTTGCCTTGTAATTGAAGAATTGGTCTAATTCAAGAATCAAGAATCTTTATTGCCTTTGATCCATACATATACAGACATTGGCATTATCAGGATAGTACTGCGGATAGTCATAGTACTCACTAATGTGGACGTTAATCCACACCAGGGAGTATCGCATCCACAGTGCTTGCCTATAATTATCCACAATTCTTGACCTCCTAGTAGTTGGATTACAGGACATCGCCACAACCCCAGTCAAGCATGAGACATTGTTCAATCATTTGGCCAAACTTTAAGTGAATTCAGATTATTAATAATTTGTTATTGTTAGTTAAAAGTGTAAAGGGCACAGATGGCTTGCTATCGTACCATTTTCTGGTGATAATAGATTTTTACAATTAATAATTTACAACTTTCAACTGGAAATTGGTGTAAGTGCAATACCCAAGTAAACTAATAGCTTCCTAGGAATCATAATTAAACAGGCACTTAATTTATGTTAAGTGTTTATATATCTTTGTGTTCCCTCGGTCGTTTTGCCTTAATCATCTAATGGTACTTTTCCCCTCTAGGTTGTAAAGAGAAGGAGTAAGGGTTGAAAATGCACTTTTGCCCATGATGAACTATATTTTTACGCCACACTACATTATTTTGACGAACTTCCCACGCAAGGATTTAGTCCAGAAAACAGCTGTTTGCCACCAGCTTATTCAAATGGAGTTTCATTGCGTACTACTGTCACAGACAACTGTACTGTAATGAGTTTTACCGGACACCAATCAGCTGATTATACTGTATTTGGGTGACAATGAATAGTTAGAAACAAAAACATAACCTTTATGACTAGTGATTTTTAGTCCTTTAGTTGGTGGAAATATATAAGGATTTGTACGGATTTAGTAGTATGGCGTAAACTATCGTACGTTCGTCCAAAACGTGTGTACGGTACCGGACTCGACTTCGTCTCGCACGGGAACGACCACACTCGTCCGGTAAACACTTATTTTCAGGACTAGTAACGTAATATACTATTTCATCATATTGAACCATTACAACAAACCAAAAACAACTATCAACACAACAACCAACTAAGTTACAACACGAAAACAACTTCTCATAACGAATTCCAACTTGTTTTCAATTTTGCTAATACAAACAAGCAGCTGTTTAGTAAGTGATTCAATTATTTGTGTCTATAACGATTGTGTTAGTCTATATACATTCAGTATACAGCCACATGTGTAACTCATTGACTCATTGGGGTATAACCACTTCTGGAATAGTTAGAGATTTAAATTTGGTACGATACTAGGTCTTGGTCCTCAACCTCGGGAAAATTCTAAAAAGTTTCATTTTTTTTGTTTTAACCCCCCTAAATTCAGAATTTTCCCCATGTTATTCTTTTAGGCAACATTAAAAGTTTTTGGTGATTTGAACCATCTGAAACAAGCAAGTAAATTGAAGGTTTTTGTGGAGGTCCCGTCTTAATCCTAAACCACACAGAAATATACAAAAAAGCCCCATTTTTTTATAAAAATGTTTTTTAAACGACTAGGCCTTTTAAATAAAAGACTGTTGCTAGCAATGATTTAAAAGAATTTTTTATCGCCAGAAATTTAATTTTCTACTAAACGCTCTTGGGCGTTTTCCGAAAACAGCACCCCTTTACTCTCAAAAATGCACCAAGACTCGGTTGTTCATTTGAGTTAAAATTTGCGGCATTTTATTTAACTAGTAATGAACTTTATTTGCATAACCTGCTTACTTTTAAGATATTCTTCTGACTTCTAGCGAGCGTCCCCTAGAAGGAGTAGCGTATCACTGAATAATGTGTCAAAATGATTTCAATTCCCAATAACTTTGTGCTAATATTTGTAGCTCTACCTTTATTATTTTCTAAAATTTAACTTTCCCGGGAGTTTTTTCCGCCACGAACAAACTCTTCGAAGTTGGTTCCTTTAAATACACTAATGCTGTCCTCATAGTTTACTAACAAAAAGCTACTACAAGAACATTAAGTCCACACAGGAGCACGTGTGGTTAATGGGTGAACATATCTTCCAAGAATTTAATTTTACTTTTCACACTTGCAAAAATGGTTTATGTATATGTCTTCTTTGTTTGCCTTTGTATTGTTAGGACTTTATAAACGAGCGAGAAACTCGAGTCTTTGAAATAAGCAAATATCATCGATAGTTAAATTGAAAATCCGAACATCCAAACAAATGTTGGATAAGTTTGTTTATGGTCTTATTTTTTTAAGACAGATAAAATGTAATCTGTAAAGGTCCTAAGTAGTGTGAATGGGTGTGAATAAACACTGAATACTTCGTTGACTGAGTTTATTAACTTCATTCACCTTCAAGGTCTGTGATTTTTAAGCTTCGTTCTTTTTTTTATATGGTTTGAAAGCCTTGTCGATCATGACACCACCATATTTTGTACATTGGCCGAACTCAAATTTGATACTAATTTTTAGATATTCATTCACCAAATTTTCTAAATTAACACCGGCATTTTGATTGTTAAGAAAATCTTGTATTGCTCTCTGTTGAGGTTGAGATTCCCTCTCTTTGTTTCCAATAATGCGATCTTTCTGTAAAATAAATGGTACAATTAGAAACTACACCATCAGCCTAGGCCCAATGAAAATACTTAGGAAATACTATGACAAATTGGAAAAGTAAAAAAGTGGCACCTCTAAAACTATGCTGCACTTGATGCTGAGTTTGTAACTAGGTCACAACTGATGGCATAGCGTCCTCTGATTGGTTTTAAACATTTCAGGCATAGACTCAAGTTACTCGGATAATGATGGCTACCAATTTGTAACGAGTGGGCTGTGTGTGAGGTGTAATAATGGAAATGTGAATATAATTTACTGAAGAATTAGTCAGGTTTTGATTAGCCGTGATTAACTAATCTGTAACATGAAAACCTTACAACTAAACCACTACCTGAAAATCAAAGATTTACATTGATATAAATAACTAATAACAACCTAACTATGGAATACTGAAATTTTGATTGCGGTTATCTTATGAATAAATTGTTCGGATTGACGGCAGAGAACAACTGAACAATTTAGTACCACTGTGATTTCGTTACATTGTTTCAACAAGTTGGATGTCGGTTCAAACCGACGTTTTAAACTCAAAAACTATTATATACACTAAATCCCCTGGTTTCTTTTCAGCAATCGCTAACTAAGGTTAAACTATACCATACTCGCTAATTTTCAACTACCTGTAATTTAATTTCTTATATTTAGGTTCTTATCAGGACTAATTGTTTTCTTCGAGTAAACACATCTTAAACGGTGGGGCACACGGAAGATTTCTCAGGTGCCGTTTTACGTCACTAACTGCTGACGTCACTAACTGCTGCGTCTGAAGAAACAGACAATTTTATAATTTTCTATTATTAAATTAAACTGTCATAACCTAACCAAACTTACCAAACGTGCTGATAATGGAAAAATCGAATAAAGGTTTACTAATCTAAAAAATAGTTTTGTTCATAAAATAAAATTATAATTGCCTAAAATTCAATTTTATAATTTTTTAATTATAAAATTAAGCTGTCATAACCTAACCAACCTTGCTGATATGAAGTGACATGAACTGATATGAGTGCCGACGGCGGGATTCGAACCCGGAACATTCGGATTATCAGCTCGCAACGCTATCCACTGTACCACCGAGGCCGATGGCTCAAGAGCCGTATCGTTGCGGTATTGGTGTTCCCTCAAAGTGACGTCAGCAATTAGTGACGTCAAACGGCACCTGAGAAATCTTCCGTGTGCCGTTTCGCATCTCGAACACGTTCTTTTTTCAAATATGTTTGTTTACTTTACCCATCCAAAACAAATCAGCTGTCTTGCGATGTAGCTACATCAGCCAAAACAATGTCATTGATAATAGCTGCTGCAAATTTAATGGTAACTAGTTGCTTGTAGGACAGAAGTCCCTAAACAATCTCAAATGTAAAACAAATAATTGAAATATTCAAACAAAATAAGAATCAAAGTGTTTGTGTCAAGATGGATATCCAGGTTCGCCATATCTTTTGTTTAAAAAATAGTCTATTTGCTTTGGTTGTTGTATTTTTCAATAAATAATTTGATTGCTTCCAGAGTTTGAACTCTAGGCAATAAATATATTTATTGTATGTTAGTAATTGCCGGTTTACTAAGGTAGCGTTGGTATCGTGGTATCTTACTAACATTATAAATGTGAAAGTTTGTGTGTTTGTTTGTTTGTTTGTTTGAAGTTCAATCACGCATTAATTACTGGACGGATTGTGCTGAAATTTGGCATGATGATAGCTCACATTCCCGATTAACATATACAATAGGCATATTTTTAGCTCAAAAATCCTTTCGAGCTCCGCCCCAGTGGCTCTAGAGTTTCCCATGTTAACCTTATGAGTACTCATATTTAAATGGGATTAATGAATTTAGTCAGCTGTTGCAACTAAAAATGTTGGTTCTATGGTATGAAAAAGCATTAAAAGTTATAAGATTTACCAGCACTATTTATTTATTTTAAGATTTATTAAGATTAAGATTAAGATTATTAAGATTTATTAAGATTTATGCAGCACTATTATTTTTTTAATTTATGAAAACAGCTAATTTGAATTAAACAGCAATACAAAACTGTGATACTCAATGAGAACCGCCTGTTTACAGTTTTGTTTATGTTTTTAATTTCACGAATAATTGTGATATTTTGTGAATCTTTGATAATTTTTTTCTATTGTTTGGGTGAAATGGTAGAACATTATGGCTATGGTAGATGTGTAATATGTGTATATGGGTATATGTAATGTGTAGTGTGTTCTACTATAGCATACCGTAAATTTAAAGAAGCAAATTTTATCATACTGTGTCCTCCCCCATTGCAAACGCAAAGCTTGAGTATAAACACAGAATATAGATACATAAAGTGGTATACTGTACTAAGCATTTTATACTTATATGCGAATCCCGTACTAAGGACGGGTACTCTGCTAGTTGCTAATAAAATAACTTCCCCGATTGAAATACCACGGAACAAAAGTGATACCCCGATTTCAGCGTTTAAAGACATCAGCAGTAAATAAAGTATAAATTAGGATTAAAAAATTATATTACCGTAATCTTCATTTCAGTCAGTGCCGTTACTCCGTCTTTAACATTTTCGCAGTTCTTCCAGCCGTGGTACTCCATAAACTCCTTCCTCACACAGTTGTACACCATAAGGTCAACATATTCCCTAGCTTCTGTCAAGCCTGCGGTTATCTTATCCGAAATCAACGTCGTAGTCGCCCTAGTGTTTTTGTCATATATATTGCTTATTTTGTTGGCCACTGTATTTCTTACGATTGCGATGTGATTGAACTGAAAATAAATATCGTATTAATTGAACAACCTTTTCAAATATTAATTAGACACATATTTTGTTATAATTATAGTTATGGTTGTCGTAAAAGCTATAAGTAATCTAAAATAATAATCTTTTTGACAAGACTTTATTAAATAAGGAATAATACCGGGTGATCAAGCCTTGCTAGCTTGTGGTTTATTGGGTTTAATCGTTAAAACAATATCGTAAACAGACAAAATTTGTTATTTACGATAACAACTTGTATCACAAACCATAGAAGTTTGATACAAAAACTCTGTGATGTACAAGTATGCAACTAAACTAAAATAAGATACACTTTTATGAACTTGCATTTAAGGGCCACTTGCACAGAATTTTTCTCCCCTCTTGTCATTGAAACCCATTGTTCGACTTTTACGCTTACCAATGTCAGCAGATAAAAATCTGACATAACAAAATCATAACTCAAACTTATCACTGTAGTTTCAAAATGTCTTAGGACAACGATCACTCACTTTTTCACTACTTCTTCTAAAGTAATTGAGATTTTGTCTGTTTTTCATTGCGATTTTAGCATACCGTAATAGTTATATGCTATATAAAAACCCCTAGATGTAATTAATCTATAATTCCTCTATAATAAAGTTATAAGATGTACCAACAGGGTGCAGCACTATATTTTTTTTGCATTTATGTAAACAGCTAATTTTGAGAACTGTCAAAGTAGGATTGTTAACAGTTATGTTCATGTTTTAATGTCATGAATAATTTGTGATTTTTTTGTGAATTCGTAATAATTTATTTTTCTTTATTGTTTAGGTGAAGTGGTAGAACATTATGGCTATGGTAGATGTGTAATACCCTTAGTATACCGTCAATTTAAAGAAGTAAATTTTATCAAACTGTGTCCTCCCCCATTACAAACGCGAAGCTTGAGTATAACTGCAATAAGCATTTTATACTTTTATGCCAACCCTGTACGAAGGACGGGTACTCTGCTAGTTTACAATAAGGCAACAATTAACTACAATCGATACATACTTTCGATACGTGAAATTTCGTTTACAATTGGAATTTAAACCTCGAAATTTACAAATTTATTACAAATTTTAAATTACAAATTACTAATGAAAATTACAAATTTACAACTTGTTGGCAACAGCTGAATTTTACTCGTATATTTAAATGGCTTACTATCAAGCAATGTTCGGTCCTCCAATTTAACATTGTAAAATACTGAATATTTACCGTCATTTGGATATTCGGCGGCACTTGTCCAGCAGCCTCCGAAACAGGAATGTTTTGTCCGGCAAATGCGAGAACGAACAATATGGTGGCATTGATCATTCTCGTCTCCTTGAAAAAAGTAAAAACATCTTAAAACAATTCACTCCTGCAATCAGATCAGATGCAAGTTGTTTATAATAAATACCCCCGGCCGCAGCATACCTGCAGACTAGGCGAACTTTCATTTGTATTGATTTTAAATTAAATCGATTTGAATACCATTAAGTTTAACCTAGGTTTGCTGCTACAGAAAAACTAATAAAGTGTGTGTTTTTTTTTTTTTAAATTAAACTAATCAAATTTCCATTTGCTTGATTTGGTTCGATTTTCACTCAAATATCTCCTTTACTACGTCATATTATTTGCTATACAACGGTTTATTGAGGACATTTTCCATCACGATGGTAAAAAACAATACACGACGTTTCAGGATCTGGAATCTGATCCCGTCCTCAGGTGAAAAAACTTAACTAACATATTACAACTAACAATACACAAACGCCCAACCTAAGTTGGAATACACTACAGAGGGTAACAGTCAAAAAAATATGCACTGTATAGCAGTCAAGTCATGAAACAACATTCAAATATAGTCTTTGAACAACATTAACTCACCATCACCAACAATGAACTTCAAACAAAGTATTCACTATAAATTAACATTAGTTCAACATTTATTATTAACATTAGTTTAATAAGTACCTAGGTTTACTGCCACAGGGAGCTTTAATACTAAAGTGGGATTTCAGTAAAATATTAAAAGCTTGGTATAAAATAAATAGATTTGCCAAAAATTATCAAAATATATCTATAAAGAAGCAAACCACACAATTTTACACTATTGTCCAAAAGAAAAACCAATTTAAAATTTATTTTTTTTAACTTTCTAAGTAGGACTAACTAACCAATATCCGTGCAGAAACACTTAGATATACTAAATTTTTTTTTCAACCTCTTTAAAATACTCTTGAGAGAAATTAGAAAATTTTGTACTTTTAGGGTCAACGCAATTGTTACCCATAAAATCCCCTGTAAAGCCCCGTTCCATGGTCCGATCATGCTGGTTCGCGAACCTATTCAAGTCTATCCCACCTTACACCTTCAAACCAAATTTTATCAAAGTCTGGAAATTTTCCATCATATTTTATTTCTTCGCTTGACCATTTATTAGATTGATAAATAATTCTGATGAAGTTTTTAAAAACATTTCTCGAATTGTTAAAAATTAATGTCAGGATTTCTTAATTATCTAAACCGGACACTGGTGCTTTTAACAAATGTGATAGCGAAAAGTGTCTTACTTCAGTACTTATATGAATAAAAAATACAGAAGTTTGGGATGTGAGTGCCTAAATATTTGAGTAAAAAAAAAAAACGAATCATTTAAAAGCCATAATAAACACCTGTTATCTAAAAGATTAAATCCACTGAAAACCCTAGTTGTGTACTATGGAAATCACACATATTCTATCAAGAAAAATACAGGACTAAAATAGTACAATATCTTCCATGTAAAGCGCCACCGCTTGAAATTGAATAAAAATAATCAAATTAATGATTGGAGCAAAATGAATTAATCTCCTTTTTTTAAAAACACACAAATTTACAGCAATTGATTCCAAATTATATACAATGATTGTCCTTTCTTTAAGCTACATTTTTGTGTTATTCTTTACAAAATCGAAATAATTGAGATAAAGATATATTAAACATACTTTTATAATATTGTAATGGTTCCGAATTTGTAAATAAGAAATAAAATAATATATTAGTAAAATTTATACAAAGTATCTTATTTACTGATGACTTACCAGGTCAGAAGTTTGTGTCAGAGGTTCAACAGATGGTGCTCAACTAGTCGTTGACTTGTATAAATTAATATGGCGGCATTTTAAGTAATTTGTACTAGTGATGCATAGCACCATTTAACACTTGCGCAAGTGCTTGACGTCAGTTAAAACACGTCCATCACTAAAGTTTATTTGCCAGATATTAGGTTGAATTTTACAAAAGTTTTCATCGTCATGATTAAGGGGTAGAGGATTTTATCCCCCTGGAATTTTACCCCTGGGCAAAACTGACGTCACAAACCAGGGGAATAAAAATCCGCTACCCCATGATTTATGGTCAAATGTTCAAATTGCATCATCAAATTCTCGGGAATTCCAGTAAAAATTGACGCTGTTTGGAAATGAATTCCTCCGCCACAGCAAATCTGCCAAAAATATCATCCGTTGAAATTCATAAAATACATGGTGGATGGTCATCAGTGTTACAGAATATTTTTGGTTTAGAAGATAACCTTAATTAAATGCGCGATTCGTGCACGGATTCCTTCCAACGATAAAGGATTGGCATAAGTGACATGTGTATTCTACCATATTACTGAAAATCTTTAGGCGTTGAAGTGTCCAGGGGGTGTTACTTGTGAAAAAATAATATCCCATTTAAGTTGCATGGTTAAAACTACTGACTGCCGATACACTCCACATGCTCGAGAAAAAAGGGGATCGCAGGGGCGCAGAAAGAGAGGTGGCGTGATCTTGACAACCAATAGGATTTATGTAAATCTCGTACGATGACGTCACATATCAGGTGATGTCCAACTGTCGCAGCAGACTCCAATTTAAAACATTGGATTTCACAATGCATTGGTGTGAGTGCACCATTGAATTGCTTCAGTTTCCACTTGAATCCGACAAGGGCTAGTAAGATACAGTGTAGGAAATTATGTTCAAAGAGGGTTGAAAATTACAACTCATAGACAAATCATGAACCATTTGACCAGTGATTTTCTGCTCATTATATACAATTTGAAAATCATCCCCCCTCCTTTGCATTAAATAACCTATTAAAGATTCTCACGTTGAAGCTAAACATCATGTATAGTATAAATAATATTTTTGGATCATCACACTGTTGATTCTAGTGACCCCCTTTTCATCTAGTAAATTCCCGTTACCTTTTACCCGAAAACAAATCTTGGTTTTGTATCTACATGTTTCCCGATGAGATTTTTTGTTTCTTAGCAAGCACTATCAGAAAGAATCGTTTCCAAAAATTTGAAAGAAAACATACCTAAGTCTAGTTAATTGCCGAAAAGTGGTTATAATCAAAGTTGTGATCCAATAAATTACTGTTTAAACACATGGTAACACTTAAGAGCAGTATGTGGTAAGTGGTGAATAGAAAATGTATGCAAAATCACCAAGTAAAATCAACACTTAAAAAATATATGGTGGCCCACAAAAAGTACCTATTTATCGGTCAAGAAGGCAAAACCACTTTTTCCTGACAAGTTTCATAGAAAAAGATCGTTGAACTCATGTCCTCCGAGATGTAGGCCAAGGCATAATAAAGGCTGAGATAATAATTACATGTTGCGGCTGTATAGCGTGTGTGCCGAACTGACCACCGTCCAGCTCTGGGCAGCGAGCCTACACAGTACACATTCTCTGGAACCAACAGTTCATTGCCACACGAGCATAAAGTACCATCCACCTTTCAAATACATAACTGGACCCAGCTGACCTTATCTTTGGGCTAATCAATTGTACTTACTAAAAACAGCTGATCGTCAGTAACAAAGCTACACTTCATCACACTTCATTTTACACTCAGACTTTACTCATATTTGGGTTTAATATTGGACATATTGGGCACCTTGGTGGCGTCCCCATCTCAAGTGGTAATAATAATCATACTAGAACATAATCTGCATGGACCATAATGATAAACAAATGATGGTATACTGAAATTATACATTATTTAACATTGCTTAAAAATGGAACTGTCTAAACCAATGTTAATGCTATTAATATAGGACTTGAGTTATGTAGTTTATTTATGTTTATGGTCCATACAGCTTTCTGTTCTAATATTCATGGAACAATCTCACTGGATCACGGCCAGATTGACCACACAACGTCTCATTAACCTGGCCATGTTTTCTAGGAAGCCGGATCAGCTGGTCGGTTCCCTTCTCGCAAGCATTTCACCAATTGCATCAGCTGTCTGGAGGCTACTTGCTGTCTTTTCCCAAAACTGTACACAACGGAATAGCTAACTTGATCACAGCTGTGTAGCATCCTAAATTTAGCAAAGAGGTGGTTTGAATTACGATTGATAATTCATTTTTACGTTTATTTATACAAAATCTGTTCGCACTATGTCTGTCAATGTCAATTACACCCATAAAAGTGGTATTTCGAGTTCGATTCGTGAATTACTGTAATAACTCTTTAATAATAATAATAAAATGCCTTTATTTAAAGCGGTCTTCAGATACACTGGGTTTCAAGACAACTCAAGTCACAAACAGTTTACAAGTACACAATAATTACAAACAGTGAAACTAAACTAGCTTTAAATTGGCCTTAAATGAATTACATGACATGATTTTCATATTTCTTGGGAGGGTATTGTATGCCTGTGGTCCAAAGTATGAGAACCCCTTTTTACCTATCTCACGCCGCACTCTCGGCATTTCAAGCAAGCCGTCCTGCCTAGTACAGCGTTCCCTAACTGATGTTCGAGGCATAAGTTTCCTTTTCAAATAGGGAGGCAAATTAGAAGACAGTGTCTTGTGAACAATTAAAACAGTTTGTAGAAAACATTGTTTTTCCAAAGAGAGTACCTTAGCCTGTTTGCGATAGGCAGATATATGATCAAACTTCCTCAGTTTGAAGACAAACCTTAGGGCTCGGTTTTGCAACCTCGTAAGAAGAACTCTACTGTCAAGAGTAAGACATTCACCAAACGTTGGAAGTGCATAGTGAATAATAGGGAAAACTGTTGATTTGATCAATTCCAGCTTAGCATTTTCAGATAGTATCCCTCTCAAACGGTGTAAAATTCTCAACCTATTTGAAACTCTCTGACAAATGTAACTAACATGTGAGCGAAAATTGAGTTGAGAATCAATTCTGATACCTAACACCTTAACAGAATCAGACCCCACAAGAATTTGACCGTCCAGCTCTACCTTTCCAATTAAGACTATTTTTAGGCTGCAAACCAGAAGACTGAAATGAAGCACAGTACACTTTTCAGGATTCAATTTTAGACCGTGATCGTCGGACCATTGCTTTACCCTTAGCAAGTCAGTGTTGATGAGATTGACTGCTTCATGAAAATCAAAAGGGGCGTGGGAAAGAACTAGTTGACAATCATCAGCGTAGGAATGTAAAGTGGAGAATTAGTGATCCTCTTTGTAGTGATTATGTTAAGATTTAAAATTAGACTTTTGGCACGGCGTCCATATGATATTTGTCTATTTTCTCAGTTTCATGTGGAAATAATAAGGTTTTGTAACAATCATTTTTCACCCGTCACTAACTCTTTAAATTATTAAAATAAAACACCCCACTAGGACGAAACCTAGAATATTTCATTGAGTCTTTTCATATTAAATTAAAACAAACTAATAAGATAGTAAGCTCAGCTCGTTTTTCACATTACCTCAAGCTAGATCTTGGGGATGCTACTCTTCACTAGATAAAATTAATTGGTGATTTGGCGGGATTTGAACCCGGGACCTCAGGGACACGGACTGTCCCGCGCTCTAACTAGACCAGCTCGCTACCTGTTGATGGTACAGTACCACCACTTGATGTGATACAGTGAAAGTAGGAGACATTGGGCGCTGACCTCTTATCATAACACTCACACACTTACACACTCACATACCTAATCCCTCACATTCACAAATTTATTATACTCTTACACACACACTCAAAAGTTACACATACATTTTATCCCACACTAACATTCACAAACTTAGAATGTACCTCAGAGTTATAATATATTTAATTACTTATAATAATACATAATATATATGGTAGGCATAATATAATAATAATAATAATAATAATACAATTAATAAAATTATAATTATTACTCTGAGGCGGTACGAATGGATATTATTTTTATGAATAAGCACACACTTAACAATTAAGTTCAATATGTCTTAGTGGCGCGGTGCCTGAATTTTATTTTATGCAATTCCTGCAGGTCTGCCGTGTACCCATATTGCTACCAACACTGCACGGCGAGTCCCATCGTTTAACGCTATTTAGAGTAAAATTTTACTTTTGTAGATCATTGCGCTCTTCTGCGACAACGCTTTGCTCCAACGCATTCTGTCACTGTATTTTCACCACACTATGATGTTTTAGCTGTTTGAATACGTTAATTGGTGGCTGAAAGACACGTTTTGCTGGCCATGCCAGCTGTCATCGTTATTTGGGGACCGAGCAGGTGTTTACATCCCTAGGGCCGCAAAATCAGCTGCCCGCTTACTTACTACTTAGTACATGAATGCATATAAAATACACAATCAAAATCCATAGCATTGCAATAGAATTGTTTTATTGTCACCGTTGCCTAGCAACTTTTTGTTTTTTTATTTTTGCTGATTCATCAAATTATTTCTTTACATACCTAACCTTAAAGTTGTAGTTGTGTTGACTCTCAGTGTGCAAAGTTATAGTGGTGAATAGTGGTAATAGGGTATAGTGTGGTGAAAAATAGCGTTCGTACCACGGACCGAAATGGTTTTGCAGCTCCCGATCGATTTAAGTTCTGGACTTCGTCTCGAACTTAAAACTATCTCGAGCCAGCAAAACCTCATTTTTGGCCTAAGTACGAAAACTTGTTTATAATTGATTTTCCTGTATAATAATTAGGAGTAAAATGACTACACAGTATGGTTTCTAAAGTCCATAGTGGAAGTGATGTTTATTTACAACAAAATTAATAAACATAGCAAACACATGGCATATAATTAACACATGACAGCTGCTTCTAACTTAGTACCAAGAAGGCAATGAGGAACAAGATTATAAATAAATTCCAACAGGCTATTGTAGGACTTTCCACGTTTCGTTATGAATCAAACGATACTACATGAGTCATACTTTTACCCGCCAAATGCCGCAGACACAGACGATGACAGGTGATGCGCGCCTCGGCCAACGACCTGACCTTGGCCTTCTTGGAGAGTATTTGGCGTGCGAAAGTATGTATAATCTGTTAGATTCATAACTAGGAAAGTCCTACAAACATATTTAACCTAACCTAACATAACCGCAGCAGCGCGCTGTATAAGGGAAATACAGCCTCCGGATGATACCAAAAAAACCTAGTTGCTTACTAAACAATCTTAGACGCAAAGATAAATTATAAGTTTTAATTAAAACCAGTTAATTACTACAAGTCGTAAAAACCATCGTGTTTTATTACACGACAAATACTCAAGATTTACGTAATTACGGCGTTTAGGAATTGCACGAATATTAACTTATTAACGATAATTACAAGCTTCGTTACGATAAATCAACATCTGTCATGGAAGGTCGAGTTTCCGTGTATCAACGGAAAGTTTCGCGCCATTCTGTATCAAATCCCACGGTCAGCCGCTCTAATAGCCTGACTCACCGCCCTGAGGCGAGGCTAGTTCACTTGGCGCCTCGGGCGAGGCTAAAGCTTGCTGCAGACATTTCGGCGTCCAGGATCATTACACGTTCTCAATTTAGTTTGCGGCTTAACTTACAAGTTCTCAATTTAGTTTGCGGCTTAACTTGCAAGTTCTCAATTTAGTTTGCGGCTTAACTTACAAGTTCTCAATTTAGTTTGCGGCTTAACTTACAAGTTCTCAATTTAGTTTGCGGCTTAATTTACAAGTTCTCAATTTAGTTTGCTTCTTAACTTACAAGTTCTCAATTTAGTTTGCGGCTTAACGTTTGCGGCTTAACTTACAAGTTCCCAATTTAGTTAGCGGCTTAACTTATAGGTTCTCAATTTAGTTTGCGGCTTAACTTACAAGTTCTCAATTTAGTTTGCGGCTTAACTTACAAGTTCTCAATTTAGTTTGCGGCTTAACTTAAAAGTTCTCAATTTAGTTTGCGGCTTATCTTACAAGTTCTCAATTTAGTTTGCGGCTTATCTTACAAGTTCTCAATTTAGTTTGCGGCTTAACTTACAAGTTCTCATTTTAGTTTTCGGCTTAACTTACAAGTTCTCAATTTAATTTTTTGGCTTCTCAATTTAGTTTGCGGCTTAACTTACAAGTTCTCAATTTAGTTTGCGGCTTAACTTACAAGTTCTCATTTTAGTTTGCGGCTTAACTTGCAAGTTCTCAATTTAGTTTGCGGCTTAACTTACAAGTTCTCAATTTAGTTTGCGGCTTAACTTACAAGTTCTCAATTTAGTTTGCGGCTAAACTTACAAGTTCTCAATTTAGTTTGCGGCTTAACTTAAAGGTTCTCAATTTAGTTTGCGGCTTAACTTACAAGTTCTCAATTTAGTTTGCGGCTTAACTTACAAGTTCTCAATTTAGTTTGCGGCTTAACTTACAAGTTCTCAATTTAGTTTGCGGCTTATCTTACAAGTTCTCAATTTAGTTTGCGGCTTATCTTACAAGTTCTCAATTTAGTTTGCTGCTTAACTTACAAGTTCTCATTTTAGTTTTCGGCTTAACTTACAAGTTCTCAATTTAATTTTTTGGCTTAACTTACAAGTTCTCAATTTAGTTTGCGGCTTAACTTACAAGTTCTCAATTTAGTTTGCGGCTTAACTTACAAGTTCTCATTTTAGTTTGCGGCTTAACTTGCAAGTTCTCAATTTAGTTTGCGGCTTAACTTACAAGTTCTCAATTTAGTTTGCGGCTTAACTTACAAGTTCTCAATTTAGTTTGCGGCTAAACTTACAAGTTCTCAATTTAGTTTGCGGCTTAACTTACAAGTTCTCAATTTAGTTTGCGGCTTAACTTACAAGTTCTCAATTTAGTTTGTGGCTTAACTTCCAAGCGTTGATTCGAAGACATTTTGAAACGTGGTTGGGGTCTTTGGTACTTACGTAGCCATACAGACCACACCAAGAAAGCAATTTCGAAATAAGATTTTAGTTAGTATAACAAAATCTTCCTAACCTAACCACCCTTAGGTTAGGCTAGGTTATAATTATTAGGTGAGGTCAGTATTATACGTAAATACTGGTTCTTTTAAATTAGGAACGCCATTCATTTACAGGGCGCTATGGCAGTTAATTGGGCATAAGATGGTTTAGTTTGTGATAATGACGGAAGCAATAAATGTCATTCATTCATTATTATTAATTAGTTTTCTCCTTTAATGTTTTTTCTCCCTTTTAATATGTGTTACTTTTGTTTAATGTAATACAATTCATACCCCCCCCCCACAGAAATATTATCCCCCTTCTGTCTTACAATGTAATATTTATGTTTTTATAACAATTTTCCCCATATTCTTCCTGTATTTGTTCATAATCATAATGTATTGGTTCTTCATGGGCTTTTGAAGATTCGAACGAATCGGTGGTTAATCTGTATAAACTTCCATCTGATGCTGTATGAACGTAATCCTTCTTTTGATACAATTAATTCCCAAGACCAAATCTCTGATTCGATGTCAGGTCGTTTAAATAAGTACACGACTGCCCACTTCTAACACAGACCCCTGGTTGATTTAGTAGCGTTGCGACTTGTTTTCAAGCGTACACGCGTGCCTGCATACACACTATGTTGCACAAATATTTTTGTATTGTTTGGTTGAAATACTGGAGTGCGGTAAATTAAAATCAGTGCGATAAAGTAAAAGGAGTGCGGGAAAGTAAGTAAATGCAGGAATCAGTTACTTTCTGGTTTATAATTAGTACAAATAGCCCTCATTGTCAAGTAACTGTAGGAAAATATACAGTATTTCTCGTTTTACAATCGTGCAATCTTATACTATATAATATTATAAATGTGAAAGTTTGTTTGTTTGTTTGTTTGTTTGAAGTTCAATCACGCATTAAATACTAGACGGATTGGGCTGAAATTTGGCATGATGATGCTCACATTCCTGATTAAGATATAGGCATATTCTTATCACAAAAATCCTTTGGGGCTTCAAAGTTGGTTCCATGATATGCAAAAGCATTAATAAGTTATGAGATTTACAAACAGGATGCACCACTATTATTTTTGTTTCGCATTCATGAAAACAGCTAATATAATTTGAACTAATACAAAAAAAAACTGTGATACGCAATGAGAACTGTCAAAGTAGGATTGTTTGCAGTTATGTTTATGTTTTTAATTTCATGAATAATTTGTGATATTTTGCGAATTTTTAATAATTTATTTTTCCCCATTGTTTGGGTCAAGTGGTGCAACATTATGGCTATGGTAGAGGTGTAATACTATAGGTTACCTTAAATTCAAAGAAGCAAATTTTATCAAACTGTGTCCACCCCCATTGCAAACGCAAAGCTTGAGTATAACTGCAAATAAATATTTTATACTTATATGCTAACTCCGTACGAAGGACGGCCACTCTGCTAGTACCTCTATATTACACAAGAACTTAAGGTGTAACTCTAAATTTCCAAGGAAGCACTTTCACATAATTAATTAATCGCAGAGTCATGATTCTTGCTACTCCAAGCATAAATATTCGGGCCATTGACACATTCGAGGAAGTTTGGAGTCAAAGTTATGGCTTCTTGGAGTAATGACTTGCAAAATTTAAACGAGAGGTAAGACAACGTTTGTAAACATCACTCATAAGAGGAGGGAGGGGGCGAGATTGCTTTAATCAAGTTTTATATAAATTCAGCCATACGGAGAAATGCAGGCCAATAATTATACAGTATAAATTGATAACCCTGACAAATTTATTTTCAGTGTTCAGAGAAGGTTGATGACGAGTCGACGAGTCGGCTACAGCGGCCATCTGAACTGTTCAGTTGTCGATTTGTTCATCATTTGCATAAATGCTTGCAAGGAATTCTTTATTTGTAAATCCGTTTAGTAAATAGCTACTCTTAGAAACATTGTCATAGAGTATTACAATTATAGTAATTACATATGAAGGACAATGGTAAATCAAGAAAAAAATAATGAAATAAGTAACTCCACTCTAATTTAAGAATTATTTTCAAAATGGTATTGACAGTATATTTTATAACTAGGGCGTAAAGTGGTCAGCTGAGGTCTAAAAATGAGAGAGGGTTGAAAAGACACTTTTTGCCCGTGTGATGAACCATATTTTTCGTAATATTGCAAAATTATTCATCAAACTAAATTAGAACTAAAAAAAATGTCCATGTAAAGATAAACCCTCAAAACGACATCCAGCTTTGTTTCCAATAATTTGCTAATGGAAAATAAGCAGATTTTCAGTAAGTGATTCGATCATATCGTCTATTATTGCCTTACTGTATATTATACTATCGATATGTCGAACTATTGACAATAATGTAAAAATAACCTACAACCGATCAAATCATTCGATTAATAATTCCGATACGTGCGATTTCTTACAGTCGAAGTTTACAACAGCTGATTTTTACTCCCTATGGACTAAAAAGTCTTTCCACTCCCTATGGCGGAAAAGAGCTACTTTAGACCCACAACGCATGTATTAAAAACGGCTGTTTTTGCTGCAGTATGACGAAAAATAGATTAATTAATAAACGGTATCAGCATTCTGACACATACTTTCTCCCATAAGTTTGTCAACAACCTTTATCATGTGTAAGCGGTGAGAGTAAATATACGGAAATGGGATTTGTACAATTTTGTTCAGAATTTAAAGGACTACATACTAAATTTTTATCAAAATCGTTCGGGCCATTTTTGTGAAAATCTGATTTTTCCGTTATTTTATGGGGGTTTTATAGGAAAATAACATAATTTACAATAACTTTTTAACCATAATTTTTACAGAAATGGGATTTGTACCATTTTGTTCAGAATATAAAGGACTACTGTATAACATACAAAATTTTTATCAAAATCGTTCGGGCCGTTTTTGGGAAAATCCTATTTTTCCGTTATTTTATGGGGTTTTATGGGAAAATCCCCATTAAAAATAAAATTATTTTAAAATATGAAAAAACTATTAAATCTTTAAGGACCATAACATACTGTGTTAAAATAAAACCGGATTTTTTTTCTAAAATCCTATTTTTTGTCATTTTAGGGGGTTTTTATGGTAAAATAACATAATTTACCATAACTTTTGAACCGTAACTTTTACAGAAATGGGATTTGTACCATTTTGTTCAGAATTTAAAGGGCTACAACATATTACATTTTTATCAAAATCGATCTGGCCATTTTTGAGAAAATCCGATTTTTCCGGTTTTTTATGGGTTTTTATGGGAAAATCCCCATTAAAAATCAAAATTTCAAAAAAATGAAAAAAGAAACTTGGAGATACCATGGATTAGAACCTACATACCAAATTTCATCGAAATCGGACCACAGGTGTAGTCCCTAGCTCTGTACACATCCAGACACACCCACACACACAGACATCACTTCGAAAACCACATTTTTGGGTCCAGGGGGACCCAAAACGAATATATCCACTCAAAACTCAAACTCGAAAATTTTGACGAAAACTATACTTTCTCCATATACTATGGTATAGGGGGAGAAAGTAAAAATCATTCTTTTGATGATCCGCCTTTCTGTTCTGATTGGTCGGAATCAAGTGGGACTTGGGAGCGCTGTTTACTAATATCATTGAATATATAACACTAAAAAGTGTTTAATTGAATATCAATCAATCAATCAATCAAAATAACTTTATTCATATTGCACATTTTGTACAGAATGGATTCAGTTATAAAAACACAACATTAAACTTAAGACTACTTACAAAGAATATTGTTATTATCAAAAAATCAAATTTCAGGAAGTTGGAAAAAATCTTCTAATTTATACAAGGGTTCTGTTGGTGAGAAATAATTTCAAACGTTTTTTAAATGAATTAAAATTAGTTATATTTGTTATATTGTCAGGTTATATTTTATAAAGTATTATTATGAATAAAAATATAGTTAAAATATTAAAATATAAAAATATAGTTATATTTTTTATATTAGTTACATTAATATATGTTGAATATAGAGTTATATATTGAATTGTAATATGCATATTGCAGCTGTGGAGACAAGTTTGAAGCATTTTGTCTGCTGTATTAATTTAAAAATAGCGACCTCTTCGTGGGACTCAAGTTACGTTACCGCCATGATTTGTAATGCATGAGTGTTTTTACATTTCCCATCCTCCTGGACCTGCATGTCTGTACAGGACCATCAGATAACCAGGCACCCTTCTAGGAAGGAATCCCTGATTTATTCGATCACTCGCCTTCCCAGAAGGTGGTAATTGACCCGACGTTTCGGAGCAGCGCCGCGGCACGTCATCAGGCCATTGTCTGTGACTCACACCTCCATGAACCGCCACAAAGGCAAAGCTGTAAACAGGGGAATGTCCGTTGGAATCCGACGTGTTCCTATCCGTTCGGGGAATAATTAAAATTTAATTACGAGATCACAAAGAGGGTTAAAGTGCAGTTGGTAGAAAACGTATGAGTCACTGATTTTAGATTTTTGCCCACGCGTTGTCTTCCCTTCTGACTGGGACGGTGGCGTCTTAGTAATCCAACTACTAGGAGGTTACGAATCTTGTGGATATTTATAGGGATGCACTGTGGATGCGATACTTCCTGGTGTGGATTACGTCCGCACTAGTGAGTACAACGACCATCAAAAGTACTATCCTGATAATTAGACCAATTCCTTAATTACAAAGAAAAAAGGGATTCGGATTCTACTATAAACTGTAGGTCTCTTAGTTGCCATTAGCTGTATGGGCTAATAATTAACAGATGTGGGAACATGTCTGCCTTAGTCACTAACAAGACTACAAGATCGTGCCAGTAATCCTACACTCATTTCCAATCATACTTGAAATAAAATTATTATTTTAATTGAGATTATTTTGAGTCTAAAACATATAAAAAAACATAAACAATACTGGAGCTATTGATTTGTTATCCCTATGAACAAATGTTCCAATGAGATAACATAATATGAGGATCATGTTTTAATTCTGTAGTCGCTGGATTTTCATCTTACGTTCTCTTACAAAATATAACCAAGACATCAAAACGAAATCTACATTATTGTACTGTTTACTGTATGTGTTCGTATTTTGGAATAGATCATTTAATTTCCACTTTTTAATTTTTTTATCATTTTTATGATATTTCTTTTGTGACAAATAATCAGAGATGTGCCACAGTGTCATAGTTTTAACGCTTTGTAGTAACTAAATTGATATATTTGATCACATATTTTCACTTATCAACAAACAACCAAGATTTATTATAATTTAATAACAAATTTGTTAAAACCAGACGTAATTGCAATCTTAGATGAAAAATAAATGCAGACCCCCTGGGCTAACATCGGAAATCGGGCTCCAAGACCTACTACTACACCAGAAACCACCAGTTAACCAATATTGGTCAAATGAAGTATAAAATATGTTTGTCAAATTGTAAGGACCAACAACGCTAGATTTACAAGCGAAATAATTAATTAAGAAGATTTAAAAATAGAGTGCGCATATCCAAACGCTACTTTAACCTACTCGTATATTTTCATTCAACTACTTTAGCCTAATCAATGAAGGTTTTGTGTTGGAACCAATAAGTGAAAAGTTGATTTCTTATGAATATTAGTTGATTAAATAAGAATCATTTACCAAAAGTTCCCGTCCTTCCCTTCTTGCTCCTTCCCTACACCCTTAAAAGTTAACTTGTATAATCATTTATTCAATAAGAGATAAACAGCAATTGGGTTTTTTTATTTCGTTATTTCTGTCCTTAAAATATCCTCTACAAAAAACTTTATTGGCGTGCAACCGATAAACTCATTATTTTTCATGTAATTTTAGTATTTTGTATATAGCGTATTAAGTTGGCAATATAATATTTTTTTTACTACTATTACGTTTGTCATATATTTATGTATTGCTTGTTTGACCCGTTGGAATGAATAAATAAAATAAACATGGATTGATAATTTACGTCGCTTATAATAACACCGCGTCAACTCTTGGGTTCATATATTTCGACTGACCAATCGTTATAAATCGATTTAAATTCTGAAATGAAGAAAATTGATCAACTACGATAATAATATTGAACAAGTGTTTAACTACGTGAGTCAATCATACTGAGCCGCCATTTTGATAAATGACGTAGTGTATGTTGAAGTGGGGAGCGAGCTGGTCTAGTGGTAGAGCACGGGGCTTCGGTGCCTGAGGTCCCTTGTTCAAATCCAGCCAATCAGATAGAGATTTTATCTTTATATGATAACTAGTGGATTGTAGGGACATAAGTCCCTAAAAAGCTCAAATGGAACATAAATTATTGTAACATTTAAACAAACTCAGAATCAAATTATCTATTTTTTAGGATAGATATCCCAGTACAACATATCTTTTGTGTAAAAAAAAAAAACAGTTTGTTGTTTGCTTTTGTTGATGTTATTTTCAATAAAGAATTTGAATAATTCCAGAGGTTTAACTGCTAAAGGCAGGAAACATGTTCATAAATAAATATTGGTTTTTTAAGGTAGCTTTGGGTTTTTTGGTTAATGCTGATAAAAAGGCTTCCCCGATTGAAATACAGTATTGGAAATTGTCTTCGTCAAATAAGAAAAGGCAAAAAATGGTGTGTTGAGATAAACATAGTTCTTGGTCAAAACCGCTAAATTAGCATCCCTACCCTACCCAGTTAAAGACTATGCTCATTTTGTGAAGGTTAATCAATATTTTGTATGAAGTAGAATAACCTCAACGGTTACTCTTAGAAAACAATTTGGGAATAAAGAAAAAGTATGTTCGTACAGGTGTTCATTAAGTACTTAAGTACTTTGTTGCTCCAAGCAAAAAGGTTCAAATATTATAGCCTAGCATGCACGGTAGTAAAGGGAGCACCTATATAACAGTAGAACATAGAAGGAATTTCTTAAAACTAACCAAAAATATTTATGCTACTATAAACTGGCATCCCTACCCTACCCAGTTATTATTTCTAAGACTATGCTCATTTTGTAAAGGTTTAACAAAATTAATCTTAAGTAAAGACATCCCATTGATAGAACTTAACCCTTAATTTGTTTCTGATCAACATAAAAAAAAAACCACTATTAGCCTAGTGTAAGTATATGTTGTGGTAATCCTCCTAAAGGTGCGATTGATTTACATATTCAACCAAAAAGGGTCTAATCAACGTCTAATTAATAACTATTTTGAGACTGGTTAGGGTTCCATTACCCAGTTATCGAAGCCAATCACGAAATTACTTTTTATCAGCACCTTCGACATGAATAGTTTTGGTTAGTTTTAATAAACGGAACCTTTTTTGCTTGGGTCAACAGACAGTACCTGGTTAAAATCTACTCCAAACAATATTGTATTTACACCCATTGGAACTGTACGAACCTCTTAATTCCCAGGTTGTTTTCTAAGAATGGCCGTTGAGGTTATTCAACTTCATACAAAATGTTGACTAAACACTACAATAAATCTCAAATATAAATGTTGAAATAAAAAAAGTGTAGAATATAGTATATTTCGTACCTAGGGCCGAAAATGAGGTTTTGCCGGCTCGAGATAGTTTTTAAGTTCAAGACGAAGTCGAGAACTTAAATCGATCGAGAGCTGCAAAACCATTTCGGTCCGTGGTACGAACGCTATTTTTCACCACAATATACCCTATTACAACTATTCACCACTATAGTAATGCACACTGATAGTCAACACAACAACTTTAAGGTTATGTGAAGAAATAATTTGAGGAATCAGCAAAAATAAAAATAAATAGTTGCTAGGCAACGGTGACAATAACACAATTCTATTGCAATGCTATGGATTTTGATTGTGTATTTAAAATGCATTCATGTTTTAAGTAAGTAAGCGAACAGCTGATTTTGCGGCCTCAGGCTGTAAAAACCTGCTCGGTCCCCAAAATACGATGACAGCTGGCATGGCCAGCAAAACGTAACTTTCAGCCACCAATTAACGTATGTAATACAGCCAAAAACATCATAGTGTGTTGAAAAATCTTTATTATCTTTAAAGATTAAAAGATTAAAATTTAATGCCGCTCGATCACCCCACCTGAGATAAAGATCCATGCAATAAGTTATAACACCTGAACCTAAATTAGAACTATTGTAATAGGCTTAGCCTAAAGCTTTAATTATTAAATTCATTCCCCACTCATTGTAAACTTTATTGTGAACCCCTTATTTTCTTATACCACCAATTTTGTATTTCAATTAAATAAATTTAAGTTTCGATACTGTACATGGAGTTTCCATTGTAGGCCTAAGTTTAAGGTTGATTACATACTTTTTCGTTTTGAGGTCCCCAGAGGCCAAAAACACCATCCGTTCAAATTCATATATATATGAAAAATTGAAAAATAGGGCTACTATATATAAATAAAGATTAAACATTAATAAACTTAGTACCCAAGTAAAATTATTTATTAAAATATTTACTGACTATAGTTTCGGCTCTAAGGCCATTTTCAAAGTAAACAAAAATCAAAATAAGATATGTAAATAAATAACATATGATTTTATAAAACTTTTCTAACTTGTAACATAATTTTGTCTTCATTGATAAATTTATATACTATATGATGTGTTGTACTTATTTTCATTAATATTTTCTCAATTTTGCTATTGTTTCATATATTGGATTATTCAACTTTGGAATCATTGTATTTAAAATATTTGATTTGTTATTTTTGTAGTTCATATAAATATTAATTTCTTCTTTTACATTCAATTTTTCTCTGTCTTTTTCAATTTCTAATATTGTTAAGTTTTCTTCGATCTTAGTAAACTTATGTTTGGATTTTATTAAATGATCTGCAAAATTTGATTTCATTGATGTTTTGTTCTTTGATTTATATGCCTGTATATGTTCGTTGAATCTAACTTTAAAATTTCGATAGGTTTGTCCAATGTAGTATTTGTCACAGTCAGAATGAATGAAATGAAATAAAATCAAACTTAGAAAACAATTCGAAACACAAAGAAGAAAAGAAATTCATGTGCGTCCCATACAACAACAATTTTAACAAAGCAATCAGGAAAACATTCAAACATACCCCAGTAAAATTAAGCTACAGAACAAAAATAACATTTTTAAAATCATACACAATAAAACCAACAATCCTATAATAAACAATACAGCAAACATATACAATGCATCTGGTATCTACAAAATTAAATGTTCTGACTGTGACAAATACTACATTGGACAAACCTATCGAAATTTTAAAGTTAGATTCAACGAACATATACAGGCATATAAATCAAAGAACAAAAATCAATGAAATCAAATTTTGCAGATCATTTAATAAAATCCAAACATAAGTTTACTAATATCGAAGAAAACTTAACAATATTAGAAATTGAAAAAGACAGAGAAAAATTGAATGTAAAAGAAGAAATTAATATTTATATGAACTACAAAAATAACAAATCAAATATTTTAAATACAATGATTCCAAAGTTGAATAATCCAATATATGAAACAATAGCAAAATTGAGAAAATATTAATGAAAATAAGTACAACACATCATATAGTATATAAATTTATCAGTGAAGACAAAATTATGTTACAAGTTAGAAAAGTTTTATAAAATCATATGTTATTTATTTATTTACATATCTTATTTTGATTTTTGTTTACTTTGAAAATGGCCTTAGAGCCGAAACTATAGTCAGTAAATATTTTAATAAATAATTTTACTTGGGTACTAAGTTTATTAATGTTTAATCTTTATTTATATATATATATATATATTTATATATGTGCCCGTTAGCGCGATAACTCGAGCAAAAATCATCCGATTTTGATAAAATTTGGTACAAACGTGTAAAACATACGTTTATTTGAACGAGTTCGCGAACAGCATGATCGCACTATGGGAACATGGGTTTATGGGGAGTTTTATAAGGCAAAAATTGGTTTTTCCCATTTTTGGCCCTAAAAACTTAAAATTTAGCATTTTCTTTCCAAACCATTTTGTATGTACAAAAAAAAACACCTTTTTACCCTCCCTGTTGCAGCAAACCTAAGTACACCTTAAACTAATGTCATTTAAATAGGGAATATTTTAAGGAGACATTTTAGTGTAAATCCAATCAGGCGAATGGAAATTTGCTTAGTCTGCAGGTTTGCTGCGGCGGGGGTATTTATTTTTTAAACCAGGACCCTGAGAGGCTAGTCGCGGCACGGTGGTGGGGGTTTTGGTCCTCCAGTGTAAGTCACAAGACGTTGGGGATAGGGTGTTTCAAAAAGAATCATCCGATTTCGTAGGTTTACAATTTGAAAACTAATAATCATACGGACATGAGGTTAATTTTATATTAAAGAGTAAATAATAAAGTTTTTTACATACCATTTACAGGTGCTCAATATGGTCTCCTTTATATGTACAGCATATGTGCAACTTGTAATACAAATTTACTAAGGTAGAAAAAAAGTTGTAAAAACAATTGAAAATGTTAAAACAATTGCCAATTTTTGAAAGTATGGCGTTTTTCGGGGGTGAAGGTGTGTGATTTTTGGAAACCTCCGAAATTGTCTTGTAGAAAATTTAATTTCTGACCGTGAAAATTCTTTCAAATCTTCGCTAGCTCTTACCGCGTTCTAGCTATAGCCGTTTAAAAAAACCGTGTTTTTTCTTTTTCAGATGTCTGCCATTTTGGATTTTTTTGTGGGGGGGGGGTTAAAATTTGAAAATGGGACTTTTAGATATTTTCCGTGAAACTTGAGAATTTCCTCTTTCCAACAGTATAATGTTCGATCAAATCGGATTCATAGATGAGTAGCTATGATTTTTCAAAATCGGATGATTCTTTTTGAAACACCCTGTACTTTTGCGCCTCTAACAGAGTGTATAGATTCACTCTTCACTGTTCTCTTGAGGGAACACCATTACCGCACCGATACGGTGTGAAGACATCGGTGTTCGTGGTGTAGTTGGTAGCGTACTCGACTAATACCCATGAGGTCCCGCTGGTCTTGTCAAAGATTTTTGATTAGAATGCGATTACTTTTTATCTGTACATTTTTTGTTAGAATTTGAAGCATTTTACGAACAGATTGGTTTTATTAGTAAACCTTCATTCGATTTTTATCTTATTTCTTTTTTATATTATCAGCAAGTTTGGTTGGTTGGTCATGACAGTTTAATTTTATAATTAAACCATTTTTAATGAATTTTTAAACTCAATTTCGGTTAGTTTCTGACAAGGACCCTGAGACGCTAGTTAACCGAGCGTGCGTTGGACAGCGTTGCAAATAAAAGTATATCCCTAACGTCTTGTGAGAAAAACTCGTCAGTTTCATTCCCGAGGGAACTTCATCAGGCTTCGAATGACATCAAAATGTAATTCCAGAAAAAGTCGTCATGGCAAAAATCCATCAAAGTCACATTTACATAAATCACGGACGAACACACGAACATAACTTATAGACATTACAAAAAACCCCGGTTCCGGGAAACACGTTACGCATGGAGGGCACGTCTAAGACTACGCGATCACCTGTAAACAAAAATCAAATGCTTATGACTTCCATCCAATGGAGAACATTTTGCGTCATGTAATTTTGTGATTACTTTTAGAAATTACATTTTTTTCCACCGTTACGTAATAGACACATTTAATTTGAGCCATCTCCTTTCTTTCTACGACTTGCCAGACGCTCTCAATTTTAACCAGAAGAATCTCTTTACAAAATCATATATATATTTATAATATTTGTATGTATTTGAACGGATGGTGTTTTTAGCATCTGTGCCATCAACACGTTAAATTTAATCGGTCCCCGGTCCAGGTCCTACCATTAGACAAACGGTATTTTGCTAATATTTTAGTGAAAATCCGACCAGGTAAATCTGCAGGTTTGCTGTGGCAGAAGAATACATTTTCAAATAGCGTCAATTTCTACTGGTATCCCCGAGAATTTGATCCGAGGTATATCATACAACTTGGATGATGATGCAACTGAACACTTGGTCATAAATTATGACATGATAAATAGTTGTAATTCAACCTAACATCTGTTATATTAACTTGAGTGATGGACGTGTTTTTTACTAACGTCAAAAAATAAGTGCGCAAGTGATTAACGATGCTATCCATCACTACTGTCGGGGACCAGGAAAGTTCGCAATTGAGGGAGGAGCCTATTTGCCATATGGTTTTGAATGAACCAATGAGAACCGTGCGTTGTTGCCAAAACTACTTGTGCACTAGTTTTAATTAGTGTTGTCAACGGGCGATGTGGCAACGTCGCACTAGCCTTGTTTTGTGATTGGCTGCTGCCAACTGCAAACTTTCATGGTCCCGCCCGACTGTAATACAAATTACTTTAATTGCCACCATATGCTTTTTACAATTAAGTCAACGACTACTTAAGCACCATCCGTTTAATCACCAACACAACCCGCTGACTAAAGGTAAGGCATCAGTAAATAAGATACTTTGTCAAACTTTTACTTATCCAGCTTATTTTGTTTGTAATTTACAAATTCTGTGCCAACCATTATTATAGAAACGCATGTTTGATGAGTATATCTTTATTTAAATTATTTGGGTTTTGTGACGAATACAACACAAAACTGTATGTTAAAGAAATGACAATGTTTGTATATACTTTGGAATCAATCGTTGTAAATTTGTTTGATTTGAAGAAGATGCAGGATGTACCTTAGGCCAGGCGCACACAGGCGATTTTGAGTCTAGCAACAGTTGCCCAACTATTTGGGGGACTGTTGCGCAGCCCACTCGGAGACCCTGAAGTCTAGTTGAGCTGGAGTGCGCACACAGGCAACTTTTTAGTCAGACAACTGTTGCTAGACTCAAAATCGCCTGTGTGCGCCTGGCCTTATCTAGTGTTTTACTGGTCCGAATGTCACAATTAATTGTCAAATAGAATCATACTAGTGTACATTTTGCTTGAATTCGAGCAATTGCGAAGTATTACAGGCGTTATTTTAAAACTAATAACAGTCATAATTTTCGAAGACTTTAAAAGAGTCTACTTAAAGATTATAGAAATACTCACGATGTACATAACAGTTCAATATAATCAACATATCTTATCATTTTTCAAAGGCTGATCTTGTTTTTAGTGTTTCCTAAAAAATGTTTCCCACTCATAGCCGCAATATGTTGTCCATAATAACAATTATAAATTCCCCCCCAAAAAAAAACAACATTATTTCTATTTCTTCTACTTGGTGGTGTTCTATGACTTTCTTACGTTTCCATAGTTTGGGCTCTTTCAATAATTGCTCAAGAAATGCAGCACATGTTATAATTCAGTTTTCTTTTTAGTATATCAAAATGTCCAAGGCTTTCTCGCTTTTTTCCATTGTAATATTTACGCCAATCCAAATTCAAATAGGTAGTATATATTTCATGTCAACTAAGTCAGTAAATGCTTGTAGCACACGTTTCCTTAAATTGCAACTAAAATATTGACAGCAATCAAATTATCCAGCTTATCATAATGTAAACAAATAAGTTCTTAATAAGGATAACATGGGAACTTTTAAAACCATGGGGGCAGAGTCCAAGGGACTTAAAAACAAATGTAAGGTCAGTTTGCAAATCTACACACCTAGACGAACATTTTGGTATATAATATGTAGGGTTAAATCTTAAAACAAAAAAGCCTTATTGTTGACAAAGTTTCATGTAGTGTATTAATAATATAGATAGATGTCATATTATATATAATTTCAAAGTCATTATTAATACAAACATTTTGCTGCAGTCATAAATCGACTATATTTATTCGATTCTAAGCTGTGGCTCTTGATATGGAAATTTGTGTACTATTTTAAATAACCTGTATTGTTCTTGACAATACAGTACATGTGTTACACAGCTAAAGCTCAATAATGTCCAATAGTATCATATGTCAAACTGCATATCATTATAAAGGTATTGCAATAATTCATAGCAACCTTCAGTTAGAAATCATTTTCTTTTGAATCATTCTTTTTTAGTTTACAAGTAATCAGCTGAGAACAAGATTTCCCTATACAGTACTATTAATAATACGCACGCTATGCGTTTGCAGTGCCTTTAGTCTTCACATTGTGTGACACAAAGCCTACTGTTTAACAATTAACATGCGTTTTATAAGGGAATGCATGTTTTTAGTTGATAACTTGAAAACGTGAAACAATACGATTAAAGTATAAATTTCAAAGTTGCTTGGAATTATGATACCTTAAAAAATATGCAATTTGACATGATCCCTGTTGAAATTTTTGAGTTGCGAAATGTAGTTTTCAAAATTTGTATTTCTATTGAAATTTTAGTTTTGTGATATTATTGTTATTAGATATCAATGTAAAGCTTAGCCCATGAGGGATGTGACATATTAATCAGTACAGAGATATGTGTATTTGCAAGAAAAATACAGGGTAATTTAAAATAGTACAACATGTTCAACATTATGAAACCACCACTTAGAAATTAATAAAAATAGTCAAATCTATATAAGAATAAGAATAAGAATAAGAATATTTATTTTCTCCCAGTAATACAAGTATTACAATAATTAAAACTACAATGCACAACACAATAAAAAGAATTTGATATAATATTCTATTAAAACTAAATGTCCCACGTGTCAGACTGACTAAGAAGAGAAAAAAAAAAACACTGGCTTATTCACAACAATATTAACATAATAAAGAAACCTAAGAATTATACCTAGATGATTTTAATTTAATTATCTTTTTTGTGCAATTTATTGGGAGAAAATGTAGGGCCCCCGAGGCAAAGCCTGTTTGGGGGTTCCTTCATTATGAAATAACCAAAAAAATAAATAAAAGACAGCGATCAGACAAAATAATCAGGATTGTAAATTAAAAAATTGAGATCTCTATACATAATAAGGTGCCATAATATAAACGTAATACTATAAATGATAAAACATAATAATGTAACTTAAAAAAAAAACTAAGGTTTGAAAATATCAAACCACGCACCGCACTCTGCCACCAGGCGGCTCGGACACAAGTGCCTTCATAGCCGATAGCATGCAATGCTTAGTCCCTGAGTGGCAGAGCTTGCCAAAGTGCGCCCTTATCTCTGTATCTATCTTAAACTTATCTACATTGAACCTAATTTATAATCAAAAATAAAAAGTCAATTTCCTCTAAACTTAACAACCATTTTTTCAATTTAGCGGCAAAAAGGTTGCCTCTATTTACATTCTTTATGTTATTAGGCAGGAGATTAAACATTTTCGGTGCTAAAAAACTGTATGATTTGGTAAAAAATGTATTGTTTGGTCGTGGTAGTAAAAACTTTTCCGCATTCCTAAGTTTTTTTCGATAGGTATTGTCATTGGGAATCATATTTCCACTTTTACTGTAAAACATCTTTAAAACTTTATAAACAAAAAGATATTTTAATGGAAGAATTTTTTTAATGATAAATAGTGGAAGAGATGATTCAAATTTGCCTTTACGTGAAATTAATCTTACTAAATGTTTTTGCTGAATGATGATTGGATTTAAGTGAGTGTGATACGCATTCCCCCAAAAGATTATCCCATATTCAATTCTGCTCTGAACCAAAGAAAAATACAGAGTACGTAACACTTGTTCACTGGTCATATCCTTAAGAAAATAAAAATACCTCAAAATACTATTGATTTTATTTTTCAATTTAGATATGTGTACTTTCCAGTTAACTTCACTATCCAAAAGGATCCCCAGATATTTTATGTTGTTTGTTTGTCTGACAATCTCACATTTATCAGTACACACATTTTGCTTACTGATACAATCAGCAGAATGATAAATGATTTCATTTGAAAAAACAATTTCTTTCCTGAGATTGAAATTTATGAATTTGGTTTTTTCAGCACTGAGCAGCATGTGGTTGGTGGAGAACCACCACTGCAGTGCCCTGAGATCTTTGGTCATTGCCAATTCTATTGCATTCCAATTGTGTCCTGTGTAGCAAAGAGCTGTGTCGTCCGCGAAAGATGTTAATCTGCCATAAAATTGAGCATTACATAAATCATTTATGTAAATTATGAACAAAATTGCCCCAAGGACTGAACCTTGGGGAACACCACTTCTCACTACTCCCATTTCACTCATAACTGAATTAATTTTTACACATTGTTGCCGATCCATTAAGTAGCTTCTGAACCAATTTTGAGCAATACCCCTTATCCCACATTTATACAACTTATTTAATAAAATTTCATGATCAACCGTATCAAAAGCTTTCTTGATATCTAAAAATAAACCACTCACACATTCACCCTTATTCAGTCCATCATAAATATTTTGTAGAAAATTTAAAAGAGCATGTTCTGTATTTAGATTTGATCTGAAGCCAAATTGATGAATACTAAAAAAATTAGTATAACTGAGAAAATGTAAAAGCTTTTTCTTCATTAGCTTCTCAAAAATCTTAGAGAAACATGACAACAAAGATATTGGACGATAATTATTACACTGCAATTTTGATCCACTTTTGAAAATAGGTATCACGACTGCAGTCTTCAGTTTGGTGGGGAAAACACCACCTTGGAAACTAAAATTAATTAAAAATAGAAGAACATCCAAAATCTGTTCTGAAACCTCTTTTATTAAATTTGCACTTACACCATCTATTCCTGGACTTTTGTTGTTTTTCAAGCTATTAATTACAGACACAAGTTCATCACGTCTTACTTCATCTATAAAAAAAGATTTAACTTCACTTTTGCAAGGAAAAATTTGATTATACTCCAGTGAGAGGAAATAATCAGGTACAGAATTATTTAATTTCAGATTTTCAACCAAACCTATAAAAAATCATTAAATTCATTCGATACAACTTTTGGGTCCTCAACAGTAATACTACCTATTTCTAATTGTAATTTATTTTCTTGGCTCTTTGATTGACCTGTTAGCTCATTTAAAACCCTCCAAGTTGCTTTTGAATTGCCCTGACAATTTTGAAATCTTTGCTTATAGTAATTGTCCTTCAGGGCCTTTATTTCCTTTTGTAAATTATTTCTATACATGTTGTAATAGTTCCTCAACCTCCCATTATTTGGATGCTTTCGGACTTGGCTAAAAATATTATTTCTTCTCTTGATTTTTAAACAAATGTACTGACTCATCCAAGGTTTTAGAAACTTTAATTTATTATTTCCGTTACTATTTACTACTACTTTGCATCCAGATTCATAATTTAGAAAAATATTTAAAAATGAGTCAAAAGCTGCCGACACATCAGTTTGACTGTATACATTAGCCCAGTCCTCTCTATCCAGACACTGTCTGAGCAGACCAAAGTCCGTGCGGTATCTCGTGGTGGACGGAGAGGACACGGCTAGTCCACCTCCCCCCCTCCCACCACTCACCACCTGCACGTCCACTCGGCACATGGCATGGTCTGTGTGTCCGGCATGAATAACCGACGCATGCACAGATATCATGTTTTTACTTGATACCCGCACATAGCAGTGGTCAATACAAGTTGCAGAAATATCCGTAACTCTTGTCGGCTCCTTTATAAGACACTCCAAACCATTAACAGCCATTAATGAGATATAACTGTCAATGGAGAAAGTTGTATTCTCTTCAATTATATTAATATTTAAATCTCCGACCCAAAATAAATTTTTACTTTTTTGTAAAACCTCATGCTTGTTGAATATTTGTTGAAATTCATTTACAAAAGTATCTATTGTTTCATTTAATAATCTGTATATTGCAATTAAATGGAAAGTCATATCTGAAAAGTTAAAGGATAAAAACACTACATCAGCTGAGCTGCATTCCAAATCAATATAGTTTACATTAAACATTAATATAACATTAATGTTTAATGTAACATTAATATAATTAACAATAAATTATAATTATAATTAGTTAATTATAATTAATATAATTAACATTAATATAATTAATACGCTACATGAAACTTTGTCGGTTGAACTCCTCCGCCATTTCTTAACCGATTTTATCCATTGACGTCTTATTGGAAAGAGCGTGTCGCGTAGATTTGCAAACTGGCCTTACATTTTTGAAAAAGTCCCTTGGGCTCTGCCCAGTGGCTTTGAAAGTTCCCATGTTATCCTTATGGAGAACATAATTTTTTACATTTTGATCAGCTGTATAATATAATTGCTGTTATTTATTTTTCAATTCAATGAAACCCATTGAGTACATTTATTTACTATTTGAGTTTGTGTAAACATAACCCCCAAGACGGATCGTGTTAGTATGGTAGTATCTTAAATTAGTGTATTTATCGTTGTTTTGTGGCGCTATGACGGATTGTGTTAGCATGATTGTATCATTTGTGCATTTATCGTTGTTTTGTGTAGCTATAATTTGTTTATTTGTTGTTTTTCCTTTTAAATGCCTCCGACGCGACGACAACGAAACATAGACAAGCCAGCTACAGAACAGTGGCGCGTAATAGGCTTAACTCATCACAGTCAGCACCTGACCCTGGACAATCTCAACTATTAGGTTACAAATGCGCCCTAACACTACCCCCAAACGACTTTTCGTTCTCAATTAACCCTCTATCAATGACCTGTGTTGCTTGTACAGCGAGGCATTTTGAGAAGGAGAAAACCGGCCAGAATGCTTTAGGTTTATCAAATACTGGTAAGATAAACATGGCCTGAGTTACACACCGGTAATCTTTGAATTGACTCTTTTAAACTCATTGTAAATATGACTGTTATTCGTTTTGAAATAACTCCTGTAATACTTTGCAATTGCTCGAATTCGAGCAACATGTACACTAGTTATGATTATTTGACAATACAATTGTGAGATTCGAACAAGTGAAACGTTGTATATGATACATTCTGCATTAACAAAACATGTACAGTATTTTTACGTTAATCCTTGGACTTGGTTCAGCGGGAGCATGTTTAATTTCATCATTGTGGGACCAATGATTTGTCTGAAATCAATAAAGTTGAACCTAACGAGATTCTATGTATTAAGCGATAAGTTAAAACTTATTGTAGCCTTGGCTAATGAAAAAAATTGTGAATTTTAGTACAAGGAAAACTTTTACAGAAGGAAATTAAGTTTCTACTTTCAGTTACCAAAGGTTACATACCAAATATAAATTATGGGTAACATGTAATGTCGTAATATAATATATAATTGTAAAACAAAGCAATGAGTAACGTCCTGATACGGTTTAAAAAAATTCTGTTTTAGTGAATTTCCCATATAGGGAATAAGCTATTACCGTAGTACTTATGGTAAGACCTGGACCCGGGACCAATTTACTTTTTCGTTTTGAGGCCCTTAGAGGCCAAAAGCACCATTTGTTCAAATTCATATATATATATATTATAAAAAAATTAGTGATTAGGACTACTATTTTGATATAAAAATACATGATTTGAAACTAAGTACCCTTTAAAAAATCATATATCAATAAAATGATATTTTAAAAGGGTACTTAGTTTTAAATAATGTATTTATATATACAGGGTGGTAAAAAAGTCCCAGGACAGTTAAATATTTTAAAATATAATGCAGATGGAGCTACAATACTTGGTACAAAGTTACAGGTTATAAAACTTTATTTTAACACATATTCAGTGATCCAATAACTCTTCAGAGGGACGGCACACAAGGAGTCGGAAGAAAATCTTAAATAGAAGCATAGGTCAATATGCACATCAAATTAAAGGACTTTTTTAGTAGAATACAATGCCGCAAACCGCACTTAAAAAGGTTGATCCTGCGCAAAATGACAGTTGTTCAAAGATTCGTTTAATTTACATTGCTATTATACGCTTACTCCTCAGGGGGGCACAGCCCTAGGAATCGGAAGAAAATTGTTAACGTAAGCATAGGTCGATATGCACATCAAATTAAAGGTCTTCACTAGTAGATTATGATGCCGTAAATTCAAGCTCAACAGAATGCCTGAGTAAAAAATGGCAGTCATTCAAAGATTAAAAATGGCGGATTCAAGAAATCTTTGAACATCTGCCATTTTGCGTAGGATCAACCTTTTGAAGTGCAGTTTGCGGCATTGTATTTTACTAAAAAGACCTTTAATTTGATGTGCATATTGACCTATGCTTCTATTTAAGATTTTCTTCCGACTCCTTGTGGGCCGTCCCCCTGAAGAGTTATTGGATCACTGAATATGTGTTAAAATAGAGTTTTATGCCCTGTAACTTTGTACCAAATATTGTAGCTCTATCTACATTATTTTTTAAAATATTTAACTGTCCTGGGACTTTTTTACCACCCTGTATATATATGTCTGTTAGCACGATAACTCGAGCAAAAATGATCCGATTTTGGTGAAATTTGGTACAAACGTGTAAACCTACATTTATTCAAACGAGTTCGCGAACCCACATGATTGGACTATGGGAACGGGGGTTTATGGGGGTTTTATGGGGTAAAAAAGGGTTTTCCCATTTTTGACCCTAAAAACACAAAATTTCACAATTTCATTCCAAACCATTTTGTAGAGCTTAAAAAAACAAATAATTTAGTATATTGAAGCGTTATTATGCGCCTAATGGTTATGGAGAAAATTTCAAAAAATTGTAAATTTAAAATTCCCATATTATTCTTATGGAGAATAAGTCAACTGTTGTAGTTTGCTTGTTTATGAACATATTTTGATCAAATTTGGAATATACATTCATTTCTTACTAAACTACAGTATTAACATTTTACAACAAAATACCCCCGCCGCAGCAAACCTGCCGACTAAGCGAATTTCCATTTGTCTGAATTGATTTTCAATCAAATGCATTTAAATACATTAGGTTTAACGAGTAACTAGGTTTGCTGCTACAAGGAAACTAATACGGAGTGTTTTTTAGTATAATATTAATAAAATATTAATAATATTTTAGTATAAATATTAATAGTAAATATTAATATTAATAACTTTGAATTGCTGGATACGTTCCACGCACAGATCTGTAGTCTATGTGGACGGGCAAATGCAAGGTTAAAAAAGGCCGCCAAACATCTTTTTTAGAAAAAAAAACTTAGAATAAAATAAATAAATTAGCCATGTTTGATCAAAATAATATCCGTAAACAAGCAAACTACAACATTTTACAATATTCTCCATAAGAATAACATGGGAATTTTAAGTATACAATTTTTTGAATTTTCTAGGTTACCAATAACCGTACAAAAACACTTTGATCTACTAAATTATTTGTTTTTTTATGCTCTTTAAAAAGGTCTAGAAAAAAATTGGGAAATTTTATATTTTGAGGGTCAAAAATGAGAAAAACCATGCTTTTCCATAAAACCCCCCGTAAAACCCTGTTCCCATGGTCCGATCATGCTGGTTCGCGACCTCATCCAAGTTTATCCCGCCTTACACCCTTAAACAAAATTTCATCAAAATCGGACAAAAATTACTCAAGTTATCGCGTTCACGGACGTATATATATATATATATATATATACTAGCAGAGTACCCGTCCTTCGTACGGGGTTGGCAAAGTATAAAATGTTCATTTCAGTTATGAGAGAGGACACGGTTTAAGAAAATTTGGTCTTTTAATTTATACAGTATCCTATAGTGTGGCACACATCTACCAAAGCCTTAATGTTCTACCACTGCACCTAAACCATAGAAAAAAGTAAAGTTCTCATTGTGTACCACAACTTTTTGTTGCTAGTTGGTTCAAATTAGCTGTTGTCATAAATGCAAACAACATAATAGTGTTGCACCTTGTTGGTAAGCCTTATAACTTTTTAATGCTATTTAATATCATAGAACCAACTTGTGCAGCTGAAACGGCTGACGAAATTCTTTAATTTATTTAAATATGAATACTCATAAGGTTAACATGAGAAACTCCAGAGGAAATGGGGTGGAGCCAGAAAGGATTTTTGAGGTAAGAATAAATGAAAAAGCAAATCGGTCCCGGGCCTAGGTCTTACCGTGCCACCTACGGTAATAGCTACTTCCCTATAGGGAAATTCGCTAAAACACTTTTTTATCCTCCCTGTTGCAGCAAACCTAAGTACTCGTTAATCTAATTATATTCAAATAAGGAATAAATGTGATATTTTAAGGAGACATTTCAATGTAAAACCAATCAGTCAAATGGAAATTCGCTAAGTCTGCAGGATTGCTGCGGCGGGGGTATTTATTATTAACATCAACCTGCATCTGATTGCAGGAGTAGGCTACATAAATTGTTTTCAAAAACATTTTTATTTTTTTTCAAGGAGAGGAAAATTATCAATGCCACACTATTGTTCGTTCTCGTATTTAGCGTGGAGAACATTCCTGTTTTGGAGGGTGTAACAGAGGCTGAACCGAGAGGCCAGACCTTGGGCTACGCCCATGCGGTAAATATTCAGTATTTTACAATGTCGAATCAGATGACCGAGCATTGCTTGGTAGTAAGTCATTTGAAGCATAAATAAAACAATTTAAAATATACGAGGGGACCCGTTCGCAAATTGTGCAGTCCTAGGCAACATGGATCCAGTACAATACACATTTACCTTTTCAAGATTAGGTTTGTTTAGAACAGTTACTGTTATTAGGTGACTAGATACAGGGTGATTGATATATGTGTGCCAGCCGTTTTATTCGAAAACTATAAGAGATATCAAAAAAAGTTAAATGGTAAGTACCTTGGATTTTTTATTTAAAAATTGTAGTCAAAGTCGAAAAAAATATTTTAGCCGCCATTTTTCCAATATGGCCACCAACTTTGATTTTTCTTATGGAACACCCTGTATTTTATGATGTATTCTGGTAGAAAATGTAATTTTAAGACGTTTTTATTCTTGTGATTTTTTTTCATAAACCTAACCGTTACATAGATAATAATGGTTAAAGCTTAATGCTTAAACCATTATTATCTTTGAAACGGTTAGGTTTATAAAAAAATTACAAGAATAAAATCGTCTTAAAATTACATTTTCTACCAGAATTCATCATAAAATACAGGGTGTTCCATAAGAAAAATCAAAGTTGGCGGCCATATTGGAAAAATGGCGGCTAAAATAATTTTTTTGACTTGGCTACAATTTTTTAAATAAAAAATCCAAGGCACTTACCATTTTACTCTTTTTGATATCTCTTATGGTTTTCGAATAAAACGGCTGGCACACTTATATCAATCACCCTGTATACTAATTAACATTATATTTGTTGGTTTTAGGTCCACTAATGAGTGATTTACCAACCTTAATCAGAGCACATTTGTCAAAAAAGTTGCCTATTTAATAGTTATTTGTGCAACTAGTAGGCAAAGTGAGCAGAAAGTATTTGATTCAGAGCAATTGACTCACACTCGAGAGAAATACTTCCTCACGAGCCGTAGGCGAGTGAGGAATGGTTTCTCGATTGGGGCAATTGCACTTTGCACTCGAGTTGCACATTATATTTTTCCTACAGTTACCTAACAATGTACATGTTCTCTCACTGATTTGAGAAAGCAAAGTGGCCAATTCGCTCATCAGTGAGACAATGTTAACATTGTCTCACTCTAATTACTTTGTCTCACTCCAGATTTGCAACGAGAAGGCACGAAATAGTGAGCGCGTAACATGCAGGCATCGTCGTATGCGCGCGAAATACGTTGGCAGCACTGGCTGTAAATCAGCTGGTCAGCTGTTGTACTGTTGTATTTGTCACTTCACATTAAAATGTTATATTAAAAGTTCACTTCTGTGCAAAAATAGGTTATGTTTCTTCACCAATTTATTTGTTTTATGGTAGGCCCTTAACTGTAGGAAAAGTATAATGTGCAACTCGAGTTCAAAGTACAATTGCCTCACTCGAGAAACCATTCCTCACTCGCCTACGGCTCGTGAGTAAGGATTTCTCTCGAGTGAGTCAATTGCTCACTTTTCTCACTAGTTGCACAAATAACTATTTCCTACAGTTATCATAAAACAAATAAATTGGTAAAGAAGCGTAACATATTTTTACACAGAAGTGAACTTTTAATATGACATTTAATGATACAACAATACAACAGCTGACCAGCTGATTTACAGCCAGTGCTGCCAACGTATTTCGCACGCATACAACCTTGTCTGCATGTTACGCGCTTACTATTTCGTGCCTTCACGTTGCAAATATGGAGTGAGAGAGACAAAGTAAGTTAATTAGAGTGAGACAATGTTAACACTGTCTCACTGATGACCGAATGGGCCTCTTTGCTTTCTCAAATCAGTGAGAGAACATGTACATTGTTAGGTATCTGTAGGAAAAATACTTTTTCGTTATACTGCAGCAAAAACCACCGTTTTTAATGCATGCGTTGCGGGTGTGAAGTACGGAAGCATTTTTTGTCTCTAGGGAGTAAAAATCAGCTGTTGTAAACAGTTGTAAATTTCGATTGTGACAATCATATCGATCGAAATTATTTATCTATTTATTTATTTATTTAGGCAAGGAGTTAGCCTATTGTTGACAATCACTCTACATGTCGATGGTATAATCATAGACGTATAATGTACTGTGTGGAACACAATCGTAACAGACGAAATTCTTATTTGCATTAGCAGAATTGAAAACAAGCTGGAAGTAGTTTTGAGAGGTTATCTTTTCATAAAAATTATTTCGTTTTCTAGCTTAGCTATTAATGATGCAATATGACGAAAAATATAGTTCACCACACGGGCAAAAAGTATGTTTCACAAAGTTGTAAAACTTGTGACCTCGGGTCAAAAAGAGTCACTTTAGGCCCTAGTGATACTATTTCATAAACTGGTGTATCTCCTGTTTACAATCTGACAGTGGTTAAACATTGAACTGGAGGATCAGCTGTTAAATTTCAATCCACATTTAAGCCGTTATAAAGAAAGTTGGTTAGCATAACTAGATCTGTTATTATTGATAAATTGTTATTGATTGATTCAAATAAAATATTTAAATTTCTTTCCAAACCATTTTGTAGAGCTTAAAAACCCAAATATTTTAGTATATTGAAGCGTTATTATGCCCATAATGGTTAAGGAGAAAATAAAAAAAATTTAAATTCCCATGTTATTCTTATGGAGAATAAGTAAACTGTTGTAGTTTGCTTGTTTATCAAACATACATTGATCATTTGATCATTGATCATACATTGTTACATTTTGATAAAATTTGGAAAATGCATCTATTTCTTACTAAACTATTAACATTTTACAAAAAAAAATGTAATATGATGTAATAATATGATTATACTATAATTAAAACATATGTAATTAAACATATTAAAACGATTATCAAAACATAAAGGACAAAAAAATCAATAATAAATACAGTATATGTTTAATTGCATCTCCGATTGTACTCTATAAAAATATCAACAAACAACATAAAATACAAAACATTTCGTAATCAGTTCCATAGTTCATTGCCTTTACATTTTCACACTTACCGATTAAGTAAACATAGTAACAGACATTTCCTTGATTTTAGAAACAAAAGAACACTGTACTGTACAGCTTAGTTTTATGACATTTTCCATGGTTTAATTTAATCAGCGGTGTAGTAAAACACAATAATAAATTTATCGAAATGCAAAAAAGTAAGGCTATGTTAAGGTAAAATAAGATCATTTTGTACTACCATTTAATTATAAAATATAGTTGCACATATACCACAGATTTTAGAACAACACAATCATCAGCATACAATTTAGTTATTTATGATATTCTTTAGTTTAATTTAAGCATAGGTGAAGCAAACCACAGTTTACCACATTTACCAAGGTGAAGTGCAAGTTAAATGTTAAGTTCAGACAAAACATGTTAAGCAGTTCAAATTTGTTAAAAATAAACTCCAAATTCATACAAAACATCAATACATTGTAATTTTTATACTGTTTCCATGAAAATATATCAATAAACATTTTTTTTACTTAGATACTTAAAAAAAAATTGAAAGCAGAACCTGGGTTGATGCAGCAATGGTTATAGAATCATCATCATCATCTATCTTCTATATATATATATATCTATCTATCTATCTATCTATATATCTCTATCTATCTATCTATCTATCTATCTATCTATCTATCTATATACAGGGTGAGTTTCTACTGACCGTGTTAACTTCGCCAGTAGGTTCTACTCACTAAAAGGAACTTATATCCCTTATTTAATAAGCTCTTGTCCAACATATACTTATTTTTAAAACTATTTATTGCTTTAGTAATAATAAAAAATTATAACAAAATATGGGTTTTATTAATTGTTAAAAAGTATTGTTCAACTAATACGATATTTCAGGTGACCCAAATTGAAAACCTAAGAGATACATTGGCGGCCTGTTTCTATGATGCTTTCGGAAAAAGCTCTAAGGAAGTTTAGGAAGCTAAGAATCTCATTAACGAAAAGATAGAATTTGTCTTTAAAGAAAAAAGCGAATTGGTTTTTAAAATTGGGCATAACAGCGTGAGGCAGGAGTATATGGACCCTCATGGCTGGGAGACCTGCGACGATGTTAAAAAAGGAGTACTGGAGTTAATTGCGCCTAAGGTAATATAATGTTGAACGTAATCCTAATTAATACTAATGATTTCAGTGCTGATGTTTGAATTTGGAATCGCTGAACACTGAAATTGGGAACTCTAAATGTATGATGGCTTCAACATCTATACAAAAAAATACAGTTTTGTCTGTACATTGCGTAGAAATCATCAAGTCTTTGGTTGTTTTTAAGTTTTACACTCTAAGAAATCCGAAACGTGGCTTATCTTAGTTGCTGTCTGTCTGTCTGTCCGTCATTATTTCTCTGGCACAAAAAATCCAATGTACGCGGCCTACTCCAAGAAAAGTAGAGTAAAGAGTACCTATCAAGATTCAAATCATTTTACTGTATTCACTGGGTTGGTGAGATCTTCTTTAGCTATTAAACTATGGTCTAACTACTTTTTAAATAAAATATCCAAGGTTGTAAAACACAATTATATAATTGTATGCGACTTTTCTCACATTTACACTCAATGTTTAATACATACGTCATTTATCAAATACCAATCATGTGTGCAGAGAATACGTCATCTATGAAATAACGAACAGTTGTTAAAGATTATTTTCTCTAGCTGTCACTGTTGTGGTTACCGGAATGGGCACACGGGAGGGACTAAGGCTAAGGTGTAGTGACGTCATATCTCTAGTGACTTAGAGCTTAGTCTTCTCTTGAGGCGACACGATTACCGTAACGAAACGTTATGATTTCAGCGGTGTTCGTGGCATAGTTGGTAGCGTTTCGGATTAGTGTTCAGGAGGTCCCGGGTTCGAATTCCCACTGGCGGCACTAACTTTTGCCAACAAATTTTTCATATCAGCAAGATTGGTTGGTTAGGTTGGATTATGACAGTTTAGTTTTATAATACTAAATGTTAAAATTAATTTTATAATTAATTAAAAATTATAAGTAATTATTAATTAGATTTTTATCTTATATAGTTTTTATATTATCAGCAAGTCTGGTTGGTTAGGTTATGTTATGATAGTTTAATTTTAAAAATTAAAAATTTATTTTATAATTTTAAAACAATATTTTATAATTAAAAAGTTAATTTTATAACTAAAAAAAATAATTTAAAATTTTTCAACTTAGCAGTTCTAGCGACGAACGCTGACACTACAAGGTATGTTAGCCTTAGTCCCTCCCGTGTGCCCCACCGGTGTTTACCTACGTTAAATTGTTGTTTACAAATACTGCAACCATTTCTTAACACGTTGTTTTTGTAAGTAAATTAAAAAACGATTGAGATTAATGACCTTGTGACTTACATAACGGATTTAATTGATCGCAAGGAGTTGGTTACGTCCCAATATCTCCGCGTCCTATTAGCTCCGTATCCTATTACCTCTGAATTTCAGAGTGACCCTTATAATCCTCGGTTTCTAACTGAGTTAGAGGTTAGAGTCTCAATATCGACGCGAGGGCGAAGCCCTGCCCTCCTTATACACCACATTTCCCCTACTAGCCGCTGCCCTATACCAAATACCTTTGTCAAACTGCTATTCAATACACTAATTAAAAGACTTAATAAAGCCTATCAGTTCTTGAATTTTGAAATAAAATCAAACTTTTTTCATTACAATGATTTCAGGTGTAAAAATGGTACCTGGGGACCGAGCTTTGCTCGGAGTAAATACATCCTCTGAGATGAGCAGTCTTTGGTAAATGTCATTTAAAAAAAAATTATGTTGCAGTCTATTTGTAATATGTTAAAATAGTAATATCGTAGTTGACTTTGTTTATGTAAGCAGCAGTTACGATTCTTATGTATCACTCACTACAGCTCACTAGCTGTGTGCTCGTTCTACGCACGGGGATCTTGTAGTCAGTTGGTTGAAACCTTCTTATATTCAGAACAGCAGTTGGTGTGCATATTTCCAGATATGCTGGCAAAACTATTATAGGACATATAAAACCTTCTAAAATACAATATCTGACAGTTTCAAGCAAAAAAAAAAAAAAAAAAAAAATGCTTCGCAATTAAAAATGTCGCCCGGATCTTGTTGGTGAATATGTTATATCAAATTATTAAACTAAATTAATAGTATATTTCATAACAAAAGTAGAAAGTGAGCCATTGCATATTTATCGAGCACTTTAAAGGGTCGAGAATATGTATAGACCCACTTTCACTCGTGTTTTGAACGTTACCTTTTGTTACACTGCAAATAATAATTATTTTCTTCATTACGAAACTCATAGAACTTTTTAGGTTATGCCTTCAATTTAAAGTTAATATTTACTCTAGTTATTGAAACAGTTGATAAAAAAATAACAAATACTTAAAGTTGTTGACAGTGGAAAATTTTCGGTTGTAAGCAATGTTACTTTCGGTAGTAAACAATAGACAGCTGTTGAAAATATGATTTTTCATAGGTTGTAAACACATAACGAAAACAGCTCAACTCATAGTAGTGTAGTGAAATAGTATATTACGTTACTAGTCCTGAAAATAAGTGTTTACCGGACGAGTGTGGTCGTACCCGTGCGAGACGAAGTCGAGTACGGGATTACCATACGAGTCCGTTACACACATTTTGGACGAGTTACGTACGATAGTTTACGCCATACTAATAAATCTGTACAAATCCTTATATATTTCCACCAACTAAAGGACTAAAAATCACTAGTCATAACCTCTCTATGTTTTTGTTTATAACCATTCATTGCCACCTAAATACAGTATAATCAGCTGATTGGTGTCCGGTAAAACCCATTACAGTACAGTAGTACGCAATGAAACCCCATTTGAATAAGCTGGCGGCAAACAGCTGTTTTCTGGACTAAATCCTTGCGTGGGAAGTTCGTCAAAATAATGTCGTGTGGCGTAAATGTAATTTTCCCAGCCCTATACAACACTGATTCGTTCAAGGTCCTTTTCCCGGATATCAAAACTCAAGAACAATTTGATACACAAAGGATCTCCAGTTCCTGACTTTCATGATGCGGTTACACACTATTGCACTTGTGATCAATTAAATCCATTATGTAAGGGAAAACGTATTTAATCTCTTTTGGTTTGGATTTGCTTTCAAAATGTAATTGGAAATGGTTGCGGTATTTGTAAATAACATGTAATGTAAACATATCAGTGACAGCTAGAAGAAATAATCTTGGTTCGAACAGCTGTCCGTTATTTCATAGATGAATATGTGATAAACATTGGGAGAAAACTGGACAAAAATCAGAGAAAATTTAGTTTTTGAACGTCCGTCATTTTATTTACAAAGTAGTGAGGCCATATTTTAATGGCCAAAGACACTCTTGTCAATCTAGCGAATACACTAAAATGATTTGAATCTGGATAGGTACTCTCGTTTCTCAGGAGAAGGCCTCGTAAAATGCCTTCTGGGTCGTGATAGACAGACAGATGTACATAAATTGAGATAAGACTTGTTTCGGCTTCTTTAACGTATACAACGTAAAAATAACAAAAATATATATAATTCTGGACAATGTACAGTCAAAACCCTATATAGATATACATTTTATTGTTATATTTATAAATAACACACACATTAATCTAAACATTAAAAACCTCTAATAATACCAGGTATCCGAAAAATACTCCTTAGTTTTAAAAAATACCTCACGATAGTATTAGCTTAAATGGATGAATAATAATCCTTTGGTGCTGTAGAGTATAATTGTTTTTGCCATAGTATTTCTTAAGTATTCTCATTGGGCCTAAAAGGCTTATCGTATATGACTGTGTAGTTTCTAAACGTATTGTACCATTTATTATTGCTTTACAGGAAAACACCATTCTTAATCTATTATCTCAGGATGGAATATATAGCAGCAGTAGGTCTACAAGTCATCTACATCAACTGTTGGCTTATGCGAAGGAAGTTCTTTCACCATTTATCGAAGTTGTGTTCAGCAAATGTATATTTGGTGTCCGCACCACCACTGAATATATGGCGATGAGTTTCCGATGAGTTTAAAAGATTCGACTCAAAGATCATGCAACTAATGGAAATACGCACAGTGTACATAACAGTTCGATACAGTATAATCATTTCTTGTAAATATTGTATCATTTTTCAAAAACTGATCTTGCGTTTTAGCGTTTTCTACATATGTTTCCCACTCATAGCCGTATTAGGTTGTCCATGTTTATTTGTCATTGATAAGTAGCCATGGTATTATCATAGATTTCAAAAACCTTACTTTGATGTATGATGTATGACTTCCTATGGTCTATATAATCATAGCTTTCTTAAAATTCTTTTCACTAAAATAATTAATAACGTCTGAAAAGTCAAGTGAGTTTGGCCAATTCATAACTGAACATAAAATCTAAAATAATATTATTTTTTTCACTTCGATTTTGTAATAATTATATGTAGGCTGTTTGAATTTCAAATCTATGATCCGCTGTAAAATATGCTTCAATAAACAAACAAAGATTAAATATAACTATGACCATGTGACTAGAGTTGCACCAACCCCACCCTTGTGGGGACCATGAGTTAATTAACCATTAATTAACGTATTAGTTAATAAACCACAGTTGTTAGAAGAAGGTGAAGTTAATAAACTCATTCAACACAATATTCATTGTTTATTTACACCTATTCACACTACTTACGATCTTTACCGATTGCATTTTCTTTGTCTTCAATTAATTAAGACCATGAACAAACGATCCAACATTTGTTCAGATGTTCGGATTTTCAATTAAACTATCGTTGATCTTATGTGATTATTTTTAAGACTCAAGTTTATCGTTTGCTCATTATCAAATCCTAACAATAGTTGGAATCTGCAAAGACAGGCATAATACATAAACAATTTTTGCATGAGTATACAAGTATGAAAAGTAAAATTAAATTCTGAAAAATATGTTCTTCCACGAACCCCAGCGGGTTCCTGTGTGGACTTAATGTTCTTGTAGTAGCTTTTATCGAGTAAACGATGTAGAGTTTGTCAGGGTGGAAAAAAATTCCGGGCCAGTTAAATATCTCGAAAGGTAGGGCTACAAATCTTGGTACAAAATTACTAGGAATTAACATTTTTTGTTACATTATTCAGAGATACGCTACTCCCTCTGGAGACGGCCAGCTAGGAGTCGTCAAAGTTAACAAGTTGATATGCAAATATAACTAAAGGTGGTTAACTAGTGGAATATAACACCACAAATTTGAACTCTAACGGATAACCGAGTCAAAAATCGCAGTCAATCAAAGATTTCTGTTATCTGCATTTTGGAATCTTAGAACGGCTCTCATTTTCGACTCAGTGTTTCTTTTGAGCTCAAATTTGCTGCATTAGATACTTCTAAAAGACATTTAATTTGATGTGCATATCGGCCTATGATTACCTTTATAATTTTTAGTTTATCATTCTTGTTTCCACAGGTTAGTCCATGTTGATTTCGACATTTATGAAGCAATTTACAATGACTCCTCAATCTCATAGTCACATAAGTAAAGCAGTCATTCATCCTAGAATGAATTTTTCCATGAATTTTCTGTAGAACTACAGAACGGAGACCACCTACTCTGTGTTCCTTATGACGTACTCTATGTCGAGCTAAAATTGGACGAGGTATTGTAGCACCAGTTGTTATGTTTAATCAACTGTAAACGCTGGATGAGATAGCACTACTTTCTGGGAAATTTACGTGTTGAAAGATATAGCACTACATCCCCAGACAGCTGATGCAACTGGTGAAATGCTTGCGAGAAGGGAACCGACCAGCTGATCCGGCTTCCTAGAAAACATCATGGTCAGGTTAATGAGACGTTGTGTGGTCAATCTGGCCGTGATCCAATGAGATTGTTCCACGGATATTAGAACAGAAAGCTGCATGGGTCATGAACATAACAAATTGCATAACTGGCTTGAATCCTATATTAATAACGTTAACATTGGTTTAGATAGTTCCATTTAAGCAATGTTAAATAATGTGTAATTTCAGGCCAGTACCATCATTTGTTTATCATTATGGTCCATACAGTTTATGTTCTGGTATTATTATTATTACCACTTGAGATGGGGACGCCACCAAGGTGCGTATTTAAACCCAAAAAATGAGTGTAAAATGAAGTGGGAGTGGGATGATCCGTGTAGCTTTGTTACTGACGATCAGCTGTTCTTTAGCAAGGCTCATTATTAGCCCAAAGATAAGGTCAGCTGGGTCCAGTTATGTATTTAAAAGGTGGATGGTACTTGATGCTCGTGTGGCAATGAACTGTCGGTTTCAGAGAATGTGTACTGTGTAGGCTCGCTGCCCAGAGCTGGACGGTGGTCAGTTCGGCACACACGCTATACAGCCGCAACATGTAATTATTATCTCAGCCTTTATTATGCCTTGGCCTACATCTCGGAGGACATGAGTTCAACGTTCCTGTTCTATGAAACTTGCAAAAGTGGTTTTGCCTTCTTGACCGAGAAATAGGTACTTTTTGTTGGCCACTTTACAATTTATGTGTTGATTTTACTCAATGGCGATTTTGCGAAAATTGTATATTCTTAGAAACATGTTTTTGCCCGTTTGTCAAAGCCACATACTGCATACTGTTCCAGTGTTACCATGTGTTTAAACAGTCATTTATTGGACCACAACTTTGAGTATAACCACTTTTCTGAAATTAACTAGACTTGGGTCAGTTGTCTTTCAAATTTTCGGAAACGATGTTTTTCTGATAGAGCGTGCTAAGAAACACAAAATGTCATCAGGAATCATGTGGATATGAAATGAAATTAAACGAAAATGCTTCTTTATTGAGGTGAACTTAGGACCTCATGGCCCTTTCTTACAGTTAACCTCTACATATACACAAAAATACACTAAAACCAAAATTTTGGAATTAACTAGATGAAAAGGGGTCACTAGAATCTGTATTTTAACGATCCTGAAATCGTTATTTATATTATATACAGGGTGTATAGATTCAACGTGAGAGTCTTGAACAGGTTATTTGGTTCAAAGGAGATGGAGGGGGATTGAACATTTTAAAATTTACTGGTCATTCACTGGTCCAATGAGTTGAATGATTTAAGATTTATCTATAAGGTTGTATTTTTCAACCCTCTTTGAACATAGTTTCCTACACTGTATCTTAATAGCCTATTTACCTATGTCGGATACAACTTATTTTGTACTATGTTAACTATGTACTTAAGTTATTTTCCCATAAAAACCCTATAAAATGACAAAAAATGAACTTTAGAAAAAACCCGATTTTGATTGAAATTAGTATGTTACGGTCCTTTAAATTCTGAACAAAATTGTACAAATCTCATTTCTGTAAAAATAACTTTTTTTTGTAACGTAAGTTATTTTTCCATAAAACCCTCATAAAAAACCAAAATATCGGATTTTAGGAAAAAGCTGGTATTGATTAAGATTAATGTGTTATGGTCCTTATAGTTCTAAACAAAAATAGTGCAACCCCCCATTGCTGTAACAATTACGGTTCAAAAGCTATTGCAACTTTTGTGATTCATCCCTAGGCCTATAGAATATCATAGTTATTCCCACCGCTTACCCATGATAAAAGTTGTTTACAAGCTTATGGGAGAAAGTATGTGTCAGTTTGCTGATACCGTTTATATCGTTGCCATTCGCCGGTAAGCTGGATCCACTTTAAAATGAGACCTCAATCGTAAAAATCTGTTTTGTAGGACAGCTGGAAAAGGGATGCTGCAAAGAAAAATTGTATTAAGTATATAGATAGGAGATGTTTCTCGTCAGACAGCTCGTTGTCCTCGTGACGAGGACGTCCAGTGTATACTGTAGTGCGTTACTCCAACCTTCACTGAGAGATAAGGTTGAGTGACCTGAGAGTAAGTTAAACAAATGTCAATAACGCCACACTACATTATTTTGACGAACTTCCCACGCAAGGATTTAGTTCAGAAAACAGCTGTTTGCCGCCAGCTTATTCAAATGGGGTTTCATTGCGTACTAGTGTACTACAATGAGTTTTGCCGGACACCAATCAGCTGATTATACTGTATTTAGGTGGCAGTGAGTGGTTATAAACAAAAACATAACCTCTTGACTAGTGATTTTTAGTCCTTTAGTTGGTGGAAATAAATAAGGATTTGTACGGATTTAGTAGTGTGGCGTAAACTATCGTACGTAACTCGTCCAAAATGTGTGTACCGGACTCGTATGGTAATCCCGTATTCGACTACGTCTCGCACTCGCAAGGGAACGACCACACTCGTCCGGTAAACACTTATTTTCAGGGTAATATATACAATATACTATATATACTATATACTATATACTACTATATACTATAGTAGTAGTACTATGTACTATAGTATATATGCTATATACTACTATATACTATATACTATATACTACGTAATATACTATTACGTTACTAGTCCTGTAACTAGGTGTTTACCGGACCGAGTGTGGTCGTTCCCGTGCGAGACGAAGTCGGGTCCAGGATTACCATACGAGTCCAGTACATTTTGTACGAGTGACGTACGATATTTTACACCACACTAGTCTAAGCACGGTTACGAAAAAAAATTAAATCTAAATTTACCAAGTTATGGAAAATAAATAAACTGTTGTAGCTTGCTTGACCATGGACATATTTTAATGAAATTTTGTTTACTTCATACTAAGCTATAAATATAAAAAACCCTATTTTCTTCCCTGTAGCAGCAAACCTAAGTACTCATCAAAATTAATGATATAGGAAATAAATCTGACAATTTTAAGTGAATAATTTAGTGGAATTCAAGCCAGGTATATGGAAACTCACTTAATCTCCAGGTTTGCTTCGGCGGGGGTATTTTAAACAATCATTCGCCACTCAGCTGGATCATAAGCTTAAAAATTACACATCAATCGTATAAAACGGTTATTAGGACTGGTGAAAAAGGGGCGTTACCGAGAAAACCATTATTGTGTTAAGTATAGATATGAAAAATTAGTCTATGGCAGCATATTACATACGAAAAATGTGTACGACCTACAACAGGGATATAAAGTAGTAGTGACCGGATTGCGGCGGTCAGCACTGCCTTTACCCTCCAATCTTTTAATTTCCTGCGGTAAGTATGGATCTCCGGTGCAAAAACCACTTTCAAATCATCCTTGAATCAATTGACACATTTGGAAAGAGTTTCAAACTAAATAGATAGCATTTTGTTTTAACTACTTCAATAATGTTTAAGCAATTTTCTGTAAGGAACAAGAATGATACTTCTTTACGTGATACTGTTTATACTGGGTGTTCCAGAATTCACTACCGTCTACCATGTACTAACATCATATACAATATCATGTAAAACATACTACCTTGTGTTGGTTGGTCTATGCTAATATTTTCCCAACAAATAAATGCACAACAACAATTAAAATGTATGTCCTATGTTACTTCAAAGAGCCTTATTAAAACTGTTCTTTAATTTTTTATGTCTTCTCATTTAGTTTACAATATAAATTCAAAACCTGTCTAAGGTTGTTCATCGCGTTGTTTAATAGCTGTATCCTTTCGTGGTACATTGTCCATGATTAATCATCTCCTAAGATAAAGATTCGACCGTCCATTTTGACCGTAGAAGCTATTCTTATTCTGAAATGCTTATTTCAATTGAAAAATTCAAATGTACACCAGTTTATGCTTTGATGTTAAGACTCGATGAGATATTTTACAATACCGCCGCTGCAGCAAACCTGCCGACTAAGCGAATTTCAATTTGTTACATCTATTTATATAACATTAGGTTTAATGATTACCTAGGTTTGCTGCTACAAGTAAACTAATAAAGTGTATTTTTAGTAAAACATATGCTGTTATAGCTTAGTATAAAATAAATAAATTTACCAAGTTTGGTAAAAATATATCCATAAACAAGCAAACTACAACGGTTTAAACAATATTCTCCAAAAGAATATTACGGGAATTTTAAATTTAAATTTTTTCTATTCCCAATAGCCGTACAAAAAACACTATGATATACTAAATTGTTTGCTTTTTAAGGTCTTTAAAAAGGTCTAGAGAAAAATTGGGTAATTTTGTGTTTGGAGGGTCAAAAATGAGAAAAACCAATTTTTACCCCATAAAACCCCCCGTAAAACCCCGTAAAACCATGGTGCGATCATGCTGGTTCGCGAACTCATTCGTTTATACCGCCTTACACCTTTGAACCAAATTTCATCAAAATCGGACAAAATTACTCGAGTTATCGCAAAAATTTCAACGAAAAGCGTTTTGGCCTATGGGAACATCAAAATAAAAAAGTAAATCGGTCCCGGGTCTAGGTCTTACCGTGCCACCTACGGTAATAGCTACTTCCCTAAATAGGGAAACTCGCTAAAAAGTAAATCGGTCCCGGGTCTAGGTCTTACCGTGCCACCTACGGTAATAGCTAGCTACTTCCCTAAATAGGGAAACTCGCTAAAAAAACAAAAGAGGAGTAAAAAATATTACGCTGAAAAAAGTACCTTAGAGCTAGAGTACTTAGACCAGACACAGCTCTAAACTAAGTAAGAAAAAAATAATTTTTAACTCTCTGAAATCCTTACCAGTAGTCTTTCCTTACGTTATTAAAACAGCTGAGAACCAGTCAAGTGGTGGTTTAGTATGAAAATGTCCACCGCCTTCCATGAGGCGATACCGCGCTGACTTACAGATGACATGCAAGTTGTCTAATAGTTTTTGAAGGCTATCAGTCTGGCCAAGCAATGAATACAATATATTGTATATTATATTAGGGTTTACTTGGTGAAAACACCCTTATATGATTCGCGAGTTTTGCAGGTATTTAACTATTCCTAATCTTAAAACCTCCCTATACCTGTTTTTTTATATAACCAGGTTGAGCAATGAGAATTGAAGATACTTAGAATCAACAGTTATTCAATCCTAGTTAACCTAATATTTTTCCGACCAATTGTTTTAATTGGGACTGTTTAGTGAGAAAACGAAAATGAATGAACAAGTTCACAACGATCACACAAACATTCATTTTGCTATTTATATTTTTTTTTAATCAAATGTAAGGCTGTGTATAGTCAATGGTTAAATCTCTACCATTCCCAAAAGAATGGATAGTAATGAATTAGTTTTGTTTATACAAATTTTAGAATGGATTATTCAACAAGGAAAGTGTTAAGCCAAATGTACATATCATACTTCTTCCCCTTAATTTGAGTGTTTCAGTAGGAGGTGCCCGATTGCACCGATAAGCACCGATAAGTTCCACCCCAAAGTGCCCGATAGAACTTTTCGAGGGGTACCCAATTGCACTGATGGTCATTTAATTTATTTGTGCAATCGGGCACCTCCTTTTGGCCTTCCGTGGACACTTATGGCGGACGAGAGACAAAGAATCATGTAAGCTTCTTCGACCATCGGCGTGGGTGTCAGCCTTTTCAGTAAAAAAATATTAGTTTATGTAACTGTTATAATACTCATCATATTTGTTAGACAAGGACAATAATTAGCTGATTTGAACTAGTTTACTGCGCATCTCGTGCCCAGATAGAGATTTGAAGCTTGCGCAGTAGTGTACGTAGGTTTGCCGTCTTCATTCATATGACCACATGCGATGACGATGACGTCATCCTCGGAGATGGTTTTGACATTGTCACTGACCATCGACTACGGCGTAGTGACCTAGGACCTCAATACTTAACTGTTTGACAAGTTATAATAGGTCATTCCCACGCTTACATTCTCATCGAGACTACAGCAGAAAATATACATTGATATTCAAAAGAATTTAGTACTCAATTGGTGATCATTAAATTTCTTTAGTGGAAGAATGGAGTTCATTTTATCATAGACAAAAAGAATTAAATATAGACTGTCAGCCATGCAGTGGTTACTCTGTTTACCACTGGGAGCACCATGTAGTTACGTAACGCGTAGGCCGTAACTACATGGCTCTCCTATCGGTGTGCGCCAGAACCTAAACCGTGGTAACCGCATAGCACAGCTGACGGTCTATATTTAATTCTTTTTGTCTATGACTTAATTGCAGTTTTGAAACGTTGCTTACTAAAACGAAAATAAAACATAATTAATTATTGTAGCTAAAACGATCGCATACACTTGTACGAAGATAACATCATACTGTACAAGATTCCTTTGACACACAACACACATCTTTTGTTCACAAGCTAGTTTAGGTTTTTTTAACAATCCTAACAACAAAACCCGGATCACCTGTCTTGGATTAGACATAAGATATTCTCATGTAATGTCTGTTACTGTTATTTCAACACGGGCTCAACAACCGGATTGAAAATACAATGGTAAAAACGTGTTTTGAATAAAGTGAGACAAACACATGTAAATCTGAGTAGCTGAGGATGTGCTGATGTTGCAGAAGCAGTATAATATTGTGTTACGAACGTCATGACGTCATAACCTGTTTACTCAACGGAGGTAAAGGTGAACGGAATCCGATCTCGAACAGGTACATTTTTATACATATGTAGTATTTCATAACAACCAAAAGTAACTATTATTTCTTGAATTATTTTGAATTATATGTCGGAACCGGAAGGTAATCTTTCCGTGTAAGTTCTTGGCAAAAGTACCAGGACTGAAGACCCGACGTCCAAAATGATGGCACCGGAAAAACTTGAAGGCGCAAAACGCAATTCAACGATAGCGGATAGAGTTTGAAGAGTTACCAAGTCCTAGAACAGCACCAGTAGGTACAACCATAGACTATAGAACGAATTATGGTCTATAGTCATAGTCTGTGGTACAACACCCTTCACCATCATGAAGGCACCATGATTTTTACTTTTTACATGAGCATGCGATGCGCCGATGCGCCATTGGGTTGCGGTCGCGGAGACTGAAATCGGCGACCAGAGTCAAAAACGATGGCGATGCTTATACGGTGGCAGATACGTTTAACAGTGTCCAGGCACCAAGTTCCTTTATGTTGGCTTTTGATTCAAAACCACCGAAACATTTGTAGACGCGATCGTGGCAATCGTGATTAGTTGCGATCATAGCGACATCGTAATTCTGCCCCGCGATCGCGGCAAAATCAATTATCAACCCCCGCAATAACGTCAACATGGGCACCACCCGCGATCGTGATTTTCTACGGTCCTATATAGACTACAGCAGGAAATTCGCTACTGTGATTTCCTACTTGACACTTCGACGTAACGTTATAGGAAACCAACGGTGCACAGGTGCCGGACACTCCATCTATGTATGGAGGTGATTATTCACAAATTGAAATGTGAGGTAAACTATCATTCTGAATTGTGTGGGCAACCAAATACACTTCAGTTCCTACTTTTGTATGTGTCATCGTTGTTTATATAAATATCAGCCCAGGGTAATAAGCTTGCTCTGACATGATTCACCTGGTATCCGATGTACAGTCATACATATAAACATGTATGTGCACATTTGGTAAACAGATATGGGATGATAAGTAATTGTCGGCTTCCTGCTTAGCTAAGCTGCAGAGGACAAACCTGCATAATACAGTTGTCCGATAATTCTCCATCGTTAATACACAAGTTAATTCAGGATTCGGATTTGTAAGCAAATTTTATGCGTTGAAATCAGTTAGATCTTTACTAGGCATACCGTATTGTTATTAACATTTTTGTTTTCGCTTATCATTGAATGATGTTGTTTTCACTGAAATATTTACCTCTCTGACTACATTTAATGCGATTTATGTTAAAGAATTTCAATAACCAAACTGTGGATATTTTGCTGGTGGAGGAATACATTGTACCTACATGTAGACAATTGTAACTGCTTATAATTATTGCAATAGGTACTAAAACAGCAACTACACATAGTGTAAGACAATAATTTACAAAGACATTTAGAAAATTTACGTTTTTTAATTATCTAGCTCACGGATGGTAGAATAAGTAAAAAATAGCTGTCATTTGGATAAAAAAATTCTGCAATATAAAAGTTGTTAATTACATCACGGGTGGAATATGTGTATTTCCGGATCTCACTAAAAACATTCTAAACATACGCGTGCATATACAAAATAAATTACTACACCTTATCAACAGTTTGCTGGATGGGTCTAGATCCAAAAATAAAGCAGTGTTGGGGCAAAGGGGTTCTGAATTTAGTGCTCTTATGCTTATCAGTAGTCTACAAGCTACTTATACTTTATTATCTTTACTATACTAACCCGCCATGACCAACCCCACCCTTGAATATTGTACATCGCAAGCCAAACCGAGCAAATGCTAAGTATTTCATTTTTATTGGTGATGTTTTTATTGTTATTGAGTTAAATGTCTCTTTTCTGTGCCTTTGTTACAGGTACTTTAAACTTTTCTGGGGAGGGGTGGGGTCAAAAATTACCCAGCAGTAAACGAACATTTTGACTGCTTAAAACTGCTATTTCGTGTATTCTAAATAAATAGAAATATCCCTTATGTATGGAGTTCGTTTTCTAACTAAATAGGGCCATGGGAGTAATCTTTAGAGGAGCTTTTAACTCTAATCACCTTTTCAATAATGAAGAGTCTGGTTTTAATTTATTATAGCCCCACTTTTCACTACTCTCAAAGTCATTATGATCTTTTCTACACTTAGGAACCCATTTGAAGTTAAGGAGAAAGTAACTCGAAGTATAGACAACATACAATTTCACAGTGCTCACCCAGATTGAATTTGCCAACAATTTTGAATTCAGCAAATCCTTAAGGATGATAAATCTATTAAGGAATAAAAGATGGAAACAAGGAAAGATAAATCATCAAGTCACTATAAAATAATCAAATAATAATGATGCTATCAGGGATTATCTTTAAACTTTAAATCTATGGTAAGTAAAAAAAGTATGGTATAGATATTGTTGAAAATATACTATACTCAACGACTGGAACCTTGTTTTACTCCTCGTACTCTATGGAGGCCTTTAACCTTTATATTCTGAGTTTGACCTTCGTAATTCTCTTTGAAGGTCACTTTCGCTGTCGTCTGTCGGCTTCTAAATCTTCTCTACCATTTTGACATATATTTTGTAAGTAAAATCGATTTATTTTCATTATTGCTGCCATACAAGTGCTTATAAACTCAAGACTTACTCCTACCATTCGTTTATTTATTCATACAGTTCATTACACAAGTTCAATTAATAAATTTTTGGTGTACTGTTTATTTAGGTTAGGATCGTTGGTTCTTTACATGTCTGAATGACAATTAATTTCATGTAATTGCATCATAAAACACATGGCGTTTGAAGCGAGATTATAACAAAATAATATATTACAAACTTAAAGCAACCCCTATAATTCTACAATTTTTTTGTCTTGTTCGATCTAGGGTGTGGTTAGACAACTTTAAAGATAGGCCTACAAAGACAGTTCTGACAGTTGGCTCAGTGAGCCAGTATAAACAGGTCTTTGTCCATAAAGAGTAAAGACTTCGTCCAATCAGAAGTCAGGACAACCAATTGGTTTCATCACCAACACCAACTAAACAGTTGATTATTTTCTTTTCAAGTCGGTTGTTTTGGTGGAACAATGTAATTAATTGAATACATAGGTCTGTTCAATGAAATCAAACTTTGCTTAGGTATTTTATTTGTTCTGCACATAGGCCCTAACTTACAATAAAAGAATTATAACCAAACAAAAAAAGCCTATTAAGCCATAACCACACCGGAGTTTGGAACAAAATGTTTGGATCTTTTTGATGGTAACTTACTTAAGTTAACACTTGTCTCTACACTATAACTAAAGTTTCTGTAAAACAAAAAAAAAACAGCAGATAGGCCTAGGCCTAAATGTACTTTTCTTTGATTTGGTTGTAAACAATTTAATCAGCGCGGGAGATGGACTGGTGCCGAGGGCAGAGCGCGTAGTCATGTGGTGGAGGGTAGGCGCGGGTAAGTGTTGTTAACAGTGTAAAAGTACAGAAACATTTGTTCCAAAATAAATTGCCCAAATAGAGGTAGGCATATTCCATCTTGTATCTCTTGAAGAGGGTAGAGCGTTTTTTTTTTGTTAAGTAATCCTTAAGTCGTTTTTTAAAAGCCTTCGGGTTCAGGTCCTTCACCTCATCCGGTAGAGCATTAAAAATCTTCAGGGCTGACTGAGGATAGGCTCGCTGTGTCATACCAAGACGACATAGGGGTATGTCCAACTCTTCAGCTCTTCTAGTACCGTGGTCATGATGGCTCCCTCTTTTCCTAAAATCTTCGAGGTTTTCTTTTAACATAGTTAAGGTGCTGTAGATGTACTGACTGAAAACAGTGAGGATCTTCAAGTCAATGAATAAAGGCCTACAGTGGTCCAATTGGCCAGAATTGGACACAATCCTAACTGCCCTCTTCTGAGCGTGCGGTAGACAGTTACCAAATGTGACTTAGTCAACACAGATTTGAGCTCTCTGAGAAGATAACACACTCTAGGCAACTTTATATTAATTTCGGGTCAATCCAAAAACCCAATAGCTTAACAGCACTTTCCTCCCTTGCGTCAGTCTTCAGAGTACACAGAATCAACTTGGTTTTCTCGTCATTAAGCTTGAGTTTGTTCATATTGAACCACACTTTGGCTTCAGTTCGTAATCAAAACCGTCAGTGTTGTACCGGCTAACACTAAAAAACTGTTTCCAACATCAAAATTATTCTGTTAAAAGAGCAACTTAGTGTTTCTCAGTTTTTATGATATTAATTGTAAACTCCATTGTTTTAACTAATTGATGACCATTTACATTTAATTAATTGTTCCTAACTCCAGTGTAAACTGGGCTCAGCGGAAAAATCATCTTTTAACATTGCTTAAAAACTTGAATAGGCCCTCCTTAACTGTTTGTTGCAAATGATTTGAGAGGAGCTGCAGATTTAATAGAATCAGGTGAAGGTTAGTAAAACTTAACACCAGAAAATAGTAGGAAGAAGATTCAAAAGTTGATTTGTGTTTGGGGTAAGCCTATACGAAAGACAAATTTTAACAGTTTCTTGCCACTAACCAACGTAATTAGTTCCACTGATAGAAAGCAAGCTTATATAGACCTAATTAAAAAATTAATCATTACCGTACATGCGGAATTGTAGACACGACTAAAATTAACAAGGATGTAGTTGAAGGGAACCACCAACAGATTTTAATGATATAAATAAAGGATTTATTTTGAAAAAGCAGACTTTTAAAACAAGTCAAACTGATAAGACGACTTATGTAAAGCCGTAGGGTTCACATGAAGCCAGTTGGAGTGCAGCTACTTAAATACTACTTTTAGGTAACTTTAATACATTATAGACAAGTAACGTGCCTGCTAAATGCTGTAAAAGCCTGGAGCCGCCCCTGCTACCATCTCATGTCTTACTACTTTATACTCTACTGTGCTTTTAAGTCACTAACCATATAAAAACCCCAAAACTGGGCACCTGGCACATGTGTATGGGTCCTATATTCTTTTGTAGGACTGGTACTCTTTTTCTTATTTTTATCAATCTTTATAGATTCCCATTTTATGGGTACGTAAAGTTTTAAATTTGTGGGGCAAAACTTTGGTACATTTGTGATATATTTTACAAGATTTTAGGTAATCGTACAAATCCCGGTCACTGTATAACTCTGAATATAGAGAACAAGAAGTGTTCTATTTATATATTTTTGTGATGGTAAGAATTTATAGGTTAAATCTTAAAAAAATAAGTGAATGATAGGCTCTAGTTACATTGTAAGATTTATGACTTGTAGTCAAAGGTATAGTAGGGAATTGTTTCAACAAAGATAGAGCTATGGGTATCTAGTGTTGGCAGGCTTTTTGGCATCTACAAGATGTTTAAATAAGTTGGCATCAATCTCAATTTGCAGCTCATTCTGTTCTGAGTGATTGACAAGGGTAAATTATCTTATTAAGTGAGTATAAAGGTGATTTAAATCTATTTACATTAAGGCTTAATCCCTGAACTATTTTAAAATATAATAGGCTATTTCAATTTTAAAAAAAGGAGTCTGTGTCCATCCTAAATTTTTTCTAACATAACTCCAAAATAAGATACTGTAGTTCTAAGGTAGTGCTGCGAATTAGGTAGCTGTTTGAAAGTGTACTTCACTAAAATAGGCGTACTAACTTTACATTCAATTTAGCTCCTACAACTTTAAAATATTGAAAAACTAAACATCAAAGTTATATTTTTTTTAGTTCGTAGGTCTTATGGTTTCATAAGGTTTTGGAAATGGCATTATTGATCTCTAGAATTTCTACAAATTTTCTGATTATTATTATTATTTTTTTTTTACATGGAAGAATGAATTACTTCATGTGAAGTATTGCCATTGGGTTTGACTTATATTTTCATTATACAAATCTTGAAAACTTCATTTCCTACAGCACTGATAGATCTTAATTTAAAAATCCTAAAGTTCTCTATTTTTACATATTTTATTTGGTAGGCATACCATACATCATTTATATTTACACAATTCAATTATTAAAACAATGTTCCAAAGAGTCACTCTGAAAAACAAAACAAAATTTATATTTCCAAAATGCCAGGATTGTGACTACAACCCCTGCTACAACCCTACAATTGCCAAAAGTGCAGTATGAGTAAGTTTTACAGGAGTTCAATGACTGCTGTCTAAAAAAGATTTATCAAAATATAAATCAAGATTGCATCGGAAGTTATCAGTGCTATCTACTATCACTTACACCAATCAGCCCATCATCCCAGCTTTACACTGGGGTTTCTCACCTTTTCTCTTAAAAAAGCTACTTTTATATCGGCTAACGTGAAGATAGTAATATTTTAAAATGCTTTCAAGGAACCAGTTAATTTGTGTGTATTGCATTCTTGTTTTGTACGTATTTAATTTCCTATAATTCTAACTATTTATACCTCTGGATTAAGTAACTTAACTTTTGCAATTAAATTAAAATGTTAAAGTTTTACTACTCAAGGATTATTAAACTAAGTTTATTGACTTTCAATAGTCAAGTGCATTAATCTATTTTTTTCATTATTTATCAGTGTTCAGACCTTGTACAGTGTTGAAACATTGACTTTGTAGATAACTAATCTTTAAATAACCTTGAAAGTGCTTTTTCTCTCCCTCTTTACCAAAAGCTCGCTCTAATGTAGGTAGTGTTTTAGTGTTCCCTCTTAACATAAACTTATTAAATCAATCCTTCGATCATGCTTTGTACACTTAAATTCTGTGCTTTTACTAAAAGGAAGATTGAAACACTTTTCAATAAGACTTTAACTTATTTTGTGGTTTTACAAGATTCATACAAATTCACTTTATATTAGTTTTCACTCAAGTTGTGGTATGTTAAGAAAATTTATTATAGACTATATTTTTCGAATTGAAAATAAGGAGTTACCGGTACTCAGTTAATCCAGGTGTTTTCCTACGGTACTTTATCAGGGTTTTTTAAGTAGGCCCTAAAGTTTTTTTCTGTTTGAACTAAATTCTGATTGTTCCCCGAAAGTAAATAAGCGTAAATAAGAATAGATTTCCTTTTAGTGAACCTATTCCAAATAAACCAAAAAGTGTATTGAAGACAATATATAGTTGAAGTTTGTGTGATTTTCAGGCGAAGTTCAGTAGCTGAAGTTCTTCGACGTTCATTCAGCTCAGCTTCACATTCCAAAATGCCGATCCAGAAAATTCACGCCAGACAGATCTTCGACTCCCGTGGCAACCCCACGGTTGAGGTAGGTCAAAGTGTACCTTATTTTATACGTTAAGTTTGAATTGTAATTTTGATCGACATAATGTTTAAATGCGTTATTTAGTTAGATTTTACTTTAGAAACATAAAATCTGAAACCTTAGATTTAAAGGAAACTAAAATAAAATTCATAAAAGTCTTAGCAATGTTGTGTAGCAATACTTATCTACACATTTTAATATTTTTTTGATACTTAAAATTTTACAAGCAACATATAGCAGTAACATCCGGAAATTTAACATTCTATTTTGAAAAACTCCATCATTTCACAATTATTTATGTCCATGGGTGAAATCACTTTCCTTAGTTGAAGAAGCCAATACAAGCAATGAAATTGTAAGATTCACTAACTCAATTTTTTTACAGAGTAGAAAATACTGAAATAATAGTTGAAATACTTAAATAAGCTTATTTCACAATTATAAAAGCTAGTTTAGGTCCTTATACAAACCATTAGTAGTTAGCCTATTTGTACCAGGAGACCATTTAATTTGTTTAGGAGGTTCTAACAAATTAAAATGTCTAACAATAGAAAGCTTAGGCCTACATATTTATGATTTCAAACAGATTTTGGTTTTCATTCAAAACAGTTATAAAATACTGAATAACCATGACGCTAACTTACTTAGCAACTCATAAGGCTAATGTTTTTTGGTTGGGGGGGGGGGGGCAAGTTTACCCAGAACAGAGTCTAGCATGGATATTATTTTAATGTTTTTTATTTGATATTGATATTTCTTACAATTTAAGAGAAAATTGTCAGAGCCGTTTTTGAATCGAGCGGGCAAACATTCCTCATATTATAGTGTGATTCTAATTTATTAACATAACCCTGGAACTACAATATTTAATAATATCAACTTAAATAATACTGGTAGCCTATATTATATTATGCTAGAGGTTGTCCAGTAGTCGAAAACTCAACCAAAAATAATTATGTAATGTAAAGACTTCTCTATTTTCACCCCACACTGTAAATTAAACATGTGATTGGACTTTCTTCCAATTGTTTTGATTTTCTGTTTGTATATCGTCACCAGCATAGCATGGCAACCCAATAAGGACCACATTAATGGTTTAATTTTAAATTCATTTTTGTGTTTATTTGTGAGCCTACTTTAATTTATAGGCCTAAATGAATTCTGCACATCTACAGGAAAATATATTTTTAACAGTATGCGTAGATTTTCCCTGCGATGTACTCAAGCTGAGAAAAAAGGTTTTCAAGAAACATGCTTGCCTATTAATATATAGAATGATTTAAAAATTAAGTTGTACAATGTGTATGATGTTAGGTGGACCTGGTGACAGAGTTGGGGCTGTTCAGAGCTGCTGTACCTTCCGGTGCCTCCACGGGTATCTACGAGGCTCTGGAGATGAGAGACAATGACAAGGGTAGCTACCATGGCAAGGGAGTTCTCAAGGCAGTGGCCAACATCAATGAGCAGATCGCTCCAGCTCTCCTCAAGGCCGTGAGTATGACATGTGTTTTAAAATGTTCTAATGTTCTTCATTTAACATGTGCCATTTTTTACGATGGGGAAATTATGTACTGTAAAGGTTTAAGGTTGATTTTACCTTGGTGGGAAGGACTCTGACCTGCTGAAAACCTATTTAGTCAGTGGTAGTCTCTTGAAAACACTGTTTGCAACACTCAAATTATAATGCCTTTTTACGCCAGGGCATTCTAACCGCGATGCCCCACCAGATTTGTGAAATCGTTTCAAAATACCGAAGTGTATTCAATCGAAAACTCAATCGTTAATATTGCAAAGAAATACAAAAGGTACCAACTAACCCAATGACAATTTACGGGTGTAGTCTGTCACCGCATTTGTCATACTGCTAATCCACTGGCCCTCAAGAGAGAACAACCCAATCTGCTCAAGAAGCACCTGACAACATGGCTTATGGACCGGCCGTTCTACTCTGAGGATGAATTCTTAAACAATAAGCTACCATGAAAAAAAGAAGAAATAGAAGAAAAAAAATTCTAATTGTAATTGCAAATTACTGTAATAGTTTACGTACATACTGTAAATTTTATGTACCTGACGCATGAATGTTCTCTAGGAATATTTCAATAAAGATTTTGTCTATTGTCTATTGTCTATTGTCTATTGTCAATTAGCACATTCAATCTAACCTACAAGCGCTAGTGTCGTCGTGTGCATATACTTGCAATCGGACCGCTCGTTAAGCCAGTGCACTGTCAAATCTAGGTTTTCTAATTGAGCAGGTTCGAATCCCCTACATGTGCAATCCATATTGAGCTTTTGTAATGTGTGATATGTGACTTAAATAAAGGGCTTTATTGAGTGGAGGGCCCAACTTAAATAAACGGTGTCCGGCTTAGATGCAAGTTGACTGCAATAGTGAGTTTAATAAGGATTGCACACAACACCTTTTTTGCATCTTTTTACGTATAGAGGAGATTTTTTATTTTCTTTTATTTTGGTTAATAATGGACATATGTGTTGAAATGTGAGTAAAATAAAAAAAAAAACATAATAGGACATTACTTAAACAAATTATTGAAAGAGAAATAAATAAATACTATTGTCAATGGGTTAATCTGATGATTGATGAAACTGGTTATTTATATGCACATAATATAAATTTTACCTCATCTTAGGTTTATACTGATCCCCCTTTAATCCGTCGATCTCACGAATTTTGCTCTACCTGATCCCAAAAACAAGAATAATTTGTCAACTAGGTAATAGAGCAAATCCAAACGTATCAAGAATGCTAAATATAAAAATTAAAAATATTTAATCAGAGTCTCAGCGAGAATGCCTATCTAAATACGTTTGATTTTGTTTGTATAGGGCCTTGAAGTGACCCAGCAGAAGGAGATTGACCAGTTCATGTTGAAGCTGGACGGAACAGAGAACAAGAGCAAGTTCGGAGCCAACGCCATCCTGGGAGTGTCTCTGGCCGTGTGCAAGGCTGGGGCTGCCAAGAAGGGGATCCCTCTGTACAAGTGAGAACAAACCATAACTTAACAACCTACCTTATTGGCCACTCAAACCTAAGAAGGTTTTTAGCCTCGCCAACAAGATGCCTCCAAACTTAACAACTAAATTTGAAAAAAAATAAATAACATACGGTTTTCATGTTAATGGTGCTTGAATGACAATTTTTAGTTATGTAACAAACTAATTGCAGTGTGGTGATTTGCCAAGTACAGTAGAACTCCAATATCCAAACACCAACTAGGTCTATCCTAAAAGCTGACTTTTTGAATCGGAAAGAATTTTTAAAACTAAAACCTACAGTAATAAGATGTGCAACATGAAAAAGAATCGTTATTTAGGAAGACAGAAACTGTGATACGGCAAAATCATAAACATATCCCATGGTCGTGTAGACATCACTTAGGCCTTTCGTCTCTCGCAGTCACAGAAACATCATCATCGTCTTCCAAGATCGCAGCAAAATCATGAATACATTCCTCGGTTGTGTAGACATCATCATCGTCTACTGTGGTCAAGAAAACATTATGATCATCCTCAGCAATCTCGGAAAACCGTTAATTTTTCAATTGTAAAATCTTCACAGATGAAGATTTAGGGAAAACAATGAGTTCAAGTAGCCTATCTCAGTTTTGAAGCTTTTATGTACACACAAAGAAATCACAGATTGCAACTAATATTTTGTCCTCATTCAGGAATTTTTCGGAGAGTAAAAAGACTGATTAGTAATGATTTGACCTTTATTGTGTTGCAGGTACATTGCTGAGCTTGCTGGTAACAGCAACATTGTTCTGCCTGTCCCAGCATTCAACGTCATCAATGGCGGCTCTCACGCTGGCAACAAGCTGGCCATGCAGGAGTTCATGATCCTCCCTACAGGTTAGATACTAGGACAAAAATGATTTCGTTAGCACTTTGATTATTAAAAATGAGGCTTTTCTATATCCTAATGTATTTGTTTGATATTTGTTTGCCACAATTATGTCACTTAAACAGTATACACAACCTGTTTGTTGGACCTCTGTATGATGAAATAAATTCCTAACCCATTGAAATTGAGTCACGTTTGTACCATATTTTACAACAAGGTAGCCCACTGGGGCTTGTTAGTGGAATCTAACTTGCAAGCGCTACTGACGTTTGCTTGTATGGAGTTTGTCCTGGTTGGCCGACATTAGTATGGTAGTTCAGTTAGGTAGCTAAGCCGTTACTTTGACGAGTATAGCGTTAAAGGCCTTTATACTTGTGCAGCTTTGAAATCCGTATAGGTGCAATCCATACTATTACTAAGCTTACTAATGTGTGGGAGGTTATTTAGCTGGATGGGAAGGCCCATCTGGGTGTCCGGCTTGTGTTTTTATTAGGGATCGGACAAAACATTTTTTCCTTTTTACATTAGTTTAGAGAAGACAGATTTTTTGGTTTTATTTTGGTTAAAGATAGTGTTGGAATACACAGTTGATCAAATACATAAAACGACAAAATCTTTAGAAAATACCAAAAAATGTATCTAGTGAAATATGTTAGCCCCCACATTTTTATTTAATTGAGATAGGTTTTGTGTTGTGTTTGCTAGGTTTAGCAGCATATATACAACATAATTCGTAGATAATCACATTAAAGCTGTCATTGTACCTATCTTACAGGAGCAACTTCCTTCACCGAGGCCATGAAGATGGGCTCCGAGGTGTACCATCACCTCAAGAAGGTGATCCACACCAAGTTCGGTCTGGACGCGACAGCCGTGGGAGACGAGGGAGGTTTCGCACCTAACATCCTGGACAACCACGAGGGTCTGGCTTTGATCCAGGAGGCCATTGAGAAGGCCGGCTACAAGGGCAAGATTGACATCGGTATGGACGTCGCTGCATCAGAGTTCTACAAGTGGGTTGCAATTTTGATAAGGTTTCTCTTATGTAGGAATTTGTAAGGAAATGAGATACTGTAGATTGTTGTTGCTGTACAAAGTTTTCATTGCAGGCCAAGCTACTTACTAGCGTGTATTGATTTTTACGCATAAACTATAGCCTAGGTCATAATTTTGATTCCCCTATTTGAAAAAAATTTATTGTGATCTTAAATAACTGGGTGATTTATGTATTGAAATAGAAAGCAACAAAAATGTCCATTTAAAGTCATAAGTGATTACTTCCTTGAACCATTTAATTATACTACTGTATTAGTCTGATTTTGTAAATGGAACTTATAACCTGGAGGATAACTAAAACAACTCAAGTATTTAGTTATAAAATCTGTAAAACGATATAAATGCTAACTATTCTAATAATGAACCTCATGTGATTCAATTAACTAGATTAGAAAGCTGTTATTTGAAGGTAAAAATGAATCCTATAGTTACAGTAGAGGGTAAAAAATCCAAACTTCATAAATTGGAGATGTAAAATATCTTGGGTAATTCACGTTACAATTAATTGCGCAGCAGAATTATTACTTTGTGACTAAACTGGTACAGTACCTTCCCATTCTGAAGATTTTACAAGTTGAGAGACAGTAATGTCTTGGTATGATGTACAACAGAATGAACTCAACTCCAGCTTTTGCTACTGAAGCAGACGAAGGAGTTAGCTGTCAGAAAACAAAACACAAGGCTGAAGTAGCCACAAATTTGCCAGTTTTATCAAAGGTGTCAGTGGTCAGTTTTTTAGTGAATGTGTGTGTATTGAAAATAACAAGTGTAGGCCAGGGTGCCTTGGTGTGTGATGATTGCCAAGTCCTTAACAGTGTTTCAATGAAGGTTACAAAATTCAAACATCGATAATCCGAACTACGTCTGATTCTGATTTTTTGCTCTCTACTCTAAGTGCATTTGTTATCTCTTTCACACCAGCTTACGGTTGGTTTGTGTTGTAGGGATGGCAAGTACGATCTGGACTTCAAGAACCCCAGCTCTGACAAGAGCAAGTGGATTGACGCCGCAGAGCTGACTGGGATCTACCAGGGATTCATCAAGGACTTCCCCATCGTCAGTATTGAGGACCCCTTTGACCAGGACCACTGGGAAGCCTGGAGCAACATCACAGCCCAGACCAACATCCAGGTGAGTTCTGTGGAATATCATCTAATATTTAGATTGCAGTACATAAGTAGGCATATATTTGATAATTTAAGGGGTTTTAGGCCTATGAAGTTTCATGACAGATTTTTATTGGATATTGAGTGTACTAATCATAATCTTTCAAGTAAGTAAGTTGTAGTTAAGTTGAAGATGTTTTTTCTTATAAGAAAATATATATAATTTAAAAAATTAATAACTTTCTACAAGATTGCAATGTCATGGTTATTTTAGTAAATTCTACAAGACGGAGAAGACCTTAGCTATCAACTAAACATTTTTCCAAAATTAAATTTTTTGTATAAGATTCAAGATCATACTAAATTCAGTTAATAGTAGATCTATTTAAAAGGCCTATTTTGACCCTGAGTAAAAAAATGTTAATTTCAAAACTAGATACACTAGAACTCAAATTATTCATACACCAACCATCCAAACCTTATATTTTAAGGATGACATCTCCTGGGATCAAAAGAAAGAAGGAAAACAAAATAAAATTTTCAGACAATTTTAGCCCAATCTGGTTTTTGCAGGTTGCCGTAATCCTTAAAATATTTGAGTGTTTTCATCATGCAGCAAGTCTATTGTAGTGTCGTATCTGTTCGTGGGTAATAATTCATCTTCCTATTACCATAGTCTTCCAGTCATAACTTTGTCCCATAGAATTCAACTATTATAATTTTTTTTATCATTCGGGTGGGGTCTGGTCTCAATTTATCCACACAATTGGAGTTTTACTGTGATAACATGACATCCTACTTATGGTGGTAACTGTTGACAGATTGTCGGTGACGACTTGACAGTGACCAACCCCAAACGTATCCAGACGGCCATTGAGAAGAAGGCCTGCAACTGTCTGCTACTCAAGGTCAATCAGATCGGCTCTGTCACCGAGAGTATCGAGGCTCACCTATTGGCCAAGAAGAACGGCTGGGGCACCATGGTGTCACACAGGTCTGGCGAGACTGAGGACTCCTTCATCGCTGACCTGGTCGTCGGGCTCAGCACTGGACAGGTATGGTCTCAATAGTTGGACAGTTTGTAAGCTAAAGGTGTGTAAAACTATCGTTTTATTACATTAACAGAAATTTATTGAATGAAGTCATTCAAAACTGAACAAAATTAACTATCAAAATCTGTTGTCATCTTACACAAAATCACTGTAAACCATAATTCAACGCATTTGTCACTTTTATTACACTTTCACCATTGTCAAACTTTACAAAGCCCCTAATTTTATCCTAGTTTGTAATAAAATAAGACACCATTTTGGTTTTGCCCAAACCCAGAAACTCAGGCCCGCAGTTTGTGTGTGACGCACTGTGAGCTCGATAGATTATTCCGCCTCCCTCCCTTGTTTCATGCAGGAGAATATTTCCCTTTCGCCCCAACATACCTAAAACCTCTTACGCCCCTGAGCCCATTTACTAAAGCTACCCTTTTCCAACCTGTTAAAAACACAAGTATGTAATGACTATGCAATTCAGAAAATAAAATCACGCACATCTTATGATCAGTGAACAATAGCAAAAGAATATAAAATGTGTTAAGTGTCTAAAGTGAACTGACCTGACCTTCTTACTGTGATGGGTGGGAAGGGTAAGTTATTTTTAGGAAAGACGGTAACGCAAGTTTCCAAAATCAGTAAGCGGAAAAAGGACACTTTTGGTGACTGCTACTGTCATGTTTTGCCGTCAAGACATTTCGAGTTGTTGCTTTAACTTAAGAGCAATATATTTTGAGTCCATATGAGCAACACTCCTGCTTTATTTTCAAACGGTGGAATAGTATGACTCGTTCTTTTTGTTTGTGAAAATTTTCATTACGACCTTGTTTTTCTTATTTCTAACTGTTCAAACTTAATTTTTACTCAATCTTTTTTCCAGATCAAGACCGGAGCTCCGTGCCGTTCTGAGCGTCTGGCCAAGTACAACCAGATCCTTCGTATCGAGGAGGAGCTCGGTGCCGCAGCTAAGTACGCTGGCAAGAACTACCGCCAGCCTTCGTAGACGACTCACAACTGAGCACAACTCATACGCAACCGTATGAATCCACTGCCAGCGTGGTATATTATCTTTTTTTTATTTGCACAGGGTCGTCAAATAACTGAACAATTATTTTTTATCAGCTACATAAGTTTAAAATTTTTGTTTAAAGAAAGACAATAACTTTAGAGACTTCAAACCGACAGCTTTGTTTAATCTAAGTCCTAGTTACTCGTATGATTTCGTGAAAAAAATGTATTAGATGTATATCTTGAAGTTGTATGTATGTTGAATCGTGTGAATAAAGTTTTGAATGTTGTTAAACCTAAGGTGAAAAACCCTTCTACCCTAATATAATAGAGTAATAATAATATAAGAATAATAAATAATAAAGCACAAATAGTGATGAACATAAACCAGCTGTTTTACCTGCATGGGTAAACTATTGAGAAGTAAAATAAATTCATCACCAATGAAATAGACCTATAGGTGTAAATATTGGGGATTATTATCAAACTATTGAAGTAAAGTGCCAATTAAATGGTTTACTTGCCTACTGTCAAGAGTTATTCTGGCTGTATTTGACAACCACAGTTCTGATAACTTCTGGATTTTTAATTTTTATTTATAAGAAGCAATTTGTAGTTTTTTTGTTATTTGAGGATTGCTTCTTTTTCTGTGCCCTTTTTTGCTTTAGGATCCTGTTTAGAAGCTTCAGTATGATTATGTCATGAAGATCTTAATTTGGTAAATGCTATTCATCAGTCTATTTTTATTTTTTTTTTATCTGCCAACCCTACTAAAAATTTGTTGGTGGTGTTAGATCTTTTTTCTTTAACTTTATACTCAAGGTACAGCTGATGTAGATGAAAACTCCTGACTTTTTTTAGATGTCAAAGACAAATTTTATGCCAAGTTTCATTTTACCTATAATAGTTGTATTCAAACTGATGGACCATACCTATAAATTAACAAGATTTTGGTGGTTTATGATTTTGACCTGATTTTAGTTTCATGCAGGAATTAAAAGCCAATGATTTAATCTAATATGTGCTAGAATGATCACTTTTTTATACATTTCTTGTTTAGTATTGCTTGTAGTATCACTTGGCATTATTGCTTGGTATTATTTAGTTAATGTCTTGCAATCATTCCATGAGCACACTTGATTTTTTTTTTAAGGACAAACAATTAATGTTCTCTAGTCTATGCAAAAAGTGCAAGCTAATATGTTTTGCTGCAAATGTTAGTGTGTTTACCTATCACCTGTTTTTGGTCAGTTAAGCTTCAACATTTTTAAATTTGAAATAAAGACAAATATTTCATAGAAGCTGTTTTCCAAGTTGTAATTTTGTTAGTCATCTTTCTGTTTCTGAGGACATGGGATTTCTTTACAACGCAAACTAGTTTATCAAACTATGCTCACATCGGGAACTAGGGCACTGACTTCTTAGAAGTTCGAAGATAGCGAAAACGGAGGAAGCAGTTTATCTGGACCCGTACTGACCCACATAACACTAGGGACGGTCCCACATGTGTGCCTTATCACAGAGAGATGCTGGGAAAGTTGTGTTCGTCAAAGTGATAAGAGAAGCAGCGATTTTGGACGAGTGTGGGCAGTATCTGGTATAGATAAGTAATTAGGTTTTTAGCAATAATAATTTAATAACCTAATATTCTTGAGAACAATTTGGTCAAGTTTGTTTGGCAATCCAACACAATATTAAAACAAGAAAGAAGAATTAAAGTTTTCCTCACAAGTTTTTACTAAAAGGAGATGGAACCAGTTATCATGATAATAAATAACTCCGATAAAGTACCGGAAATAATTATGTGCAATGAAAAATCAACCACATTTTGTAATCTACGTGATAGTCATTTTTGTTTTACTCTCATTTTTACTCATAAAATGTTTAAGATTTTGATAATATCACTCTAAACTGAGCTAGATGAACTGTCTACCTAATCGTAAATCTTGAAATAAACCGTTGATTTACACGGGTTTTACCTAGTAAAAACAAGAAGGAAGAATGAAAGTTTCCCCCGCAAGTTCAATGCTTATAGGATATTGTATTTGTTTATTTCCCAGTTCATATTATGAATTAGGGGTCGTGTAAAATAACTGCAATTCAGATAGATTTTGATTGAAATTGCTTAAATACTAGCATTTAATTGTTTTGGTATAGAGACTAAATCAATCACAAATGAAATGCCACGAGTTGCTTAAGTGCTTACGAGTCCTGATTATTGGAATTGCTGAGGTTTGTCAAATAGTGATTGGAATTGGTATTCATACAGAGTGGCTAGGTACTGCTTCCACTGTTAATTGTGTTTACACCAGAAAGATGTGTAAACATAGGATGGTTGGAATCAACAGTCTGTCACAATCTTCAAGAAATCGTCTCCATCTTCAACCCATCTGTCCTCCACTATAATCCCCTCTAACTTACAACATGCAGACTTCCCTGAAGCAGTCCCTCTAATTAGACTCTTATCCAAGTGTATAAAAGCAAAGTTTTGCTTCACATTGTTTTGGTTTACGATGACCGTAATCATCGCATAAGGGTGGGAACCGGTAAGTACTTCAGTGGATGAAGTAAAGAACTAAGTTCTCAGATTAGAACTGACTTGCTTGGATGCAACAGAGCTTAATGACCTCAATTTATGGACAAACCTCGTATATAATTATATTGCAATTGAACAAGAATTGTGGCTTTCAGACACTCCAATGAATTTTAAGTGTTTAATTTTGAAATTATTTGTTGGGGAGGAACCTAAGCTGCCCCCTGAGACGAAGCTATTCAACCTCTTGTGGAAAGATTTCTGCGCCCTTGTGTTGTCTCAAACGATAAAAAGTGTTTGTTAACCAAGTTTCCCTGGATCAAAAAATGTTAAGAACACATACCTTCATCTTAGCAATACTTGATTCTTCATTGCAACATGTAAAGACCTTGAAACTGAACATCATAAAATACCAATTTAATTTAAATGAATTACACTTGACATATTTTAGTCCATAATACCATTGACTATTGAATACTGAAGTTAAGTTGTATCAAAAGTCAAAGATAACAAAGTATATAACAGAGGGGTAAAGTACTATAATTAATTCGGCTGAATTATAAAAAAATGTTTTAATAATAGTTGGTAAATCAAAATTCTTGACTGAATTCAACAGTGACTCTTCACAATGTCCAGTTGGATATTGTGCTAAAAATTCCTGTCCTTGAAGAAAAGCCTCTCGCAAAGGCAATGAGGCTTCCCCTTCCTCAAAACCCTGTGTATTATTCTGCAAACAGTCTTCATTGGCAGCAACTTGACCTCTTCATGGTATGGGAATACAAAGCAAACTTCAGAGTCTTGAACCTTGTTCGTCAGGTCCGTTTCTCCTTAGGAAAAGGTAAGGAGGGGCCAAGGAGCACCTTACATATGACTTATTATTTGTCAATACATAGTGTCAAGTTCAAACTTCTACTGTGAAAAGATCTCTAAATCAAGTCAGTTTTTAACCTCACCAGTCACCAGTGCCCTTGGAATGCCCCTCATATTAGAGGATCTGTGGGTATAGAATACTAAATGGAATATGCAATGTTGGAAACGTACAAAGCCTTTATCTCAAGGTGCTGATTTGTAATTTTTTTTCAAAAGGTATTTTTCCTTTACTTTCTTTAATTTCTTCACCTCTTGTTTAATTTGGGGAGAATATGAAGACTAGAGGAGAATTGGGATTGTCAGGCTGCTATAAGGGGAGAGGTGGTAGGGGAAGCAAATTTATGTTGCGTTGGTCAATATCTCGGCACCCTCAATCAAATCCTCGAACTCAGATAAGAAAATAGCTGTGTGCTCTGTAAGTACCACACAGCCTTTTGTCATACCATACATACATCGGTGGCAAGCAATAAATATCCTGTCATTTTCCACCCTCATTTTCTGTATTTTTATAATTTTGCTTTACCAGCTGATCATTATTTTATTATGATTGTTTATGTTTTGAAATAACAGTGTTGTCTTGTGATTACATTTTCAATAAAATGAGTTCATTAGGTTATTTGAATCTATTATTTTATTAAAACACAACAAATGGCAACAAGTGATGAAAGAAATGATAACGGAAGACTGAAATATCAAAGGGGAGCATTCAAAGGCCAAATTAAAAGAGCTCTACATCTTTTAAGAAGCAGGGTTTCATCAGTCTATGATGCTCCTGGCAGATTAACTGTAGCAGAGGAAGCTTGGCATTCATGTTACTACATGAAGATGTGTTGAAGATTGTAGTGAAAATGATTTTGAACAAGAAGAGGACTACAGAGCTGATGTAGAAGAGGTCATATTTAGAGATAAGAGCATTATTACAACCATTCTTAACACAGAACAAAATTACAGATGAACGCAAACTTCTATGTCAGTTGAACACAGTAGTCAGGTACCTAACATAAACTTTACGGATAAAAAGACTAAAATGTGTTTGTTTATCAGTACACTCTCTCCAGAAATGCACCAAACATTGTGTGATACAATAGCTTCTGAGTTACTCTTGACATATGTCCAATCTTATTACATTTTCTATAGAATTTGATCTTAAATCTGCAAAAATTAGCGTTATGCATTTCACTCCCACATCTGTAATACTTGTCTTTCAAATTTGTAAAAGAAACTATGGTTGTACTTCCCTTGATTGCACTTTGTTTGTCTTGGTAACCAGATTGCAGTCGGTTAATGTTAACTGCGTCTTTTAGAATTGAATCTTGGTTTTTCAAATTAATTTCATAACTTTCCGATGTTTTGAATTTACAGTTTTGTCTTGTGTTTACATTTTCAATATGAAGTGCAAATAAAACTCATTATGAATAGACCTAATGATAGGTTTTAATAAACTCTGAAGTCAACATACAAATACAAAATGTAAATAGTAAACAAAGAACAACTGTGAGACAATAAATAAATTCATAAATACAGTAAGGAATAATAACAGTTCATATGTATAAAAATATTATCACATTCTTCCCACCCTAAAACGAGACGTAGTCTTTTAGATAGTAAGGTCTTTGCCGTATACGCTGTGGATGCGTTTTGGAAGGCACTGAACTTGAGTCTTTGCAAGAACTGTTTGCATGTTCAACTGGTACATTCGTGTCACTTAATGTCCCACTAGAATCATTTTCAACTTGTTCTTGATCAAATGAAACCTCCGGTTCTTGAATAACTTGTTCATTTCCACATGTTTCTGGCAATTGGTAGTCTGTTTCTAAAGATGGTTGTCCAGGTGCTGGGGCCAGATCTCTTATGGATACTGTCTTCTCTTGTCCATTTGGGAGTTTCACATGAGCATAACCTGGATTTGCTTGAATAAGTTCTACCTCTTCTACAAGTGAGTCATACTTGCTGGGTCTGTTGTGCTTTCTCAACAGAACTGGGCCGGGTTGTGACAGCCAGCTTGGAACTGAACCTCCATAATACGATCTTCTGGGGTGCTTAAACATCAGTTCATGAGGTGTTGTATTGGTTGATGTACATAATAATGATCTTATTGAGTGAAGTGCTTCAGGAAGAACTGATTCCCAATACTTTACGGGTAGGTCTTGGGTTCTGAGGGCAAGCATAACAGTCTTCCATATAGTGCCATTGAATCTCTCTACTTGGCCATTCCCTCTAGGATTATAAGCAGAAGAGTGGCTTGACGCAACACCATGAGTTTGTAAGAAAGACTTTAATTCGTCTGACATTAATGACGTTCCTCGGTCTGAATGAATGAATGAAGGCATACCAAAAATTGTAAACATTTCTTTCAGTTTCTCAATCACGGTACTGGAAGTCATGTCTCTACAGGGGAAAGCAAATGGATATCGTGGATACTCGTCTACAACAGTTAGTATGTATTTATTTTGCGTGGCACTTGGAATTGGTCCTTTAAAGTCTAAGTTTAGTCGCTCAAAAGGTGCTGTAGCTTTGATTAACGTACCTTCATATTTACAAAACCTAGGCTTAAGTTCAGCACAAATTCGACATTGAGCTGTAGTACGACGAACTTCTTCCAGTGAAAAAGGTAAGTTTTTCGATCTAATCCAGTGGTAAAATCTTGTCACTCCCGGGTGACACAGGCTCGTGTGGATATCATTTAAGTTTGGACGACCACAAATCGTTCCACACAATCGTGACATGGTGTCTGCAACTCCATTTTCCTTGCCTGGTCGATATACGATATCATACTTGAAACAAGACAGTTCTAAACGCCAACGTTGTATCTTTTCATTCTTTATTTTTCCAAATCTTTTATTGTCAAACATGAAAGAAACTGATCTTTGGTCTGTAATGAGTAGGAATGGCCGGCCAATAAGATAGTGTCTCCACTTCTTAAGAGATTCTACGATTGCTTGAGCTTCTTTTTCAACAGAAGAATGGTTCTTTTCAGATTTTGATAATGTTTTCGAATAAAAAGCTACTGGACGTCCTGCTTGTGACAAGGTTGAGCCGATTGCAAACTCAGATGCATCGGTCTCAACTGTAAATGGTATGTCATTTTGGATTGGGGCTTTCCGAACTATCAGTATCAACTAATGCATCACTTTCTGGCTCTACATCAAATCGGTCAGGCTTGAGGAGTTTGTCCATGACTTGTGAAAAGAGTTTATTAAATTGAAGTGCAAATAAAACTCATTATGAATAGACCTAATGATAGGTTTTAATAAACTCTGAAGTCAACATACAAATACAAAATGTAAATAGTAAACAAAGAACAACTGTGAGACAATAAATAGGCCTAAATTCATAAATACAGTAAGGAATAATAACAGTTCATATGTATAAAAATATTATCACACAATAACATGAGTTCATTAAGTTATTTGAATCTATTCTTTTATTAAAACACAACCAATTTGTTTTAACATTCAAGTTTTGATGCCCCTAAATCCTATTTTTGACCCTAGGAATAAGCCTAGCGTGTCCAACCATGGATATTATCCTACTCTAAATGTGAATGTATCCAAGGAGAACTAAGTTATTCCCTTCTTTATGTCTTCATCTATGATCATTTACAGAAGAAATTGTTCATTTTCTAGCCAGCCAAATATGATAGAAAATGGAAAAATTTGGCTAATCCTCGACCTCTTGGTAAAAGTCAAGTGGTCATGTTTTTTATTCCTGTTAACAGAATTAACTCTCCTGAGTCAGCTCATAAACTAGTGTTTTTGATCTCATACTAATAAGTTAAATATCTTTGTCGCTCAAGTTTGTTTCTAAATGTTGTGTTTGTACTCAAATTTAAGGTTTGTAATAATAACATGCTTGCAGACAATCTTCAGCCTGTACTTGACACATCTGAAGATAAAGGTAAGAAAAATGTCCTGTGGATTCACAACACACAAGGAAGAGAAATGTTAAGTTTATAAAATCACGAAAGGCTTGCCTTATCCTGAAGATTTCTACAAAAGCGTTAAATATGATTGAGCAAGAATTACTTTGTCCTAGAGTATAATCAATGGTGATGAATAGAGCAGAATGGAAGACCAAAATTATAAAGAAATAACCATTTAAGTTCTCCATTGAATTAAATTGCAACAGGAGACACTACCAGTTTGACCAGATGACCTTGGTGGTGATAACGGCAGCTGGTTTGATATCAGTGTCCAACTGACCAGAGGCTCCATTATTGGTCCTGCAGTTGCCAGGACAACATGTCTGATTCTGCGGCTGCTGCGGTAGCTCTTGTGATAGTCTGCTGCAGTTCTGTCTGCGGCTTCAATTACGCAGCTCAAGATCGACCAGAGGAGGTCCATGAGGAAAGCTTTCATCATGTCATCGAGCAGAGGTGTGTTTTGTATTTTTTTTTATTTTAATTACAGTTAGCACTGAGATTTTTTTTATCTTAATAGATTTTTTGAATGCTACTTGTAATATGATACACAAATTTAAATTATTAGATTAAAATACTGTACTGCCTTAAAATAGTTAAAATAGAAAATAGTGCTTTCAATTATTTTTTTTATAATTTAAGAAATGGAATTCTACTTAGATATAGAACTAAACCAAGTGAGGAATCGGTAAAGAAAGATGAATATCATAACTAACCTGTATAAGAAATGACACCTTTTCGTTGAAAATATAAATCAAAATCAAGACTATTGTAGCAAGGTAATTTATGATTACATGAAAGCATTCACATTCACACTCACGTTCTGCATTGTTCATAGAATAGAATATAAATCTTTACTCCCTGTTGACACTAAACATGTATTAGCAAAAGTCCAGAATATACTTACTTACTCTTACTCCTGTGGCCATTGAAAACCAAGGCGGTCTTTGGCCTTGCCAACAATGTGCCTCCAGGATCCTCTGTCCTCTGCCAGCTCCAGGGCTGCTCCCATACTCCTTAGGTCCTTTGTAACTTCGTCAATCCATCTCATCCTTGGCCTTCCCAATGGTCTCCTTCCCTCTGGCGTACCTCTTATATGTTTTGTCATCTCTCTCTCACCTCTGCGTTGAATGTGGCCCAGCCACCTCAACCTTCTACTCCTAACCACTCCCACAATATCTGGTTCCTTATATAACTCCCTCAATTCCCTGTTTTTTTCTTATTCTCTACGAGTCTCCGTCTTTTATTGGTCCAAAAATGTAATATTAAGTCCAGAATATAACTTAACTAAAAATCATAAAACATATTCATAAATTCAGATAGGCTTACAAACTAAAAAACAATGTTCTCCTCGAAAAACTCTTGAGAGGAAATAAAAAGTATTTTTAATAGTCAATTGAAGAATTGGTTTTTAAATACCGGTTGAGTTGGATATAACCATTGACTTTGTATCTACACGTGTAGATATAAAGTCAATGATATAACTGAACAATTTTACTGATTTGTTATACATTTTCTGTGTGACATCACAACATGGCTGTTTGGACTCAAACTTAATATGAACTAAATTCTTCAATATTCAAGTTGTTTCTGGATTTGTGACTAAGACTATATAGATCTCATTACATAATGTTTAAAAGGGTAAGTTACAAAATATAAACCAGCAAGTCGAAGCCTGTTCAGTAGCCACAGATTGTATTGCTATTGTTGTATTACTTTATTGTATATTGCCTGTAGAACACGCTACTTTTTTCACAAGTTAATTAATTAAAAGCTATAAAATTAGCCATTTTAACTTTGTGAAAGAATAAGTTCAACAATATAATTTAGTCCTGTCCTGATTCTGACAAACTGTTGACTCAAAAAAATTATTGAGCTATTGAAAGATTTACAATGCGTTGTGAATAAAATTAACTTTTCAACAGTGTTGGAGGATTGTCGCCAAAAGAGATGATAAAAGGATTCATTCCTGACCTGTCTCTTGGACACCAATACATGGAGTAAGTTATGTTGTCTTTGTAATATTTCATTTCCCATAGAGAATGACTAATTAGTCTATTTACTATTCAGGATTAACTTCTGACTTCTGATAATGTTTTCACTCCGTGTTTAAAAATTGTGTCACTGATTTTCCTGGTGTTTTTTTTGTTTTTTTTGTTGTGATGTTGGCCTATGATCGGTTGGTTGGATAGCTGTCAAGTTCAACCAATCAGATGGGGAAACTTTTGACAAGTCCAACCAACCGACACAGACCAACAAAGCACGCAACAAGCGGCAATCTTTGATGGCACACTTTTCTCTAATGTTTAACCAGAGAGTAATCTTATCTTACTAATATTATAAATGTGAAAGTTTATGTGTTTGTTTGTTTTTTTGTTTGTTTGTGTGTTTGAAGTTCAATCACGCATAAACCACTGGACGGATTGGGCTGAAATTTGGCATGATGATAGCTTACATTCCCGATTAACATATAGGCATATTCTTATCTCGGGCTCCGCCCCAGTGGCTCTGTAATTCCCCATGTTAACCTTATGAGTATTCATATTTAAAGGGAATTAAAGAATTTAGTCAGATGTTTCAACTAAAAAAGTTGGTTCCATGATATGGAAAACCATTAAAAAGTTATAATATTTACCAACAGGGTGCAGCACTATATTTTTTTTGCATTTTTGAAAACAGCTAATTTGAACTAAGCAGCAACAAAAAACTGTGATTCTCAATGAGAACTGTCACAGTAGGATTGTTTACAGTTATGTTTATGTTTTTCATTTCATGAATAATTTGTGATATTTTGCGAATTGTTGATAATTTATTTTTCTCTATTGTTTAGGTGAAGTGGTAGAACATTATGGCTATGATAGATGTGTAATACTATAGAATACTGTAAATTTTAAAAAGCAAATTTTATCAAACTGTGTCCTCCCTTATTGCAAACGTAAAGCTTGGGTTTAACTGCAATAAGCATTTTATACTTATATTCCAACCCCGTACGAAGGACGTGTACTCTGCTAGTTTATTCATAATTTATAATTTATTCATCTCAAATGGTTAAAAAATGTTTACAATACTGCTAAAATAGCTTATTCACTAATGATCTTAGTCAACATGCAGTAAAAAAAGATTGTCCCTGCAATAAACAAGTAGAGTAAACAAACAAAAACAATTTGAAATATTTACGTGGTCAGTATTTTTTTTGTTTAGCCACAAATTTGTGTACAAATAATTATACATTAAATGAATTTATAGGGAAATAAATTTCAATATGGACCAAAACACCATCTTTCGTCAAGTGAGTTACAAAACCTCTGAAAAAAAGATGTAGTTTTTCAGAAGCAATGGTTGCTTAGAAGCTCCCCTGGTCTATGTAGTTGAGAAAGAGTGATTTAAAAATGAAAGAAATTGAATGATTCCTCACTAGACATACAGAACAATTTGTTTAGCAACCCGTCTTAGCCTATTTTAAAAATGTCTTATTTAATGTAGTAAAATACCTAATGTATGTATTCTTGCAAAAAGTTATGATAAGTAGCTCTCAGTCAATAGTAAATAAACTGAACATGACAGAATGAAACTACAAAAATATCCTTTATGGAAAACTTATAAATAAAATACCTCAGAAACAATTTTGATTATGCAGGGTTAACAAATGAAATAAGTGTTTGAACAGCTTGTACTGTACTTTTTAAAAGCGTAATTATGATTGAGGGAGAGCTCTTGAACTCATCTTTCTCCAAATTATTATATTTTTTGTGCTATAAAAGAATTCTAAACACTTCTACATAAATTAATTTTACTTAAAAGCATTTGTTTATTCTTAGTTTTTTTTTTTTAATACAAAAATATTCTCCTAGATGGGCGTAAGAGTGTAAAAAAATGTTCATTAAACAAATGTTGCTTCTTATTTTTAGTTGAGAATTGTAGGTTTTAATATTGTTATGTGTTTTTAGACATGAAATGGAATCATACGAGGGGCAACAGTCGGATTTGCCTCACGAGATACAAGCTGATCCTCATTATGTCAGGTATGGTGCATACAAAAATATTGATTCTTTTTTTGACATCTTTGTTGTCAGGATTTTTAAGCCCAAGCCTGTTCCAAAATAAAAATAATTAGTACTGAAAATTAATAAAATATACAATTTTAGTACTGGTTATTTTGGCACATACAGTAAATATCGTGAGCTTAGGCTATCTTACCTCAGCAGTTGTATTATCTGTTTTGGTTTTTAACTTGAAGCTAAAAGCACACATAAGATGGATTAACATGTTCATACCTTTACCCAGAATTTGTAGAACATTTACAAATGAGTTTGTTGTAAAGAGAAATTACAGCTGTTTCATTGTTTTGCTTTTAACACTTCACTCAGAAGCTATTTTCATGTACAACACTAGTTGTGTATAGAAGATTTCCATAGAGTAATAAAAGAATCACATAGAAATTGGTGAAAATACAGTACATAGAAAAAAAACATTGCCACAAACAAATTGAGAACCTCCTCCTTTTGTTGGTAGTGGGGAAGTCGGTTGAAAACTAAATAAATAAATAAATAAATATTTCTTTATTGTCACATAACATTTTTTTACATAGCATAGCTAAAAAACAGGTGACATTGTCAAATTATGTAATAATAACATTAAATAGTAAATATAAATATGAATAGCTAGAATTAAAGATTAATCTAATAATTACAAACCATCAAAATGTCTTAGAATAGAAATAAAATTACAATAAAAGGAGATTAAGTGGAAAGTTAAAGATTAAAATAATTGAAGAATCAAGCTGTCCATTAAAAATTCATTAATGCTGTAATAAGTTTTACCTAGTAAAAAGTTGGCAAGGCTGCTTTTAAAAGAATTAGTATTTATTAATATTTTTAATTTTGGGTCTAATTTATTAAAAATTTTTTCCCCATGTAGGAAGGTGTTTTTTCAACAAGTTTGAGATTGTGTCTAGGATACTGAAAATTATTTTTGAATCTCGTATTATACGAATGCTCAAAGTTTCCGCTGCAAAATTGAGGGTAGTTGGATTGTACAGTTAGCAAGGTTTTATAAATAATCCAATTTGGAACCGTCATTATATTTAACTGTTTATAAATTGGTTTACATGAAGCTTTCCATGGTGAAAAAGTTATGATTCGCAAAAACCTTTTTTGGACTTTGAAAATTCTATTTATATCTGTTGAGTAGCCCCAAAATTCAATACCATATTGAAGTATGGAGTAAAAATAAGCGTAATACATCATCACTGAAGTTTTTAAGTCTATTGTATCCCTTAAACATAAAATTTGGAAACAAGCTGAGTTGAGTTTGCCCAAAACATATTCAACACACCTATCCCACGCCAAATGCTTGTCAATGTACAGGCCTAAAAATTTAACCTTTTCATCAATTGAAAGCTGTGTGAAAGCATTTACATTTTGTCTATTTTGGGGTGTAAAAAATCTAACCAATTGAGTTTTATCTTGATTCATTTTCAATCCATTTTTATCAAACCAGTTCCCTAGCTCATCAAGACACTCAGTAACTTTGACAACTAATTCCTCATAATTTTTTGATTTGACAACTGCAGTAGTGTCATCTGCGTACAGAATAAGACTATTGGAAACATTTTTAGGTAAATCATTTATGTATATAAGAAACAGAAGTGGCCCCAGAATGGATCCTTGAGGCACCCCGACTTTAATTTCCTCCCAATTAGATTTTATTTCTTGTTTATTTTTAGTTATTTTTGTCCTTTGGAAGCGAGCATTTAAGTAGGATCCAAGCCAAGATATCGATTTAGTAGAAAATTTATATAATGCTAATTTCTTCAGAAGAAGGTTGTGGTTAACACAATCAAATGCCTTGGACAAGTCACAGAACACACTCATTGTGCTCTGCGACCCATCCACGGCCCATGTCACCTCATCGATGAACTCAGCTAAAGCATTCGTTGTGCCAAGGCCTTTTCGAAAACCAAACTGTTTTTCAGAAAATATATTAATTTAAAAGCTTCCATAAAATTTGTGATTTGGTTACAAGCAATCTTTTCAAACACCTTGGAGAATGTAGGCAGGAGTGAAATTGGTCTGTAATTGTCTGGGTTATGTTTTTCTCCCTTTTTAAAAAGAGGTTTAAGCTCTGCAAATTTTAAATGATTTGGGAAAATATTGGTTTGAAAAGATTGGTTTATGATAATTGAAAGAGGTTCAGCTATAGAATTGGAAACAGTTTTTATAATGTCAAGAGGAATTTCATCCCAGCCTGCTGATCTTTTATTACTGAAAGATTTAATAACTTTAATTACATCTGTCTTATTTATTGTTTGAAAATCAAACTTTTGATATTGAGAATCTGCAATTGAATTTTGTGTAAGCCTTAATGCCTCACATTCAGAAGGAGATAACCCGATTTCTTTTGAGATATTAACAAATTTTGTATTGAAAAATTCTGCAATATCGTTAGCATTGCTGAGTGTTTTATTGTTTACCTTAATGTCGGGGAAATCATAATCTGCCTTAACCAGACCCAGTTCAGATTTGATTACGGACCAAGCAGCCTTACTCTTGTTTTCAGATTCTCTAATGAATTTAGCATTACACAATTTTTTTGATCTATTACATATTTGCTTGAAAATTACCTTATACTTTTTAACATAATTAATAAAATCAACATCATTAGATGTTTTAGCTAGTTGACTCAACTCTCGTTTCCTTAAGCTAGATATTCTAATACCTTTAGTAACCCATGGCTTTTTTTTATGTCGAACTTTGTTATTGTAAAACTTGAGAGGGAAAGCCTCCTCAAATATGTTTTGAAAATTTTGGAAAAAATTTACACAGTTTTCATCAAAGCAGTTTTTGGCATTTACATTCCATGTGGTCACTCTCAATTTACCTACAAACTTGTTAATATTGTTCTCAGAGAATAGCCGTTTTTTACTTTTGAATTTTTTGTTTTGTTTGTTATCGGTATCAGAAATACTACAAATATTTATAAATATTGCCCTATGGTCAGAAAGACCTAACTCCATATTCATTGTTAAAACTGAGTTTTGTGACTTCATTTTATGTGTTAAGACATTGTCAATGCAAGACTTAGTAGATTTGGTGATTCTTGTGGGAGAAGTAAAGTTGAGTATGAAACCGTACTGTTTTAACAAGGACATAAAGTCTAACCTTTGTTTGGGAAGGCTACAATCTTCTAACACATCTACATTAAAATCGCCTGCTATAAATATATTTTTGGTTTTTGAAGATTAACACAACATTTTAAGTAAACTTTCCATCTTATATAAAAAAGATTTGAAATTTTCAAAATATGGAGTCCTATAAATTGAGATTACGATAACATCCAGAGTTACAATTTCGATACACGAGGCTTCAAAAACTGAGTCTTTGTTTAGGACACATAAGTCATCTCTTACAATATATTCTAAATTATTTTTTAATAAAATACAGGAACCGCCATGAGTACCTGCATCCCTACAATAACAATGAGCCAGATTGTAGTTAGAAATGCTATTTAATACTAACATATTATTCTTTTCAATCCAATGTTCATTCAAGCAAAGTACAGAAATATTTGAATTTTCCAAGATAATTTCCAAATCATTTTTTTTGCTTATAAAACCTCCTTCAATGTTCAAGTGCATCAACCATAGAATATTTTCATTTTGTTTACAATCTGGCCATATCAAATTATTTCTTACAGCTATTTCACAATTAATTTCAGACTTGCTAAAGAGTTTTTTTGTTGTTGAGAAGCTACTGAAGCAGCAGTAGTCTCTACCAATGTTGCCGGCGAGGATGTGGTTGGCTCAGGTGTTGAGTTAACTAACTATTCTTGTTTGGAAAACATTCCATTTGTAAAGCTAGATACTTCAACTTTGAACTGAAATTAAAATATTGGAAGGGCATAAGTTCAAAACCGCCCTTTATGCTTGGCTGGTTCAGAGTTGACCTTACGATCTCAATATACTGCAAAAAAGCTCCCTGATCCTTGTTAACCCCCTCTCATGGGGGAAAATTTTACATTTTGTTTACACTATTTTACGATGGAAGTGCATGTATATGTATTTCTGACGATAAGGTTGGTTTGATTTGAGGTTTAGAATAAATAAATTGTGTCGACAACTGGTTAAGATTTGCCTCATTGTGTATATTTTAACATAATGTAAAGGGAAAAGTCAGTGCAGTGCTTTTTTCAAAGAACCTATATAATATTGGTAAGTGACCCGTAGTTTTCCGTGACAATGGTAAGTGTTTCCGCACTAGAAAATTTACAACTACACCATTGGGAACAGCTGTACATGAATTACCAATCTCCTGCAACTTTCCTAGTGAAATATCCTAAGATTTATATCAAGCTTACAAAGCAATGTTTGTAGTTATATACTATTTTTTTCACAGTGGTACTTTTGGGCAGAGCTGGACAAAACTGAAATCCATGAAGCAGTTCACTATGGGTAAGTAAGTTCACTAGGCCTCTCCATCTTCTTCTGTCCCTCCACAATCCCTCTTCCTCCACGTACTGCCACTGCACTCCTCTTGCTTCCACATCTCTCACCTCGTCAATCCACCTTCTTCTAAGTTTTCCTCTTGGTCTTCTTCCGTTGTGAACCTCAACTCTATTGTTTTGGGGATTCTAAGATTTTCCATTCTTTTTAAGTGGCCGAACCATCTCAATCTCCATTTCTCTACTCTTTCTCTCAGACTTTCTTCATCTATTCCTCTTCTTAATTCTTCATTCCTAATTGTATCCAATCTTGTTTTCCCTTTGTTAGATTGTACCAAAAACCAAATAGTTTTTGATTTAAAAAAGTGTGAAATAAATGAACTATTTCAAGTTATAATTTTTTTAGCTCTCAAAAATAACAATAAAAACAAACAAGTTTTGTAATACTAAAATTTGAGCCAGATATCCTTGAATGGCGTTTATCACCACATCCTATGATAAGACAGGAACTGTTCTAAATGTTTGCAAATCTGTGGTCAACAAGTTAGTGATAAAGTTACTGATATAATTTCCCCACACTGCAGTAGACCACCGTATTTTAATTGTTTAATTTGTTTTGTCACAAAACATTAAGCAACATTTTCATTGTTTAATTTATAGAATTTGAAAAAACCAGGAGCTAAAACCTACCATAAGCTGAAGCGGAAGCCCTATCCTCATTTTCACCTACCATTCCTCGAATTCCCTCTTTATAGAGAAAACAGCTTGCTTAGTACAACAACGGAATTATTTGCTGTCAAATTACACACAGCCTCATTATTTCTTAGGAAATATGTATAAACCAGTTTCTAACTTTAAATCCTGTAGCCAGCGTGTTCTCGGAACATAGTTTCACTTTAACATGTCGTTCAAGTTTTATTGTGTTTTAAAATTTTACTTAAAGTTATTTGAGCTCTTTTTGAATTGCAATTATGTCCTACGTTAATTATATATTTTGTGTATTGATAGCTCAGACACTATAACATATTTTAAAATATTGCCCAAACCTCTGACTTAATCCCGGGAAGTTTTAGAAAATACCAATAATGGTAATATTACTCAAAACTTTACCGGATTCATAGATTGGCAGTGTTAATATTTTGAACATGAAGTTAACCTGTATATAAAAAAAATTCTTAAAAAAAGGAATATTATGATCCCATTCACTATAGTATAAACAAAATTTTTACTAAATAAAAAAAAGTGTAACACTAAATTTAATCTTACTGGTTTCCTATTTGGGGAGCGAGCTGGCGTAGTGGTTAGAGCGCGGGACTTCAGTCCCTGAGGTCCCGGGTTCGATCCCCGCCAAGTCACCAATGGATTTTATCCAAGTGATAATGCCGCAACCCCTAGGTCTAGCCTGAAGTAATGTGAAAAACAATCCCAGGTTCGTGCCTAGCGTCTTAGGAAAAAAAAAAAAAAAAAAAAAAAACTGGTTTCCTATTTTGCAGGATCCTGCTCCACAAGACTGGTGACACCCATGAATTCAGCCTTGAAATGTTCATCCTACAGGTAAGCAAGCCTAAATACAGTACCACCAAGAACCAACAAAACCTTTTGGTATTATAGATTGTTTTATTTATACTAATATTGTGATAAAATCGTTGACGAAGCTGTTGTTGTCTATCCATTGTTGTTTGTTCTAACATAACGGAGGGCTTGGACATAGTTATAGACGTTAAAAATGGTTGTAGAAAGTCATCAAAGTGCTTAAAAAAAAACAAAATTTCTGGAGGAAAGTTCCAGGACAACCTTCCTTCCTTTAGGGGTGTCCCCCTTTAAAAAGGTCCTGAAACCACCACTGGTCAAAACAAATCTGAAATAACAAACAGTGGATTGACAGTGACGACAACCTATTTTTAGATTAGATTATTTTTAGAGATTTTTAGATTATTTTTAGATTTGTGTTGCATTAATCTTTTTTAAACAAATAAATATATGAACTGAGTTAAGACTAATATCAACTTAAAGAGAAAAATGTTTCCACGAGCTTTTGGGTTATTATAATTCTATATTTTAAACATATTTTTGTAATTTGACAAAATTATCTTTACATCAACTGATTGTTACAGCGGATGTCAGGCTACTTGCAAACGAGGCTACACATTCCCCAGTGGCGAGACACAGATCTACTTTGTCTGTGACAACGGCAAATGGAGAGTAAAAGGCTCAACAGACGACACGATACCTCAGTGCAAACGTAAGACAACTCAATAGACATACTTAAACATTCTTGCCACCAAGACTGATGATCCGAATAAATGTTAGGTTTTTAAGATATTTTGTGAGGATAGCAGGCTTACTTGAATGGGAAAGAGTCCAAACTGGCACAAGAAACAACAAAACTTTACAATATATATACACAAAATTAGAATATTTCACTGTCACTGACAGCATTTTGAACTAAGGAAGAAATGGGTTTCTTTAGGCCATATTGGACCTAAAGAAAACTCTCTCTTCCTTAGTTGAAAATGCTGTCAGTGAAAGTGAATTATTATAATTTTGTGTGTATATAGTGTAAAGTTTTTTGTATCCTGTGCGAGTTTGGACTCTTTCCCATTCAAGTAAGCCTGCTATCCTCCCAAAATATCCTAAAAACATAGGCCCTTGTGCTCTATGTTACTTCCTTAACCTCGAACAAATGATAGGTTAGAAACCTTGGTCCGTCTTTAGATTGTATATTATTCCAAGGATTATCGGTTTGGGTCATAAAACTCTTTGTCAAATTTTATGTCTATAAACACACATGGAAACATAACGTTAACATTTACAAACTGAAAAAACATTTTAATAAACACTAGGCCGTCCACACTTAAATCACAAAACAATCTGACACGACGCAAGTAACGAGTGCAGCCTCACGAATTCAAACACATTTCACTAAATAACACACTTTGGTACGTTTCCTGCAGCAGCAAACCTAATTACTTACTACCTAAGTACTACAGTGACCTATGTACATCATTGAAATAGAACAAATAGAATAAATATAGACTGTCAAAGGAAGGTTCCGGCACCCATCGCTAGGAGTGCCGTGTAGTTACAGCGCACAACGCTGCAGGCGACGAGCGCAGGAGCAGTATGCGACCAGCAGACGCTGCAGCAGTGTGCGCCGTAACTACACGGCAAACCTAGCGGTGGACGCCAGAACTTATGCTAACCGCAGCACAGCTGACGGGTCTATATTTACTCTATTTGACTATGGTGATATTGTCCAAAGAATGCCCAGCATTCTCCAAAACAAATGCTATTTCTTAGCCAATAACTGCAACCAACTCTTCACTGTTGTAGCCACTTGTATTCCGCCGTGCCAACATGGAGGAACGTGTGTCTCACCTAACACTTGTGATTGTCCCGAGTCATTCTCCGGTCCGTATTGTCAGTACGAACACAAGCGATGCCTCGGCTTCCCTCCCATCCCCAACAACGCCAGACAAGTCTGCAACTCCGAGTGAGTAGATAATGTTTAACGAACCAAAGAGCAATGATAGTGGTACTGGTAAATCATTAATGTAAATTAATTTTATTCATCCTTCATTCAAACTGATGGGCATAATCAGGCTAGCAAACCTTTTTTGCTAGTTTTTTTTTTGTTGCAATTTTGGATCTGATTGATCAGAACAAAATGAGACTCTGGTATATATTTCTTACATGTATTTATTATAATTGTAGAGTTTAAAGCTTGTAGCGTGTTCGATACGTCTGGACATTAACAGAGAAGGAGAGAAGTAAGGTACGGAGGAAATGTTCAATGGTATACTTAAGTGGTGTCTAGGGCAAAGTCCTCACCCTCATGTATTACAACACGGCGGAGGAATATGTTACTCAAACTTAATACTTAATTTAAGGTAGCAGGTACAGTCCCCAATTTTATTGACACCTTGAGGAAAGAACCCAAACCAAAATTCAACCTGAGAAATTTATTTAGAACCATCAAGATACAAAATATTTAACCGAGGGTTAAAATGTTACAAACTGTTGCTTCTTCTGCTACAGGAGCTGTACTGTGACATGTCTAGACAAGCATCAGTTTCCAGATGGATCAGGCATTGCCAATGTGTTCTGCAAAGAAGGTACTTGGACGCCCGGCCGGCCCGACTGGTTGTCTATACCTGACTGCAAACGTGAGTAATCAGCTGTAGCATTGTTACAATTAATTACTGTTCCTATTAGGAAGTAGTGTAAAATATTTATTTCCAATTTTCTCCTCTGCTCTTTCTAGCATTTTGAAAGCTCATCACTACCATTACATTCATAATATTGTGTTGTATTTCGTTTTACAATATTACTCTGTTGTTTTCAGCTGTATGCATCCCAGAGTGTCAAAATGGAGGCAGCTGCCTAGCATTCAACATGTGCAATTGTCCCCAGCAGTTCAGAGGGCCTTACTGCCAGTACTGTAAGTATCGTTGGAAATTGTGGTGGTTAATTTATGTCATAAAATAATATAATTCATTAATAGTGCCAACACTGATTTTTGACAAATTATTGATTAAGAAAATAGTCTAAGTTTTATACTTTGGTTTAACAATAAAATACTATAAACCATAATACTCTACTAACACAATCCTGAAATAATCAATTAATTCTAAAAATTCTCTTAAAATATTTTTGGAATCCATGTTTTAACCGTAATTACTTTTTGTTGTGGCTTGAAAAATGTATATACATTTGTCCATGTGCATTCACATAAACCATTGGGCATCTACAGGTAAAAAGAAGAGCTCTTAGGATTACTTTAAAGCTGGGGAAACAGGAGGGAAAATATACAACCCTTTAGTTATTGTTTTAAAGTCAACCTATTCAAGTAATTGAAAGTTAAAATTTGCACCAAATAGAAAAAGAAACTTATCCAACAAAATTTGGTAAATCATTGAAAGATCATATCAATGGCAAATTCAACCATTTATTATGAAGAATTCTCCCTAGAGTACTTTAATAATTTAGATAAGATGCTATGCCAACTACCTAATATACAACTACATAGACAAATTGTGTTATGTCTCTAGTTTCCATTATTAATTCTTAATTCAATTATATAATTTCCTCTCAATGATCAATTTACATTTACCGTAGATGTGGATGTAATAAAACAATGTTTCCAGCTGTGGATGCTTGTGACTTCCGCAAGCTCAACTTTAACGGCAACTACAACTGCTCGGAGAGCGGAGGCATGTACTCGTGCAGTCTCAGTTGTCCGGGAGGGATGGACTTTGACACTCCCCCCTCCCCTCAGTACTCTTGTCTCTACAGTGAAGGCGTCTTCAGTCCAGCCTCGGTGCCTCAGTGTGTCTTCAGTGAGTCACTGATTAGTTGGTTTGAACCTTTAGTTTTTCACAGAATTACAGAATCGAAAAATTTGAAGAGTGTTTACACGACCCTAAATAACACTACAAATTTAATTACAAGTGCGCTTTGCAAAACTCCTTGATTAAGCCACGTAACACTTAATGTTAAATTAACCTCTATAACTTATATATATTATATCTTATGTATATATTATAACCTCAGAGAGAATATCAGCTGATCGTTTTTCCCTCTCTCTAATTAGAGCTTGGGTAACAACTATTTTTTATATATCAGCTGTTATCGAAAATAGCTACTTTCGGTATAAAGTGTTGAAAATATAATTTTAGGCTGTAGCACACTCTGTTTTTCTTAATTAAAAATAGGCGAGAGCTGGTCCATAAAGATTGGGTTTCTACTTCATTATCCAAAGGACAATGTTATAAGATGGCATGGGCAGAAATGCCTTGTAATCATGCACATTTATTCTTATTGTGTCAAGTCTATTATTCAATTGACTTTAAATATTTTTGAAAATTGTTTTCATAATTTTTTTAGGTGGTGAGCAAGAAAGCTCCAACCTAGAGCTGTTGTTTGCTCATGGCAAGGGACACATGATCAGTGAGATGGATATCAAGACCAAACACCGAGGTCGCAAGTTCAAGACCTCGGACCTCTCAGTTGGCTACTCTGACCTGGTCAAACATCTGTTTGTGTTGGAGACTAAACCACCCACTCCTGGCACTTGTTTCTCCTGGGCTGGTTATCACTATAAAACCTTTGATGGCAGAGTCATTAGGTATGTGCTTACAAGACAATAGACAATAGACTTTATTTACAGGTTCATTGAGAACTGTACAGCGTCATAGGATATTTACTGGTGGTTTGTTGGTTACGAAAATAGATAATATTTTTTGAGGTTCTGTTTGGGTGAATTTTTTTTAGCGTTAAAAGGGTTTAGTAGTCTGCATGTTTGTTTTTGAATGTGGTTGAATTATATTTGCTTGGTGTTCTGGAAGAAGGTTGAAGTATGCAGCTCCTTTATAGGAAAGTTTTCTTTCTGCAAGTGATAGCTTATGGATTTGAAGGGTAAAATCTTATGCATATCTGGCGTTGTGATTGTGTAGGTCCCTATGTTTAGTTTGTTGGGTGGCAATTCCTTGAAAAATGGTTTGAATAGCAAAAATAGTTTCAACAAAAGATTACAGTAATCCATAGAACAACGGGTTTATGTTAAAAACTTGTCAATGTTTTTCAGTGTTTATAACAAAAATTTGTTTTTCATAAAAAGTTGTCAACTTACAGCATTTGGAGCCGTGTTTACGAGGTGCTAACAGCTGTACTCTTTAGATGAGTTTTTATCTTTGGTTAGAACTTAACAAATTCCACCTTCAGTGTTTCATTTAATTGGCTCCCAAATCTCTCATAGTGTTTTCATTTGTCTTAACCCTTTCAGTGCTAGGCCAATAATTCATATTTTGTAAGACTTTTTTGTTTGCCTTTTAATTCCATTACCCGTTGTTGAATTTTAACTGTCATGTTGTCACTATTTCATTAATTAGGCTAATTTTGAATATAAACACAATAAGAAAATATATAAGAAAGATAAATCCCGGTATTTGTAGTAAACATCAAATAAAACTTAGTTTTTGTTGTAATTTTCCTGGTTTTCCTATAAATTTTTATGTTCTGATAGCATTATTTGAAACCGAAATCTCACAAAATCAAAAGACATATAGTTTACAATGTAATATTGAATTTAACCCTGATTTAGTTGGACGAGGTTATTGTAATATAGCAATTTTAGGGAAACTAATGTTTTGCAGCAAAGTCACAGGAACACATTTACTACTACTAATTATATTATATAACTAAAAGATTGCATCTAAATAGTCCGTGACTAGCTGGTGCTGCTTCCTAGTAACGCATTGAACAACTATCTGCAGCGCCATCTGTTCGCAATCGGTGGCGACAGCTTAAATACCGGGTTTTGACTCCCCAGTCTTCAAGCACAGATAGCCGAGAAGGCTAGGGCGTGTGTCACTTGGCCAGTGGCATTCGTCTGCTCGGGTTTGAATCCCGTCCTGTGTGGCAAATAATTGGTGACCTGTGTGTTTGTAGCGATATACTACAACCACTGGGGCATAGTGAGGTGTTCATAATCCTTGGTTTAGACATACACCTCGAAATCATCGGATTGGGCGAATCTTTTAGCTAAGTGGTTGGTAGTGTATCCTATGAACATGCAGGTCACCAATGGCCGTTTTGCTACTTTTTGTTAAAATAACCTTCCTCTCTATATCCCTTAGACCTGTTAAACACATATTAAACATTTTAAACTATATCCCTTAGAGTTTTTTTAAAACAACGATATATCGTTTCATAGCACTGAAAGGGTTAAATCAGCTGATTAAAAGTACAGTAATATAATTACCCATAAAATCTCACAATATTAATCCTACTTCCCTGAATTAAGTCATATAAGGCACTACAACATGGTATTGGCAAGAGAAAGAGATTGGCTCATTTATTTATTTTCTACCTAATCATTAACATCACGTTAAACTATACAGTCAATAGAATTAAATACTACTAACGACTCCTGGATAAGTAATGCTTGGTATCTGCCACAGCTTCAAGAGTGGTTGCACTTACACATTGGCCAGTGATGTGGTGGACAACACCTTCCAGATACAAACCACGGCCCACAACTGCTCAGCTACGTCTTGTACCCTCGGCATCAACGTGTACGTCAACGACAAGAACTACCAGCTCGCACTTGACGGTAATGTTGGAGAATCGAGTAGAGATGTTACAGTATAAATTGGAGTTTGAATGTTTGACTGAGAAAAGAGGGTGGAAACCTGTTTTATCTTACATTGGGCCATAGAGGCCTATGCGTATTTATTTAGCAAAGCAAGGGATGAAGTTTACTGTAGTAGTGGATACTAGGGATGTGAATCCAAGACATTGGGTTCAAAGGCTGTGGCATTACCGACTGAGCCACCGACTCACAAAACTATGTTAAACAATTCTCAAACTACCCTTTAATTTATTTTGAAAAAATCTCTAACATTTATATTTCATTTAAATTGCTAGAAATGTGGTAAGAAAAACATTTTCAAGTGTGGTTTAGCTTTCGGATTACTAAGCTAGTTCCATAGACCGAAGGTTAGTACAAAAGAAGGTAACTTAAAAATTAATATTCCTAAGCTTTTGCTACTAGGAAAGTAAGTAAAAATGTGTGTAGACTATTCATTTGACTACCTTAATAATTACTAACCGCTATTTGTGGGTTCAGAAGGAGGACTGCCAACAGTGAGGTACAACTCGCGTCAGTGGCCGGCTCCTAGTCAGTTGGCAGACCTGAGGACCGAGATTGTTGGTTACTCTGTTGTGGCAACACTGCCGAATCTTGGTGTGTCACTGCGTTGGAATTTACAGGTTTGTCACTTGATTTTTGTTTAGAGTTTCTCTTTTCTCAACATAAAGCATACATTCTCTATACAGTTCAATTTTGAATTTAAATATTGTTTAAACCAACCAAAATCCTTTTTTACTTAACAAAGATTTTCTTTTACTAAAAAAACCTTTTTCGTTCTCAAATAGAGCTGACAACCCTGCTTGCTCTTATGTACCACGTTTGCAATGATAAACTATGGAGGCAAAATGATAAATAGTGAACATTAAGACAGTCTACTTGACAACCAAAGGGAAATGATTACATAATCCTTGCAAAATAATCTGACAATCACCAGCTCTTCTCATAAACAAAAAAAAAAATATGTCCAAATAGTTTTTCTAGGTGACTTATTTTGAAAATTTTAAAAGTGATTAAAATTAAATTTGAACATGTGTGCGCAGGACATGGTGGAGGTGAAAGTTTCGGAAGCTCTCTGGAATCGAACCGGTGGTCTTTGTGGACGGATGGACGGACACGCAACCAACGACCTTGAGACTGTGGAGGACAGTGTGATGGCCTACGCGAATAAGTGGCAATCAGACTCTACTTCTGGTTAGTATCTTTGAAATATCATGGTCTACGGATTTAATACAACTTGGCAGCTGTCACAAAATGTTATCACCTATTGCTTCACTACACTGACTGGTTTTTTTATACCTTTTACATACGACCGTTTCCGTTTTTGAAGTAGCCTTTTCAATTCAGTTTTTAGAATTAAAAATATTCACTTTAGCATGGTTTATTTATTTTACAACATTGTTTTTTTACTTTACGCCACTAGTAACGGACCAAGTGAGAGGATAGTTCAAGGAATGAAAGAAAAGAAGTAAAATTGTAATGCTTCGAACTCAACTTAATAGCTGTTAAGATTAATTTAATTGTTAATGAGTGGTGCATTGGTTGGTACAATGAGTCGTTGCATCACTATTAGTGGCAATGAGAGGTTATAAAAATAAACATAACAGAAGTTATGAGTAGTGATTGTTTTGTTAGTAATTAAAAAACGGTCGTAGGTATTGTAGTGTACGCAACTCGTGTAAATAGTCTTTACGCGAAGGAAGTATAAATTACTGGAGGAACTTTTACAAAATTTACTGTTTAGTTTAATATACCTGATATATTTGATAACTCACAAGAATTTTGTAGACAGTTATTTTGTCCCTAGGTTCAAGAGGCATCGTCATCTTCTACAGCAGCGAGTTTAAAACATGGCAAACATATAGTTCTTGTCTTGGAAAAAAATTTTAACACATTTTACACACAACCTTAGATGAAATATGATCCGTAGATGATGAGTTTTCACTTACATAAGCAAATTCTGATCACGAGTTTCTCAACATGAAGATTTAACGAGAGGAAAAATTCAAAGAATCCTCTTGTGGATGACTTAGTTCAGTTAATTTGTTTCAAGAATCAAAAACACATTATCTCACTTTTACTACGGAAAATCCTTTTCACTCTTGTAGTCCACGTCCAAGTAGTTGGAGACATAGTCACATTTCCTTCCGTAGCTCAGTATCTCGTTGTTGAAATGTTTCAACAGTTTGTCACAAAGCGGTGAGGCTGAATCACATTGTTTGGCCATCACTGCTACCCAGAGCTCTCCAGAGTTGACAGGGCAATCCCAGTCCCTGCCTTGATAAACATTCCCATCACCGTCAATATAAAAGTTGTAACAGGCCGATTCCTTGGCAAAGTCCTTGTAAGCCTTGATTAATTTACCACAACCAGGCTTTTTGTCACAGTTTTGATTTTTCCCCTGAAGAGTTTGAATTTTAACCTTCTCGATCGTAGACAAATTGTCACAATTGTACTTAGGATTGGGATGTGGGATGTACCAATCTTTTTTAGCGTAATCCAATTTCGTACATGTAACGTTGGATGGGTCAGATGAGCTGGATTTTGGAGATGTAGTTGCGGTTATCCAATCTGGGTCGATTGATGTGATTTGTGTGGTTGTGATGGTGTTAACACTGGTAGGTGTATTACTGATGTTTTCTCTAGCTACCAACACAGTCACCAGAAGCAACGTTAACACTGTGGAAACTATAATCTTATGCTTAGAAGGTTTCATATATCCACTATAACATTTTATCTTTGTATTTTTTCCTGCGAGAATCAGGTTGTTGTTGAACGCTGGTAGACCGGGACCTTTAATAACATAAAGTGGTTTGTCCAATGTGCTTCTTCTTTCCTCTGAAAACACTTCATCGTACACAACAACCGATTTGTTAGACTTCCCGATTGTTTCGTAAATGTTTTGTTCTTCTTCACCATAAATATAATAAAGGGATGACGGGTTTGAGACTATATCTGAATCCATGTTGAACTGTGCAACTAACTCGTAATGGATTATCCTGGTTTTGACTGAACCTGGAGATAAGATTACAACTGTTATCAGCTCTAACAAATTACAGTACATGATAGATAAATGGTATGTAGATTATACTTACTACTACACCATATCATACCAACAATGTATTTGGATCGATGCAATGTTTGTTACTACTTAACAATTGGGAAAATTGGGAATAAATATAGGGAAGGACAGAATGATTGGTTTAATTTTTCAGCATTAATTTACCTGGGTGACTAAGTGGTTGTTAGAAGGTTGCTGTTTAGGTCCTGTAGTTTTTTAAGGTTTGAAATTGAACCCAGTTTTTCTTAATCTTGGCTTTTAAATAGTCTTGATTAAAGAAACAGCTGATCTTAGTCAGTAACAAAGCTACACATCGCATTCTACACCCTTCTTGTATTCATTTTCAGCTTAAAATTTACACCAAGGTGTGTGTCGTTAAGAGTCCTTGGAGGCTAGCTGCCATCTTGGATTATTTCAAACAGCTGTTAAGGGGTTAATTATCATCCAAAAACATTTTTTCAAATACCAAAGTGATTGACTGATTGTAATTTAAATATCTAGTGAATTGTAAAATCAGAAACTTTCTTTGTAGTTTTGTATATTTTACATATAATAAGGGAGTCCAGTGGAGGCTAACGACCATCTTAGATTTGCCCGCCATAAGAGCATTGTTAATTTTGTTAATTTCAAACAGCCACTGAAGAGTTATTTACCATCTCAAAATATTTTTTTCAAATACCAAAATGATTGTAAATTAAATTTAGTGCACCAACCACACTGGCGGGTAATTGGCGGGATTTGAACCTGGAACCTTTTGGACCAAAAACCAGCTCGCTCCTAAAAGTTGAAAGGGTTAATAAATGCAAGTAAACAAGTGAATGTGAATGTTACAGAAAGATGCACAATTCCAGTGGAGGAAGACGCGTGTTTAGATTCAGCTTCTCAACAGAGCGCTCATCAGTTCTGCAACAGGCTTATGGTGGACAAACGCTTCGACGCTTGCAGAAAGGTGAACCTTGCTCAGTTGTATATTATTTATTTTATTTATTCATCATTAGCATATGCCAAACATAGTTTTATATGGTTAAAGGTTCAAAAGTACCTATATAACCCAGCTTGAAGGTTCGGCAAGTAGGATATACAAAAAGGACAGACAATCAACTAATCAAGAGATCAATTAAATTAATGAATTATAGTTATTGTTTGAGAAAGCCAAAGTTCCTGCAAATTACCGAGTCAAAACTCAAAAACGTTGGCAGTGACTTGTTTATCCCATTGCCTCAACAATGCAGCTCAGTTGTAAAACAGACTAATATCAGTGTTTAGTTTTTATAATGTTATAATTTTTAGTTGCCATGAAGTAAAGACTGTAGACAAAATACATGTGCAATTTGTGTACAAATTGGGTTTAAACTCAATAAAATTGACTCATGAGGATATTCTTGTGCGTCAAAATTTTTCTCTTGTTTGAAAAAATACCACTCTGCTCACGTTACGAGTACCTACTGATGTTGCAGATTTTGCCCACCAGACAGTACTACGAAGCCTGCCGCTGGGACTTTTGCAGCTGTAAAGATACAGAGCAGCAAACTTGTGGCTGCAGATCCATCAGCATGTTCGTACGTGATTGTCTGCAGAAAGGGGAGAAGTCAGTGGTCAATTGGAGGGACGAGGATAACTGTCGTAAGTAAACAGATATACAAATACTCTTTTTAAACACACTTGGTTTTTTTCAAAATTATTCTTTCATGATTTTGATGGAATTAGTTAACCCTATGAACTTGGATAGGATTCTCTTAATTTCTGACAGATGTTAGAATGATTAGAAGGAGTTTCAACAAGTGATGCTTTATTTGCAATTTTAAAATCTCTAAGGAAGCCTCAAATTCCTTACTTACATGGTGATTGGGTTTGGAGAGAAAGGGCTAATTGCCTGAGAATAGGTGTGAGAAAGGATAGGATAAGCAGGCTTACATGGTGATTGGTGATGGAGGAATTGTGACTTAGACAAAAAATAAATTTAATTACCGTACAGGGATATTGAGCTGTGTCCTTTAAAATCGGGGAAATCAAGTTGATTCACTTACTAAAGTCGGTGACGATTAAAGTGTCCAATTGAAATAAATCACCATTTACCATCTTATGTATATTACTGTCTTGTAGGGTACAGTTCTTTTGTAAATGAATATTTTAGGGATTATTTGGCATATTTTTATTGAAATTTCCCTAAAATATAAATAATAAAGAGGTTATCTTTCTTTCACAAAACTTTGTTAATTACAATTGACAAAATTTATTAGTTATCATTATTAATATCATTATCATTATCCTCAATTGAGATAGGGACACCACCTAGGTGCGTATTTCAACCCAAATATGAGTGAAAGATGAGTGTATAATGTTGTGGAATGATCTGTGTAACTTTGTTACTGACTAAGATCAGCTGTTTCATTAGTCAGGATCATTTATTAAAAGCCCAATGATAAAGGACAGCTGGGTCCAGTTTCAAACCATCAAAAAGCTACTCACTTTTCTCAGGATCGAACCAGTGACCTTTTGATTACCAGGCGAGGACTATATTTACTGAGATATATAGTTACCATGAGACATTCCAGATATCACATTATTGATGGGCACTTTTGTTGTTAACACATTTGTTATTGTCAATATACTTGAATCACTGAACCCAACCTTACTGTGAGAATTATAAACAGATAATCGGTTAATAACTTTTTCATAATTTTGGTAGATACTTTTGTTATGAGTTATGAAATAACATTTATCCTTAAAATATTAGTAATGTACTGTGGTACGGGAGTTAGGGGTAGGTGTTCCTGTAAATAACTAATAGAAGTTACATTTTAACTGCTCAGAGGGCCGCAAAGGGTACGTGGTGTTTACCGGACTAGGACATGGTGTATGCTGATGTGAGGAGACGGAATTTAGGCTGCGTCGGAAAAAGTGTGTGACGTCATGGTAATAGCCATGAGCTCCTTTATTTGGAACATCACCTGATTTCACATATTGCCAACATGAACATAGCTTATGGTAACATTATGGTACAAGTATCAAACTGGTAACATTATGGTACACATTATAAAATATGGTACAAGTAGAAGTGTACCTACATGTTCAACATGCATTCATCTCAAGTATTTCTTTACAGCTGTCAAATGCCATGGTGGAAGAGTGTATCAGGCTTGTGGTCCGACAGCTGTTGCTACCTGTATCACTGGTGAGCTTACTGTCTAGGTCAAATTATTATCCATTCAATAATTTTTATTACAATCATAGAGGCAATGAATATAAAAAGTAGTAACAAATCAAGTAAGAGACAAAGTAATTAACCAGTCAAAAACTATAGTAAAACTCCAATTATCCAAACTAAAATAATACAGATCAGTAATTATCCAGATCACTTGAATTACGAAAAATAAAATAAAATAAAGTTGGTCACAAAAATATAGTTCATTGTTGTTTGTTGCAGTTTGCATAGGCGGATTGTATCTTTCATGCAGTGAGTCTAATACAGTGTTGTATTGATCAGTGATGAGTCATCTGCTTAGTGCCACTGTCTTTTGAAATTTCTAATAATGTTTTCTTGAAAAATCCAACTACCCAGATTGTAGATGGGATCCGGTTCAAAGTGATCTGGATGTTTGAAGTTCTACTGTACTTTCAATTATTTTATTTTTGGTTTTGTAACAAATTGTCCGGTACAGAAAGCAACATTCTTTTGTTTATTTTGAGGACAAAAATCCCTCCTGCAACATACATAATAATCTGGAGGTAATTCAAAGCTGAACTTGCAACTCAATCTTTTGGTTTGTGATAATTATGACTGGCCATAAAATTGTTTATAGTGATAGTTATTGAAAACAACTCAATGTCAAGTAATTTAAATGTCGCCAATCTATCCTCAGAAGAGTCTGCGCTGGTGAGTGAGGCGTGTGAGGAAGGATGTTTCTGTCCACAAGGCATGAGGCTACACGAGGGGAGGTGTATCCCGCGGGAACAGTGTCCCTGTTACCTCCGGGGCAAACCCTTCCCTTCCGGACACAAGGTCGCTAAGGGCTGCAACACATGGTAATCATCTGTCCAGGAGATAAGTTATATAGATGACCACTATGTTGTAGTCAGCAACTCTCAAAGTGCTGATTGAAGTTTAGGTGAGTCAGTGGCTCAGTTGGTAGCGTCACGGACTTCGGGCTCAAGGCAGCAATGTCATGGGTTCGGATCCTGGTAACTGCCACAAACATTTTGTCAGTACAGTTCACCCTTGCACTGTACCGGCTCACCCCTTGCTCTGCTAGATATGTTCCACGTAGGCAAATTGTATAACAATCACAAATTCCATAGGCAAATTGTCTATGTGGACAGGCAAATGCAAAGTTAAAAGTGGCCGCCAAGAGTAACCTCTCAGCTGACACTAGCGCATTCTGTTACTGGCACACAGAACTATGTTCTTTTTTAATAAAAACTGGTGACAGTTGGCCCATATAGATAGAATTTCTACTTTGGTATCCAAAAATCAATGGCTGTAAGATCTCTTATGTCACATAAGCTATCTCAATATCAAAAAACTAAGGGAGAAAATAGAACTTCAGACTGTACACTCTTAGAGTGACTCGTTCAAGTACGGTGTGTTTATTTATAAACTAGGCTATAGCTGGTATTGTTATTGTCGCAGTGAGTGCGTCGGAGGTCAGTGGTCATGTACGGAGGTGGAGTGTCAGGCGAGGTGTGCTGCCATAGGAGATCCTCACTACGTCACGTTCGACGGCCGCAGGTACAACTTCATGGGCACGTGTTCCTACACACTGTTACAGACCAGCAACTACACTGTGGCCGCTGAGAACATCGCTTGTGATGGAAGCATCTCGGAGGTAAGTGTTATCTGGTGAAAATTACAGAGGAGCTGATCTAGTAGAGCGCGGGACCTCGGTCCCAAGGTCTGGCGTTCAAATCCCACCTTTCACGTATGGATTTTATCTAAGTGATGATGCCACAACTACTAGTTCTAGCCTGAAGTAACAATATACAGGGTGACAAAAAAGTCTGGAAACGGCTTGATATCTTTTTAACTAAATCCGTTAGAAAATTCAAACTTTTCACATCAACTTACATGTATAAAAACTACTTTTTCCAAGCATTTTCATGTTTTTACCTCCAGCAGGGGACGACCCATGAGGAGTAGGTACATAATCTTTAATGTAAGCATATGCACATCATTTTAAAGGTCTGGTCAAGTGGAGTTCATTGCCGGAAACCGCATCTCAAAAGGTTCATTCGTTACAAAATGGCGGCATTTCAAAGTTCTTGTGGAATATACCTTTACAGGCCTTAATATTGGTAAATACTCGTATTAAACATTATCTTGAGAGCTGAAACTGTATTTTAAAGTCAACTAGCTCATAGACTAAAGTTATTCAATCAAACAAATTTAACCGGGTTTCAGATTTCCCGGCTAATTTTGACTATGAGTATTTACCATTACTAAGGCCTGTGCAGGTATATTCCGCAAGAACTTTGAAATGCCGCCATTTTGTAGTGGATGAACCTTTTTTGACGCGGTTTCCGGCAATGAACTCCACTTGACCAGACCTTTAAAATTATGTGCATATCAACCTGCGCTTACATTAAAGATTATGTACTTACTCCTCATGGGCCGTCCCCTGGTGAAGGTACAAAAATGGTAATGCTTGAAAAAAGTAGTTTTCATACATATAAGTTGATGTGAAAGGTCTGAATTTTCTAACGAATTTAGTTAAAAAGATATCAAGCCGTTTCCAGACTTTTTTGTCACCCTGTATAATCCTGAACTAGAGCCTGTTGAAAAAAAACTAGTTACAATCACCAAGTCCCTTTTTATCCTAGGAGCCTAGGCTCTAGGATGGAACTGTTTTATACATTTCTTCAGGTAGGTCTTCAGAGGGTTGTGGTATTATCACTTAGATAAAATCCATTGTTCCGAGGCAAGATTTGAACATGGATGGTTGGTAACCAAAGTCCTGCATTCTATTACTAGACCAGCTTGCATGTATTAAATTTATTTTGTGTGTACCAGCCCGCAAATAAAGTAGAATCACAAATTAAATAGGTTTACGTACCTTTAGGTCGTCAATCCTATTGTAATTTCGGGCTATAGGATTGACGACGTAAACCTATTTAATTTGTCATAAATCAATCCTGGAGGCAATGCAGATTAAAAGAGAGTCATACCAAAATTAGCTGCACCTTGGCCTAACAGTTAACACAGTATTCATACAGAAAAATTTAATTTTTAACAGAAACCATCCAAAGTTCATAGAGCGTCTGTTTTGATAGTCCACAAGAGCTGTTTGAAACTTGCAACACAACTTGAGTTATGTATAAATTTGCGTTGTTTTTCAGAGTATGGGTTTCTCAATAGCTGCAGGATCATCGCCCTCGTGTACCAAGGCTGTAACTATCTCTCTGGGAGAACAGGTGATCAAGTTGAAGCAGAACAAAGAAGTGACCGTCAACAATGAGGATGTTGAGAGTCTCCCAGTCAGTGTCGGAGGAGCTTACATCAGGATTGCATCATCTTTGTTCTTACAAGGTACCAATCGGATCATTAGTTTGATTCTGTGAAGAGCCAGTAGCTTTTAGATGGTACACATTTTATAAAAGTTACTGGGAAGAAAGAGCCATGTGACCTTAACTTTGCCTGTACAGATAAATAGTTTTTAGTTTAGTTTTATTACAATCGACCCAGCTGTCTTTAATTAATTATTTTTGATATAAAAAGTGGTCATGGCCACAGAAACAGCTGATTACAGTTAGTAACTAATTTTAATTTACATTTTACTCCGTGCTACTCTTACCTTGAATTAATATTCAGCTTAAAGAGTTCAAAAGTTTGCCGCTGGCTTAAAAGATTGATTCCACCTCCGCGAAGCTTCGGGTTCGGATCCTGGTGCCTGTCACTAAATTTGACCAGTACAGTTCAACCATGTTCTGTATCGGCTCACCCCAGGTTTGCCACCTTTGGTTAGGGAAAAATCAAGTTGGGCCCCCTTCCCTAGGATAAACACACAAAAAATTTAACATGGACAAAAGGGTCCGAAGTCTGGACTGTCAAATAGAATCAGGACACATGGCAGCCCTAGCTCACCCCTTAATTGTTTTGCTGGATACTTATGTGGACGTGCTTAAGGTTAAAAGAGCGTTTTGTATGTAAATGTTCTAAATTTTATAACAGTAACTTATATCAACTAGTTTTTCTAGTATTTTGAAAAATTACCTAAATATAGTAACCCAGCAAAACTAGTTTTATTTAACCAAATGTTCTTGTTTCAGTGGAGCTGTCTGATGGTTTAGAAGTGTGGTGGGATGGGCAAACTAGGGTTTACATCACCGCTCCGCCCTCACTCAAGGGGAAAACCAAGGTAGCAACAGCAACAATTAGATCTGAAATATTAAAACATGTGTTTTGTGGTTATTAGAAAACAAATTTAGTTTCTTATAAAAAAACAACCTGTAGCTATTAAAATTGTTGAATTGCTTGATTAAAATTGTCAGTCAATGTAGGATAACAAAAAAAAATCACTTAACAAAATTGAAAAAAACTGTTGAAAACAGGAAAACAGTTGAAAGTACATATATAACAATGAACACATGAAGCATATAATATTCAGAAATACTCGCTCATTCTGCAGTTTTAGAGTTTTTGTTATAGTTGTAGGCTGTCAATTTGTTATCAAGTGTCTTCCTATATTCTCTCCTCTTGAGAGAGAACACAGAAATTCTTGTCCTTTTTGTAATTATTCACTCTCTGATTTACAGGGCCTTTGTGGAACTTTCAATGGGAACCAGAAAGATGACTTTTTGACGCCCGAAGGCGACGTGGAGCAAGACGCTGTTGCTTTTGCCAACAAATGGAAAACTCGAGAGGTTTGTGACAACAGCGAGGTCAGTGTCTCACATCCGTGTGACAAACATGTCGGGCGCCGTAAACTGGCCGAGAGTCACTGCGCAAACATCACCAGCAGTTTGTTTGCAGGTTAGTTTGTGCTGTGTAATACATTATTCTTCGAGAAAAGTGGTAAAATTTGTCCTACTGTGGCTCATTGAACTACTGAATGCTATTTTTTAATAAAGAATTGGCTAAAGCTGGTCCATATGTCTGGGGAATGCCCGGATATCTGTAATTCAGTGTGTGTACACACTTACCAATGTAATGAAGTGAAGTTGCTGTGTGATGTGTCTAGACTGCCACTATCTGGTGGATCCTGCGCCGTTCTACGAGGACTGTCTGTTTGACGTCTGCTCTTGCAGCGGACCTACACCCCAGTGTCTGTGCCCCGTCATGTCAGCCTACGCCAAGGAGTGCGGCTTCCAAGGGGCGACGATCGACTGGAGGGACAAAGTCAAAGAATGTGGTATGTTTTCTAGAAGACTCAGATTTTATGGATAAAACCAGCTTTATAGCTAGCTGTACACAGCAAAATAAGATTCAAGTTGTTATGATTGTTATGGAGAATTTTGAAATTTCACTACTATACACTTATTTACCTACTTACTCCCAAGGCCATGCATGTCCTAAGAGATATTTTGCTGCACCTACAAAGCCCCTCCATCTCCCTCAATCTTCTGCATCTGTCCCTTCTATTCGCTCTACATCTCTATTCATTCTACTCATTTAAGGAGTTTTACAACATGTAATTATAATTATAATTATAGTAATTAATTTTTCCTGTTTGATTTAGTTTATTTTATATAACCGACTATTTCTTAATTACTAATAATCAGTAATAAGCTGTTTTGACACCATTCTGTATTTATATATATATTTCATGTATATATTCTGTAAATCTTAAATAAAGCTTTTCTAATTCTGATTCTAAATACTCACAAACTACATCCGGATCCTTATACAACCCTCTTGTCCATCTAATCCATCTACTTGGTGTTGGCCACTAGACACCATCGACTAAGTGCTAGACTCTATAATATTACCATTAAATGCTTCCTCTGTGCCTTACTTCTCTGTACATGTCCAAGTCCCCCAGCAGACTAAATATTGTGTTATTATGTTTCCCTTTTGCATTATGGCCTACCTGGGCTTTTTCTATAATAAGAGGCTGCTATCCATTCGGATATTCTAAAAATAATCATTGAGAGTGTTTAATAACAGCATAAAGAAATAATTTAAAACATGGCAGGTATCCAGTGTCCGAGTGGTCAGCAGTACAAGGTATGTGGCAGCACTTGTGAAAGGTCATGTGGAGACCTGGACAGGCCTTGTCCCCACCATTGGAGCTGTGTGGAAGGCTGCTACTGCCCCGCCGGCCTCACTCTCGGCCCTGCTGGGGACTGTGTGCCTGTATCTACATGCGCCTGTGTACATCACGGTATGGAGTATCCCCCCGCTCACAAGGAAATACGACCTGGCACTAAGGGACTGCAGTTCTGGTTAGTAATGTTTGATTTATAATTCAGAGTTGTCCATTTTTTTTTTACTTATTACACCACAAAATTTAGCTGGCGCAAAATTGATAAGTGCTGGGATGTTTCTGTGTGAAAAGCTTCCCTTGCGTGTTTGTTAAAGTAGCCAAGGCTCCACAATGGACAATTGGGATATGGGTAAGATTTGGATTAAGATTTAAGTTATAGGTAACAATCGGTCAATTCATAATCATATTTCTTTCCCAGCAATGGCCTTCTTTGGTGACTGTGTCATTTTAAAAGTATGATAGTTATGTATAGCTACCTTTTAGTCTCATGGTATGTAAGGTTGCTAGAGATATGTTTTCGTAAACATCTACAATAAAGGACATGAAAAGGGATTTAACTGTTGAACTAATTTCATTCAATGAGACTGCAAAAAACGTAGTTTTAAAGAGGCCTACTGCTCACTATATAGAGAAAATACGGTACTTGCCCTGAACATGTGATCTATCAATAAGGGTTCAAAGATGTTAGAGATAGGGAGATGTTGTTGGAGTTAGAGATTGTGGAAGGGGTGGAATAATGATACTCTGAGTAAAAAAAGTTTAAAAAAACTAAAACATTCTGGAAATGGAAAGATATTGTTTCTAGAGGCTTCAATAAAAAGTTGTTATCATCCTCGACCATGCTATCTGATTGAGTTTATTAATTATCTTCATTCTGTGACAGCAACGCTTGTCAACAAGGGTAATTTTAGTTGAATATAGCAGGGTGAGTGTAGAATTGGATGAGATGATCTGTGCAGCTTTGTTACTAAGACCAGCTGTTTCAACTAGAATGGTTTAGTCCAACAATCAAAGTTATTTTTATAGCACAGACTGTTCCAACACTCACAATCTATTAAACAAAATCATTTACATTTTTTAGTGAGTGCAAAAACGGCAAGTGGCAGTGTTCGACTGCGTCTGCAGAACAGATCCGAGACTATCCGAACCAGTCGCTGGAGCTGAGGACTTCCTGCAGCGCCACGAGACATCAGGAGTTTACACACTGTGAGCCTCCGGAGCCTGTCACATGCAAGGTAAAGAGGTGGTCAGCGGAAGATTGTGCTGTATGTAGCATCAGCCAGTCTCCTTCAGCTTTAATTTTGTATCGGCCAGGCTTTTGGTTCAGTATTTGCTCACAAAAACAACTTTCTACAATAATTTACAGAGACACGTTATTGTTTAACTGTCTAGAAATGTTTCTAAGTAAATTTTTCACTTCCACGCAACTGACTACATGGTGCCAAACACCCTAGTGCCCACCAGATGTAGTGCTCTATTCCCTCTATTTTCCCCTCTTAGGCACATTTTCTGTTGCTTCACATTGCTACTGTTTTAAATTATATCAGTAAACTACACTTAAGATATAAATCACTTCTTTACGTTTTTTTATCGTAGGAGGCTAGGCTCTACCTTGGAATAATTTTTCACGTTATTTCAGGCTAGACCTAGTGGCTGTGAAATTACCCCTTAGATAAAATCCATTGGTGATCTGGTGGGATTTGAACCTAGGACCTTAGAAACCGAAGTCCTGCGCTCTGCCACTTAAGCTCGCTCCCCATCATATTAATCCAATCCCTAAAATATTTGTCCATAAATATATTTTACCTCTATTGAAGCCTCTGTTCACATTCGGTCCCTTGTATCGTCCCTGATGTTGCAGAACATGCACGCACCACCGCAGTCTACCCCGGCTATCTGCAGGTCTGGCTGTGTGTGTCGTAGAGGCTACGTTCTGGACTCTCTTACCAAGCAGTGTGTCAGACCAGCGCAGTGTCCGTGTCATCACGGAGGACAGAGCTACTCGGACGGTACCAAGATACAAGAGGACTGTAACACCTGGTAAATAATATAGCTACAAACGTTTTTAGCTTAATAATTCGCTGAACTATACAAATACTTTTTTTGTGTGTGAGTTTATTTGGTACAGGGTGTTTTTTCTTTTTGTTTTGCAGCCCAAATTACAACTGTTGAGACAATGCTAAACAACAAAACAAGCTCATGTGTTGGTAATTGGTATACCTGTTTTCTTCACTTCTTTGCTGATGAGCTGAAATGCATCTATGAGGTTTAGTGTTATTGGGAATTTATTGTAAATAAGATTAAACATGGTGTTTTGCTAGCTCAAATCTTTGGCTTACAACTACACATACAACTAGACTTTCCATCCCTATGTTAAAGTTGTAGTCAGTTTTTCAAAATCAAATTCCTCGTAGTTGATGTTAGTCACCAACAGATTGCGCTGATCTAAATTACTAATTTCTGTCGAACACACAATGTTTTTACCAAGCCAAACTGATGGAACGGCTTATTACGAGCTATAGCAACTGTTATGACCCACCAACTATGTCAGCAACAAAAAATAAGTTCGGAAATTGAATTTTAGACAATAGCACATTCTGTGACTGGCTCACACAACTAAATTCTTTTTCAGTAAAAAATTTGCGACAGCTCCCATATAGATGGGATGTCTACCTCTGTATCCAATAGTCAATGCTCAAATGCAGTATGTTATCACAGAAAACATACTACTATAACCCAGAATGCCAACCGCATGGTAAAAAGCATTAAGTGTTTTGAGAGAGCTTTGCCTGTCAATTCATAGGCAGCGCCACCAGCGTTGCCATGCACTCAGCATAGCACTCTGTATTTATGATTGTATCATATTTGTATTATTGTATTTACCAATCCTGCATGTCAAGACGTATCTTCTGGCATAATGTGATTGTCTTTTGTTAATTTTTTGCTAAAAGATATTGTTTACCAAATTCTTTAAGGTATTAAGCATAGGGTAATAGGAAATTCAGTAATAAATTATTTACCATCACATTCTAATAACGTCAACACTTGTGATCCGTAGCACGTGCGAGGGTGGTCAGTGGATCTGTAGCCAGCGTCAGTGTCCCGGGGTGTGTCGAGCCTGGGGCGATTCACACTTCCGCACGTTCGATGACCGCATATTTGACTTCCAGGTAGACCTAACCGTTACCTCATTGTAGTCATATTTTAAATTAATAGCTATGTTACTCTAGCAGAGTAGCTGGGTGGGCATAGCGCTCTACCAATATAAAGATTGCTGACTCAATCCTGAAAGAATTGAAACTTTTTGATGGTTCGAAACTGATTCTGATTCTGATTCTAATTCAAGACAACTCACTCCATTCATCCTTTACTCTTATAATCTAAATTATGACCACTATCACATCTCAATAGGAAATTTGATAATAGTCTCTACCTTTACGATTCAAACTAGATGACAATAGAGAACATAGATCAGTGGTGTTTCCATGAGGGGCTACAGGGGCTAAAGCTCCCCCCCCCCCATTGAATCTTGGAAAAATAAAATTTTAAATACATTTAGCTCTAAAACATAATGAAGGTTTTGGATACGGTTTTAGACGTTCAAAATTGCGTTAGAAATCCACCTAACTGCTTTAAAAAAACCAAATTTTTCTGGGGAGAACCCTGGACCCCCCTGTAAACCCAAAGGGCTCTTGACAAGGTCTTATAAGGTCCTAGAACCACAACTGATTTTGACTTAGTGTTGAAATGAGTAATTTGTGGAATTTTCGCTTGTAAAGATATTGACACTGTTTTGTGTGTTTTGTGAAATGTGAGGGATTTATATTTTGTTTGTGCTTGTAGGGAGCCTGTGACTACATGTTGGCGAAGGGATCTCTTTCTGACAGTGACTCGTTCAATGTTGCTTTGGAGGTGAGTATAAGTCTAAAATAGTGATTGTTTATATAAAGTTTTGCGGTTTTATTTTAACTTGTAAAATTGTGTCTCAAAATATTATTTTTTATTGTCATTACTCTGCAAGTAACACTTCACTATAACTTAATTCACTAACTTAATACCATGGCAAAAATATGGTTCGAATTCCACTATAAACTGTAGGTCCCTTAGTTGCCATTAGCTGTATGGGCTATTAATTAACAGCTGTGTCTAAGGAATGTGTCGGCCATAGTCACTAAAAAAACTTAACAATTGTGCTACTCATCCTACACTCATCTCCATTCATACTTGACTTAAATATCTACTTTTTATGGTTGCCATTTTAATGAAAAGTATTAAAGTATTAAAATATTAATTGGAAATAATCAAATCAATATTGTAATCTCTGTGTCAGGGCCAAAATATTGTTTACCAAATAAATTGATGTTTATTGTATACCTTATTAAAAGTGGCTAGATGAGCTACTACGATGAGTACACAACAGGTATTGTTTACAATTTCCATATTTACAATGTATGATGCTCAATTTTGACCGAGTTAAATTTTTCAAGTGAACTTTGTCTTTAGAACTTACAATTTGAAAAGAGTGTTGAGTTAACTTCTTAGCTAAGTTTTTACTGGTATCAACAAATCACTTTTGTCTGAGTTGTCAATCACTTTACATTTTAAAATACAACCTCATAAGCATTTCCGCTTTTGGAAACGTGATTTTCTACAGGAAACCATATAGTTTTTAGTTTTTTGATTTCCAAGATTAATTACTTACTGTGCTGTGGCGGTTTTTAAACTTTTCAATTCAAACACCAACAGATTGTTCCGTGTGGCTCGTCAGGAGTGAGTTGTTCCAAATCAGTCACTCTCTCAGTCGGCTCGGGAGACAAACATGAAACCGTTACCTTCAAGGCTGGCAAAAGTGTACCATCTGTTATAGGACTTAACAGGTTAGTTTATTTGTGTTGCAAAATATGTATGTTGTATTGTTCAAGTTAGTCACCATGAGACGTAGGAATTGGCTAACTCTGGAACTGGCTAACCGTCTAATGTAGTGGATAGCGCACCAGGCTGATGATTCGGAGGTAACCGGTTCGAAACCCACTGGAGTCATTAACTTTTTGACTCGAATTTTTTTCATTATCAGCAAGTTTGGTTGGTTTGGTTAGGTTATGATAATTTAATTTTATAATTAAAAATTATATAATTGATTTTCAGACATTTATAATTTTATTTTACGAAAAGAACAATTTTAGTTATTAGTAAGTTAAACCTTCATTCAAAGTTTTCATTATCAGCAAGTTTGGTTAGTTTGGTTAGGTTATGACAGTTAAATTAATTTAAATTTAACCTACAAATGACACGTTTTGACAGCTACAGTGATAGAGCTAACAATTACTTTTTATTGCAGTTGTTTATTTAATAAACTACCTTCTCATATTCGCAATGAATCTTCTGCCAAAGCATTTAAAAGAAAACTTGTTAACTATCTAAAGAGCCATATGTTTTATTCAGTAGAGGATTTCATTTTATATAGTAATAGTGGTTTGTAAAATGGTTCATGTGGAGAGTTTGTTTTCTCATTATGTTTAAGTTACATTAATTTAGTTTTTAACATTTTTGTATCATATTTTTGACATGTCATCTACCATTGAGGAAACTCCTCTGTATATGGTGTAATTTGTGACAATTTACATGAATAAATGAATGAATAAATGAATAAATTTCCCACGAACAGATCGGCTATGCACGGTATGATGCGTTCTGCACGGCGCGGTGGTAGGCGGTGGCGGTCTGACGGTAAGGTCTCGTGGTGCGCTAGGCTTCTGATTGGGAGTTAGCGAGTTCCGCCGAGGGGCCGAGTCAGCAAGTTCTGTCCTATTACGGAATCGCTAACTCGGCTCTAGAGCAGGCAGGTTAGCGGGTTCCGGAGTTAGCCAATTCCGAGACTGAACGAGTTAGCGAGTTCCGCTCATCGACCAAATTTGAAGATAGGACATTTAAAATGGGGTTAGCAAGTTCCAGAGTTAGCCAATTCCGCATACCCGTCACCATACGTGTATCGTCATTGTCTGCAGTGAAAATAAAAGCTGTAGCTCAGCCGTAAAGAATATTGACTAAAAATGGTTTAGAACGTTGATTTGTAATGGCTCTGTAAGTATAAAAAGGGGCCCCTCAGTTCTGTCAATTTTTAGTATAAGTTACATAATTTACTCAAAAATAGTAAATGATATATCAGTTTAAGCTTTTTGAGACCTTTGTTATACGACTACCACTATGTGTTTCAGGTTGAAATTATCTACAAATCCTATTCAGGGATAGGTTAGGTTGGAACTGAGACATAACCTAAAACTTTAAGTCAAAAGGTTATATAAAAACAGTATGTAGATTGAATGAAGTTTTACCCTAGCAATGTCTCATGCTCCATATTTCATTTAAGGAAAATCTCATGCTAAGACTATTCTTTGGTAGTATTATCTTTAATGCACTGTAACTGGAATTGTGTATTGTTACATACAATTTATGTTCTAGTAATTTATCGGGGAAAAATCCACTTTTTATTTTATGAAACTGTCATTCATCACATTATTATAAGAATGTTTCAGACCATATTTTATATTACTGATCTGTTTGGGTTTTCAGGATCACAGTGAGACAAGCAGGTTTGTTTGTTTTTGCCGAGGTGGCAGACCTGGGAATAGTTCTACAATGGGATAAAGGAACAAGAGTCATTCTGAAAGCAGATCCCAAATGGGAAGGAAGGGTAATTTAATTTTACTCGAGAGCATTTATTGACATTATTTTTGTTGAGTTTAAATTTCTTAAAAAGTTCTGCCATGCAATTACTGATGCACTGCAATTTTCACAAAGTAACTGTTTACATGATGCATTAAGATCCAATTTATTTATAAGCTTCTTGAATTTGATGGATTTCAAAAAGATTGTATTCTAAGAGTGTGTGTTACCTACAACGTAATTAGTTGACGAAAAGTTTAATAAAAAGCCTGTATAACACACAACAGTTTTTTCCCCTAATGTTTTGACAAGTGAACAGATGTACACTTGCAGATGTGTCCTTTCTCTAACATGCATGATGCATGCAATGTTTTCTGGACAGAAATTTTATTTTCTATTTTGTGTTCAAATCACAACATATAAACAAGAAGAGGTCAACGTATCTTGATTTCATCTAGTGATTTAATCCCCAAATAGAACCCAAACCTAAATCTGTTTTGTACTTTGAAGGAAAAGAACTCGTTAAGGTATAGTATCTACATTTTGTAATCATTGCAGCTGAAAGGTCTGTGTGGCAACTACAACGGAGATGAGAAAGATGACTTCCAGACTCCCTCTGGAGGGATCAGTGAAGTGTCCGCTCAGCTGTTCGGGGACTCCTGGAGACTCCAGCCTTACTGTCCGGACGCTCATCCTGTTGTTGTAAGTGAAACTCACCAGTACTGTAGTGTCCTTAGATAAATAGTAGAACTCTAATTATGTGAATTGCTTTTGCTAGTTATCCGAATCACTTACAGAAAGCATTGAAAACACCTAAAACTACAGGAATAAGAATCGTTAGTAAAGAACACAGAAGCCACGATCCCAGCAAAATCCTGAAGATCTCCCGTAGTCATATGTGGACATCATCATTGTCTCAGAGACATCTTCTTCCATATAATAATTTATATTCATATGTCATTGATGACATTTCAATATTCATATTCAATAATAATATTGCTACACGATGTAAAAATTGTCAAGAGCAATAAATAAATAAATAAATAATATTCAGAGAGTGTTTATTTCTACAGGATACTTGCAAATTGCATCCAACTCGTAAGTCCTGGGCTGTTAAGAAATGTGGAATCCTCAAGTCTTCGTTGTTCCGTCCTTGTCACTCAGAAGTTCCAATCGAGCCTTACCTTGACAGGTCAGTGTGTGTTATTGTTTATGTTTTAATTTGTTGAGTGACTAATTGATTTTTGATCTGTTCTGATATTTTTATTTTTATTGTGACTTATTGTCATACCTTGATTTACTTTTATCATGAATATATAGGAAGCACATCAACAAAAAAGGTTGAGAAGTAGATAGGTTTATATAGACACCAAAAGTTAAATCTTTGGTTATATGTTGACTGTTAAGGTTAAGGTAAGTTAGTGGAACTACAGTAAGTAACTGAACTCATACTGAATGCTGCAGTTCATCAAGCACCTTAAATTTGACAAGCTCTGATTCACAAGACCGAGAGCACAAAAAGCCCACATGAAACTGAAGCTCAAAGGGATTAGGTCTGCCCCTGCACAATCAATCAATCGACTTTAAACATCAGGCTTTGATAAGCAGCTGTATAACCCTACTCTTGCAGAATGTTTTGTGTTATAGACATTTCAAATAAGTTTCAGTAACTCAGTGGTGACAATAGCCTCTGACATGTTCCAGATGTATTTTTGACACGTGTGGCTGTGACCAGGGAGGAGACTGTGAATGTTTGTGTACGGCCCTTGCTGCGTACGCTCACGAGTGTAATGCTCACGGAGTCCACATCAAGTGGCGGTCACAACAGCTGTGTCGTAAGCAATTTTATTCTTTCAAAATGACTTGTATGAATAATTGTTAAAAAAATTTAGAGTAATATTTATATTTTGATTTGGTGTTTTATGCTTTATTCAATAGGGTAATTTATTTTTAATTGCCATCAATTTTTTTTTTTTTTTTACTGAAAATCATCATTTCTTTTAATATCCTAGAAGCAATATCACTTAGAATGTGCACTTGAATTTTTAATGTATAGGCAGTTTAACATCACTGAACGTTGACCGATATATTCAACCTTGTTGCACAAGCTATTATTATCTTAATGTTGCAGCTATCCAGTGTGACGAGACATGTTCAGAGTACAAGCCCTGTGTTCAGACCTGTCCTCTAGTCACCTGTGACAATGTCTTGATCTACAAGTCTCAGTCTGGTTTGTGTCAGGAGGACGTCTGTGTTGAAGGTACTCTACATCCTTGCAAATATCGGCGTTCTAATCATAGTTCTAATGTAGTTATTGATAACATAAAAAATCAACACAAGTTGAATCTTTAATTGAAGAAATAAGAAATCTAAAAGTTTTACTGGTTGAAATTAACTTTTTAACTTTTTTGAGTGTTAAAACAAGTTTATCTTGAAAACTAAATCATTTAAGCTGTTGTGGTGATTATTATTTTTGACGAAATAAATTACAATAATGCATTGTTTAAAGATGGAATAAACGCCTTTTCATTGAATATTCCTATTCACTGTAATACGGTAGCGAGTCTTCTCATTGCTCCTGTTTTTAGACAACTGAATTATTTAGCCTGGAAACACAAAGATCTGAAGACCAAAATTAGACAGTCTTCTTTGAAATTCATTTTTATAGCCCCAGGATTGCGTAATATGACATATAATGGTTAAAACATACCTCGTCAGACAATCCTTAACATGTAGTGTCGATGTTGCTACATATGTTTCGGCGGTTATTTACTGACCTCCGCCATCGTCAGGCAAACAACAGGATCCACTTGATGTGTCGTCAGAATAAATAAATAATACACACATTTTACAAAACACAAAAACGAAAATGATAGGCCTATCAATTAAATGCACTGCCGTGGACATGGCAGGAAGCAGACTGAACGTTATGTTGTGATGTCGACATAACGTTCAGTCTGCTTCCTGCCATGTCCACGGCAGTGCATTTAATTGATAGGCCTATCATTTTCGTTTTTGTGTTTTGTAAAATGTGTGTATTATTTATTTATTCTGACGACACATCAAGTGGATCCTGTTGTTTGCCTGACGATGGCGGAGGTCAGTAAATAACCGCCGAAACATATGTAGCAACATCGACACTACATGTTAAGGATTGTCTGACGAGGTATGTTTTAACCATTATAAGTCTTCTTTGATCGTGGAAGCCTACCTAGTCATATATATGATGTCTGTGACAAGCAAATTAAACTTACCAACTCAGGCTCACCCTGGCTACCGCTTCCCCAACATGCAGCTCCACTAACACAACGTGTCTGTATACAGGGTGTGATGTGAAGCCTTGCCCAGAAGGTCAGGTCCACCACAACACCACAGACATGACATGTGTGCCCGTAGCAGAGTGTAAGCCTGTGTGTATGACTGTGGACGGGAAACAATACTTTGAGGGGGACTTCATGGAGGGAGACGACTGTTACAGCTGGTAGGTTTATGGGAATATTTTTTAGTCAAATTATAAAACTACTTGATTAAGTATTAGCCTAGAATTTGTTTGTCTTTATTAATGTATGTTTTTTTAGGTTATGTCTTTTATGGCATATATTTAACCAAAATAAAATTCTAAAAGAAAAATCTGTGTCCTCCCCCTATATACAGTGTAGAAACAACCGGTAGTGCACTCCCTAACTGATGTCGTCAACTTCCACCAGAGCCAAACACCGTTTATTTCAGGTGGGCCCTCCCACTGGCTAATCCTCACATTATTAAGCTCAATTAGATTGCAAACTAACAGGAGTAGAACGTGTCCATGTAGAAAGATCTGAGCACTAAGCTTGCTTGTGCAATGCCTTAGCCACTGTGTTATTGTCGGCCGGCCAGGCAGAGTGGTACTATAGTTTGAATATCGACACTAGGGCTCGCAGGTGTGATTAATGAATTAATACTTTAATTCTTTTCAATGAAATGGCGACCATACAAAGTAGGTATTTTAAGCCAAGTATGAATGGAGATGAGTGTAGTACTTATTCCAGTTTGGATTTGGATTTAACGGCTCAATAAATCATTTGATTTTACTATAACACTCGCTTTTGCAGCTTCTGTTCCCGTCACAAGAAGACATGTTCGGGCCAGCCTTGCACCACGCCTCCCCCCACCACTCCCCCCACTGTCCCTGCGCTGGACCAGCCCGTGGCGTGTGTCCCAGGGTGGTCGGAGTGGATGAGCAATGATCAACCAATCCCGGGCAAGAAAGAGACCGATGTAGAGCCTCTACCGTCACTGCAACAGTTCAAATCGGTGGCCAGAAGTGTTAAAGGAGTCAAGGTGGGTTTTCTGAAAGGCAAAAACCTGTTGGAGTGTTTATTATTGTTATGAAAATTTATCGTGCTAATTTTAAAAATATTCCTTCCTATGAATGAGATATTTGTTAAAGTTGTAGCCATTTTTAGACTTGTAGAAAAAAGGTATGTTTATAGATCGTGTAAATTAGGATGACTTATTGGAGGGATGATGGAAAGGCTCTGAGAGTCACACCACTGGACACTATTGGTATTAATATTATATTAATCCAATGGATTGTTGAGGAGAGTATAAAATACCAAAAGCAACGGTGGTGGGAGAATATTCTTGTGTGGATTGGTATCCCACTTGCCGCTCTTAATTGACACTATCTATACTGAACAACTCTTAAAATAATTCACCAACGTTAACATATTCAAATGGTTGACTATCAAGAACTACAATTTCAGTATTTTGCAGCCTTGTTATGAACTATTTTTTAAATTTATAGTTTTGGTATTTCAAATATTTTTTTGTATTTTTGCTATTGTTGCTATAGGTTAATAGTGCTTTTACAACATATTTTCTTATTTTAAAATTTTAAAGAACTCAGCGAGCTCATACTAAGATCTGTGACAACTTCAAAGGATATTGAAAGGTAACAAATATTTTATACTAATAACCACAAATATGTGTTGTACTAACTGTCTTGCATTGTTTAGAAGACTGTAAGCAGTGGTCAATGTGGACTGGAGGCTATGAGAGACATAGAGTGTAGAGTGGTCGGCTCCAAGCAGCACTACAAGGACACTATGCAGGATGTGGAGTGTAGTCTGGAGAATGGACTTGTCTGTCGCGGAGACTGTCACGACTACGAGATCAGAGTGTTGTGTCAGTGCGGTGAGTAGAATATACGAGGACGGTTGAAAAAAAAAGTTTTAAGCCACTTTCCTACGCGATTGCCAAACAATTTGAGACACAATATTTATGGATGAACTTTGAAATTGCTTTTTCATATACAGTAATTCCATTTTAGTAGTCTCAGCGACTTTTTGACAAACAACTTGAACTCCTTGTGGTTAACAAAGCACTGTGGTACTAATAAAGTATTAATCATTGGAAATAAGTTGAAGTCTCTAAGAGCAAGGTCTGGACTGTAGTTTTGATGAGGGAAAATCACCCATTTGAATGAATTAAGGGGATCTTGCGTGTGATTTACCATCTGAGGTTGTGTGTTGTAATGCAAAAACAATATGTTGGACGTCATCTTTCCTATGCATTTGTTTTGAATTGCTCTCCAAAAGGTTGAGCAAAGTTTGACAGTAGTGATCAGAGTTCATTGTTGCACAACGTTCAAGTTAGTGAATTTTTGATGTGTTTCATGTTTCATCCACTAAGCAAGGCGAGCGATGCCTGAATCGCAGGTGAATTAATTAATCCCTTATCTCTAGAACTGTGTTTTCTACTGAATATAAAGAACTCGAGTTGAAATGATGAAGCCTAGATGTATTTTTCATAATTAAATTAATTTTTGCTGTTAAATAAACATCTTTTACTATGCAGTGAACAAGTTTTGTTAATTATTTATCTTATTTTATAATTTATGGTTTTATATTTTAATTTCCGAATTTGCAGGTCCAACAAGTACTTCTACAACAACTGTTACAACTACGACAACAACAACACAAAAAACAACAGAAGTGTTTACAACCCAGCCAACAACAACCACCTCTACTGTAGCTCCTACCACCATTCAGAAAGGTATACTTTACTTATAATTTGTATAATATCATACAAAAGTGTTTACTGTCTATTTTATAGTATTTATGTTAGTGGTTTACAGATCTTTTCAGGCTTTTAGCCGGTCTGTGGCAGGTATGCAACAAATAAAATACTGAGATATATATTATGAGGAAGACCAGTACTTATGAATATTATTAGGACAATGAGAGACTAATTGCCGTGCTATAGCAATCCTATGGTAAAACATTGCTGCCTGTAGGCCTGTGCCTTTTTTATACAGAATTATCATTACCGACATTTTAATGTTGGTTTTTTGTAATACATAATTAATACCTCTATTATACAGGTTTATTCAGATATAACCATTCATTATCATAATTCTTTAACTAGTTTGATTATCTATTCCTATTAAGAGACAGAGCGTATACAATGTACACTTTTTAGATGGATCCGTAAAGTTTGATAGGCTCCATGATGCAGACAAGTTTACAGTCCATCAGTAACAAATAACTTATCAATCTGAGCCTGTGGATCATGCATATGTCGCAATGCTGTTACAGAAGTGGAATTGGTGACGTGTGACGTACTGACACCGCTGTCAGCTCACCCTGAAGACTGCCGCAGGTACTACCAGTGTGTAGAGACGGACCGAGGACTGGAGAAGATGGAGCGAGAGTGTGCGCCGATGTTGTGGTACAACCCGGAGACTATGAATTGTGATTGGCCGGAGCAAGTGAAGCTGATACGTCCCGAGTGTCAAGGTTATATTTTCACAGAATTTATTTTTGTTTGTTTAAATCAATGTTTCGCAACCTTTTTTTCTCAGCTGTAAAACTTCACAAGACCAAAATGCATTCATTGTGTACTGCTTAGCCACGTAGAGGTGATTATGGGTAGAATATTTTCATCATTTTGCTAACTCAGTAAACAAATAAGATAACCAATAGCTAAACTAGCCAAACTATAAGGACAATGTGTTGTTAGCTATAGCATCGATTGTATCATAAATTTATCAACTGTCACAGTTAGAAAAACTGAGGCAGAAAACAGTTGACATAAGTGTGCTCTATAAGTGGATCATTTAACAATGTTCTTTTTCTTTTCAAATAATAAATTGCTATATAGATCCTTACCACCGTTCCCAAAACTGGTAGTGTTGACAAGCTTGGATTAGCTGAGTTGATATATGATGGCGACACTGTTTACCGACTTGTCTCCTAGATACTTGCTCATGTTGGAAGAGACCGGTAGCCAAGGGGAGAGATGTCTACTTCAGCATACAAAGGTCATTATTCCCAAAATATATTGGCTATAACCTTGACAAGCTTCAGCAATATCTCTATTTGTTCTGCAGTGACAGAGTCCAAGCCTAAGTGCGAAGACTCGTGGAGTGAATGGGTGAATGTCTCCCATCCTTCTATCGATGACGGAGACTTTGAAACCTTCAGCAAGATAGCAGAGGCAGGTATCACTCTGTGTCCTGGATCCAACGGGTTCATCAAAGATATCCAGTGCCAGTACAAGTCTGCTGTCTCTGCAAAAGTGGTCAGGTAAAACATTCAAATCCAATCTGATTTTCTTTACTTTTGCGGTGCACTTTTTTACACTGAACAGAGTCGCTTTTGAATTATCTTTCCAAAAGCTGCGTTTACACGATGCCAGTTGGCGAGCAGGTTACTTGCATCAGGTAACTTGAATTACATTAGAGGCAATTAACCTACCAGCTCTACTGGCTCTGGTAAACACAGCTTTAGAGAATATGTACATGTCTTAGAATATCATCTACACAAGGATGAAAATGATTGCCGCAAAATTAAATTGTCAAGGTGGAAAACTTGCAAGAATTCCTTATCTCTTTGATAATTCTTTCATTCAGGAAAGCAATTATGAGGAATGAAACCATAATATTTCTCAAACACAACCAAAAAAGTGTTTTGCCACAATGGTGATGGTTTATGTAAAAGTAGTTTGGTTACTTCAACTCTTTGTTTGGACTTCAAAAATCTGTTGACCCCTAAGAGTTGAAAAAGTGCTCTTCTCTTCGTGTAAGTTAGTGATAGCTATGCATTAACTTTGTATGTTTTGACATTTTTTATTCAGCAAAAAAGGAGGCAAGAAGTCAGTGAAGAAGGGCAAGTCCAGTCTGGTAGAGAAGGACTACCGAGAGTCCCCTGATGTGGACGTTGTGTGTTCTCCTTCTACAGGACTGAGCTGTCTCAACTACAAACAAGAGGACGGACGATGCGAGGACTATAGTATCAGAGTGCTTTGTGGCTGTGGTGAGTGTTAAACAAATGTCAAATATGCAACTGGAACTAACAATTATGTTGAATCTGTTCGGGAGTTATTTGGGGAAAGAGAGAGTTCAGGTATCTTAGCTGCAATAATTAGAGTCCAGTGAGTTTAAGACATACGAAAAGTCATAAAAGATTTATTTTTCACTTTTCAGTAAGCTCCTAAACTCCAATTTTCCCAGATATTCGAACTGTACTCCTTTTAAAAGAGCCTTATGACCCTTGAAGTTTCAAATCTTTTTGGCCATCCATAACTGCTCTTGTGGATAACAATTAGTAAAGCCGCTTTTACACAAGCTATCTGCTGCAAATAGTGTATTTACAGTTTTCTGATGCAGGTAACCTGCCTGGCACACTGGTCTCGAGCAAACACAGCTTAAGGGTGTTAGTTGGTCTTAATTACTTAGTCTTGGGACCAATCTATCGTCTACACTAATTTCATGGATGTTGAAGATTTGGCATATTTTAGCAGTTAATTGTCTTCTTAATTACTACGATAATGTATTGAATTTAGTGTTCCATTGCTCATACCGTTTTGTTATTTAATTTTGTTTAAATTTTGAAATTTATTGACAACTTTTTTTGCTTGTTTTATAACAACTGCTCTTATCTAGTTCCTCTCCTGAAATCTTTAGGAACATTTTTTTATGAATTACGCTAATATCATTGTCATCACTATAGTCCTACTTAAAGATAAATGTAAACATTGATCACCTAAATATAGTTTCATGTTTCAGAAAGTAAATCAGAAGAAACAATTGTAGAACAGGGAAAAACTGAAGAACCTGTTACAAGCCCTATAGGAGAAGGTAAAGTTACCACATGTTGATATCGTTACTTAGGCTTATGTAAAACACTTTAGAAGAATGTCTGTTGGGTTGAGGGCACGGGTTAACATACTGTCAAGAAATTGTTGTGTTTGTTTGCTGGACTTAACGTACAAACCATTTATGGGTAAAGTTTGATTACTGTGACTTTGGAAATAGTTTAAACCTAACAATTTTTTGTTGCTACCCATTTTTGACAAAAGACGTTAATCCAGTTTTTGCTCCCAAGATGTTCCAACAGAATTTGTACTAAGTATAGACTCGTTTGGTTGGTTTCAGGCTGCAGAAGTGATGAACAATGGATTGACTGCAATCTACAGTGCGATCAGCTGTGTTTGTACTACGAACATGTGATGCTAGTGGAAGGGAAGTGCACCACTGGCCGGAAATGTGTACCTGGTAATATCTGTTAGAATATTTGACACTAGAAATGCATAGGGTTTTGTCACCTATGTGACATTAAAGGACACTTAAGTTATCTCAACAATTTATTGTAAAAATTTAGTGAAATATCTCTTACAGTTGAGTGATTCTTGTAGTCCTATCTAGTCTGCTAGTGTTTGAGGGATTATTGTGGACAATTTACATCACAATTAGTAAACAATAGTCTACTTCAACTGTTTAGTAACTGTTTTTTTTTGTTTTTTTTTTATTGGGGTGGAAATGTTCACAATAATCCCTCAAACACCAGAAACCCACCATAACAAAAAAGATTAACCTCTATTTTACCCTTAGTAGGAGTCTTCTTCAGGCTACACAAGGTGTCAATATTAAATTAGACATTGTTTTGTAAAACACAAAATACCCAGACAATAACATGCTATCCCAAATATTAAAAAAATACACCTGCCGCAGCAAACCTGCCGACTAAGCGAATTTCCATTTGTCTGAATTGATTTTCAGTTAAATTATATTTTAATAACATTAGGTTTAACGAGTACCTAGGTTTGCTGCTACAAGGAAACAAATAAAGTGTGTTTTTGAGTAAAATATTGATAGCTTAGTACAAAATAAATAAATTTGACAAGTTTGATCAAAATATATTCATAAACAAGCAAACTACAACATTTGACAATATTCTCCATAAGAATAACATGGGAATTTTAAATTTACAATTTTTTAAATTTTCTCCGTTACTAATAATTGAACAAAAATACTTTTATATACTAAATTATTTTTTTTTAAGCTCTTTAAAAAGGTCTAAACAGAAATTGGGAAATTTTGTGTTTTGAGGGGCAAAAGTGAGAAAAACCAATTTTTACCCCATAAAACCCCCCGTAAAGCCCCGTTCCCATGGTCCGATCGTGCTGGTTCGCGAACTCATTCAAGTTTATCCCGCTTTACACCTTTAAACCAAATTTCATCAAAATCGGACAAAAATGTCTCAAGTTATCGCGTTCACGGACGTATATATATTTAAGTCTATATATATATATATATATAAATACATATATAAAAATTTGAACGAATAGTGTTTTTGGCCTCTGGGGACATCAAAATGAAAAAGTAAATCGGTCCCGGGTCTAGGTCTTACCGTGCCACCTACGGTAATAGCTACTTCCCTATAGGGAAATTCGCTAATAAAATGTGCAGGGATGTTTTGACACGAAACGGTCAACTGGTCTAGACTTGAGAATTAAATTTTTAATTCAATGAGAAAGTAATTTTTAATTCAGAAAAACAGAAAAAAAACTTCTCCATTATAATATTATAATCATTTTACAAATCGGAATTGTATTGTTTTAATATTTTTATCGTGTTTATGTTCTACAAACTGACATTTTGCATGCGCAGGATGTTGGCCCCGAGGATCAGTGTCGGGTTGTCCTGCTGGATTCCGTTGGCGAGAGTGGGGCTCTTGCGTCAGAGTGGACGACTGTACTTGTAGGTCTTCTACTGGAGCTATAGTAAAGGTATGGGAGACAACGTTTAAATACAATGATGTAAATCAAAACTCTACAAAGATTTATCATGTCTACAACCATATTCTAAAATACAGTAGAAGAAATTGATACAGGATAATTAAAGGACCTGTTTTACATTTTTGTAGCCTGGCGAAGTGATCCATGAGTCAGACTGTAAGGTTTGCATCTGTGAGAATAACCACTACACTTGTGACGACTCTGCCTGCCGTACAACCACGACAACCACAGAACAACCTACCACAACCACGACCACGGTTCCAACCACGTTGGTTGTACCGAGCACTGTTAGCCCACCACCACCATGTGATCAGGACAGGTAAAGTTTATGAATCATTGCGTATGTAAACATCAGTCAAAAATTAAAGTACTTATTAATTAAGTGAATGATTGATTAATTAATTAAGTGAAGTTGATGGTTAAACAGCTATAAAATAGTATGAGTTTGTATTTAATAAATGAGGATTAAAGGGAGGCATTATTTGTCAGTGTTTCTTGTGTGATTTGTATCACTGGTGCAGTTATGGTGCACTTATTAGTAACTATAGTCCAATAACAAAACAATGTTAGTCTACCATACATGTGTAGTAGTACCAGATAGTTAATTTAGCAATTTTAAACTGCCTATGAATCACCGACGTTTTATTTTCAAGGCTGCTACTCAGTAAAATTAGTCTAATGTAAAGTTTTGAACAACTTGAAGCCTAAGTTTCTGTTATAGGACCCAAGGAAAAGTAACTAAAGCCAAAATTATGTCTTTCTATCTTTTTAATTGCATTTGAAATTTCCTCATACTTGATTCAACACAGAGTGTGTATCAATAGTCATAATAAAGCTGAAAGTCAGTAATTGTTTTACGGTTTTAATAATTAACTCACCCGACTAAATATTAACAATGTCTTTTTCCAATTTTCAGGCTCACTCCACTGATGTCCAAGGTGCCAGGATCGGCTTTGAGTGCCTCGTCTAGCATGTCAGGATATGAGCCGGACAATGGGAGGCTGAAACTGGGAGGAGCCACAGCCGAATGGGAGGAGACAGGAGGTTGGCAACCTACTGAGAGTAGGGAGGGAGAATATTTCCAGGTAATGTCCAACCCATTAGGTAACAAACATAATCAACAATTTCACTCCATGCAACTCATTTAAAAAGATTGTGTTTGTGTCAATTACTTGATAAACTAATTATTGAAAGTGTGGTGTGGTTGTGTTCCTTGCTCATAGTTGGAGTAGAAGGGTATTTGTGATTTGTTTTTAAAGTCGTCCTGATACGAGAGAAGATAAGAGAAAATAGTACATAACATGATGAATACATAAATTCAACTAAAAAGCCTTATGAGATTAATACACAGAATCAACCAAAGAATACTAAAACTCAAAAGGCTGGGAAAATTAGCGCTGGGTTTGTGTACTGATTTTTTATGTTTGTTGCCCTTTGGTGAGATTGATGGTGTGAAAACTGATTATTGATTCTGTGGTGATGTGATGTATTGATTGTAATTAAGTGAAATGTGTTGGTAATTGGCTGTTGTGGGTGTTAGGGCCTGGAGGACCCTAACATGTTGCAATTAAGAAGGTGCTGTACTCTACTACCATCTTGAAATGACAATTAAATTGGAAACGTTGTTGGGGAACCAGAGGGCGGAAATCTTTACCCAGACCAGAAGCAGGCCAAGCCAGCTTTGATTACTTATTTTTAACTATTTAAAAGAACTATAGCTAACCTTCCAAACTAAACTGGTAGATAGTGTAAATGGTAATGAATAAAAAACAGGTAAATATCACTCCCTAACTCATTACTGAATCAATTTGGACTCATAAGGCGATTCCTGAAACAATTGATACTTAAGCCTTCAACGTGGTGATTTTTGCATGTCTAGGAATGATTACCTCGTTAAGCGAGGTAATCATATAATTTGGAATTTACATTTCTGCGAATGGGGCGAAGGCCTGCCGGCTTCCCCTTAAATAATTAAACTAGCCTATCATCCTGGTCTTAGCTCTACTTAATAATTAATTATAGACTCATCCTGATAAAACGAAGGCATGTCGATCTCAGTAAACGGACAATCAGAAAATCCAACGAAGGGGACGGAGGCCGGCGACAGACAAGACCGAGGAAAACTCGATTTCGTAGCTCCTTGACGTTTCTCGAAAAAAAGGCAAGCGGCAGACCGAAGGAGGCGCGCCGATCGCAAGGCCAGCGATTTAGTTGTGTGGCACTATATAAAATAGTGGCGCTGAGCGTCACAACCACCCCCCCTCAAGGTTTTTTTTTTTTTTTTTTGGTTAGGGAAGGAAAGTAGAGGTGTGTAGTGTTTCAAAAAGGAAGGTTGTCGCTCGAGTTGCTTCTCCGCATCATAATTTCTGGGTCCTCAGATACCTTTCCCGGTTTGGTTCAAAAGGTAGCCGAGAAATCGATGGGTGAAACAGAAAACCCCAAACCAGTCCGGCTCGACTTGGGACCTTGGGCACCTTTTTTTTTGGGGGGATGTGAATGTTTTTGTGATTGGTTGAGCCAAATACGACAGAGATCGGGATCCACCCCCCCTGCAAAAATGAGGAAGGAATGTGGGTTACGACAGCCATGCTATCCTGTTTGGGAAAACATTTGAGCTAGAATTGCATTTTGGAAACAATAAGGTTGGCAACTGCAAGCACAAATTTTTTTTTTTTATTATTTTTTTTTTAATTTTTTTTTTTATTATGCACTGTTTTGATTTTGTTTCTTGAAAGGGGAAGGTTTGGGAACACTGACTGTTCTGTTCGTTTTTGTGAGGGTGGGAGAAGGCACTCGCAGTTTGGGTTGGTTTGTTCCAGGCTGGCGGTTGTAGAGGATGAGTTGGCGCAGCTTGTGTGGCATAGGCTGTTGGTAGTCTGCTTGACGCTTCGCCGCAGTGACTGCTTCGTGGCTTTGTGGGCGGCGTCTTGGAGTAGACGGGTTGTGATGTCACTTCAGGAGTTCTGCGGTCTGCAGGCACTATTGGCCAAGGCGAAGCTGCTAGCAGTGCCAACCAGGACGAAGCTGCTGGAGGCTGAGTCTGGGTTGATTCACCAGTGCTGCGCACTCTTCTCCTTCCTGTCCACTGTTCCATTCACAGGTTGTGTCCACAGCGAGTCCATTTTGCCGGATTTGCTTTCGAGGCAATCGCACTGTTGTGTTACACTGGGACTTTCTTCTTTTTGAGGGATACCCACTTTAAAAAAAAAATATTGTTACTAATATTCTCAAGGTGCTTTTAATAAATTCATATATATATATATATTTTTTTGATTGTGCAGCTGCTATACTGTAAAAAAACTGAGGTTTTAAGTATTACCGAGAATATAAAAATAAAAAAGGGTAACTGTCGTGTTACTTGAGGGTGGTGAAGGGTAAGTAGCAGGGCGGTGGACCGATCACTGACGGAGTTGGCTGTGATCTGTCAGGGGCGTTGTGGATTTGACCCACGATAGGTGCCGGGTAACCAAGGCTGGACTGGTGTGGGTCGCGTAAACCGATTTTTGTCTGTGCTTTTGTGTTTGGAAGGTGTGAAAGGATACAAATTCTATATTAACCCCTTTTTTATTTATTTATTTATTTTTTTTTTTTTATTTTTTATTTTTTTTTTTACGCATGCAAACTGCAATTAGCAAAATTATTCTTGATTTCACAAGCATGCTGCTGTTAACAAAGTCCCGACGATACGGTTTCTCTTTGGATTCGTGCCGGTTTTGTTCTTGGTGCGATACACGGGCGTTGATGGGACGGGCAAAAATATTTTCTATTGGAAGCTTGTAAACCTATATATTAACTTAAATAATCTTTGGTTTTTCCTAAGACCTAACTACAGTTACCACTACAGACTACTTAAGTTAAGAAGAAAGGAAGAAAGAGATCAAGGGGATGATAGGAAAGAGTATAGTGAGAGGTTGTCTCCCAACACTCGACTGAATTCAAGGTCGCCACAGAAGGTGCCTCTACTGAGCCCTTTCCTGCAGGGTAAAATTAAAAAAATTAAACATAAAAGGTAAAACACCAGCAGGAAAGTAATTTTTACATAAAAAAAAACTCAAAACAACTCAGCAGGGGTGTCGGAGACTAGAAGAGGGGGTATTTGACCAACAGCGCATGGGGAAGGGACGTGTAGGGCAGCCCATCCTATGGAAGGATACCCTGAGACTCACTAGTCCCCCGTGCGTTGGTGGTTGAAGAGACAGAGGGTGGAAGACTTAACTTAGTATCACATCGGCACTGCGTTTCTGGTCTGGGTAAAGGGAGTATTTCAAAATTGTGGTTGGAAAAAACGCTTCAATTGAGAGATATGTGCATTTCTGATGAATTTACCTGTGGATGGGTTTATCAAACGTGCTGTAACTGGTGATGAAAATGTTTCTATAACACAAGGCTTTGACCAGACAGGCAACAGCTTTTGATTGATTGAGTCGGCAGCCTTGCTTAAATGATGTTCCTTAAACATTACCCAATCTCCCGTCTTGTAGGGATTGGGCAATCTGTTTAAGTCGTAGCCTTGCTGCCTACGTTGCCTAGCTTTTGTGAGGTTTTGTACCGCCCTTTCCCATTCCTCACGTGAGGATTGTGGGGAAGCATGCTCGTCAACCAATTTGTCCAGGTTCCAATGCAACTCCAAGGGGTGGTACAGGTTTCTACCAAGAAATAAACGGGCTGGGGAAACTTTGGTTGATTCATGTTGAGCGGAATTAAAGGCTATCTGAAACCAGTGCAAGTCCTGGTCCCAGTGCTTTTGATGCTGGTGATGGAAAATCCGGATTGCAATTTTAATCTGTTTGTTGACCCTCTCGGCATGTGAGGGGTTGGGATAATATGGACTGGTGTAGATGTGTTGGATTCCTAGACCCATGCAAAGGTTCCTTACGGTGACGGATTTAAAATGTGAAACGTTGTCCGAGACTAAATACTTGGGTGGTCCAAAAATAGAAAAAACCTGTTTATTGAGAACATTGGCTGTGGTTTCGGCCTTGGTGTTCCTAACGGGGATCATGAGGCAAAACTTTGAGAAGGAGTCAACTATGGTAAGAATGTATCTATTCCGATTGAGAGAAAGAGGGAGGGGACCGATGTGGTCAATGAAAATTTTCTCCCATGGGTTGGTCACAATTTCAGATGCGAGCTTTCCTACCCTGGTGTTTGGGGCTTGTTTGCACCTCTGGCAACTGACGCATGTTCTGACCCTGTTGGAAATGTAGTTCTTGAGGTCGGGTGACCAGAAAAAAGGTTCGATGCGTGATAAGGTTTTGCTGATGCCTAGGTGGGCCGAAGTGGGAGACTGATGATAATATTGAAAAAGGAGGTCAAAGAGCTTAGTGGGGACCACCACTCTTGGTTTGGTTTGGTTTGGCTGTTGGTACAAAAGAATATTGTTCTCGACTGAATAATTTGGGGGTTTTTCATTGGACCGGATTATCTTTCTGAGGTCGGGATCTTCCAGTTGGTGACTGGCAATGTCCTTGAATACCTCGGGAAGTGTGAAAAGGGAAAGGGCTGTAGGTTGCGGCGTGGCGGGCTCTATTTCAGTTGACTCGGAGTTCTCAAAAAGGCGAGAAAGGCAGTCGGCAATGACATTGTCCTTTCCGCGAATATGATAGATTTTAAATTTAAATGAATTGATAAAGGAAATCCAACGGCCTATCTTGCCCATCTGGCGGGGATGATTGAGAAGCCAGGTGAGGGCTGAGCAGTCCGAGTGAAGCTCGAACTCTCGGTGTTCCAGATATTGTTGGTATTTCTGCAAGGCAAAAACTATTGCAAGGCACTCTAGCTGCAAGGTGGAATAATTGATCTCATGTTTGTTTAGTGCTCGGGATGCGTATGAGACCGGAAACAACTGGTCATTGTGTGATTGTAACAGAACCGCTCCAATTGCTGACCCGCTAGCGTCGGTATGGACTACAAAGTCCTTTGAGAAATCCGGCATACGGAGAATTGTGGATGATACTAGCGCTCGCTTTAATGTTTCAAATGCTGCGATTTGGTCAGGGCCGAAAATGAAGGGAACTGCTTTCTTCTTTAACTGGTTGAGAGGCATGGTGATGGTAGCATAATCCTTAATGAATCGAGCGTAAAATGCTGTCATGCCCAAAAAACGAGACAACTGTTTTATGTTTTTGGGGGTGGGGTATTCGTCTATTGGTCTGGTTCTGTCTGGGTGTATGGAGATGGTGTGGTTGCTGAAAACATGGCCGAGAAATTGGATTTTGTTGGATGCTACTGTAATTTTCTCCGGATTTACGGTGAGTCCAGCCTCACAAAGCCTCTGAATGACTGTTCTAACCTTTTCTAAGTGATCCTCAAATGTGGAATCGCTGTAGATACACAAATCATCGAAGAAATTATAAATGTACTTAAATTTGATGTCACCAAAAATTTTGTCTATAAGCGAGGTGAGCACCATGCTACCTGAAGCAAGTCCAAAAGGGAGGAAATTAAATTCATATTGTGCCCAAGGTACGACAAAAGATGTGAAGGGCTTGGATTCTTCAGCAAGGGGAATCTGGTTGTAAGCAGAGTTTAAATCTAGCAATGTGAACCATCGCGCTTGGCCCAAGTGTTGGAAAGCGTGCTGGGCCCATAACCCAGAGGTCCGTGGATCGAAACCACGCTCTGCTACCATATGTTGCCCTTTGGTGAGATTGATGGTGTGAAAACTGATTATTGATTCTGTGGTGATGTGATGTATTGATTGTAATTAAGTGAAATGTGTTGGTAATTGGCTGTTGTGGGTGTTAGGGCCTGGAGGACCCTAACATGTTGCAATTAAGAAGGTGCTGTACTCTACTACCATCTTGAAATGACAATTAAATTGGAAACGTTGTTGGGGAACCAGAGGGCGGAAATCTTTACCCAGACCAGAAGCAGGCCAAGCCAGCTTTGATTACTTATTTTTAACTATTTAAAAGAACTATAGCTAACCTTCCAAACTAAACTGGTAGATAGTGTAAATGGTAATGAATTAAAAACAGGTAAATATCACTCCCTAACTCATTACTGAATCAATTTGGACTCATAAGGCGATTCCTGAAACAATTGATACTTAAGCCTTCAACGTGGTGATTTTTGCATGTCTAGGAATGATTACCTCGTTAAGCGAGGTAATCATATAATTTGGAATTTACATTTCTGCGAATGGGGCGAAGGCCTGCCGGCTTCCCCTTAAATAATTAAACTAGCCTATCATCCTGGTCTTAGCTCTACTTAATAATTAATTATAGACTCATCCTGATAAAACGAAGGCATGTCGATCTCAGTAAACGGACAATCAGAAAATCCAACGAAGGGGACGGAGGCCGGCGACAGACAAGACCGAGGAAAACTCGATTTCGTAGCTCCTTGACGTTTCTCGAAAAAAAAAGGCAAGCGGCAGACCGAAGGAGGCGCGCCGATCGCAAGGCCAGCGATTTAGTTGTGTGGCACTATATAAAATAGTGGCGCTGAGCGTCACATGTTTCGAGTGTTTTCTTACATGAGGACGAGATCCGATTCCAGACCCCAGAGCATTGTGAAAACATTTTTTTTCTAACAGCAATGGAATATGTCTGCAACAATCAATAATATAAATTCGCAAGCTTAATATATAATAATAATTAATAATTAATAATAATTAATAATAATTAATAATTAATAATATAGCTGCAAGCTTAATAATATTGATTCGTCATCACCAAAAATGAACTTCAAACAAAGAATTTGTGATCAATTTATCTTATACCATGTCTTTCACTATCTTATGTTTTTAATTTTTACTCACTAGCAAATATCTGTGGTCTCCTCAACCACATTTTTGATCTCCAAATTTTTAACTTGTATGTGCAGTAGACTCCCTCATATCCGGACAACTTTTAACCGGACTTTAACCGGACTTCACTCGGCCAGCACATCGGTTTAACCGGGCTGGATCGGCAGGAAGTTGGCTATACTGAAACGACATTTCTCGTGGCAAGATTGGAAACCAATGATCACATGTCTAAATAAATACAATGCTCTCCCAATGTTGAGTAGGTTTTTGAGTGATTCCCATGGCAACTGATAATCTAACGAGTTCTAGGAGGTGTCACTGTATTTGGTTAACCTTTTGAAGATTAAAAATTACTCTCTGATCTATGGGGATTTTAACAGATTGACCTGGGAGTGTTGGAACCAGTGTATGGTGTGTGGACTGCTGGCAACAAGGAACAACACATCACTAGCTACCAGATACTGTACAGCTCAGATAATGTCAGTTACAGCTATGTGTCTGTCTATGGACTACCAGAGGTAAGCTCTCCGATTGTCTTTGAATATATTTGTAAACTTTATCTCACGTTAATTCAGCATGAATTTTATAAATAGTGTAGAAAATAAGTGTTTGTTTGTTACTGTAGTTGTTCTGTTTCATCAATTTTTTGTAACTTTTCCTAACATACCTAGTTGTGTTTTTGTGTAAACAAAATTGAAAACCCCTACTTTATAATCTTGTTCATTAATCGTGAGAGCTTCACGATAATGCATTGTCTTATTGTCTTTATCAGAGTTCATGACAGAGTTGGATTAATGCAATTTGTACATCATTTATATACCAAAAAGTCAAAATCGAAAAAATAAATGTTAGTTATTGGGTGTCTGCAATAAATGATTCATAAATAAGTAAATATCTCAATAGCAGATCCTGGAAAATCATCGAGGTTTGTCGTCATTTCACTTTACTGAAGTCCCTTTTCATTAACAATATTTGAAGTTAAGTAAACCTCAAATATTTTGAAACGTTGTTAAGTGAGTAATGTAAGTTTGTGTTTCTCAGTGTATTTGACAAATACACTCATCATATTTTACTTATAAAATTGAAGATTTCGGTTTGATTATTACAAATTATTGATTTCATTACAGATATTCCGAGGATCTCTGACAGGAGAACCCCTGCTGCAGATGTTCTCTACTCCAGTCGAGGCTAGGTTTGTGCGAGTGTTACCTCAGTCCTGGACAGGCTCTATTGTTATGAAAGTAGAACTGCTTGGTTGTGGTGAACAGATTAACACACAACCAACCACAGAACCAACCACAACCACCACGGTCGTTCCTACCACACTAGCTCCAGGTATGTTGAAGAGTAAAATACGTTCTATTGAAGACGTTTTACAACATGTAGGCCTACAATATTATTTTAACCTAGCCTTGGAATAGGTTTTTTCCTAGTACGCTACGCACCAGCCCGGTATATTTTTTCACATTAATTCAGGCTAGACATAGGGGTTGCGGCAATATCACTCATACAAAATCCATTGGTGATTTATCGGGATTTGAACCCAGGACCGAAGTCCCGCGTTCTAACCACTATAGCTCGCTCACCCTAGAATAAAGATGTGAAAAACTCAATTTTTCATTTTCAAGTGAATTTTTATTTTAAAGCATTTTATATTTGCAGTGTGCACGGATGAGATGGGGTTGGACGCAGGTACACTGAGCCCCAGTCAGGTATCAGTTTCCTCCGCCAAGCAGACCAACTTCAACACCAGAGATGCTGCTCTGTCTGCTGAGCGGGGCTGGATACCTCTTCTTAGCTCTCCCAGCGAGTGGATACAGGTAACATAAAATGTACTAAACTTGTATCCCTCTTGCTACCTTAGCATTCATGCAACACTTTACATTACCAATTTTTACTACCAGAGCTTGTAGCGTAGATGTTTTCTCCCGACAATGGAGCGAGCACTGACTCGTCTCGGCAACTGAGCAATAATTGATTTCCTCCTGGCTCCAAGATGCCCAATGTGGGATGGTTGACTGCACCCCATTTTAAGGGCTCTGCTGGAGAAATATTCTGTCTGTATCTGTTTCCGCAGCATTCCTCTTTGCCTGCTTCACTCATTTTCTTCCTCTGAATGAGATATTTGTGATTTACCACTGAATTGGTGTCCAGGAACACCTTGTGGTGGGAGACCTCACAAGACAGAATTAATACATGTTGCGTGTGTTACAGTTTGACCTGACATCAGAGAGAGTGTTGACTGGAATCAAGACACGAGGGTCCCCAGAGGCTGTGGAAGGCATGTATGAGCCTGTGTGGGTCACTTGTGGCCAGAGACCTCACAAGACTGACGTAATACATGTTGTGTGTGTTACAGTTTGACCTGACATCAGAGAGAGTGTTGACTGGAGTCAAGACACGAGGGTCCCCAGAGGCTGTGGAAGGCATGTATGAGCCTGTGTGGGTCACTTGTGGCCAGAGACCTCACAAGACTGACGTAATACATGTTGTGTGTGTTACAGTTTGACCTGACATCAGAGAGAGTGTTGACTGGAGTCAAGACAGGAGGGTACCCAGAAGCTTTGGAAGGCATGTATGAGCCTGTGTGGGTCACTTGTGGCCAGAGACCTCACAAGACTGACGTAATACATGTTGTGTGTGTTACAGTTTGACCTAACATCAGAGAGAGTGTTGACTGGAGTCAAGACACGAGGGTCCCCAGAGGCTGTGGAAGGCATGTATGAGCCTGCGTGGGTCACTTGTGGCCAGAGACCTCACAAGACTGACGTAATACATGTTGTGTGTGTTACAGTTTGACCTGACATCAGAGAGAGTGTTGACTGGAGTCAAGACAGGAGGGTACCCAGAAGCTTTGGAAGGCATGTATGAGCCTGTGTGGGTCACTTGTGGCCAGAGACCTCACAAGACTGACGTAATACATGTTGTGTGTGTTACAGTTTGACCTGACATCAGAGAGAGTGTTGACTGGAGTCAAGACACGAGGGTCCCCAGAGGCTGTGGAAGACATGTATGAGCCTGCGTGGGTCACTAGCTACAGAGTCACATACAGCCACGACAGTGTCAACTGGAACGTCATACTGTCTCCCGACGGAACTGAGAAGGTAGAAAGATAGTCACTTTACTGGAATGTTGTATTATTAGGTTTCAAAGAATATTGAGTAATGTGTTAAAAAAATATTTACTCTTCAAAATTTTTTGACTGCTTCAGTAGATTCTTACTATTCCTCCTAACTAACTAGTACCGGACTAGCAGATAAAGGATAAGCGTAGAAGTTCTATTTTTGTTGATCGTAACAAACGTATTTAAGGTGTTCTTGGCCAACTACGACAGCGGTTCTATTTACACCAACTACTTTGACAAGCCTCTCCATGCACGATACATCAGAATATACCCCAACAGCTGGCACAACATTCCTGCTCTCAGGGTTGAAATACTCGGCTGCTTCTTGCCTTATCGTAAGTAACATTAAGAATAGTCTATTGAATAACAGTTAAATATATGTTTGGCACATTTCATTGTAGAAAGTAACTTGAGGCATTCCAATTCCAATATAATCTAAGTAAAAAATCTTCTATTGAATACAATGGAAAATTCAACAAACGGTGTATCCTGAAATAGACAGTTTGTACAAATATACTTAGATTTAGACAAATATTCAAAATATTCCTTCATTCTAATGATAAATTATTATATAAACTAAAGTTTAAACCCAGTATTTTGTAGTTGTTTGCTGTCTTAGCCAATCTACAAAAAAAGGAACATTAAATTTACTTATATTTCTAGTGTTGTGGTTATGTACATCAGATCCAAATGAAAGACTGTATGAAAGTTTATGCTAATATAACATATTAAGAACCATACACAGAAAAAACAAAGTAAAACTACCGTACCTACCTAAGTTTCTACGAACCGTACCCATAGAGACTTTCAGTGGTCTCTAAGTAAGTTTTATCATTACTCTGCCTAACGTAGCCTAATCTTACCTAACCCAAAACAAAAGTTACAAGAAATAAGTTATGTTAGATATGTGTATACATAAATCGCCTGACCTTATGCTGTATTGTCTGTAATATGTGTTGAAATCTGCAGCAACAGTGACAACAGTTGAGGTGCCAACCACGGCGGGGCCAGAGCCGCTGTGTAATGTGTGTGAGGGAGCCCCGCCTGTCACACCTTGTCCCTGTACCTCGGACAGTTGGTGGGATGGGGAACAATGCACCAACAGAACACTGTGTCCTTGCTACGTGGGACATATACCGTCAGTATAACATTATGTACACACGTTACTTTAGTGTGTGAATGCAGTAGTAGCCTCAGGGTTCAGTTTCGGGAGGGATGCCCCTCTCCAAATCAGTAAAATGTAAAGCCTGGTCCACAACTGTCACTGTGAATGTTATTTATTTATTCTTTTTTGCAAATCAAGTAAATAATTTTTCTATTGTATTACAGTAGGTATTATGACTGATTTTTATCATAATCTTCAAGTGGCTTATAAATATGGAAAGTGAAGACAGCAAGTTGTTGGCTAAAAATACTTGGCAGTTAGACAAGGTAGCCTACAAATGCTGTAAAAGAAGCTGGCATATATTACAGCCACAAATCGTCGTCTCTACTGTCAACGCCTCTACTGTAATCCTCTTCTTTATTATCTCGTTTTGTCTGACTCTATAACTGTAGTTTTTATATAAAAATTACATTATAAAGACATTCCAACCAAATATTCTGTAGGTAGGACATAAACGACTGAAGTACCTATTCAACATGAATAGGTAAGGTACAACTAAATTTAAAAGTAAAATTATTTATTTGAGTACCTAATGAAACAAAGCAGTAGTGTTTTGTGTAAGGTTAATTAATCTTATTCTGTCTTTATTCACTTTTATCGCCCATTTAAAGTTTTTTCTTTTGGAAAAAATTTGAAGTTGATTTTCATAATCATTGATTTACTATAGCACCCAGAATAAACTCCACATCGGATGGAACCAGCCACCTTTAATATTTAATTTTTGTGCAGCCTCGAATAACTCAAAATATAAATCTGGGATCCAACGATCCAGCCTTAAAAGAGGTGTAACAATTACTTGAGGTATTCAGGTATATTAACCTCTTATTTATTAAGAGCAAGATTTACGAATTGAACAATCAAACTTAGTTTCTACCAATATCCGTGTAAAGTAGCTGTATTTTGTTGTAGATACTCAGTTGGTGCCACTTACGACACAGAGGATTGTGACCAATGCATCTGTAGCCTCAACGGACAATCTCGCTGCTCCAAGAAAGTCTGCCCGTCTTGTCTTGAGGTACAGTTAGTACTGAAAACACATTGTGCACATAACTATTCAAATTTCTTTGTTGTGTGAAAAAATAAAGAGGGTATCTCAGAAGTACATGGTGCAACTGGGCTTATCGACTTATTCATTAGAACAAGAAAAAGAAAATTTGTCTAAAAGTTTATTAGAAATGCCAACCAAGTCTTGTCAGTCGAAAATCAGTTAGGTTAATTTCTAGCCATTATTTGTGTAAAAATGGGAACAACATTTGATGACAATGATTTTCTGAAAGCCTCATACTAGTTGTGAGTTTAAATCTTTTTTTCATTTTATGGTCAACATTAGATCACTCAAGTCCTTTTAATTGGAAGAGCTCTTACTTTTTTTGTCTTCTGCTAATGTTTCTCCCAATACTTTTTTGTAAATTTATATTATGTTTATGACACAACATTGTATTCAAAATTTTTGGCTAACGTTAAAATACCAGTCTTTCCTTCCTGTTTTCAACTTCACCAATTAAACTGCAAACTAAGTGAAGGTCTTTTAAGTTCTTAGTATTTGATCAAGTTCCCCCATCATTCCCTAGTGATGTGTTAAGTTATACTTGTTTAAGAGAACAAAATTGCAGAACTGGAAATGTTTACGTATTGGTTGATACAATCCATCACAACATCTTTTAAACACCTCTGAGACAAACTTTCACCTAAACAACACTTGGCATAAAAAATTCCTTACTTGAACTAAACGCAAATTGAAATATCATGAAAAAGCCATCCTACATAGGATAAAAATGTTTAAAGAACTGAGTGATAAAAATTGAAAAAAACTGTAAAAAGTTAATAAATTGATTTATGTGGTGCGGCTGTGCAGGGTCTCCAAGCCGTGTTGACTACTACTTGTGGTTGCGTCTGCAAACCCTGTCCCGAGGATACGAGACTCTGTCCTACGTCCAACGTTTGTATCAACAGTACACTCTGGTGTGACGGCATGGTGGACTGTCCTGATGATGAGGTTGACTGTACCACCACCACGGTCACTACAACTACTACAACAACTACTGCGAAACCTGTTACCAGGAAGATAACTACACCTGCTCCAGGTATTTTTTTTTTAGTTCTAGCCCGAATTATTTACCACATTAGGCCTACTTATGGCGATGCCTAGAGAGGGTTGCGGCATTATAACTTAGGTAAAATCAACTGGTGACTGGTAGCATTTGAACCTGGGACATTGGGGACTCAAGTCTCGTGCTCTAACTCTAGACCAGCTCGCTTCTCTGCTTTAGCCTACAACGATCGGATGAAACTAAAATTATGTCAAAAGAATTTATTGAATATGACATGCACAGAAGTAAACAAAACAGGTTCACATCACACAGTGTGATCACACAGTGTGAGAAGTATGTCAATGATGTGGTTTTGAGCAAAAAAATTTAAACTTGTTGCAGGAAAATACTTTAGGTATTAAAACTTTATGACCAGAAAAAGTAGCTAAGTATGTCTTTTTTAGACTTCCAATGAAATAAGAGTTCTTAAGAAGGACAGTTAACAGTATTTAAACGTGTTACCATCGATAAATTATTTTACATTTCAGTTGCCAGACTCAAGGAGTGTCCCAAAGTTGAGTGTCCAGAGGGATTCGAGGTAGTCTTCACTTCAAGTCAAACAGAAGCAGAATTCATGGAGCCCCAGTGGTCAAAGTGGAGCTCAATGTTTAAGGGAGTCAAAGGAGGGGTTAAAGGAGGGGTAAAAGGAGGCCGAAGACACCAAAAGCCCGTGAAAATAAAATCCATCCTGATCTGTCCGCAGTATAAATGTGTACCTTCTAAGCCAAAAGAGGAAAGTTGTCCTGTTCCAAAATGTGCTGAGGACTATGATCTAAAGGTATGTGGATATTGAGATTATTATTGATAACTGGGTAGATGGTTTTACAAAAGTGCATTCTAGTAAAATTATTTAAACTGTCATTTCAATGTATAGAGAAGATACGATAGATGAAAGGAGGAGAAGATAACATAATAACCTGTGATAATGAATTGTTCAAATGATGGCTACTATGACCTAAAGCCTCAATTCCCTTGTGTCCTATGAAGTTGACGCTCTTAGTTATCGTGCATTTATAATATTTCCTTAACTAGTTGATATTACTAAGCAATCCTATTTATTTTTTATCTAAACTTAATCAATGATTGGTTTAGTAAACTTTCTTTGATCATAATTTTTTTTAATGGGTATTTTCCAATAATTTCAACACCACAAATTATACTTTTTCCCCTAGGACACTAGTCACAAGCACAGGATTTTTTTCACATTATTTCAGGCTAGACTTAGTGAGGCGTAATGAAAGCAAATTAATCTTACCAACATTACAATAAATTAGAAGAGTCAAGATACCTGAAAATCACAAAAAAAATAAGTAGTGTATTTCTAATTATTTTTCTTTGTCTCACCTTTACATTTTAGGATGCTAGGCTCAATACTGCAATTGTTTTACACATTAGACATTACTTCAGGCTAAGTCTAAAGGGATTCAGTATTATCCCCAGGACCTCATAGACCAAAGCCTCACGCTCTTCCATTACACCAGCTCGCTCCCCAGTACACACTGTAGTAAGAAAGCATAAACATATGTTCCACCTAGATAATTACTATATTGTTGCAACCAGATGCTGGAGGCAGTGGCAGACAAGTGCCCAGAGTACAGTTGTGAGCAGAGACATGTGCCTGAAGGGAAATGTAACATCACTGGTCGTACCTTCGACACATTCGACGGCACCGAGTACAAGTACGACATCTGCGACCACACTTTGGCACAAGACATGGTCAACAAGCAGTGGCAGATTAAATGTAAGTGTTAGTTATAGGCTTAATTTTAGAGGGAAGACATCAGTGTGAACCATGCCCTCGTGCCTGCACCCAGACTAACGAAATGGAAGCGTGATCCATGCGCAGACCCGAGGAGCGGCTCACAAAACTTTACTTAACAAAATGAGAACCATGGATGGAGGTTCAAGAACAACACACAATTTGAGAGAAACTAGCTGTAATTAACCAATTAAATAAACACAACAACAAAATCAACAACAATACATGAATTAAAACTCTCAATTAAACTTTAAAAAAATTTAGATACCCATCTAAGCTGCTGACTTACAGTCTTTTCTTTTATTATTCAATTATCAGAAAGATTTAATAAAAATTTAACATTTAATAAAAAGAAATTACCAAAATTAACGAACTATAACAATAGATAAATTTCTTCTTAATCATTCAAAGTATAGGCTAATTTCAGTGAAAGTAATTTAATAAGCTTTATTTTTTTTTTACTAAAATATTATAAAATTGCAACAGTAAATAAATATATATATATATATATCTTTCATCTAGAATTGATAACCTTAAGGATTTAGGGGCCCCAAAATTGAAATTTAAAAAAAGGAATAATTTATGCAGTTTAAAAAAAAAATAACAAGTGATAAATCTCTTCAGTCAAAAACAGCAACAATAAACTTTCAAATAAAAGAATCTATAAATAAATAACAGTTAACAACAATAACAACAACTTGCGGTAGTTGCGGTTTTCCTTCATTCTATCCAGGTACAGAACACTGTAGAGCCGTTGAAGATGGACGGAGAGGGGCTGGCCAGAGTTCCAACAGAGGCCTCAAGGTGGTAACTTTTCTCCGCCATGCTTCCGGTGTTACAGTTTCACCGCACACATGGGCCCTGAGTAACAAACCCAGAAACATAGTAGTAACAGTCTAAGTTCAATACCGCAAGGTTCACTGTCACACAATAAAGATGTAAAAGGATGAATTATCAACTTGTTGTCGACAGGAGCGATGTCTCGGAGCCTCTGACACTAGACGGTCGGAGTAAGAAAAACAAGACTCACAGCCTTGTTCGGGGTCGTGGAAGTAACAAACGAAACACTGAACTAGCCTACTATAAAAAAACACTTTGACCATTGATCATGAGTCGTGACATTCGCCCGGTGGAAATAGTCACGGCTCAAGTGTTACAGGATTTTTTTTTAAATTTTCAAACCAATTATTTTTTAGGTTTTACAGTTTTGCTGTAGTAGACAATTTCCTATAGGGAGGGGAAGTTTGAGGATGGAGAGGGGAGGTCCCAGCTCCTGGTTGGTTCCCATTTTGGTACCTGAGACATTAGAAATCAGGTATAACAGTTTAATGTTTGTTTTCAAAAATGTTGGTGCTAAATCAAAAATACTATCCATATCTTTCACATTATTGTGGTACCTTGTAAGCATTCCACTTGATATAACTAATTTACTCATACAACTAGTTTGTTTACAATAATTTACAACTACTGCATGGATAAATTTAAACAATCACCCTAAACATTGGAAACTTACAATTTGGTATCAAAGTTTATGTACTATGTCAAGAATGTATTATTCTGGGAAGATAATGTGCCAAGTTAAATGTTACATTTTGTTTTAGATACAAAAATTTTGCTTTTTAATTAACTTGAAAAAAACTTTTCCTTGATAGGAGTCAGAATCTGCTGTAATCAGGAAAGTTTTGACCACTTTAGTAATGACAGTTTTTCTAATTACATTCTCTACTTTCAGTGAAGAAGATTTGCCCTTACGTGGGATCTTGCTCTAAAGCTCTACTGATTACCCAGCAGAATCACAAACTTCAGTTCAATGAAGATCTATCTATAACCTACAATGGATACAACTACAGCGTACCCCAGGTATTATACTTACTGTTTGGTAATTCCTTGGGAAAAGAATGAATAAGAGTTCAATTTCAATTGTTTTAAAGGTATCTTATAACTGGTAATTTCATGCTAATCTTGTGAGAGGACAAGGTTACTTAACTTGTAATTGGAAACATATTTTCTGCTTTCACAACTCTTTGCGAGGTTCAAATGGAAATAATATACATCATCTAGCTATTAGATTGAATCATGCAGTCAATCCTAAAAGTTATGTCCACTTTGACAATTTGTGTTACATTGTAGTTGTACATTCAAGTATTAACACAGTAATATTTTGTTTTACAGATGCAGAAAGTTGGAAGCCAGACTAGGGAGTTTGCTCTGAAGCAAGTCAGCAACAAGTTTATCATCTTTGGCAGCATCTTGGACTTCACGGTTGTTTGGGACGTGCAAGGCAACGTCAAGATAACGGTGATATTTTAGTCTTTAAAACTACCTTTGTGGTTATGTACTTCGCAAATTATGTAGGAATCAAATGTAAAGCTAATGTAATATTCTTGAGTAAGCTTTCACGTTCACATGCTGTAGATTTGTAGTAGCCTATTCGTCCAGTGATGGACAGAATTTTTCATAGATTTTCCCCCGGTTGTCGCTTGAGGATGTCATGAACATGCTTTATGGAAACATGAATTCTTATCAATCATCTTAATTACATACATTCTAGTCACTTTACACATCTGAAATAAAGGATTTTATTTACAAATTTCCCTGAAAGATTCTCAATAATTCAACAACTCTTCCACTGTTATTGATGATTGAGTTGTAGCGCTAACAATTGTAAATAAAATCACTCATACAATACTTATAAGTTATTTATGAAATACTTCAGAAGAATCCTCCACTAGACAAAGCCAAGATTTTGAGCGTATCTCAATGAGAAACTTAAAGAGTTCATAATCCAATACAATACAATACAATACAATACAATACAATACAATATTCTTTATTGTTAATTCGTCAAGAATTACAATAGTGTCAATACAATAGTGAATTGTACATGTTAATTTTCATAAAATTCCTTTATTGAGTAGAAGGGTCTTGCGATTAGCCACTTCTTCAACTCCTGGTGTAGCTTGTTGCCAGTCAGGTCTCTCAGGTAGTCAGGTAGATGGTTCCTCAGCTTGCAGCCGGTGTAGGAAGGTTTTTTCTCCCAAAGAGTTGTTCGGTGAACAGGTAGTGCAAATTTGGAGCCATGACGGGTGTTGTAGTGGTGCAGGTCTTGGTTTCTTGGGGGGTTTATTTCATTCACATACTTTATAGATTCAAGTATGTAGAGAGACACCACTGTGAGGATTCCTAGGTTTGCGAATGCTAGTCTGCAAGTCTGTGGTGGGACAAGGTTGGCGAGGGCTCTTATGGCTTTCTTTTGAAGGACAAGAATTCGATTCATATTTTTTGTTGAAGTTCCTCCCCACACTGTCAAGCCATATCTAAGATGCGACTCTACCAGTGCGAAGTAAGCTGTTTTGGCCACGGAGAGTCCGCCTATGTAGTTTATTCTTCTGACGACATATATTCCAGTACTGATTTTTTTGCTTAAGTGGTTGATGTGCTCTTTCCATGTTAGTTTGTTATCAAGGATAACACCGAGAAATTTTGTGTGGTTTTCTATTGTTACATCCTCTAATTGAGGGACTACGTCTTTTTTCTTACTGAAATTCAGAGATGTGGTTTTTGTGGGGTTTATTGCTAAGTCATTGTTCTTTGAGTAGAGGATAGCTTTATTTAGGATCGATTTTGAATTAAGGTAAAGGTTTTGGGCTGTGTTGTCCTTGATCAAAATGGTTGTGTCATCTGCATACATGATTGCAACAGCATTTTCACTCTCAATTTGTTTGGGGAAGTCATTAGTCAATAAGATGAATAGAATCGGGCCTAATACAGAGCCTTGTGGAACTCCTCTCGTCTGCTTGCTTTTTGAAGATTTGAAACTTTCTGTGACTTCATTTGATGAGTTTTTCAGTTCCACAACTTGTGGAAGTCCCGTTAGGTAGCTTTTGAACCATTCTAGCGCAGAGTTTCTTATACCGAGTCTTTCGAGTTTCTTGCATATCAGGTCGTGGCCCAGGCAGTCAAAAGCTTTACTGTAATCAAGGAAGATGGCGGAAATGTATTGTTCGTTTTCTATCTGGTCTAGGACGTACTCAATTAGTGCTGTTATAGCTGAGGATGTAGATTTATTCTTCCGAAAGCCATGTTGGCTGTCAGTTAAGAGTTTGTTATGATTAAGATGTGCCATTAATCTAGCCAGAGCAATTTTTTCTATGATTTTAGAGAAACTGGAGATGAGAGAGATGGGCCTGTAGTTTTGAGCATTTTCAGTTGGTCCTTTTTTATGTTTGGGGTATATTTTACTGACTTTTATGGCGGATGGGAATTTGCCTTCTTTAAATGATTAATTTATAAGATAAACCAGAGGAGAGATGAGTTCTTGAGAGCAGTGCTTTATCATCTTAGAGGAAAACTCATCTATTCCACTTGATGTTTTGGCTTTTAGGGAGTTTATTATCGTTTTAACTTCTTTATAGGATGTTGAAGTTAGGGTAAGGTGTATTGGGCAGACTGGTTCCTCTCCATTCAGCACTGTTTCAGGGTCTATAACGATTGCTCTGTTTTGGTCAAGGGTATTTTCTGCTATATTTGAGAAGAATGTGTTGAAGTGTTCAGCCATTTCTTTTGTGTCGTTTGTGAGTTTGCCATTTATTTCTAATTCTGTAAGGGTTTTCTCTTCACATTTTCCTTTTCTTTCCTTGTTTATAACTTGCCATAGTGCTTTTGGTTTGTTGTCAGCTTGTTCTATGAAGCTAGCTGTTGAGGACATTTTTAGGTTTCTTAGTTTCATGTCGTATATCCTTTTTCTATTAATCATTTCTAATTTGTCTTCATTTCTGTTTGTTAACTCAAATTTTTGCAGAGCTTTCAAAAAGTTCTCTTTAAGGTATTTTGCTTCAGGATCGTAGTACTTCATATGTTTTTTGTTTGTACTAATTTTAGTTTTCTTTAATGGGCATGTATAATCCAGTGCTGTTTGAAGAATATTATGAAATTGGTTGTAGGAGGTTTCAAGATTCGGTGAAGAGTAAACATGTTCCCAATTTTGTAGATGGAGGTGAGCCTTTAGATTGTTTAGGTTTGTGTTGTTTAGGCTTCTTTTCATTACAAATCTTTGGGAAGTGTCTTCTTGGTGTGTTTTCAGCAGGCATAGCTGCGCAGTGTGGTCAGATAGACCAGTATGCACAACTTGTCCAGTAATATACGCACATGGTATGTTTGAGCATATACAGTCTATTGAAGTGGCTGTGTCATGGGTTATTCTGGTGGCCTCTAGAGGAAATCTCCAGATGTTTTGTGTGGTTAACTCTTCTTCCAGCATGGTGTTTTTGGAATCTTGGGTGAGCCTGTCGATATTTATGTCACCGATGAGTATGAGGTTTTTCTTGTGTACTTCTTGTAGTTCTAGCGTGTCTGATAGGAGGTCAAGGGCAATTCTTGCATTTTCGATTGGTGGTCTATAGATTCCCAGAATGTAGATATCCTTTTTCTTTGTTGTCTGCATGCGAATCATTGCTGCTTCGAAAATTAACTCCTGGCATGTGTTTGATATGTTAATAGCTGATACTGTATCAGCAAGGGATTCCTTGGAATATATTGCAACACCTCCAAGTTTATGTTCTTCTCTACTAAAGTGGGTAATTAAAGAGTAGCCGGGAATTTTTGTAGCTTCTAGCTCTGTTTTTTTCAGTCCGTGTTCAGTCAAGACTAGAATGCTTGGTTTTGTGTCATTGAGAATATGGTGTAGTCTGTTCGTCTTTGTAGCAAGTCCTCTAATATTTTGGTGCATTATTGCTACACAAGAATTATTTGGAGATTTGCAGATTTTTCTTTTGCTTTTTTCAGGCTGTTTGTTTCTAAAAAAGGGGTTATAGTATGGGACACTGTAGAGTGATTGGATTGTTGACTTGAGTTGGGTTCCTGCAGCTGCTCATGTTTCTGTTCTCCTTGAGAAGAGAGGCAGTCCATCTCGGTCATGTTTAGTCGCTTGGTGTGTGACAGAATATTCTTTTTATATAGGTCTATATTTTTCCAAAAGAAGTCTTCAATGGTCTCTCCCGGCTTCAGAAGCTTGGCGGTGATCGGGGGTTTCCCTGTGTTCTTTGGTTTAGTTGATTTGTTTGGGGGAGATATAGTGCCCTTGAAAGTAGAGCAAACTCCTTTTGGGATTTTGATGGCCTTGGGTTCTTTAATATTTTGATTTAGTGTTTGTTGTGGTTGACTTTGGTGTTCTGGTGCTTCATTCCTCAACTTGCTTTTTGCTATTTGCAAGGAAACACTGAAATGGGTTTTCTTAGTAGTTGAAAATTTGTTTTTATTATATGAAACTCGTCTTGGTGTGTTAATTGGCTTGCAAGGAGTCTCCTTTTTCTCAGTTATTAGGTGCTGGGAATCTTCTACTGTTATTTTATCTTCTAATTTCTTCATTTTTGACTCCATATTATTCTGTTTTTCTTTTAGGGCCTTTAGTTCAAGTAGAATTAGTGTTTCTGTGTTTGATGCTTCTGGCTTTTTGTTGTCTGAAACTGTGGATTTGTTTGTGAGGTCCTTCGCCTCTGTAGTGGTTGTCTGTGTGCTTGTCTCTCTGAATGATTTTGTAGATTCTTCTCCGGTGTTTATTCTGCTGCATGTATTTTTTTGCCTAAGGCATTTAATTTCATTCTCCATGTCCTTTATTTTTGTGATGAAGCTATTAAAAGTTTCTTCCCTGTCTTTGTCATAATCTTCAAATGTTTTTGTGAGAGTGTTTCTTAGGCTTACTTCCTTTTCCAATTGGTGTTCTAGTTCAGTTATTGTTTCGATTAGGTTGTTGTTTCTAATTAGAATAGTATTTTTCTCGTCTTCTAGTTGTTCAATTTGAGCGTGGTAGCTCATGATGTCGATGGTTTGTATGTTTGTTAGTTTCTGGGCCAGACTCGAGTTTTGTTGAGTCAGGTTGAGTACTTCTTCTCTTAGTTTGCTATTTTGTGCTAGAAGTGCGTTTCCAACTTCTGCTGCAAGTGTTAGAGAAGTTTCTAAATCGGAATCTTCTGAGTTTTCTAGTTCTAGAATTTTGTTTTCAACCTCACCCATTTTGTTACCCTGACTTTCAGAGGATATTTGATTTGGGGGTGTGGGAGTTTGGTCTTCTTTTAGTTGTAACGCTGGCTTTCCAGAGGTGAGGGAAAAATCACTACAATTGTTACACCTCCATAGGGAAATGTCTTCTTTAGAAAGGTTTTTTAATTGTTTTTCTGTGATATTGACACACCCACCATGAAACCAGGAGTTGCAGGGACCAGTACATTTTATACTGGAATATTTTACACCGATGTTGCATTCACCACACGGATATTTTGAAACTTTTGTTTTGTTCTTTGACATAGTTCAGGTGTAAAATTGTATCAGTTTTGAAAAGTTTGGCTGGTTCTTTATGTCAGGGGTCTTGAAGTTCAGGTGTAAAATTGTATCAGTTTTGAAAAGTTTGGCTGGTTCTTTATGTCAGGAATCTTGAGGTTTAGGTTAAAAATTCTAACAGTTTTGAAAAGTTTGGCTGGTTCTTTATGTCAGAAATCTTGAGGTTCAGGTTAAAAATTATATCAGTTTTGAAAAGTTTGGCTGGTTCTTTATGTCAGGAATCTTGAGGTTTGGGTTAAAAATTGTATCAGTTTTGAAAAGTTTGGCTGGTTCTTTATGTCAGAAATCTTGAGGTTCAGGTTAAAAATTATATCAGTTTTGAAAAGTTTGGCTGGTTCTTTATGTCAGGAATCTTGAGGTTCAGGTTAAAAATTATATCAGTTTTGAAAAGTTTGGCTGGTTCTTTATGTCAGGAATCTTGAGGTTCAGGTTAAAAATTATATCAGTTTTGAAAAGTTTGGCTGGTTCTTTATGTCAGGATTAGAACTATTTAAATAAATAAATAATTTTATTTCTGTTGTCAAAAATTTGTGTAGATTTATGAAGAATACAGTGTTGCACTGTATTACTGGTTGGTAGTAGGTTGTAGACACTGTTAGAAGTGGCAGTGTCTGTGGTCAGTTTGCTGAGCGTCCAGTCAGCAACTCTCAGTTCAAACACTCCCAGGCAGCAGGTGTCGTGTTGGAAGTGATGAATGTGTAAAGCTGTGAGTTGGCTGTGACGTCACTGCTTGGTTGTCAGTTTGATATATTTGCAGAGTTTAATTAAAAGAATTTGGGCACTTGTATGTAAAATTGAAACTTTTAAACTATGCAATGTTTACAAGATAACCATCTGCTCTATGAATTTTTGAGGTAAATGTTATTTTTGGTGTTAAACTTGTATTAATAACTTACAGTCATGTTCAGTTAGTCATATTGGCTTTTCATGAGATTTTCTTGAGGGTCACTTAAAATCTTGATTGTCTTAAAATCTTGATGAGTTGTTGTTTGTATGTGTGTTGTTTAATTAGTAATTTTGTTGTTTTTTACCACTAAACTACACTTTAGATATGGGAGCACTTTGCAGGTGATGCTAGATGTCCGCCATCTTGGTTTTACAACATATACACTTGAAGCCTAGAATACCTTTGAATTGACTTTCTCCAATCGAAGCTCAGTCACAATAACCAATAACTGTGACAGGTGCCGGGCAGTGCTAGAGGCCAGGTGGATGGATTGTGTGGTTACTTTGACGGACAAGCAGACAACGACCGACGTCGCCCGGACGGCAGCCTCGCACGTTCCACTCAGGAGTTCGGAGACAGTTGGGGAGACACCAGCTGTGAAACACACGTCTGTCCTCTGCATGTACAGGACCAGGCTTGGCAGATGTGCAGTGTCATCAAGTGAGTGGGAACTTAGATTTGTTATTTTTATTTGTGGATACAAGGAGCGTTTTTTAAAGGCCATTCATGCTTATAGCTCCGTAGTTTGCGTGTACGCTGCATCCTAGCATCATTTTGTAAACAGAATCACGCCATTTGCAGCTCTGTAGTTTTAAGTGTAATGTGTGTGTCTTAATTTTTAGCGAATTTCCCTATAGGGAAGTAGCTATTACCGTAGGTCTCATGGTAAGACTTAAGCCCGGGACCGATTTACTTTTTCATTTTAATGTCCCCAGAGGCCAAAAACACCATTCGTTCAAATTTTTATATATGTGTATATATATATATATATATATATAGATTTATATATATATATATATGTGTCCGTGAACACGATAACTTGAGTAATTTTTATCCGATTTTGATGAAATTTGGTTTGAAGGTGTAAGGCGGGATAAACTTGAATGAGTTCGCGATCCAGCATGATCGGACCATGGGAACAGGGTTTTATGGGGGGTTTTATGGGGTAAAAATTGGTTTTTCTCACTTCTTACCCTCAAAACACAAAATTTCCCAATTTTTCTCTAAACCTTCTTAAAGAGCTTAAAAAAAACTAACAATTCAGTATATCAAAGTGTTTTTGTACGGTTATTGGTTACGGAGAAAACTAAAAAAATGGTAAATTTAAAATTCCCATGTTATTTCTTATGGAGAATATTGTAAAATGTTGTAGTTTGCTTGTTTATGGATATATTTTGATCAAACTTGGCAAATTTATTTATTTTATAGTAAGCTATCAATATTTTACTAAAAACACACTACTTTATTATTAGTTTCCTTGTAGCAGCAAACCTAGGTACTCGTTAAACCTAATGTTATTTAAATAGATCAATTGAAAATCAATTCGGCCAAATGGAAATTCTCTTAGACGGCAGGTTTGCTGCGGCGGGGGTATTTTTATCATTGATTCTCCTGATGCATGCGAGATAAGGTCTGTTATACATTATTTGCCTGCAAGAAATATATTGACTGCTCAAAAATTCATCGCCAGATGGCTGCGTAGTTTATGGCACGATGAGTTTGTGACTTGGGTAAAGTCCATAAATGAGATATGAAGTTTAAAGGGGGCAGTGAAAACAAGAAAACACCCAGGAAGAAGAAGAAATATAAGAAAGTAGGAAAAAACTCTGATGTCAGAGCTACTTGTGAGAAAAACGCAAAAACTTGTGGGAAGTGACTGCAGCTTTCAATGCCTACTGTTTGACAGGATATTCTAGATTGTAACTATGAGGTGGTTGACAGGAAGGAGCCGCTGGCTCAGTGTGAAGGCGCCATCTCTCTAGACAAGGCGGTCGCTCAGTGTGTAGAGTCAGTGTGTGCCTGTGAGGAGCGTAACACCTCCACCTCCGCCGCCTGCAGGTGTGAAGCTCTACTAGGGGTGGTCACTCAGTGTCAGGCGGCTCGGCCAGACGTACAGCTACATCAGTGGCGTCTGCACCACGACTGTCGTGAGTAATTTTTTTTATGAGTTAGATTTAGCTTGATGGAAGTGTTAGCGATTTTTTTTTATTACTTGTATTAGTTGTACTGATATTGAAATACAAAATTAACTGCAAGTAGGGATTTATTTAGTGTACAACCTTGAAGTTAATGGAAGTATTGTTTCTAGTTGTGTAGTGGCTTAAATTTTTGGATTTGCTGAGACAGTGTACTTTTTACCCATCTATTCTGCCATCTTCTGTAATTAATAATTACTGGTATTTACTATTTATTTATCAAGTTGAAAAGGGGGGAGTTATTTTTGCTGTTCTTGGAAAATTGAAATTGAAATGAGTGGTGCTCAACCTCCACTAGGCACAGAGAAGAAGCTATAGAGGAATTTGCTTATGGGACGATTGTGCGCTTTCAGCTCTAGTATGTTGTGCGTGTGGGTACGCACACAGTAGAGAAATATACTTGTGTTGGGTAAGGAAGAATTCGACTGGCGAGCACTGTGTGAATGTTCTTATCGCACAGTGCACAGGATCTTCCTTCACCATGTGCGTTGTAGTACATGAGGGCGAAGGGGACGGTATTTTACTTTTCCCTAGACACCAGCAACTAGTTTTCTAGACACCACTTAAATATACCGTTGGATGTTTCTTCTGTACCTTAATTCTCTATGCCACAGCTCAACCCCAACTGCCCTGCACCTGAGGCTGCAAGTATGTACAAGAATGGCCTCTTTATTAACTCGTGCTCAGTTTCCAAACGTAGGAGCCCACGTAGTAACAATGAACTGTTGTGTTGTCTGTAACTAATGTCTCATTTCCCCCGCCCAGCTGTGGAGTGTAGTGCCCCGCTGGTCTACCAGGAGTGTTACTCACGAGTGTGTGAGCCTAGCTGTGCTGACCTACTGACAGAGGACCCGTGCCCCGCTGTCCCCGCCCAGTGTTTCCCAGGCTGCTACTGCCCCGCTGGACTTGTCAGAGAAGGCAACCAGTGTGTCAAACCAGCTGATTGCAGAGATTGTGAGTGACATATGATTAATTGTGAAATTCTATGATTTTACACAACATTTTTAACATTTTCTCTGTGAATTATATCAGAGCATGTTATAAAATCTTACACATAAATTTTAGTTTGAGTATTCTTACAGAATATTTTATACTTTCAAAAAACTTCTCCAAATTGTAGGAAAAAGTTGTAAAAAATTTCAGGTTTTTTTAGCTACCGATTTTGACTGCAGAATTGTGAGTGGCTTCTGATTTTTTAAAGCACTTCCTTATCAAACCCAGGACAGAAAATGCCCATACTTGTATCTTGTGGGTTCAATTGGTGCCAAAAAATGCATTTGTATTTTAGCAGCAAGGAAAATTTTTACCTGTTAACCTTAATTTTGGACTTTTCCAGGTGTTTGTGATGGATTTGGAAAGACAAGGTTTGTCACTTTCGATCGTGTGGATTTCACCTTCAACGGTAACTGCACCCACGTCCTAGCAAAGACAGTGGATAACAGCCAAGCACCCAAGTTCAAGGTAAGAGCAGAAGCCTCTACACTATACCATTATGGAAATGTTTTCAGTTTAAAATTTCCTTCTAGTCTTTATGGAGGGTAGAAAAATGATTTTACGCACACAGGTGGCCAGCCTGTAGAGTGAGACTCCTGAATGAATTAAACTTACTAAAAACCTCCTCTACCCTATTGGACACAGACCTGGAATTGGGATTGTTTGTCACATTTCTTAAAGTCATACCTACACATGAGACCTAAATCAAAGGGCTCGCACCATTTCTGACATTAAGCTCTTTTATCACTTAAACTGTACAAACCTAGACAAATGGGATGACCGTGTCCACCAACAGCAGTCCTACATTGTATTGGGTCTCCAGGTGGGGCTCCATACAATGTAGGCTCTATACCTGTAGTAATTCAGTGATGTGTTATGTTGTAGGTTCTGGTGACAAGTGGAGTATGTGGAGATGACTCGAGTGAGACTTGTGTCAAGAGTGTCACAGTTCTCTTCCAAGACCACACTGTAATGCTGGGTGGCTCCAACACAAACCAGGTAATTGATACATTAAAGTTAAACAATAATTAGGTGACCAAAAGTATGTCTGTGACGACATCATAGGCATTTGCTGAGGCTTGCACTCTATGTGGTAGCAATAATAGGTGTAATAGTCCAACTGCAAAAGTTGTCGTTTGTTTAGCAGTTAGCACCAACCAGAAAATATGTGTAGGACTTTTTGCTACGGACACAAACAACACTTTACATAAACATACCAGTATGAGTCCTTTCTGATTCAGTTTGAAAAATGTTATAGTTCTCTCCCATTACACTTTGTATCTCCTCTGAATGGATTAAAAACAATTCAAAATTGTTGCTTTATTGTTTGACTTAAGGCAGGTGTAGATCTAAAAAACAGCCTTAAGGTAATATGGATGGACTATTCCTACAGTTTCATGTTTTAACTACACTACGTTATTGAGAGTTAAGGAAACTCATCCTTTTTTCATGTTACTCAATATCATCATTTACCTAACCAACCTACCTTACCCAATTTTTTTTCATCCCAGTTAGGAAAGGTTAGGTAGGCTAACTAATTCGGTAAATTTAAAATTTGGGTCACTTAAAACAGGAGGAGTTTCTTTACCTCCTGAAACATAGCGTAGTTAAAACACCTAGCGATAAAAAAGGCCCATCTATGATACCTTGAAATCAAAATTATTATCATTCATTAATACATTTTCTAAATACACCAGTACCAATCATCAATACCAATCTTTATAGAATGTAACAGTCAATCCTTAACCACAACAATTTGTTGCAGACGGCTCTAGTGGACGGCGCTAGTATACGTCTGCCTGTAGATCTAGGGTGGGCCGGGCTGGGTGTGACGGCCAGCAAAGACATGACATTGGCCATCCCTGCGGCCGAGCTGGACATTGTGTTCTACGGAGTTGACCTCGGCTTCTCACTAAGACTTCCTTCTCATATATACAAGGGCAACACTCAAGGACTGTGTGGTGAGTCCAAGTTGACTTTTGGATATTCAAGTAGACATCCGATCTTGTCAATTTTTTATTTTAAGAGAACATAGTTTTGTGAGCCAGTCACATTTTAGATTGTGGGCGTCACATCTGTTGTCTAAGGCATTACACTAACGAGTATACCATTGAGGTCTTTTCACGTGGGTTTGAATCCCGTACATGTGCAATCCATAAGCTCAATAATTTGTAGCTTAGCTTAGGAAGAAAGCCACCTTCAATAAGGTGAAAGCACACAACACCTGTTTTGCTTCTCTTTACATTATAGTACAGAGGAGGAAGACTCAGATTGTTTTGCATTTAATTTTAGTTAAATATGGACATATCGTGTCAAATTTAATCTATTATAAAAGACATGAAATGAAACAACAACCTAAAAAGTTATTAGCAGAGAAATACAACAACTAGGTTTAGGACTTAAAGTGTTAATCCTATTTTTATTCACAGGTAGTTGCAATAACAATCAAACAGATGATCTTACGACAAGTCTTGGTGAAATCACTGAGGACGCAGACAAGTTTGGAAAGAGTTGGAGAGCAACGGATCTCCCCTCAGGTCTGTTATGTTTTCATAAAGTAACTTGAGTAACAAAATCTATACATTATTAGTTCCATTGAACAGTTAAATATAGTTTACATGTTAACTAAATAAAATGTTAGTATTGTTCATGTTCAAGTAAATGGGGTTTCCAGGATCGTGAATTATCTTTGGAAAAACCTCATGGTTAATATCATAATTAATTTTTTTAATACATTTGCTACCAAGTGTCCGATGTGTGTATTTGGACTATCTCTGAGTAACAGACTTGTACTCAGCATGTACAACTGACAACAACATGAATAATGTAACGTACCCAACGACTGTAAACATTTTGATGTGACAAAAAGTCATGTCAAATTATTTAAAAATTAAAATTATAAATAACTATTTTAGTATTTGGGTCATTCACAAAGTCCTAAACATGTGTTGTCTCGGTTCAGTTCTAGGTAAGGAGGAGCAGTGCTCTGTTGTTGTCAACAACAATACCTGCACTCTTCCCCCGCCGGAGAATGATTTCTGCCTTAAACTTATGGATGAAGCCATCTTTGGAAGGGTAAGTAATGAGGAAATAAGAAATAAATTGGGTACAGATTCTATTTCTTTAATTGTGAAGCTGCTTGAATAAGTATTGAAAATTAGGTAAATATTTGATTCCATTTTCTGATTTGATTATGGGATTGTTGTTGAAGTGTTGGTTTTTCCAGTGTCATGCTGTAGTAGACCCCTCGCCCTACGTAGAGTTGTGCCACCAGTCCTGGTGCCGCCATAGTCTCGCAGGATGCAAGGACCTGGAGCCCTACGCTAGAGAATGTCAGACTGCTGGTGTCTGTGTGCCGTGGCGCTCCCACCAACTCTGCCCGTACCTCTGTCCTCCAGGTATGAATAGTGAATACAGTAGAAGTCCGCTAATCCGACCTTGGCAAGTCTGAATCCTTCCTTAATCTGACTGTTCCATCGCCTATTGGTAACAATGTCATCTTCTTAATATCGTGACTATTTGTTTTTGTCGTGTGGAGATCACCGTCTCCCGCAACCACTGCAAAAATCTTGTGTATCCCTCGAGATCAAAGTAAAAACCATCAACGTTTTCTGCGATCACAAAAAACATTTTATCGTCATCCTCCACGATCTTTGCAAAATCTCAAACATCCCTCCACGGTCGAGTAGACATCATCATCATCTCCAGCAATCAACGAAACTTGATCGATATTAAAATCGATATATTTAATATTTTTTAAATATATTGTACTGTTTGGAGCATAAAAATACACATGGACACGAACCAGCTGTTTTATTAGCCAGGATCATTCATTGAAAGCCCAATGTTAAAGGATTTAACTGTCCTTGCTAATGAAACAGCTGATTGTAGCCAGTAACAAAGCTACGCAATGCATCTCCCTTCAACACACACTCTTCCTTCACTCATATAGTTTATGTCTAATAACTTTGCTGTCCGCTCTAAGGTCTGGAGTACAAGGCTTGTGGTTTGGGCTGTGACATCACCTGTGACACCGTGGAGTTGTTCACCAGAGATCCTGCGGCTTGTACAAACCCTCCCTCCGAGTCCTGCGTCTGTCCTGACAACAAGGTTAGTTAACTGGTCATTAACATGAAAAGTAAAATATTGTTGAAACATACTTTTGTCCTTATACAAAACACATAATAGTTATTTAGATGAATTTGAATAGAAATACTGAATAAATTAAGTGCAGGCTAAGAAGTAAGTAAGTAGGGTGGTCCTTTGAATGAGCAACCTTTGAATTTTAAGTCAAATACTTTCCTCTAGGCTACTAAATCAGATATTTTTTTGGTAGATTTATTGTCTTGTGTAGTTTAATCAATTTGTGTATTTACTTTCACATATATTAAAAGTGTTATTTACTACCATAATGGTGGTTGTAATTCAATGGAAAGCAGTAGAAATCAGACATTAATTTCATAAAATTTTTTGTAGTAAGGGATTTTTGTCCCTCTTCCATTGAGGAAAGTTTAGTAGGAGAAGCATTAATGCTCCTACATTTGCTACTAACTTTACTCAGCCCTCAGATACTGGGGAGTGAGACGATTGGTACGGAACATGTTAATGTTAAGGACAAATTTTGGAATATTTTTCTCTATAACAACACTCCTGTTGAACCCCCACGCTTGTAATATACAGAATGTCCCAGACCACCCAGCTGGCTTCTATAGCTCCAATATGAAAGCAAATAGAAACCTAATTGTAACTGGAACCCCCTATTTTGCCCCAAGAAATCATTATACTAAATACAAAAATTGTAGCTAATTTTAAGGGCCACCCCCACCCCCAAAATCTGCCCTTTGGGGTGCTTTTTTGGGTTTGAAAATAATTTAACTGAATTTCTTGGGGTCAAAATAGGGGGTTCCAATTGCAATTAGGTTTCTATTTGCTTTCATATTAGAGCTATAGAAGCTGGCCGGATGGTCTGGGACATTCTGTATGTAACGGACAATCAGCTTAGGATACTTAAATGAAACATTGTACGGCACTATGATGAAGACTATGCTACTGTCACGCTCCTTCTGGCTAGATTGCAGCACTAGTACTCAAACCTTTGAAAACAGGTCTTCAAATGTAAAAATATTTATTTATTTTTATATTTGTTTGTGTTTCTCTATCAATCAATCAATCAATCAAAATAACTTTATTCATATTGCACATTTTGTACAGAATGGAGCCAGTAAAAAAAATCAAATTTCAGGAAGTTGGAAAAAATCTTTTAATTTATACAAGGTCTGTTGGTGAGAAATAATTTCAAACGTTTTTTAAATTAATTAAAATTACTTATATTTTTTATATTGTCAGGTAAGCTATTGAAATATTTAATTTATAGATTCTAGCTCAGAATTGTTTTCCACATTACTTCAGGCTATGTCTAGAGGGGATTGTGGCCTCATCACTTAAATAAAATCCATTGGTGATCTGGCTGGATTTGAACCAGGGACCTAAGGGACTGAAGCCCCTCCGACTACTAGACCAGCTCTCTCACCAGTATATAGTAACATCAATGTGTTGTAGGTGTGGAAGAACAACAGCTGTGTGGCCGTGTCAAAATGTCAGCCATGTGATGTGGAAGGTCACTACCCTGGAGACACCTGGACGCCTGACATCTGTACCACCTGCACTTGTCAGGTACAAAGAATCTTTACACTTACTTTTACATTACTTTTCTTGTCACTTAACCGTAAGAACTACAACAACTGTGACAAATATGTACCAGCTCACAGGTAGGTCCAGTCTGCCAATGTCTGCCAGATCTAGGGTTAAATTACCGCTGGTTGCTAACACGACTAATGTGTTCTCAGGTTGGCAACAGTGTCCAGTGCCAGCGCACACAATGTCCTTCAATGGTCACGGTGTGCGAGAGAGGGTTCAAGTCCATCGTGGTGCAAGGAACAGAAGCTGAATGCTGTCCCAAGTACATCTGTGGTTAGTTGATTTGAATAAAAAGCTTAACTTAACCTTCAACTCTGTACAATTTGTATATCAAGAGTGAACAATTTAAGTTTTAACTTTTCTAGATTGTGATAAATATTTGTTCTCTCTCTATCATCCTAACCAACTGTTGGTTGGGATGATAGAAAAAGTAAAGGACGAATGTGTATCATTGAATGATTGAATATAAATAAGGATACGTTGATTTGAAATTTGTAGTTTACTAGGAGGTTAACACCATTGTCAAAAAAACCAAGAGATTAAACATTTAGTAAAGGTTTAGCTTTAAGTTTGCAGTTTTTTAAAACTATTATTTTAGTTTATTTATTCATTTTATTTCATTTAATCATTTTCATTTTAGTTGGTGTGCTAGCCAAGCAAATAAATTCTTTTAATAATAGAGATGATAAAAATATTCATTTAAAGTACTCATCTGCTTGGAAGAACTTTATTTAAATGTTTTTTTTTTTATTTTAAGGGAAATTTACAGGTATGTATATTAATCCAAGGGATGTTTTGACAGTTCCAGAGCCCAAGGAGCTGCTGGCTACATGTCCTCCTCCTCAACAACCCGTCTGCGGCTACGGTCAAATACTGAAGATTGAGACTGGACCTAGTGGATGTCAAGAGTTCATCTGTCGTAAGTCTCCAACTAAACTGATAAAATACATTCTCACTGAGAAATAATTAAAATCGGATGGGATTGGGAATTAGATTGTTACAACTAGTTTATAATGAGATATACATCATGGCTGCATCAACTGAGATAGAGGTATAGGTAATGGACGTCCATCAATATGGGATGGGGGGGGGGCTTGAGACCCAATGTTAACCATACTAACCAAAGATTGTGGGACCAAGTGGAAAAGAAGAAGCTGGGAGGAAGGAAGGAATAAGCAAACGATAGAGATGAATGGAGGCATTGTGTTCTGGAGGCCTAGCTCCACTTGAAGTAGCTACAGCAGCAGTATGTTTCCAAAATTTAAAAACAATGCAAAAAACAATAAATTGATAAAGCAAATCTAGATATAAGAATGTGTAAAATAAACCATTTTGTACCCGATGTTAAAAAATTTTCAGCCGGGGGCTGTCCTATAAATGATAAAGAAATTATACTTCTCATAATTTCAAATCAGAAGACTTTTGATGTGTGTTTCATGTTGGTAAACCTAACATTTTGCCAGAGTGTGTGCCGATTGACGGAGTTGTAGTGAAGATATATATTTTATTATTTTTGACAGAGTGCCTGCCGAGTGATGAGTGTCCCGACATCAGCAGTCTGATGGTGTTTACTGCCGAGGCTGGGATGCACGCTGTCCTCAACAACTCAGGCTGCTGTCCTCGTATAGACGAGGTGTGTCGTGTTGAGACCTGTCCGCCACCCCCCACCTGCCCCGCCTTCATGGAGGTGGCCTCCAGAGATGTGGAGCGGTGCTGCCCACAGTACAGATGTGGTGAGTTTATCTTACCAGGTAGCAAATACTGTAAGCTGTTTAAAGTATTATGAATAAGGTATCAATTAGCTTATCTCAGCTACACAGGAAAGAGCATAGAAACATTTCCACTTATAAATATGTGAATTTGGTTGGGATAAGATAAGAAGTAAAGAACTTCTCATTTCAATTTCAATCTGTTCTAAATAATGTTACTGCTAACTATATTTAATTTAAAAGAAAAATTTCCTTGTTCAGGTAAAAGTTGAAATAACTTTTACTAAGGTAAAGTTTGTGCTTGAAAGTTTAATCCTCACTAACTAGTAAGATTTCTCAATACTAAAGTATCAAAATAATATGTAAAATATACCAGGAAGTTTTTCTGGAGAAGATGAATTTTAAGAGTTCTATATTGACTTTTATAATTAATATGAAGGAGCTTTTTGGAGTGTTAATGAGAGTGACTTTGATAGAGGATAATGTGTAATGTGTTATACTTCCAATGCAATATTGAATTACTTTTTTTTCGTAAGATCCCATCTGAATTCAAGTTTGGTAGTCTTTATTTTCCAGTTAAAGGCTTAGATAACCAAATCCAACATATCTATTCCATGATGCTCATTGAAAGGCAATACAAAAATACTTAAACAACTTTACAAGAATAACACTACTAAAATATATTTCACACCATGAAGACTTATTTTTAATTTCAGAACCACCAAAGGAAACGTGTTTATATGAGATGGAGTTTATCGAAGATGTCGAAGGAGGTGAGAGGAAGAGGTCAGCATCGGAAAAGTTTACTGTGGCCAAGAAAGTGAGTCATGTCTAAAGTGTGTTAATGGCTAGCTAACATCAGTAAACTTATAGTTTACGATGTTTTTCATCATGCTATGTTTTTAGTAAACCGATTTTCATCTCATTTCTGCTTGGCTGTAGTATGGAAGTGTTAGAACGTTTTGCCGTCATACATCTGTTGACAGTATTGAACGTAACATGTTGTCTTGTTCACCAGGAAGGAGAAGTATGGGAGGACGGACCGTGTCGGACGTGCACGTGTGAGAGTCATGGCTGGAGAGCCAAGTGTTCCGTGCAGCAATGTCCAGCAGCTCCGGACACAGAGGACTTTGTCGTACAAGCTGTGCCGAGACCCAAGCACTGCTGTCCCGAGTACCAACGCACCGCTTGTCGCCACGGAGGAAAAGTCTATAAGGTCTGTAGAATATATAGGCTATTTGGATTCCTTGAGAAATAATTTCTATAATAATTTTTGTCAGGATTATTATTTTTTTGTATTGTATTGTTGTATTTTTATCAACTTTCTGGTATTGGTTTTGTCTCCTCTCCCATAGAATGACACTAAAGGCGTGTTATCTCAGCTTCCAAATACCTCTGTGTTCCTCCTTTTTAGGCAGGACTAAGGCAGGAGCATTTTCTTTGAATAGTGATATTCAATTATAGACTGAGCTTACAAGTCAGTTTTTAGTAGTCCAATTTCTACAGTTTGTCATTTAAGGCGTTCTTGAAATATGGATGTGTCCACATACCTAAATTCATACCCCACAACTAGTTTTACTGATTATTGCTCGTGCTGAGACAAAGAAACGCTTTGAAATTGCTAAATGACAAGAAACCCAGTTTAACCTTGTCTTAGTAGTGTAATTTAAAAGATTTTATACTTTAGAGAACTTAAATAAGTAACTGAACTGAAACTAAACTGTTTACAATCGTTAGCATAAAGTTCATCTCAACTAAGAGTTGTTACAATTCACCTCTGTCTAAAATAGTCGCCTATGTCGCTGCGGGTTGCGGCACTGACTGATTTTGGAGCAGTTTCTTGTCTCGCAGCCTTCTTTCTTAAAATCCAGAAATTTGGTGCCTGGGAGAATGCTTGTACCTGAGTATTGAGTTGGTGCTGAAAAACGCAGCTGTAGTCGATAACAAAATTGAAAAATCCTAATTGAATTGAGTCCTTAAGTGTCTGTTGTGTTATAGGAAGGTGAAGTGTTCCCAGTGTCAGATGGAGATCTGTGTAAGAACATCACTAAGTGTCTGTTGTGTTATAGGAAGGTGAAGTGTTCCCTGTGTCAGATGGAGATCTGTGTAAGAACATCACTAAGTGTCTGTTGTGTTATAGGAAGGTGAAGTGTTCCCAGTGTCAGATGGAGATCTGTGTAAGAACATCACTAAGTGTCTGTTGTGTTATAGGAAGGTGAAGTGTTCCCTGTGTCAGATGGAGATCTGTGTAAGAACATCACTAAGTGTCTGTTGTGTTATAGGAAGGTGAAGTGTTCCCAGTGTCTGATGGAGATCTGTGTAAGAACATCACTAAGTGTCTGTTGTGTTATAGGAAGGTGAAGTGTTCCCAGTGTCCGATGGAGATCTGTGTAAGAATATCACTTGTCTGAGGACAGAATCTGGAGACTTGACATTGTACGAGACAGCTGAGAGTTGCAACAAGGCCTGCGCTATGGTGAGTGCTAGAATTAACTGTTGTCAATTCTATAGCATTGTAACAAATGATTTTCAGATTTTCAAAAAATTTGCTTGCCTCATAATACTCAGTTTTTTATTTACAATGGTTAAGTGACCTGCAAAGTAACCCTTATTTTGCATCGACAATTAGTTTTGGTTATTGTATTATGTTTGATATTGAAGCTTAGTACAATTACCACAGTAAAGTTTAAGTGACCTGATGAAGCCCCTGGATCAAATTAAGATAGCCTACTTAAAATTGGTGTAAGTACCTAATTTTGAGTAAAGGTATCATTTTAAAAATACTTGGATACCCATCTAATGGAGCTTCAACTGAATATAATAAACCTTGTGTTTACAGTGCAAAAATTACAATACAATACCACCTAGTTTACAATGATATCTCAGTAACCTCAGGGTTGTGTTTGCTAGGGTTGGGAATACACAGAGCCAGTGTTCTCCAATCGCTGTTGCGGAGAGTGTCGTCCAGTCGCGTGTGTGGTCAACGGAACTCTTCACGCGAGAGGCAGTTCCTGGCAGAGCGGCGACAACTGTACGACCTTCACTTGCGACATCACCGGGAAACAGGTGAACATGTCAACAAGTTGGGTCAGCAGTTTTGTTTTGGGTTTGACTGTCCAAAAAATTGGAATGCATTTAGTGGTTGAGCGAATTGAGTTTTTAAAGGGCTTTTTATGTTTTGTGAAATTAAGCCCTTCATTCAGGCTTGTAATCAAATGATTTGCCAATAATAAATGGCTCAGATGGAAGAAGAAATGAGTATACCAGTACCCAAAGATTGATGGATTGAAAACTCTAAATACCATAGTGTAATTTATTATAACACTGACTCAACAGTGCAACTTTTGAACTTTCATTGACTGTACCTAACAAGACTTACCTAAACATGTTTATTAATGTAATACTTGCAATGTTTAGGTCCAGGTGATAACATCGCAAGAGCAATGTCCTGTGATAGACTGTTCAGAAGATAGACAATACAAAGATGGATGTTGTATCAGGTGCAACATGACTGTTGGTGAAGCTAAAAGTAAGAGCTGCTTGCTTTGTACTACAGAAGATAGTAGTTTGTAGATTACTTAAGATATAGTAGTTCTCACCAGATATTATGCTGACTATGTATATACAGTAGAACCTCAATAGTTCTACACCTCTCTACTACCTCTCCCTTAGTCTACACTTTGTCGACTAAGGGAGTGTTGAACCATTGACTATTAGATACTGAAGTAGACATACCATCTGTATGAACCAGCTGTCGCCAGCTGTTACGAAAAAAGAACGTAGTTGTCTAAAATTGAATATTCTACCTTATTTTTTGCTACTGATCCAGTTGATGGGTCATAAAAGTTGATATAGCTTACAATAAGTAATTCCAGTAGTCTGAATTGGTAAAAAGGTTCCAGTATTCGACAGAAATTAGTAATTTAGATCTTTCGGTGGCTTACATCAACTACGACAATTTTTATTAAAAACCTAGCGACAAATTTAACACGTGGATGGAACGTCTAGTTGTATCAAAAGGTTGAACTATCAAAATGTCAAACTATAGGGAGTATATTGGTCATTTAAACACAGGGAGAATTTTAAACACAAGATCGTTTGATTTAATTTCCATTGTAGCCAAACAAATTTTCTGCTTCCTATCTGCCTTTTTAATTTAAATAAACAACAACACAGTTCAGTTAACTGATTACGTTTTATGCGACCAAGACAGAATAGTGTAAAAAAAGTGCAAAAGTGTGTAATTCCCGCAGAGTCTCAAGCAAACTGATATAATGTAACATGATCAATATAATGGTCAAATTGTTGAAAATGCAAAAAACTAACATTTTTGTAAAGTGTTGATGTTTTTTGAGAGTTCTGTGTTAACAGTTTCATCAGGCACTATTTGTTTGTCAGGTTCATGCATGCCTGAGCCGGTGCCATCCAATGAGACGTTGAGGCTGGTCAGAGTGGTGCTGCCATCTCACGGGATCTGTGAGAACTACAACGCAATCAACGGCTTTACCGAGTGTCAAGGCACTTGCGACTCTTATACATACTACAGCAGAGGTAACATTTCTTTTATTCTGTACTAAACCAGAAACAGCATAGCTTCCAGTTTCGTCTGCTATCCTCAGTGTATAAAAAAATATATGAGCACTTGTTTTATTAGTTGGGCTGTTATACGTGATCCTAAAACTGTGAAAGAAATAGTATAGGAACTAGAAAACAATTTCTTGTCTTTTATATTCCTAAGACTCTGTAAAACCCATAGAAGGATTATACCAAAACGCAGTGCTCGATTTGTGGGGGAACGCGGTGGAACTGAGGTCCGGTACCTCCCTTTCAGAAAGATAAAAATATTGGCATAAATTGGTACATACATAGGTACAAATTACAATTAATAGGTTACAGTTCCGGCACCTATTTTTTTTACAAATCGAACACTGCCAAAATGTAATCCATACCGATTGATAATTGATAATTGGTAATTGATCCAAATAACCACAAGAATTTTTTGATGTTCCTTTTTTTGGAAAGTCATAAAAACTACTATCGTGTTTCAAAAATACTTTTATTTTTCTAGAACAATGTATTCTCTTCTTCAATTGGTCACGTGATTGAACTTGTTTACAATAAAAAAGTTAAACTATTCTGTGCAAAACGAAGTAATTCTTTTGCTGCAATTTAACTATCATGCTTTTGAAGCTCGTGGTGGCTTCATTTCCATGTTCAGGAAGATATTGAGCGTTGTCAATCTTCTTTAACACAGACAATGCATGATGTCTTCTTAAACTTGAAAATGAAGCCAAGAGATTTGAAACTAATAGTTCAACTACAGCAAAAAATCACTAAATTGACATTACACAAGGCAAATATTTTTTCCATGGTATTCAGAGGTGATCCAGAAGCAATGCCAAAATATAGTTTTGATGTAGTATTAGTAATATATTTGATGTATATTGTATATTGATGTAGTAGTATTAGCAATGCCAAAATGTCTTTGTTTCTTAAATAATACAATACCTAGTACTCAGCAAATATGTGCTGCACATATAGGCACATGAGAAATTGAATATATTACTCGTATAATCATTGGAGCACAGCTATGATATTACCAAACTCCTTTTGAAGGAAGAGACGGAACAATATCTATATTTCCTTATATGAATTTACTTCATGCCTGCTAGGTTCTTGAACTACGATGAAGTCCATACTTCAAGAGCCTGGCAACCATATGGTAAATTTTTGTTTTGTATTATTGATATTGTTAAAAGTGCAACTGATATGATATGATTGATATCCCTTATCTTGATACTTATCTAGACCTTTGTCTTGTTCCAGAGAGTGACAAGCATGAGAGCCAGTGTAAGTGTTGTCAGGCTGTTCAGTATGCTACCATCAACGTTAACCTCATGTGTGAAGATGGCTTCTTCGCTGAAAAGGTATTTACTTTTGTCTTCACTAGATATTATTTTACACCGATGTGGTTGCCTACTTAATGCATGGGATGGGTACACTTAAATTTGCATTCAGTAAAACACACATTTAGTTGGCTACAATAATCTATTATGCATAAAATGGTTGAAGCCACTGATGCTTTGAAGGTTATGCACACTAGCAATTCTCATCCCTAATGTAAGTCTTGGTAACCAATAATTAATTACGAAGTTTGTCAAACTCATGAAGACTGACCAAAAGTCTTTTGATTTAAATCAATATTGGTAATATGTGCTAGAGTGACCAAATCATTCCAGAAAAAGACTGGGACATATTTGTCCCCCTGTGGACCCCCAAGCCTCTGGCCTAAATGTGTCGTAGTAAGTTGTTCATTGGCTTCAAAAACAATTTAATTGTTTATGTACTTTTGGGATTTTTAAGTAATCCAAGAAAGTTTTGTGCTATGAAAAAAAAAACCTGGAAGATCCTGGTTTGTTCACCCTATTCTGTAATGAAGTGTATTCTTGTAGAAAATATTACCAGAAACTAAAAAAAAATTCAGACATGTCTAAAAAGATTACTGGATCCTTAATTGTTTTCTGATTTCTGGTAAAGTAGGTCTACTCAATGCAACTATTTCTACAGTATTTTTATAGAACTGCAATATTATCCTCTTTGTGTTCTAATCTCATCTCATTGCATAACAAATATAGTTAGACTAACATTTAAAATGCCTAAGGTTGGTATAACAAGAGTCTAAATAAATTGTGTATTTAATACATTGTACAATACAAACTTGTGTTTTGTTTCCTGCAGGAGGTGTCAGTTCCTTCAAAGTGCAGCTGTGAAAGTTGTGGAGAAGCTACGAAGACTAAAGGAAAGCCATCTAAATATGTTAAAGCCTGATTATTTGGTTGAATTGTAAATTATTGTAAATAAAAAACCCTAAAATATTTTAAAGACGTTATTACTATCTCCTGAAACATTAAAATTATAATTTCTTAATAATGAACCATGTATATTGTTAAATTTTTTTTATTACCTAGTTTAGAAACTACCTATAGTGGCCTATTGGCCACGAATATAAGAGCAGAAACCAGAACCAGAAACGGTATGGATCATAAACCTGCTGGCTCAAATCTTATTCTAATAACATTAACATTTGATTTTCAGATGTTTTTACAGTTCCATTTAAATAACTACCCCTAGCATTATCATTTTCGGGCGAGTGTTGTCATTTGTTTATGTTTATGATCCATGTTTCTGTTCTTACATTTTTGGTCTCAATTTGTTCCCATAAAATCTGAATGATTAAAGGAAAGATTTCTATGAACAATTATCATAAAAAAATATGATAGACCAGATTTTGTAATATTATTGATTAGGTATCTTGAAGGTATTGTAATACGAAACAGTTTGTAGAAGATCAAATTGGTACAATATTTTAATTTTTTTGAAGAAAATTGCTATAAAAGGTATCAAATGTAAAAGAACTGTACTGTATTGCAACCATGGGTTAGGTAGTTCCAACAAAACTCGCTAGAGGTACAAGCATTCATAGTCAATGGTACAAGTAACACTCAGTTAAGTCGGCAAAGAAGATTGTAGTTCGCTTGGATACAAAACAGGCTGCGCCGCGCCACTAGTGTGGATATTGAAGCATTTCATTCAGAGTTGTGATTATCTCCTCGTAGTCAAGACAATACCGTTGACTGCAAATCCTTTTTTACAGTCAAAGGATTTACAGTCAACGACAATAAAAAGGTTTTTCAAAGGTTGAAGAAAATCTGATCCTATAGCAGCCCCCCTGTCCGGGGAGTTCCGGCTTACTGGACTAAATATCACAATATTTGTTTATTTGCACAGGTATTTGTCAACATGTCCGGGGAGTTTCTGCTTCCTGGACTAAATATCAAGATAGTTATTTATTTGCACAGGTATTTGTCAACATGTCTGGGGAGTTTTGGCTTCCTGGGACTAAATATCACGATATTTCTTTATTTGCACAGGTATTTGTCAACATGTCCGGGGAGTTTTGATTTCCTGGGACTAAATATCACGATATTTCTTTACTTGCACAGGTATTTGTCAACATGTCCGGGGAGTTTTGGCTTCCTGGACTAAATATCAAGATATTTTATTTTATATTTTCACAGGTACACGTATCCATGTTACTGTGGATTGCATATAGTTTACTTTCTTTAAAAAGCCGAGAGTCGTGTCTCTTACCTGAGACCGATAATTTGCTTATAACAACCATAACCAAACGTAGTCATAATTTTTAGTAATTAGTAGTCAAATTTTTATTTTTAATGAAAATATTACAATACCAATCGAATAAGGATTAAGGAATCATTTTTTTACTAAAAGCTGTCATAGATTTACATCTTTTTTATATTAATTTACAAAGATGTTTTGATAATAGTTCGCTCAAACACCACCGTAACTACCGTCGAAGTTCGCAACAGTTCGCCTAGTCTCCGCTAGATGTCACTACCGTCGAGGCCTGCAACAGTTAACCTAGTAACTGCTAGATGGCAGTGTAATCGAACATACTCAATCCATCCAAGTTTATTTATTTACTAATATTTTTGACAATGCAAACGGTGTAAAAATAAGAAAAAAAATGGGTTAGGTTGAGAAAATGTAAGCTATACATTAGAATTAGCTTTTTTTTTATATTTAAAGCATTGGTATTTGACGAAGACACATTTTCATCACTTGACACTCGCAGTGATTTTCAGGTAGCTTGAGCTAGACTACCTCGTCGATGTGAACAAACGCTAATAAAGTAGACCAAGGAGTCGAGTTTTACATTCTTTGAAAAGCCGAGAGTCGTGTCTCTTACCTGAGACCGATGATTGGCTTATAACCACTATAAACTAAGTCACTTTTTGCACTCCCTTAGACAGGGCTATAAGGATTAAGGAAAAATCGACAGCAAATATACTGTATATTATTTTTAAGAACAAGCAGCCCATTTTCCGTTAGTTAAAAAAGTACAGAATGTCTCGTAAGTAAGAACAAGAACTTTTGGAATAGCCTAGGTTTTATGAATCAAATTTAAAAATAAAATCAAGAAGACTTCCTACCACAAGTAGGTATCCGTCATTTTGTACAATTACATAAATTAAAACATGTTTGATTTGAAAACTAGATATCTTTATAAAACTTGGAATAGGATGGAAGCAATAAACTATTTGAAAAAATTACAATGTAAAACATTATTATTGAGGGGGGGGGGGGTAAAAATGGGGTTTTCTCATTTTTGACCCTCAAAACATAAAATTTACCAATTTCTCTTTAAATATTCTTAAAGAGCTTAAAAAACAAATAATTTAGTATATTGAAGTGTTATTTTATAATTATTATATAGTTACGGATAAAATTCAATAAATTATACATTTAAAATTCCCACGTTATTCTTATGGAAATAAATAAGTAAACTGTTATAGTTTGCTTGTTTGTGGATATATTTTGACCAAAATTGGCAAATTTATTTATTTTACACTAAGCTATTAATATTTTACTAAAAACACACTTTATTACCCTCCCCGTACCAGCAAACCTAGGTACCAAATGTTATTTAAATTTAAGTGAAAATCAAATCAGGCAAATGGAAATTTGCTTAGTTGCAGGTTTGCTGTGGCGGGGGTATTTTACTTTGAGCAGCCTACCTGCAAGAAGAGTAAAATGTCAACTAGTGAGTGATAGCAAATGTAACATTCGGTAACAACAGAATAGATCTTTCCGAATGTTGAGGTACCGACAAAGGTGGAGTTGTTCTTCGCAAGAGAAATAAGACTCTTTCTTTGAAGAGGAAGAATTTCGTATTTGGGAGGATTCTTACGCCACAAAGTAGGCATACAGATGGCAAAAAGCATCTGGATCACCCAGCCTTGGTAGTTGGTACCCGCAGTCTCTGTACAAGTCCAGTTTTTCTCAGGACCTTGCACAACACCGGGTGCAGCAGACGTCCTGCATGTCGTGTCCTTCGGTAACGGTTGTCCAGGACACCATAGCACCTGCCGCTGCAATAGGCCAAGGTCTGGGAAGTGATATGTGGCTGGTCTTATCACGAATGAGGAAAATCATGAATGATAAAGATGACATTTAGATTGCAAGGTTTCAACGAATGGTATTGTTTCTAGTATATTAGACTGGTTGGTCAAAGAAATCAACAGAAATGTGTTATTGTCATTCTGCAGCGAAAATGCTGTTTTCGATACATGCGCTAATGTACTTTTACTCCCTAGAGCGAAATAGAATCACCTGGAAGCTGGAGTCGAGGACATCAGCTGTATATTGTTATACCTTCCAAATTCATCCACCGATCCATCCCAACAAATAGTACGAAATAGCAAAATTTTAGACATTGTACCTAGTACATTGGTACCAGGGGCTGAATAAGGTATTGTAGCAAAAGCCAATCATGAGCCATTGAGCTGGTTTATTTGTCTAGTTGATCCCAACATAATACTAACAGTGTGTCGATTTTAAGCATTGACAACTATGAGTTGTGCAAGTGCCCCCTCTATTTTTCTAGCTCAGTGGCTGATCCGTGTCCCAAAAAATAGTCTTCTGATAAAATCAACACTTTGAAAATTCCAAATCAGTATTCTTTATGAAAAAGCTAACTCATTCGACTCCCAGAGTCCCAGACGAGTGGACGATGCCGAGGAGAGATAGTCGGGTGTGGTCTACTGTATTGTATTGTAGGGTGCTGGGAGGTCGAGGTGTCATCAGGATCATAGGACATCTAGGTCCAGGTAGAAACACAACACAACTGTGGCGCCGACTGCCGAGGGGCTGATAAATAAATCAGTAGGGCGAGACCTTTCGGCTCTCTGTGATATTTAAATACCCCATCACAATGCCTTTAGTTTTTTGCCGAGCAGAATGCTCAAAATTAGAATCATAAGTGATTTATAAACCTAATGGAGTCAATAACTTATCTAGAAATAGTTATGAAAACATTCATTGAAAGATGTATGAGAAGTATGATTTTTTCGTATACACCTTCAGCTCAGTTTCTTTTTGAGAGTCTTGACAAAATCGAATAGATGTTCCCACAAGATGTTTTGGTAGAGAAAAATAATCACATGCAGCTGTGTATTTATATTACTGTATAAAATTCTAGATTATGTCTCTGGATGGCTGGGTGGTTACGATTTCGAGTATTGTAGTTATTTGCAGATAGTATTGGAATTATATACTTAATTTTTTTCAATTCATACACTGTGAAGATATTTAACTTGCCAAAGTGTTTTTGCCGTCCCAGTTTTAAGAACTTGAGTTAATTTTATCTTTTGTTGTTGCCTGAGTTCTTGTAGATAAGATGTTCGTGTCACCCACCATAGAATTTCGTCAACTTGTGTGACGTCTTTAGAGTGAAATCTTGTATCAGTTAGTGAAAAGAAGATGAACCTAACCGAATCTTGAATATTTACTTAGAAATACTATCCTACATGTTCTAAATCGTATACATCGTAGTGCTTTTGTCTCGTTGAAAACTACGTTTTTTGAAAACACATCGAAATGTAGACTTGGTATTCAACGCTTACGGAGTTAATTAATTATTTTCATAGCGTTAAAACTGCATGAAGAAAGATTACTAATCTGTCAACAATACTTAAAACTTATCTCAGTAAACAGAGGATAGGCAATCTTTGTTTATCAACAACGCCGCAGCAACCGGCGAGAGTGTGAGACAGGGATTGTGAATGTGTGTGTGTGTGTGTGAGTGAGGTAGAGATTGAGGTTTGTGTGTGTGTGTGTGTGAGTTAGGTTGCGACAGTGGAAGTCTCAGGTGTTAGTCTATTGTGTGCACGTGCAGGCCGGCGCCAACACTGTCTGCATACCTCCGTACCTGACCACCGCCGCCATCTTGAATCACACGTTCATGCTCAAGCTCATACACAACTCACAACTGTAGGTCTTTCGACGTATAAGTGCTGGAGGATTTTTCTATAACTGTTCGCCGATTTGGACCTTTTCCGTTAACGTTTTTTAGGTTGAAATGTTATCGACAAATCTGGTTTAGGTTAGGTTAGAAACAGAGACATAACCTAAAACTTCAGTTGTGCATTGTTACATACAAATTATATACTGCAATATCGTTGTGTAGGTAAATTGATAATCTAACAGCAAATTCTTTTCGTTGAGTAAATTCATAATCTGAAAGCAATGTCGTACAAATTGATGATCTGAAAGCAATTTAACTGCTATGCCGTTCAGTCGTTGTGTAAATTGATAAACTATAAGTAAGTCATCTTACAGCTACGGTATTTCGTTGTGTTTTACATAATTTAAAAGTAATCTAACATCAATGTTGTTGTCTAAATTGATAATCTGAAAGCAATCTAACATTAATGTCGTTGTGTGAATTGATAATCTGGAAGCAATCTAACAACAATGTTGTTGTGTAAATTCATAATCTGAAAGCAATCTAACAACAATCGGGTAAACTGATAATCTGAAAACAATCTAACTGCAATGACGTACATATTGATAACGCGAAAGCAGCATTGGTAATCTAAAACCAAATTTAAGACAAAATCCAATCTTTTCTCACAATATCAAAAATAATATAATCTGTAAACTTCTCCCATTAGAGTGTTACAATGCGCAGACACGGCGTGCAGGTGCACCGGTGATCTATGGGCATTTAGCACGTCGGTCCCCAGGCGCCAAGCTAAGTGAGGAACCGATAGACCCATAAATCAGCATCAGGACCTTTTAGCGAAGATACCTGGTCTGGTGTCCCTTACAGGTGCTTCGGCTGTATTGTTTGGAAAAACACCGCCTTCTAACTGTCAACATCGTCAAATGCTTTTATTGCTTATTCCTCCAGCTTCCAACGAGGATGCCTCATTCCACACTTTGTTCAAGAGCTACCATTCAATAATTCGGTGACGATTATTCCATTATTCCTGAGAAAAGTAGTAGCTTTTTGGTGGTTCGAAACTGGACCCAGATGTCTTTGATCATTGGGCAAATAAATTATCCTAAATAATGAAACAGCTGATCTTAGTCAGTAATAAAGCTACATACTCACAACATTCTACACTCATCCTTCACTCAAGTTAGCGTCCCCATCTCAACGAATTGACAATTGATAGTTATTTGATCGTTTTGTACTTTGTAGAAATTTAATTTGATGATTCAAATATTTTCTTATTACGTTAACCCAGTAATCCAAGTGTAAAAATGACAGAACTTTGTATCTGGTAATCAATCAAATAAAAATATTACTGTAGTCCGTATGACTTTACTTAGATGAGTGCACAACAACTAACACCCATAACAAAAATATGTATCCTAGAATCAATAGCTCATCTAAAGCCCCTCCAATCTTGGATAGATGGTAATGCAAAAATAAACAAACAAAACTTTTCATGAAATAGTCCGAACTATATTATTATAATACAAAATACCTATGAAACTCCTTATACGGACAGACCCAAAAAAGTATTTGGTTAAACGTTTTACACGGGAAACAAAAATTATCAAAGATTGTCTTTACACAGATACTAACTGGAAATCAGTATTTACATCTCGAACCCGTCATCACTGCTTGGTTTATGTCCAAATCCGTTAACAGATTGTACCACAGGACAGAGTACTGACCAGATGTTCGGTAAAGAGGCCGTAGATTGGTCCGGCGACCCACAAGAAGCTCCCACGTCCGTTGGACACTTCTGTAACTGAATCGAACTGAACCGACAACGACAGATGGAAGAACGCCTTCAATATGTCATTTTTGGATCTCTAACACGATGTTTAGTTTAGTTGGTGTACCTATACTCATTGCTAAATATCTCTTATATTAATACGTGAGGGCTGTTTTTTTTGTGAACAAAACTCCTCCGTTCAAAAGTTTGAGGTGTCAAATAATTCGTCTCAATTCGAATGTAAAAACTCTTGACGCTCTCAAAGGTCGCATTTTCCTCATAAGAATTACACTGAAAACAAATTTAAAAACAAAAACAGCTGTATATAAAAAGAAACTCACCAGCTTTTTGAGAGTAAATATTGATTTTTGTAATATTTAGGAGGTTATAGACAAATCTAAACAGTCAATCAGTTTTGTTGGAAGAACTTATTTTGGAAGTAAAAAAAACCATGAAGAATATACAGATCATGTTGTCACAGTGGTAAAGTATACCTACCTACAGTCAGATCAAATAAATACATGCAAGAAATGTTTACTAAAACACTAAAAAATAAGGCCGGGTCCAAAAAATGCTCAAATATTTTTACAAGAAGCTTTTACCATTTCAAAGTGCTATTAAATATCGTTAGTATTAATTCAATTAGTTACATAAGAATTTAGTCGGGTCTTTTAAACTCATCGAAAATTATGCCTGTTATTCCTACTGTAGTTTTAAAATAACTTCTTTATAATACCGGTACTTGACAATTGCTCGATTTCGAGCAACAGGTACACTAGTAAGCTTTATATGTTGAAATACTGGCAATATGAAACTAAAAATAATGCCAGTTTTGAGAATTATTTATGTCTATAATCGACCGAAATGTGTCTTTAGAAGCAGAGGATTTGGAAATTAAGCTGTCTGCAATGTTTTTGGACGAGCTGTTACATATTTATTGCTAAAATGTGTTAGTGTTTATCTGGGTGGTAGAGTTTACGAAAATTCCTTCTGCTCTGACTGAAATAAAACCCGTGGAACAGAGGATTTTGAAGATGGTGAGATATGTTTATATGCTTAAGCTTTATTTTGGACAGTGGCATTTTCATTTTTTTTTCTAATTAAAGCTTTTCGTGATACTTTTGAATACCCAGCTGCAGCTGTTGTTAATTTGATATAATGCGATGATATTTTTAGCTTGTGCGGTAAACTTAATTCCTGAAAATTCTAATTGTTTCATTTTGTTCCACAGTCCACAGTACTGTATTTAATATACGTACATACGTCACCCGAGCTTGTGATTTGAAGTTTAGTGTTATAACAACGCCCATTTCCAAGGTGGCTAATATTGGTTAAGTGTTAAGTATTTATAATCTGTTGACAATATTTAGGGGGTTTGAGGGGAAGTTTCCCCACCACTTTTTTGTACGTACTGTATGTTGCTTAATCAGCTGTTGAGCTTTTCTTAGGTATGGGTCAAGTGGAGGGGATAGTTTTCTCCTAAAACCACCTAAATTTTGTGAACCAAGTATAATCCTGTATAACAATTAAATAATTAAATCTAAAACATTCACGAAAAAGTAACTTGTACAAAGCAGCACAAATCAGCATTACGAACCCGTTTGCTGGTAATGTCTGGACAACGCAGGTCCAAAAACGGCACCCGATACACTTCCTAATCGGTCACTTGGAATTATGTCATTGCCGACATTTGGATGCTAATTGTAGGTAATGTGTGTTCCGTAGATGGCGACTGTGTGTCAGTCATCTGAACACTCTATAAGGACTGCTTCGACAACGTATTTACACGGGGATTAATTTGTCGTCGTTAGTCGACTATTTGTACGAGTGTTGTTTTTTATTTTCTTTACTGCAAATACTTTAATGGACTAGGATTTTTTTAGTTAATTATTTTTTTTTTACCTACAACAATATTTATTCTAACAGTCACTTAAAGTACCATAAACCCGAGAATAGATTGATTTACAATGTTACGGATATATCTATATAATTAATACGCTACATGAAACTTTGTCGGTTGAACTCCTCCGCCATTTCTTAACCGATTTTATCCATTGACGTCTCATTGGAAAGAGCGTGTCACGTACATTTGCAAACTGGCCTTACATTTTTAAAAAAGTCCCTTGGGCTCTGTCCCAGTGGCTGTTTAAGTTCCCATGTTATCCTTATGAAGAACATAATTGTTTACATTTTGATCAGCTGTATCTTTTAATTGTTGTAATTTATTTTTCAATTCAACGAAACGCATTGGGTACATTTTACTGATTTTGTTGAAATTAATATTTCCTACTTTAATTTACATTTGTTTTTAAATAACTAATTTACTTCTTTGTAATTGCTCGATTTCGAGCACCATGTACACTAGTAGATAATAAATAAGCAAAGTCTAGAATTACTGTATCTAATGTTCCCTTATTCATTGATTGGTGTTTTCAGCTGTGTCTTCATACCTCACTGGGATTTATTTTATATATTTTTAAGCATTAAAAACAGTGTTACAAAGGCAATACATGTATTATTGTCTCACAGGCAATGTATTTTAGAAGTGGGTGAGCGAGTTGGTCTAGAGGTAGAGCGCGAAACTTCAGTCCCCGAGGTCTCGGGTTCAAATACCGCCAGTCACCATTGGAATTTTATCTCACTGATTATACCCCAGTGCCCTCTAGACCTAGCTTGAAGTAATTTGGGAACAATATCAAGCTAAGGGATATTGGTAAGTAAAACCATTAATTGAATACTGAAGTTGTATCAATAGTCATAGAACTTAATTGTAAATTAATTGTTGATACCAGTTCCTAATCATAGAAATACACTATTACTTTAGTCTCTGAAGTCCAATTACATCTTCCCAACATTGACAACACATTTATTACCTACATTATTAAATACAGTATCTTGAAGTACGGTAGGTAAACTACTTGACATACAGAACAATACAGAGAGATGCGCACAACTGATTCATATTGAGAGTGTGTGAGTGTGTGTGTGAGAGTGGTAACTGGAAATACATACATACATAGAGTCCGCTCTCGCGCGTGTGTGGGTGCGGCGCGGCGCAGTGCAGGTGGGCTGCAGACTCCGTGGCGCCAGTGTAGCGGGGCCCACTAAAGTTAAATTTAGCTTGGTGTTGATGATGGATCGCTGTGTAACCGGTCACCGAATAATTGATAGTAAAAAAACCAACAGATTGTTGGGGTAACTTATTCTTATTTAAACCAAGATCTACTTTATAAAATGAAAAAGGAATATTTCTCCCCAGTTTTTTGTTTGGGTAAAACCTTGAGAAATAAGTGTATGAGATATAGTAAAAGAAAACTGTAAAAGTTTTACTGTTTTGTTTCAAAATAGATTATTTTGGAATCTGTTAATTCGATAATCGATAATACAAGAAAAAACACTTTGTTGCCATCAATATATTTATACAAATACTGTTCGTGCATGTCAAATGTTTAATTTTTTACGTAGCTGTCGTGTATTGTACAACACATGCCGTATAGATGGGGTAAGATACAACCAGATGCCAACCAAGAATCATATCGTCTTCAAAACAACCAAACCCAGGATATAGGCACTTCCAATTTGGTAATAAGATCGGCACTTTTTGCCCGCGTAGGGTTGAGTTCCACCCACTATTAAAAGCCACACGCCGCACCACGAAATTATCTCTAATCAGATCATCCGCGTCAAAAGACGTTTTCTTATTTCGTCCGGTTTCAGAGTTTCGGGGTGTTTTGTTATGCTAATCAGCCACTGCTGGGGGTTATCGTATGTCTCAATGAAGTGTTGCCTTACACAGAGACGGGCACTAACTCTCTGGGGGATACAGGTAGTCGTGACTTGAATTTGAACTTGGAAAATAAAATATAATTTACGACCTTCTTCCGGCGAAGAAATTCTCGTGGAGACACTGCATACTAAGAGAAGCTGGGGAGGGTCGTATGGGAAATGGTCGTGGTAATTACCTCCTCGTGAACTATGGACGTGGTCAGGGTTTGTGGCTGGAGACACAGGATACTACGAGGTACTGAGGACGTCCACATAGGGAGTGGTCGTGGTAATTACCTCCTCGTTAACTATGGACGTGGTCAGGTGTTTGGCTGGAGACACAGGATACTACGAGGTACTGAGGACGTCCACATAGGGAGTGGTCGTGGTAATTACCTCCTCGTGAACTATGGACGTGGTCAGGTGTTTGGCTGGAGGCACAGGATACTACGAGGTACTGAGGACGTCCACATAGGGAGTGGTCGTGGTAATTACCTCCTCGTGAACTATGGACGTGGTCAGGTGTTTGGCTGGAGACACAGGATTCTACGAGGTACTGAGGACGTCCACATAGGGAGTGGTCGTGGTAATTACCTCCTCGTGAACTATGGACGTGGTCAGGTGTTTGGCTGGAGACACAGGATACAACGAGGTACTGAGGACGTCCACATAGGGAGTGGTCGTGGTAATTACCTCCTCGTGAACTATGGACGTGGTCAGGTGTTTGGCTGGAGGCACAGGATACTACGAGGTACTGAGGACGTCCACATAGGGAGTGGTCGTGGTAATTACCTCCTCGTGAACTATGGACGTGGTCAGGTGTTTGGCTGGAGACACAGGATACTACGAGGTACTGAGGACGTCCACATAGGGAGTGGTCGTGGTAATTACCTCTTCGTGAACTATGGACGTGGTCAGGTGTTTGGCTGGAGACACAGGATACTGCGAGGTACTGAGGACGTCCACATAGGGAGTGGTCGTGGTAATTACCTCTTCGTGAACTATGGACGTGGTCAGGTGTTTGGCTGGAGACACAGGATACTACGAGGTACTGAGGACGTCCACATAGGGAGTAGTCGTGGTAATTACCTCTTCGTGAACTATGGACGTGGTCAGGTGTTTGGCTGGAGACACAGGATACTGCGAGGTACTGAGGACGTCCACATAGGGAGTGGTCGTGGTAATTACCTCTTCGTGAACTATGGACGTGGTCAGGTGTTTGGCTGGAGGCGCTGTCTCGCTCGGCCCACTACCGCGGCACTCGTTAAAGTAGTGGCACTCTACATCCTTGGCTGTATGGGCGTTTTGGAATATTAGTAGAACATTGATTATTTTTGTATTGTAAAATATACATAAGTGGTCAATTTAGGTTTCTTTGCATACAAAGTATAGATGTAAAAAATTTCTGGCTAACTGATTATCTCTAATCTTTATTTCGTTTACTTTGTGAGAATGAGAAACGTTTTTTGTTATTCTGTCTACAGCCAACAAACTAAATCCAAATGTCTCGTCCTAAGTAGGCCAGTTTTAATTTTTGGTGACTATCTTTTAGCGGCTTTTTTTGGTAATCAGAGTCTCAATAGTCCTAATAGATTATTTATTTCAACTAAACATGTGTCAGAAATTATTTGTAGCAGTCTTCTCGGTTTATAATTATTAATTACCAAATACGTTGAAATATTCTTGTACACTTGATAGATTTTGAAAACCTCCAGGTATATTTTTTGTTTCATCTAGCAAGTGTGCGCCGAGTTCCAATTGTCGCCCGACACTGACGGGACCAGTACACTCATACACAGGTTACTTTACTCTGTGTCACCAAATTAGGAAGATGATTGCCACCGGTCTGTCCACAGACGGTAGCAACTTTCCCGCCAACCCAGACGATGTCCTGGTTCGCTCCTCTGCCGCCAGATGGTGTCCCCGTAGTAACAGGTGTTCACGGTAATCGCACTCCATTACCATTACAGGTACACTTCACTAAATCATCTTCATCACTCCATCCTCCGGTCCATCGTGCAATGGATTTAGTGTGAAACGTCCAACCAACAACTAGATGAGTCACCGATACTGAAGCATTAGAAAAGGGGCCGGTATTAATTGCGCCAACTGACCTGAGTCAGGTAGTCGAGTCGGGTATTCTCAATTGCGCCAACTACTCCAGGGAGCCACCGATACGTTCCTTTAAGCCCAATGGCGGCCCTCTGTGACTGTATAATTGAGTGGGTTGGGTTAGGTTAGGTTAGGTTAGGAATTAGGTTAGGTTAGGTTAGGTTAGGAATTAGACTATGTACTTCCACCATGGGTTACGTTAGGATGAGACGCAAACCAGAACATTCCTTCTGTCGGCAACTCACCCCTACCAGACTTGGGCTTGGCGAATTAAGGAACATTTTTTGGGACCCTTTCGGGCTTGGTGCAATCAATGAACGACCTAGAAAAGCTCACCAATTTTTCAGATGCTGAAATTCAGACTTGCAAATCTGTGAGTCAAATCTGTGCAATCTTTATCTATCTCTCGAGATATTAAATTTAATAATCTTTATCTTAGAAACCAACCGTTTCACACGCCATGTAGCTGGAAAACACGATGACCAATCCCCACCCTGTCAGATTAAAAATAAGGACGTAAGATTCAAACTGGATCTTAAGAGTCATCCTAACTTCGCACCTGGAGTCTGTGAAATCCCAAGAACTTTGTGATCCACTCACACACTACGCAGTCACGAACACAAATGATTTTAGTGTAAAACAATCACAGTGCCAAGACGCACCTGAGGAACACCTGAGTCAACATCTGTAGTGGTCTAAACTCCACTCTACACCTGCGAGTTGTTAACACGCGTCAACTCTCGACCGCTCATTAGAAGCTAAGTCACTGCTAAATATAATCCAACCTGGACCAGTCAAGTGGCAACGTATTACGTCTTTGGAAAATATTCCTTAAAATAGTAACGATGTTTGAGTAAGTTAACAAAATGTCGTGTTTGAAAACAGTGGTCAGCAAATTAAGTTCTGGATCTCGTAAGCACACTTTGAAACGTTCCAAGAGTTACCAGGGGAAATTATTGAATTGTATAGTTGTTGGAGATTCAAAAAGTTATACGGAAGAACCTCGATAACACGTTTCTCATGTCGATTATCAAAAATACTTTGGTAATCAGGATTGACTTCTTATAGAAGTTTACAGTAACATGTAATCACACATAATCAGGTGTTATGTTATTTTAAATTACCACTTCATATTGAGGGTGACTTATTTAGTGGTCTTATCGAGGTCCCACTCTATTATGCTTACAGGTTAACTAGTCTGTGGAATGGTACCGTTGAGTGTTACTATATTTTCCCCACAATACGTTAAAATATGAAAGTTTGTCTTATCTAAAAAAAAGACTTAATAAACCCGACCATTAGGTGTCCAAGAGTGTCAAAATACATTATCAAAGTAATTACTAAAGAATATTCAATAACATTCTTTTAGAAGCACTGTACTATGGTTTACATCTACTGCCTGCAATCTGAAGATAAAAACATATGTTGTATTAATTATTATTAATCTGTTTACTTATCTTTGTTTACTTGTCTGTTCTTTCCAAGCCATGTTAAGTAAGCCATCAATTGAATTCGATCTCTTTTGTTGAGTGAAAACCAGCGAAACCTAATCAATACAATCCAAATCCATCATTACTATCCTAATTTGACATAAATGGAACCAGATCACATCAAATCAGAACTGCAAAGACTTAAGATATCAGTGATATTCTATTTACATTTATTAAAAAACTTGTTTTTTGTGGACCTAAATTTGAACCTTCAGAATAGTCATGGCATCACTAATCAAAACTCAAGCTTCAAAAATCAAGGCTGTGACAAAACTTGGAAAATGCTCAACCGCAAACAAGACTTGAAGTTTTAGAAGCAGGTTGGACAAAGTTTGACAAGAGAGAGGATCTGCGAATCAAAGATCGAAATGCTTGAAAATCTGGAATACATTGAAGACCGAGGACAAGAAGCCAACCTCGTCAGCAAATCGGAAATTCTGGACCTCATTGACTTAGTCTCAACGCCATCTCAAAACGCAAGTATTACGGAAAGTAATATATCTAACCCTTTTCTCAGACCCAAATTACCACAAATGGGTTTTCCACAATTATCTATCCTGGAAACTATAGTAACTTCTAACACATTCCAAAATATGCTTAGTAACAACGGGAGTGCTCCAGAGTACATTTTACCTAGAGTTCAAAGGCACTCCCATTTTCCTAATGGTTTATGTACGAGAATAAACATTTCTAACACAGTAAATAAGACTTCTCGCACCTGTTGGTAACCAAGGTAACCACAGCCCATTCAAACCTCTGATCCTGCCCCGCCTCAATGATTCTGATCGGTTTTTGTTTCAGTCCTCGTCTTGTTCCCACGCCGTGGCGCAATCATGAGAAATTCCGTTCCACCTGTACTTCTTTGCCCCCCCCCCCCGTTTAAGACATCTTGCAAAAATCGCGTTCACGCTTTTTCCCTAATGTTTTTATCCTGAGGAAAATAGCTCTGATTATTCTCGGTGCGGATCTTTCCATTCGCATCAGTGTTGTCGCTTTGTAGTGTGGGATACAAATTCTAGACCACTACAAGCTGGAGACTTGAAATTTTCGGTGGTTGTAGGTTTGTAGGTCTCGTGTCCAAACCATTCAGGAAAATCAAAAAAGTTCTATTATCAAATTCAACCTCCCAAATTTTGAACCCTCATGTTATTCTTATTGGGAATAACATTGAATGTTACCGAATTTGGTATGCTCATCTGGACCACTTCTAGATAAGCTAGGGACTAGAAATTTCCGGTGGTTGTAGGTCTCGTGCCCAAACCATTGAGAAAAATCCAAAAAGTGGTATTATCCAAACTAACCCCCCCCCCCCAAATTTTGAACCCCCCCATGCTATTTTTATTGGGAATAACATTGCAATTTACCGAATTTTGTAAGCTCATCTGAACAGTTTAGAAACGTGCTAGAGACTTACAATTTGACAGTGAAGAACGTCTCCTATAAGATTTATTCCCAAAAGTCCCTTTTTAAAAATAATGGCTAAATAAATTGAATTGTAATTTTTATCTAGGCTTACTCAATATTATTTTAGCAATTTTTGAATAACCTCTTATTACCAGCATTTTTCATTACCGGGGTCAAAAGCCACAGAGGAGAAGTAGATTTTGAAATGAATCTTCTCAGTCAAGTCAAGTCTTTCAAATTCTAGAACTTCATTGACATTTAAATAGTTAATTTTTTGTTTGAGCTCCCTAATACAGTAAATGAAAATCTCAATTTTCAGCCACCACAGTGGTATTGACCAAGCAAACACACAATTGTTATTGAAGTTGAGCCAAAGCAACTTGGTTAAATTTAGTGTATGATGGAAGTTTACTGCGTAGTAAAACCCGAAGCATGAGTCAGAATGCGATTTGTCTCTTAACGCTGGCTTGTCGGTAACAGGTGACTCTTAAAATACTCTACAGCTGCACTGCACTGTAGCATACGTAACACGGATAGGCTAGAGTCCTTAGAGCCCAGCTGTTTTAAATCATAATATACCCCCGCCACAGCAAACCTGCAGACTTAGCGAATTTCCATTTGCCTGATTTGATTTTTAATTAAATCTATTTAAATGACATTAGGTTTAACGAGTACCTAGGTTTGCTGCATACAGGGTAATAAAGTGTATTTTTTAGTAAAATATTAATAGCATAGTATAAAATAAACAAATTGGCCAAGTTTGATCCAAATATATGCATAAACAAGCAAACTAAAACAGTTTACTTATTCTCTATAAGAATAACATGGGAATTTTTAATTTACAATTTTCTCCGTAACCAATAACCATACAAAAACACTTTAATATACTGAATTATTTGTTTTTTTAAGCTCTTCAAAATGGTCTAGAGGAAATTTGGGAAATTTTATGTTTTGAGGGTCAAAAATGAGAAAAACCAATTTTTACCCCATAAATCCCCCCATAAAACCCCGTTCCCATGGTCCGATCATGCTGGTTCGCAAACTCGTTCGACTAAACGTAGGTTTACACGTTTGTACCAAATTTCATCGAAATCGGATCATTTTTGCTTGAGTTATACGTTTAGTATTTGAAAAAAATTGGCAAATAACCCTTCAGCGATTGTTTGAAATTAACAATTCTCTTGGAAGGCAAATCCAAGATGGTCGTCAGCTTTCAAGGACTCTCCTGGAAAGCAATTATAAAAAATCAAAGAAAATCTAAATAAAAAAAATCAAGTTTGTTTTCTTTACAAGCAATAAGTTTGTATATAAAAAGAGGACAGTGTTTACATGTTAAAGTTCTTACTTCTTCAAGCCCTAGTTCCAGTTTCCTAGTCCTCATCAACATTTTGGTCAATTTATGTATGAGAGGTTGTATAATGGATCTATTTTCCTACCAAATTCTGCTACCTTTCCAAACTAGATTAGTTCATATCCTCCGGAGGTCCCGCAGTTACACTGTCAGTGACTACTGTATAGTTTGTTGGAGTGACTTCTCAATTTGTCACAGCGATGGTTTGTCACGTGTTATTCCTGTAAGTGCGGAAGTCCGGCGACAGACTGGCGACAGTATTGACCAAACCCTGGGGATGTTCACCCCAAGACCCTTTCTGGAATTTGGTTTTTGGGGCACAGGTGGACGACACCTGCAGGGCACCTGTAGGGGTTTTGGGTTACGGAGCCCGCAAAAACCCCGAACTACCCGGGAGTAGTGTAGTATGAAGGGGGGTCGGTTCCATTGATGAACTGGTTTGCGTTCATAAAGACGTAGTTACTTTCGTCATTGAATTAAAAATTTCATATCATAGTTGGAAATTTAAACTTGGTGACTAAAATCATAGATTAAAAGTTAGTTAGTCTATGCTAAATAATAACATATTTTATCAAAGCTGGAATATTAGATACAGGTGATTTTTGTCAAAAGTGATTATTCCTGCAAAAAATTGCCAATAAGAAGTATCAACCAAAGTGTATCAAAATACCCCCGCCGCAGCAAACCTGCAGACTTAGCGAATTTCCATTTGCCTGATTGGATTTACACTAAAAATATCACATTTATTCCTTATTTAAATATAATTAGTTTAACGAGTACTTAGGTTTGCTGCAGTAGGGAGGGTAAAGAAGTGTTTTTTAATGTAAAATGTTAATAGGTACTATAGTTTAGTAAGAAATTAATGTATTTTCCAAATTTGATCATAATATGTTCATAAACAAGCAAACTACAACAGTTGGCTTATTCTCCATAAGAATAACATGGGAATTTTAAAATTACAATTTTTTTTAATTTTCTCCGTAACCATTAGGCGCATAATAATGCTTCTATATACTAAATTATTTGTTTTTTTAAGCTCTACAAACAGTTTTAGAAAGAAATTGTGAAAGTTCGTGTTTTTAGGGTCAAAAATGGGAAAACCCTATTTTTACCCCATAAAACCCCCCATAAACCCCTGTTCCCATAGTCCGATCATGCTGGTTCGCAAACTCATTCTAGTTTATCTCGCTTTACATCTTTAAACCAAATTTCACCAAAATCGGACAAAAATTACTCAAGTTATCGCGTTCACGGACATATATATATATATAAATTTGAACGAATGGTGTTTTTGGCCTCTGGGGACATCAAAATAAAAAAGTAAATCGGTCCCGGGCCTAGGTCTTACCATGCCAATAGCTACTTCCCTATAGGGAAATTCGCTAAAATTTATTATTTTTTTATAGGCTGCGTTACGAAAGTGATATAATATGCATAAGATTATTATTTTTGATATGTTATATTTTAGGTTGATCGTTAAGCATTAGTCTTGAATCATTGGGCATATTCTGGTTATTTGTACCTATTTTGGATGTTTAAAGTATAGAATTTGCTAAAAACCTCCAAAGATTTCACTGTCACAAAGGTAATAATAATCAACGGTTGGAAAGTCATTACCTAATTAGGAAACCCCAAGGTTTAAAATAGTTTTTAACTTCCAATAAAGATTGTTAAATTTTGATCATGTCCCAGTCACATGAACGGGTCTTGGTGCTAATTCTTCAGGTTTACCATAGGTACGAAGCCATTTGCACATCCCATTAACGGAGTCTGGCGCCACAAATGGCGTCACAGGACAATGCAATGACGTCAGCCCGAGGACACTTCCACCTCTCGAAGCGTGCAAATGGTTGAAACACAGAACCATTAGCCATTTGCCACAGTTGGCTGTTCCCGGATTATAGCTTTGACATCTCGCCGTGGTGGTAGGTCATCCAAACACTTCGGAAATATCAGTACGGAGAAGATTATATCACCAGTTCTTTTTTGACAATACAGAATATCAGGCAATCACAGTCCCCAATTTCACCTGATGATGAACTGATGATCATCTGATGACCACCTGATGACCACCTGATGGTGATCCGATGATCACCTGATGATGATCCGACGATAAACTGATGATGACTTGATGGCCTGAAGACGAACTGATGCTGGCTTGAAGATGGCCTGAAGATGAACGGATGATGACCTGATTATGACCTGGCGATGATCTGATAATGCCCTTATAATGACTTGATGATGGCCTGATGATGAACTAATAATGGTCTGATGATGTCCTGATGATGACCGATGTGAACGGTCGAAATCAATCGCCATTATAACAAAGTGTAGCCTAATTAAACCGCATCATATAATTAAAACGTAAACAGCTGATCAACAAGTTGGTCATTCAGTACAGATTGAGATTACTGAGAATTTCGGTGCAAGGACGCGATTCTTGGTGGGTGGAACAGCATTAAAATAAATCTACAATTCTTAGGGGGTAGTGATTTCTAAAAGACCGGTTCTCACAGTAATTTATATCGATTTCTATTCGGAAATAAGACATCATTGACACACACGTACACACACTCATATCCGTTTTGTATTTTAACTAAAATACAACTTCTTCATCCAAACATCATCTTCTTTTGGAATTTGTTTATCAATCTTTTATTTTTAGAATCATCATACTCCCATCTAGTTGCATTACGTTATTATTTTATACAACTGCCCAAACTATTTGTATCAACATTAGCCAGTAAAATCCAATATTTATTATTAAAATGATCAAACTAAGTATTTGCCTAATTACTAACCGAGTATATGAGTTTCTACGATAAATTGTACTCAGCTTTTACTTTTATATATAGCTTTTGGAGTTTATAACAACGATAAACAATTTGTTGAAAGGTTATATAATATAGTCACCCTGAAAATACTACGCAAAGCAATTCAAAATACAAATCACTACTTTGGTAAACTAACAAGTTCACCTTAGTCACTAACAAAACTTCAAGATCGCGCCACTCATCCTACACTCATCCTTCACTTATATTTGGGTTAAAATACGCACATAGTAGCGTCCCCATCTTAAATAATTGATAATAATTGATAATTGAATTGTATCCAATATAAACATACCATAAGTCAATAACTAATATACATCCAAAGCTGCGATTTCATACAGTGTCTAATATAAAACTGTTGAAACAAATAACACTTCACCCTATTTATATTCATGACGCAAATATAAGTGAAGCTGACGCACCTACAACACATTCCAAGCTGTTTCATATGAGCTGTGATAAAGGCTATAATTTTAATACAATAACAAATCCCGCCTTAAGTCACCTGCTTCGACAGCAATTCTCGTTATTAATACAATAGGTGATAAACAAGTGTGAATGGACTAAACGTGCAAGTTGCAATGCGTTTACAACAATGGAAGAATGCGTCCGCTGTGGCAATCTGTGGATTATAACTGTGGATTACTGCTTGGCTGACGAGGAATAAGTAGTTAATAACTACTTACTAAAGATTGTAGTAGATACTTACTAAGACTAAAGATACTTACTAAAGATGTATTAAAGACTTACACATTGTTTCCCGGTGATTTGTACTTTATGAACGATCAGTTTTCAAATATATTTTTATGTTAACACCCTGTATATCGCAATTACAAACTCCTTTCACAGTCAGAATTTATTTACTCGACCAAGTTCTAAAGACCACCAACACACACCATGTAACTAGGTCTGGGTCCAAGGAATTAACACTTTTGTCCCGCCAAACTGGCAGTTTCCCGCCATTACACGCTGCCAATCACATGATTAGTCCAACAGCTGATTAAGTGATTTGCACCGTTTACGGACGCGGCCAGTTACCGATCATTTGCAGCGTATTATATTTTATTATCGATGATTATTCATGATTCAAAGATAAGATCGGATCAAGGTTTCATATCGCGTCCGGACTACCTTTTATGTCCGATTAAGACGTAGTTTCCTTTAAAGGGTGACGTTTTGTGTGGTCCATTTGCTGGAGGATTGCTTGCCACCTGCCACGAACTTGAACCCTTCAGTGTAATTAGACTCAATGAGAAAGATTCTACCGTAGGTAACGAAGATAAAAATAGGGGATGAAATATGAATACGTATTTTAAAATTTATTATGATTGATATTAGTTTCCCATGGTTTTTTGTGAAATCTTTATGTCTTATCGAGTTATATTTTCCTTCATTTTCTTAAAGCAATTAGCAAAAGAAAATATTTATTTTCTCCCAAATACTTTAGTGTATTCATTGAGTCACATTGGAGATCATAATCCGTAATTCGTAACTTCAAGATAGCGACTTTCCTCGGTATTATATGCTGAACATGAATGTAGAATGGTGTGAGATGATATGTGTAGCTTGATTGGCTAACATCAGCGGTTTCTTTAGCCAGGACCAATTGAGTGATGGGTCCAGTTTCAAGCCCTCATAGTTACTGCCTTTTCTCAGGATTGAACCAGTGACCTTCTGATTGCTTGGCGAGCACCATAACCAATCAGCTACCCAACCAGTTAAATCGTACTTTGTACTTGCAGGACGTGCATTTGGGGGGAAATAAGTCTGGAATTGCCACCCTAAAGTAGAGACGATCGTTCTGAAGTCTATTTATCATATTCGAGTTTACCACCCCAAAGTAGAGCTGTCTCTCAAATTAAGGAAACAGAAACACAGGACTACACGTAAGCAAAAGTAAACATGTAAAGGTAAGGAGCAGACCACACAAAGTTTAATTAAGTATATACACAATGATTAACTTTACCACAGTCATTGTACTGTCTTAGTTTGTTAGTGTAACAAACATACCTTGTTAGACCATGTTTGCGCAATGATCATGGAGTGCGGCTGATGCTCGATGCCGACCTATATGTGTAGAGCGACCCTTCGGCCAGCAGCTCTCCCTGAGCAGACAGGGTAGGTGCAAATTTCCCTAGGGTAGAGCAGAGCCGTTTGTCTAGCGATGTTGTCACAGTCGCAGGCGCCAGTCATGGCTCAGTGGACAACTTGGGTATAAATAACCCCAACCTGAGGCCGCGATTAGCCAAACATCCAACCTGCAGATTGATGCCAATTCGTCGCTTCCCAAATAACGCAAAACTATTGTACCGTTGCTAAACGACTTGCAATATTTGGAAAGTGTACTTAAAGGACAAACAGTTAGGTAAGGTAGGAGGAACACATTGTGTATTTTCATGTTTGTGTTCTTTGATGTTTAATCCGATTGTAAATTTGTGTAATTTTAAGTTGATGTGTTTTGTTGTTTAATTTGTTCATAGCTTTGTGAAATTTCATATTTGTGAATTTTTTTTAATTTCATCCGTTTATATATTTGTTTTGCAACACACACAGATAAAACAACGTAGTTTTTGTTGTTATTTACACAGATTAAATAGCCAAGGACGTAAATTTGTATCACTTTTAGATGATTTTAACATGTCAACATGCACTTTTATTGTGATGCATATTGTGTTTTAATAGGCAAGATTAACTTAATTTTGTTTAACTTGTTTAGCTTGTTTTTTAATAGTAAAAACAACAAAAAAACTTTATATTTGGTTCTTCATTTATCTCTTCCGACACGATTCCTGTAAAATAACACCAGTACAAGTAAAGTAATTTTTTTATTACATGTAGCTCATTAATGTAGCCTTAGGTACAATGCTATGTAACTAGGCTAGCTGTTACACAAAACTAGATTTAAAAATTTCAATCGTACTTTTGTTCCTGCATTTGTAAAAAAAAATATATATATATACTCAATTTTATGTTTAGCCCTTGCTACAAACTGGGTCTACAGAGTCTTCCTTCTTACTCTGCCTGCACAAATATGACACTTGGCCCCAACTATCCTACAGCACATTCACACGGTCCAAGCGTAGTCAAATCTCAAAAAATCTACTTCTTCCTCTCTGGACCAACTTGATCCGATCTTATCACCCAGCGTGAATGGTTATTGGCAATAAAGCATAGCTATAAATGGCCTAACTACCGACTGCACGGCGAATTTCCGATTCGGTTGTGTCTGAGATCGCTTAATCAGCTGACCAATGATCAGCTGATTGGAGGTAGTCGGTCTCAATTGGCGGGAAATGACGTGGTAACGGCGGGGAACTGTTACTTCGAGCAGTAAGTGGCAACTGATAAGTCATACATGGTTCGAAATAGGTTACGTCGTGAAGTTTCTTTCATGTGATTGAAGGAAATAGTTCAACATGGCTAATTTAGACCACCCAAAGCACAGTTGTATAAAATAATTTGTCAAGCAAATGCATGCATCAGCAAAATAATTTTATAGTCCAGGAAAATCGTTTGTCATCATCTTCATCTTTTGATATTATTCTGTTGAAAACATCTATTCTCTTGCCTAAGCAATGTAGTAAGCATGCACAACAATTGCTAAACGTCAATTGATTTTCATGCATTTAAGTTTTAACGTAATCAACATAATCAATTTTCATCAAATTGCATTGATGCAGATTTTAACATATCGTTTCAAGAGATGTGTGATTTTCTCTAACAATTGATTATATCGAATGTTATTGCCATTTGGATTTTGCTCTTGGATTTAAATACCATATATATCACAAGACAATATCAAAGCAATTATATCTTTATGGAAATATTTTTTCAATCCGATTTAAAACAGTAACACTACGAAGCAGGTTATGGACCATAAACTTTACAACTGATTCATACAAAAACTACTTTTGTAATGTGAAAAAATGGGTTTTCCTGTTGAAAACCTTGCTTTATAAGAAGATTATAGCGATCACGAGGTGTATTTCACTACTTCTTCTACACATCAGTAGAGAAACATCCACTTTTACGTCTGTAATTTCAGTGGTTTACGGTGCGAGGCAATCTCACACGGCCACTTCCAGTAGACAATTATGGGACATTACATTTCACGGATTATTATGCTGGCATTGCTTGTTCTGTGAACATAAATTAAGAGGTAACTGTTGAAATATTCCAAAATTTCGTCCCAGACCTGAATTCCTCTGTTTTAAGACAATGATTTGCAAGAGGATTAATTTTTGCGTTGTACCGATTCCATTTTGAAGACGTCAGTCAAAGATATCTAATTATTTTACTGATCGAAGCTAGAAACCATTGGAGCAATTAGATATTTTAACCTGAAAATATAAAACAATTAGCTACCTGAAATTGCAATCCAAAAGAGGAATAATGTCTTTGAAGCTGCAAACCATAACATAAGAGTAATTAGCTTTTTGAAGCTGCAAATCTTAAGAGTAATTGGCTTTTTGAAGCTGCAAATCATAAGAGCAATTGGCTTTTTGAAGCTGCAAACCATATGAGCAATTGGCTTTTTGAAACTGCGACCATAAGAGTAATTAGCTTTTTGATGCCGTAGACTATTAGGAATATAATACTAACAATAATTCAAATATATATACTAGGCCTACTGAGTAAAACGCCTTAGACAAACTTAGAATCCAATATCAGGTTGGCTTTAGCTTATAATGAAAATTCCTCGGTGATTTCTCAAGGGAACTTATAACTCAGATTTGAACACGCGCAGATACGATCGGTAAAGTACAATCTGATTCTCACAATAAATAATGACATAGTGTTATGTTGGTATATTATTACAACCTGAGTTATGTTATGACAAAGGAATCAATTACAGATATAATCAGTGATTACCATCACAGTCTCACCGAGCAGCGAGCTGTCAACAGGGTTAATCTGATACGGTAATAATTATACAGTATATATTATATACCTCGTCAGGCGAAAACAACGTGATAACCAGTTATAATCAAATATTAATAGGTCAACGATGAAATAGATAATTTATGATGTGAGTAAGATTATTTTAAACGTTTTTGAGGTCCCAGTATTACACAACTAGTCCTTCTTGGTATTTACACTGTATGATGTTAACATATATACTTACAATCGATGCGATACTCCCTGGTGTGGATTAACGTCCGCACTAGTGAGTACCACGACTATTCGCAGTACCCTGATGATTAGACCAATTCGTTAGTACCAAGACAAAAATTTGGTTCGGATTCCACTATAAACTGTAGGTCCCTTAGTTGCCATTAGCTGTATGGGCTATTTATTAACAGCTGTGTTTAAAAAATAAGTCGGCCTTGGTTACTAACAAGACTACAAGATCGCGCCACTCCTACACTCATCTCCATTCATACTTGACTTAAAATACCTACTTTGTATGATCACCATTTCAATTAAATGTATTAAAAAGTAAATGAAAATTGGCTATGCAGTACTGACTTGAGCGAACCATTGAGTACTTTATTTAAGTCCCATGGAGATTGAGGTTTCGTTTCGAAATCGACCACGTTCACTTAAGCTGTTTTAAAGTCTTTTTCAGAGTGCCGCCACAGTTTAGGTTAGGTTAGGTTTGGTTAGGTTAGGTTAGGTAAGGTTAGGTTAATTTATAGCTTACGCACACGTTTTTTTTATTTGCTGAAAATAAAAAAAAAAACACCTAACCTTGTGGGTTTTCCACTGTTTAGATAGTGGTGGCCCTCTTCTGAAGAATTCCTTCTTTTCTTCAGGAAGTGTATTTATCGCCATGATTCAACATCTTATTAGTGACTTATACGATTATATTTCCCAATCATTTTTGTCTCTATCAAAATCATACTTTTCTAGTCTAATAGTTTAATATTCGGTTTGGGTTGTCAAACCCAATCAACGCTGACGACATCCAGTTATGAGACATCATAGTTTGATTTATTAAACTCTGATACTTGTTTACCGTCTGGGATTGGATAGACCAATAGATATATTAGTCAAACAGCTGGGTCTATTAACCCAATCAACCAGTTGTGGGACATCCCAGTTTTTGCTACAAGAACGTTCCGTGCCGGGATTGTGACATTCCCGTCTCCAATTACCCAGGCAACTGCGTGGTCGCTCGGGAAAGCGAGGCACATTTTCCGCGCCTGTGCCCCTTTCCTGCCCCACACCTATATGGAATCTTGCCCCAGCGATGTGGGATGAGGCCCACATCTCGCCTTGGACAACATACACTGAATTGGGGCACAAACATCGTCAATGTGCGATATATGGTGGTCTGTAGGATGAAGAAAGGGGTCATCAGTATGTGCCCTACTTCATTGGCATTGATAGAAATTGTATTGATATTAGCGAAAACTCGGGATTCAGGGATGTCTCATGAACGAAAATGTTAGATTATACAAAGATAACAAAAATTATATGATCAGAACAATTTCAATTTTTTAGCTGCTCGAGTACGAGATATTTGAAGTCATAACCACGCTGTATTACTCAGCATCAGTGTATGGTGAGAATCAAAACTAACATACTCAAAGCACACATTATGACAAGTTGTAAAAGCATTGGAGCATAGAAAACAAGCATATGTTTAGCTCTCAAAGCACAAATGGAATTTGGTAAACTCATTGGACCACTTAAAGGGCCAGATCCATCACAAACGAAAATATCATTTTCATAAAATGCGTGATAAAAGTTGAAAATTAAGCAAACGCAGTGAACAAAAAACTGCCTGAAGACCAAGGCGATGAATAAGGCTTTTTTTTGCCAAAACGGGAAATTTTACATCGATACTGGTAACCAGAATTATAGAAACACATATTACTAATTACAATTTGCAGCCTAGAAGCACACATAAAACATACTCATTAATCTATGCTAAAAGGTACACATAGCGGACGAAAAACCATTCTTATAATCAGATTAAATAAATGCCATTGAGTGCACAGAAGGTGGTCAGAATAGACAAGAAATTACAAGTGGCTACAATACTAGTGGAAAGTGGATTACTGTGATCGAACATTTACCTTTACCAAGTACGGAGATTTACATCAAGTTCCAATATGAAAAGACTATATGCAGAGCAGCAGAGGGCAGTAGGAGTAGCCTATAGAATGACTAGAGCCATGTGATATACCACGCACGGATGGTAAAACATAAACATTATGGGTCACAAACATAAACAAATTACGTCACTGGTCCGAATCGTATTAACCTTAACATCTGGTTTGGACGTTTTTGTCAGTTCCATTTCAATAGACAAAATGTTTACTATCGGGCCGGTGACGTCATATTTAAGAAACATACCGTGTCTGTTCTAATATCCGTGTTTCAACGTGTGACCGCAGTTACTATCTGAGGTTGTGTGTGTGTGTGAACACTATCACAAATTTATTGAGTCTATGATGTACCATTGCCAACATGAATGGGATAGGCAGAGGGAGAGGACAGAAGAAGGCCAGGATGAGCCCGTTCTCCTAAGATACATCAACGTATGACAAAAGTTGATTACCAATGTGTCTGTATGTGTGTGTGATATTGTTTGTGTGTGTTACCATAATCAAACAATTAATAAGTCAGAGATGTACCATTGCCAAGAACATGAATGGGATAGGCAGAGGGAGAGGACAGAAGAAGGCCAAGATGAGTCCGTTCTAAAGATACATCAACGTATGACTACAGTTGATGGTTAGCGTGTCTCTGTGTGTGTGACCATAATCAAACAGTTAATAAGTCAAAGATGTACCATTGCCAAGGCCAACATGAATAGACAAGTAGAGGGAGAGGACAGAAGAAGACCAGAAGACTCCGTTCTCATAAGATCAACGTATGACCACAGTTGATGACCAATGTGTCTGTATATGTGTGTGACCATAATCAAACATTTAATAAGTCAGAAATGTACCATTGCCAAGGCCAACAGGAATGGCCAAACTAGAGAGGACAGAAGAAGACCAGAAGAGTCTGTTCTAAGATACATCTACGTATGACCACAGTTGATGACCAGTGTCTTTGTGTGTGTATATAACGAGTGTGTGTGTGAGTGTGTGGGAGCGGTGTGGACGCTGGACGCGGAGGTCGCCCAGATGGCCGCCACCTGATGCAGGTGTTCGTCAGACTGGCCGGCGCCGCCGACTCTCACAATCTCACATTCCTCCGTCGTCTCTTGTAGTTGCACGTGCATCAGTAGCCGTTCTACAGAGACCATCTTCGCTCTTCAGGGCTTCGAATCCTTCCTCTGACCATCCTGGGCCCCCGCGTAGCCACAGAATCGCTTGTGGTTTAGACGGACTATCGTGAAAATCAGGACTTCGAATTATTCGAAAAGTGCAAGTTATGCCGTGTTCTTAGGACGCTAAAGTTTTGGTTCCGCTTTATAGAGTGGAAAAGTTGCCTTACTGGATTCCAGAATACTTAAAAAAAATATTTTCAGTGGGATAGGAGTGATAACCTCTTTAAACAAATTTAGCTGCAAGTCACATGGTTCCACGGTACACGAGGGTTGTTATATAAGAGCGTGGGCAGAGTCACACCCCTTATCATCACTATAGTCTGTATAACGTAGCCTGTTTCCTGACCCTTCGTCTAACTGGGACATGCATGGGCCTCAAACCATTGACCAGCCCGAAGGAAGAAGAGGGTTGACAGGTTCAATCATACTGACTATATACATTACATTACGCTACCTGTGGATGTCCCGATCTAACTGAAAAACTTACCAATAAATATTTTTCTCAAGTGGGCCACACATACTTTTTCTAGCTTATGTATCAAGGGATCATTCCCTTCTAATGATGGGGGAATCGTTTTAAGTGCGAGAAGTTTTTTTTCATTATTTTATAACTACACGAATGTAACCTAACCTAACCTAAACCGAACTCGGCTTATAGATGTCAAAGAGCGTTCAACGGATACACCACTCTATCGTAATTTTCCACAGAGATACGTAAATGTTCCATCACAGTATGTTCACTAAGTAAGTAAAGAAGTTTTGAAAATTCCAATTCCTAGAACTCGTGTCTATTTAGCGCTCGTCAAACTCGTTGCTTTTCTAAGGACCAAGAAAAAGACTCGATCATAGCTCAAACCTTCATTTTGGCGGTCGTCAGTGCTGAGCCCTCTGTCCACCCTTGTCAAAACAGGTCAATGTAACTGTCTGGTTAATGAAATGACGTCTCCCAGACAAAATACTTGCCGTTTACATTCAAGTATTGAACGTAGACCTTTTAAAAATGTTGTAAAAAGACAGTGACAAGATGTTGTTATTCGCATCGCAAGAAAATTTAGAACTTGAAACAATATTAACTTACGTTCGTTGGAGGTTGACTTTTTTGACTTTCTGAGTTCTCATTCGCTTTTGGATCTAGATTTTCAGTAATTATGTATACACACTTGATAAACTGAAACAAAAAAATTTCTCACTGCAGTGTGAATTTTCCACGCAATGATTAACCTTATTTTGTTGTTGCTAGGCGATAAATAAGTAAACAATTAAAACTCAATCGTTTTTATAGTTATTAGAAGACTCAAGTTTAAAATACTTTATTTATTCATAGGAATCCATAAACTGCTCACACTCCTATAAATTCACGTTGGGTCAGGATAGAATAGTTATGTAATTTAATATGTATGTTTAAAACATAAAATATATTGTTATAATGATGAAGGGGTTGGAGACGGCTATCAGATTTTAACCCGGATTTTAGGTTGAAATTAATTTAAGTAGTACATTTTCGACATATCAAGGTAAAACACCCCGAAAAAATTAAGAAATTAAATAATGATTACGTATGATCGATACATCCAAAGCTTAATTGCTTTTGTTAGTCACCCTGTACATTACATACAATGTTTATCGTGCATTCATACTAAACTAAGTCAAATGTTATGCGTATGAATCAAATAATCATCAATTCACTAATTGAAAGCTGTCGGTTCTACCAATGCTAATAAGGATTAGTCATCAATTAGAATGGCCGACAGGTCGTCGAACCGCACGTCAATCCAAGATAGCTCCATTGTCAGCCGGGCAAACATATGGCAAGTACGTCAACCCAGACCATCTGGCCCAGTGCAAATACACGGCGAATGATACCCCTTAAAAAGTACTTGCAGATGTCCAACTAGGCGAGAGAAAGGACCGCAGGATCGCTCGGGAAGGAAGCAGAACGCGCCAGGAGTCCCGCGAAGGAGACGATTACAAGAAATGTCCCAACAATCAAACAGGTGGTCGGTCAGATAAGGCGGGAACATCTGGCGGGAGGTGGCATCACTGGTTTTGTTGGTATGACTGGCAATAGCACCGCCAATCGGTCATCTTCCTTGTTGTATATGACTTATGAGAACAGTTAGTCATGTATTTAGGCATAAAAGGATTTCAGCGTCAAAAGTGGTGAGACACTTGCTTGGTTTGTAAAAGATTATAGATAAAACCCTTTTCCCACGTGACTAGAAAAAGTGTTTTTGACAATAAATAAGTACGTATTGAAGTTAAAGTGGGTTTTAAGCTGTGTGATAATGTGGCAAATTATCACTGTAACGCCTGCTTTTGTTCAAAGAATCAGCTAGGCCTATACCGAGAGGTTTTTGTGAATTAAAGTGTCTTGGGTCAATGGCATCCTACAATTTTATGAGGCAGAATGGCAGACCAATTACTAATATGACCTATCATTTGCAGACAAGCAATATTAGTTTCGAATCGTGACATTAAAGAGCATATTGTTTATAATTGTGAAAATAGTTGTTTTAGACTTTCAAAATATATGTCATCTTGCAAAAAACACTCTCTATAATGTTTCTTGTGCCCGTGAAAAACTACTTCAATATTCTCCCACTTTCCCTCCAAAACGGTTTCCGCTGCGACACAAACAGTGTGGCTCCAAAAGCGGAGCACGAGTCATAAACGGTAACAGATTAAGACCGAATTACCTTTCCCCGTTAATTAGTCCTCTCAATTACCGGCGACCAAGTCCGCGACCATAGATGGCGCCACAGACCGGCGGGAAGTGCAGGTCGCCATCTTGGTGACTCTAAAAGGATCGACAATTATAACAACATGCGAACACTGAAGACGTGATGTCGTTCGCGATGTCGCTCTTAATTGAGCCTCAGTCCTGGGAGAAGAGTTTTTCTAGTGGATGCAAAGTAGACGAGCACAAGAGGCAATTATGGTATTCATTAATGCAAATTCCCCTTTCTCTCAGAATCCTACCATGTAGAGTATAATCAAGGTTGCGAGAAATGCGGGAAACATGCGATTGGTCTGGGATTTTACGCAGCAATCTCTTGACAAGTTGGAGATGTTTGGGATTAGGTCATTGTGTGGGGGAAAATTGTATTGGTACATTGAGGTTTTGAAGCAGATGCGTACAGTTGTTCATTTCTATATCCGTAAACCTTAACAAGTTTCGATTTGAACAACCTCCTGCAGTTCTACTGCAGAGGTAGCGTAATCTTAGTTCCAAGAAACCACCACATATCTTGATCCCGTCACTCTCCCAGACTCCTTGTTTACACCCGAAGATAGCTCGGTCCCAGATTCAGGCATATTTGACGTGTCGAAGGAATGTTCTTGTTTGTCTTCTGGCGGCGTCTTTACTGATAAGGTTGATAACGTTATCTGGGGACTTGCACCTGCGTCAATAGACAACTCTACCTGTCTACCTTTGGCTTACACAGTCATATTTCATTGTTTCTTCGTTATCAAAGCTAGGAATGTGTCAACAGAATAGAATATTTTTATTTTATGTCTTGGAAAATAATTTAGGCGAATAGTACTAATAGTCCAGTAAAATAAGACATTTTGGTATGCAAAAGGTCGGGTAGTTCTGATTTTTGGATATGTTGTTAGTATTAGGCCCATAACATAAAATCCAAGTTATCCACCTCGAGATACTGCCGCTCGCCGAGGGGCGCGCCACTTGTTATCGAAATATCAAAAATATGGCAATTCCTATTGTTTTTCACTCAATCTCGCGAACCGTTGATTTTACCGAAAATTTTATATTATTACATTAAAGAAGAATAAATTTGTGACAGTTTAAGCCCAACAGCAAGTATGTGGCGTAAATAATGGTCAAAATACAGACCATTAAAATAAATAAATTTTCCAAAAACGTATAAAAATTGTGGTTTTTTAAATATTTCCACAATATAGTTGTTTAAAGCAAACACCGTATTGATTTAGAGAGTATGCCAGTTTATTTGCTATTAATAGAAAATAAATGAAAGTATGATTAAAATACCCCCACCTCAGCAAACCTGCAGACTAAGCGAATTTCCATTTGCTTGATTTGATTTTCACAAACCTATTTAAATAACATTAGGTTTAACTGGTACCTAGATTTGCTGCTACAGGGAGGGTAATATAGTACAGTATATAAAATAATAATAGTATGATAAGAAACAAATAAATGTAACCAATTTTATAAAAATGTGTCTATAAATAAGAAAAAACAATAATTAAAAATCTTCGTTATTGGAATAACTTGAGGTTTTTTAATTTACATTTTTTAATTTTCTCCGTAACCAATAACAGTAAAAAAAAACATTTTAATGTACTAAATTATTTGTTTTTAGTAGCTCTACATAATTCTTAAATGATACAATTGTAAAATTGTATGTTTTGAGGGTTAAAAATTTAAAAAAAAAATATTGTTACCGGCAAAATACCTATAAGGCAACCGTTCCTATGGCCTTATCATGCCAATCATGCTTCGCGATCTCGTTTTAATAAATAAATGTACGTCTACATGATTCAAGGATTCAATGATTTATTTAGGCCATTAAGCAAAAGCAATAGGCTAAGTCACTTACAATACAAAGTAAATGATAAATAGTCCATCTCTTGATTCTCAAATAAAAATAATGTTTGTACCAAATTCCACTAAATCGGATGATTTTTGGGAATCATCGTGCTAACGGAAGATAATAACTTTTTTGGATAAAGTTTAGTAAAATCTTTAGTTTTTTTTTTTTTTATACAGTGTCTCTAAAAAATTCACCTAGTTTGAAAATTTATTTATTTATTGTACTAGATACACCGAGAAGGCTATGCTGATACATTAAATGAAAGGTAATAAAATAAAAGTTATTTTAACACTATCACACCTCAATATGCGAACCATTTGTAGCCCTGCACACATGCACGCTATTTTTACTCATTTTTATCATTAATATTTTATTATTTGTATTATAATGTATTACCAAAACTATGTTCAAGGTCAAATGGGTGAACGCAACTTATTGCCAACGTACAAAACTACAACTTTGAAGTATACTCTACACAGCACGAAATGATTATTACTCATCCATTTGAACAATAGTATCGTGAGGTATTTTTAAAACTATGGAGTCTTTTTCGGACACCCGGTATAGGCCTATATGCATATATTTATATACATATATATTTATATATGTTAGAATAATTCGAACCAACAGTATTTTTGGCCTCTAGGAATACCAAAATGAAAAAGTAAATCGGTCCCGGGTCTAGATCTTACCATGAGACCTACTGTAATGGCGTATTCCCTATAAGGGAAATTTGCTAATAATCAGCATATCATTTATATTGAATGGTGTGTGTTGAGGAAACCACTATTTTATCTTTTCATCAAATTCGTTTTCTCGAGCAATGCGAGAATAGCTCACGTCAACATGTTGCTCACTGTTAATGTTCAACTGACGTCATTTTTTATAATATTTCTCAACTTCCTACAGATTTGATGAGGACGGATCATCCCAAGCGCCCATCAAGTTACAACATTTTGTCTGTTATCCCTCGTCCCCGAGTCAATCCACCAGAGCTTTTCATTGCCTTTATGAGGGCCTGTTCGATGGCCTAATCAGACCAAATTCCACGCCAGAACTAGTCTGTACGTCTTGTAGTGAAATTTCCGATCTTTGTGAATTTTTTGTGTTCTTCAATATCAACCCTGTATTTAAATTCATATTCAGCATGTCCTGTATAGATGGGCGCACTTAGCGTGGAAAAATGACCCGCTGCATGGAAGATCTGTAGAGTGATTGTAATTGGAAGATCTTATTCGTGTCGTAACACTTCGGCCCAAGTAACACTTCGGCCCAGTAACATTTCGGCCCGAAACCCTCAGATGTGGCCTACGGTCCAACTCTCTACCTGCCCACTAGTAACACTTCGTCCCAACAAAATATTTGACAGGTTAGGTTAGGTTAGGTTAGGTTAGGTTAGGTTAGGTTAGGTTAGGTTAGGTTAGGTTAGGTTAGGTTAGGTTAGGTTAGGAAAGATTCCACAGATTATCCGTCATGTGAGGTCAGAGGATGCAAGGGGTGACGGTTGGGCGACATTCCACCAGAGGGTGGTTGCAAAGTATACAGGTCATGTACCTCTTACTACCTAAATTGCGTTCCTCAACCCTTGTCAATTTTTCGTCGGGCCGAAATGTTACTCCATTAGCTTATTTAATCATCTGTAAAAGCGAGTGGGACGAAGTGATACTGTTTTTCTAAGAAATTTGAGTTTGGCCGAAATGTTACTGGGCCGAAGTGTTACTACATCATCTTATTTGCCTGATCTTTCAGTCTCAATAAACTGTTAATTTGGTTATCATGTGAAAGTATTGTTCCCAAAGCTTAGCTAAAATTTTTATGTATAAACATTTGACAGCTTTGGGAAGAATAGTTTTGCCGTTGAAGGTATATTTTGAAGGTCTTTTTTGGTATGTAAACCTACATTTATTAAAACGAGTTCGCGAAGCATGATCAGGCCATGGGAACGGTTGCTTTATAGGGTCTTTTGTTAAGAACGGGTTTTTCGTATTTTTGACCCTCAAAACATACACTTTTACAATGTATCTCTAAACCATTTTGTAGAGCTTAAAAACAAATAATTTAGTACATGAAAATGTTTTTTACAGTTATTGGTTACGGAGAAAATTAAAAAATGTAAATTAAAAATCTCAAGTTATTCCAATAGCAAAGATTTTTTATTATTGTTTTTTCCTTATTTATAGACCCATTTTTATAAAATTGGTTACATTTATTTGTTTCTTATCATACTGTTATTATTTTATATACTATATTACCCTCCCTGAAGCAGCAAACCTAGGTACCAGTTAAACCTAATGTTATTTAAATAGGTTTGTGAAAATCAAATCAAGCAAATGGAAATTCGCTTAGTCTGCAGGTTTGCTGAGGTGGGGGTATTTTTATTCATACTATCATTTATTTTCTATTAATAGCAAATAAACTGGCATACTCTCTAAATCAATACGGTGTTTGCTTTAAACAACTATATTGTGGAAATATTGAAAAAACCACAATTTTTATACGCTTTTGGAAAATTTATTTATTTTGATGGTCTGTATTTTGACCATTATTTACGCTACATACTTGCTGTTGGGCTTAAACTGTCACAAATTTATTCTTCTTTAATGTAATAATATAAAATTTTCTGTAAAATCTACGGTTCGTGAGATTGAGTGAAAAACAGTAGGAATTGCCATATTTTTGATATTTCGATAACAAGTGGCGCGCCCCGCGGCGAGCGGCAGTATCTCGAGGTGGATAACTTGGATTTTAAGTTATGGGACTAATACTAACAACATATCCAAAAATCAGAACTACCCGACCTTTTGCACAGCAACCCCATTTTTTCTGACAGATTTACTGGACTATAAGCTATTTTGGAGATAGTGCGAGAAGTTTGTCAAATCAATGACTAAGAATATTTTTTATGTACAGCTGTTTTACTCCTGAACTGAACGAAAACCAGCTAGTTTTTGAGTGGGTCAGCACTAAAAACTCACAATTCAGCATCAAAAAGAGGTTTAGCTACAATTTGAATGAAGCAGCATCAGCATACGATCCAATTATTTGTGACACTCTGAAGGCCATACTGAATCTGCTCCAATCATTCCCATCTTGCTCTGACCTCCACACAGTTCGATGGGTGGAGCAGCTCCATCATCCTACAGTCTACAGTCAACGACCAACGACCACTTGGACACCTTCCTACAACGACCACCTGGCCCTCCTCGGACCACGCGACCGGACGAGGCTAATCTGGGCGGCGCGGAGGAAGTCGTCTACTTAGCCATGCAGAAAACTGCCGTTGAATGCAGGATATGAGCTTCTGATGACAGGCTTCCTGTGCAGAGGCTGGACTTTTCCCGGTTGTAGAGATGGCGCCAACGAATGATGTTGATTCGTTCAATATACATGTGGAAACACTCATGAATTAATATGATGAAATACGGAAATTAGAGAAAGCTTAAATGATCCACAGGTTGTATTCATGCATGATGAGTTTGTTGTTCGATTCTTTGATCAAACATTCTATTTAGTTTCCTTGCAGGAATGTTTGGCAAAGTAAAATGTGTTTAGATGGGTGGAGTGGATAACTCGTCTAGTAATATGTAGGTTGCTGACTCAATCATGATAAAATACCAACTCTGTTTAGTGGTTCGAAACTAAATCATTTTAGGCCTACTATTAGATTATCCTTGCTAAAAATTCAGCTGATCTGGAGAACCAAGCTGTCATACATTGAACTCGCATTCTTCACTCACCTATGCACCCATTGCACCCTGATACGTAGGTGTTCAATAAATATCTCTATAGCTATATCCTTTTCTAAAGTTCAAACTGGTCAATATAATATTTTAGTTTGAAAACCTTTTTGAGAGGCAATTAGTATGACTGTGAATCACAGATTACTACAGATGCTCCTCTAGAGACAATTCAACTATGAATTGTTACGTCACATGATTAATCTTTAGCAAGGTTCCTAAAACACTTTTGTAACCAAATACTAATTAACATATTGCTGCATAGTTTAAATTTTGGAAACTACCACCTCTGCAAAGGACAAGAAAACACCAATAAACTCCCAGTTGATCTTTCACGTTTAATAGACGCGGTTGCTGTTTGCTCTGTCCCAAATTAGGCAGAAAGGTGTGGACGTCGGCCCACTGCAGCCTCGGTGGGGCAAGATTCCATATAGGTGACGGCAAGGGGCGGAAAATGTGCCCTCGCTTTCCCGCCCAGATGTTCCGGTAATTGAACATGAACATGTCACAATCCCCGCACGGAATGTCCGTTTCTTCGCATGCACGACCGACGACAGTAAAGAAAGGCAAGCTATGTCACACCTTTCTTGTTACACCCACATAAGGTATTTCCATATATGATACAATTTCGCTTCAAGGTTTCCTCTTTATTGTTGTATATTTTTTGCGTTCTTTGACCAATAAATCTCTTGACTCTTGAACCCATATGGATTTCAGAAGTAAATACAACAAATATAATCACACCATTTAAAAAAATGTGAAAATGTTTCTGCAGACCCAATTTTGTAGCACTGAAGTATATGAACGCTGAAATTGAATTTTTTGTTCTAGAAACTCACAGAAAACGTCATTTGACCGGTTGACGTTATGATGCGCCGTGCTTTGTGTGTGTTTGTCTTAAAATGTTCATGGACTTGGAGGAATTCTTGAAAGTGTTATCAAGACACTATGATGACTATTTTGTAAACTCATCTGCTTCATGTTATCTCTTAACAACAGTTTGTGAAGCGGAAATACTGATAAGTTGATAGCAGATTGGACACTTGACGGTCTGCCTCCAAGGACGCGTCAACAAAAGTGACAATGATACGTTGAGCTCCAACTATAGACCTACACATCTGAGGTCCAGACAAATATTTCACAGTCTGAACTTTCAATGTACGTTTTGGCTTTTAGATTTTTATTTGAAATTTCTAAGAGGAATTTGTCGTTCTGCTGAACTGTTGAGATCATATTAGGTTATACTTGTATTTGGTTCATAGGTCTGAAATTAAATTTACTAATGCTATTTTGATTATATCAGAGTTAAAGTCTGAAATCCAAAATAAAGTGTTAATGTTAATATTCCAAGGTGTCACATTGACTGAAAAGCATTTAGGCCTACACTTTTATCCCATAATCCACTAAACTTGGACTTTCTCACCAAGAGTTTCTAAATGGCAAGAGGACTAATTGTTTCATCAATAAAACAGCAATTTCTTGTCCTAGGGTGCTTGGCACGAGCCTGGGATTATGTTTTCCATTACAGGCTAGACCTATATAGGGGTTGCGGCACTACCACTTAGATTCCATTGGTTATTTGGTGGGACCTCAGGAACCGAAGTCCCTTGCTCTAACCACTAGACCAGCTCGCTATCCCGAATAATTCAGCAACATCAAGCTTCATCTCAGGCATTTAAGGCTCATTTTGCAAGTTATTCCAAGCTGCATAAACCTTTGAATGACTCAGTTCTTGCATCCCGTGTGAAAGGATAAAGGGCATAATGCTTACGCAAAAGGTGAACTCAATCGGTGAGCGGGAAATTCGCGGGCATGACTGACTGACGGATTCCCACGGTTTCGTTCTCGACATTTCACGGATCAGTGGATCATCAGCCACCTGCATCACGACACGAAGCCCTCGGGCGGTCTCGGCAATCTTCGGATATCTCCGTTTCGGTTCGGCTACGGTCGAGACAGTTCGTGTGGCCGATTGATATACGAGCTCGGCTATGATTGCTATCATCGCCTCCCTAATGCCAACAAGCCTAATTCACTGCGGCACTATAAATAGAAAGAGCCTGGTGTTATTGCTGGGGTTCTAGCCGATTGTTGTGGTTGGATGAATGTCCTTTCGTTCTTTGCTATCCCCGCTTTGATGGCCAGTCCCAATTACTTTAGATGTTATAAATTCGCTTGGGTTTTGATTTTGAACATGCGATCTTTTGCTGGCTTTTCCAGGCTGTTTACGACTCGTTTGTTGCTTTTTGGTTGCAACTATCATTTATTCATAGCTGCAAATTACAATTTGGTAACCAACTGTCTGGGCTGAAATAGAAAGCTTGAACACCAAAACTCATGACAGTAGATTGTGTGATTATAACAAAGATTTTCAAATATCTTTGAATTTGAAAAATTAATGTTGACTTTTATTTCTCAAGACACAAGCATCAATATACACTATTTGAAAAATTAATGTTGACTTTTATTTCTCAAGACACAAGCATCAATATACACTATTATAAAATTGAGGTGGTGTCTGGACAGGTTTCACGACGAAAATACTAAAGCGATACAGACAAATTGAGCACAATGATGGTCCACATAATGCATATAAGAATGTAGGCATATTTACCTTCCTGAGTTCCTCTCGGGCTACGCACCTTGGATGTCCAAGGTTTTGAGGCGAGGTTTTCAAAAGTAAACCATTAATTGGTCTCCCTGGAATCATGAGAAAATTCACAACGTTCCCCTTTGCGTTGACATTTCAATGTAAACAATCAGAACTGTCAAATGCTCATTTCACAATTTCAGACAGCTGATCCAAACAAATTAAATATACTATGTTCCACAACCATGTGGTAGGTTTATTTATTCCAACACCTTTCCATAGATTATGTATAAATCTATGTCAATGATTAAGAAACTGATTTTTCTTCTCGTTAAAAAGCTCGGATACAGCAGCTAGTGTAACACTTCTACATGAAAAGAATAATTCAAATCCATCACTGTATTTATTATATCCACAAAAGGTAAACATTTTGTCTCAATACTTTATTCTGTAATGGCGACCATACGAATTTAGTTATTTTAATCCAATTATGAATGGATATGAGTTACCCAGTAATAACAAATATATAAGCTGCAACTATATCCGCCCAAAGACTTTAGCACTGCATTGACTGCGGAATCCGGTGTTCCACAAGGCTCACGTCTGGAACCATGCATATTCTATTTGGATCACTGTAATTATTCAAATGACCTTCCGCTTGGTTTACATTAGTGGACAGAAAGGTCGTCACCCAACCTTGACTGGGACACAGGTGTTAGTCGGAGTGATTTCCCACACACACACACACATACATAACCACACGAATAATCTCTCAGCGTGGAATGCTGCTCACTTTAATGACGGATCATTTAGCCAGTGGTAAAGCAGCTCATTTGACAGATGGTGAAAATATTCCTGTAAAGGTTAAAGATGCCGTGAATAGTTTTGAACTAAGTGGTAAACCCCCTGAACATCATGGTAGTTACAGCTGATTTCTATATTTTCTATGGTATTTTAAACTGTCTTGTGAGACTTGTATATCACTATGGAGGTTGTAAAGAGTTAAAATAGAAAACGAGAAAAACATAAATTGTGTAAATAATAAAAGTCTAACTTAAAATTGAAGCATTGTTTGGATTGGTATGTTTTATAAAAGAATTCTTTATATAATTTTCCTATAATTTTCCAATACTATACTGTAGATATATAACTAACGCATCATTTAATCAGCATTTGATGTTACAGCCACGGATTTCTGTCAAATTCACCTTTGTGAGTTCAGTGTAATTTTAAGGCTACGTCTCCTTAATTATCACAAGGCTGTCGCAAAATCATCTAAACCACAAAAAATACAAATTCACACTTAAAGATTAAATTTGTACGGGTGAGAACTATGTGATTGTAACATACAAATTGCTTAGTATAATATCCTATTAACACGTTGCCTACGAGTCGCCACACTCCTCCGTCCTCTGTGTGACCTGGTAGTGAATTTCAAACCCATAAACAAATCATTTTAGGGAACTAAATTGTTCAATTCAACTTGAATGATAATCGTTGGAGAAAATTGTTTCTTTTCTAGTAATGCTATTCTGCAAATAGATCATTAGGGACGTTGCAAGGCATTCAACAAAGAACTGCAATCTCATTTAATAAATGCCTAGAGACAATTCGTATAATTCCACCCACCATACCTCATGTCAAATACAATTACTTCAATGTCCGAGAAGTATGTAGAGAAGATGAGACGCTCCCTAATTCCAGTACAATTAAAAGCGACATTTCCATCATGCTCACGTAGAAGTGTTGCAATAATCTTGCCTTATACAGAGTCTAGCACTCTTCATCACTGGCCTCGCTAGGTCTCCGTCATTTCCTCAATCATCTCTATTGGGAAGCATAACGGAGAAATAAACAACTTTAGTTTGTAGTATAGCTATGTTTTTCTCATTTAAGAAGTTATTGGTTTTAAATGGCCAAAAACTCATCTTTTACTATTTATAGATTTTTATTTAAATTAAGTAAGGTATATTTGTGTAGGCTGCTGGTAGCATGTACACTGTTCAACGGCAAAGTTGTGGATGCTGCTATTAGCATGTATATTGTACAACAGCAGATTTGTGTAGGCAACTAGTAGCACGTACATTGTACAACAACAGATTTGTGTAGGCTGCTAGTAGCATGTACACTGTACAACAGGAGATGTGTGTAGGCTTCTGGTAACATCTACATTGTACAATAGCAGATTTGTGTAGACTGCTGGTAGCATATTGTACAACACAGATTTGTGTAGGCTGCTAGTAGCATGTACATGTACATCAGCAGATTTGTGGAGGCTGCTGGTAGCATGTATGTACAACAGCAGATTTATGTAGGCTACTAGTAGAATGTACACTGTTCAACAGCAGATTTGTGTATGCTGCTGGTAGCATGTACATTATACAATAGCAGATTTGTGTAGGCTGCTAGTAGCATGTACATTGTACAACAGCAGATTTGTGTAGGCTGCTAGTAGCATGTACATTGTACAACAGCAGATTTGTGTAGGCTGCTGGTAGCATGTACATTGTACAACAGCAGATTTGTGTAGGCTGCTGGTAGCATGTACATTGTATAGCAGCAGATTTGTATATGCTGCTTGTTGCATGTATAACAACAGCAGATTTGTGTAGGCTGCTGGTAGTATGTACATTGTACAGCAGATTTGTGTAGGCTGCTTGTAGCATGTACATTGTACAACAGCAGATTTGTGTATACTGCTGGTAGCATGCACATTGTACAACAGCAGATTTTTGTAGGCTGCTGGTAGCATGTATATTGTACAGCAGCAGATTTGTGTTGGCTGCTTGTAGCATCAGATTTTTGTAGACTGCTGGTTGCATGTACATTGTACAACAGCAGATTTGTGTAGGCTGCTGGTAGCATGTGCATTGTACACCAGATTTGTGTAGGCTGCTGGTAGCATGTACATTGTACAGCAGATTTCCCCTTGTGAAAGGCACGTCGGCGTCGGCGGCGGAGGCGGACGTTGAAGGTACAATACTGGGTAGAAAGCGGAGAAAGTACGTCTTCAAGTGTAACAATGCAACTACAACTACGTCACCAGCATTGGTAAAGTAGGCCGACTGGGCGCGCTTAGCGTATTATGTTAATTTAGCAGTGAGATATATTTAGCTTTAGAATAGCTTAGTCATTTGGCCGAAGGTAGTAAAACCACATCCCAGATCAAACGTACAGAATCACTCTGTCGTTCTTGACATTTAGACACGATATTTCTATAACTTAATTACAATTGAAGATTTTGTATATATTTTTTCCAATCTAATTTGAGGGGAGATTACCGGCTACATTTAAACTCAATTTTAAGTTCTAGTTAGATTATGAACTATAGTTAAATAAGGGGTTTGTAATTTTAGTTAGAGCTACAGCATAACTTATTTGGTAGCCTAATGGTTGTTTTTATCAGCTGTATTAACTAGTGGAAAACCTTCCTACTTAAAGCAGCGTAATTGATTTGTTTACCATGGCACGTTAGCTGGCTCGAAACTTGTTATTCAACTCAACAGTATCTGTTAGGAAAACATAAGTCCTTCAGACGAGGAAACGTTTATTAGTTTGACAACTTCCATAATTATATGAACTTTTTTTAACTCATCCGAGGCTTGCAAGGCCTTAAAAAGTTTGTGTAAGTATATTCATCTTCTTTACCTTTTCATTGTTTCCTTGTTTACAATTATAAAAGTATATACTTTATTAAGTAAATAATCTCAATAAAACCCATGAAAGTGCCAAACAATATTTTTATTAGTTGTACGCCATCAGTAGCAATAATATTAGGACAAAACATTTTTATATTGTTTCATTTAGTATCAGTATAGTCTCCATTCGTGTTTTCCAGGTAAACTTCCAACATGACCAAGCAGTCGTGTTAAATAATGTCTTCAACGTGTTGCAAGCTTTTCCAGATCTTCTTTATCTCTATGATACCATGTTTCAAAAATAAGCTGTACGTGAACAGATGTGATCTATATGTTCCAGTGGGCTGGAAACTGTGGCTGTTTCAGGACTTTCATCCTCCTCCCATGGTGTCCAAGGATGCAACATGGAGCACCTATTTTTTCTCGTGTAGTATTTGATAATTGATGGATGTGAATTACGTCATAGTCCCCCTATCCTCGATACAGTATTTATTTTCCGAGCAGTCCGTCATATGAACCACGTCATCCTCGTTCCACGGATGCACCTCTGCAGACCACATTGACACTGTTGACAGAAGGGCGGATTCCCACAGACCCTGGGCTGTTTCCCTTCGTTTCTCGGGTGTTCTGCGGACCACGTGGCCTCAGGAAGTGCCAGCTGCTGTTTTTTAACCGAGGATGCAGATACATCTGTTTATCAGCTGATACTGTGATCAACAGTCACGTGGGAGTGTCCAGCACACACACACACACACACACACACACGTGGATGCTCAAAAACTGCGCCAGGTTTGGTTCTAATTAGGGTTCAAATGCAGATGTTCACAGTTGACACCCTGGATGTGTTTTGCACATTTAGGAAAGCAAAGTTTAAGAGTTAATATAAAACATGTATATAGTATATGTTCGTTGATAGCCTTTGGACATTTATATAATGCGTCGTCATAAGACATGGTCATACTCAACGGTGAGAAAAACGGTTTTTTAATGTGCAAGTAATTAAAATATAATGATCAATTACTATACAATTAATTACAACGACCACAGAACTTTATCTTTACTATTTCTTGTACATAATTTTACCGAACTTTTAATAGCAACAACAGGCTGTATAATGTTCTCGCAAGTTCTACAGGCTGGTTTTACAGTCTTTGGTAACTTGATTATTTGGAACTTGCTAAGTGAAGTCAATGTTGAACGCTTCTATGCAATGGTCTAGGGTGTGCTTCAATACCACATAACTTCCTTGGTACGTTCCGTGTTTCCCAAGGTATCTATATAGTTTCCGTGACCAGTTGCGACTTGTGAGTGCTGAGTCAGTTATTGTTGTGTATTTTTAGCCTCGGACACCGTGGCCTTGGTGCTACAGGCGCCTAGCTTCTCTCTCCGAGTACTACGCATGCGCCTGGCGCTTCCTGGTTTCTGCTTACGTCTATCCTTCGGCGCCGCTCGCAAAGTAGATTAAATCAAGGCTAAGTAGGCTAAGGAGTGGAAAGGACACAGGTTAGGTTTAGCAAGTTCCCTTACAAAAAGATATATTTACCGTTCGGTTACGTTATGTTTGGTTATTTTAGGTTACGTTAGACTCTAGGTCCAGAAAGGTAAATCAGAGCTTATTCAGGGCTTATTAGGCTAGGTTTGGTGCGTTCCCTTACTCGTGAAGAGTATCTGGGTTAGGATAATTTTGTAGTTACAAAATAACCAAATGTGTTGTTTGCAGTTTTAGTGGACTTTTCTGACTTTTCCTATGCTTAAGTGTTTTGAATACACTACTTTTCGAGTGGAAGGGAATTCCATCAGTTTTCAAGTGACTTAAATTTAAACATTTACCTTACCTAATCTTCCACCTAATAAGGACAATTTTGCGTTCCTTGATCTTGATATGCAAGGTAGGAACAACTTAAATTGACGTTCATAAATATGGTCATCTATGCTATCGATGAAAATTACAATCTTTCCACCTAACCTAACCTAACCTGTGCCACTTCACTTCCCATAAATCATGTACAATAAGCTGTGATTGACATTTTAGACCTATAGTCCGCCATTACCCAGCCTAACCCAACAAACACCCACCTAACCTAACCTTCATTTGAAAAGAGCAAATTTTAATATTTTCACCCTTTACTTGTAGACATTTATTAAATTATGAGGAAAACACTATAACAAATGCCTTCTCCATCTAAAGATTTCTGATCCAGATTGCAGTTTTGCGACTCCACAATGTGATGACCGATTGTAGGCATTTAGTGAAGATTACGCGGCGTTGGCAGTGAAGCAGACCAGTTTGTTGTCACGGTGATTACCAAACCACTCATATCTGGAGCCGCAGGTGGCTCAGTGGCTCGGTGCTCAGTGGTTGAGTTATGCTCGAGTTCTGCAGCCGGTGCTTTGCGCATGTGCAATTATCTCAGGCCTTTGACTCTAGCGCAGCGCATCGCGCATCCCAGCTGTCGTGAGCATTGAGCAGGACGGTACTTGCACATTACAGATTTACGTTGCTTATTTTGTAAAAGAGATATACCATCTGGAAACTATACAACACGAGTTATGTTATCCCAGTCGATAGGTGTTTTCGAGAAGAGGGTTACCACTATTGAAATTTGCCCTGAGCAAATGGAGATGATGCGAATGAGAAATAGTCTATGTATGCACATGCAATATGTAGAAACAGATAATTTTACTCACTTGTGTGAATGGAAACTAACCTAACGTAATCTAACAGACATTAAACTATTCTTACTTAATCTAACTATATCTAATTGGTTTTATGGCTTTCGTGGTAACTAGAAGGCTTTACTTCCAGGACTAAGTCTATTTCTTGCATTCATTTGAAGCCATAATGAAAACACTAGCAACTATAAACTAATGCAAAACGATTCACGTAATTCTACTGCATATTCACCCGCAGGTTGAACAGTGGATGTTATGTTCGGTTAGGTTATGTTTGGTTATTTTAGGTTAGGTTTGGATTGGATGGATGGGCGGACTCAAGGTACAGATAGTTAAATCAAAGCTTACTTTGTGTGATTGATGGGAAGGGCACAGGTTAGTTTTTATTGCGTTTCCTTACAAAATGACATAGTTCAATTGCAGTTTGAGGAGGTTGGATGTTATGGTTAGTTTATGTTTGGTTATTTTAGGTTAGGTTGGGATGGGTGGACTCTAGGTCCAGACAGATTAACCAGAGCTTATTCTGCCTTTGATTTGGTAGGTCACACGTTAGGTTTTATTGCAATTCCTTACAAAATGACGTCATTCAACTGCAGGTTGAGGAGGTTGGATGTTATGTTAGGTTAGGTTATTTTTGGTTATTTTAGGTTAGGTTTGGATGGGCGGACTCAAGGTACAGATAGTTTAATCAAAGCTCACTTTGTGTGATTGATGGGAAGGGCACAGGTTAGGTTTTATTGCGTTTCCTTACAAAATTACATCATTCAACTGCAGGTTGAGGAGGTTGGATGTTATGTTAGGTTAGATTATGTTTGGTTATTTTAGGTTAGGTCTGGATGGGCGGACTCTAGGTCCATACAGAATGAGCTCTGGTTAATCTGATGATTGATTGGAAGGACACAAGTTAGGTTTGGTACGTTCCTTTACAAAATGTTAGTTAACTATAAATTTAATTTATTACATGTCCATATACACAGACGATATCTCATTTACACTTTTTATACCAGGGCAAAGTGGTGGTCCTCTTCTAAAGACAAATTCTAGTTCGATCATCACTTTAGTACAATTTGTCATCAAAGTTTGCAGGACCTTATCTTGAGCAGTACCAGGTACGATATTTCTCAGATGGACACGGTATTTAGTGCTGGCACTACGTGGTGGTTGGCAGCACTGAGGCGGCGCCGGCCAGTCTACAACACACCTGCACCCTACATCACAGGTGGCTGTGTCCGCCTCCGCCAAGCCTCGCATTCCGTGACTTATACACCGGTATTTCAACCTTCTATTTTGATTTAGCCGAACCCTTCCCTTCTCTTTCTTCCCGGGTTTTGTAACTCGCTGTTTTTTACAAGGTAAATCGTGGTTTCTCGATGGTAGTTTGTTAACTTGTGAAACCTTGGAATTTATAAGCTTTGCCGCGATCACTAGCAAGAGGAGTCGAGTTTCAAGGATTTCCATTACTTCAATTATCCAGGACTTTCATTAACTTTTAGGTATCTTCAAGAACATTCAAGAGTTCGTGGAAGGCAAAGGTCGACTGAAAGGATCCAAGAACCAAGAAAGTTATACAGATTACAAAATTTAGCAAGGTCCAGAGAAATCTTTGAAATCATTTTAGGGTTTCTAAAGCCTTGTTGTGCGTGTACCGTACCACAGAGAATATGTGATCACAATACCATTCTGCCATCGGCTATGATTTATAAATGTATAATTTAAAGAAGTATTACATGAATTATTTCAAGAAATGATAGTCAAACTCAAAACTATTAAAAATAGGAATATAGAAAATCCCGGTGAGAGTCAAAGATATGGTTGCAATTTAAACAGGTGGCTGCTTCAGAATTCTCACTCTCAGATGTTAAATCACCCATTGATTATTTCCATGGCAATGATTCTTAATTTGGGATTCGTTCAACGTTTAATACAACTACATGCATCTGACTGGCCAATGCCCTAGAGCACTCCACCCACCGAAATGTCAAGACCACGTTACGTCAAGACTATTTTAACTCTCCTAAAAAGGGGACACTGAGGATTTAATGTACAAATTCTATACAAAAAGGAGTATCTATAGGGATCAGTTATGCCTATCCTTAGGTTTTTGGTTGTTAGCGCTATCAGCACTAGTCGGCACTGAACAAAGTAGTTAAGGCTTATGACAAGAATAAGAGTATTTATATCCAATTCTGTTCCACTTGCCAAACTTTGGATGCCAACCAGGCGCCATGGTAACTTTCTAACTTCTAGCTAGATCAATTGCCAATAGCAATGTCCTTGTACGTTGAACCAAAATAGATCAAACCCCTTTGTCATCATTCAATCAGTGCAGTGAACTACGGACTGAGATTGAACATGCTCTTTTGGATTTCATAGGATGAGAAGTCTTCCAGAAGTCAAAGGTCCTACTGGAAGTTTCGTTCTACAATGTTCCATCACTGCTACAACCACCAAAGCCAGAGTCCTGCTTCTCTTGTCCAGCGCTCAGGTGTAGGAGGAAGGCTGAGGAGAGGCTCTTGCTCTGCTACCGGTTCAGATTTGGTTCCCACGCTGCCCCCCTTCTCTCACCTGGGGGGTCTGGCGCCACCCCCCCCCCCCCCACATCTTACGTGGCCCTACCTTGTCTCGGCTTGTTGTTACTCTACAGAGGACTGCTAGTGGGAGGACGTTGCGAAATGCTGATGAGATGTCGTCTGAATAGAGTGTTGTTCGAGTAATACAAGTTGGACTCATTGTTAGTCAACATTGTGGGATTGTTTGGCTCATATATGGATGATGTAGCAAAATATTTTGAAATTGCCCTAACATAAGCACTGTTCACGTCTTTCTATGGATTCCTTGGTTTTTGGATTCAGGTTTGGATAGTCGTAATTTGTTCAGGGTAGGAAAGCTTAACAAGTTCGCGGAATAATAAGTCACTTATCAATATATGGGTTCTTCGGAAAAAGCAGAATACCCACCTCTAAAGGCTAAAATATTCGGACAAAATGTTCTTACATCCCCAACCAGCATCAACAACCAGCATCAACAACCAGCAGGTTACATCTTACCTTTGCAGCAATCGTAGAAATTGTAGTCTTAAAACCGCCCCTAAGGAATCACCGTACAAATGATACAACAATGAATAAAGTTGTATTTTAATTTTTTTTATTTGTTGTACCAATTTTTATTTTTTAGGGGATTTTTAAAGTGAGGTCCAGTTAGGTGATTTATGGTGAATAACAATGTCTTTAATGTAAAAAAATCCACTTTACACCTTGTTTACACCCTCATGCGTAATCAAATGTCTTGAATAACTTATCTGCTTGATTTGAAATTGCTTGTTTGCTTTGTTTTCTTAATAACTTCTTGATCAGCTGATTGATTTTCTAACATTACATTGAGCGATTTGTTGACAAGACACTCAAAGTTTGCATACAGTTTACTAGTTCGTTACACAAGTTTGCATTCATTTATCAACACCCATCACAAAGTTAGTGGCCACCTTGACAGATTTCTCACGGGATTAATCCCTGAGACGGCTGGACCATTGACGTAACTCCGTAACTGGTCCTCCCCCTCGCACCTGTGGGAACATCACTATCAGCTGATAGCACCCGTGACGTCACAGACGCCCCAGTAGTGCCACCTGGTGTCGCGGGAAATACTTCAAGAGGCATTCCCACAATCTGCTCAACCTGCTCAGATTCGGCCGGAAAGGTCACAGGAATACCTTGTAGTGGAATCTGGATGTTTTGGTGATAAAGTAGAAACGATTTACCGCACGTCATATGGCATGATAGGTTGCAAAGGTTACAGTGAGTCTGTGAAAGGTTAGAAAAGGTCGATTGAACATTCTACTTTTCTATTTTCCGGATTGGATTTACGTTGCAACAATGTATGGTTATTATTTTTGTGTTGTAAACTTGCAATGTGCTGGATTAAACAGTCGTGACTAACTGTATACTTTTCGAAAGCCTACTGGGAAAATAAATAGAAATGGAAGCATGCTAGCAAGTTCATTAGGTCTTTCGGGTCTTATCCTTTTATTGTGTAAACTCATACTCGAATACATTTGTCCTGAAAGAAGTAAACAAAGGTGGTGTTCAAATATAAAAAAAAATAAATCCTGGAATATTGAGTGGTAAAGGAATGTTCACACTGCTCAGCCAAAGCAATTCTTCACTGAATAAGTTGAAATTGGTTATTATCAGGACAGTGAATTGAGTAATTTGTTATACTTGTGGCAAGTAGTAACATCTGAAACTAAATAAGAGAACACATGTTTTTACTTGTTTGTGAGGCCTACGAAAAATGTTTCTCTATGTTTGCACTAGAATGATTCCAAACGTACATTTTCTAATCCAATATTCATGGGCAAACCGCCTCACACCTCCTACACCTTAGTTAATAACTTAAACACCTGTGCTTCTCAAGAAACACCTGTGACAACGGATATTCACACGGAAAATACGTTGAGTTAGATGCACAAGGCGTAGAAACGTGACGGTCTTGACTTCACCCTTGAGAAACTCCGGACATAAGGTGCATGGGTACAAGTGGGAGGAATATATTACAGTTATATATTTATCGAAGTCCTTGTAGTATTTACTTCGACATAACGCAATACAGTTCTGGGATTTTTGTATGATTTTGACATAACATGGGGTTTTGATCAAGTCCTTAACGTCATGATAAATGTGATAAGAAACTGCAGCCTCATTTTATGATCTGCTACTACGTAGACATCAGATCGACGGGGTTACTGATCAATTGCTTGATTAAAAATACGAGACTTGTCACTTGTCCGTAAATCAAGGTCTCCACCAAGTTCCCGTCACAACCAAGCAAGCTTCTTAAAATCGTAGACCAACGCCCTGTTTTTTTAAATTTTACTTTTCCACTACAGTAATTCTGATTTCTCCCTCTCTAGTTGCGATGATAGGTCTTGCGATAGTAGTTAAAAACTATGAGAAGGAAATTCGACACTCGTGCCAACTATGCCAACTAACTGTGGTTTTCAGTCAACAACTGCATATGAAGTCCATATCCAATTGAATTGACCCCAGGCTCACGTCACGGACCTCCTCACAGCCATCAGTTGAGGAGGTGAATGAAGTAAAGTGTTTGGACGTAAAAAAGAGCGTGAAAAGGGAGTTTAGAGGTGATTGATAACTTGCGCACGATGTTGACAATGTCTTGCACAGTTTACGTTTGCTTTAAGACGATTTTGCATGTAATTTTTATAAGTGAACTTTTTATAGAGTTTGGCATACTGTAGGGTACGTTTCAAAGACTCAGTGCACAACTGTAAAAACCTTTGGTGTAGTATACCTTTGGTATTCTGAAACATTCCAATCAGATAAAATGTTTTCTAAACTTAAATCACTGTCTCTATGAAAATTGAGAACACACACTGACAACTTCGTTTGACAAAACAATGTGTGCAGCCTAAATAACTTTAATTTTGCACGTTTTCTCCACCTATAAAGTGCAAATTTTCTACAAACACATCTGTCAACTGGTGACATATTTCAAAAGAAGTCATTCCCAATCCCAAAGAAACCTAATTTTGATAGTGAATTTTAACCTAAGTATCGTAGCTTTTCCGTCACATAGTTTTCAACTATGACAATACTATTCGCCACTAAGAAGATGTAACCAGTCAGAATGGTAGTGGATAAAGAGGCAAGTAGTGCTAATTATGTAAAATATATCTTAAAATAGATTTTAACACTGTGGCATCACATTTGAACTATTTCACTTGGCCACGACGGTGCTCGATTATATCTTAATTTACATGGTAAGGAGTTAAGGTTAGGAGAAACATACCAAAACGATTTCCAACGACAAAAAGTACACGAATTTCTCCATAACGTCTTTTATTACTTAAGACAACCAAAAACTTCCCATTCCCACACTTGAAAGACGTTGAAGCCAGGCGTGCGAAAATCACAGAAGAGGCCTCCAAGCATGGATCCTCGCTCAGATTTCAATATTCATAGAGCAATTAACGTCGGGACACCTGGAGGAGTTCCACTCGGCCAGCGTGGTTCCTGGGGTTACACTTGGAAGCCCATCTTGGCACCTGCCTTAGACATCCTCTATCACGACCAGACGCTGATTGAAAGGAAGTGGCGATGATCGGCAAAAAGTCAATCGGACGACCGCGACCGCGACGCTGTAATGGTTATTGTCGACTTCCTCTCGGACCGGTCATCTTGGCAGTCTTGTGGAGGTGCAGGAGCAGCCTGGGGTTTTGAATTATAATTTGGCACGAAATAAAGATAAACCCAAACCAGACGTTGATTTATTCAAAACTAAACAACTCTTTTGGCATGTACGGGAGATTTTTAGTTTCTTTTCTGGACTCAACATAATTCTCAAACATCTTTAAAAAATTAATTCTAGAGTTGCTCGTTGGCTTCTTAAAAAAAGTGATAGTCAACTATGGATCGAATCTCTTCTTTATCTTGTTGCCACCCTAGATTTTGTTAGGGTGAATTAGAATAGTACAAAGTATGTTCAATGTATCTTAATATAGTTAATACATTTCTTTTAAAATTCTAACAAGGCTTAAGAGTCATCATAATATTCAAAATGAAGTTAAACCACTTTGGAACTTGCAATTTGAACTTGTATTAACATTTTTTATACATTCAAAAATACTATAACTCTAAGCATTTCTTAGTAGCATTACACTCAAGAAGAGCTAAATTCAATTTTGATGTTTGCTGACCCATTATGATGGTCACTATTTCACACTATTTCTGACTATTTACTTACCACACTTAACACATTACTACTTGCAGTTAACATCTAGTGAAAAGTACACTTAATCATTTCAGTTTAACCTCTCAAGTTTCATCCCTCAATGTACAGTACTACTTTAGATTTATGTCCAAACAGGCAAGGCAATTGATCTATAATTATGACCAAAAACATAGCTTAGGCCTACGTACTTTTATTTTGATAGCAGGTTATTTACTTTTTTGAAATTTTTTAATAAAATGCGACTAAATCACAAAATTAAATATTATACTATTTTATGAACGTTTTTCCATGATATTGTTAGCAACCCTCAGCATTACCAAGCTTTATTTAGCATCCTAAATTACATCAGTAAGAAACGTTGTATAAAAGATTTCAAACTACCATTTAATTGTATTGTTCATAGTTTGTAGACTAGTTAGCAATGATATTAAATGCATTCAATTGCATGAGAACTCGATTGTCCAGTAGTTCAGCATCCCTTTTCACAACGCTGCGCTGGAGACCGCTGGAGACATGAATGGTCGGTAGCACAGAAGGCGAACTTCTATTATTTGACTACTACGCGAAGACTTGTTATTTTTCTATTCAATTCAAATTTATTTTTGGGTTTCAGAATGGCAGCTAAGAAATTTTTGCAAATTAGTTTTCGTATTATTTATAATTTTAACTTTCGTTTTTAAATCGGCTAGTGCATGTTTTCGTAGGTTTACACTAAAATAAATTTTTATGGAAAATGATCAAATTTATTTTTAAAAGAAATTGAATGTATTTAAGTTATTTAAAATTCTTCACTTAACTTTCTTTATTATTTTGTGTTAGCTAGTCTACCCATACATGTTTTTGTCGTAGATTTTTTTTATTTTCATATCCATTTGTCCATCGTAAATTTTAATTTGAATTACTTAAATCCGTTTGAAATGAAACTTAACGTTTACTAATCTGATATGCTATATTGAGCAACGAAATCCACCCTCATTCTTTACTTGGTTGGCATTTAAATATTCCATGTTAACTTAATAGAGTTATATTTTTTAATCAATCCAACTCATGAGAATTTAATTGAAATCGTCAATATCAGTTATCACGAAAGAAGAGTGTGATTTTATACTCTTGATGTACATACAGGTACCCATTCGTGCCATTACATAAAATCAAAATGTATAAATCAGGTAAAAATCGTTTGATGGTTTAAAGATGTGTTGTATAATGTAACGCTCCTGTTAATTTTAATGGATATGATATTACTGTATTTTATGTCATCAAAATTTTGTTACTTAATTTAATAGAGGACACCCTGAAGATTAAGTGTAAATCTATTACCACGTAAGTAAAAAAGTACAGAGGAAATCGTAAACCTTAAGGTATCCTAACTTGAAATTTTTAAAATTGGAAAATAATTTTTTAGAGTTAATCATACTCCTAACGTAATTTAAATGTTATAACTTTTATTTTATATACACAAATTTCTAACCAAATTACACACAACCCGATCGATTGTGCGTCGCGTCGCCAGCTGCACTTTGAGCACAGATGTGCGCTACATGCAGATGTGCGGTAGCGGTAGTTGGGAGTTGCATGAGGGCGACAATGAGTGAGGTCTGTCCTTGGCCCACCTGGATCTGTGGGAACTAGCAGGATATATCCCGGCGACTTGCAGCTGTAGAGGCACAGAAAGACAATAGAGTAACCAAAATAGTACCCTGAACACAATAAAATGATTTTCTTAGTTGTCCATAGTTGGTTGTTAGTTTTGTCAATAAGTTAAAATTTTTTAAAAATGTCCTAACGGTGTATAAAAATAATATAAACGGCACATTTTGCGCTAAACGGCATATTTTTTTAAATATTTAATACAAATATGACAAAAAACTACCATTTCTTCAACTTCAACCCCCCATACCCCACCAAATATGACGCTCAAATTCGTGTACAGTATTTAACTTTTGACCTACGTTATGGGAACTTGGTGTCAAATGTTACTTTCACTTCGGATGTTGAGGTTTGGGTATAACTGCACCGTACTAATAGTAAACTGTTATAGTTTCCTTGCTTGAAATATAGTTTGATCAAATTTTGAAAATGAATTTATTTGATGCTTTACTACAATATTTTACAAAAACATTGTTTTCTTCCCTGTAGTAATGTTATTGAATTAATAAGCCAATCAGCCAATGTTTCAGGGACAGAATTGAAATTCAATAATAGAAACGAAAATTTGTAGGTTTACTGCGGGGATAGTTTTATGCAAGGGTTCCAGTGTGGCCAACCTTGCAAAACGTAGCATATGTGGCTCTATGCAAAACAAATCATTTCCTAGCTCATGGACGTCGTGGGACCCATTACTGACGGAGTGTCCGAGTGTACCGGGAGCGTGACTGGGACAGATGTTTGGCACCCGTGGGAACACCCGTGGTACACGGGGGTAAGGGGGGAGGCGTCGTGGCGCACCGGGGTCGCGTGGCGTCGCAGCACACCTGCAACCCTGCAACTACAGCTGCGGTAGGAGAACAGGGAAATAATGTATTCCATAGCCTGGTGTAGTCAATTTACCACGTTACTTTTTTAAATTAACTTTAAAAATGTACTATTAAAAATATATGGATATAGAAAACCTACTATAGGAGAAACGAGAAACATACCCTCGCCGCAGCAAACCTGCAGACTTAGCGGATTTCCATTTGCCTGATTGGATTAACACTAAAGTGTCTCCTTACAAATAGCACATATATTCCCTATTTAAATAGAATTAGTTTAACGAGAACTTGTAGTTACAAGACATAAAAGAGGGGAAAATTTCAAGATAAGTGTAAACTCCAAAACCTCACTACGAGTTCAGTAACCTCAAAACATCCAAAAACTAATATTTTTTCGCAGCTATTACAACCTATGAGGGAAGTCATCATTTGGTCCAACAACCATCCCAACTACCCCAGGAGGTCCAGGGCCTCGGACCATTTAGGGGTTGTTTTTACAAACGACCTGCTCCAAAGTCGTTTGCGCAACCAAATTAGGGAATTAGGAAGTAGTTAGGTCCAGACTGGGGGGACAGGAAGTAGCCAATTAGACCAGTTAATTATCAATTAGAAGCTTCCTGAGCCACTACGTGTGTAGAGACCTCATTCATCTCGACCATTTATCAAAGCTGTCAACGGAATCCGGCCATTCATATGTAGGCTAGAGGATAAACGTTTATAGATAAACACAATAATTTGTTACTTATTTGAAACCATTTTTTTTGTTAAATTACCTTTCTTTTTGTTGAGTTTTTCTTGAGTTTTGAAAAAATTGCAAGTACCTCCAAGACACTGGGGGCAAAACTAGCTCATAAGTTGGTATCCCTGTTTACTATACTTCATTGCTAATCAGCTGAATTGCATTATTGCAAAAACCAAATAATTTATTATTACTTTTCCATTTATTCTTCTACAATACAATACTCTTTTAACTTTAAAATACAATAAAATTTTTAAAATGTGTTATAAATGTGCCTATCTTTATTCATTTAACTTGTATGCTATGTTTGGCAAGGAATAGAATTCTGTCAGAAGTAAGTTTGAATAATTGTAGGCATTGCATTATAAATAACAACCTTAATTGTTAATGGGACTTGATAAATTGTATTAAAAACTTTATAAATTGTTCAGAATTTATAAAATTTTACAATGTCAACCAATAGTTACACCTATTTCCAATAGTTTAACCCTGACTCTCCTATTTTATCAATAGATACTTTTAGAAGCTTTTCATGCATAACATTAATTCTAATACAGATTTGTAAATTGTATTGCAAACTTAATAATATTCTACAATTTCAACCAATTACACATTTTAAATATTTTCCCTGGCTCTCCTCTTTCATCAATAGATACTTTAAGAAGCCTTTTCGTGCATAACGTAAATAACTGTAATACAGCTTTCAGCTTTGTAAATTACATACTAAACTTAATACATTGTTAAAAAACCACCAAATAGAACAATGTCAACCATATTGCATGACATTTCCAATAGTTTAACCCTATCCTCTATTAGCTCACAATAGATACTACAAAAACCCAATCTAACCCTAACGTCAAGTAATACAGTAAACAAGGCTGGGAGGTCGCCAGATGGACGACAGTTTGCCCCATTTGTCCGCTTATCATACAACTGTTAATGTACTTAGCAACCCCTCTCCCGCCAAAACTACCACCCGCCGAGTCAGCTGTCGCGATGGGGATTTGCGCGGGAATAACTGTCACACGCTCTAAACAATGTACAAGCCTCCCCTTTAAACGGATTCCGATCAATTACATGTTGTGTTTTTTAGTTGGGTAAGATCAGTATGAGATGCAATAATTAGGAATTACTTTGATGTATAAGATGCTATGGTAATTAGTAAGCTTGGCAAAAAAATTAACATGAAAATTAAAAATTCAATTTGGTGCCTAATGGTTTAAGTATACATATATATATACATTCTTCGAGAACCATTTCTATTAAAGGTATTTACTATTTACGAATGGGACGAATACAGTTTTTTAGGTTACTCGAAAAGATTGTAAATTTCCAGTTGGTACATCTCTAAATTTTATTAAATTGTGTTGGATTCAATAAACATAAAATCAGTTTTTAGAATTTTTTATGTACTATTATAGTTTGTTGTTGGTTTTACAAATTATAGTTTTATTTTTTCCTAGTTCCTGTAAATTCTTGCACATTTTTTGCTATTACCATTGTTGTATATTCATCGTTATCACTATATTTTAGTTATTTTTAATTGATATTGTTACTGCTAGTTGTAGGTATCATAATAACAATTGACTAATCCTACTAGCAATAAAAATAATAATATGTGTCATTAAAAATTAGTTTCTCATTGTGTACTAACTATGTGGAAAAACTCTAAATTAAAAGCCCCTTAAAACAGAAAATAAAAAAATAACTAAATTTCTCTTTATACACCACCGCAACACTAGCGCTCCTAGCGGTAGCTTGTTACGAAGATGACCCACTGGTGTCAATCGTAGCACCTGTAATCTACCGGAAGTGATGTTTAACGTCTACCGCTTCCGGTCGGCAAGGCCGCAGAACAGCTGTTCCATTCACCGATTCACCCTTCCCTTCCCTCATTTGCCATTCACACATTCAACTCTCCACTCACACTCACAACCGTTCACCGTGTATCGCTCTATGGCATCTCTGGTTTCTATTGTTTCTATGGGAACTGTGCAATGTGTGGGTTGTGATCGGTTGATAAGTTATGAGTTATTATTGATTGTTGATTTTGAGGTCGATGGATTTGGGCCGGTCAAGGTTTGACCATGTGAAAGTTAAATAGGGGAAATTCTCAAAAATCAGAGAGTGGAAGAAGGTAGATAATACGAAATTAATTTGTGATTTCCTCGTTTTTGCCCTCAGCCAGGATTGACACAATGGCTGCTATAAATGCTACGGTATTACATCCAAACTGATCCACTTGTATCATGAATAAATTAATTATAAATTACAAATAATTGTAAATAGTAGATTAACGTCAGAGAAATTTTCTCGTAATCATTTTACGATTAAATAATTCGTCAGTGTTTTAAATCACTTACATGATCTTATTTTCTAGTAGTATGTACTATTAGAGCATTTATTAGTTCAATAATTGAAATAAGTAGTTCAGACTACGGAATGATGTGTTTAAAAAAATACTTGAAGTTTTAATCAGTTTAATATAAAAAATAATGGCACGACTTTCTGCTGTAAATAATTAATTGTTAGTATAAATCAAATTATTTGTAATTTACAATATAAGTCAGTAAGGTCATTATTCTATGTAGGTAATTTGTTTGCTAATGTAAAATAGTAAAATCCCAAACAAAATGTAATACTCCAAAAATAAAATAAAATTTAAAAAGTTTTAAGATAGCTTCAATGGCATGGTTTTATTCGAAATCAAATATAGCCCAATTTATTACAGTATGTGACGTTTTCACACATAAATATTTGATAAACATCTTTCTAGACATGTCAAGACTTGACAACACTGATCAGCTGACATGAATTTGTTTTGTACCGAGTGTCAATGGAGGTGGGAATTTCCAAACGGAACTTGGGGTAGGTCAGGTCTGAATTGGGTCAACGAAGATTTCAGTTCCCATACGGGCCCTGTATGAGGGCCCGTCGCACGTGCTTAAATAGGTCTTAACTGTTGTAGGGCCTTGCCCGCATGTAGTCCATTGATAAGGGGAAATCCCGGCGGAAATTGTATAAATCTTTCAATTGCTATTAGTGTCTCTTTGGCACCGTTGATGGACCGACTAAACTACTTTAGGAACAATTATGGTACAGTACAATGATCAGTTAAGAATTTTTCATAGCATATTGTAATCCCAACTTACAAGAAATTTGAAAAATATTAGTTTTTCAAGATTAGGTTTTATACATTCATTTATCGTTATAGTATTTTCTTACATGGAAAAATAAATGTATTTCTACATATTGTACATTCTATTAATAACTTCGCTCTCCATTTCTAGTCTTTAAATAATGTTCTATTTGAACAGCGGAACTGTTTAAATCCGAGTCAAGAATCATTTATGTTTTGTTCCCGAATTCCATTTACCCTTGGATGCAGTTTTATGCTAGTGGGACCTCAATCAGAACCATTGGTTACAAGTGTCATTTTGAATACCCTTTAAATTATTTTTCCCTAATCACATGTTATTGCATACCTCGATAAGACGTCAACCTTGTCAACACTTCTTATTTGATAATCCCTATGAGGTTCTTGTTATCAAGGTTCTACTCCATTTGTTCCCTAATCACATGTTATTGGACACCTCAATAAAAAGTAGTAGAATCCTTGATAACAAGTCTTATTCTTAACCCCTATGAGAGTCTTGTTATCAAGGTTCTACTTTATTTGACCCCTAATCACATGTTATTGCAAACCTATATAAGAAGTAATACTTGATAACAAGTCTTATTCTTAATCCCTATCAGAGTCTTCTTATCATGGTTCTACTGTATTTTGTTCCCTAATAACATGTTATTGCAAACCTCGATAAAAAGTAGAATCCTTGATAACAAGTCTTATTCTTAATCCCTATCAGAGTTTTGTTATCGAGGTTCTACTTAATCTTTTGGAAAATAATTTGGGGATGTAACGATGCTAGTTTAACATGCTGAAAGGCTTGCTTTTTATGTAGTTTATCGTTACATTGTACCGTACGTGTAGTTGGAGTGTAAGTTCTTGGCCGGAATCATCGCATTGTTGGATTTCATGTATGTTTTGTGTAGCAAGTCACTCAAGTGTCGCGAGCAGCTGTGCCGAGATGTTGGCAAGCGTGCAAGTGGTGGCAGTTTTAACTGGCATTTCCACGGAACATTTCCAACCTTTACTTTGCTACAAATCTCCCCGTTCTCCTACTACGAACATATTAATCGCATCTTGTAAAATGCTGTAACAATAATTTTGGTTCTCGTATGAAAAACATGACATAAGTACGGATTGAATTTTCACTAAGCAATAAGAGCGTAGCTTACACGCCATAGAGTAAGGTTAAACTTGAGTTTGTATCGAAAATAATCACTTTACACATTATTGATAACATTTACTTTTAGAATCTGCATGTTATTTTCGTACAAAATATTAATACTTTCCGCATAATGTAGCTTTATAGTATGAATAGTCAAAACACGACTTCAATACCATACAATACATATTGTAGTTACCTCTCGGTTCTGGGACTGATGAGCTCGGTTCTGAAACTGATAAGCTCGGTTCTGAAACTGATAAGCTCGTTCTGGGACTGATAAGCTCGTTCTGGCGCTGATAAGCTCGGTTCTGGGACTGATAAGCTCGTTCTGGGACTGATAAGCTCGGTTCTGGGACTGATAATCTCGGTGGGACTGATAAGCTCAGTTCTGGGACTGATAAGCTCGGTTCTGGGACTGATAAGCTCGGTGGCACTGATAAGCTCAGTTCTGGGACTGATAAGCTCGGTTCTGGAACTGATAAGCTCAGTTCTGGGACTGATAAGCTAGGTTCTGGGACCGATAAGCTCGGTTCTTGGATTGATAAGCTCGGAACTGGGACTGATAAGCTCGGTTATGGGACTGACAAGCTCGTTCAGGGACTGATAAGACCGGTTCTAGACATATCTGGACTACCTTAGCATTGCAGCCACCACTGGATTGACATGTGACTTAACTAGGATGGGTTGGATTGGGTTAGGGCTAGGTTAGGTTAGGTTAGGTTAGGTTAGGTTAGGTTAGGCTAGGTTAGGTTAGGTGAGATTAGGTCTTTATTCTGTGCTTATACCGTAACGGTACTTCACTCTCTTTAAATTACCATACAGTCCAACACGGGTCGGTTACGGGAAGTTAAAAATAAAAAATATAAGGGTTTCTATCATAATTTTGCTTATTAATCTATTTATATAATTTCGGTTCAAAATTTGTCCAGGGTGTTTTTGGTGGGGGAGATAAGAACAATGTTTTTTTTTTTAATTCCATATTTAATGAATCATTTCAAACCTAATACTTGTATTGATCTGATACAGCACCTCACCCATGGTGTACACAGTGCAGAACACTTCGCCCAACCTTATATGGCGCCGCGTGTTGCCTCACCTTCACCTGATTGGCGTGAACACTCGTCCAGACCCTACTGTGTGGTCCTACTCAGTTGGCAAGATACCAAAGGAAAACCTAATACGTGAAAATGTCCTGTAAAATTCGATAACAATAGAGACAACCCAAATGGCCAAGATTTTGAAAATTTTTATCAGGAATCAAAAGTTTTTATCTCACTGGTTTTGGGAGTTGTACATTGATTTGTGTTCGTGGCAACGATTGAAGCAAATATTTACGTTCATCATTGGTTTGGGTATTTACATGTAAAAACCTAATACCTGAATTATTTTATAAACCCAAGAGGTTGGCCTACCACGTTAGGTAATGTAAATGAGTTGATCTATTTTACCAACGTACCACCCCTTGAGAGCTCTCCATTACTTCCACAGAAAATTAAAAAAAGTGTTTATAAGTCTTATCAGCTAATTAACAAGGGTGTATCATTTTTTTCCAAAATAGCCTTTTGACTGCTCCTCAAAACAACCCATATAAATGTCCCAACTTGTCAACTAATCGGCCATCTTGTCTCCACTTGTCCCGCTGATACCCCAAGGATTGACGGTGGAGGGGGGGGGGGTTGGCACACCCGGGACACGTGTTTGTTTTGGGGATGGTCGAATTTGGCGGCAAAAAACTACCCAGATGTTGACAAACAGTGAACTAGTGTAGGATACAAAGAGGCTTGAGTTGTAAATCTATACATTGTCGTAGAGGTCTTCATCGGACCGGATGTGCGATAGCGGGTGTGCATGTGGTACATGTGGTGGAAGTAAGAAGAAGAAGATTTACAACGGGTTTGGAGAAGAGACAGACGTTTTACGAAAAACTGGAAATGTGTTGAACGTATGTGTGATAAGCATGGCCAAACAAATGGTCATCTGGTAATCGGTCACGCAAACAGTGTGTTTTTTGTTCAGGGACTATGTCTAATTTTGTGTATCCAATTGTGTAGAAATCTGCATTGACCAGACGATTGTAGGGTCTGCAATATTAGAAGCTTGAACCATTGACTATTGGATACTGAAATCAAATATTGGATATTTCATCAATAATCAAATCTTGAACTTGTGTAAATGAGATGCTGAAGGTGGAAAGACTTGACGACTTGAATACGGAATCGATACATTTGCAATGGTTTGCTTCAAGGTTTAATGCCAAAGACGAAAAATCAACAGTCTGGAAGTTCAAGAGCCTCAAAAGATTTTGTGACCAAAGGGGTTTTCAAGAAGCTGTCACTATTACCTCCTGTAAAACATTTTATCAACATTCCTCATGTTTACTATTCATACTTCAGGACGGTAAAAAGTTAATATACAATCAAATACGCAGTTGTTAAGCCACACAATTTTAAAACAACCCTAGCATAAATATTTGGACGAACTGTTAGCCTGACATATTGCACAATACATTTCAAAGTTGTTAAATCAACTCAATACATTGCGCAGTCTGTTTTCACCTTCAATCAAGCCCATCCACGTTCTGTATTGGCAATTACATCTCCTACAGAACAAATTGTAAACAGAGAAGTCAGACCACCAGGTTTTCTGTTTGTTGTAGCACCTGAACCTACGCCACAGCCCACTGTTGAGTGACCAGACAGACAGTTTGTCAATCTCACAAAGGGTTCTGTTCAGTGTTCACAAGTCAGGTGTTCTACTGTCCAGTCTCAACGTCGCCATATATCTCGAATACAAACAATGCTACTCTGCAAAATATTTCAATTCATAGCTTTTTCAGTTCAAAATAAGTTTGTTCCATAAATGCGTGCGAGCATGACTTAAATTTCTTATTACGAATGAGAACTGGGGTCTGGGGACGCCACATTGGTGTGTATTATAACCCAAATATGAGTGAAAGATCTGTAGAATGGTCAATGGAGTGAGATGATGTGTGGCTTTGTTGCTGACTAAGATCAGATGTTTCTTAAAAATGATCAGGAACAGCTGTATTCGGTGTCCTGTCTTCTTGTGGACTTGAGATTGGTCATAAGTTGTCTGTGAAAGAGGTAAATCGGTAAATGTCTTCATAATTCGAATGAATCGCTGAACTCAGAATTTCGTCTGAATTTGAACTTACAAACTGATTAAGACCAGCTTTCATAATATTTTCCTCCAAAATACATGTATTACACCAAAAGAACGAATTCTCTTTTGAACCACTTGCAATTTCACAGAAAGCTTTTTTGAGACATATTGTTTATTAGGCCTACCTTTTTCCTGTGTTCTCAATAGAGTTTCTTCATCACCTCGTCAAAAATTGTAAATAACCAACAAATTTAAGCTCTCGAATCTGAAAAACCCCTAAAATTGTTTACACTTCACGAGAAACATTTAAACTTTCCTTCGAAATCTGCAGCTACACTGTAAAGTCTTCTTTTGACCTCTTTTGTTTGGTGTGCATTTTGCCCGTGTACTGCATTTATTTTGTTTATCACCCAGGCAAAAAAGGTAAACAAATAAAATAAACTAAATTCATGAATCTGGAAAAACCTGGGAAAATGTTTACACCAGAACAAAATATAAACTTCCCTGAAAAATCTTCTGCTTCTTCTTGAAGTCTTCTATTGACCTATTTCGTCTGGAATAATTTTTCTTATTTACGAACTTTTGCAATCTCAGTTACCATATTGCACATTCTCTGGAGATATGCAATTCCACATTCTGTCACCACTACGGCACTACAACCCTTCCCCATGCGTCGCGACCCCGGTTCCCACCGCCAGGGCGCCTTCCCTGCGCCCTGCTACCCCGTGTACTGCAGCTGGACTGTGCAGACTGCATGTGTCTGCTCCATCTGCCCAACACACAACACACATGCCCGCAGCTGCAATCGCCATTAAAAAATAACCCGGGTGTGGTGGTGAAAAAATCATCCAGAATTCTGGGACTGAGTTGCGAAGACTTGTGGGTATCAAGAATATAAGGGTTGAATCTTGAAACGGTGTAGGAGTGTAAGAGTGGGTCTAAGGATATATTTCTGTAGTTGGAGAGAAAACTTTCATTTTTTTGGGATACGTGAAATAGGGTGGTTCGAAGGACCAAAAAGTTTTTGTCTAAAAGATTGTATGATGTAGTAATAAAATATTCTTGAATTATACTGGTAAACATGCAAGGGTTAAATCTAGAGACGGTGTAGTAGTGGGTCCAAGGATATATTTCTGTAATAGAACAGAAAAATGTCATTATATTTTTAGGGGTACGTGAAATAGGGTGGTTCGAAGGACCAAAAAGTTTTTGGCTAAAAGATTGTATGATGTAGTAATAAAATATTCTTGAATATTACTGATAAACGTGCAAGGGTTAACTCTTGAGACGGTGTAGTAGTGGGTCTAAGGATATATATCTGTAATAGAACAGAAAAATGTCATTATATATTGAGGAATACGTGAAATAGGGTGGTTCGAAGGACCAAAAAGTTGTGTCTAAAAGATTGTATGATGTAGTAATAAAATATTCTTGAATAATACTGGTAAACATGCCTGCTGACATACTACAATACTTCACTGCCTAGCTTCGAAAAATCCATTCAATTTGTGGACATTTTTCATAATTTTTAAAACCAGTACTAAAAACGTTTATGAATAAGTTGACGTAATATTGCGCATAAACCAATTAATAAATATTTGTCTTCTAAAAATAAAGAAACATTTACATTTAAACTTTAATATAATAGTACTAATGTAGTATTATATTCTGACTGAACCAGAACTCATGAATAACAGCCTGATAATTTATTTTGTGACATGTATAAATTTAAATTAGTAGTGGTGAACCCAGAAAGATAAGTCACTTTAGGCGTTTTTTCCCATAAGAATAACATGGGGATCATTTTTTGGCCACCAAAACCAAAAATCCTGATCTTTGCCTAAATATCCCTATAAAATTGTTAAACCTTATTTCTTACTTATTCCCCATAAATATATTCGATATCAAGCTAAAAAAGCTATTTCTTATATTTATTTACCCTTACAAGTGTAAATGTAGAGTAGATATAATATAGCAATATGACCCCACTTTAGGCACGTTTTCCCCATAACAATAACATGGTGAGCTTTTTTTGACCACTTTTTTAAAAATCCAGCTCTTGGCCAATACAAGCCTATATAAATGTTCAATACCATTGTACAACTCCATTACTATTTCAAATCCATATCTATTCACATGTATATTCTCAAAATCATCAACTTGACAGTGCGAGGTTTGCACGTGAACTCGGGCGCGCTCCCGGCTCATGGCATGGGTGTGCTTCCGGCCGTGTGCGTGCTCCCTTGGACATCCTTTGTGGAAATCCATGAGTTCTGGCTACTTGGGAATCCAAGCCATTTGACATACAATAAATCACCCTTCCTCCTAATTACCTTCTCTATCAAATACATGTCTTTATACTTGGTCTTTAACAACTCCTCTGTATAGAAGCCTCCTCTGATTATATTGCCATTTTCATCTTTCAAGATATAAGTCACAGGCTTTGTATTCTTTACTTCTGCTATTGTAAATAGCTCCCCTGTCCAATTCGGAGTATAACCTTTACTAAACACATGTTTATACTTGGAAATCCTTACGCTATCACCTACCTTATATCTTGGCTTCTTAACTTGTACTACTTTAGAAGTCAACCTCTCATGCACATATTTACTATTCTTAATGTTCACTTGGTTAGGTTTCATACCTATAGATCTATGCACCTTATTATTATATTTTCGAATTAACTTTGGAAGTAAATCCAACCATTTATAACTTCCCTGAGCACTAAATTCCCTATATAACCAATTCTTTAAAGTTCTCTGAAACCTCTCCACAATTGCAGCCTTAGTTGTAGAAAAAGTGTGATAGTGATTAATATTTAAGGTTTTCATTAGTTTGCTAAAATATTGATTAAAAAATTCTTTTCCATTGTCAGATTGAATGTTTTTAACCCCCTTTGGTAGAATGGTTTTAATGGCTTCTGTAACCACTAACCCTGTCTTATTCTTTAGTGGAGCAGCATAAGCTTTTTTAGAAAATGTATCTATTAAAGTTAAAATATATTTATTGCCAGAATTTTCTCTAGCATAGTTTTGCATATCAATTAAATCTATTTGTACGGTTTCGTTTATACCCAATACTTTAAAAGACCTTCTAATGAAATTCTTTCTTGCAGGCTTATGAAGTTCGTATGCAATTTCATTCATTTTTTATAACATCATCCTTTCCTTGTACTGTAAATATATTACCATTAGCCCCAATCAATAGATTATCTTCCATTCTTTTAAATACATAGTTTTCTGGTATATATGGTCTATTATCTATATACTTAAATCCACTCAAAGATGTGGGGTCGGCAACTAATAAATCAGGATTGTATTCCATCAAATTAAATTTTCTTCCTCCATATACAAATTTTGATCCATCATAATACATAGCTTGTGACATTAAACAAATATCATCTAAATATTCCCCCATTGGCAGATTTCTTATATATTGTTTTTTGGCATCCCAACATTTTTCTTTTTTATCAAAAGTTATAGTCTGTTCTTTTGTAACACAGTCAGTGTCATCAACGGCAGGTTTAACACGTACTAACCTTTTATTATTAAAATCCCAATAGCCTGCTTCCATTTTTGGAACTTGTGAAACATTCACAGCATCCTTACTATCTGTACCTTCTATCAAATTGCTAAGTTTCTGTTTCTTAGCATTCCAAACACCATTCTCTGATTCTAAAAATTCATAATTATTATCGTCTTGTACAAATTTACCATCTTCTTTTCGTATTAAAGTCTGTTGTAAAGTGGGCACATCATTTAAACTTTCACCCTTTTCTACATTAGTAATTTTCCGTTTCTTAGCATTCCAAACACCATTCTCTGATTCTAAAAATTCATAATTTTTATTGTCTTGTACAAATGTACCACCATCTGTTCGTATTAAAGTCTGTTGTAAAGTGGGCACATCATCTAAACTTTTACCCTTTTCCACATTAGTAATTTTCTGTTTTTTAGCATTCCAATTTTTATTCTTAGATTCTAAAAACTCATATTTAGTTTTACCTTGTAAAAATACATCACCTTTTCTAGTTAATGTCTGACCCAAAGTTGATACATCATCTACAAACTCCCCATCTTTAACATTACCAATTTTACGGTTTAAACAATTCCAACTATCGTCTTGTAAATTTAAAGTAGGTTCATTACTAGCCCTGGGTTCTGTAGGCTTATTATATGGATTATATAAACGATAAAATTTATCTATAAACATATTTTTATTTAATAAATAATTCCACTTTCTCTTAATTCCTCAATAATGGAATCTATTTCATTATCCACTCCTGAGTTACCGGCTTGGCGACTTAGCCAAAGAAGTCTTAACCTATCCACAAGCTCATTAGGATCATCCCAATAAATATAGTCTATTTTATTACCAGTCACTTGTCTCAAACCTTCACCAACAGATTTAAAAAGAGGTTTAATTATATTAAGATATTTAGTATGTCTATTACTTGAAATTGGTGCACCATCTTTGTAACTCTTTAAATGTCCATTTGTGGCTTCCAAAATCTCTTTATAATTTTGCAAATCAACCTGAGTATAATCCTCAGGTTCTTTTAAAGTTAACAACTGCCACAAGCCTTTTGTCCCCTTGTAGGTTTTATTTGCAACTGTAACATCATCATTGGCAATATCAACTTCCTTATTTCCAATAAAAAATTTATTTGCTTCTCGTCTAATACCATATGTAGTGTCTGTCATACTACTTTTACTGAGGTAATTTCCTAAATAGTCTGATGCTAAAAGACCAAAATCTAATTTCTGTGGAGTAGATTGTTGTAATGGTTGCAATCTTGGTATCATTGATATTCTAGATGGAGTCATTGGGAGTATCTCCATTTGAGGCCTCTCTGTTTTGCCAATAGATGTGATTTTTTTTAATTCTTGTAATGGCTCTATTAAAGGTTGGAATGTTTGGAACCTCTCTTCAGCCTCTAGAAACTTGCCACGTTTTAAAGCTCTATATTTCTCTCGTATTTGATTTGCAGAGTCAACCAATTCTTGTTGAATGTTTTTCATCTTTTATTTACATTTTATTTATCTCATTTGACAAAGGATTGTACTCAAACACTTTATCATGTATTATCAAACAATATGCAGATGTATTTGCTGGTACATTTTCTGCAGTTTCAATCTCTAATTTAATATCAACAATTCCTTCCTTCACTGTTTCATTCTGTCTAGAACAGTCTATTACAATTAGTGGATATTTCTTCATAAACTCAGCCCTACTAATCATAGGATCTGGGATAGTATTATAGTAAGTCTCTCTAAACCTCATAAACATCTCATAAGCTTTAGAGACATCTCCATTTTCAAAGTCGAGATTTAAATCACTATAAGGATAATATTCAGAGTTTAGAAATACTTTGAGATTTTTTAACTTACAGTGATCAAATTCATCAGTTCTTTTTCGTGCACTATTATCCCTAGCTGTTTGGAAACCAAATATAATATACCTAGGCTTCTCCAAACTGGAAGATGTCTTTACTGACCATGTATGTCTTGTAGTATTGGGATATGATGGAAGTTCATGCAACTCTAAACTTCTAAATGCAATTTGCAAATTTTTATTTTGCAATAACATCTTTTGTAATTGTAACTTCTCCCCATCTGATGGTATTACATGTGGCATCACCCATTGAATTGAGTTAAGTGTAATTTTGGGAATTGTATCAGCAGCGCCACTGGCTGGAGCACTAGCGGTTGTTAATATACAATTCAAATCATTTTTGGATCTTTTCAACACCAATTCTTGTTTGACATTTACTAATACCTTATTAAAATCCTCGAATACACCCATTAACAGCTCTAATGGCAAACATGTACTAAACTTGCCACCTTTATGGAACTCTTTTAAATTTGTGTCAGAATCAAATGCTACATTTGACAATTTAGTTGTTTTATTGTAAGAGCTCAATATTTTCATAAGACTAGAAATTCCTGGGTTTCTTACAATGTCTATTTCTTTACCTGCGACTTCGTATCTAATTTCATCAAATAAGAACGCAAATGCATTATTTATAAAATGACCTTTATCATGATTCTCAATTTCTCCCTTAATATACAGATAACTTCTACATGGGAGAGTTAGCAAATCTTGATTATTAATACATATTCGAATTTCATCAGAATTATTTATTGCTAAAGTGTTGTGGGGAACATAGGAGTGATTTGTAATTTTAACCACACTATCGTCGAATTGGGATTTCCCTGTAACGTCTAGAAAATCTTCCATTTTTATTAATAGAAAATTTTAACTTTAGTCCTATTGACTTTAGGAACCTAGCATTTTGTACACTTATAGATAAATTGTTATAAATTCTCATATCTTTTTTATATGACAAGTAATTGTAGTTTCTTCTCCGTTAAAGTCAATTGCCTTGTCGTGTTGATCGGCAAATGTAATACTGACAACATCTAAACTTCTCTTATTTACAGGAAAATATATAATATTTCTTGGAACTTCAATAATTTTGTAGCCAGGAGGAGCTTCTGGATAAAAGCTATGTATGGTGTGTGATTTGTTGCCGTTTAAATAGGACCCGTTTGCAATATTACATTTTACTCTAATCACATTTACATTATTAATGTTTATTTTATTTGTAGATTCAAACTGAACACCAGGAGTAGAAATACCTTTAAATCCCAATAAAACAGACCCTAAACATGGTTTTGTAAAATCAAACACGTGGCTAGAAAGTAATGTCGCTTTCATAGTTTTATTATTAGCTGTAAGGAAAAAGTCTGGGATTTGCTTTTGAATTTCCTTTGCAAGCTCAACCACCTCATATGTTCCTTCAGAAATTTCTATTGTAACTGGAGCATTGTGGTCATAATAGAAAACATCATCACCTTCTCCAATGGTTAATTTGTTGCCTTTAAGTTGATTTAATTTTGGAATAAGCCCTTTAAATAAAAGTTTGGATTTAGTATTAATTAATGCTTCTCCATTTTTATCTATTATAACTTTAAGTTTACCATTTAATAATTGGTTTAAATCATCAACTAAGATCTCTCCCTTTGGTAATGTTATTTTCTCTACTTTGTAATATGTTAAAGTATTTAGTGGTTTTTTAACATTAAATATAGAATTATAACTTTGAAAATCTACTAATCCAATTACATAATCATCATTTAATTCAATGGGAGGAAAGAACACTGACTTTAGCTCTGGCTCTGTACCCGAAAATGTTATGGTAAATGAATCCATTTTTATAAAGAAATATTTTTTATGAATGATAAACATAAAATTCCACAAATAGAACTATTTAAATCTTGTAATTGATCGGTTGTATAGAATATTTTATATCCCTCAAAATATTTAATTACTTCTTTTGGAGGTTGGATTCCAAATGGGTCAAAATAAATTACAATATCTTTATTTTTACGATATGCTGTCCAATGTGTGCCAGATGAACTGTCTAAATTAACTATTCCGCACTCTTTTACTCTTGGTGTTAGATTTTTTAGCTCGCTTTTTAGGTACACCCCCCTGAAGTGAGGCACGTCTTTTGCGGCCTCTAACAGCTGGTAGTTGTCCATCTTTTTTATTAAATTTTAATCCCATTCCCATTTTTGCTTTAGCCTTCATCAAATTTGTCACGGCATAAGCAGCTGCTCTTTCAGCAAGATTTGCATCCTTGGCCGTTACTCTAGTCCAAGCTAAGTCTGCTAATCTCATGTCTGCTTTGTTCCGAGCAGCGGTATCGGGATTATTCATGTAGAATATGTCATGCTCTTTACAATAAGAGTCTAGTTTATTTTTTGGAGGTACATTTTTGGCTAGATTCCCACGTATATTCGTTCCAGGTCCACAGTACTGATATGATGGTATGTGAAGTGGGAATGGAAGGTTATTTATAAGAGTATTCAATAACCCTCGACCCCTGTAAGGCTTTAGGAATAAACCTTTGCCCTTTTTACATGTTTTCTTATTATCATTTTTTACCATTTTTATTATATAAAAAATGTCTTTTATTCAACAAAAACATAAATTTAAAATAGTACATACTAAGGAAAATATACCAAAGAAGTTGGGTCTATTTCCTACCAATATTCGATGTGTTATTTGTGGTCCAAGTGGAAGTGGGAAGACGGTTGTAATTTACAATTTAATTGTGAAAAAGGAAGGATTAAAATTTACAAACTTATATTTAATATCTAAATCTTTAGAACAAGAAAAATATAAAAAAATAATTGAAATATTTAGTTTGTGTGATGAAGTGAAATTACACACGTTTACTGACTGTGAAATCACACCAAATGATGTAAAATCACAGTCAGTTGTTGTATTTGATGACATAAATAGTCAAAATATTACACAATTTTTTTCAATGGGTCGACATAAAAATATTAACTGTTTTTACTTGTGTCAATCTTACAGCAAAGTACATAAACATTTACGTGATAATGTAAATTTCCTAATATTATTTAAACAAGATGATTTAAATTTAAAACATGTATATAACAATCATGTTGGTAATGATTTTTCATTTAACCAATTTAGAAATCTCTGTCATCAATGTTGGGATAAAACTAAATATGGCTTTTTTGTAATAGACAAAGAAAGGTTAAAGAATAATGGCAAATATAGATTTATGTTTGATCAATTTTATCAAGAGGATGGTAAGGGTAAATAAATGAAAGACTGGAGTTTTTTTAACATTTGTATTTATTTTGCATCTACATACATTTGAACATAACTATGTTTGATCAATTTTACAATGACCAAGCGCAAGAGTATTGATGTCATCTTCCAGAATAAACCTCTTGTCATCGTCAAAGGATAGTACTTTCTTGTTCATGGTCAAGGTTTGAAGATGATGATTTGTAGATTTAATTCTTGTCACATTCTCATAGTAATCTTGCCCAGTTGCAAGGCAGTTCAAATAATGTTGATGTCTGAGGAGATGTTTAACAGTAGCACCATCAGCTCCTTTAGCTTTCTTCACCTCTAAAGCTTGCTTGTCTTCTTCATATAACCATTTTAGAGGAATGTAAGAATATAACTTTGGTCTTAAACCACAATATTCATACATAATATGACCACCTAATTCATCTTTAAACTTTCCAGTGACTTTTTTATTTTTATCAGAGTATAAGAAATGGTCTTTACTATATCCAGAGGTATCAAAATAGTGCAAGTCACATTCTATTTCCTTGTAAAAGTCCTCTGTAACTATAGCATACATTAATGAATCTGTATCTGTCATTAGAAATCTTTTATTCTTAAATTTTGACATATAATTATAGTGGAAATCATACATTATTACTTTACTAATATCCAAAATTGTCATTCCTAAATATATTGGTTTATTAAATTTTACAACTAATTTATTTAAATGTATAGCATGTAAATTGTTATCGAACTTTTTGCTACAGTCAAACCTTGGATTAGTGACATATTTTGTTAATAGTGACTCATCCTTGAGATATATGTCACGGAACTTTCGTTGATTCATAATTGTTCGACCAAAGAGACTATTATTTAACAATTTGTAAAAGTCTTTTTCAAAATCATTTTTAGCCCATTTTCGTTTTTCAATATTAAAATTAATATAGGGTGCAAGCCATTTTGATTGTCTAAATTTTAAAATTCTGTGGTATTTTGTAACAACCAACCCCAATTCCTCATATTTTTGTAATGTTTTATAATGTAAAATATATTTAGTTTTGTCATTTAAATTTGGTATTAATTTCCCATTCATTTTCTCTGGTGCTAATGGATAGTCATTATGTAAATCATGTAAGCTTTTATCATATTTTAAATCAACTTCTAAAATGTAACCAAACTCATAATTTTGATTGTATTTGTAGTCTATCTCATTAGTCCAACGGAATTCATCCACAGGCAGTGGCTCACACATTGCTGTAGAGTATAGCGAGTTACAATCTAAATATATTAAATACACACTCTCTTGATTGGGATCATAGTGTTCACCCATATATCTATTATTGGCTTTAGCATAACGTGTGGAAATCATACTGACTCCTCCTCTGATTGCACTTTCTATGAACAAATGCATGTCAATATCTTGAAATAATTGTAATTTTATACCAGTCATTCTAAGACAGGCCTCCCATGTTAATCCAGGAAGTGAATACATATGTACGGGGTCCAGTTTGTAATCCTTTAAACACAGGTCTCTAAATGTCTCAAAGACATCAGCCAGTAGCAATACATCTGTTTTAAGATATAAATCATGATATTCTTGTAAATTATTTATATTAAAATGGGTCCAGACATTTTTAGCATGTTCATATTCAATGGGAGAGATATGTTCTTTAGTTAGAGTGCTATAGAATGATTCAATTGGGGGTAGAGACTCTGCAAACTTATCTGGTCCCGTCATGTATTCATAGGGAAATACGCCTTTACGTTGTAGTAGTGGATTGTCTATGAATCTAAATGCATTTAAATTGGAAGCTAATTTGTATAATGGAAGGGACAGAAAGTTATAGGAATCTAAAAATACTAAATCATCAACTGAGAATGAAATGTACTTTTCCATATCCTTGGCTATGCAATTTAATTTACGATCATTAAACTTTCCCAAGTGTTGCATTATTAAATGACCATCATAATTTTTTAAGTTATGGAAGAATACTGGGATTTTCTTTGTTACTTTATAGTTTAAATTACAATCATTGTGGGCAGCTCCACGGTATTGACCAGATGAATGACAATGATCTCTCACCCTATCAAAATATAAGGGCTTTTCACAAATGTGACAATGCGTTGAGTTTTGGAAAGATACCTCTTGCTCAGGAGTCATTACTAGGGGAATATATATCGCCATTTGACGTTTAATGAAGTCATAAGTTTTAAATAACCTTTTGAAAAACACATCCATAACATTTGCACCACTATATAACTCTTCAGAAATAATCTTAGAATCTCTCACTAAGACAAATGCAAATCCAGATGGAGTATGGTTGTTAGAGTTTATAAAGCATTCAAAATCTGCATAAATCACAAATGGAGCTTTAAGTTGATATTTATAATTTTTAAATTTTAATGTATCTTGTTTAGACATTTCCACTCGTTGAGCATCAAAATTTTTACAATATGTTATGTGACGTTCTAATATATCATTAGTGTAAAAATGTTGCAAACACAACTTACAAAAATACTTCTTATTGTTATCTTTTGTAGATCTCAACATTAACTTATTAAAATCACGAATTAAACAGTAATGTGATTTACGACCTTCTTGTAATAATAATAAATCTACATGAATATTACTATTCAGTTTAGTTGTTCTTAGTGGATGTATTAATTTCTGGTCTTCAACTCCAAATACATTGACACTTATATTATTCTGTGTTTCAAATTTTTCTATATCAGATATTTTTACGGGATATTTTATATTTGTCATATTTAACTGCCCTATGTAGGGTGCATAGCTAGAGACCCTTTCAGCATTTTCATTGATACAATTCCTTGGATGTAAAGCTGCTAAAATTGACCATAGGAAGCATTTATTATCAGCATTTTTAATATTTAAAACTGCATGTTTTGATTGAATACTTTTTGGTGTAGGGATATATGACTTTGGAGTTAGGGGCTTATACTTGTAAATATGCAACTGCCAATACTTAGTGTGGTCATAAATCCATCCACTGCCTTGGGCTTGATATTTGTGTATAGAAGCATCAATCTTTAAAAGTGAATTTTCAATTTGAGGTTTTAAATCTCTCTTCTCAATAGTTAAGGTAGTAAGGCTTCTAAAATCCGCAATACATTCTTTCTCATTAACTAATTTTCCATTTTGATCCATTGAATATTTCATAAATTTAATTCTCCTAACTAAAGTCCATTTTATCGGAAGAGGACAAGACTTCAGTGTATTTTCAAGGTCAGCTCTAATCGATTCACCGACAAATTTAATCATTGTATATGGACATTTGATGCAAGAATTGGCATGTCTTTTAAAATGACCAACAACATTTCTTTTACAGAAATTACAAGTCTTGTGATTTTGTAATATATGTGATTTTAAAGCCACATTATTATCACAGATTAAATTGCAAACTTTGCACAGTTTTACCTTCATTTGATGAATTACCTTGTAGTGGCGAATCAGGTTACTTTTGGTGGAGAGCAACACGGAGCAGTGTTGACAGGTGGGCCTCATGGTCCAGAATGAAATATCACCCGAATGTCACTTCTATTTATAGACTTTTCAAAATTTCAAAATTTTTTAACCAGAAATTGTGAAATTTTCAAAATTTTTAGCTAGAAATTAAAAAAAATTAAACAATTTAACTAGAAATTACTTCAACAGGAGGTCACCCACCCAAGGCTTAATCAAGAGCTACCACTAGAGACGAGAAAACCGACCATAAGTCGGGAGCGAGAAGCCTGACCATAGGTCGGGAGCACGACCGGGAGCGCGCCCAAGTTCACATACAAACCTCACATGATTTTGAGAATATACATGTGAATAGATATGGATTTGAAATAGTAATGGAGTTGTACAATGGTATTGAACATTTATATAGGCTTGTATTGGCCAAGAGCTGGATTTTTAAAAAAGTGGTCAAAAAAAGCTCACCATGTTATTGTTATGGGGAAAACGTGCCTAAAGTGGGGTCATATTGCTATATTATATCTACTCTACATTTACACTTGTAAGGGTAAATAAATATAAGAAATAGCTTTTTTAGCTTGATATCGAATATATTTATGGGGAATAAGTAAGAAATAAGGTTTAACAATTTTATAGGGATATTTAGGCAAAGATCAGGATTTTTGGTTTTGGTGGCCAAAAAATGATCCCCATGTTATTCTTATGGGAAAAAACGCCTAAAGTGACTTATCTTTCTGGGTTCACCACTACTTAAATTAAATATTATATTGAGTGTAAATTGTAGCCTATTCATATAAACTTAGTTACACCAACAGCTAGTTCATTTATCAAAATACTACTTTAAAATAGTTTAATTATTGCAGCTCACTCTTCCAGAACAGGCTGTAGGTTTATATTTACTCAAATAGATACATTTATTGTGAAATGAGGTTCAAACAATAAATTATAACTAGAATTACTAGAATTTAAGCATAACTCTTTCCTCGGCGTTATGTTTCATGTAGTAAATATTTCATTTTAACCAAGTAAGTAAATGTTTGTAGCAAACTTATTGACTGTTTTAAATTAACATATGTCCTTCTTCTCACTTTTAATTTCTAACAACAGCTGGAGTTTCATAACAATGTTTCCCATGTTAATCTTATGGAGAAATACGAAACTTTAAAGGGCCCCAGGGCAAATATCTAATATTATTTCCCTGAAAAAGGGTTCATGCACAACTTCACGTTACGCTAATTCCAATGACACTAAAAACATGTCAATCGGTTCAGTAGCTTAGGAGGAGTAATTGTCACAAAAAACCTGTTTGCATATTAAATAAGTAAATAGATAGATATTATGTAATAGGCCTAGTTGTATAGTTCCATTCATAATTCATAGGAATTTTAACATTTAAATAGTTTTTCATAAGAAAACCTTGAATTCTATTTTAAATTCAGTCGGATGAATTCGTCCTACCCAAATTTGTATTTCGCCAAGTTTTCTGTCTCAGCACCTCCAAGTTTCTCCCCAATCTCCTAGACTCCTGAGGCACCTCCCTTCCATCTTGTTGAGTTTATAGTTGATAGTACAATCTATCAGTTGGATCGCCGTTGTCCAGTAGTCAGCTGTAATACATCTGTTTCCCGTTCAGTTGGCAGCTGTTTTTCTCAGCTGGTGTCGCATCTGTACTTCAACTGTTCACTCGCACATTGCCGTATAACGGAAACCTTTTGTTCACCCCCCGTCCGCCAACCTAATTATATTGGAATTGGGGTGATCGTATACATGCGGGTTACGTGGAGGAAAAATGAATACTAAATGTGGTAAACAGGGGAATTGATAATCTTGTATGATTGTGCAACACTAATTTTTAGGATCGAAGCAAAAATTTTAAAAGTATTGTATTTATTAAAGCAAAAATGTTGTGTATTCTGTAACTTTTTGTTAATTAAATAATAATATTTATTGTTGACTAGCTATTACCCAAGGGCTTCACCCCGTTTTGACTTCATAAGTATTAATTAAAACTATTGATTGGTTAAGTTAACCTGAAATAAACAAAAGTAATACAGTAATACAAAGAAATAATCACAACTGATTTGAATAAGGTGATAAATTGAAAGAATAACATACAAATAAGTACAGCTGAGGTATTTATTAGGTATACGGAAAGTTCCCTTCAGAAAGGAGTTACGACCTTAAAGGGAAATTTATGAAAATGGATAGTTTTGCGCAATATATCTCGTCATGACGAACATTTTAAGTATGTGGTTTATGGGGGTGTGATTTTTTATTTTTCTCAAAAGTTCATGGGTATTTTGGGGCTTATATATGGATGACTACGTGATTGTTATTTCCTCAATGCTATTTTGTATTAATGTTATCCAGGTGTTCAATAAAATAGTCAAGTAATTGTTCAATCGATTTGTCTGTTAGTTTACCAGCTGTGAATAATAAGTCTGTATGTAAACAACTAGGCCTATAAAAAAAATATAAAATTACTTAGCATTAGTTGCTCTGTCCATGCTTCGCTTTAGGGGTGAGAATACACCACAAGAGAATAATGCAGATTTCCAAACGCAGTGTAAGAAACAGTTACACATTTACAGGGATTATAGAGGCAAAATTCTATATAACTTATTGCATATTTTAATGAAGATCTCTTACATATATGCAATATGCTGTGTGGATGAATCAAAACCAATAACTTTTTCGTAATGTAAACATAGGTAATCTATGAGCCAAAAGGAGCACTCAAGGAAAAAGTTAACTGTCACCCTCCTTAATTATTGATAATTTTTGTTCTTTATTTATTAATCTTTGTTGTGAATTTTTTTTGTAAAATAGTGGAATCGTTAAAATAAATAAATTAATTCATTAACTGTAAATTACTAAAAAAACCTAATGTAATTTTTTAAATGTTATTAAATGCAATAATTTTACTAAGACTCGTATTAGGAGAGGATACAATTTTCCCAATCGTTCAAGTTCCTTATCAGCTTTATACTTGTTATATATATATTATTTATATAATATATATATTATTCATTTATAATTATTATATCTATTCGAATTGTTATTATAATAGATGCAAGCTCGTGCATAGATAGATGGTGAATCTTGTATTTTAAAAATATTTCACTTATCTATATATTATTGAGTTTTAGTATAGTTAGTGCGTAAGCATTGCAAAAACATAGGGAATATCCTCACTTGATGCACCTTTGTCATGTTATGGAATTCAGACCACTTAAGTTTGACAAATCTACGAGATGACCTCTGAGATGTCTCTGATAAGAGCGGAGGTGAAAGGTCAGTTGATAAGACTGTCAGACTGGAGGCTTATCAGATACTGCAGCTGGGAACTGACTCATTATGGATTATCACTGAGTCAATATGGTCATCGTCTTATCGTTATGTCTTGGTCTAAAGATAGCGGACGAGGACTAACGATTTTCAAATAACACTTGAAAAGTTTGGGAGAAGTTTGTTAATAAAAATGTTTAAGATGTGCTGCATCTAAGCTTTGATAAATTATTAGAAAGAAATTCTGTGTTTACCTCCAGTTTCGTATACAATACTATATACTACTTTTAATCATAGATTAATCAGATGTTTTATCTATACTCATTGTTGTGGTTTGCTCCTGAGCTGCAGCTGGTAAGACAAATATTATTAGTGGTTTATTTACCTTGTTTATCTATGTTTTAATACAGTACTATATTTACGCACTATTATGTTAAATGGGCCAACAGAAAAATTTAAATATGATTTTTGCTATCTGTGTAGTATTTGTATAAACAGTTGACAGCAACTCATCATTTAGGAGTTATGGTAAGGGCAACAGATAAATTTAAATATGATTTTTGCTATCTGTGTAGTATTTGTATAAACAGTTGACAGCAACACATCATTTAGGAGTTATGGTAAGTTTTAGCATCAACATAATTTTCGATCAATGTATTCATTGAGATGTGGATGAATAATTTACATTTTATAATTTGGATCATTTATAAATAGATTTACATCCACAACCTTAATCAATCAAGCAAATTCTTCCAATCAATGATACGGAAATTATTATGATACGGAAATATTAATCAGACGTCAAGGGATTTTGAAGTTTAACAGTTCAAATTGTGTTTGCTATAGGACTGTTAGTTGTTAATTAGATTTCAACTATTGATATACTATTTGCAGGTACATAATTAATTATTCACATTTAAACTAAATTGTATTTTGTTTTATTTGTGTTTTGAATTGTAATCGTTAAATTATTTTACAATATCACTATTGATTATATTATTAAGGAAATTGTTTGAAAAATACTATGAATAAACATGTTTTTGTAGTTCCTCAACTATTTAGTTATCAGTACCAAAGTCTTTAATAGCAATAAATACATGTAACAAAAAATGAACATATTTAACAATACTTGTTTTTAAACAGAAATCAACCATGAATAGAGATGTTCGCAAAACTGTTTTTATCGATCATGAAGATTATTTGTTTAACTTAAATTGTTTTGATTCATGAATTGTTAAACGTTATAAAGGTTACAAACGTAAACAACTCATTTCCAAAACGTCTGTTGACGCGCGTACAATAAAGTCGAACAATTCCCAACCGAACCACCTCCAGCCTAAATTAGACATTGAAGGGACTCAAGGTATAAATCACGGGTGTTCACACGGGCGGCTTCTCCCAAACACATAACAAGAAGGATCATTTACTGAGGACGACACACACAGGTGTTCGGGGGCGGAGCCTAGCAGTGGTGGGGGGAGGGTATATAACCCGGCGCTAGAGTGGGGAGCGGCATTGCTACCCGCGACGCCGCTCAGTTCAGTCGAGTGTAGTGAGTGTGTGAGTGAAGTGAATCATGAAGTCTGTCAGCCCTACGCCCGTCATCCCCAGTGGAGTACAATCAGGCAGAGTTCATAGACAACGGAAAGACATAGAGAACGAAGAGATACAGATGTACCTCTCCAAGCTGAAGGATCTGGTACCCTTCATGCCGAAGAACAGGAAGTTATCGAAACTGGAGGTTATCCAGTATGTGATCGACTATATTTGTGAGCTGCAGTACGCCCTGGATACTCATCCTACGGTCAACTCGGCGGTGGTGCAGGCCTCGGCGGCGGCCCTCATCAGGCAAGCGTCTCCTGTCCAAGGGACGGCGCCCCAGACGTCGCCGAGACAACCCCTGGGCGTCCTGGCGCCGAACACCATCCTGGCGTCGCCCGCACCCTGTACCACACCTGAGGCTATCACGACGGTAAGTTCACAATTTGGTTAATATAATTTGTAGACAATTGTTTCCCGGTGCTTTGGTCCTGAAACTCATAAATACCTATAGGCTACTTGAAAGTTTATAGATCACCAGATTTTTCATACACTTTCTTTTCATACACATTCAATAAAACGTACATTCAAAAACACTAAAATGTATTCTCATATAGGCTAAATTAATTATTTTATGACTACTGATTTATTGCGTGAATACATAACAATCACTTAAAACAAGTGTTCCGTTTTTATATTAGAATAGTTCCAATATACTTGAAGAAAATGTATATTCCAGTTAAGCTCTTTTTGGTTAAATTTCTCGGACAAATATTCAATGATTACAATCACGAAGACTAACTTAAAGATGAAATATTTGTATGTGTAGTTGTGTTAATACACTGTATAGACCTTCATAGGCTAAGTATTATTTGTCTCATAAACATTCTATATCTAAAGATAATAAAATTAACAACACTAATGATCAATTTTAGGGTGTACTTTTATCTCAATTCAATTTTTAATATACCGGTACGTCTTAACAATTGATCGGTTAATACACAATCCAACTCATAATTTGAGATAAAACAATCACTGCATTATTTAAGCCTATTTTGTGATCAAAATATTTATTCCATAAACACAATAGCGACAAAAAAAACACACAACAGTTCACAAACCCCACATTCCCGTTGTCCGCTGGTCCATTCCCTCCTCCCATTTCCCACGGACCCAGCACAGCTGACAGCTGGCGCAATTCGTGTAATTGAGCCCAACTTTCGTCAGGTGTCAAATTGCCGACTGTCCCAACCTTGGTTTCAACACAGCTGTGCGTGTAGTTCATTGCTTTCGAGAAATTTGTAATCTAAAAGGGTTTGATCTACTTATTTCGCTGTAGTTTACCAACTTACGGTACAGAATTAGTTATCGTCAATGATAAATTAAATTGGTCATCAGCGTTATACTGTTTGGCTGCAAAGTTAATCAATTATTCCTCAAAGAGGTCAACTGCAAGTCAGAATTGCTCAAACTATTTAGTTAGGAATGTAAGAACTAGTAGTTCAACAGATTTTCTAATGATTGTTGCCACAATCAAAAGTTTCAACACAGTTTCTTATCTATTGTTGATTGTCAAAGTCTAACAGCTTATCAAACTCAGCCAAATGAAATTACCAAACATTTCACTACAGTTCCTTTGTTAACACTCCGGGTCAAATCATTCATTTGTGCCAAGTAGGGGTGGTGCGAATATTCCCAACCCCCGGAGCCTCCAGTTCCCATGCTAGTACACCTGGTAAGGGCTCCTCCCCTCTCGATTAATATGCATTCAATACGTGGGAAAAATCATGTCAAATGTTTTAGGGGACGAAAACAGCTGTTCCCTTGTCTTCAACCCTGTATACTTCCTTGGGCCCTTCAACCTTGCCAACCTTTGAGATTAAATGTACAATTTGTATTGTTTGTCTGTTGAAGAAGCTGGAAAGATATAAATGGGAGATCCTCTTCGTTATTCTAGTTTTTGTGAATGTAGCATATTTTTTATGATTAAATACCATAATTTAGAGGTTAACAAGTCTCTCAATCTAATTTACTTGAATCATATGAAGAGCTGCGTATAGTTTTGAAATCTTATAAGCTCCTTTAAATTTTAACGTAGGCCTAATATGAACTATAATTTAAGCATTTTAAATCAATTTAATGTTTCAAAACATGACAACTTTTAATTTTTTGCTCACGAAAACACAAAATATTAACGCAACTGTTTACAAACTATTGTAATTTCAATTCCTCTTTTGTTGACTGTGAAGAGTGTTAATTAAATGTGTTTGTTGTATTGTGTTTTTTATGTGTTTTTTCTACAATATCTTCTGTTTTGTTACAGACGCCCTCACATCTTCTAGAGAAGGTTTCTACGTCAGACACGAGGCCAGTATCATGTTGATCAGCTGATCGTCCACCCCCGCCACCCTCCACCCCCGAGAACGACTTGTAGTTCCTACCACCCCCAGCTGATAGTGTTTAAAAAACAATTGAAAAATTATGAACATTTCGTAAATATTACCAAATACTTTAGCAAAATATTTCATTTTACAAAATTTATTAGGGCCTATCCTAATTATGTTTAACAACAACAGTTGTAGATCTTGTAAATTTCGTAATTATTACTGATAGTATTAGCAAAGCATTATTATCTATTAAATTATAATATCTAAACAGTTTTTTATCATCTTAATATTGAAAAAATATGTAACAGAACAAATTTACTCTTAAGAACAATTATTTATTTATAAAGTCCTCTTAATTATATGATCTCATAGACATAAGTATTGAGATTCTTTCAAGTTTAAAAGTATGTGTATTGCTGGATAGTCCACAATTATTTAGAAGAAATCGATTTAGTTTTATTGTAAGTTAGTTGTTTTCGGGGTTAGGGTGGTCTTGATCATTCCATGTAAGACTTGTATATTTTTAGTTTGTACATTTTTGTCGTCTGTGATGTCTAGTGTATTTTGTAAAAAGCACTTTGTATTATATGTAAATGTTATATATTTGAGTTGGATTATTATATATTGAAGATTATTATTATTTTGTACATGTGGTTTACTCGCACGACTAAATAAATTACCATATTGTACAATACAACATTTGAGTTTTGTTTTGAGATCCCAAAAACTATTGGTTTATTCCATTATGTTTTTATACAATTTTATGAACAAAGACATGCATTTGTGCAATTTTTGCACAAATTTAGTAAATTTACATTCAGGATTTCACCAAATAATGAGATAATTTTATAAAATATACATTCAACAACTTGTAAATTACAATCATCTTTAAAAAAATATTATTTTGCAATGTGTATGTATTGTCAATTTTTTCATTCACAAAAATTAGGTTTAAATTCTTAATTGCTAACATTATCAACTAAAGAAATTATTTTGGAATGCATTTTGTATGTATTGTCAATTTTTTCATTGTACTTTTGAGATACATTACATCCTTTAAATTGAGGTTAATAGTGGGGGGCCACTTTATAATTCAAAACATTCAATCTTTTGTTCAATATCATCACGATATAACTTCATTTTACTCTTGTAGCTAATTTCTGGCTACGTAAAGTGTGCATATACTGAAATACATAATTTTAATAACGAATACATTATTCACACATTAAATTCAGTTTCAAAATGGTGCGAAAGAAGGAAGAACCAAGTCATCAGCTGATAAAACACCTACATTACATCAGCTGATTCATTAACATTCACAGCTGACTACCCACGTGAGACATATATTTATTAACCACCCGTGCATCTTCTAAGCTCAGCAAGATTCTAAACTTTCTCAATCAAAATGTGGTACGATAAAAGGAAGAACCAAGTCATCAGCTGATAAAACACCTACATTACATCAGCTGATTCATTAACATTCACAGCTAACTACCCACGTGATTTAGACATATGTTTATTAACCACCCGCGCCTCTTCAAAGCTCAGCCAGTTTCTAAACTTTCCCAACAATTACTATAATTGGACAGAACCTGTCTCTCACCACTTAGCCTGTAAACAGAAGAGAATAGAAAACAGATGTTATCACTTAACGCGCATTATATCTTAATTATATAGCAAACATGCAGTATTTTACTGTAATTATCTGAAGTTATAGTTGTTTTGGACGTTGCTGTGGTATTTTTTTGCACACATGTTTTACATTAATTTATACTAGAGGTCGGCCAGTGGTCGAAAACTCGACCAAAAATACGTAAATGACACACTTCTCCATTTTACCCCACACTGTAAATAAACATGTGATTGGAATTTCTTCAATTTTTTGATTTTATGTTTATATTGCGTTTTTAGTTTGTCACCAGCATGACAACCCATAAGGTCCCTGGTAATTTTTTTAAATTTAAATTTATTTTGTGTGCTTATTTTAATTTATGAAGGGATATTGCACATATTCAGGAAAATATCTTTCCAACAGTATGCGTAGATTTTCTCTGCGATGCACACAAGCTGGGAAAAAGGTTTTAAAGAAACATGATTGCCTATTAATATATAGATTGGTACAAAGGTTAATCCAAAACACTGTTATAAAATGCTGTGTAGATCAAATATTATGTTTTATGTCAACAAAAATAATTTATTCACTCATCATCAGTCTAACATGGACCAGTGTACCTCTTAAACTTATTTACACTCTTACAAAGATTTCTGTTGCGTCAATTTGTAAGTGGTCTTCAAACACACCACTTTAAAGAAAAAAAACTGTATATACAAACAATTGATAGTACAAATAAAATAAATTAGAATTTGTTTAACACTGCTTGGTTTAGCAACTGTATCCATCAGAAATTGTTAACTGGTTGAGTAAAACATGAAATTGACTGAAGAAGAAATTATCATTCATTAAGTTTAACAAGTCACAGCATATACTTAGAAGAGTCAAATCACAGTCTGTGTGTGTGTTTGTGTGTGTGAGTGTGTGAGTGAGAGGCGGGAGATAAAAGTAAGTTGTTTGTCTTCTGACGTCACCTGAACACCTGCAGCTGACGTCACTAGCCTTGACTCAAAACCACCAAAACACGACTTTAGGATTGTCCACTTTCCTGGCTTTGTTTTGTGGGCGAAATGATTTGGACACCTGCACCTGCGACTGAGTCAAGCTTGTTTAGCTCATTATGGGGCCCATTTGCTGAGTTACAGCACAAATACCCGGCAAACGAGTTTTGGGAGTGGACTTTGAATCTAGTTGACTGAGAATGTCTGTTAGGACAATTCATTCATGGAGATTTTAAGTGAATCATGAACTAAAAACTTTACTTATTCTATTATTATTCTCCATAAGGGTAGGCCTAATATGGGAATTTATAATTTACAATTTTTGGAATTTTCCCCGTTACCATTAGGCGCATAACAACGCTTCAATATACTAAATTATTTGTTTTTTTAAGCTCTACAAAATGGCTTGTAAAGAAATTTTATATTTTATTGAATTGAAAAATGTTATGTTTTTGTCAAAAATGGGAAAACCAATTTTTACCTCATAAACCCACGTTTCCATAGTCCGATCATCTAAATCGGATCATTTTTGCTCGAGTTATCGTGCTAACGGACATATATATATGAATTTGAACGGATGGTGTTTTGGCCTCTAGGGACCTCAAAACGAACAAGTAAATCAGTCCCGGGTCAAGGTCTTACCATGAGTAGGCCCTACTATGGTAATAGCTTATTCCCGATATGGGAAATTCGCTAAAAACAACTTGGATATTTTAAGACTATTGGCTGTACCATACTTATGCCATACTAACGTACTTCAAGCAATATGGCATATATTGAAAACATTTTCAGACTGAAGCTATATTTAATATTTAACACTGCTGATAATTTAATGAAATTACAAACTAGACAATAGATTTGGACATTGGACCTCCCTACTGTTTTTGGAGCAGCTATAATTGTATTACAAAGGGATATGAAGGAACATTTCTAAAGCTAAACAAGTTTTCTATCATAGATTATTTGTTTGTTCAAAGGAAAAGAAATTCTGTGGAGTAATATACAGGGTTAGTAAAAAGTGTGGAGACCCCCTGTTGATTTTTTAACGGCCCATACTAGAAAAACTAAACTCAGCACACCTTTATGGCATGTTATGAAGTACTTTTTGGGCATGACCGCCACTTGGTGTACATTCCCAAAATGGGGGATTTTGGGGAAAACTCAAAATTTTCAAACGGTAAGACCTGTTGAGTGACCCCTCCTTTTGAAGGTCCTGGTAAAAGAAAACCAACAACGCAAATTAGAGGTCTTTATCTCAATCCAGCAAAAAATGACAGCCAATTGAAATTCTCAGAAGTTGAATTTAACTTGCAGCTTTCCAAGTCTGGAGACCCCCTGTAAATTTTGTAGCGGCTCACACTAGGAAAACTAAACTCTACACACCTTTTTGGCATGTTTTGAAGTACTTTTTAAGCCTAATAGCCACTTGCTTACCAAACCCAAAATGGGGGATTTTGGGGAAAACTCAAAAGTTTTAAAGATAAGCCCCATCAAGTGACCCCTCATTTTGAAGGTCCTGGTAAAAGAAAACTAACAACGCAAACTAGAGGTTTCTATCTCAATCCAGTAAAAAATGAAAGCTGATTGAAATCTTTAGAAATCGGAAATAACTTGCAATTTTATATTCAATTGGCTGCCATATTTTACTGTGTTAAGATAGAGACCTATAGTTTGCGTTGTTAGTTTTCTTTTATTATGACCTTCAAAATGAGGGGTCACTCGATGGGGCTTATCATTTAAAACTTTTGAGTTTCCCCCAAAATCCCCCATTTTGGGTTTGGGAACTTATGAGAATTTCAATTGGCTGCCATTTTGTACTGAGATGAGATATAGACCTCTAGTTTGCGTTGTTGGTTTTCTTTTACCAGGACCTTCAAAATGAGGGGTCACTCGATGGGTCTTTGTATTTGAAATTTTTTATTTTCCCCCAAAATCCCCCATTTTGGGGATGAACACCAAGTGGCGGTTGTGCCCAAAAAGTACTTAATAACATGCCATAATGGTGTGCCGAGTTTAGTTTTTCTAGTATTGGCCGTTAAAAAAATAACAGGGGGTCTCCACACTTTTTACTAACCCTGTATAAAAGTTATACAGACTGTCCCAAAAGTCCCGGACCGGTTTTATATTTTCTAAACGACAACAGATAAATCAATAAGATTTGGTACATCAACACCACACCTAAAAATCTACTTTTTTAAGGAAATATCAATTTTTTGTCATATGATGGGGACGTCCCGCAAGGAGTCAGACGGAAATCTTAAATAGAAGCATATGTTGACATGTACATCAAGTTAAAGACCTTTACTAGCAGAATACAATGCCGCAAATTTGAACTCAAACGGACAACCGAGCCAAGAATGACAGTGGTTCAAAGATTCATTTAATTTACATTGCTATTATACGCTTACTCCTCAGGGGGCATCCCTAGGAGTCGGAAGAAAATTTTTAACGTAAGCATAGGTCGATATGCACATCAAATTAAAGGTCTTTACTAGTATATTACAATGCCGTAAATTCAAGCTCAAAAGAATGCCTGAGTAAAAAATGGCAGTCGTTCAAAGATTAAAAATGGCAGATTCAAGAAATCTTTGAACGGCTGCCATTTTTTACTCAGTAATCCGTTTGAGTTCAAATTTGCGGCATTATATTCTGCTAGTAAAGGTCTTTAATTTGATGTACATGTCAACCTATGCTTCTATTTAAGATTTCCTTCTGACTCCTTGCGGGACGTCCCCATGATATGACAAAAAATTGATATTTCCTTAAAAAAGTAGATTTTTAGGTGTGGTGTTGATGTACCAAATCTTATTGATTTATCTTTTGTCGTTTAGAAAATATGAAACCGGTCCGGGACTTTTGGGACAGTCTGTATAATAAACTGTCACCAAACTGACATACGTTCTCCCATTAGCTTAAAACAACCCTTTTAACATGGGTAAGCGGTGGAAGTAACTATGATAAGTTATGGGTAAAATCATAAACATTGCTCGTAATTTATACAGCATTGGGTGTTGTACCATTTTCTTTACAGTTTAAAGGAACATACAGGGTGGCTGAAAAGTAACTTGCACCCCCCCCCCCTTAACTTTTCAACCATTTGAGATATTTGAAATCGGTTTACGGCAACTTTCTTAGATATGAGGGGCTACAATAATGATGGTCAATTTTGAAAATTTTTGCCCTTAGGGGTAGCGGGGGTAGGGGGCAGCTCAAAATTTTCAAATGACAAGTATAGTCAAGTTTGGTATCATTTTAAAGGTCTTGACGAAACATAAACATTGACATAAAAAAATCAAAATCTGCTCACTAATAACAAAATGGCGCCCTAAAACGTTTCAAATCCAAATAACTATGAGGGTGGCAAAAAAATTAACTTGCACCCTCATTAGCTTTTTAACTATTTGAGATATTTGAAATCGGTTTGCAGCAACTTGTTTGGAAAAGAAGGGCTACAATAATTATGGTCAGTTTTGAAAATTTTGCCCTTAGGGGTAGCGGGGGTAGGGGGTAGCTCAAAATTTTCAAATAGCAAGTATAGTTGAGTTAGGTATCATTTTACAGGTCTTGACAAAACATAACAAATAACTTAAAGAAAATATAAATCGGACCATTAATAACAAAATGGCAGCTAAAATTTATTGAGGCAATGGTTATTTAAAGTAATTTTGAACTGCCATTTTGTTATTAATGGTCCGATTTCTATTTTCTTTATGTTAATTGTTATGTTTTGTCACGACCTACAAAATGATACCAAACTCGACTATACTTGCTATTTGAAAATTTTGAACTACCCCCTACCCCCGCTACCCCTAAGGGCAACATTTTCAAAACTGACCATAATTATTGTAGCCCTTTGTATACAAACAAGTTGCCGCAAACCGATTTCAAATATCTCAAATAGTTAAAAAGCTAAAGAGGGTGCAAGTTAATTTTTTTTGCCACCCTCATAGTTATTTGGATTTGAAACGTTTTAGGGCGCCATTTTGTTATTAGTGAGACGATTTTGGTTTTCTTTATGTCAATGTTTATGTTTCGTCAAGACCTGTAAAATGATACCAAACTCGACTATACTTGTCATTTGAAAATTTTGAGCTACCCCCTATCCCCGCTACCCCTAAGAGCAAAATTTTCAAAACTGACCATAATTATTTTAGCCCCTCATATCTAAGAAGGTTGCCGCAAACCGATTTCAAATATCTCAAATGGTTGAAAAGTTAAGGGGGGGGGGGTGCAAGTTACTTTTCAGCCACCCTGTATATTATCTTAATCAAACTCATTCAAGCCGCCATCTCTTATTTTTAGGGGTTTCATGGAAAAGTCACTATTATAATCAAGATTTCCAAACAAAATTAAAAACCCTCTAGAGATACCATTCACATATATACAAAATGTCTTCAAAATTGGACCCCATTTATGTAGTTCTGTACATATTCACATACACCATACAGCTACATACATAACTTACATACATAACACATACATAACTTCGAAGACCTCTTTTTGGGTTCAGGGGGACTCACGGATATTTCCACTCAAAAATATTGACAACAATACTTTCTCAATATACTATGTATAGAGGGAAAAAGTAAAATGTATATAGTGTAAGTTTTCTTATCATGTAGTCATGTACGCTGTATTATCACTTCTTTAATTACAAGTAGAGACCCCCAAGAATAATTGAATTTAATATTCGATCATTTATTTCACTGTAAACTTTACAAAACCTAATTGCCATTGTCTGTTTGTTGTGTAAAAGGTCAACAACTCCACTTCGAATTAGATCATCAACTTTAAACGCAGCTCGAATCACAAGCAGGCCTTTGATTGCACCTCACATCAACAGGATAATGGCTAATTATACAGCCTCAACTGGACTAAACTCTTAACACCTTCCAAGGTCTTGTTAAACCGGGTGTCCAGACTACATTATGGACCACACACGACCGTTGGTAGCCTTAGAGGGAATTAGAGGAAAAACACACCTTTCTCTTGCGGTAGTTTAACATTTAATGCCATGTTTAGGGTAGATTGAAGTTGTTTCTCGAATAATACGGGGACATTAAATTATAATTGGTTCTATTCAATAAATATCCCACAAACAGTGAAATTGCCTGGGTTTATAGGTTATTACTCATTCCAAGGCACTGTAATATTCACGTAATTCTTAGCAATCTAAAGGTTTTCAACCTGTGAAGCAAATAAAATAGTTGATTGAAAATATCTTTAAAATGATTTAAATACCTGTGATGTTGATAATCCCATTAGTTGCTTTACGACTGGTAAAACTATCTGGTTTGGTGATGAAAACATATCTGGAAAAGACATACACTGAATACAAAAACTGCAGAACCTGCAATTAATTTCATTTTCGTTATCAAAAGATTTTAACATGTCTCTTAATTCAGAATTGTGGCAGGGATGACAACAGTAGACAATGTTGGATCATGACGTGCTGCATGGGCTCTTTTACAGAAACCTTCTGGTACCTTCTTCCCTTCAGTACCTTCTTGAAAGGCTCTCTTTTCAGGAGGTCTCTTAGCGCAGTACCCGCCATGGAAGTCACCAGCTTCACTTTCCAAGGGTTTGGCTTGAGTTTGGAAGAAGTTACCTTCCTCTCCTCTGGCCTCAAAAGATATGCATTGTCCATCTTTAGAATTAAAATCAAAGAATTGTATAATGATGGTTAATTGTTATTTACATTGTCTTTTTTTGTTTTGTTATTTTATTTCTATTAGTTTGATTGTCAGTTAAATTATTCTTATTTTATAAGGCGGAGGGTTTTCTAAAATAACATTATGTACTGAAAAACGCATGCTCAATAAAGTAATTTATTTAATAATGATTTCTAATTGATTTTTCTTTAAGTCTTAAATGCTAATACTAAGATAAGTGAAGTAGATTGTGGCATTTTCCCCATAGAGTATTCCAGTACTACTTTATTGCACCTTACTCCATGGCACTGTATGTAACTGTACTCTGTGTAGAGGTGTCACGGTCGTCTCTTTCGCCACTTCCTGATCATAGCACTATTGTCATTTCCGGTCAATCAGGCCAGCTGACTTGACACTTGACACTGAGCATTACCATTGACTATACAAGGCATTACTGACCATATAACTGTTAACTTGACTGCAGTAACTACTGCAATGCTACTGCTCTATGGCCTTGGTTCTATTTTTAAAACATCCGTGAAAATCCCCATTCTTTCGTCATGGTGGTATTTATGACGTTATCTAACATATTGCATTTGTAATTATATATCTCAGGTTATATATAAGGCTAGATATATGATTGGTAATGAATTGCCTTGAAATGTTTTCTTCGCTAGTATGATTACCTAACCATGATTTATGTTTCGCATGCCGTACATATTCACATAGTAGGCGAGTACTTTATTTACCTACTTAACTCATCCTTTCGTTGAGGTTTGCAGCTGTTAACGAAATATCTAAGATAAGTTCACTTTGAATCTCAATATTGTGCTTTTGAGCCTTTTCAGTGATATCTTGAAAAATGTCAACAATAGTATGTATGTTGAATTAGTATGGCGTTCCATCTACCGTACAGCACTACCCTAAGCAATATGGGAGTGTCCCTATGAAATACATACATACATATTTTCAGGAGCACTCTCATATCGCTAACTTTTTTTAAGTAACTGATAATCAATGGTAACAGTTACTTCTCAGATTAAAGTATTCAGTGTCCATGGGCAAATCAAAGTCAATCTTCTGACCGAACTGTCACCTTGTTGAAAGGAACGTTAACAATATGTCACGCACACCCTTCAGACCGTAAAACAACGATGGTCCCAACAAACCACCCTGTGGCACACCCAATAGTTCACGGAATGCCGCAACCGTCCATTTCACGGTCTACGGTCCCTCAATGAAGACACCCATCCGCTTTCCGCCATTTCCGCTCCTGATTTCTCCATTGTTTCCGTCAGCTAATTGCGGAAACTGCTCCGTACCTGGATGACTCTGCTGCTCGCTTGGCCAGTGGACTGTTGACGAGATTGAGATTGTGGGTGAACATCTGCTTGGATGTAGAGTAACGTACCAAGGTCTGCGATTAAAAGGTTCCGCCGGAACATCTGCTTCCTTCCACTGGTTGAGTTCTGTGGCTTTGATTGCTGTTAGGGTTAATTAACCATAAGTACTTGGGTAATAAATAATAAATACTTGGGTGAGTAATTTGGATATTATGAGTAAATGTAGAACTCTTTGTTTGAGATAGCATCATGTGTAAAAATATGTTTGTAATGTATACCTTGCTCTTTAACTGGACGGTAACACGAAAAACAAGTTAAAACATGCAGTTAATACTTAAATTGATAACATTTTTTGGCAAGTTAATATCAAACATGCCTGACAACAACCTCATAAGAATAAAATCGTTAACTTTCCTAAATTCTCTTGCAACGTTGTATAAATAATTACTTGGTTTGGACACAGTATTGCATCACACCATATATTAGTGATCCAAGTGTATATTTTGATTTTGAAAGAGCTCTTAAACTAAATTTCGAGGCTGGCTTCGTTAGTAACATTCAACAAACTCGCCTAGCAGCATTCTAACTGTGTGCTAAGTTATGTAAAGAGTTTCTGCCTTGAGTTTGTTAACGTCTGAGTTAAGTGACTGATAAGGCACTGATAAGGTGCAGGTGTGCTGACAAAGCGTTGGTAATGTCTTTAACTTTTATGTAGTACAAGGGAACTCATTACGTTTGCATATTGCGATTATTTGAGGAAGTTTGTATAGCGAATTTGTTACAAGTAAAATTTTCAAGGTTAGTTGAAGAAAATTCAATTCAAAATTTCTTACGGTTTGTGTTTTGACTACCTATGTCAAACCGTTAGATATTTTTACATAAAATTTCAAATTTAATGTATCAAATCATTTTTTGTATCAAATTTAAACTGCATTTCTACGCTTCCTCTAAGTTTCCTCTCTTACATATTGTCCGAAATCGTGGGACTGATTCTCCAGATATGTATCATGAATATTAGAACCGAAACGGTATGAATCGTAAATATAAACAAATGACGTCACTTGGTCTGAATTTCTATAAATAGATGTAACAGCTGGTTTTAACGTTTTTGACAGTTTCATTGAAATATTCTAAGAACGTGTTTACTTACGGGTCAGTGACGTCATTTGTTTATGTTTATGATCCATAGCGTTTCTGTTCTAATATCCGTGTTATACACAATAAATATTAAATGAAGAAAATTATTCGATATTATAAACCTAATAATGATGCCAACAGCATCATAAACTATGCATTTTGCTGGGCGACAAGTGCAGTCATTAAGTACACCGACACGCACATTTTTAAATGTAAACTGAACTACTAAAGCCAAATGTTGGCCCTCACTACGTTGATAGATACTTCTAGTGTTTAAGTGGTGTTTTATCTAACCACAAACCTCACAGCTCAACCCCAAAACACGAGGACGAGCCGTCACTAATGGTTCTTTTACGACTAAGATAAGTCATGCTGTTGTTAGTCTTCACTTCTTCCACTTAAACCTTGGCAAACCTCCGTTATTTCACAACAATTCACAAATCTTCTAGGGGTAGAAGCATCTCAACAACTCTTCGCGTGAAATGTGGGAGTTTCAAAATAAAGTACAGTATAAAGTTCGAGGGGTGGACAATTTTGAGAAATCGGCTTCTTACTAACTACAATTTTTTTACGTGTATTTAATTGGTTTTTGCCATTTTGGGTAAGTCATGCCTATGAAGGATATCTACGTATTATTTTCATCATTTTGCTAATACATTTCATGATTACCACAGTAAAGATAAACAGGTTTTTTTCTGAAATACATGAGATGCATACGTACTATAGTAGGGGAATATGATTCATATGGTAGTAGAACCTTGATAAGAAGACTTTAATGGGGATCATTAAATAAGACTTGTTATAAAGGTTGACTCCTTATTGAGGTTTGCATAACATGTGATTAAGGGTAAAATAAATGAAAGGGGATTTGAAAATGACACTTGTTATCAAGGGTGACTTGTTATCGAGGGTTTTCTTATCGAGATTCCATTGTATACGACTCTACTTATAAACTACCTTCTATACTGCTATGGGATTCCGATATTTTTTTAGGTAAATGTAGGATATTAATGGGCCCAGCTGTCCCTGATCATCTATATATTAATTTGAAACTGTTTTTTTTTTGTGACAGCTATTTTGAGAGAACGGCTGGGCGTAGAAACTCGGTAGAGGTGTCTAAAGAAAGGTCCCGGTCTGTAGATGAGCCATCAAAAGAGAAACATGGAGAATTCCCTCGGGGCTCTGCCCCAGTGGCCTTTAAATTCCCATCCCATGTTATTCTTATGGAGGAAAACGAGGGTTTTGTCACAGCTAATTTGAGAGAACGGCTGGGCGTAGAAACATGGTAGGGGTGTCTAAAGAAAGGTATTGGTCAGTAGGTGAGCCCTCAAAAGATAAACGAGGTAAATTTCCTTGGGGCTCTGCCCCAGAGGCCTTTAAAGTTCACTCTGCAATGTTGTTTACATTTCGACCATATGGATAATTTTACACTACTTTTAATGAACCAGCTGTTAATATTAAAATTGTATTCAAAGGTCTACTGTAACTGTCAAAATTAAATGTTTACATTATTATTTATGATTTTAAATGGATTCTCCACTGCATGGCAAGTTTTTTTATGTTTTCAACAAAATGATGAATTTATGATACGTTTTAAATGTTTTGTTCAAAAATCTATGCTTTATTGCTCTTAGAAAATTTTTAATTATGAAATAAGTGTGACATATCAATTTCAAAGGACTAACTATTCATTTTTCAAGTATAACTATTCCTTATCGGGTTAGCTTATATATATATTGTAAGGTTGGCACTTGCCTTTTTTTCCTACTTTCAATCATCATTTATTTTTAAATTCACGAAAGAACACATGAGATTCATTTATTGGTATACAAGTTTTTGATAATCGGGTTGAAAATTGTGTCATAGATGAGTACGTTGAGGATGAGAGCTGTGTTGAAGTTTTTGAATAGACTAACTACGGAGTCTATGGTTTTGGTAAAGTAGGTGAACTAATGTCAATTCAGGTATTAAAAAAAATGTGTACACAGTTTTTACTTTGATGTACACATGTAGCTAGGTCGAACAACGCATCTAAACCTCACTACATACAAAACATTCGGAAACACAACAGTGTCATCACATCTCATCGCATTTGCATAATTTGTTACCAAGGCTGGATTAGGTTATGGATTTGGTTCCGCAAATGTTCAAGATTTGTGATAAAATTTCCTACAATTATGGTTAATTCCAATCCACGAAATACATGCACAGCTTTATGTGATCTATATGGCCAAGGCAAAACTACCCCACAAGTTAATGAATTATTATCAAGTAAGAACAGGATGATTAAATACATGGGTCGATGTGGCAAGAGAAGGAATTAAAATTGCTGAGATCGAAGTAAGAATCTTACTGCTTTCTAGAGAATCAGATATTTTTATCAAACAAAAAACTGATTTAATATGCTGATAGAATTCTGTATTTTTATGACCAAAGATGAAGATTACTTATAAATCAGGATACAATCTGAATGATTTTCCTAAAGCAAATGAAATTAGTGGTTAGTAATAAAATTGACTCTTTCCGTAACATGATAGACTAATTATATGAACTCATTCTCCCATATAGTGAAAGTGGCTTTGGTATGAAACAAACTCATGAACAAACAATTATAAGACTCCTAAAAAACCCTTAGGGCAACCTAAATCCGACAAAAAGGTAGGAAATATTGTGTTAAACGAATTCATCAATCACGTTTTTTAGGGAACACGATCGACATACTTATTAATGCTTATCCTCCCTTCATTTAACTAAGATTTTAATGACTTCACTCTATCCATCGCAGTTAGCTGAATTTACATAAAACCTCAAGATTAACCGTCGATTTCGACGGGGTTCCACTAGTTGTACCTTAAATAAATGATACTGGCTGATAAAACAGCTGATCTTAGTCAGTAACAAAGCTACACAGATCATCTCACTCCATTCTACTCTCATCCCTCCCTCATATTTGGGTTAAAACACACACCTAGGTGTCTCCATCTCAATTCATAATTTTTAAATGCAATTTCAAGTATAATAGATTTCACTTCCATAATCTACATTACACACAGCATTACTGTTTGTGAAAGTGTTTGAATAGGTTGCTACTTAGACGCATTTACTGACAGACAGGTGGAATAACGGCATAGAACTGTAACAATGGATACAAAAGTCGCTGGCGCCGATGTCTTCATTGTCGACAAATCCGTGTCAAATTTAGCCGGACTCGCTGACGCCTACCATTCAGCTTCTGGCCAAAACATGACACACCCTGTGTTCTGACTACTGTATGTAGCAATTAAGAGTAAACAAGAGTGCCCAAAAGAACGTTGGTTTGGTAATTTATTTCTCTTGCTGAATAAAATCTTGTATATCTATTCTGGTGTTGAAGTTGACCAAAATGATCAACTGAAGGGCTTGTAGTACCTTTTTATGACGATGTCTTGGAATATAGACAGCTAGAATTTATTTAGACCTTCTTTGGATGTTCAGAACTATTAGGTATTGCATTCTAGTTTATAAATAGTTGGTTGTCGTCTCCTAAAATATTCATAAGTATGCTTGACCCTTTGAATCTTCTGAACAGCTATCCAACGCAAATTATTACAGAAAAATGAAACATTGTTATATTTCAGATTTGGTTCAGTGTGATAGTAGTCGTAGGACAAGATCGCGCCACTTATCTCCATTCATACTTGGCTTAAAACCTACTTTGTATGGTCGCCGTTTCATTGAAAAGTAAAGTAAAGTTCTTTGGGAAATCTTCAAACTGGCTGCTTTGAGTGTTGGAATAATAAGTAGTTATTTTTAGTCTCGTACATAAAAAATACAGTCCATTAATTGTTTGTTTGGTGAGGCAAACTAAGGGCCTCGTGATCATCCCTTACCATTAACCTCAATCTCTACATCACTGAATATACCCAGTTCGGTTACAGGCTCAACTTCAAACTCACAAATCCATTTTAATCATTCTGCCTTATACACGTTAAAAGCAACAATATGTACTTGCCTACAACATGTCGCTTGTATGCCACGTGGGGTGGTTAGGAGGGGATGACTCCACTGTTCGCCCCGTTGACGAGTCGTCCAGGTGTGACAACGATATCCGGAACCGGATATAGACCAAAGGAAGTGCTCGATAAACGTTCAGCGACAGTTCCAGGTTCATTAGCCGGGAAGTCGGTGATAATAGAGGCTGTGATAGTGGTCATGGGAGAGTGGAATACCGGGACCAGGTGGGAACACGGGCGATGATTGTGAGAAATGTTCATAGGTAGGTACGACTGTTCAATTACCCAAAAGATTTTTACTGCTTTTGGTCCCCAAAGTTGGCAATTAATCCTTCGGAAGTATTTTGGGTTTTTCGAACTTGAACCACTCAAAAATTTACTTCACCATCACATCCTAAACTCTTCGAGTCCCTGAATAAGAAGCCCCCTGGAACGCTACTAACAGTAAAAATTTAAAATTTAGTCATTGCAAAAGCACAGTTGAGTACAGCAAATGACATTTTTACTTACAAATATCGTATAGCAAACAGATCTCAGTAAATTCCTTAGGCTAATTGTGGAATAGAGATCTCGATTTGAGAGAGTTTACGTGGAGAATTGAGTAAGCCTGTTTGACCCCAGTTGACGTAGAGATTGCAGTTAGCATAATTGACCACAGTTGACGTAGGGATTGCAGTGCAGTTCGCCTGTTTGACCGCAGTTGACGTAGAGATTGCAGTTCGCCTGTTTGACCACAGTTGATGTAGAGATTGCAGTTCGCCTGTTTGACCACAGTTGACGTAGAGATTACAGGTCGCCTGTTTGACCATAGTTGGCATAGAGATTGCTGGTCGCCTGTTTGACCATAGTTGACGTAGAGATTACAGGTCGCCTGTTTGACCATAGTTGACATAGAGATTGCAGTTTGCCAGTTTGACCACAGTTGACGTAGAGATTGCAGTTCGTCTGTTTGACCACAGCTGACGTAGGGATTGCAGTTCACCTGTTTGACCACAGTTGGCGTAGAGAGTGCAGTTCGTCTGTTTGAACACAGTTGTCGTAGAGATTGCAGTGCAGTTAGCCTGTTTGACCACAGTTGACGTAGAGATTGCAGTGCAGTTCGCCTGTTTGACCACAGTTGACGTAGATATTACAGTTCGCCTATTTGACCACAGTTGACGTAGAGATTACAGTTCGCCTGTTTGACCACAGTTGTAGAGATTGCAGTGCAGTTCGCCTGTTTGACCATAGTTGACACGTAGAGATTGCAGTGCAGTTCGCCTGTTTGACCATAGTTGACACGTAGAGATTGCAGTGCAGTTCGCCTGTTTGACCACAGTTGACGTAGAGATTACAGTTCGTCTGTTTGACCATAGTTGACGTAGAGATTGCAGTTCTCCTGTTTGACCAGAGTTGACGTAGATATTACAGTTCGCCTATTTGACCACAGTTGACGTAGAGATTACAGTTCGCCTGTTTGACCACAGTTGTAGAGATTGCAGTGCAGTTCGCCTGTTTAACCATAGTTGACACGTAGAGATTGCAGTTCAGTTCGTCTGTTTGACCATAGTTGACACGTAGAGATTGCAGTGCAGTTCGTCTGTTTGACCACAGTTGACGCAGAGATTGCAGTGCAGTCCGCCTGTTTGACCACAGTTGACGTAGAGATTGCAGTGCAGTTCGCCTGTTTGACCACAGTTGACGTAGAGATTACAGTTGGCCTGTTTGACCACAGTTGACGTAGAGATTGCACTGCAGTTCGTCTGTTTGACCATAGTTGACACTTACAGATTGCAGTGCAGTTCGCCTGTTTGACCATAGTTGACACTTACAGATTGCAGTGCAGTTCGTCTGTTTGACCATAGTTGTCGTAGAGATTACAGTTGGCCTGTTTGACCACAGTTGACGTACGGCAGGGATTGCAGTTCGCCTGTTTGACCATAGTTCGCCACGCAGGTGTAGCGTGCGCGCCACCGTGAAGCACCATCCGGCCTCGGCGTGTTCCCATGAATGAAACGGCCTCGTACTCCATGCGTATCAATGGGAGCCACTCAATGGACAGAAGTGGCGTGGCGATGGTGGTCGCGATTCTGACTTCAGAACAGATTTAGTAAAAAAATAATTGTTTGAGCATAGATAATGTAATTATAGTAGTATCCTCGAGCGTGTGTGTTTAAAGTGAAACATTATGTACGTTTGTTAATTTAAAATGTCTTTCTTTGCTAAATAACAAATACTTAACTACTTTTTTCAAACAGTTATGCATTGATGTAGTATTTACAATTTGAGCAGGCTTGACACCACTGTGTCTAAAGGGAAGTAACAGATAACCTAAATTTAATCAACTATTGTTGTTACCATGTGAAGGTAGACTATTGCTACCACCAAACGTATGTAACAAAGTTGTCTATTAAAGTGATCCTTAGTAGATAGTTTTCAATTACAAGTACACGTTTTTGCGAGCGTTCTTTTTCCACTCGGTGTTTTAACTCGAACAGATTTGTAGTTTCAGTAGTAGCTACGCCTAGGCACCTGTTATCAACATGTACAGTGATTGCGGCACACCTGGTCGCACCTGCTGTCACAATGCAAATGACTGATTGCTATTCAAATGTCTTCACGTCACCCGGTCTCCGGTCACCGCCACATCCGCCAGATCCGACCGATGTTTTATTTATCACTGCTCACACTTTGATTGTAGCTTGCAGTCGTGCATTTGTGTGTTTCGAAACACCCTCGACGTCTTATATGTACAAATTATACGTTGATCTATTAATTTTTGTACACAGTTTAACCAGAATTTTGCTATAGATTTTTCTTGAGAGTTGTATAATGTAACGAAATGCATACTGTCATGAATTATAGTGCATCATGGGCTTGCATTGTTTCAGAAATAAAGATTACGTATTTAAAAGACGAGTGTAGGGGTAAATTCACCACTGGGCGTAAATTCAGGGGCCATATTTATATAATCTAACGTAACCTAACCAAACCAAAGTTCTATATGCGGATTAGAGCCATTGGTGGCCGGTTCTCCGTTTCCCTTAAAAGACACATCGATTCGTTAGATGTTATTCAATACTCCGTTACCCACGGGCTTCACGCAGTTTGAATTCAAAGTACACTATTAATATAAACATTGATTGGTTAAGCTAAGCTGAAATAAACAAAAAAGAATACAGTAATACAAAGAAAATAATCACACCCTATTTTAATAAGGTAATAAATTGAAATAATAACGGAAATAAGTATATCTGAGGTATTTTTAAACATTATGTATATGGAAAGTTCCCTTTAGAAAGGAATTACGACCTTAAAGGGCAATTTATGAAATAATGGATGGTTTTGCACAAGGTTACTCGTCATGACGAACATTTGTATATGGTTTATGGGGGTGTGACTTGTAGTTTTCTCAAAAGCTCATGGGTACTTTGGGATTTATGTATGGATTTAGGCTGCCACCTCTTCACTACATAATGTTATGCCCAGCTGTGTTTACAAGGTTACCAAAGTACACCAGAGGTTGTAAAGTCACCGGGGGAGAGGAGCGTTTGCAGGATCAGTTTCATCGCATGTTCAGCGGGCGGTGAAAGCCCTCGTCTAGGATTACTGAAAAGCGATCTTGGAGCAACCGTCTGTCCAGGTAAGTGATAAGTGTAATAGTCACGTGTGCAACCATGCAAACACTTAAAATGTCCTTGGTGGATGTGTGAACTTAACATTGTAGGAGGTGTGTCTGTTTAAAGATGAGGCCCTGCACTATGATGATTTGCCTATGCAAATGAAAGTGAGGTAAACAAAGGTTACGTAAAAGTTAAAAGTAAAGGTTAAGTTAGGTTTTATCTGGTTAGGTTAGGTTAAGTTAGGTTAGGTTAAGAAGGAAAGGACTCGGAGGACTCTCGGTTCAACTCCGTCAACCACAGGGTTTAGTACATGATTGATGGGGATCAGCCTAAGGCCTGTTTCACATCTACCCGGCTGCCGGGTGCCGGATGTCGTTTAACCGGCAATGGGGTGAAGAAGTATATGTCACCGTTCACACATGCACGGCATGTGTCGTGACCGGTTTATCACTTGCCCGGCTGCCGGGTACTAGTCGAGGGATGCCGGGCGCCCCCTCGGCGAAGGCCGGCTGCCGGTGCCGGGTAAACAAGCCGGCTGGAGTTGTGGGTATAGCGGCCCAATGTGACTGTTCACATACAACCGGCACCTGCCGTCTGTCGGGTGCACCAAGAGTACTTTTAGTCCAGTTCTTTGTAGTTAATGTGTATTAATTTTGGGTATTTGTTCGCAAAGTTTTGGTCATGTCCATGAATGACCATGAACTACTTATTAGTTTAGTTCAAGAGCAGAATTATTTGAATTAAATAGAATTTTTACTCAATTTATTTTTTAATTTTTTAATTTTATTTTATTACATAACATTGAATTAAATTTTACTCAAATTCAAACTGAATCAAATTATAAAAAAATCAAATATAAATACAATCGCAATAAAAGTTATTTCAAAGTACCTAACATTACAATTGCTCTATTACGTTATATTTCCATCCCTACGGCTGGAGTACAACTGCCGGAGTGCCGGTGTCGGCGTAATGTGAAAGGTGCACTCGTGCCGGTGCCGGCTAGAAGTCGGGTTAACGGCATGCCGGGTAGAAGCCGGGTAGATGTGAAACGAGCCTTTAATAGGCTAGATAAGGTTATTTCCCTCATGGAACGTAGGTAAAACAATTAATTTATCACTTAGACTATTTCTTAATTGAATCACCTTCTTTTACACGGGAAAAATTCAATACTTTCGGCTCTCTTCACGAAAGTCCTCAAGGAAGAACTTACTAAATTGTCACATTGATTTGTATCATTTCAGCCATATTATCCAACTTGAGAATTACTGTAAATCACTATACATCAGAACCTCGATAACAAGTCACTCTTGATAGGAAATGTCATTTTCAAAAATATTATTATATACAGTACCAACAAGGGAGCCTCGATAACAATACTTCAATAGAAGACCCTCGATAAAAAAATACACCCCTGATAACAAACTTTATTTCAATACATCTGATTATACTCCGAACACATATTGGAAACCTCGATAAGAAGTAAACCTTGTGTAAGTCTAATAATCTCTATGCAAATTTTACTATAGAGGTTCTACTGTATTTGATCGAATCATAGTTGAAAAACAAATTGCAAACAATTGGAAATACGCAAAAGCAATACTTTGCGGAGTACTATGAACTCACCACGGCATGTTGACGTGGCTGGGACGGGACTGGGGGACAGGTCCCAGATGGGACAATGGACCCGTTACTCCGTGGGTGAGGTGAGATGAGTCATGACCACCTGGACCTTTGGACACCGACCTTTCAGCGGTCACGTGGGAGTCCCAAGTCTGAATATTAGCAAACATTCGCTCACAAATGGTGCACAACCCACCGAGGCCAACCCACTTTGATAATTGTACTGTAAGTTGATTTATTTATGGACTGTAGTATTGGACTGTGGTGAATTAGCTGATAATGTTACAGATTTATTTTTGCTTCAGAATATTTTTAGCTAAAATTTTGAAGGTAAATTGTCACTTGGTGATTATATCATTGGCTAATAATTTATTATAACACAAATGTTTTGTTAAATGTTACAGGAAGGGCATGGAGTGGACCAGCAAGCACAGGACGGCCAATTGTTTTTTTTTTTTTTTTTTTTTTTTATTAAATAGGCCATATTTTATTTATTTGTGAATAGAGGGAAAATTGATTTAACAGCGATTTCCTCAAGACACAGTAAACGTCTAGTGTTACTTTTAAAAATCCAAACAATGTTTTAATTCGTTTCATAATTTTAAGCTACAAAAGGCTTAAAATTAATCTAATTAGGGTTTAGCATGATACAATATTTTTTAATTTCTAAAATGAGCTATAAAATGAAAATATTAAACGATTCTATCAGACCTAGAAACATTACGCTACCGTAATTCCAAAATCCTTGTCCACCACTTTGGATTATATTGTGACTGAACGTAACTTTCAGAGCTATTTCTCTAATTAATGGAACACCGCTGTACCTAATTAAAACATGTCACTCGAACGTGATAAGTGAAATTACGAGTATTTCTGACTTTTACTTCGCTTTCTTAGAAGCCCGAATTATCTTTCACCCCGACAATCCGCCCTTTGAAAGCCCCAAATAGCGCGACCCTCCCGGGTATTTCGACACCGGGCTTACAGAAGCCGCGATCTTTGAGTTCCAAAACCAACCAGAACCACGCCAGGCATGCCACCTGGGGTAAATACGTCTTTGGTGTTGTTACACACTGCATTCATCAGTCTTCGGCTCCTCTACGGTCTGTGGAATCTCACGGGATCAGCGAATAGCAACACAAATACGGAGAAGAAATGCAGATACATTGTGATACACAGTGGAACAGCTGATAGGGTTTAGTTGATAAACTATAGAACAACACAGGTTAAGCATACTACATATCTAAGTGTGTAGTGGAACAGCTGATAGGGTTTAGTTGATAAAAGTCTAGCACAACACAGGTTGAACATACTATATAGCTAAGTGATAAATATCGTGTGTAGTGGAACAGCTGATAAGGTTTAATTGATAAAACTCTAGCACAACACAGGTTAATCATACTACATAGCTAATTGATAAACAGCGAGTGTATAATGGAACAGCTGATAAGGGGTTTAGTTGAAAAAATTTAGCACAACACAGGTTAAGCATACTGCATAGTTAAGTGATAAAAATCTTGTATAGTGGAACAGCTGATAGGGTTTATAGTTGATAAAAATCTAGCAAACACAGGTTAAGAATACTACAAAGCTAAGTGATAAACATCGTGTATAGTGGAACAGCTGATGGGGATTAGTTGGTAAAAGTCTAGCACAACAGAGGTTAAGCATACTACATAGCTAAGTGATAAACATCGTATATAGTGGAACAGCTTTTCGTTGAACAGGGTTTAGTTGATAAATAAACTAGTAGAAAATATTTAAAATAGTTTAAGTAGTATTCATTCATCACAATTCCAACAATCCATGTTCATGTATGAATTCTATTGTAGTATCAAGAAGGAAAATACGTAACCAAATGCCAACGCACCCCAATAGTGCCAAAGTAAAATGCGACACCGCATCGAATGGGCACAAATTGAACTGGGGCTCCCAAAAGTGGAATCAAAAATTGCGGATAGGCGGGGGTGGGTGGGGCAAATTGATTAGAAATGTTGGTGAATAATTGAGCTCGATTTCCCTGGAGGCGCCATCTGTGTGTGCCCTTATGTTGGGTTATTTAGCGAAGGAGATCAAGATGTCAAGTTAGGTTTGGATAAGCGTCGAGCTGTATGGGACTGCCTTTATGTGATTGCGAAATTATTCTGGGTAGTTATTAACAGATCAATCATGTTTGAAAACTTATTCAACATATTCATGTCTGGCCAGACTGTGAGGAGTGAGGAGGTATTCCTAGCACAAGTTACTCCTGGGAGACCAGACAACGCTGGATGTGTAACCTGAGTGTACACAACATATCTGCCCAGACTGTGGTGTGAGGAGAGGAGGTATTCCTAGCACAAGTTACTCCTGGGAGACCAGACAACGCTGTATGTGTAACCTGAGTGTACACAACATATCTGGCCAGACTGTGGTGTGTGTAGTGAGGAGGTATTCCTAGCACAAGTTACTCCTGGGAGACCAGACAACGCTGGATGTGTAACCTGAGTGTACACAACATATCTGGCCAGACTGTGGTGTGAGGAGAGGAGGTATTCCTAGCACAAGTTACTCCTGGGAGACCAGACAACGCTGGATGTGTAACCTGAGTGTACACAACATATCTGCCCAGACTGTGGTGTGAGGAGAGGAGGTATTCCTAGCACAAGTTACTCCTGGGAGACCAGACAACGCTGTATGTGTAACCTGAGTGTACACAACATATCTGGCCAGACTGTGGTGTGAGGAGAGGAGGTATTCCTAGCACAAGTTACTCCTGGGAGACCAGACAACGCTGTATGTGTAACCTGAGTGTACACAACATATCTGGCCAGACTGTGGTGTGAGGAGAGGAGGTATTCCTAGCACAAGTTACTCCTGGGAGACCAGACAACGCTGGATGTGTAACCTGAGTGTACACAACATATCTGCCCAGACTGTGGTGTGAGGAGAGGAGGTATTCCTAGCACAAGTTACTCCTGGGAGACCAGACAACGCTGGATGTGTAACCTGAGTGTACACAACATATCTGCCCAGACTGTGGTGTGAGGAGAGGAGGTATTCCTAGCACAAGTTACTCCTGGGAGACCAGACAACGCTGGATGTGTAACCTGAGTGTACACAACATATCTGGCCAGACTGTGGTGTGAGGAGAGGAGGTATTCCTAGCACAAGTTACTCCTGGGAGACCAGACAACGCTGGATGTGTAACCTGAGTGTACACAACATATCTGCCCAGACTGTGGTGTGAGGAGAGGAGGTATTCCTAGCACAAGTTACTCCTGGGAGACCAGACAACGCTGTATGTGTAACCTGAGTGTACACAACATATCTGGCCAGACTGTGGTGTGAGGAGAGGAGGTATTCCTAGCACAAGTTACTCCTGGGAGACCAGACAACGCTGGATGTGTAACCTGAGTGTACACAACATATCTGGCCAGACTGTGGTGTGAGGAGAGGAGGTATTCCTAGCACAAGTTACTCCTGGGAGACCAGACAACGCTGGATGTGTAACCTGAGTGTACACAACATATCTGGCCAGACTGTGGTGTGAGGAGTAAGGAGGTATTCCTAGCACAAGTTACTCCTGGGAGACCAGACAACGCTGGATGTGTAACCTGAGTGTACACAACATATCTGCCCAGACTGTGGTGTGAGGAGAGGAGGTATTCCTAGCACAAGTTACTCCTGGGAGACCAGACAACGCTGTATGTGTAACCTGAGTGTACACAACATATCTGCCCAGACTGTGGTGTGAGGAGTAAGGAGGTATTCCTAGCACAAGTTACTCCTGGGAGACCAGACAACGCTGGATGTGTAACCTGAGTGTACACAACATATCTGGCCAGACTGTGGTGTGAGGAGTAAGGAGGTATTCCTAGCACAAGTTACTCCTGGGAGACCAGACAACGCTGGATGTGTAACCTGAGTGTACACAACATATCTGGCCAGACTGTGGTGAGAGGAGAGGAGGTATTCCTAGCACAAGTTACTCCTGGGAGACCAGACAACGCTGGATGTGTAACCTGAGTGTACACAACATATCTGCCCAGACTGTGGTGTGAGGAGAGGAGGTATTCCTAGCACAAGTTACTCCTGGGAGACCAGACAACGCTGGATGTGTAACCTGAGTGTACACAACATATCTGGCCAGACTGTGGTGTGAGGAGAGGAGGTATTCCTAGCACAAGTTACTCCTGGGAGACCAGACAACGCTGGATGGATGTGTAACCTGAGTGTACACAACATATCTGCCCAGACTGTGGTGTGAGGAGAGGAGGTATTCCTAGCACAAGTTACTCCTGGGAGACCAGACAACGCTGGATGTGTAACCTGAGTGTACACAACATATCTGGCCAGACTGTGGTGTGAGGAGAGGAGGAGGTATTCCTAGCACAAGTTACTCCTGGGAGACCAGACAACGCTGTATGTGTAACCTGAGTGTACACAACATATCTGGCCAGACTGTGGTGTGAGGAGAGGAGGTATTCCTAGCACAAGTTACTCCTGGGAGACCAGACAACGCTGGATGTGTAACCTGAGTGTACACAACATATCTGGCCAGACTGTGGTGTGAGGAGAGGAGGTATTCCTAGCACAAGTTACTCCTGGGAGACCAGACAACGCTGGATGTGTAACCTGAGTGTACACAACATATCTGGCCAGACTGTGGTGTGAGGAGTAAGGAGGTATTCCTAGCACAAGTTACTCCTGGGAGACCAGACAACGCTGGATGTGTAACCTGAGTGTACACAACATATCTGCCCAGACTGTGGTGTGAGGAGAGGAGGTATTCCTAGCACAAGTTACTCCTGGGAGACCAGACAACGCTGGATGTGTAACCTGAGTGTACACAACATATCTGCCCAGACTGTGGTGTGAGGAGTAAGGAGGTATTCCTAGCACAAGTTACTCCTGGGAGACCAGACAACGCTGGATGTGTAACCTGAGTGTACACAACATATCTGGCCAGACTGTGGTGTGAGGAGAGGAGGAGGTATTCCTAGCACAAGTTACTCCTGGGAGACCAGACAACGCTGGATGTGTAACCTGAGTGTACACAACATATCTGGCCAGACTGTGGTGTGAGGAGTAAGGAGGTATTCCTAGCACAAGTTACTCCTGGGAGACCAGACAACGCTGGATGTGTAACCTGAGTGTACACAACATATCTGCCCAGACTGTGGTGTGAGGAGAGGAGGTATTCCTAGCACAAGTTACTCCTGGGAGACCAGACAACGCTGGATGTGTAACCTGAGTGTACACAACATATCTGGCCAGACTGTGGTGTGAGGAGTAAGGAGGTATTCCTAGCACAAGTTACTCCTGGGAGACCAGACAACGCTGGATGTGTAACCTGAGTGTACACAACATATCTGCCCAGACTGTGGTGTGAGGAGTAAGGAGGTATTCCTAGCACAAGTTACTCCTGGGAGACCAGACAACGCTGGATGTGTAACCTGAGTGTACACAACATATCTGGCCAGACTGTGGTGTGTGTAGTGAGGAGGTATTCCTAGCACAAGTTACTCCTGGGAGACCAGACAACGCTGGATGTGTAACCTGAGTGTACACAACATATCTGGCCAGACTGTGGTGTGAGGAGAGGAGGTATTCCTAGCACAAGTTACTCCTGGGAGACCAGACAACGCTGGATGTGTAACCTGAGTGTACACAACATATCTGGCCAGACTGTGGTGTGAGGAGAGGAGGTATTCCTAGCACAAGTTACTCCTGGGAGACCAGACAACGCTGGATGTGTAACCTGAGTGTACACAACATATCTGGCCAGACTGTGGTGTGAGGAGAGGAGGTATTCCTAGCACAAGTTACTCCTGGGAGACCAGACAACGCTGGATGTGTAACCTGAGTGTACACAACATATCTGGCCAGACTGTGGTGTGAGGAGAGGAGGTATTCCTAGCACAAGTTACTCCTGGGAGACCAGACAACGCTGGATGTGTAACCTGAGTGTACACAACATATCTGGCCAGACTGTGGTGTGAGGAGAGGAGGTATTCCTAGCACAAGTTACTCCTGGGAGACCAGACAACGCTGGATGTGTAACCTGAGTGTACACAACATATCTGCCCAGACTGTGAGGAGTAAGGAGGTATTCCTAGCACAAGTTACTCCTGGGAGACCAGACAACGCTGGATGTGTAACCTGAGTGTACACAACATATCTGGCCAGACTGTGGTGTGAGGAGAGGAGGTATTCCTAGCACAAGTTACTCCTGGGAGACCAGACAACGCTGGATGTGTAACCTGAGTGTACACAACATATCTGGCCAGACTGTGGTGTGAGGAGAGGAGGTATTCCTAGCACAAGTTACTCCTGGGAGACCAGACAACGCTGGATGTGTAACCTGAGTGTACACAACATATCTGCCCAGACTGTGGTGTGAGGAGAGGAGGTATTCCTAGCACAAGTTACTCCTGGGGGACCAGACAACGCTGGATGTGTAACCTGAGTGTACACAACATATCTGGCCAGACTGTGGTGTGAGGAGTAAGGAGGTATTCCTAGCACAAGTTACTCCTGGGAGACCAGACAACGCTGGATGTGTAACCTGAGTGTACACAACATATCTGCCCAGACTGTGGTGTGAGGAGAGGAGGTATTCCTAGCACAAGTTACTCCTGGGAGACCAGACAGGGCTGGATGTGTAGCCTGAGTGTACACAACATATCTGGCCAGACTGTGGTGTGAGGAGTAAGGAGGTATTCCTAGCACAAGTTACTCCTGGGAGACCAGACAACGCTAGATGTGTAACCTGAGTGTACACAACATATCTAGCCAGACTGTGGTGTGAGGAGTGAGGAGGTATTCCTAGCACAAGTTACTCCTGGGAGACCAGACAACACTGTATGTGTAACCTGAGTATACACAACATATCTGGCCAGACTGTGGTGAGAGGAGTGTGGAAGGTATTCCTAGCACAAGTTACTCCTGGGAGACCAGACAACGCTGTATGTGTAACCTGAGTGTACACAACATATCTGGCCAGACTGTGGTGTGAGGAGAGGAGGAGGTATTCCTAGCACAAGTTACTCCTGGGAGACCAGACAACGCTGTATGTGTAACCTGAGTGTACACAACATATCTGGCCAGACTGTGGTGTGAGGAGAGGAGGAGGTATTCCTAGCACAAGTTACTCCTGGGAGACCAGACAACGCTGGATGTGTAACCTGAGTGTACACAACATATCTGGCCAGACTGTGGTGAGAGGAGAGGAGGTATTCCTAGCACAAGTTACTCCTGGGAGACCAGACAACGCTGTATGTGTAACCTGAGTGTACACAACATATCTGGCCAGACTGTGGTGTGAGGAGTAAGGAGGTATTCCTAGCACAAGTTACTCCTGGGAGACCAGACAACGCTGTATGTGTAACCTGAGTGTACACAACATATCTGGCCAGACTGTGGTGAGAGGAGAGGAGGTATTCCTAGCACAAGTTACTCCTGGGAGACCAGACAACGCTGGATGGATGTGTAACATGAGTGTACACAACATATCTGGCCAGACTGTGGTGTGTGTAGTGAGGAGGTATTCCTAGCACAAGTTACTCCTGGGAGACCAGACAACGCTGGATGGATGTGTAACATGAGTGTACACAACATATCTGGCCAGACTGTGGTGTGTGTAGTGAGGAGGTATTCCTAGCACAAGTTACTCCTGGGAGACCAGACAACGCTGTATGTGTAACCTGAGTGTACACAACATATCTGGCCAGACTGTGGTGTGAGGAGAGGAGGTATTCCTAGCACAAGTAACTCCTGGGAGACCAGACAACGCTGGATGGATGTGCCCAGGTGTTCCTCTATTCTTACACAAGCGCACGTGTGTTAAGCGCAGTCCGCAGTCTGTTCTCTATAAATACTGAACACAGCTTCACTTCTCCTCCCCTCGCATATCGCAACCCTCCAATGCGAAAAGGGTTGAACCATTTCATCATTTATTACGTCAATCCAAGGACAATATGTTGGATTTAAAACAATATCCGTCTATAGTTTACATTTGTTTAACGGATTGACGGTCCTGTAAAGTAAGTATAAATTGTCCTTACTTACTGTTCAGATTTTTCGCACACTACATTGTTAGGTCATCAGTCAGCGATTACGTGACCCTTCACCCCACAAAACGGTCAGTCCCGTGTGCTGAATAATCAGCGTTGTTTGTAAGTGCTGAATATCAACTCGGCTGAATAATACATAGCTCAGTAGACAGACAGTGGAAACCGCGATATTGAGGTTGGGGTGAATTACCTCGTGACGTTCTGAAATGTGACTTGATGCCAACTAAATCATTAGGTTTGGTCCACCTAAACATATAACATGAACATTCAAAATCCGTTCTGAAATAAGAATACGCACGTGAAATAAAACATTGTTATTTTAACATTCATATTCTCAAAAGAGACAATTTTACTCGTAAGTTTAATGTTTTGTCCTTGCGGGTTTTGAACATAACTCCAACATCCATCAAAGTTATTTTAATAGTTAATGTTTCGTCAAAAATAAAAATGTCTTGTATTTTCACAAAATGTTAAGAGCTTAATTAAGGACTTTAATCCGAGTTAGATTCAATCCATTTTGAATTGTGTAAAAATGTAATATTCACCCAGAACACTACCTTAACGTTTTTTTTTTTTCACTGAAAATATCGCTGAAATTGTTCATAAACAATATTTAGTTACTGGATCGATTTGACAATGTAAAATGTTTCATGTGAATTTGTCAATAAACAACAAGAACAATTCTACATTATTGAATTTGAGTGATATTCTACACCTTGAGTAATTTTAGTGTTGGATTGAGTTTCAGAGTGATCAGAACGGAAGCCTGAGTCTCTGGATGAGTTGAAGCAAGTTTACGTTCACGGCTGATGTATATCGAGGAGGTGGTCCTAGCAGTTGTGTTGGCCAGAGTCCATGTACTGAGCCACTCTCCTCAGCTGTGAAGTGTCGACACTAGACACCAGACAGACATCCGGGGCCAAAACTGAACACGTAACATGACTAATCTGTCATCCGTTACATTGGAAATGAGTCTGTTGTAAACATTATAGCTTAGAAAGTAGCAGGTAGAACGGAGTGTGTCAGACAAGACATATTACTCATCATTTATGAAACTGAGTACTTAGGTCACTTTTTGGTAACGTATTGTATTGACCACCGATTGACCACACCTAAGTAGGCCTTATACAGCGCGCTGCGGCCGTTAGTTGTGTGGTCATTATGAGTATCTAACCTAACCCTAACCTAACCCTAACCTAACCCTAACCTAACCCTAACCTAACCCCAACTACATACCCTAACCTAACCCTAACCTAACCCCAACTACATACCCTAACCTAACCCTAACCTTACCCTAACCTAACCCCAACTACATACCCTAACCTAACCCTAACCTAACCCAAACTACATACCCTAACCTAACCCTAACCTAACCCCAACTACATACCCTAACCTAACCCTAACCTAACCCCAACTACATACCCTAACCTAACCCTAACCTAACCCCAACTACATACCCTAACCTAACCCTAACCTAACCCCAACCTAACCCTAACCTAACCCTAACCTAACCCTAACCTAATCCCAACTACATACCCTAACCTAACCCTAACCTAACCCCAACCTAACCCTAACCTAACCCTAACCTAACCCTAACCTAACCTAACCTAACCAAAAAGGCTGTGGTCTGTTTTTATACGTAAGTACTGTACCCATTTTTCTATCATAGTTTTTTTTTTTTTTTTTTTTTGAGGTTGGTGGCCCCTTTAACCTTGCATTTGCCCGTCCACATAGACTAACTGCCCGTGCGTGGAACGTATCCAGCATAGCAAGGGGTGAGCCGGTACAGTACAAAGGTGAACTGTACTGCTAAAATGTTTGCGGCAGCGACTAGGATTCTAACCCACGACATCGCTGCCTTGGGCCCGAAGTCCGTGACGCTACCAACTGAGCCACCGACTGACCAATTGGGTGGTTTGATACAATATGCTCATAATTTCGACATTAATTTGTGAATCTTATCCGTTGTACCCTCCCCTGATTATTAAACCAAGTGGTCTTTGCTAAACAAACAGCTGATCTTTGCAACAATGCTAGTCAGATCATCTCACTCCATTCTACACTCACCTTGCATTTATATTTAGCTTAAAATACTGTATTACTTCATTTTTGTGTGGTTTTGAATCCCTTACGCATAAAAATAAGAGGTTACTTTACCTTGATTTTGTCTAGTGATTCCTTTACTTCATCTAAGGGTGGATGATGATTGTTTTGGAGACTATGTCACCTTCTTCAGATTCATGCTAAGATCAAGATCCTTCTTCAGACTCATTTTTGTGTGGTTTCGAATCCCTTAAACATAAATAAGAGGTTGTTTTTACCTTTAATTCGTCTAATGATTCCGTTACTAAGGGGTAATACTAAGGGTAGCCTATATGATAATTGTTTCGTAGACTACCACAATAGTCTATGACATTGTCACCTTCTTCAGATAGTTGATCTTCAACAAGGATTTAATGTTGACATGAGGATCTAGGTTGGATATAGATTGAACAAAGGAACCAATCGAAAAAACCAAGGAAAATAACCCATTTTTAATCTCAGAGTGTATCGATGTCTCAAAGAATTTAGAATCAACTATAACTATGTTTTTCAATTTGAAACTTAACTAGAAATCCCGTTCAGGTTAGGTTAGACAAGAAAGACGCAATGTGTAGATTACGTTTGGTTACATACATTTAACGGAAACTACCAATCTAATAATTCAAATAGACTTAGTTTCTTACTTCTGAAATTCTAAGTCAAAGAAATGATTCTTTCTCACGGTGACAAACACAACTGCTTGCTACAGCTTGTCGGTGGCAACAAAGAGTGTTCGAAGAAGCACACCTGAAAGTCTCCGCTAAGAGGGCGCGGAATGTAAAGGGATGATTGTGGCGTCACGTGCGTAGAGGGTAGTCCTAGTGGCGCAATACAGCCAACAGCTGACAGCTGCCGTCTTACGACACAAGGAGCTGCTGTAGCGGTACAGCTGCGCTTCAGGTGTGAGGGAGAACACAAGTCACGGGGGAGGAAAAAATACTTTTCTTGGGTGGAAAAGAATGGAAGAAGAATTTAGGGTTAGCGTAAGGTAGGAAATGTACCATTGATTCAACGTTCCATAGTCACGCTGAAAGATATTCTAAATGAACATTTTACAGGCTCACCAATCAACTTTCCTAACAAGGAAATGTTGAAAATTTCAAGGGAGTAGATTAGACAATGGCTACAGCACCAACACACTAGATGTGTATTTTAAGTCAGAAGAATGATGGATAAGTATTCACTATGATCAAAGCTTTGTAATTGACTCAGAACATCTGTTTCTTCAGCCCAAACCCAACGTCAACAATCAAGAACAGCTGAATCCAGTTTCTTCAGTTCATGTCATTTTGGGGAGTTGCAGCCCCCTTTGGTCACAAACTCACGTATCCTTTCCATAGTACTTTCCATTGAACTTAAAACATTGTTACTAGGCTGCAATGTATGTGTGCAAAGTGAGTATTTGTCTTCAAACTCAACAATACATTTTTAGTTCATTTCATTAAATTTAAAAAAAGTCAAAGGTAATAATATATTGACAGGAATGTTTGCAAAAGGGGTATTTTCATTCAAACCATTTTCAAACTCACTAAAAAGTTGAGTTCATGTAATTGATATAAAGAATTGTCAGATGATTTGATTATTGAATAAAGAGGAAGGAAACAACACTGTTTGCTATCTAAACTGCACGCCTCATAATTCATCTACTTAAATGTCAAGTACCAAGCTCACTGCGGACATTGTACTGCGATTGTATCTCGATGTCAGAGTCATAGTTGTCAGGGACGACGATTAGTCTAGGGCGAGGAGTTGACTACAAGGTTGGCGAACAACCGGCAGCCGGTGAGATCATAGACTTACCTGGATAATACTCAAAATGTTTGAATTGGGGACTTTAAAATTGTCAAAATGTACGTTTCAATACTACTAGTATATTGGAATTCATAACGAGTATACGGGTAGACTTCCGTATCTTGTCAAAAACAACCGAATGAAAACATCAATTAGGTATTCGATTGTTTAGTTCGATATATCGATCAATATTTTCATTCGGCTTTTGACAACAGATACGGAAGTCTACCCCAATTATAAATGCAACGATGTTGTTTCAAATCTATTACACTAATCCGAACTCTGGCTATCCCAAACGAAATGATTTGGTACACTTTAAACTTGTCTGAATGAAATATTCCACACTTATACTTAAGTAAGTACTACATGTCCACATTGAACTTTGACAGGAACAATATTAAGATTGGTTGTAACTAGTACTCCTGCCCGTCTCAAGACGAAAGAGAATGAATATAACAGGATAATTCGAGAATCTGTTCTGGTGTAAAAAAATTCAGTTACACACTTACCATGAATACAGGCAAATCTAAGTTGTACTTATTGCTTATTTCTACTAAAATCTCTTGTGTATTTGCATAAAACTGTGTAGCAGAATGGAAACTAATAGTAAACTTCAAAAGGTTAACTCAGGAAAATGAAATCAACTAACTACGAGTATAAATAAAAACAAACGTAACAGCTGAAGCATCTTCAATATTTTAACTGTGATTAAATACAGCCCATTAATTGATGTTTTGGGAGACATTAATTGATGGAGAGGGTTTTGGGATACACTTATTTTCTTTAGGAATATTCACATCAAGACCTTTCATTCAAGTATTGCGGTTATAGGTGTGCGGCTTACGGCTTTCTTAAAAAGTGCGTGATCCTTAGCTTTATAAACGGCTGCAGTGTTATTATTACATGCTATGATGGAAAATTGCATCTTTAAAATTAAAATCAACGCTTAAGTATGAAATTATATATAATTTATGTAAATATACATAAAAATAAGATTTATTTTTATGCAAATCTAGGGCTGTCGTGGCATATGCACAGTTCAGTATATTTTTGCAGTCCAGTTTCCAGGTTCCTCTGTTCCAAGGATGCGGGAAGAGAGAGGGGATATTTACGAAGTGGGACATTGGAGTTGGAGAGGTCACAGAAGAGGTCGGCTGGAGGTGGCTGTTGACCTTCATTGAAGGTCATCTCAGCTGAGGTCTTACTCAGCTGCAAAACAGGATTTGGCAACAGCAATTCTTTCGTTCACGAAAACCATCAAACAATGCTATCTCCCAAACATTGCATCGAGGGACATAGCAACTTGATTACGGGTCTATAAAAGCTTCGTATTTTAAACAGAGCCTTATAAAAGTAACGTACAAAAATCGCTACGTGAATTAAGAGCGCAAAGTACGTCATTGCCGCTTGAGAGCTGTGTGATGGCCATACGTTTCGAGAGCGGCAATGACTGTGCATGATAAATACAAGATTTTTCCTACCACCACGATTAACTTATAATAATGCACAGATTAACTTCTTAGCTGTATATAAAATGTCATTTAGGTGTTATTTTAGTAATAGGTGTTAACGTACCGCATCCACAGCTGTGATTGGTGTAGAAACTTCAACTCTGAAACCAGCTGATTTAGCGAGCGGTAATGATTCATTTCCACTCTAGAGCGGAAACAAGCTATTTTGCGCACTTTTTACAGGTGTGACAAAGTGATCATTTCCATGCAGAGGTAGGGAAAATCTATTATACAAAATATAATCTGAACTAAAAACTGATTTGTCGAGTGTAATGTGGTTGATGAGTCCAACATTATAAAACAACAGATTTATCCTGTGATAGTACAGAGTGTAAGTTTGTGATAGTTATGTCACGGTGTCAACCGACCTCTACTATAGGACAAGAGTGATGATGTCAATTGGTGATTGAATGTGGGAGTTGACTCTCTCTCTGTTCCTCCAGTTCTTACTTAGGCAACTCAACTAGGCAATAATGTATACCAATGCAGATGTTTCTTAAAGAAACTTGGCGGATGCCTCCTCAATGAAAATACGTTACACTCATATTGTGAAACATTAGAAGAGTCTACGAGTGTGAGCTTACGTAATAAAGGAGCGTCGTTCAACAAATATGTCCAATTGTATTTTTAAGGTACTCTTAAAATATTTTATTTTGAACTGTGTTCAGATGGCAAAACAACTAATAGCAAAGATTTTATAGGAGTTAACGTTCTTTTAACACTATACGATTTCGCTCGTGCGGTTTCGTATTCGAAGTCGACCACTGGAGCTTCTAATTTTTAATCGGTTGTTTTTCTGAAGAGGACCGCCTCTATTTAAACTGTGGAAAATCCACAGTTTAGGCTAGGTCAGGTTGGGTTAGGTTAGGTTAGTTGTAACTTAGTTGCAGCAAAAACTAAAAAATAACGGAAACTTTAAATAGTGACGGCCCTCTTCTGAAAAAGTCCCTTAATCTATACTAATAGCTCTAAAGTTAAATTGTCCTGTGATTTCACAAATTGATTCCATTTAAAGAAAAACTAACCACTAAATAACTTTTTTTGTCTTTAAAGATAACTCTCTGTGGCTTTGCAAAGTGACTATAATAGTACTGTGCGCAGTTTCAGTTTTACATAATCTGGTTCTAATTAGTATATTTTGTACCTAGGGCCGAAAATGAGGTTTTGCCGGCTCGAGATAGTTTTTAAGTTCGAGACGAAGTCGAGAACTTAAATCGATCGAGAGCTGCAAAACCATTTCGGTCCATGGTACGAACGCTATTTTTCACCACACTATACCCTATTACCACTATTCACCACTATAATAATGTACACTGATAGTCAACACAACTACAACTTTAAGGTTATGTGAAGAAATAATTTGAGGAATCAGCAAAAATAAAATAAATAGTTGCTAGGCAACGGTGACAATAACACAATTCTATTGCAATGCTATGGATTTTGATTGTGTATTTAAAATGCATTCATGTTTTAAGTAAGTAAGCGGACAGCTGATTTTGCGGCCCCGGCCTGTAAAAACCTGCTCGGTCCCCAAATTACGATGACAGCTGGCATGGCCAGCAAAATGTAACTTTCAGCCACCGATTAACGTATGTAATACACCCAAAAACATCATAGTGTGGTGAAATAGTATACTTCGTACCTAGGGCCGAAAATGAGGTTTTGCCGGCTCAAGATAGTTTTTAAGTTCGAGACGAAGTCGAGAACTTAAACCGATCGAGAGCTGCAAAACCATTTCGGCCCGTGGTACGAACGCTATTTTTCACCACACTATACCCTATTACCACTATTCACCACTATAATTATGCACACTGATAGTCAACACAACTACAACTTTAAGGTTATGTAAAGAAATAATTTGAGGAATCAGCAAAAATAAAAATAAATAGTTGCTAGGCAACGGCGACAATAACACAATTCTATTGCAATGCTATGGATTTTGATTGTGTATTTAAAATGCATTCATGTTTTAAGTAAGTAAGCGGACAGCTGATTTTGCGGCCCCGGCCTGTAAAAACATGCTCGGTCCCCAAATTTCGATGACAGCTGGCATGGCCAGCAAAACGTAACTTTCAGACACCAATTAACGTATGTAATACAGCCAAAAACATCATAGTGTGGTGAAATAGTATATTTCGTACCAAGGGCCGAAAATGAGGTTTTGCCGGCTCGAGATATGTTTAAATGTTATTATGTACATAATTGTTTCAGAAATAAAGAGTGATAGAATGAGTAATCACGGTTCTGACGTCACTTCATAGCTGAATAATGATTGCAAATGTACACTTACATACAAGCAGCAAGCAGCAAGCAGCAAGCAACAAGCAACAAGCAGCAAGCAGCAAACAGCAAGCAGTAGCAAGGTAGTAAGTCAGCCTATCACGACCCAGATCTTGGGATGCTCCTGTTAGCTGCTACCTCACCATAATCCCTGTACCTGATTTAGAGCTGCTGAGTTCAAGCCATGCTGGTCTCTACTGATTTAAGTAAATCTATACTATAGTGAAAATAATGATTTTCATTTGCAGATGTTTGCCTCCCGATTGAAAAATGGTGTTTTAAAAAGTTTAAATAGCTGCTAAAATTGCAAACGCAAATAGTTTCAGCGCCTATATGGTAGCTATCAGGAAGCACAAGGGCGGTACTTTCCAATATCTTCGTATGAAATCGTCAAATTTAAATAACACAAATGTAAACATTTAAAACGGGGGCACACACCCACATGAGACATTTAATAAATAATTGTATTACATACTGTATTTTCGTCAAAGGCATATACAGGATTTTTACCATAAATTATGTTGTACCAACAGTAGGGGCCATTCAATTTTAATCTAAATGATGGTGCCAGTTTTCGAACAAAAAGTCAACGTATTTAAGTTGGGCTACTCATTTACGGTTACTTGATTTAAGTGTGTCTGTTTGGAAGCAAATATTAATTTATGTAGCTTACTCCTTTTTTTTTGTTTGTTTGGTCAACCAAACAGAATAAATTGATTACTTTGGGCTGCAGCATCGTACAAGCCTCATTCCTAAAAGTATCTAAAAACTAAGAAAAAATAGAAATTTGAAAATAGAAAATGAATTGTACTGTATACATATTTGTCATCAATTTCTTGGCCATTAAATAGAAATTCAAAATTACCAACAGAAATTAAATTTCTGTTATGCAAAACTGTTCTGAAACCAGTGTGGACGTACGTGGCCAGCTGTGGGGAACATCAAGTACTTCAAACATAAATATAATCCAAGGAGTTTAATCAAAGGTTTTAAAATTCATCCTGCAAGTGTTATGTCAATAATATAATTCTTAACGAGGACAGTGGAATTCCAATGGTTAAAGAAGAAATCACAAAGTTTAATATACCTCAAATAAAAACTTGAAAATCATCCTAATCACTTGGACAATGGTACCGCTACATACAGAATAAAAAGAACTCATGTTTTAGACCTCATCTCACGCTTTGTTTAAATAACTTCATTTTATATTGTTATTTTTTTCCTTAGGTCTGTCGATGGATAGAGACTAACTAACGTTTTAATCATTGTTCTCATATTTGCTGGATGTTCAAAAAGCTGAACAGATTGTAGATAACATTTTGATAGTCAAAAAAATTATATTATCATCCTGAAATTGAAACATAACGTTGAACACTGTTCTGTGCTATCTCCGACTCCAACAACAATTTCCTCGTTGCCAAACCATCTAAACCCACAATCCAATCTGCCGCTGGGAAGGCAATCAAAACCGCGAAGAGAAATCGGTGCAGTATCTTGCTGTCGTGGGTGTTGGTATGGGGAAAGTCCGTGAGAGCGAGAGAGACAGAAGATGCAGGTGTTCCTTATGTAAGAGCGAGAGAGATAAAAACATCGCTCTCTCTTGTTTGTTCATAAACATTACTTCTCCGCTCTCACAGTACTTGGTGTTTAAATGCATTTGTAAACGCTACAATGGTGTTTGGGAGGAATTTGTGTGAGAATGGTTGTTTTTGGAGGAAAACTTAAATGTAGATTCACAGGATTATTCAGATTGTATGATACATGAACGAAAGATGCATGGGTATTAGAAGATATTGGTTAAGCGTGTTTTTATGTAGTTTTCTGTATAATTACTTTTTGATTAACTATGGTTAAACGATTTTGTATGCAACCTAGCACATCGATTAATTTATTTATCGTTTAGTTAAGTGGATGACAAACAATTAATCCAAGAATTGAAATACGGAGAACTGAACTGGTAAAACTGATAAAAATATTGATTTTCAATGAAAGTCAAAAGTGTGTAGAATTTCAAATACCAACACTGACCTTTGATTGCCGTTTATTTACTAAACCATGAATTTCATCAAAGTTTCCCAATGTCATTATGCTAAAAGAATTTTAATACAGTGCAGAACTGTCACATCAAAAATCTTGATCCTCAATTAAGGTCTTTTTTATCGAAATGTAAGCTTTTATTCCTGTTTATTTGAAACTATAACACAAACTCTACCAAATCGTCCCAACGTTTAGCAAGTATAAATAACCATACGCACACGTATATGAAACTTATACTTACGCATAAATATGGTACATCCAAATACAATAAGTAAATTACACCATTTGGAGCGCAAACATTTAACACGCTGTAACAAATCCCATCTAACAGTACAGTCAGAATTCCTACTAATAGTAATCTACAAGTATCAAGTACAAAATTCATCTATATAAATAAAATTAGAGTTTTGTCTGTACATTGCTTAGAATAATGAACTTTTTGGTTATTTTTACATTTCATAGGTCAGAGAAACCGAATCAAACCTTATCTCAATTTCTGTCTGTCTGTCTGTCTGTCTGTCTGTCTGTCTATCTGTCATTCTCTTGGTAACGCTAAAATACGCACTTTATTACAACTACTCCTCAATAACTATAGCACTGTCCCGCCTGAAACTTATTTTCCAAATACTATACATATATGAGATGGTTTTAGACGTATTTCATCGAATATGAGACAGTTAGATATTTAACAGTAAACCCTTGAAAATCAAGTTTTTGTCGATTTTTGACGTGGAATTTCTGGAAGCCCATGTTAACCTTATGAGAAATGAAATTATTGAATCTTAACAGCTGTTTCAATTAAACAAGTTGGTTCTGTTCTGTGATGTTCAATAGCATTAAAGTTACAAGGATTACCAACAGGGTGCAGCACTAGCACTATTATTTCTTTTACATTTATGACAACAGCTAATTTGCAACCTGGAGGCGAGTGAGCGTAGCGAACGAGCTAACCTGAAGGCAAGTGAGCGTAGCGAACGAGCTAACCTGAAGGAAAGTGAGCGCAGCGAACGAGCTCCAACATACAGGTGAGTGAGCGTAGCGAACGAACTTCAACCAGGACGTGATTGAGCCATGCAAACGAGATCAGATAGTAAAAATAAAAGTAAGCCTACCGTTATAGGATCGACCGGCAGACACAGAGGTAATTTAACCTTTTATTGATTGTCATACCGATCCGGAACAACAAAAAACAACATAAAATGAAGCTATGTATAATAGTTTGGCCAGCATATCTTAAAATATGCAAACCAACTGCTGTTCGTTATATAAGAAGGTTTCAACTGAATATTATAAGATCCCCGTGCGTAGAACGGGTACACAGCTAGTTAACTTATAAAAAAACAATATCTCTTTGTAGGTCCGAATCCATTTCCAGATTAAAAATCGACCCTTGTTTGGACACGTGCTAAATATTTGAGGACGCTCGACACACGCACGCCGAAAGGTCATCTCCGCCACGCGTGTAGAAGAAACACGAAACACGAGCGATGGGGAAGCCGGGAATCAAAGGCAAACAACGGGAACGGCTAGGAAACAACCAACATGGACAGGAATAGACTGAAAACCTCCCGTCAAAAGTTGCAGCTGTTTTCACCACTTTCAAACCGCAAGAATAGCAACGCGAAGCAATGGTAGTTTCGTTCGCTCAAGTGAAGCAACTTATTCCATTGACCATTTGTGGTAAAAAAATAGAATGAATTAAATTGACAGGTTGGTTGGAATTTAGAGCGTATGCATCTTTGAATGCATTGTGTGAACAATGTAAACCAATTTACAAGAGTAAATATGAAATTACATGTTAACAACGTGAAAGTTTGAGGATTTTCAATTATCATAAATTATTAATTGAGATGGGGACGCCACTAGGTGCGTATTTTAACTCTATGAGTGAAGGATGAATGTAGAATGGTGAATGTAGATCTGTGTAGCTTTGTTACTGACTAAAATCAGCTGTTTAGCCAGGATTATTTATTTAATGTCCAATGATCAGGAACAGCTGGGCTTTCGAACCATCAAAAAACTACTGACTTTTCTCCGTTTGATTGTTAAAGCAAAAAAAAAAAAACACTCTAAAACTATTAAATTAGTTTTGAACAGTGTGAAACTTTTTGGAGTAAAACTATCGAATTGCTTGTGAATAGTGAGAATCTTTGATTGAGGAGAACTGTAGATTGTATGTGCCAAAACTAATACAACTTCGGGGAGGAAAAGTATGAAATTTAATGTGAACAATAGGAACTTAGATAAGTAAAACTATAGACCGTATCTGAACAGTGTGAAATTTAAAGTATTTGGACTTGAAATAGTGAAATTGAATTTTAACAGTGCGAAACTATCATAAGTACATATCTAATTGTATGTAGAGTAGACAAAGCGAAATTCTGATTAGGATTCTGAAATTGCTTGTGAACAGTGTGTAGATTCGATGAGTTGTGAAGCATCTAAAGACTTTTCATATTGTAGGCTGTAACTATTACTAGTGTTTTTACCTTTGATCGAAAATTAACGATTTTCTAATCCAACACTCAAGAAGGATCTTTCTTTTCTTGCAAAGCAGCACAACAGGAAGGTATTTAACTATATCTCCGGAAGTTCCGACACGTGTTTCAAGACTTCAATCAAGGATTTCCAGAGCCTGTGGTGATGTTGACCAGAGGCTGAGTGTCTGGGGCGTGTCTGGGGCTCTGGGCCACACATTGCCCAAACCACACGCCAGAGTGTTGACAAGTGTCCAGACAACACGGCCCAGAGCAGCCATCTGGCCAGACATCGTACGTCATACTGATCAACACTTGAAACTATTCATTTGTCACTATTAAGGATAAAGTGAAAATTAAGAAGTTGTCGTACAGTGGATGAAGTATTGGATGAAACTATATTGCACCGTTCAACAAACTAGAATTGATCCCTTGGAGTCATTTATGAATCCCAGGAAGAAAATAATTTTCTCTTGCACTAGGTCAAAACCTTATACCATTGGCCAGTTCCCAGGTAGCCATTTAGGAGACATGTTCCCACCATACAGAGTATAAGTATTGTAACTACTGTATACCAATTTGCAAGTAAATCAAATTGTGCAATGGTCAATTAAAATGTGTTCCTTCGAAACTATTTTAGTCCTCTCGAAAAACTATCATACTCTTGTTTATATGTTCAAAGTTACGCCCATTGGGTTGGATTTTGTCCTTCTGAAGCTTGTGCAAAGCCTTCTCTTGTCTAGGGTTTACATATAATTGGGCTCGCAACTACTGTACACCTAATAAATTATACTAGTGTACCTGTTGCTCGAAATCAGGCAATTGTCAAGTACCGGTATTATAAATAAGTTATTTTAAAGCTACAGTAATAACAGGCATAATGTTCGATGAGTTTAAAAGACCCGACTAAATTCTTATGTAACTAATTGAATTAATACTCACGATATTTAATAGCACTTTGAAATAGTAAAAGCTTCTTGTAAAAATATTTTTGCACTTTTTGGACCCGGCCTTATTTTTTAGTGTTTTCTACAAATGTTTCCCGACTTTAAAGCTGTTACCAGTAAACATTTCTTGCATGTATATATTTGATCTGACTTTAGGTAGGTTTACTTTACCACTGTGACAACATGATGTGTATATTCTTCGTGATTTTTTTTACTCCCAAAATAAGTTCTTCCAACAAAACTGATTGACTGTTTAGATTTGTCTATAACTTCATAAATATTACAAAAATCAATATTTACTCCCAAAAAGCTGGTGAGTTTATTTTTATATACAGCTGTTTTTGTTTTTAAATTTGTTTTCAGTGTAATTCTTATGGGGAAAATGCGACCTTTGAGAGCGTCCTCGTGCCCTTAAGGGTAAGAGTTTTTACATTCTAAAACCTTTATGCAAAACTACGAATTAAAACAAATTATTTGACACCTCAAACGTTAAAATCGGTCCAGAAATAACGGAGGAGTTTTGTTCACAAAAAACAGCCCTCACGTATTAATATAAGAGATAAATATATGCATTGTTCAATTGAATTTATCAAAATTATGTTTACCCAAAGGAATCTAGTGCTCTTGCACCGAAGTTCAAAGTAAATTTCACTAAAATAGATTCGATCCATCAGATAAGTTTATGATTCCCAGAAAGCAACCACCTTCATTTTGCACTAGACTTCTAAGCCTATTGTATATCCAACTATACCTATTTTTACATAAACCACAAAAAATACCCAATTGAATATTCAATAATCAATATTTCCTGATACATGTGCTAGTGTCAAGTTTGCACTTCTTAAGGGGAACAGCTATTTCCAATCGAAGTTCTGTCACTATAATATCTTGAAGACATAATATTAACTTTCAACAACCCAAAAACTCAAATCAAATTAAAACTCAAACGACAATCAAGACCGTCAAATCAATTTCCGTCTACATTTATTACAACGTCAGTTTAATCACGTCAAAGGCACTTTACTAATTACGGATTAGGACGGGCAAACGAGATGCAACGCGTGACAATATTCAAATAAGGGAGTGGCCGATGGAGGGGAGGAGGGGAGGCCACCTGTTAGGAAAACAACACCCCCTTTTAATCCTGCGATGATATAACGGGTACTAATGGGGATTGGATGGCCATATGTCCTGTAGAACGGATCATCATAGCGTACTGATCCAGTACATGACTTGTATAGTTGGGTTGATAGCAGATCGATGAGCAGGAGTTATAGTGAATTACTTCAAACCTTTCAATACATAAGTGTACAATAAATAATTCCTACTGTTAAAATGGGTATCCATTTTTTCATCAGATACTCTAATTCAATTCTTAAACTCTGATTGAATTGCTTATATGCCTAAACTACACCTCAATTGATGCAGGATACACTCAATGTTTTGTTTTTTTTTACTTGGAAGGTTACAGAAACTGCTTTGATTAGGTTGATCATCGCCTATTCACCTAAAACATGAAGGTGCATATTTTCATGCAAAGGTGAATGATTTAGATGACAGCTTTGTGACTATGATCAGCTGGTTCCGTAGCCAGGATAATACATTGAAAATAAATTGGAAGCCCAATGACTGAGTCTAGGTTATGATTAGAACCATAGAAAATGTTTCCTTTTTTCTTTAAGCCGAAAATTTGAGTTTTTGATTTCCAAGCGAGCACTATTATAGTCACTCAGTTTCCCATTCTTTCACACTATACCAAAGATCCCTTTGTGCTTTTTGTACTGCAACAATGGTCGAAGCAGCATAACATTACCAATATGAATGTTAAAGTAAAATTGTTCGACTTACCCGAGTTTTACGAACGCTTTTCATTCTATGGCTATCAATCAGTAATAAACCTAACTTTGCAAATTGTTTCTTTTGGTAGTAGATTTGTAAAAGTTATTCTTAGTCACTTTGATGTCTAGATAACATACCCAGGATAGATATTATTGGGCGTTTCTTATAAGAATGTCTTTGACGTGACTCACCAGTGACAGCGACATCAGTGGTGACTGGTGAGAGTGTGAGTGTGAGAGTGTGTGAGTGTGTGGGTGTCACAGGTATGTCATAACCACATCACCGCGCATGAGTGAACCTCGGTGACATTTACGTCATGCGCAGTAACTGAGCAATCAGCTGGTGTCATGACTGCGCTGGAGAAATTACTGATTCACCAGGAAAGAAGTCTTCGGGGTGACGTCATTCTAAATTGAATTCATCTCACCTTGTAACAGCTGATAAAGATTCGTAAAAGTGAATCTCGCACGTTTGTGTACAAATATGTGGTTTTTGCGGAGATTATAGTTTTTCCTAGGTATGACTAGGAAATGGTTTAGTACTAGTTTCGGCCATTGTGATGATGGTCAGTTAATTTACACAGTCAAGTGACACGTTAGGTAAACATTTACTTTCGGTCTCACAGCTCGGACCTCACTGTGCTGCACTCGCTGTCTTTGGTTCTCAACTTACTCTTACCTACCGAGCAGGCCTTGAGTTGTAGCTTTGACTATTGATTGGACATAGACATAAACTCCATCAACTTGTTCAAAGTTTTCACCAGTTTTTTTTTATCAAAATGGACGAAGTTGCCTTGCCTACCGTCAGAATAAGCTGGTATAAATTACTAATTCCTCTTGAATACGTCAACTATTTAACCAAGTCAAACTGTTAGCATAACTCACTGTACACTATAACCAGTTTATACCACATACAATCCCATTAACAAAAGGTAAGGATGAAAATAAAGTTGAAGACTGCAGTGCCTTATGTGACTGACTTATTCGATGTTCATAAAAACCTACAACTGGTTCAAATGAGACGTCTACTTCAGTACTTCAGCACAGTATCCTAAGTATATGGTTGTAGTTGATGATATTAAAACCGCACTTAGCATTTAATTTATATTTTGATAGCTTAATTGTATTCTGATTTACGTTTTAAAATTGACCCTTTACTAAAAATATTTTAATTAATCAATCTTTGATTCTCTCGTCTACATATCTAGAAAAGTAGAGGTCGTCCAGTGGTCGAAAACTCGACCAAAAATATATAATGTACAGACTTCTATTTTCACCCCACGCTGTAAATAAAACATGTGATTGGAATTTCCTCCATTTGCTTTGATTTTCTGTTTATATTTCGTTGTTATTTTGTCAACCCATAAGGCCCATGTATTTTTTTTTAATTAAACTCAGTGTTTGTGCTTATTTTTTAGCCTATTTCAATTTATAAAGGGATTCTGCACATCCACAGGAAAATATCTATCTAACAGTATGCTTAGATTTTCCCTGCGATGCACACGAGCTGAGAAAAAATGTTTTCAAGAAACATTTTTGCCTATTAATATCATAAATGTAAATACTAATCACAAAATATAAATATCGACATCTGTCGCCAGGAACAGCTGTGAGACTCGAAGGCAAGCTCAGATTTTGTGCATGAAGCCTGATAGTTCACCACGTGCGCGTTACTCACCCTCCTTGGTTGTGTAGTGGTTGACAAGTCATTGCACTTTGGGATATTACCGTGTCCACCCCCACACTGTACACCCCCTCCCCCACCCCCGTCATGCTCTTGACATGTATGAATATTAACTAGGATATCAACATGCGTTTTGTCACTGAGGTTTGTGGAGCATGCCTTCATGATCGCAACCGTGTGTCACGAAGTTAGTGCACATTATAAGAGTTTTAGTGCATATTATAAGACTTGTTATCAAGGTAGACTTCTTATTGAGGTTCACAAAAACATAACGTCAAAATTGAGGATGTTTTATAACAATGTCGATAGTAATATTTTGAAGGGTGACCCGCTATTGAGGTTCTTGTTATTGAGGTTACACTTGAGTATTTTTAAGGGTGGTTTCGTTGACTAATATTTCAAGAAGTGGGCGCCATTTTGTAGCTAGTTTAACAAATCAGCCCTTTCAGGTCACTGACAGAGTTTTATGGTGAAAAATAGTTTTTATAGTACGAAACTATTTCAATTCTGAACTAACCTTCAATAATAAATCTACGGAAATATTGGATTGTCTACTCATCAATTTTGTATCAAGTTAGCGTTTAAGTAATTAAAGGTTTGATCGGTAATTGAATAGCTCACAATTTTAATATGTTACTATTTAAACAAATCTATATTGTTAACAAGTTTCATTAATAACATTTCAACGTAGGGTTTTAAAAAGTTTAAAAAAAGTACAAATTAAGTTTTTGCTTTAATTGTTTTAACAGAATAGCATTTGGAAGTCATTAAATAAAAAGGAGTGATAGCCCAAAATAACTTAACACAATAATACATTATTTTTCTAAGAGCAAAAAGTTTAGTGCGATGGCCGGGAATCGAACCCGGATCAACTGCTTGGAAGGCAACTATGCTGACCATTACACCACCATCGCACGATGAGAGAAGCTTTAGTGATGAGCACTGATGAGAACAAGCACAGCAAAAAACCACACGGTAAAATGAACTGGCATCTAGTAAAGGTATAATTTAATTTATATAAATCAAATTATATAATGATTAAAGTACAACGGATCCGTAAATGGAACAGGAATATTACTCCTGGTATTTCGTCCAATGAAAATACAGAAGTTTAACAATATTAATTAAATATGTGAATTGAAATATATGTCAACATTAATCCATAATTTCAAACATGTGTGAATAACAAACTATTCATTAAGCTTTCATTTATTTTCAAAAGTTGCGATACAGTTGCGAGATATACTTTTTGTTGTGGTGTTGAAAGATATACAGTAATATATTTCCAATTTTAGATTTTTAAGAATAAAATATTACATAATAAAACAGCTAACCTCTATAATTACAAATGTGTAACCTAAGTGTCACAATTTAGAAAATTAAAGTTTTGTTCGATCAATATGTATTGAGTCCATTATACCTAAACTAAAATTTCAGTAAATTAAATAGCATTTAAATTGGAAGCTTTTACCATATTCATATTTGGTTTGCAAAGTTTAACTATTTTAAACGTGAATCGACACAACAATATATCGATTACTACAAGATTCCTAATTTAAAAATTTAATTTTTACTGAAACTACTTTAACGGACTCCTTCACATTGTTTTTACAACAAATATAACACTATAGTGTTATTGGAATATATTACTTTGATAAATACCTTTTGACAAAAGCCTTTGTAGTATTAAATAATACTATTAAATAATTATGCTACAGTAATTTTGTATCAATAGTCCGATATATATTTTAAATATTTTTTTTTACAAAAATAGCTAACCTAACCTGAAAAGGTTATAGCACAGACAATTAATTAAGGTAGAGAGAAAACATTCAAACATTCAAATATTCACCTTCCTTATCTGTTGTTATAGCAGATTAGTAAAACATACAATACTAAAGTATGTAAGTATGTAAGTAGCATTGCTGAAGTCATAAATAAACAATTTCCCCTCCACTGGTAAGCCTAAACTTCGTTTTGTAATTCAGACTGCACCATGTAGTGGTCAAAATAAAACAGCTGTTTAGTAAAGAATAAATCAGCTGTTTTGTAAAACTATTAAAAAATCAGCTGTTTTGTTAACTAATTAAACTGAACAATATGCCACTGTGTTTTTAAACAGTAAACACAGATATTTTCAAATGCACGTTGTATGGGGTTTCCAATACCGCCATCACCAGCACAGATATATTCTGCCCTGGCTGTAGCCGTGTAACCAGTGGACAGCCCCGGTTAACCACAGGTTATGCAATACCCGCCAGACACAGCTGGCTCTACATTGCGTCTTGCGCCGTCACATTTTGGCAATATTAGTTTCGGGCGCAAATGAGACGAATTAAATTTGTTCTGTGTGTTAAAATTAAGATGTTTGTACGCTCTTTGGTGTTTTATGTGTTTGTTAACTTGAAACCACATACATTTACCAGTAGTGATCAGTATACTTTTTAAAGTATTTCAAAAGTTATATTTTGGCATACTTTATTTTATGGGTAACGGACCAGTAAGGTTCAAGGATTGAGATAAAAAGGTAAAATTGTATTCGAACTTCAACTAATCAGCTGTTCAGACAAATTTAATTGTTAGTGATTGTTAATAGATAAAACATACTCCCTTGTGTTGCTTAGTATGGTATTAGGTACAATGATTCGTTGCATCACTGTCAGTGGCAATGAGAGGTTAAACGAAAACATAACCTCTATTAGAAGTTGTGAGTAGTGACATAGATAAAACATACTCCCGTGATTTTTGGTAATTAATCTCTCTTGGGTAAAGTAGTGTAGGCGACCCGCGTAAATAGTCTTATCGTTGCGTAAACTGCTATTTCACTTTGTTCTACTTAAACGGTACACTGAGATAAAAGAGTACTGTAAGATTTTGCTACCACATCTGTGATTGAATCATCGTATAAAAGGTCCCTTTCAATGTTTTGCCCCTGATAAATACATTATTGTATTTACCCCAGACGGGAGGAGCAACGCGGGGTGCAGACATTCGGAGCGCAGGCGCAGCTACATGATCAATAGGGGAGTCGGGGACAAGGGCTTAGGGGATTGGGGATTGGGGAAATGTTAGAGGCTTTCTCCGTGTACTTGCTGAAGTAGGCCTCTACAATCAATAGGTGTAAAATCTGTAAAATCTTCAACGTCCCTTGAATGACAAAATTGAATCATACTCAAAAATATGAGCATGAACAGTACAATATACAATAATTACCAAAACTTTGAACGTTAGGTTTACCTTCACACTGAGTATTCTAGTTAAATAAACAACTTGGAATTCATACAGTAGCCTAAGTACAAGAAATTGCAGCGTCTCTGTTAATAAGATTCTTGAACGAATGATCTTACAATAGGTATACATATATTTGCTTTTTCAAATACTCTGTGATTACCTATCTGTTTGGTTAACACTTTTAGGCATTTGTTTCATTAATTTCTTCTTCGTTTTTAAAATCTTATGAATAGTTAAGTAATGTAATATAATACGTAATTTATTTGTTCATCCTTGAAATTCGTATACTTTTAAGGCAATTATGTAAAAAAAAGAAAAACAACTCTTCTATCCCTAAAAAATTGTTGGAAAAAACGTTGTTTCTTGTCCCAATAATTAACGGGCCTAATAACTAAATCAACGCTTTGGTTTACCGATAATTTTATATAGTCAAAATAGACACCTTTCTCTTATATTATCAAGATATATGACTAAGATATTTACATACCTTTCTGGACCATTATTTAATAAATTAACATTATCACCACACATATAATATTTGCACAGAAACTATGGTTTTATCAGAAGGGTAAGTTGCATTGTAGTCAAGGTGGCAAATCAATACAATGGTTTGACGCCATCTTGTAATGCATACGACAGTTTCAGCTTCATTCATAGCTAACCACATCTTGGTAACATCGAGAACAAAAAGGTTGAATGGATTTATAAACAGAAAGGCTGTTTTAAAATTATAAAGCGTATGGAGAGTTTTATTGTATACTACCACTACTAGTGCTACTAGTGCTGAAGAACAATTAAGCTAATTTAGAGACTCTTAATGAGAGCCGCATCAAATTGGCACCTATCTATCTATTAAGCTGGGTTTTCCTAGACGCGGAGTCGGCCAGCGGAGAGAGGAACGCGGAGAGCGGAATTGAAATTAACATGGCATTCCGCTCCGCTGCTAGGAAAACAGTAACATTAAATTGCCTAAGACAAGCTGAGTCCGCTCTCCGCGTTCCTCTCTCCGCTGGCCGACTCCGCGCCTAGGAAAACCCGGCTTTAAGAAATAACGTGGAGATAATGTGGAAATATACAATATATACTTAATACTTTTCAATTTGATGTAAACTTACCTTACTTGGCAGAGTAATACAGTAATTATTAAACTCTTGAATTAAACAAAATTAACCTAAGCTGTGTCTCATAGTTTTTTAGTTTTTTATTTGCAACTAAAATCTATACTTATTTAATACGCAAGCACGATTTTTGTGACAATTACTCCTCCGAAACTACTAAACCGATTGACATGTTTTTGGTGTCATTTGAAAGAGCGTAACGTGAAGTTGTGCAGGAAACCTTCTTTTTAAGGAAATAATTAGAGAGTGAGGCCCTGGGGCCCTTTAAAGTTTCGTATTTCTCCATAAGGATAACAAGGGAGATAATTTTTATTTACAGAAACATATGTTTGTTAATTGAAAATAGTCAAAGTCTACTACATAATAATTTCTGTGTAATATGACTATTAATGTATACTACATTTCAATCAAGGATTGTGTGCCTTAAACTTTACTCATAATGGATCTCACTACTTTATTTTCATGCTGGGAATAGTAAAATTTAATTGAGAATAAGAGAATAAGTAGAAAAACTTTACTATAATAAATGATGTATTTAAAATCACAATCTTTTGACATTATTAATTCATTAGAAACGAAACAGCTGATCAAGAAATCAAACAAATCATCTACTTCATGTGAATAATCTTTTTACACAAACATAGTTTTTTTTAACCAATAACTTGATTATTTTTTACTTGTGGGTGTATTTTGAGTTTGCAGTTATGAAAGCACCAAGCTAAGTACTTTTTATCTAATTTTTTTTTATAAACTAACAGTATTAATGAATTACTACATGAACTTAACAAGTTAGGTAATTAATTGTCAGTATGCCAAGGGGAAGAGTGGGTCCTCGAAAACAGTCGAAGGCAGAGGCACCCATCTAGAAAATCCAACTGAGTTTTTAAATATTAAGGTCAGTGGATTGCCAAGACACAGATTATGCAAATAAAAGGAGGCAGTGGTTTTATTGATATTAATACGTCAAAAAGGGCCTCATTAATGGCACAAGGCTTCATGTGATCAGAACGGTTAACAACAATGTAAAGTAGAATGTAAAGTCCTAACATGGAACAAGTGAGTAAGGACATACTTTGATTTTGAGGATAAAAAATTTGCCCGTCTGAAACAAAGTTACCTTTTAAAATGGAAAGATGCTAATTTCTGTTATCTTTGGCATTTGCAGCACAAGCACTTTAATTAAAGAGCAGCAATGTTCTTAGCCAGACCAATTTCAGTCATGAGCAACTATATACTGTATAGGTTGTTTTAAGTAAGGCTACATCTTTTAATAGTAGGATAAGCATATTCATTACGGAAAATTCTGACCAGGGTAATATTCCTGAAGGCAACTTTAAGACTAAAATCGTAGTATTCATGGAAGTGCTTTTGTGATAAGTGTTTTCTTCAAGCAGCATTTTATGACCCTCAAAATATGCTACATAGGTATATACTACATTCACTGCCTATTGGTTTGATATGATAAAATGTTTTGTTTGTGTTTTTAAGAATCTTAAAAAAAAAATAACTACCCTGTAACATACTTGAACTTGAACACTTATTAATTTACTAAATATAATACGCATACAGCTAGAAAATGGCTGGATTGCTTCCCTTCTAATGCTTTATTATTACTGTATTTAATTTTCGACGAGTCAATATATAACACGATGAATTTGTTTTCTAAATTTATTCATATGTTTTTGCGGGGCATTGAGCCGCACAGGTTCACTAGTAATATACAAAATATGCAATATGCAACATAAAAATACAAAAGAACATCTGTTCTAGGAGAGACTAGGGAATATATTTAACATCCCCCTCGATTTTTAGTCTGGAAGTATAAAAATCGTATTACCAAATAAATTAAACACACTTTTCAAAACGAAATTACATAACATTTAATTTGCCTGACATAAATTCAAAATGTTCTTTTGACGAGCACTTTGTAAAAACATCAGCTAAATTATTTTTTTATTCAATGTATTTTATTTTAACTTGTCCAGCTATTACCAATTTCTAAATGAAATGATACCGAGTATCAATGTGCTTGGTTCTTTTAGTATTTTCATATGATTCTCTAGTGTTCCTTTATTGTCAACACAAAGAGTACTAGTAACTTCGTGATGAAAATCATCTTTGCAGATTCTTTGAATGTTTACTAAGTCACAAGTGCTTGCTGCTGCTGCCACGTATTCAGCTTCTGCAGTTGACAGAGACACGCATGCTTGCTTTCTTGAAAACCATGAAATTGTCTTTCCGTTGTATAGACTTACTGAACCAATGACACTTTTTCTGTCTATTTGACCAGATTCCCAATGTGCAGCAGACTATGTCTCTACTAAATTGTTTCAATTTCTTCTGTACACAAGCCCTTTCTTGAGTTGTCTTCATATGGTTCAATATGGGTTTTCGCTGTTATGTCCCTTTGTCAGCCCTCCTACTTAACCGATCCCTACTATTTAGGTTTCATCCTTAGTGACAAAGCTGAGATTTACAACTGAGGATGCCACGTTGTAGCATAGTACGAAACGCCTGTATTGTAGTACATTTCACTACTAGTCAAGAAAGTGACCAATTTCGGGGCTCGATAGTGTATTATCCCATACATTCGACTCGCATGTAAAACACTATCTCGCCCTGAAATAGGACTTTTGTGACATTCATTTCGTGTCAGGCAGTTTGTGTAGCAAAAGTAATGTTTATGCCAGGAAAAATCAGCTGATCACTGTTTGTTTTTGGTGTATGGAAATTGACGATTTTCGAATATCTCAGCTGTATGGAAATGGGCTACTTTCGAATGCAGTGATGAAAACAATTTAAATAGTGTTAATACTATCTTGACGCATCACTTCGGACGACATATACTGCATTGAAGGAGACTCCGAAAAAGAGCATCAGGGAGTCTACAGGGTGTATCCTAACGTCCAGTCAGCATCATATATCCTTTGCGGATTAGTCAATCAGACACATTATACTCGTCCCTGTCGGAGGTATATAATGAACGTGGTGACGGCGGCGTGGCGCGTGGCGCAGGGCGGAGGCCTACCGAACACTGAACAGTCTCATTAGGGTACACGTGCAACACAGTGACTCACTGGGCGCACACAGCTTAATGAACTGCCGAGGATCATAGGGAGGATATTAAACGGGCAAAGATTGGGCAGAATTGTCAGGATTTTAGTTTATGAAAAGATTGGGATAACGAATGCGGTCTAGACAAAATTCTCTCTTTACGGTTATTTCAGTATTTATTGGGAACATCATGATTGGTAAAACACAAAGTTCAAACGACGTTTCGGGGAAATGAATCTGATCCCAACCTCAGGTAAAAAAGTACATAAACATAACAAGAGTACCTAACATAACCACAATACGAGTACCACATGACCTCCGTCACCTGTGGTCGAATTCCAGACCCCGTAACGTTGTGAAAACATCCGAAATGTAACATGTCCGCTATAATTTCAAATATAAACTCATCATTAATAAAAATTAACTCCAGACAGAGCATTTTCGATTGCAAAATTATTTTGTTCTCATAAAATTCTGTTTTGGTACTTCTCTCCAAAAGGAACCTTGCTCGTGGTCTTGGAATTGTCTCATGTAACAAATTTAGGGTACCTTAGTATCTCTATCGTTCTTTGGTGAGGCTTCATTATGGGTCTCCCTTCTTTTGTAGAACCCTTTCAAGAATCACCATCTTAGTGTTTTCCTAAAACGTTCAAAACTATATTGAGATTCTCTTAAAGACCTCTCTCATTGTATTTTCCTTTTGAATCTCATTCAACTGGTTATCTTGTAGAACTTTATCATGAAATGAGATTCTCTTCTTGGATTTTTATCAACGGATACTTCGATAAAACACTTCCTCTACTTCTGAAGATAAGTAGCCTATTTTTATTTTATTCTTTCATACTATCGTTTCTCGACTCTTTTTGAAGATTTACATTTTCTTATAACCCACAAAACATATCGTATAGAACCCCTGTTATATTTTCTATTAAATCTCTGAAACCATGGCTTTATAGGACTTCTGCTAGGAGTACTAATAAACAGAAACTTTCTGATGTCACAAAACATCACTAGAATATATCATTGGAGCTTTCTTGAGTCATTCCGGTATTGATCCTCTCTCAAACATCTTCTCTGAATATATTATTGCGTGTTAACTTCTCTTGCAATAGCTTATTGGAGCTTCCATAAATTTTGTTGTGTAAAAATTCTTTAAGATACTGTCTTATAGAATGTTTAGCGTAAGATCTTTATAGAGGAATTGGGGGATAACTGCGCTCTGTCTTTATAATACTAGAGGGCAACAAACCCGTCAATGACATTTCTTCCAATGGTTTATAAAATTATGGATTGAAAGTGCAATGAAACTGAGTTTTTAACTAAACATTGAACTGTTAAAATAAAATCACATCCTTCCAATTCACTAAATTAAATTCTGCACGTGCAATACACCCTTATCCAAGTTTTTCTTCCAATTACGTTAACCATGGGGGAAAAGGACAACCGAAGCCAAAACAAGAGTCAAATTAAACGTCGCCAATTAAGGAAACCCCACGCGTTCCCATGGCAACCCTCATGTTCACGTAGCAGGAGCACGTGCGTCCGCCATCTTGGATCCGGTCTCGTGGCCGGATCTTAGTCACTACTTCCACTTCCGGTAATCCATTCATCGGTCACGCCAAGATTACGTGATGGGAGATAAAAGGAACGGTTCCTATGGGAAATGTAGGAAGGGTGGGAGAGGGGAGGACAATGTGTTATAATAAAGCATAAGCGTGCTGCCAAATGAGCTAGATTGTGTGGGAAAGGGAAACTTTGGAGGTGGATTCGCGAGTGGCGAATGTAAAAGCAAGCTGAGTATGATCCAAGGTTCTAATCCGATGTAGTGAGGAAGATCACATCAGTAGCTCTGGTACAAACGTGGCGAGATTATAATAGATACTTCAGAGTCATGGTTCAAAAAATGATTTATAGTTAATAGAAAACACAATGTATCATTTGTGAATAAATTATTCTGGAGCAATTCATTAAAAGGTTGCTCTTTTAAAAAATAGGCAAAATTTACTACCCACGTTGTTCAAAACCATATGAGATATTATACACAAATTTCGTCGATAACTTTACTATCTTGTATTAATTGTTTTCCAATAACTGTATAACACAAGAAATCCTCCTAAAACATTCTCTGGTTGAAACAATTTCAGGAACTAATTTCTAGAAAATGTTAAAGCGGGCTTCTGAAAGTAGTATACCGAATCTTATATGACCTGGGACTGGGAATATCGTCAGCGAATTGCAGCCAGAGTTTCTTAATATCTACTCAATTTTCACATATTCAACAAATTATGATTCAACATGGAGAAGGAATTCTAGAATCCATTTCGCTTTTAATGCAGCACCATTTTCCCTGTATCCATTAGACTCCATTAGATCGATCGAGTATAAGCATACTCGTACGACCAGTACTATGCAATACTTCTTATACTTAATTTACCTTTTGCATACAATTTCTTCGACAAAAGGCATACCTGTCAAACAACAATGGATTAAGTCTCCTTTAATACAAGGTGGCGTTGGTGAGTGGCAACGTCGCACCAGCCGGCCTAATGGTGATAACAGTAAACCAACGTGTAAACATAACAATTGCGCAGACGCTCCATTATGAATAATAGCTTTTTCAGTAGGCCTGGGTTGCGGTGTTGCCACTTTTCTCTCGCTGCGGCTTTGATTGCATCACATACAAACGCAGCAATCAAACTCATTTCTTTAGTCAGTATTTTTGTCGTACGACATTAGACGTGCATTTAAGGCCCTAATCGAAGTTGTCAATGCACAGATCAATGACTGGGCTTCACTACAAGCAGGTGTTGTCATGTCCAGTGAGTTGCAAGGCTTCTCCAACTGTCACAGCTACTGAGTTACGTCATCCAACCATTGGAGGGATACATTTCAGTTGATATCTTATGGATATGTTTGATTAATATATCATGTTCTTTGCCTCTGGTCTGGCTCCAACATATGTTTTGGGTTTTAGAATAACATGTGCTTTTTATTTTTGTTTGTTTTATGTTGTGTGTTCATGTTGTTGTACTCAATTAATTTGCTCTTAGTTATTTTTAGTGTTTTTTATTCCCTCTCAAAGTATTTAACAAAGTCTTTCTTTCTAACTGTTCTTATTAAGTCTAAATTTCAAACCTCAAGACACCTCACGATTTATTCGAAGGAGAAAATATTTAAAGGTAAAATCTTTTCCTAAATACACATAATTTGGTCTTACTCAAGCCTGGTGCTAAATCTTATTTCTCACTTCTCTTATTCCTTGTTATTAATTATTTGCTTGGAGTATTAACTAGTCAAACGTGCACCTCCTCATAAGTAAACATCAACAATATTCTAAAAAAATCATTTTCTAGCAAACAGCACATCAAAAATCCATTGTTATTCTCACCACAGCCACGGCCTCCTTTAACTTAAAGTAGTTAAAGTAGTTAAAGGGGGCCGTGCCACAGCGCTCACGTACGTCTTACCTTTTATACTCACAGCTGACCAGCGTTTGATGTTTTCTCTTATGGTTAATATGCATGATTTCTACATTCTATTTTGCTTAAACTAAACACTGCTTTCACAGACAAGGGACTTCCTATCTATGACTATTAACTGTCACCTCCTGGTTTACCCCTAAAAAAAAACTCTGCCACAACTATTCCTAGCCTCCATAGTCGAACAGTTGCTTTCTTCCCTGCAACTCCACATTAACAACTCGTGACATCAAAAAGCCACCCCTAAATCTCAGAGATCGCTCCACGACTCATTTAACCCCGGAGCGTGCAATATTCCCCTTTCCTCGGGGGTGGTTCCGGAACCCCACCCCCACTGGTTATCAGGACTGATTGGACGCTCCCCTTATCTTCCTTATCAGAGATATTACATTCCGTTGTGAGTCACACGCTCCGAGAGCCGTCCGCTATTTAATATACATTGGTGCATGTGTCACCCGCCCTGGGCTTCCATATGCTAGCCTGAGGTTTCGAGGGTTTTAGCAGCGTGTTGGTGATACAAACCGTGAAAATGTACATTATGATTATAGTATCACAAGACTAGATCAACTGTAAAAATCTAAACAGGGACATCTCCCGTTTTCACTTCCTCTGTGTTATACCATAGACAAATAGGATAAATATAGACTGTCAAAGGAAGGTTTTGGCGCCCACCGCTAGGAGTGCCGTGTTATGGCGCACACCGCTGCAAGCGAGGAGCGCAGGAGCCATATGTGACTAGCCACGGGTATTAGAACAGAAAGTAGTATTTCGTGCCTTAAACCAACTAAATTTTGAGAACGGACTAGGCCTATAGTTAGTTTATGTGACAGTACACAATCAAAGGTTTAGGTTATGCTTCAGTTCCAACCTAACCTACCCCAGCCTAAAATATCTTTACCCAGGATTTGTAGATAATTATAAAATTTCAACCTGAAAAACAGTGGTACAACAGACAGTGTACAGAACAGTGGTACTGAATGAACGGAGAATGTATTAACAAGAATTAACTGTGGTGTACTTGTAGATCACTAAAATGGGTATCTACTCCAAATGTTCCTTTTGTTGAATCAAAGTCCGCATTGCAATGTTTTAGCCGTTGAACCAGTAAATCTAACACATTTCAACACAAAGATGTCCGAGGCAACAGTGTGATATTATTGACTTTGGAACGCCTACATTGCATCAGTAGGCGGGAGACAATACTCGACTCGCTCCGGTCCAGTCCAGCTGGGCGTTACGTAAACCCCAATCGGGACTGGAGCCGCTCCAAGCGCAGTGCACGTGTGAAGTGCACGTGCAGACACCGTGGGGTAGCCTAGCCTCTAGCAGGGCACCAGACCCAGGTGTGGAGGCTAGAGGTCAGAGGTCAGCCACTGTGGAGATCTGATGGAACGAGTGTTGGGCAATAAGTTCTGGTGAAGGGAGGCTGGTGTGTATCGTAATGCTCATGGAATCACACGACTTGGAATCGTGATTGTCGGGGATTGAACCCGCAAACACGCCTCCATCGGACCCCGTAACCACTACAGCTAGGAAACACCGGAGGACGTTGTGCCCTATGTTTACTGAAAGGTCAATGTGTCTCATAGTGTTTAATATATTCTTCAATACCAATATAGTATGTACGATGGGACCTGTCTCTTGATCCTTTATCTACTTACGACTGGAATTAAACCATAGCATAGGCCAGTCTCCAGGTAGACCCGGTCAGTAGACAGGTTCTTTCAGACAGGCTATAATGTGTCTTGCTCATATGTCTAGGGTTTAAACCCACATAGATTATAATTTTTTACAAAAGATTAGGGTTCCAACAAAATGTGTGTTTATGATATCCCTTCTCTTTGATCTAATCATCAACAAAATATAGCTTTTGAAAAGGAATTGATAATTCTTCATGTCTATGCTGTTCTCCACCATTTTCAAACACGAAAAAACAGTTCTTTAGCAACTTGTATAACTTAAATGTTTAATCAGTTGGTTCTGTTTCGTTTTAAGAACGTGAAAATTCGTTTCTTAAGCTCTACAAGATGGCTGTAATGAAAACTGGGTATTCCTATGATTAAAGGGTGGAAATTTGAAATAGCCAATTGAAAGTTTAAAAACCCCCGTTCCCATGACGCGATCATGCTGGTTCGTGAACTCATTCAAAATTATCACGTCTTACACCTTCAAGCCAAGTTTGATCAAAATCGGACAAAAATTACTCGAGCTATTGCGTTCATGGGCACACACACGTAAAAATATTGTGAACTAATATATTTTTTGGCCTCTGGGTAAATAAAATTAAATGGTAGATCGGTCCCGGATCTAGGTCTTATCCGTGCCTCCAGTACCTTTAAAGGGAATTCCTCTAATACCTTTTTGCTTTGGTGAAATTAGTGAACATTGTGAACAAAAGAAATATTCCATGGAAAAGTTTAATAGTTTTAATTTACCATCTCTGTTCAAAAAATTAGTACAACTGTTACCCACTGCAACTGTTACGTGTAGTCTGTGGTTCCCACTGCAACTGTTATGTGTAGTCTGTGGTACCCGCTGCAACTGTTATGTGAAGTCTGTGGTACCCGCTGCAACTGTTATGTGTAGTCTGTGGTACCCGCTGCAACTGTTATGTGTAGCCTGTGGTACCCGCTGCAACTATTATGTGTAGTCTGTGTTATCCGGTTCCCGCTGTATTCTGTGAGTTACCGGTTCTGGCGGGTGATGGCAGTCCCGGGTTCGTGAGGACGACGAGGCCACCTCACCGTTACAACAGACTCCCGACCTTCACAATCTCTCCCCGTAGCTGCACACCTACGTACTCAATGGGCCGACACTCAAAACATCCGCAAAGGTGACAATACAATTCAGGTCAAATGTTTGGTATCAGAAGAAAGGGTTAGCAGTCTAGTATGTAACAAAATGGGAGAAATATTCGTGGTAATCAAGAAATAGTTGAGAATTAACGAAATCAGAAAATATTTAGCATAATTTTATGCATATAAGCTGTGATAACCAGAAATAACATATTAACACTACAGCCAAGATGAGGATTATAGTATACACACTAAATGTACCGGCACACAATTTTTTTGCAATTTTGGGGAGGTGAGAGAGAGAGAGTTTCTTTTTGGGAAGAGGAATTAACCATTTTTTTTGTGGTACACCCACCGGGAATCGAACCCTCCAACACCGAAGTACGAGAAGCTATAGACACTAGGCTAGAAACACAACAATCAACATTCTCGCACTTTAGTAATGAGATTCATATGTGTTTTTACTCTTTCGCCGAAAGAAGATAAATATTTCTTTTCATACAAGTAACAAATATCATTATTGTTATTAACAATGGGGTATAACTGTAGTAAGACCTAGAGGAAAATCAAGCATCTGTTAATTACGCACCACACTTGGGTTGTAAACAATCATTAATTTGGAAAAGCTATCAATCAGCTGATTTCCTACTGAGTAACTCTGTGAAATATATAGTCGCAAAAGATTTGTTTGATTTTAACTGTAGTATGGATTATGTAAGTTATGTTATTAAATAAATAAAACCTATTTCATGATTTAAAATAAAATACGTTACCTAAAATAATAAAATACAAGAACTTATATTAGGACTGAGGATGGTGAATTAATTTGCCGAAATGCATCCCCTGTACACGATACATCAGGATTGATCTGTAGACACAGGTAATTTAACCTTTATCGAGTGTCTATATCTGGCGGTTGTCTATATTTATCCGGAACAGCATCCAAAAATAAAAATAAAATATATTGTAACATTGTCTTTAACATGTCTAACTGACAATCATTTATGTTGATGTTCGCAACCCCAACTCAGAATCCCATGGAAACATCGACCGGGAGGGGTTGACTGGTGGAATGCGCTGAACAAAATGGCGGCCAAGGATCAATACCTGCGCCTGTCGGGGAGACTCCCAATGACAGAGTCTTCACCTGTGACTCTCCCAGGGCCGCCCAGGAGTCCGCGACCAACCGAGGACCTTCCACCTGGGTCCAGGCCGGGACCAACCACCAGAGAAGCGGTGGCGGTGACGGGGGTGGGGAGAAATAGAGGATATATTGTGGGAAATGGGGGCTTTGTTTTCAAATACACAAGTTTTTTTTTTAACCTGTTAAAAGAATTTTTACATTAAACGTCTCAATTGTCTAATCACTCTAATCAATTGCAATTATTCCTTTAAAAATTCTTTATCATCTGTAGCATAGCCTATTGTTTCAACGTTATTCACGTATATTGGAACCTCTGACTTATTGCAATGTTTTATTTTACGTAATTTTTGTTCATTTTATAGTCAGAATACTACTTTAGCCTGGCGATGCTTTGAAATACATGGAGGTCAAAATATGGCAAATTATAGAGTAATTTTATGTCATATACAACATGTGGTGAAATGTTCTTACATCGATATTTGCCAATATTTTATCTATGGGGATGTTAAATAAATTAAATATATTTCACATCTCCCTATTTGTTTCTAGTACTTATAGTGCAGTAGAAATAATCGAAAATATAGCTTAAGGTGGAACTAATTGCAACACAAATGATTCTTGCTGTGAATGGTAGGTAGTATGCTTCTAATCAACATACTAAAAATATACATCCGTACTGTGGCGCAAAATACGTTTTTTGGCCGCCATCTTGAAAAAAGTGTCAAAATTTTAATATTCGTAAAAATAACTTTTTGGGTATCAAATTATAGGAAATTGCTGAAAAATGTTATAATAGTGGTTATAAGCACTATTTAGAAATACGATCGTAGTACAAAACACCCCCGCCGCAGCAAACCTGCAGACTAAACGAATTTCCATTTGTCTTAATTGATTTTCAATTAAATATAGTAATTCAGTTTTAAAAATCTTTGTACAACTAAATCTAGAGTTCGACTGGACCGATTTTATAACCTAATGGGTCATTGGAAAGGAATTCGTGTAGATTTTCAAATAATTCTTAAAGTTTGATTTTTTAAGATTTGCTAGGTGAAACCCGTCAACGTCGACAATTAGCTTAGGTACTGTTGAGTTTGCAAGTAAGATCTTTTAACTATAAATCGATGATAGATAACTCAATTTTTAAACAATTTGGGTATTTTATAATTTAGCAGTGTGTTTTAGGTACGTCCAATCTAAATAATCAATAATTCCAATGGAATCTGGTATTTCACTGAAGATTTTTAGATAAAAACATATAGGATATGTAACTGCTGGAATACATTTTTAATTGAAGTAAAAATTGAAAAAAATCCAATTTAATTGTTTTTGTAGGGTTATACATTTGATAAGATTAATTATGACAAATATGTGCTTGCAAAGCTTTGAGACCAAAATTATGAAAAAGAGCCAAACGAACTCGAAAAAAACAAATTTAACTCCGGTAAGTAATGTACAGGGAGGCAGTTTTTGCATAGCTCAAAATATACGTCAAAATGAGTGCTGATGTAGCAAATCTATGGTGTGTCTATAGCTTTAGTTTAAAGCCGAATTTACACTATGTAGCAAAACCTGCTATATAACTTTTGCTATATAACATTGCTTTATAACTTTTGCTGTATGAAAAATTTACAAACAATTTTAGTGATTCTGGTGCTCGTGCTATATGTTATATCTAGCACATCCTCATTCGCATTCCGTATCGAAATGTGCGCTGAAGAGACATTGTTCGTGGCAGCTATCGTGGTGATCTTGGAAGTCAGAGAGAGAGACAGACAGGAGCGAAGATTTTAGCAAGTTTTAGGTTTGACCGCTTCTTGCTTCGAGAAATAAGTACAGTGTAGCAGATTTATTACGGGACCTTAATGATTATGAATACCCTGACAATCCATAATTAAAACGCTAAATAAGGCGACGGAAACTTTAAAAAACGTTTTACGTATGATCACAACGCCGGTTGTCCACGGAACAGTTCAATTAAGTTTATAATATCAATAGCCCCGATAATATCATCCCGATCCTAGGCACTGCCACTTTCCGTTTCCAGGCCATCCATTGTAAACAAAGATCGCTGAGCAAAACCGTTCAGCGCTACATATAGCTAGACGAAAAATATATGTATATCATTGCTACATATGGCAATGTTAGATGTAGCACGTATTTCTTTTGATATTTACCGACTCCCGATGGATAGCACAATTTTAGCTATATATAGCAGGATCTGCTACATATAGCAGTAGTATATAGTACTTTTGTAAAGTTACTTTTTCTACTTCTAGCAAATGTTATATAACATTGCTATATGTTACACAAATCTGCAATGTAGCAGGTTTAGCTACATAGTGTACACCCGGCTTAAGGCCAAAATTATGAAAATCGGTCTTGTAGAAGAGCTAACCTGACTCGGAAAAGAAAAACCAATTATTTTTATAGATGGCAATAATTGATTTACCAGTATGCATAATCTAACCATACGAAAAATGAGTTGATAATTTAACAGCTTATTGTTATACAGGGTTAGTAAAAAGTGTGGAGACCCCCTGTTATTTTTTTAACGGCCCATACTAGAAAAACTAAACTCGGCACACCTTTATGGCATGTTATGAAGTACTTTTTGGGCATAACCGTCACTTGGTGTACATCCTCAAAATGGGGGATTTTGGGGGAAACTAAAAACTTTCAAATACAAAGACCTATCGAGTGACCCCTCATTTTGAAGGTCCAGGTAAAAGAAAATCAAAAACGCAAACTAGAGGTCTTTATCTCAATCCAGTAAAAAATGGCAGCCAATTGAAATTATCAGAAGTTGAATTTAACTTGCAGCTTTCCAAGTCTGGAGACCCCCTGTAAATTTTGTAGCGGCTCACACTAGGAAAACTAAACTCTACACACCTTTTTGGCATGTTATGAAGTACTTTTTAAGCCTAATAGCCACTTGCTTACCAAACCCAAAATGGGGGATTTTGGGGGAAACTCAAAAGTTTTAAAAGATAAGCCCCATCAAGTGACCCCTCATTTTGAAGGTCCTAGTAAACGAAAACTAACAACGCAAACTAGAGGTTTCTATCTCAATTCAGTAAAAAATTGAAGGTGATTGAAATCTTTAAAATCGGAAATAACTTGCAATTTTATATTGAACTGGCTGCCATATTTTACTGTGTTAAGATAGAGACCTATCATTTGTGTTGTTAGTTTTCTTTTATTATGACCTTCAAAATGAGGGGTCACTCAATGGGGCTTATCATTAAAAAATTTTGAGTTTCCCCCAAAATCCCCCATTTTGGGTTTGCGAACTTATGAGAATTTCAATCGGCTGCCATTTTGTACTGAACTGAGATAGAGACCTCTAGTTTGCGTTGTTGGTTTTCTTTTACCAGGACCTTCAAAATGAGGGGTCACTCGATGGGTCTTTGTATTTGAAATTTTTTAGTTTTCCCCAAAATCCCCCATTTTGGGGATGAACACCAAGTGGCGGTTATGCCCAAAAAGTACTTCATAACATGCCATAATGGTGTGCCGAGTTTAGTTTTTCTAGTATGGGCCGTTAAAAAAACTAAACTATGGGCCGTTAGTATGGGTCTCCACACTTTTTACTAACCCATTGTTATTTAATTAAATTTTCTTTGATTAAATATTGTCGTTAACAATTTGCATTTGTGTTTAAAGTGTGTTTCTTATGTTAAGTGTGTGATTCTAATGTTATGTATGAGCTTAATATGTACCAAATATTAGTGAGTAAAGTGGTGTATGGATTTCATAACCATTATTTTACTAGAGACCGTTGCTTTAATTTAACCACAATGGGCTCTGTTGCTAGTCTATTAAATAAATAACATTAGGTTTAACAAAACGAGTACCAAGGTTTTCTGCTACAAGGAAACCAATTATGTGTGTTTTTAGTAAAATATTAACTGTTTAGTATAAAATAAATAAATCTTCAAAGTTTTATCAAAACATATCCATAAACAAGGAAACTACAACTTTTTACCATAATCTCCATAAGAATAACATGGGGATTTTAAATTTCCAATTTTTTGAATTTTCCCCGTTACCAATAATCGTACAAAACCCCTTTGATATACTTAACTATTTGTTTTTTAAGCTCTTTAAAAAGGTCTAGAGAGAAATTGGGAAATTTTACGTTTTAAGGGTCAAAAATGAAAAAAAAACAAATTGTAAAAGTTTAAAATAACTTATAAATAAAAAACTTTTCAAATGCCACGATTTTAAACGCACCTTTTTTCGCCCATAGTGCATCACCGTTAATAGTATATTTTAAATTCAACCATTATATTCTTTTCCAGCATGAAATGTTCTATAATTTGATACCAAACCAGATTTTTTAACAATAATTTAAAATTTTACAATATTTTTTTTTAATGGTAACCAAAAAACCGTATTTTGCGTAACAGTACAAATGTATATTTTTAGTATGTTTTTTAAAAGTGTATTACCTACCATTTCTAACTGGAATAATTTCTGTTGCAATTAGTTCCACCTCAAACCCTATTTCTACTGCACTATTATGCATAGCGATTATTTGAAATACATAAAATATTAAATATGATAAATTTCTAAGATACATTCTAGGTTAAATTTAGACAATTGTGTTGTGAAACACTCTTTTCAATTCTATGTTTTCGTATTTGCAGTTCTGGGGCTATTATAATGAATTTGATTTCTTACGTCTTCCTCAATTTACAATTTAGACGTAGGGAATTGACACAAATTGTGGTTGAATTAATCCAACTGTGGTTTGAAAACATCTTTTGATAAAAAAATACGTCTTTAATTAAAATACTGATACTATTGGGTTAAAGAATTAAAATTTTTTCATGTACTGTTGAAGTTTTGTACTTAAGTTTGTACAATGTTATTTGTCTGGTAAAAAAAATATAAAACATTGGCCCGGTATATTTCAGATGTAAAAGTTTATTTAAATCTAATGAAATTAGTTTCCAATGCTGCTTCGTAATTGTAAAAAATAGTTACTAGGTGGAATTCATTCAAACAATCTTTGGTTTGCCATAGGTAAGATTATAACTGGTTAGATGTTTGCTGACGTGTCCACTACTATTGTGTATAGCCTTCGCTAACGCCTAATATCAGATTTCAATCCAGAATCAGGGCCAAGATCGACAAGGCGTTGTGAGTTTTTGTAAAAAAAATCATTAAGGGCCAAAGTACCCTTTAAGATTCTTGGGTTATATAACTAAGTCGCATTTTTATGAATATTAGGTCTCACATAGTGGACTAGGTTATTCTTTCCTTGTTGTCGTACTGTATTATACATTTTTCCCACCACTGCATAAAAATGATCACATAACCATACCGTCTGTAAAAAGGACGAAAATTAGCTCATTTACGCTCTAGAGCGGGAATTTTATTGTTCTTCTTATTCAGTGCTCCTCACAGACCCAACCGTTATTATTTCGTATTTATACGAATCCAAGTTTTTGGACTTGTAAATCACAATTTGGATTCTTAAAACCAACAAAACATACGATAAACACAACTACTACAGTTTGATAAGCAGTCTGTGACCTTGGCCGGACTGAGGTCACTGATAACAGCTGGTCCAACTCACAGCTGTGTTCATATTGACGTCTTTTGTTTTGTAAACAACATTATGTCACTCGAAAACACTCCTAGTTTGATCATTCGGAAAGATTTTACGTGGTTTCTTTCCTATTGTGCAGCACGACTATACTTACGTCATTCTTCTTATCAATGTACCCTGCGAGTTTTATTCCTTTATGAACTAATCGTTCAATCGTTGTAATAATCTATATTTTCAAACCTTGTTAACTTGTGTTAGTATACAGGTAATTTAATTTATTTGTGTGAAAGCTAACATACAAATCGTCACTAATACATTAATTATCAACTGAAAAGTTTCCATGTCTGGCAGATATAGTTCGAACGACCTAGAATATGTATATTATTTCTTAACTATCATACTTCATTCAATCATATCCAACACGATTGATTTCTAATTATAATAAAATCTAGGAAAATTCTAAATTTCTGAATCAACGCCACAATTTATCTTAACTTCTTGCAAACTTCGACATGCCAAATTATTCTGTTACATACATTTTACTTGTCCTCCCCTTCAATTATATCTAAACTAGGAAGAGGAAGGGTGTCGATGCAGACACCTGCTATAGTCTGCTAGAGTCGTGTGCTACACTCGCTGGACAGATGCAGCCAACAGCTGGCTGATTAAACAGCTGATTCAGCCTTTGTTGATTGTTGTCACTCAATTCTACTGATTAAATTAGTCAGGTGTCCCGCCTCCCCTTATCAGTTGCGGACACAGACAACTTGATGCAATTTGTATCTTCCAGAAATGTTGAAACTGAGAACTTACATCGCAAATAAAATAAATAAAAGGCGAATAATTTTTTTTAATACGAATATGTTATTCAGAATCAATCTTACAGTTGCAATTTCGTATACATTGGACATTTATACAATACTAGCCGTAACCCGCGGGCTTTGCCCCGTTTAACTTCTTAATTTTCAAGATTATCTCGTTCGCATGGCTCAATCACGTCCTGGTTGAAGTTTGTTCGCTACGCTCACTCACCTTTAGGTTGGGTTAGGTTAGGTTAGGTTTTGATATTCCCTAATGCCTAAAACAACTTCCATTCAAATTTATATAAATGGTAAAAATTTTAAAGGGTAAAATTTGGGTTTTCTCCCATTTTATGCTCAAAATATAGTCATTCCCAATTTATCTCTAAGCCATTTTGTAGAGAAGAAAAAAAAATAGTGTATTGAATTTTTTTAAGGTTATTGGTTACGGAGAACAAAAATTAAAATTCATATGTTATTCTTATGGGGAAGTAATTTTCCTATTGTAGTTTGCTTTTAAACTTATTTATATAGACCTACTAGCTAATAGCATTTTACAAAAACACAGTTTATTACCCTACTTGAGAAACGATCTAAGAACTCATTAAACCTAATGTTATTTAAATAGGGAACAAATTTGACATTTTTTGAAAATATTTAATTAAAAATCCAAACTTGCAAATGGATATTTGCTTAGTCCGCAGGTTTGCTGCGGCGGGGATATTCCTTACTTGGCCAAGGACTTAAATATAGTTATTCAGTTTGTTTTGCTACGTTCTCAGGTGTCAGATAAAAAAACTTAACCTACAATCGTGGAAGGCGCTGGATGTACTATATGAAGTGACAGTGCTAGGTAATATAGTGTACAAGGAAGCTAAGGAAGGTCAATAGAAGGTTGTGGCAGTGATAACGGATACTTAGTCTGGACTAGTCACGACCTGTGTGACACTCGATACTTGTTCATTGTTTGTATCCACAGTAGTGAAGATTACTCAAAGAGAGTAAGGTATAATACAGGGGGAAGCAATGAGAGCACCCCAATTTATAAATGCCACAAATCTAATACCATTTACCCCTTACACATGAATAACACATAAAAATAAATTTTATCTCATGCCATTTACACTTGATGGAGTATTTTTTCATTTCTTGAAAACCTTCAAAAACGAACCTTCTTAAAAAAGAAACCTTCAAGTAACGTCCTTGTACAACTGGCATTCTTTTAGTTGTTTGAAAATTCCAAATAATAGTTCCAGTATTTTTCCAGGGGTGGCTTAAATTTCCTGGTCAATTGCTTCAGCTCAGGCAAATCACTGGAGCTTTGAAAAAAATTAAACTGTAAGTGTTTTAGGAGGAGAACCCCCCAAAAAATAAGAGCCAACGAAAAGATTCCAATAACGAAAGCCTGGCAAACCTCTTTGGACCTCGAGTTACCGCGAAGACACTCTTTCCAAATTTGATAGTGTACTAAGAGTTTTGCAGCTCCCACAGATTATTTTTAGGGCTTAAGCTGTTTCCTTAAACCTTCAAGTCAAATTTCATCAAAATCGGGAAAAAATACGGTAAAAGCTATCCCCATAGCTGTTCACTAAAAATCAAAACATGTAGCCTATGTTTGTTGCATCGATGTATACCAACCTAACATTTAGGTTATATACATCGATGGTTTGTTGTGCATCAACACTTACAGCATTTTTTTTCTTAAAGGGGACATTCTGAGCCCTCATATCAAATTATAAAATTGCCCTTTTGTTGGATGGCATCATTAATTTATATTTTAATGACAAATAATAGTCTGGTACGAGAATAGTCGATCCTTGCGTATGACAGAACCAAGTTTGAAGGTGAGCTCTAACTATGCATACTTTGATGCAACTTCTCCTATAGTTTTTGAGTAACACGACCGAACTCTTAATGTATATTATGTAAAGATATACATTTCATGTTTCATTTAAGTTTCATATACATTTTGCAACAACACTATCACAGCCCCAGTGGCCCCCCACTGGTGATCCCCCATAGGACGTCATCGCTGATCTAATAGTCCTGATTGCGACTAAACGCCGAGTATTAGATTATGCGACAGCGTCCTTCATTTAGTCCCTGACAGTTGCCGCTCGCCTTGTGTCGTTTGACATGTCTAATGTGATTTGATGCTGTTGCCACCAGGGGTCGTGTTTCCTCCAGTTTGATATTGGTTGGAGCACAGAAAACATACTACTGGAGTCAGAAACTCTTAGAATATTAATTTTTACTTTTAAAAACCTCACCTCAAAACTTTGGACATCCAAGGTGCGTATCCCGAGAGGAACTCAAGGAAATGAATAGGCATATGACATTCTTAGATATGTGGACCATCTTTGTGTTTCATTTTGGCTGTATCGGTTTAGTATTTTAGTCGTGACAGCTGCCGAGACAGACAGACAGACACCACCTCAGTTTAATAGTATATATAGGTAACTCTAGGTGGTATTGTATTTTTTGAGTTACTAGATACTATAATTCACATTATGGGAGATTTTTTTAAACCACTTTTTACGGATACAGAGTATTCCGAAGTCCGAACCATGGCAGTGTTAAAGGTTCCATATCGGTTGTGTGGTTTTTGAACACTGTGGTAGAAAAATACTCGAAACAACCACATTTTTGTTTATTTTTCTACTTAATGGGTTATTTGTAAGAGTATCCTAATTAAATGTTAGTTTGCTTTAAAAGGAGAACTTAGATTATTTTGCAGTTTATTACTTTTATAACTTTCCAATTAGTCACAAATATTTGTAAACCCTTAATTATTTCAACACGTACATGTGACAATATTGACGGTTTATCAGTTACAAAGTTGGTAGCATTGTTGACTGGACAGTCAGCTGTTCAAGTGTGGTTCAGGCAGTTGTCAGCTGCGATCGCACGTGGTCCAAACACATGTCCTACAACTGCCTGTATTAGACTAATCAGTTATCATCCACACCCGGCCACAGCCAAATGTCCAAAGTTTCTACTCTCTAGTCTATTGTCTGAAACTAGGAAATCAGACAGTAAGGGTAGGCTTACAAAATGTGAAAGAGTCGAGTCTATCGTAGAAAAAAATTGCAGTATGCGAAGGATAAAATGTAGTTTATAGAACATCTAAAACGATTGTTTCGTGGGTTGATACAGTTTTATAACACTTTAGTGTGATGAAATATTTTGTATTGTACGTTTGCTTATAGAAGAAATTGCGTCTTCCAGATAGATAATTGATCTAATAATAAATCTTGGTTTGCATTTTAAACCGTTAAGCTGAATCAATACAGCAACAAACAGCTGATCTTTGTCAGTCATAACAACAAAGATAATCTAACTTCACTCCACTTAAATCCTGTACTTATATTCAGCTCGAAATACGCACCTAGGTAAAGTGATAGTTATAGTTAGCTTGTTTACGGGTGTATTTACATCCATTTTATATGGCTGTATTAAAAATGTGATCGTATTTAGCAAATCATTTATTATCCTAAAAACTGTCAAACACCTTTTCAAGTTAATCATTAAACCAAACATTATAAAAATAGAGAATAAATCTATATATATAAAAGGCAAAGCCCTCACTGACTGACTCACTCACTCACTCATCACTAATTCTCCCACTTCCCATTTACCTAGGAGGCTGAAATTTGGTACACTGATTCTTTAGGCTAGGAAAACTAAGTTGTTTTTATTCTGATCGGACTCTCGGGCTCCGCCCCAGTGGCTCTGGAGTTTCCCATGTTAACCTTATGAGTACTCATATTTAAATGGAATTAATGAATCTTAACAGCTGTTTCAATTAAACAAGTTGGTTCTGTTCTATGATGTTCAATAGCATTAAAGTTACAAGGATTACCAACAGGGTGCAGCACTATTTTTTTTTTTTATTTATGACAACAGCTAATTTGCAACCAAAAGGTTAGTGAGCGTAGCGAACGAACTTCAACCTGGAGGCGAGTTAGCGTAGTGAACGAGCTAACCTGAAGGCAAGTGAGCGCAGCGAACGAGCTCCAACCTAAAGGTGAGTGAGCGTAGCGAACAAACTTCAACGAAGACGTGATTAAGCCATGCGAACGAGCTCATCTTGAAAATGAACGAGCATTTGACATATAACCACATTAGGACAGGACGACGTCTGTCGGGCCAGCTAGTAACAATATAAAATCTGGATTGTAAAACTTTTAAAGGAACAATTATAATATAATTTTTATAATCTCATTGAACGTTTCCTACCACAAATGGGCGCAATTATCACAAGTACTACAGTCCGGACACTGCCTCCAGTACTATACACCAGTACTGTACTCGACCGACTCGCAGATGTCACCTCTCAGACTTGCCAGATGGTTAATCGTCTTGGTATTTTATTTGGCGAGGAGGGGGAGGAAATTTTAATAAGGGCTGCGGGGGGGGGGGCACCGGGCTTAAATATTTGCCAATCGCACGTGCGGGGTACGCGATATTGGGTTTTGACCCCTGGGAAAGGGAAGTATGAGGCAAAATTGAGTTTTGGAAATGTTTGTTGTAAACATACTGTCATATGGGGTAACAATTTTACCATACAGCAATGAGAGATGAATGGCGTTGATTCAAATATGTGTAAATCAAAAAAATTGTTGTGAACTATTTAGTTTGATGGTTACTTTTGAATTTAATGAAGCAATTATTGTTCGTGGGGGTGATGACATTTGTGTCTATATATTTGTAATTGGAGACTTCAGTGTTTAACTCTTTTTGTCACCCTAATTAATGTACCAATTCAGTCAATATACTGTAAGTTAAAAGAATTCAATCGCTGCAAATACGTCAGGAAATCTCTTCCGTCTCATAGAATCAGTTCAGACAGCCTAAAGGTACAGCGACAGCTAGGCTATAATGGTGTCTCGATTAATTAATTAAGTAAAAGAATTCAAATATAAATATTAATACCACGTTAGTGAAGGTAAACAATAGATTTATACAATGTTTGATTGAGAGCAGCGTTTGAGTTATCCCAGGCTATGAAGAAATTCCTGAAAGACAATCAAATCTATACTACATACAATTCAAAACTATCAAAATAAATCTCTATGGACATTGCATTCAATTTTTTTTAATTGCAATGTAAGTCTAGACCTAAAATTTACAATTAATTGCTCTATAATTGTACAAATCTTAACAATCTTTGGTTTTTTGAGTGCCGTGTCACAGGTCTCCTGGGAACTCTCTCACAGGAACGCAGGACGGTGGGATGGGAACGACGGAACGCAGTGGAGCGACAAGGATGCGCTGATAACATGGGAACTGAGGAACTGGGGAAGGTCGAGCAAGAGGTAACAGTTAGTTAAAACAAGGTGTAGTGCGCAAGTAATACATTAAAGTCTGTTTAGACCTGAGTTTAATAACGTATATAGTGTTTGGGTAAATATTACCATTTTATTAAGGTTGAATGCATATCGAGGAGCGAGCTGGTCTAGTGGCAGAGTGCGGAGCTACGGTGCTCAAGGTCCAGGGTTCAAATCCCACCAACCACCAATGGATTTTATCTATATGATAATGCCGCAACCCTATAGGACTAGACTGAAGTAATGTGTATAAATGTTCGCGAAGAGAACCTAGCGTCCTAGAATGTGAAGGGGGACAGAAAAAAAGGTAAACAAGTATAATGCATACAAAGAAACTCAGTTTAGATAATTTATTGACCAACATGTTTTGTATACTTCTTCTACAAAGTATTTTCGAACAAAAACGTTTTTCATCTAAAAAAGTTAATAAATTGGTACATTCTGTTAGTTAATGATCTATGGAAGAATTTATTGAAATGGGTGAATTCATTGACTCCAGTGAGTACATTTTGTATCGCACAGAATAGAGGGGACGTAGAAAAAAATCCATATCTGTAAACTTGGTGCGTGGTTTGTGTAAGGTGAAGAGACAAAACAATCGTTAAAAATGTTAAACAATTCTTCGAGTACCAGAAAATTCTACAGGAAATGCATTTAAAAGGTTTATACCGTTGTGTTCAATTTTTGGGCACCTGACAACTAAACAAACTCCTCGTTCATGTTCTTTACATAGCATGTTAAATTAAATTTAATTGCAAGTTTAAATTTAAATAACAAAGCTTCCTGGGTATAAAAACTGCATAACCATGAACTAATAAAACATCTTGGCTCTCTTCCAAATCTCCATATCATGGCAACTCAAATGCAGTTCAAACACTCATTATTCTACCAGACATAATATTAGCCAAACAAGGGATGCAACATCATTTATACACCTGCGATGTACAGACCCTGTTGACATTGTTGTCAAAGTATGGCCGTATGTCACTTGACATATGGCTCGGTATGGCGTATGGCGGAGTTGGTGTAACGCACCGTATGGCGAGCAGCGATGGTCCAGATGGTACAATAGCTTACATCTCATTCCACTCTAATTTACCACACTTGGATAGAACATGTTCCAACGTGTAGAGTACTAGTACAATGCAGGTCAAATAGTAGTAAAGTAATTAGTCATAGTACAACTGGTGTGAAATAGTTCATTCAAATGTGTATTGGGTAGTGTTTAAGGATATTACTTGATCTGTTGTACTTGGAGGTTATTTAATCAAAATTGAGTTTCCTATGTCCAATTTAGTAGTTCCCTATAGAGAAGAAGTTCTTACTGAAGTTTGCACAGCTAGATCTGGACCCGGGAGTAATTTTGGTCCGATTATGATATATTTATTTCCTACTACAGTATCAACATTTTACAAAAAACTAAACTATTGTAGCAGCAAACCTAAGTAATCGTTACATCTAAAGCTATTTAAATATGGAATAAATCTGACAACTTTTAAAGGAACTATTTAAGCAAAATTCCAACCAGACAAATGAAAATTCGCTTAAACTGCAGGTTTGCTGTGGCAGAGGTATTAGGACAACTAAACTTTTAATTTTCCCTTTAATTCAATTATTTTGCCTTCTGGGAAGCAAAATTTAACATGTATCCTACATCTGTTGAATCGTTTTCGTAATTGCTTTAACGCCAAAAAATATCGAATTATGTCGCTTCATTTTCACCCCAGGTTACTAAATATTCTACAAAGATCGAATCAAGAGGATAATATTTACCCCTGATGTACCATGGGGGGGAGGGGGCTCGCAGCTGGCTTATATACTGTGGGAACCATATACAACCCCTACAGCCACGTGACCAGGCACGCGGCAGCGCGGGTAAATGTTATGTTACATATTCCATAGAGCTCACTTACCATATGGTCAGCCATAGAGTAAGGATACTACAATCATCGGTAGAGGGGTTGTATGGAGTTTTTCAGCATGAGAACAACGTTTAGATGAATTACTGTTGTCAGTGCTTACTGTAAAAATATCCTTGATCACTCTTGTTGTTATTGGATGTAGTTTTGTTAGTTATTAATTTCATTACCGTAGAACAAAATGTTTATAACCATTCTATGCACGGGTTTTACAAAGGTTACAACTGAGAGCGTTGAATGCATGGAATGAAAGGAAAAGAATGCATATAACGTTTATCTAAACAAGCCTTGAAACTAAATCTCATAAAAACTACATTCACTCTTATCTTTTTTCTTGTCTTCCTCATTTTTTGCGTTTTAAAGACCCTTTAAATGGTCCGTTAAAGTTCCAGACTATCCCAAACGCTCTATTATTATAAATTATCTATTATAAATTATTTGAGATGGGGATGCCACCCTAGGTGCGTATTTTAACCCAAACATGAGTGAAGGATGAGTGTAGAATGTTGTTAGATGATTTGTGTAGCTTTGATACTAAGATCAGCTGTTTCATTAGTCATCTATTTTACCTTTTCAAACTTTAATTGTTCACTTTTAAAATGGGGAGGTGCACATTTTACAAGCAAACATTTGTGTATTTCAAAGACACCCAAACTGCCATGGGTGTATCACAAGAGCATTCCGAATGACATCAACTGACAACATCTACCGAACCATAGTCAATGGAGATTTGATCCACCATTGATGAACTCACATTGATCACATGTCTCAGTCTAGACAATCGGTCTGCTGACGAAGTGGTCAATAACATATCATTCTGCGAACCTAGATGTACAAGATAGGCGTCAGCTGGTTCCTTGTAGTCAGCTGGCGCCGCTGACGCCTCTTGTCTTTCTCACGCTGAAGATTCTCAGAGCTGAGCTGCTGATGCAGAGATGATCTTCACGGTTTGACCTCCCAAGGTTACCAAGGTCGTACATAGCAACGATGTGTGTGTTCTGGTAAGCTACGGAGTTTCTCCAATTTAGAATTTACTAGCTGTACCCGCGGGCTTTGCCCCGTTTAACTTCATAAGTATTCACATGGCTCATTCACGTCCTGGTTGAAGTTCGTTCGCTACGCTCACTCACCTTTAGGGTGGAGCTCGTTCGCTACGCTCACTTGCCTTCAGGTTAGCTCGTTCGCTACGCTAACTCGCTTCCAGGTTGAAGTTCGTTCGCTACGCTCACTCACCTTTTGGTTGCAAATTAGCTGTTGTCATAAATGTAAAAGAAATAATAGTGCTGCACCCTGTTGGTAATCCTTGTAACTTTAATGCTATTGAACATCATAGAACAGAACCAACTTGTTTAATTGAAACAGCTGTTAAGATTCGGAAACTCTAGAGCCACTGGGGCGGAGCCGATTGCACGGATCACGAAATTGATGGTGTATAAACCTATTCCATGAAATTCTACACGTATGTACCAAGCTTCGTGGCAATCGGTTCAGCGGTGTCTTAGTTTATCACTGCCAAACAAACAAATATATATATATATATATATATATATATATATATATATATATACAAACATCCTCTTTTATACTTATAGATACAAATATCCTCTTTTATACTTATAGATAACAAAATCGTTTATTGTAATTGAACATAATTTTAATAGGGGTAAGTGCCCCTTGATAACCATAAGCGTAAATTAAATTAGCATTCAAAATTATAGTCGTATTATTAAAAAGCACAAAGTTGAATCATAAACTCGTTAACATTATAGGATGTTTTTTCCACAAGCCAGCTAAACACAGTTGCTGAAACGTTCCTGTTTTTAATTTTTGTCCTTTAAGAGGTACCGGTAGTTTACTAAACATATCGTTCATAACTTTAAACAATTTTGAGGTTTTACTAAGACTCTATCAATTTATCAAGATCGCGCCACTCACCATTCATACTTGGCTTAAAATACCTACTTTGTATGGTTGCAATTTAAATGAAGAAGTATTAGAAGAAGAAGTATAAGGTGACTTGTCCAGGTAAAGTGGCGATGGACCTGATTTGATTGAGTGAGATTCTTATAACGTTTTTCATAGACTAGTACTAGACTAATGAAAATATACATATTTAAACAGTGGGGATTTTGCGCTTTTCAAACAGAGGTACCCAGACCGCGCAATTTAGTATTAGGTCAGTGAGCTTGCTAAAACCACCACTGACAGTATAACCACCACTGACATGTTATAGGCTGACCCATTTTGTTTAAAAATCCACTACCGTACTAAAAATATCATACTCTTCGGACAAAACAAGAAACATTTTTAGCTATTTCCCAAGTCGGTGCCGTGCTGTGTACCACTTCGCGCGCTAGAAGTTTCCGCTTGCGCCGCTAGATGTCAGCGCAACCAGAAACCCACGATTCATCGACAAAAACCGAGAACTTCACAACTTTAAATACATTTTTAGATGTTAATAAGTGTATAATTATTTTTTTAATGGTGAAATCTCATAGTTTGAAGTTCACTTAACATGAATGCTCCTGTTGGAAATTGAAAATAAACCGTTTTCACGATTTTATTTCCTGTAGAAGTAGTACAGTATACGACGGGATCTATAGCCAAGTTGAAAGTATATAAAACGTCGCAAGAAATAATGTTGTCATCATGGGTTGGTGGACAGGAGGAGGTCTTCAAGTCGGGCGGGGGAGGGAAGCGCGGCTCCCCTCCCTCGGATCTGATTTGAAGACTAACCCTTGTCGACCAACTACTGCTATTGAACTTTTTGCTAAAATAACAATTAAGTTTGGCATAGTATTGTTCTATTTTATAGAAATTTTATAATTCTAAGTTAAATTTACATCAGCAGCGAATTATCAATACACTAGTTGCTCTGCCCGTGCTTCGCTACGGGGTGAGGATGCAGAAAAGAATAATTCAGTTTTACTTTAAGATACTAACTAGCTGTGTACCCGTTCTACGCACGGGGATCTTATAATATTCAGTTGAAACCTTCTTATATAACGAACAGCAGTTGGTTTGCATATTTTAAGATATGCTGGCCAAACTATTATACATAGCTTCATTTTATGTTGTTTTTTGTTGTTCCGGATCGGTATGACAATCAATAAAAGGTTAAATTACCTCTGTGTCTGCCGGTCGATCCTATAACGGTAGGCTTACTTTTATTTTTACTATCTGATCTCGTTTGCATGGCTCAATCACGTCCTGGTTGAAGTTCGTTCGCTACGCTCACTCACCTGTATGTTGGAGCTCGTTCGCTGCGCTCACTTTCCTTCAGGTTAGCTCGTTCGCTACGCTCACTTGCCTTCAGGTTAGCTCGTTCGCTACGCTCACTCGCCTCCAGGTTGCAAATTAGCTGTTGTCATAAATGTAAAAGAAATAATAGTGCTAGTGCTGCACCCTGTTGGTAATCCTTGTAACTTTAATGCTATTGAACATCACAGAACAGAACCAACTTGTTTAATTGAAACAGCTGTTAAGATTCAATAATTTCATTTCTCATAAGGTTAACATGGGCTTCCAGAAATTCCACGTCAAAAATCGACAAAAACTTGATTTTCAAGGGTTTACTGTTAAATATCTAACTGTCTCATATTCGATGAAATACGTCTAAAACCATCTCATATATGTATAGTATTTGGAAAATAAGTTTCAGGCGGGACAGTGCTATAGTTATTGAGGAGTAGTTGTAATAAAGTGCGTATTTTAGCGTTACCAAGAGAATGACAGATAGACAGACAGACAGACAGACAGACAGACAGACAGAAATTGAGATAAGGTTTGATTCGGTTTCTCTGACCTATGAAATGTAAAAATAACCAAAAAGTTCATTATTCTAAGCAATGTACAGACAAAACTCTAATTTTATTTATATAGATATACTAACAGAAACAGTTACAACACATTTACCAGGAAACATATAGGCAAAGGCTCAATCGTTCTTATTGTTTTTTTTTTTTTTTTATGAAGAACTCTTAATATATTACAGTACTATAATTTTATATAGTGTATAGCATTTAAAATATATGCAAAAGTATAATTCATTGACAACATGGCACCAAGAAACAATTCTCCTTCTAAACAAATTAAATTAAATAGCAGAACAGTATTTCTGACAACAGCTGGAGTTTCATAACAATGTTTGTTTCCCATGTTAATCTTATGGAGAAATACAAAACTTTAAAGGACCCCAGGGCCTCACTCTCTTATTATTTTCCTGAAAAGAAAGTTTCCTGCACAACTTCACGTTATGCTCTTTCCAATGACACCAAAAACTTGTCAATCGGTTCAGTAATTTCAGAGGAGTAATTGTCACAAAAATCCTGCTTGCGTATTAAATAAGTACTAGTTAACCGCCCGTGCTCCGCCACGGGAATATTGTAAGCAATAAAATAAATAATAATTAACAAATACTGTTTATCTTTGTATTTTATTTAGGGGTTGTTTAATTTTTTACATTAAATAGAACTTATAGTTTGCCTGTATAAACTATTTTATGTTTATCAAACCGATATATTATTTTAACCAAATGAATGTTTTATATTAATTATTCGAGTTTTCATTTGAAAAATAAATAGTATACGAACTGGGCAAAGCTGATAACCTAATAAGCAGCTATTTATGCTATTTAGATAATTTGCTCAAGTATATTCCTATATTCGTAGTTTTTTTTTTCATTGCATTTGTTGTATGGAATAATGATAGTCACTTAGCCTACATGTAAATCACGCATCAGCAGTTGGTCGCATTTCACGAATCTTTGACCCATACTGTGAGTAAAAGCTGTGTTTACGTCGTATATATAAAGTTGGGCATACTTTGTTCAATGTTAGAGGATATTAACGGTCCAATTTGATGGAAAAGGAGTCGTGGATTTTAAAACTATGTAGACTACCACTACCAGAAAGATGTTGATTCAAGTGAGACTTAGAACTGGCCATTTCAAATGCAGATTTGTATTTTATTTTACTCAAATAGTTTTTTGTCTCTTTTGACCCTTAATACTTTTTTTATAGTCGCTGTTGATAAGATTTTCCATAAACTCACAATGTTGATAAGGAGTTCATTTTACCTTCCCCTTGTGACAACATAAGGAAAAAATATTTGTGTCCCAGTTAGTCTGTTCTGACTCAAAATTTATAGATTTGCAGGACTGACAAATCCAATCTAACGACCCCAATTTAAAAATTGGTATTTTTTTAGAAGGGACTTCCAGAGCACATTTAACACCATTACTGCTCTTTACCTTTTTAGTTCGGTGGTTCTCTACATGTTTTTTCGTTCTGTATGTCTCTTTACGCCCGGTTAATGATTACCTTTTCTTTTTCTTTTTGTACTTTTCACATCCTGGGGTTAATGATAAAGATTTATAACGCTATAATGACCCGAGTCAACATTGCCATTAAACATCAAGTCAGATACTTCTTCACCAGAACCGAAATCGTAAGTCACAGTTTCTCAAGCAACTTCCCTGTGTAGGCCTACTCGAAAAAATATAGTTAGGGTATAGTTCACTGATAAATTGTAGTTCCAAATATCCCAGCGTACTCGCCATCTCGAGTAGGTAAAATTTGGACGTCGAACACTGATCTTGAGTAAGATTAATCACTTACGATAAAATGTTTGTATGTTTACCAATCATTAGCAATTATCTGTACAACTTGCAAGCGGATTTACCTATGATTGTTCTGGTGGCTATAGAGAATAAATTATATTGATCAACACAATAAGTTTCCATCCCCTACTATGGGTATTATTTCACATTCCATACTCAAACTTAAACTCAATTACCACTTTCCTTCAGATCACTTTGCAGGAAAACTAAAACATTTCAAAAATAATTTAACAAATACACTTTCCTTGATCAAAATCGTGTGTTTATAAACAGAAACTCCAAGTTTAATAATTGCATACTGAAAGTGAGGTTATAAAAATAATAACAAATGTCTGACAAACATTAAACAGCTGACGAATAATTTATAAACTGTGTATTATATTCTTCAATAAGGATTGTATTGACTCGACCTTTAAAGGGCTGTAGGTCGTAGCCCTTAGAAAAAACTTAAATTCTAAGGATGTTCGGCAAATCTACACACTATCCCCTTTAATTTGAGACATAAATCTTGTAGATCGGTCCAGTAATTACTGAGAAAACAGTGTTACAACTGTGTATTAAATATATAGATAATTTAACAAATACACTTTCCTTGATCAAAATCGTGTGTTTATAAACAGAAACTCCAAGTTTAATAATTGCATACTGAAAGTGAGGTTATAAAAATAATAAGAAATGTCTGACAAACATTAAACAGCTGACGAATAATTTATAAACTGTGTATTATATTCTTCAATAAGAATTGTATTGACTCGACCTTTAAAGGGCTGTAGGTCGTAGCCCTTAGAAAAAACTTAAATTCTAAGGATGTTCGGCAAATCTACACACTATCCCCTTTAATTTGAGACATAAATCTTGTAGATCGGTCCAGTATAAATCAGCTGTTTTACTGTTCAACAATGCAAATGTAAAAAGAAATATACATAAGCTAGTGTTGCTGTGTTTTTAGCGTATGTGTTTACTGCACTATAAAAATAACCTAGAACTTATAATTTTTAAATTGCCATGAAGGTTTTGATAACCCATTTTATTCAATATTCAAGCAACATTGTGTAACCATAGGTTGTTAACTAAAGATCATAATAGTAGAAAATGAAGCGACTTAGGCTACCTGACTTCAAAAGGTTAATTGTATCCAAAATGGTGGTGTTTTGAAGTTTCTCTCAGACTGTCAAATCCCATTGTTGTCAAATGTCAAATATTGTAGTGTTTATTTCCTATTCCAACGCTACCAACTGTTTTCTTGGTAAGTAATGGCATAGACCAGCCAATACAAGTAGACTTCACATTGTAAATTTTGAAGCTCGTTTTTTCGTGTAGAGTTCATGTACGGCGACACTGGGCGCTAGTGTCGACGAAATCTTGGTTCTATTTTAAGTTATTTTCATGATTTGTGCTTACTGTTAGGGGACGAGTTATTGTTTATGATTAATTTGGTTAAACGAGGTTTTAAATTAGTGAAACAAGAACCAAATTTTAAACAAAACACGACCTCTTCAGCACACCGTAGAGAACTAAACATTGTCTTCAGTTGTTAAATAAGGATGAGAAATCTACTAAGGGGCTATGTTTTATCTATGGTAATGGCCATATCAACCTATGCTTACATTACTTACATTTTCCTCTTCCTTGAAGCTTGTTTCCTTCAGGTTGGAGTTTTTTATTTTTACTGTTCAAAAGAGGTAAGAGGTTAGAGTTTATTCGTTGGGGCTTAAAATTGTAAGGAGAAACATATTATATTGTGTAATAACTTATAAAAACCATTAGGAATAGTTTTAATACAAAAATCCCTACACAATCACACAAATGCTGATACAATTTTCTTCATCTCCAGGAAGTCCCGAAGACAACTGACGCTGTACCTCTTTCTGCACCTTGACCGGGTGCCATGACACCTGAACGGAAAATGACCAAAGGTGTTCTGAATCAATTATTCCCATAATCGTGTGGATTTCCGGACAGATGATGTGTACGGGTACAGGTGCCACACAGCGTGACCAGCTGATGCTGCCATAATGCCACAGTGGCACATGTAAACTTCCACATCTGTCTGCACAGCTGAACAAGGTGGCGTTATACATCTGGATCTTCAGTTGAATTATTAGGCTTAGGATTAATTTGGTAGTCCATTTGGTCAGTGAGGCAAGACAACATACGGAAAAGAGCTTGTATATAATTTCCAAGTCCTTAGAAGTCAAGATATTTGGATGGGTCGAAGTGGTATTTAGGTCAAACCATAGACAAAAAGAATAAAAATATAGACTTTCAGCTGTGCTGCGGTTACCATGGCTACCATAGGTTCTGGCGCACACCGCTGGGAGCGCCGTGTAGCTACGTAGCGCATACGCCGTAACTACATGGCGCTCCCAGTGGTGTGCGCTAGAACCTATAGTAACCACAGCACAGCTGACGGTGTACGGTCTATATTTAATTCTTTTTGTCTATGGTCAAACGTATTGCAGTGGATAGATGTGGTTAATCAAATAGTCCAAAATATGCAAAGTGGAATTAGCCTATATAATTTTTATAAAATTATATATAGCCTAATAGTGCAAGTTAAAATAATATAAGATAGTAATGGTTTGTATATTTAACAAAATAGTAAATTATATCTAACAGATAGTTTTACAATACTTTAAAATCACTGTGCAAAAATACTCACATACAAATTTCGGAATAATTAAAATCAAACTATTATATTTCCTAGTTAAATGTTGCTTGAATATTGAATAAAATGGGTTATAAAAACCCTCCTGGCAATTTAAAAATTATAAGTTCTAGGTTATTTTTATAGTGCAGTAAACACATACGCTAAAAACACAGCAACACTAGCTTATGTATATTTCTTTTTACATTTGCATTGTTGAACAGTAAAACAGCTGATTTATTATAAAAGTAAATGGTAAATATACAATAGTGTGGTGGAGAAATAGAGAACTGATTGAGAGCGAGGGAAAGTAAATTTAGAGCACGAAAAGATAAGCTGATCGTTTTCCCATGCTAGAAATTATAGCTTGGAAAACCATTATTTAATTTCACCTGTTATCGAAAATATTAACTTGTACGGAGTGATGAAAACTCTTTTTTACAAGTGTTAAACGTATAAAATTGGTGCATTTTTACGTTACAATTCCGTTAGTGTTTACCCCAGTAGTACCAACATGTGTCGATAGTTGGCCAGTTGTAGACCAGCTGGGTGTTATCAGTTGGTCTGCAGGTGTCTTATCATCTGTCTCACCCCTACCTACCCCACCTGTGCATACTGCCCCAGACGTTACACTTGCGGGCTGCCGTTGATTATCATATCGGTTACAATTAATTTCAAATAGCCACTTATTCGGGCATGTTCTAATGTCCAATGGTTGGAACTAGAAGAATCAACATTGTATCAAAAGGTTGAGTTTCAACCCTCTTAACTAAATATAACCCTCGATGGTCCATGGTCCTATAACATGCATTTAGGTTGAAGGTTATGCATGGATTATTTGATGTATGGTGCCAAAATTATTTTTACTACGCATCAAAGTATTTAAAATATATTTGTCTGTAGCAAAAAAAATACCCCCGCCGCAGCAAACCTGCAAACTAAGCGAATTTCTATTTGCCTGATTGGATTTAGACTAAAATTTCTCCTTAAAAATATCACATTTATTCCCTATTTTAATAGAATCAGTTTAACACATACTAAGGTTTGCTGCAACAGGGAGGGTAAAAGTGTTTTTTTATGTAAAATGTTAATAGTTAGTAAGAAATAAAAACATTTTCCAAATTTGGGCAAAATATGTTAATAAACAAGCACACTACAACAGTTTACTTATTCTCCATAAGAATAACATGGGAATTTTAAATTAACAATTTTTTGGAATTTTCTCCGTAACCATTAGGCGCATTATAACGCTTCAATATACTAAATTATTTGTTTTTTTAAGCTCTACAAAATAGTTTGGAAAGAAATTTCAAAATTTTATGTTTTTTTGGTCAAAAATAGGAAAAACCCATTTTTACCCCATAAAAGCCCCCATAAACCCCTGTTCCCATAGTCCGATCATGCTGGTTCGCGAACTCGTTCGAATAAACGTAGGTTTACACGTTTGTACCAAATTTCATCAAAATCGGATCATTTTTGCTTGAGTTATCGCGCTAACGGACACACATATATATATATATATATATATATATATATATATGAATTTGAACGGATGGTGTTTTTGGCCTCTAGGGACCTCAAAACGAAAAAAAAATCGGTCCCGGGTCCAGGTCTTACCATGAGTACTACGGTAATAGCTTATTCCCTATATGGGAAATTCGCTAAAAATTGATTAGAAACCCCATTTATCGTCAATATTCCCATAACCTTCACAATTTAATTGAAGACATGACTTTATATAGATACTGGTATTTTAAGTCTACACTGTTCCCCATTTTGTCAAATTTCTTTAAACTGTGTAGCAAATGGTCGAAGAATTTTTTTCGGGGAAGCGCCTGTTTTCAAATATGACTGTTTTTTTTTGTTTTTTTTTGTGGTAAAACAATTAAACAATATTGTGTCTGCTCTTGGTTCTCTTTGAGCTTATCTGGTCTTATTAACATTGTTAAAGGCCATTAAACATTTGAGAAAAGACTGAATTTATTGAGATGGAATGCATTGTTTTATAATGCAGGTGGATTTGCCTTCCTTCGTTGGCTGTTATTTTCCAAACGTCCAATTTGTTTTCGTATCAAAGTGGATAATAATTTGTCACGGTCACTAATTTTATATCTGGTCAATTAAGACGGTTCATCAATTCTTAGAAAACAATTGGTAGAATTTTTGGTATTGATACACAAAATGCCCAAAACCAAAATATGATTTTTACTTTAGAAATCCACATTAATATCAGCTGATCAGCAATAATGTACTTCCGTCAGCATTCGTATGTATTCATCAGCAGTCCGTCCAAGCTAATTTTTTCCTAACTTGGCCTCCACACTCCAGCCACAGCACTTCACACAGTACACTAGCGCTAGGTGGCGAAGTGATGAACTACTCAAGTATAGTTCCAACATTCACCACTGTAATTGTCAGCGCTGGTGTCTCGATTCAAAATCAAAATCTTGAAAACATTAAAAAACAATAGGATACCTCAAAAATTATCTTGATGTGTTGATATACTTTCATTATGCTAATAATTCACAAGAGCTCAATCTTTTAAATATGTTAAAATGGAACATGGAACTAAAGACACATTTTTTACGGAAACTGTTTATTATATTTTTTTTCACAACAAGCAGCTATTTATTGCAAAAACCAATGCAATATGTAGTTAAAATAACTTTCTTGCAAGTAAACCATAGATATTATGCCTAATAATTACAGTATATCCAATGCCTATTTGTGATGAAAATTGAATTTTATAAATGAATGGCCTCTTATTGTATAGCTTTTCCTTTAGAAAGCAATAGCTTTAAAACTCATGGAAAACAAATTAATTTATTCTAAATCAGGGCATAAGTTGTTACATTTTACCAAAAAAGAAAATTAGGAACATTGAGAATTTGCATATTTTTAACTTCTAACTTTCTTACATATTCTTTTTAGATTTCTTAATTATTAGCTAACTTATTTTTGTCAGAAGTATATCCATCAGGACTTGTTAGAAAGTGGGTCCCACAAAATAATTAGCATATTTTCCTCGCCTAGAACATGCTATGGAAATTATATAGGTATTGAGAATAGAAAACTTTTAAGATTCTACTTCACAAAAAAAATAACAATATCATAAATAAAAGTATAGGGAACCTTATTTATAAGACGAGAGTTTGAATATTAATTAATTAAAATTGCATTATGAAATAGCTTAGCTGGCCAAAACAAACATCTTAACATGATTTATTAGCAAGCCTTGGTAAACAACTGAACATTAAACAACAACAACAAACAACAACAACAAACAACACTATTATCAGCTAGTGGTTGGTTGACAACAGCAACAGGGAAGTGAAAGTATTGAATTAATTTATCACTATAAGAATCATGATTTTGAAGTTTTACATGATTTTTAATTTGAAATATGAAGCGATATTGGGTAATTATAAAATTGCAATTGAGGCTTAAACAGCTGTTGTTACGTCATGTGATCGCAAACACTTGTTCTGCATGTGTCGCTGTACCTGGCCCTGATCATCTCAACTTTCTCGCTTCATATTACTTCTGTAAGTACCTAAATATTAAATAGTATTGTAATCATTTCAGTCTTGTATGTTTTACAGAGTAATTTGGAGTTTACACCAAATTGATATTACAGTAGTGATATTCATATCACTAACAAAGTATAACATAGAAGCAAATAAGGCTAAAGTATCTTTGTTTTTATGTGTCAAATAGGGGTTATATTATCTGTGGTCAAATCCATAAAACAATGTCGGATTGATTGGTAGTTTACAATGGTTTAAATTTTAAAATACTGTATATTAAACTAAATGGCATGGGAATCTTTTTCAGAAATTGTTATTACTGTATTTTATTGTTAATACGCTTATTTTTGTTTTGAATATTTCCTTCAGGAACATAGTTCATGCTTCAAAGTTTACATGCACAGTAATTCTTATCAATTTTTCATAATACACATATTTCTTAGACAAGCATGACGATGTTAAACATTAACAATTTTATTTTTATTTTTTTTCGATTTTTAACAATTTTAGGTAAGTAAATGAATGCGTACTTGGTTACAACTGATGACTAATCACTCTTAATTGGCTTCAAGTCAGTATTAATGTATGTGATCAACTATTTGCGCAATTGCTTATAATATACAACTTTACAACAACCTCAATTATCATGCAAGTTCTCAAACTGAAAAACTGTTTTTTTCAAACAGCCAAGAATATTTGAATTCTATGTAGTTAAGAATGACTGCTGAAGATACCGTGACACGAAAACCGAACGAAAACACAATCTCTCCGTCCAAACCAGAATTGAAACCTTTCCACTTCGATCACTGTGCTGTACCTATCGGTAAACAGACATCGGGGGAACCTGAAGGTAAAATGACAGATGTAAACAACATGCACACAAACGTTTCAAAAGAAAAGAAAATGAATGATTGTAACAACTGTGCTAATTCACCTGGGGCTTCACGAAGCAGGGATCCGTCCTGTGGTTTATACTATGGTATTAAGAGTTATCTACATCACTTCTACGGACCTCCGGATAAAGAAGTCCTCAAGAGTGGTGAATACGCACAGGTATGTGGATGTATTTATTGGTGATCTTAAGAAACGATTTCACAGAAATGAACAATTAAAATTCCTAAAGAAAATTGTCGCAGCATTAAAGATGTGATGATGTTTTTTTGGACTGAACACGTCAGTCTAAATTCCTTTGAAAATCTGTAAGAAAATTCAGGGAAGCAACTAAATATTTGATTAGTCTGTAGATTTTTTCTGTAGCATTTATATTTTGTGCACAAAAAGTAGTACTACATCTGGTGGTTTTGATTAAATCGCAAATGACCCAATTACTGCTACAGTTAAAAATCTAATAGACATCCATGATAGTTTAAGATCTTTTTAAGATTAAAATACACCTAGAAGAATGTAGGACATTTTTCAAACACCCTGTATATCTCAACAGCAATACATCTGGGTAGTCAAGGCTATAGTGCTCACCTTCAAATCTAAAGGTCACTGGTTCGGTTCCGAGCGTGTGATCAATTAATCGAAGTAATTTAAAATTGAGCTAATTAATGTGATATTTAACATTATGTTGACATTATAGAATGTTAACACCAAAGTTTGGACAAAAACGGTCCCTTACAAAAATCACAATAAAATGGCATGGATAAATGCAAATTAAAACCATTTGAGTGTGATGATAAATAACAATTGCAGCGAGTTATGACTATACAAAATCATACTACAACAACATCTTTCATAGCCCGTACACAAAATTTAGGCGGTTTAAGAAAAAAATTTACTAGGTTAGTCCACCATTTTTTTCAGCTTTATCCAATACATCAGCTGATCAGGCTGTTGTTTTAAAGTTGCGGGTGGACGGGATGTAATCGCTTCTCCTTAAACCGCCTAAATTTTGTCAACGGAGTATAGCAGTGTAGTTTTCCAATATGCTTTGTAGCTTCCTCTTTCCCCAGGGGGATGACTTCCGGTTCTTGGCGGAGCCGCAGCGGAGGGGTTGCTGGGTCAGAGCGGGGCTGTGGATTGGCATCAACCTGGTGTGCCTGGGTGGTCTAGCACTGTTGGTAGGCTACATGGTTCCTCCTCGTCAAGCAGTTGTAGGGCAATTCCAGGAGTTCACGGTGTTGGACAGATGGGCAGTCAACTTTAATTATCATCTGGTAAAAGAATATTAAAAAACAATGTTTGAAAGCAAAAGAGAATTGAGCAAAACTAATTATGGTTGCAAAGCTACAGTACTGAGTGACAATTCCTCGATAAAATTATCAATACTGGTGGTCTTAATATTAAAAGTGACTTGGATCAGGCTTAAAACTTTTACATTAGTTCTTATAACACTCAATAACATTTTCTTTATCACATCACCAGCATTTTCATTGCATAGTGCAAAATAGCCATTTCATATTCGTGTAGAAAATTTCCTTTGACAATTAAATTACAAAATAGAGATGTGTACAGTTAAATATAGAACCTAGAGCCTTTTTCTATGATCAAGGTTCAATGATGGGTCCAGGAAACAACATAAAATGTTAGTGATTTAGTATGTTACTACATACAGACTGTTTATCTCTAAGTATTCTTTCTCCAACAATTAACCATCTTATTGTTTCTTGATGCCAACTGGAATCATGATCCTTTATCAATCTACCACAGTGATTTTGGACAACCGTACGATTTTTTTAAAATGTTGTAACTTATTTTTGTTTGTTCCAGATGATGTGCCAGTTGGCAGGACTGTTAACATTAAGTTTCGGAGCAGTCGTCACTGTTTGTTCTCTATTGGTCGCTAACTGCCAGTCCTCACCCCCGCCCCCCGCCTACCTAGTGATGGGGGCCTACTTACCTACCCCCACAGGCAAACAGGGCTCTGCCCCCACCTGGGGTATACACTGCATTCCTCTCTCCGGAACCATCAAAAGTGTACAGCCACAGTTTATTGGGACTCAGTACTGAACACCTCTTCGTCCCATTGGAATCCTTTAACATTTTCTATTTGAATTTGAGTAGTTTATTAAATAGAAAATTTTGTAAATTAGGCAGGGAAGCTGAAATTAGATGACTATACCAAACTAATACAGCAATAAAAAAATATTTAGTTCAATCAATGGGCTAGGAAGCAAAATTATCATAATATAATACACACTCAACTTAACTAATGTTTTGTACTAACTAGAAAATACTTTTCAAATGATTACTCTGTACAATTTTCTAAACACCATAAGGGTAATTGTGTTGTTGTTTTATATGCATTTCTTTCATAAATAACCTACTAACAATACTAATATACAATTAAGCACTTTAAAGTTAATTTTAAATACTAATTACTTAAAACAGAAATTTAAAAAACATTGTTTAAATAATTAAAATCTTACAGTTAAACAAATTTTGTAATACTGCTGGTAATAAGTGAGGCTGTTCTACTTACTTTGATTAGTACCTTTCTACCAATTAAGCCACAGCATGAATAACTTGATGTTCTTAAATGTATTTAACAAAATAATCTGTTTAGTTTATTTTTTACCCTTTTTATTTACTTACTATATTCCTTACTGATAAAAGTTTTTGTTAATTTAAACAGCCTTATAGTGCCAGTTATCAGGGGGGGAATAAGGGTGGACACCCCCCAGTTTTTAGAGGGAAATATTTTTGATAAATATATGAATGTTTAAATATATAGACACTCTAATAGTGTCTAAACATTCTATTTTCTACCTAATATTTTGTTACTGAAATAGTTAATGTCATACATGATGCTATAACTTAAAATAAGTTTTCCTATCAGTTTGAAATACATAATAGAAGAGAGACAAACAATCTGTTAATCTTCCAGTCCTGATTATCCAAGGGGGAGATTAATTATTGTAAACTTATTGGAATTTGCCAATTGTCTTATTTTATTTAAACTTATAAAAATCCAATAAGGACCTGGAAATATATTTATATATTCTAAAAATCATCATCTATTTTCCATTTTCTCCAGCTCAGTTTTTTATACGATTGTCTATGCGACTTGAAAGGAAAAAACAACAAATCTAGCTTAACTCAATGATAGAAATACTCATTCTTAGAAATATTAAAAACCATAGAAACTTCAAAAATTGTTTTCTTACATAGTTTAATTTGGTAGTAAATTTAATGTGAATGATTTGTCGTTCAGTTGAAAACTTGTAATATTAGTTAAATTTTATTCACTGTAAAACATGACCTGTGCAGTTAAAGATAAAACTCATCTAGCTCGACATTTTCTAAGCAGTAAAGCCATGGGAGAGAATAATGAAGAGGTGAGATCTTATATTTTAAAGAACATGACAACAAATCTGTAGGCAACACTTTAAAGACAACTTACCACAAATATTCATGCATTATAGTTTATAAAATGTTAATCTGGTATTGTGCAAAAAATACTAAAAATTCAAATATTTTACGCTAATTAACATCACCTAGGTATTTAATTCAGATGCAATTCATACAGATCAGGCGATTCAAAATTGTTTTGGTTTGGTTGTGTACAAAATTCAAACTAAAACTTTCTAATTGCTGACCTAAAAAATCCCATAGCTACTTAGTAGATAACTCAACTGTGAAAAAAAAATGAACAGAGTCGTATACTTTTGTTTGTTTGTGCTCGTGTCATACTGTTTGTAGGGATGATGCCATGGTCATAGTGAATCCATCAATGAACTCGTAAATCATCACAATGAACATGAAATTAACAAATGATAATGATTAATAATGATCATGAACATGGAAATTAAATCACACAGTTTTTCCAACCTGGCCTGGGATAGTGAAATTCAATTATTTCACCGCAGAGCATTAATTCTTTTTTTACAAAAACTCAGTAAAGCCGAGTTTTCCTAGGTGCGGAAGTGGAGCGTGGAACGGGTAACGCGGAGAGCGGACTCCACTTGTCTTAGGCAATTTAATGTTATTGTTTTCCTAGAAGCGGAGCGGAACACGTTAATCTCTTTTCCTCTCTCCGCTCTCGGCGCTCCTCTTCCCCGGCTAGGAAAACCCAGCTTAACAAACTTATTTGTTAAGTTTCTGTATCTAGATCTTTTTTATATTTACAGGACAAAATAAATATCTCAGATGATACAGACATAACACCTTATCTAATAGGAGAAGACCTTATATCAACTGAATCAACAAATAAAGTGCATGGCCCACAAACTAACCTGGGTGAGGAATAAGTTTTATTTTAATGCAGGAGATTACTAGGCCTACGCACTATTAGTAATATTTTGTAAAGTCAAAATTTCATTTTTAATATATGTTGTATGATTTGATTAACAAGTGAAGAAACTATTTTTTTTTAAATATAAGTATTTTTAAAGAGCCCCTTTTATACTTGATCAAGGGATAATTGGGTTTCTGAAAGAGGAAGGGAATGGGTTGTTTCTCAAAAATCTGCATTTTAGGGATAAGAACAAGGATCTTTAAACTTTTAAAATGTACGAGTAATTTTTTTTATTTAGTTAGATTACCTATCCGTTCTATGCTCAATGGTTACCTACCTAAATATCCATACTATATTCAAGTAATAAATTTTCCCCAGTTTGCTTATTATAACCAGCTTCACCGTTACAAACAATAGAAAGGGGAGAGTAGTTCCACCTTATTCTAGTATCCATATCTATTAAGTTTATACACAAGTTAAGTTAATTGCATACAGATGATCAAAAGTATTTACCCCCAACACTTTAGGCAACAGACACTTTTTCTACCAACATTTATATCTGTGTTACGGTCAGTTAACTGTTTGTATAGACATGGGAGACGATGGATCCAGAGATGAAGTTATGTCGATGTTTGTGAGAACCAGCAAAAGGCTGCAAGACTTGGTGCAAGGCTATGAAACAAAAGTCAAACAAGCAACAGCGCATGTCGCAAGTCTGCAGGTAATACTCCTCTATGCAGAACTAAAACCTCTTCAACTCTTAGAATGTTTTTGATGTTGCGCTAGATAGTAGGTGATTAAACATAAGTACGGTACACATTCAAACTTAGCTGCTATTATCGAGTCACATAGTCATGCTATAGTATGTATGATGGAATCTGTCCCCTGACCCTCCATCTGCTTGGGCCTTTAACGGCAGGCGAGAATCAGGAGACAGAATCCATCACGCAGTGTATATTTTTTGTGATACTTATGTTTCAAACTCACCACATTATTAATGAAAAAAGTTTAAACAAAAAGTAGCAGCAAGTCTGGGTAATCACAATCCAAAGCACTTTGTGGACTAAGGAACAAGCTTACCAGAATATAAAAAAGTCAACAGTAGAAAAAACACATATACATTAACACATACAACTTTACATTACATGTGTGACTATACACAAAATATTTCACTGTCGCTGACACAATCACTAAGGAAGAGAGAGTTATTCTTCAAACCTAATGGTCACTGAATGAAATAAAGTTATGAGTAAATTTAATTTACTCACTATCAAACTAATTGAGATATGTATTTTTTAACTAAGTTTTTAACGTTAGGTGTATTTGTGATTTGTATATGAAATGTATTTTGTCAAAATAAACCAATGAAACATTCATTGTAAATGAGTTTAAAATATTACTATGACTGCAGCACCACGTATACAACCTTCACAAGAAGTTGGCTCACAAAAACAAAGTTATAAAGGAAGTCAGTGATCGTTACATTACAGTGTGCCAAGAAAAAGAAGCATTGGTAAGTTGATTTTGTGGATATTTAAAAATTTTATTTAATTTATATTTCAAAGTTTGTGCACCAATAATTAATAATTAAAATATCTGGTTCTCCAAACTGAACATCAAAAGAGGAACTATGTCAACGTCTTTCTCATGCCCTGGATGAGAATAAATCACAAAATTTCACCAAACTGTACATGCCCAAGACTAACCATACCTATTTTACAATATCTTTCTGGCATAGTCATCCTATAGTCATCTAATGGCGGCCCATTTCAACAACTGTGTCATTTTCAAGCAGAAAAAATTTAAAATTTGTAGTTGGGATCATCATGAGTCTTAAACATACAAGGACATAAACACACATAAAGGTTACTTGTGAAGTAATCTGGAAGGCGATACTCAAAATAACCATATTTTAATTGTATTCATCAGCTGTTTCATTACACAACTGAAGTAAACTACAGTTTTTGATAATAACATAGATAAAACATACTCTCTTAGTAGATTTCTCATCCTTATGGAACAGCTGAAGCCAATTTTATTGTTAGTTCTGTACGGTGTACTGTAGAGGTCATGTTTTATTTCAATTTTTTTCGGTCATTTAAAATCTCGTTTAACCAAATAATGCGATCTAATCATAAACAATAACTCGTCTCTTAGTTATATAACCAAACAGTAAAGCACGAACCATGAAATTAACCCTAAAATAATAGAATTAAAGTCGACACTAGCAATCAGTGTAGCACATGAACTAGACACGATAAATGAGCTTCAAAATTTATAATGGGGTGAGAAGTCTACTTGTGTTGGTTAGTCTTTGTTAATAATAAACTAATCTACTGCTAACGATTTACAAATTTGCATAGAAAGATAGTAGTACAACACCCCTGGAAAACCCCTAAACCAAGTCCAATGAACATTTTTAAGTACTTGCAGGAGACAATTTTTAAAATTGTAGGTATAAATTTGTGTTTGGTTGATAATTAGTACATTTATGTGAGGTGATATTTTGTTTTATTCTTTAAAGGAAGAGCATTTAAAAAAGAAAATAAATGAGTTGAGCAGCTTAGTGGCAGCCTGCGTGAAGGAGGATTCGTCTCAGCTGAAACAGCTGCTGATTCAGCAAGTGGAGAAAAACAAACATCTGGAGCTTCAGAATCAACTGCTGAACCAAAAAGTCACCAATACGCTGCCTCAGAAAATATAACAAAAGTTTAAATTCTATACAATAAAAGGTAAAATCACCTTGTGTAATGTCAAGAGATTTTTTAACAATAGTTTAAACTATCAAGGTTGCCAAAGCTCATAGTGGCCTAGTCATTAAGCAATGTTAACTCTTCAACACGAGTGAATATTCGTTCACAGACAGACACACACACACAAACAATAAAAAAACATTAATAGCTTATTCCCTATATGGGAAATTCGCTAAAAAGCAGCGTGACCACCATTAAATAACATTAAGATGGCACATGCTTGGAGCAGGCGAAAGTTCAGTGATAAAGCTTGAGTCATTGTGTGTGTCTTTTGCTTAAGTTGCAAAAAAATACTGATCTAAAATTACACTTAGTATCAAACTCGATGACATTATGAGTTTCACCCAATTTAGTGTCACAGTGTTAGAAAGGTTAAGTAATGATAGAATATTTTATAACAAGAGTAGAAAGTGAGTCATTCCATATTTGAGACCATGTTTGAAGTGCGATATTATCGAGCGCTTTGAATGGTCGAGAATATCTATATGTACCTATATGCAGGGCCGTTCCTAGGGTTGGCGGCGCCCAGAGCAAACGTGGTTGTGGCGCCCCCTCCCCCCCCCCCCAGTAATAGTCGCATTCGCATATTTTTAATATAAAAAAAAAAATAATATTAAAAAACCGGGGCAGCTTGCCCCGGTTGCCCCCCCCCCCCTTCTGACGGCCCTGCCTATATAAATATGTATATGTGTGAATATGTCCACTTTCACTCGTAGTTTGATTTTTTTCAACTATTTTGCGCTCTACGGATTATTTATTAATTTTACTATGTCTATTTCATATCCTGTTCCCCATGCACTTTTGACAAACAAATCCAAATTTCTTATAAACAAGAGTTCAACACACACAGTTCAATGGAGGATAAGCATATATAGCAAAATGCCAGATTTTGGTAGAACTAAAACAAACGACCGCCCACCATTTATTAGGTGTGCCTCTCACCAAACTCCGCCACAACGTGAACTTCTCATAAGTTGTATAGGTTGTACTGAGATGGGATTCAGACCCTTGGATTTAGTCCTAGCTGGATTGAGAGTGTCTTAGACTACTCGGAAATTTCTCAGACTTAACAATGGTATCACACGGTTTACCCCAACAATACTGGAAAACCTTATGTCCAATCGTAGTTTTGAGCTTGACTCCTAGGGTACAGCTTTCAGCCGTTATTAGTGAGTTATGCCACAGAAAACATACTACTATAACCCAGAATGCTGACCGCGTGGAGCTTTGCCTGTCAATTCGTAGGCAGCGCCACCAGCATACAATGTACTAGCATAGCAATGCTGGTGGCGCTGCCTACAAATTGACAGGCAAAGCTCCACGCGGTCAGCATTCTGGGTTATAGTAGTATGTTTTCTGTGGTTATGCTTGCATAGGTTTGTAAGTGATGTTTTCTTTAAAAAGCTCTTGATGGAAAATAGTCAGCCATTGGGGCTTGAAGGAAGGCAATAAAATAAATTATAAACTTAAGATAAAAATGTCAAGTGTTTAATGATTTACAACACTTGTATAAGGTTTATTTTTAGAAAAGAACAGTCACAGCAATCACAACATGTTGAGTAGAAAATAAAGTAATAACTAATACATTCAAAACAACACGGATTTAAAAGCTAACTATCAATAGACATATTGCTATTTTCATGATTCTCATAAGACAAAACCTAATACAGTAACATAATTTAAAACAGTAAAATTTTAAAGACAATAAGTAGAAGAAAGCGAAATAAAATAAATAAATTATTCAAATTATAGTATTCCAAACACTTTCAGTTCAGAAATTATTAGTTTACAAAAATGATTTTTCACCACACTATGACGTTTTTAGCTGTTTTACATACGTTAATTGGTGGCTGAGAGTTACGTTTTACTGGCCATGCCAGCTGTCGTCGTGATTTGGGGACCGAGCAGGTTTTTACATCCCTAGGGCCGCAAAATCAGCTGCCCGCTTACTTTCTTAAAACATAAAAGCATATTAAATACACAATCAGTATCCATAGCATTGCATTAGAATTGTTTTATTGTCACCGCTGCCTAGCAACTATTTATTATTATTTTTGCTGATTCCTCAAATTATTTCTTCACATAACCTTAAAGTTGTAGTTGTGTTGACTATCAGTGTGCATTATTATTGTGGTGAATAGTGGTAATAGGGTATAGTGTGGTGAAAAATAGCGTTCGTACCACGGACCGAAATGGTTTTGCAGCTCTTGATCGTTTTAAGTTCTCATTTTCGGCCCTAGGTACGAAATATACTATTCATTAACTTCTCAACAAAACATGTATGTTGGTAATACTTGGTCATATCATTTCTTTGGTTGATATAAGTGAATAGAAATTATTAGATGGTAAACATAGTTTTATCTATTTTGTAGTAGGGTCTTTAAAATCCAGATTTCAAAAATCCAAATTTCTCGGAATTTAGTATAACATTATTAGCAGTATACTACTAGGTTTTACTCCAAACACGTCATTTTTCAGATATATTTTTTTTTTTTTAATACTTAAATACTGTTATCTGATTGGCGACCATACAAAGGTAGGTATTTTGAGCCAAGTAAGAATGGAGATGAGTGTAGTGTGATAAGTGATATCATACGATTAATACCAAATTATTATATAATTTCATAAATTGTTATAAAAGAAATGTAATGGACTTGGCAGTCTTGGCACTATTTGGAAGAATGTATATAGTATTCCTTCCCTTCTTCGTTAAGCCAAGTGTAAAAAAAAAAAAAAACAATTTCAACTAAAAAAAAAACCGATTTCAACTAAAAATATTTAAGTACACCAAGGATTATAGTTTAGGCAAAGTAAATGAGTAAATGATCAGAGATAAGTAGCCTAAATGAAATATTCAACTTGTTGAAGATCTAATGGTTCTTTAGCCACAGCCACCATATTAAAAACCCAATAATGGAAACACTGAAATACTAAAATTAGATTTTTTAAAATTTTGCTCTGTATAATGAAACAAAAATGTTTTGAATGTTCTCTAAGCCTTCGTTTAACTCCCGGTCTATACAAGTATTAACTTTGGCAGACTCACGGCTTGTACATATCACGCTGGTTTGTACAGGTTCTTGTTGAAAAAAAAACTTTAAATAATTCATATATTAAATAAATTATGAAATTTTCTCAAAAAATTGTACCAAACAAAACTTGCTCACACCCTTGGTTGAACCATCATGATCTTGAACACAAAATGGGCGATCTTCTCATAAACAGCAAACATCAAAGCAGCTGTCAGTACAGTCTGTAGCACTTTGGCCTCCATCCCTTTGTACAGTCCGGCTATGCCAAACTTCCTGGGAAAACAACACCATTGTCATCAATTGTATGTCATTTAACAATTTATAAACTAAATAGATTGATTTGATAAAGTACAACTGATTTATAACACAAAGGATATGTTTTCATGAAAACTATTTAATGTAAAAACTTAGCTATTGGTTGAAGAAAAATAAACCAAATTGGTTCTTTAAAATCAAACTTGATACATTTTTATTGTAACCCCGTACCGTGCAGAAACCTGGTCCCTATCTGCAGTGAACACAAATGCACTGAGTGTTCGAAAGGAAAATAATAAGAAGAATACATGGAGCGGTGAAGGAAGGGGATGGATGGAGGATATTGAAGAATGTAGAAATAAATGACATTTTGCAAGGGGAGGATATTGTGCACTTCATCAAAGCTAGAAGGATCCGTTGGTTAGGCCATGTGGAGAGAATGCCTCAAGAAAGACAGCCCAAAGAACTATTGTGCCAGAACATGGAAGGGATTAGGAGAAGGGGTAGGCCGAGAAGAAGACGGCTAGATGAAGTGGGTTACCTGAGGATGTTGAGAGTGAGGAATTGGAAAGAGATGGCGCAAGATCGAGGCAATTGGAGGTGAATTGTAACAGAAGCCATAGGCCACCAAGGCCTGTAAAGCTGCGGAAGTGACCGGATTTTGTTGTGTATCAAAATTGGTTTAAATACTTGCTTCTCCATAACCCACTAGTTTGTGCCACAACTCGTTTTGACTTGTCATGAAGTCATTTTAAGATGATTCAATTTTCGTTTGCATCTTTTTGTGTGTTAACTGTACTGTATCTGAATCAACGACCTTCTGATGAAGTGATTATAACCTTTTCCTGAAGAAGTCCTACATCAGGACTAAATATCATTGTTATGTTTTGTGTTCTTCTATTGTGTTTCTATTCACCCATGGACTCATAACTATCTCAGGTGAGCTAGCTAAATTCTATTTCTTTTCTAAAAATTTCTTATTTAAAAATATTAGCATTTTAAGAACTTACTTCAAAATATATACAGTGAGTTCCACCATGCCCGCATCTGGAGAGAGGTCTCGGTAGTTGTGGCCGTGCTGGGAACAGAACATTATACTGCTTTACTGTGTCTTAAATACTTTACAGCTTTGGATTGTACTTTGAAATGTACTTTAAGGGTGATTTCTGTTAGGACAATAGCGGAAAGGTTGCAACACGGTTAATATTAAATTTAATTAAATTGAACAAATTCAACATCTTTTGAGCCTTGCACACATCAAATATAATCAGTTCTATTACAACAGGCTATAGGACCAGGGTAACACCAGCCAGCTGGCTAACTGGGTAATAAACCAATTGGCCTGTTACCAGGGGTAGGTTGGTAACAGGGTATTCTTAATATAGGAGTCTAGCCCTATTGAGAAGATTCATCCACTGTACATTATACAGTGTGATATGACCCACTGTACATTGATACAATATAGACCACTGAAAAACATTTTAAAGATCAAGAAAGGAAATAGTACTGTTAATATTATAGATAAGAGTCAGGAATCAAAATTATAACATTTTGGATTCCTAAACATACTAATCCAAGAAGAAAATTGTAAAGAAAGTGTCAAAATAATACAAGAGGGAAAGATTTTTAAAAATATATCAACCTGGGCACAAGGTGAGTTGGTGGTTTAGTCAGATGGTAAATATTAAAATATTCATCGCAAAAATGTCACAGGTTTGCATCCTGGCGCTACTACCTAAATTAAAAATGTATTAGTTCAGTTCATTCTTATACAGTAATAGCTCACCCCTTACTTGGCTTGATTCTTACAGACAAGGTCCTGCTCCTTAGGGGCAAATGGAGGGTTAAAAAGTCTAACCTCTTAAAAACAATTAACTGATAGTAAACACACAAAAGTAAGGAATAGAGGACACTCCATAGTACACAGTGGTGTCTTGGGCAAAATCCAACACTGCCCCCCTCGCCCTCATGTACTACAACGCTCACGGTGGAGAAAGACCCTGTGCCCTGTTCAATAGGAATTCCCGCACAGTGCTAACCATTCGGAGTTTTCCTTCATCTTCACAAGTATATTTCCCGCACAACATACCAGAGTTGAAAGCGCACTGTTGTCCCATAAGCGTGTATCCTCTATTCCTTACTTCTCTGCGCAGCAAGACACAATACAACCAAAACATTTTCCTACCCTGAGCCGAGTCTGCACCAGCTGTAGCGGATACGTGAGAGTGGTAGCGATGGCCTTGGCCACAGCTCCGATCATGAAGTACCCCAGTGTGTTGAGTTCTGATCCAGCCAGACGTCTCTTGATACTCTCATACACAGCCATCTGTAGTGCCGGGTTGATCACCAGCAGCAGTGAGGGTAATGTGCCGTTCCACAACGCCCCCACTCCCTCCTCACGACTGATGCGTCTCAGACCATCTGTAACAGTTAAATTCAACACTGGAGAGCATCATCTGAGGTTTCAGTAACATTGTGTGGTCATCTCCTATTACTTTAACACTGTTAGGCCGCGGCTCCACTTGCCGTAGATTGCCGCACTGCAAATTGTAGCTGGTCAGTTGAAGAAATGGGAAGGCAGCGATCAAACGATGGTGGCTCCCCTAGCGACAGTCTGCAGCGTTGCGCGGAAATGGAACTCGGACCATTTTCGCGCTACATTTTGCAGCCAACAGGCGGCTCCACTAAGTCAAAGTAATAAGTAGTCAAAGTAGTGTGTAGTCAAAGTCTAAGTAATAAGTAGATTGTAGTACCGCGTCAAGTCAGTGTCTGTATAGCCGGAATACAGGCACAAGACACACGCTACAATCAGTATCGACTTTTTAGTGTCCTTAGTTTTTTTTATTTTTGTTGATTGATGTGTAATCAATGGAGTCTGAACTGGACTGTGAAATTATTATATTAGAAATTATTATATCGGGAGTGTGGGAATCTTGTTTTATAGAGGTAGTAGTGATTGGAGAAACAGAAACACGGAGAAACAGATACATTGTAACTTACACAATCTACATTTGCGTTAGTATTTCATAAAGACACAGATACCATGTGTATTATAACTTGGATGAAAATTAGTTAAAGTAGATTGAGATGCCTTGGGTAGAATTGTTGCTAAGACCAGCTGTTTCTTTATCCAGGAACAGTTATTAAAATCCCAATAATTAAGAACATAACTCAGCACTGTTTATTTTCCAGAAAATATTATCATAAATACATTGCCATCCAATTTACATCAATAGGTGGGTTATAAAATTTCAAAAAATCAAGCAACTAACTTCTTTCAGGATTTCATCGGCATCTACTGATTACTAGGCAATTATTTCAACGACTGAATTAGGCCTACTTAGTTAAGCTTCAGTGTAGTGTGTCCTAAAACTTCCTGTTACAGTCCATACAGATAAATCCAGAATTAGACAACAATCCAAACATTATTTACCTAAAATTATTGTTGTACTAGTAAGTCTCAGAGGTCTTACTGCTTACTGACCTAGTATCCCGTTATACCTAGGGAGCCGAGAAGGGCTGCGTCCGTGGCCGATCCCACTCATTTTCAGTCTAGTGTTGACCACCCACATCGGTGTTGTCGTAAGCACATTGATCACACCTGCAACCATACAACCATCATAACATCAATCGTAACGGACTAAAAAATTAGTTTACCTTGGTAATTGTAGTGAAACGAGCTAAAGGACATTTTGGGAAACAACCTATAAAAGTAACCAAAATAAACCATTTGTGTTCATGGAATTAGCTTGTGCGATAGTTGACCATACAAGCAAAAAGACTTCAAACTTTGCTAATTTTAACTTGAACTAGTGAAATAGTAAATAAGAGTAGAAAGTGAGTCATAACATTGAGAGCATGTTTGAAGTGCGAGATTTATCGAGCTCTTTAAATGGTTGAGAATATGTATAGACCCACTTTCACTCATGTTTTGAACGTTACCTTTTGCTACAGTACAAAGACTAATTATTTTATCAATTAAAACAAACTTTGGGTACTTCTTTATTACAGTTAGGAACATTACAAAACTCATAGCATTTTTTAGGCTATGCCTTCAATTTAAAGTTACTATTTACTTTGGTTGTACAGTTTTGGTTGTTGAAAATTGAAACAGTTGACAAAACAATATCAAATCTTTGTTTGTTTACGTCGGCAAAATCCAAAAAAGATAGTAAACATTACTTACGCATATTAACCCTTTGAGTGCCACATAACGATATATCGTTTTGCACAACACGTCTGAAAAATACTTCACAACGATATATCGTCGTCGGTAGTCTTACCGAAAAATACATTGTAACGATATATCGGGCCGGCGCGACTTTCGATCATGTGAGTTTTAATGGGCATATCGGTTGACTCGGTTATTATTATAAAACAACGATGATTTCAATCAATTTCTCATACGATCGAGGCACAATATATCGGTCCATGGCATTTTTGGGATGAAAATTTATACTTTTACCGATTTTTATTCTTGTGCACTACGCTTCGCCCCCAAGGAAAGCCTTGGCACTTTTCGGAAAGTACCAAAATAAATTTCTGACACCCAAAGGGTTAAACATTCTTTTTCCATTACACAATGTAATGATGATTTTTTGCAGGTGATAAACATGTAATGAAAACAGGCCATTTCACAGTAGCGTAGCGAAAAATCACTAACGGACTTAGTACTTGGAGATGAAATGTTCTAAATTTCCATCAACACTAGGTTTTATCACTCAAGTTAACATATGACAAGCAAATAGTTAGTTATTTAGGTAAACACTGAATTAATATGAATTTGTTAACCTGCGACTGAGGCGAACATGAGGTCCCGTCCAGCTGATTGTGTGTAGTGTGAGTACATCGCCTTGAGTCCGTGGAACGTGTAGAAGTAGACAAAGTTAGACACACACAGACTTTGGAGAACAGGAACAATCCCTCGGTACAACGTGATACTGTGAGAAAGAAAAACTATGCAGAAATGTAAAATGCACTGTCGCTACAACTATCATGCTGAAGACTGATTAAGATGGAGTCTGTATTTGACTAACTAAAATAAAACTGCTGCAAGTGTAAATGTGAACAATAAGCTTAAAACTACAACCACACACAGGTGCTAAATCTATGGTATTCCATTGATCAATATACAAAAGGTTTTAAGCTTCAGACTAGTTGATTAGAATTGGCAATAAAAGTAGACAATTGAAAACTTATAGAACTACTCATAAAATTTGTTGTCTCTTCTTCAGTTAAGGAGAAGCGCAATTTTGTTCACCATATTGGTTTTCTTTGACATTTGAAAAGTTAATGTTTCTATCTTTGCAATATTTTTGGACAGGACATTTTTTTAAGCCCTAAACTCCACCACGCCAAGTTTATGTATATAATATACTATTTGTTGTTTCGAGTTGTTGAGACATAGTGATTGTTGATAAAGTTGTATTTGTGTTATAAATTATGTAACCTATGCTGTCTTAGGTAATACTGTGCATTGGAAAGCAGATTGCAAATTTGTGAACAGAAATCAATATTAAATAGCATGACACACAGTTCTACACTCTACAAGCAAATTCCATGGACTAAAACTCACAATCCCTCTTCTTTGACAAGATCCTGAAGGACTGCAAATGTATTCTTAGCTTCTCGGTTTTCTTCCACTGTAATAATGTATGTTTTATCAATTATTACATCAAAATGTTCTACTTTAATGAGGTAAATCCAAAAACCAGGCTGGCTACCAGGATTTACTACAGATTTTCATATTTTTAAGGGTTTAGAACACACTACTACATACATTTAAGAGGATACTCAAATTAACCTCAAAATTTTCAATTGATAGTCTAGAGCATTAAGTTGTATCAGCCATTGCCTCTTGAAACTAAACTTAACTAACAAAAATGGTTGTTTTTTAGATAGCTTCTCTACTTAGATGAAAAGTGATTGAAACGTATAAGCTTAGAGAGTTTTGAAAGTAATAGTATCCAAACAAAATAATTTAGATTAGGATAACACAGGACTTTTCGATCCAAAAAGGTACAGTAGTAAATCGTTGATAAACTGAACCACAGATTTACTTACACCACTTAAGTTTATGTCATAATTTCAAACACACACACATTAACTTAAATTAATATCCTCAGTTTTGATACACCATGAATTTTGTTGGGCTATGTTATTTTCTTCAACCTTAAACTTTTTCACCACTCTATAGGCCTAACCGTGGTTTCTGAACTTACACTGGAGTCGGGACCGAACCGTGTCAAGTGGAAAGAAAGTTGACATTCCCACCATACTTCCCTGCAACAATAACACATAGCCTAAGTTACGTTTTTAAAACAGGTAGGATCAGAGGAAACTCATGAGAAATCGGTTTTAGATGAGTTAATTTTACTTTTAGTGTAAAGGCTATTTAAGTTAGGTATAGGGATGGTCAAGTCTCGAAATTTCGGGAAATTTCAAATCTCGTTACACGAGACAAAGTTTTTTTTGGGGCCGAGATTTTTATCGAAACGAGAATAAAAAAAAATTAAAAAATTAAAAATGAGTGCAGAAAGTCAATGCAATACCCGCAATACAGGAGCGTGTTGTAGTTGCGTTTCCTTTGCGAAGGTGTTCTTATTTAATTAATTCTTTAAATGTAAATATTACTTTAATAACATTTGAGAAGTTTTGTTAAGTGTAAGCAATGTGAGGAATGTTTTATTACTATAAAAAGTGAAAACAATTAACTATTTTATAAAAATTAATATTGCTTTTATTTTATGATTTATTTTATTTTAGGATAAGTTGAACTCTATCCTAACTGATATCACTATGTTTCCTAATCGTAGGCATTTTTAATAAGTTACGCGTGATTAATAAAAAAATGTTATACTGATGTTTTTTAATAAAAGATTGTAAATATTCTTGCCTATAATCATTATTTTTGTATTTAAACAGTCATCTAACAATGTTACAAAATCAGTTAAAAATTTTGAACGTGCATTTCCCGTTGTGTATGAGAAGGGAAATCCCGTCTCGATCTCGTCTTGAAATTTTATGAGAAATAAAAAATCTCGTCTCGTCTCGTCTCGAACTAGAAATCCAATCTCGTCCATCCCTAGTACCTACTTAATTAGGCCCTAGCCAAGTTCTGAGAGTGAGAGGTTTATGTTAAGTACCTAATCATAAAAAGTCTTAGCAAAAACATGTGAATGTTCTAATGGTGAATTGTAAATGTGAAAATCATTATATATCATCACACTATTAACTGAATTTAGCCTACGATAAGATCCTAAATTCATAACTGGGTCTGAAACTATGACGTACTTATTTAATTTTGATCTCATTGTGGGAAAGCACTAATTACCAACCTAATGTTTACAATAAAATAGGTCCAAATCATTGTAATAATTTTCCATTTTTGGCAAAATTCAAACCAGCAAATTTTAATTTGATTGTGAGCAATTCGTTGCTTGCAAAACGAAGGAGAATACACACCATGGTACACTTAAGAGAGCACTAATGCTAGGATAAAGACCTGCAGCAACATAGTAGTAAGTACAACACTCACGGTGGAGGAAGACCCTGAGCCCTGAGCGATAGTTAGGCCTATTTCAGCTCAATGCAATGGGTTCGTGCTCTTCCTTGCAAGACACAAGAAGTACATCTCTGCCCCCGCAACCAGAGCTGAAAGCGCACGGTTCGGTTGTTCCACAAGCGTGTTTCCTCTGTACCTTACTCCTCTGTAGCATATCATCTTATACTTAAGTAAGCCCCTCTGTCTTGCAAGCGTCGGATTTAACCACAAGGTCATCCAATTAACTGATGTTCATAATGTACCATAACGTAGTGTCTACCACGTATTCTAGGATTAGTCTACCTACGAAGGCTAGTTAAAAGGTAATCAGAGAAATATAATACAAGATCTAACTTACCAAAGATCCTGCTAATGCATGGACTAAAGTGTTGTAAGAAAAGAGCTCCTTTGAGTGAGCTCCCATTTTGGTTGAAAACTAGTAAGTTAGCTCAGGCAAACTTATCTGAATTATACTTCTTAAAAAGACTGCCTTACTCTTCTTCTGAAGAATTTCTTCTCGGGTAATTTACACAACTAGTTAAATAATTGGTGGGTGATAGGGACAAAATCATTACTGACAGACTAATGACAGCTTTTCTAACAAAACTTCTAGGCTAATATCCAAGCTCACATAAGTTGAAAGTATAAACTTTTTTCCATACCAGTCTATCACTTCACCACACTAACACAATGCTAACAATGACGAGACACAATGGTAATTATGTAAATAAGTTTGTCTTATTAAATTAACTTTTTCGTTCAAAGAGGTTAGGTGGATACAGATTGAGGGGGGGTAGTTGACACTTGCTTGACTGACAGACAGCTGTTATTTTATTTAGTAAAATTATTTTTTTCATTTTAGTTACCAGTTGGATGGCTTGAAATCTGGCAACCATGAAGCTGGTTTCATGCTTAGATTAAAGTTTGGGGTTAGAGATGAACTATATCTCCCTGTTTAATCAATGGTAGCTTTAGTTTATTTATCATACTAAAATTATAAAAGTGAAAGTTTGTGTGTTTGTTTGTTTGAATTTCAATCACGCATTAACTACTGGACGGATTGGGGTGAAATTTGGCATGATGATAGCTTACATTCCAAATTAACATATATACCTATCCTTATTGCAAAAATCCTTTCGGGCTCCACCCCAGTAGCAAGTAAGCGATAGCATACAGAGGACTCATTCAATGGCAGACTTAAGTGGTGTCTAGCACAAGTTGCTGGTGTCCTACACCACGGCCCCCTTTAACTCCAGGCCGCGACCTTCGAACTGGCAACGTCGCAAGTGGTGCTGTAACAGCTGTTTTGTTTGGAAGCAGCTAATGGTTTGTGTATTTACGAAAGATTGGTTACTGGACTATGACAATATTGACTCGGCTTAAAAATGTACAGATATAGATTTTAATTCATACTGTTTCGGTTTTAAATTCTGTATGTTTTATTTTCAATATATTAATAAATTTATGTTCATAAATTTAAATTTAAATCAATAAAGTGCGAATTAATGAGCTGATGTCACCTGTCTGCCATGTTATCTTATGGGACTTCTGTCACTGAACAACACCACTTGCGATGTTGCCAATTCTACCAGGCCGCGGCCTGTAGTTAAAGGCGGCCGTGCCTACAACGTCGTTTCCAAACCCACTCGCGATCATCACACTCCTCTTCTCATCAGCGATCACGTACTTCAATGCTCACGCTAGCGGAAGACCCTCTGTTCTGTGCGATAAGAACTTTTGCACAGTGCTCGCTGCTTATAGCCTACTGCCTACTCTTCCTTGCTTGTCACAAGTATACTGCACTAGCGCGTACGTATACGCACATAAACCAAACCTGAAAGCGCACCTGAAGTCCCATCTGATGATCAGCAACCTAAATATTGAACACTGGACTACATTACTGCATAGTAAAGCAGAGCCTGCCAATTGGTGAACACGGAAAAAGTTGCAGTTGCACCGCACGTCGTCTACGCTGCTGTGCAATCATAATCATCATTTTCATCATATTCATAATAACACTTCTTGAACTTTGTTTGTGATGTGACACGAAGAACCGATTAATTTCACTTTGCAGTACAGTTTTGTTTCAGCGTGAAATTTTGACAGAGAATACCCTAATTTCTCACTGAGTAACATTATTGTTCTGGTCTATAGTTCAGGCAAACCTTAAGTTTCGATATTATTGTCTAATTTTAGGCCTAGTTTAGGACAGTTCAAATTTAGGTTAACTTTTCTAGCCTAGTAAACAAATTAGTTTATTAACTAGGACTAGGGCCGACCATGGTTGGTACAGAATATGGGACTAGGTCGAACAAGTCCGTTTTTTGTAGAGCCTGTGATGATTTTAAAACCTGGGCCAAGTTGAATAAGGGTCAGACGCAAGATTCCGGTCAAGATGATACATCACCTAAAAAAGTTGAAGTAAGCCCAGTTAAGTATTAGCGTATGCCAATGGTTTAATTATTCCTAGTCCTACCCACTTTTTAGTTTTTACTGAACCCAGAACCCAAATGTTCACGACTCAAAGTAACATGATAGGGCCCAGTGGAAGTTTAGGCTTTAACTTAGTGTGTGAAAGTACCTATTGTTTCCTCGTTATAACACAATCCATCCCTATTTTAGGTAAAAGGTGAAAAAGGACGTAATAATTTTGAAAACAATGAGTAAAAACTCATGTCTATTTAATTCGTAGGTAAGGCACTATTTGCTTTTGGTGTTTGGAAGGTTAAGACTGTTAAAAGGGTTGTTTTCATTATCCAACCTATTGAGGTACGACTAAGTTAGTCAAGATATTAAAAATGTTGATACTTGATGTCTTCATCTTTGACCGACATTATCGGATAGATTGCGTCAATTTATTTATATATACAATTTATACAAAAACTAATATTTAAGTACAAACACTATAGGCCTACTACAGAAAAAATTGTGGCATGGCGGTTTTGATTAATTAGGTCCAGTTACTGTATGTCAAAATCAGGATGGAAAGAGTGGCTCTTCAAGCTCGGCCAACGAGTACAACGGCCTTTTCACCAGTACTTTGAGGAGGGTCTTTTTGAAGGGCTTAATCTTCAAGTCTCTAACAGTTTTGGGAAGCGTGTTAAAAATCCTGAGATAGCGTATCGTGGGTAGCATTTTAGAGTTCTGCTAAGACGACATCGGGGCATATCAAGGTCTACTGCATTCCGTGTCCCATAAGTATGCTGGTCACTCCTTCTGTCGAAGTCAGTTTCCTTTTCCTTCAGGAGACCAAGGATGTTATACACATACTGGCTGAACACAGTTAGTACAACTGCCGTTCTTCAAAAATCGGGCGACAGTGGTCGTAATAGCCCGCAAATGTGATCACCCGAAGTGCCATCTTTTGCAGTAGTAGGACCTGTTGCGCAGCTGAACAGTGTCCCCACAGGACCAAGCCATATGTAATATGACTGTGAAAGAGGGCATGGTAAACAGTCATCAGATAAGGTAGAGTGATTTCTGATCTCAGTTTTCTCAGAAGATAAACCACACGGGAAAGCTTCACACACACCTTTTCAATGTGGGAATTCCAGCTACATTTGGAATCTATCCAAAAGCCGAGCAGTTTTACTGGTTCTTCCTCCTCCACAGTTTTTAGGCTACATATCAGAGATTGAGTTTTCTCCTCGTTGATTTTAAGCTGGTTAGCATTAAACCAGTCCTTAGCCTGGGATAGCAGGTGTTCGGCCTCCAGTTTAAGCTGAGTTATGTCTCGACCTGTGGATATAAGGGTTGTGTCGTCCGCAAACAAAAGTGTTTGACCATTTAACCCCAGATCATTTATCATGATGGTGAAGAGAAGTGGGCCTAAAATAGACCCTTGGGGGACACCATGGTTAACACTCCTCATACTAGAAGATGCGCCATACAATGAGACGATCTGTGCTCTCCCCTGCAGATAGCTCGATAGTGTATCAAGAACACTCCCTCCAATACCGTAGAGTCTCAGTTTGTCCAAAAGTATGCTATGTAACACAACAGCATCGCTTTGCTGAGGTCACACAGATTCAGGTGAACAGACTCATTGTTTTCAAAAGCGTCTGTGATTATGTTCGCTAGGTCGATTAGAGCCGAAGTCGTGGAGCGCCCTCTTCTGAAGCCATGTTGTGCGTTGCTCAAAAGGGTGTTTGCCTCCAGCCATTCTACAAGTTGCCTTTTCATAACAGTTTCAAATATCTTAGAGAAGGTAGGGAGGATTGATATAGGCCGATAGTTTGCCAAATTTGTAGGGTCACCCTTCTTAAAGATAGGAACTGTTCTAGCTGTTTTAAGGCAATCGGGAAAAACTCCATTAGCGAGGCAAGCGTTAACTAGCTTAGTGATTGGATCAACTAGTATATCCACAACAGCTTTTAGGATATCACAGGACATGCCATGAACATCTTGGCTTCTGGAATTTTTGAAATTATGCACAATACTTAAAATTTCCTGAGTACTCACCTCCGACCAGCTTGAAAGTTCTAAGGTTGGATCTCTATCCATCCGGATATGTGGTGTGTTTGTTTGCACAGCTAGCAAGCCTGAAACAATGTTTTCAGCAACCTGGACAAAAAAGGTATTGAAGTCATCTGGTGTTCTATGAACCACGGGACTAGGTCTGGACTTCCTGTGCTCATTTATTATCTCCCATGCTGCCTTGCATGTATTTGGTGAGTTTTTTATTCTCTCTACATTCCTTGCCTTCTTTGTCTCTCTAAAAGCTTTATTCATACCTACAAAAACTTGAGAGCTGGCTTGTCAGATTGAGTTGTAAGTTAAGTACTTACAGGCAAGTCTGGTTACTATGGGACAATCTACCGACCAGACTAAAACTTGTCAAACTATGCCAGAGTAGGCTCTAACTTAAATGTGTTATTTTATTCAATGTCCGTATAGGCCTATACATTATTAGTTTTTCATCTGTTTAAATTACCTAGACCTCTTTGCTAAGGGTGCTCAGCCCTACCCGTCTCACTTATCTGTCTGGAACAATCTCAATATCTGTCCTAATCCCTTGCGTCAGTGTATGTGCAAGGCCTGCATTGAGTCAGTAGGGCCGACCCTTCGGCCAGCTGCACTGCCTGAGCAAACAGGGTAGGGCTATACAGTAAAGTAAAGTAAATTGTTGGCAGCCTGCAATCGGTAACACCGCTACAGTTATGTTATATTAAGCGATTTGGCTGATTGTTAAATAGGCCTACCACTGAAATGCTTAACAACAGAAAATCCGTTAAATAGGCCTACCACTGAATTGCTTAACAACAGAAACTCCCTCTAAGGGGGTTCGCGAATGGCTGTGGCTATCGTGGTTTTACGGAAGCAGGAACTATGACTAAAAAGGGCCTTGGTACGTCAAAGAATTGTCTGGGTAGCCTTTGCTTTACTTTGAGCCTTGGTCTAAACTTTTCAGCTAGATGATGTCTTCCCTTTTTGGAGGACTTTCTGACGTTGAAGGAAGGTGTCCAGCATTGCCTTGATGGTCTCATCCATGTTTCGCAGCCAATGTTCTATGCTACTCTCTGGAAAAAGATATTGCTGAAGCAGGCGGAGCACCATCCCCCAGCTCTTCGACTTCAACGTACATATAAAGGGTTCCTCACTCATTCCTGATCAGACTTTAAGGATGGCGCCAGTGTGGAGAGACTGTCATCCTCAATGAAGGCACCATTAGTATTTTTGGCTTCATCATCAGGTGTAAACTAAAAAAGAAAAGCTTCCCTCTGAAACGCCGCCACTTCGACTTGTCTAGCAAGCCCTCTGTGCTTCCTGCCATTGACGATTCCATAAGATTTAAGCCAGGACTTTGTGCAGCGTGGAATAACTAGAAATTGGCATACCCTTGGGACTCTCCTATCCCAGTTCCTCAGGGTTCGGCTTCCGTTTTCCGAATACTGGAAATCTTTACATACCAAGAGTCACCTGAGGCAGTGCAGAGCCCCTGTCTATGCACCCACGGTACCCACTCTTTGACTACAGTAGACCCCAAAGGGGCTGACGATGCACCAAGGCATCCGTGCTAGATACACCTCAGCCCCTCTGCACAGGAAAGACACCCAAGGCAACCTAGTGTGCACCAGTCAAAAAGAAGCACGAAATCGAGGTTCGAAATGGAGTCAAAGGCGAAAGAATGAAACGATGACAACAGATTTTGAGAACCAAGCCAAAGATATGAAGAAAGCTTGGCTTCGGAGAAAGTTTGGAAGATGAAGAGAAGGATCTCCCAACCCCTGTTTGTCCCCTCTGATAAGCCGTGGAAGGCTGTGGTATTATTCTAACCTAGGAAACCATATGGGGGTTTTTGTTTGAAAAAAATGATGACAATTGGATTTTGGACCGATTGTTAAAAGAATGAATAGATGACTACAACTATTGTATTCAATTTGTATTAAAGTAGTATCACAATTTCAATGAGAGCTAACTAATTTAATTACTAACAATTAATTGATTTTACATCTTTTCATTCTTTACATGTTTAGGCCTATATTTGTGTATCGGTACTCTTTTTTTTTAAATTAAATTCACCGCTTTACATGGACACCGCACATTACCAATATTGGGGCATTTCATTATAATTCAGCTGATAATAACTAAATAGTAAATCCAGACTTTGTTAACATTTAAATTGTAAAATAGTTCTTTTCTTATATAATGGTTCTGTTAAATCGCTTAACTTTTTGCAAACAGTAAGAGGTACCCCAATTTAGACTAATGCTTTATGCTTTTCAATTCAGCTTGAAGTATCTTTAATTCCCAAAGTGCTATTAGTTAAGTATCCTAAAACTCAAACAAAAAACTAAATACCCTACTATAAATTACCCTGAAGGACTATGTCCAAAATCATGTGTTTTAGAGAATGTAATCTGTTTATTTGGATTGCCATATGTGTTCAATATCAATATCCATGAAAATTCAAGTATTTATTTACAAGATTTCATGACTTTATTTGTGTTTAAAAACTATACAACTGAGCTCAAAATTCAAAGTTTTTCTTCTAAATCTTTATATATGAACAATAACTTGAGTGGTATTGTGGTGGAATCCGGTTACTTTCGATACAATGAGGAGAAGAAGAAGTTCCAGTTATGATGAGCATAGGTATTCTGCTGTGAGTTTTGTTTTTATTTTATTTTTCCATAGCTTTTTTTACTATGGACTTTAGAGGTACCGATGCACCCTAGTTTTATTTTATTACTTTGGCTATTTGGTAAAATAATTTACTGTAAAAATCTGCTTCCTCCTAAACATTACATAAAAATACTGTCAAAAAAGTCTTTCCCAAAATATAATTCTTAGCTTCTTTATATTTTTACAAATTCTTTGCTGTAGGATTTTCCTAATAATGGGGTTTTTATATTTGCTCTCCTTAACTAGAGACAGATTTTGAATGTTGAACATTTGTCTCTAAATAAATGTAAAATAGTAAACAATCAGTCCCACATTTATTTATGTATTTTAAGAGGTTATCAGTTACAACATAATGGTGATTAACAATGATAAAGTTCTATTTTGCTTAGTTGTTAGTTGAACCAGTCATAATCTTGTGTTCCGGTAGTGATTTAAATACATCATGCCTTCGAAAGTTAAAAATCCGTACCAAGAGCTAGATGAAGCAGAAGAGGTGATCTAATCATTTTGGTTTGACAGTTAGGCCTACTTGTTAATGAATAATATTTTGTAATTATCTATTTATTAGCTAGAAACTATAACATGACCAAATAGTGGTGTTTTCAATTTCTGATTTTAGTTTTTTCTTTTATAAATAGTTGTTATAAATTTGGAATTAATCTTCAATTTGCAATAAATAACTTGTCTGTCGCATACTTTAAGCCAAGGACATGATTTAATCCAAAGCTGAAATGAGATAGGTATGGATTGGAAAACAAGTTAAAAATATCTTCTTCTAATCCTAAGAATGACAAACAGATTTTCAGCCTTGTCTTCTTAAATGCACAAAAATACCCGGGGACTATATTGTTATGTTTTTCTGTTGGCCTAAACTGTTCTTTAGGATATTGTATAACAGGAACCACATACCAAAAAATATATATAATAATTCATTTAAATATTGCGAGCATTGTTAGGTAGGTTGTGGAAAAGACCAACAAGGTCATGAAATACCCCCGCCACAGCAAACCTGCAGACTAAGCAAATTTCCATCCCAATTGGATTTTCACTTAAATATTTCCTTAATGTGCCAGATTTATTCCCTATAACACTAGGTTTAACAAGTACTTAGTTTGCTGCCACAGGGAAGGTAATAGAGTGTGGTTCTCAATAACATTTTGTATAGCTTAGTGTAAAATAAATAAATTGTCCAAGTGATCAAAAATATATTCATAAACAAGCAAACTACAACAGTTAACTTATTCCTTCAGAAGAATATAATGGGATTTTTAAATTTAGGCCTACTATATATGTTTATAAATTACCAAATTATGCCCATACTTAACTTATTGGGATTTTCAGGTTTCAGATGTAGTTAGTACCACGTCCAGTGAACATCGTAACTGCCCTCTTGATAAAGATGAGCTCGGTAAGTGTAAGAGTAGAGTGGTAATGAAAGTTTTTAACACTTATCAATAAAATTTAACTGTTTTAGCAGCTTTTACTGTTCATATGATGCAGTTAGGAATGATCTTTAAGTGTTCACCGATAATAAGGGAAATTAATTAGCGTCTCACTTCTAGTACGGTATTCATATTATTACCATTGTCCATTATTTATTGGCAACTGTACATTTTGCTTTAGCTGCAGGTATTTGCCAAATAGTAACCTACAGCAGTGCACTGTTAGTGGATATGGATAAACGGTACTGGTAATCAAAAACATGAAAAACAATAGCAAGTTTTAGCTAATTTATAAAACTTATCTATTTTATTTTACAATCACAATAGCTATATAACAGTAAAAATACCCCGCCTCTTGAAATCTGGTGTGTCAGCTGACTAAGGGTAAAAACACAGTGGAGCCGGGCAGGTCGTATACTCGCATATACGCTGGTCCCCGCATTACGGCTGGTTACCTGGAGGGTAGCTGGGACATACACACAGTGGCGCTCAGTACAGTCGCTTGTCAGCCGCTGATACTAATATTATCACTTATAATATTAGTAAGATAGGATAAACCTATGTTTGAATCCTAGTTCATTCGCTATTTCATTCTACAGATCGTTGAGTGACGGTTGTGGTGGTCCGGATGGGCTTGGTTCCACAATGGCACACGGATAAAAACCTCTGATATTAATTTGTCTATGACCATTATTGTATTTCATGTAAACAAAACAACAACCAAATAAATCAACTAAAACAAACAACACTCCGTATACTAAGAGAATGCACAGTGAAAGATCCCGCGTGGAACTTGCGAACTCGAGAACACGTGGCTGTCTAGTTCTGCTATTTGCGCATGCCCCAGTCGAGCCTTCCCCGCTTGCAGCTCCCAAACAATCGACTTGGCAATTCTTCTAGCTTGCCGCCTAGCTTACTGCTACCATGTCGGCTACCTGCTAGGCGCGACTGTATGCGTACCCATAACAACGCGTGCTTTAATTCTACATCGCAGTAAGCGAGTAAGCGACCAGCCAGGCTACCAGCTACCTGTCCTGCTCCACTGTGTTTTTACCCTAAGGTAATTCCCATTTTGACTGATTGGATTTCCACTTTAATATTCTCTTAAACATGTTTGATTTATCCTTCTTTTAAATAACATTAGGTTTAGTGAATACTTCAGTTCGCTACCACTAGAAGTTGTAAAGTGGGTTATTGATTTGAATGTTAATTTGTACTGTAGATTGGTACACAATAAACAAATTTGCTGAAAATTTATCAATAAACGTAAGCCACAACAGTTTACTTAGTCTTCGTCAGATTAACATACAAATTTTATATTTTGAGTTTTTTGGAATTTTCTCCGTGACTATTAAACGTACAATGACGCTTCAGTATACTTAACTATTTCTTTCATCAAGCTCTACAAAATAGCTTGGGAAAACTGCACAGTTTTATATTTTGAGGGTCAAAAATGGAAAACGCCAATTTTTACGCTATAACCCCATTTCAATAGTCACTTAAATTTGCATTCCTGTTGTATCAGGCCGAGCAACCTGGGGTCTACTACACACGATAGCAGCTTACTACCCTGAAAATCCATCCCAGGAAACAAGAGATGATGCCAGAATATTCTTTGAGAAGTTTTCCAAATTGTATCCGTGTAAATCGTGTGCTGACCATTTCCGTGAACAGTAAGTAGGACACTACTGAGGTGTATGTGATAAAAATAGCCTAGAATTGTTTAACACTGGATAAACTGTATTACATTAGTGTAGAAACAGTGCAAAACATGTAGCATTTTATTGTATCTTTGTAGTGTTTACCTTTGACTATTGGTACAACTAGACATTCCATCACCATGTTCAAGTTGTCGCCAGTTTTCAAGTCAAAATGGACATAGTTGAAGTGAGCCAACAACAGATTGTGCTGATGTAGATGACTGATTTTGGTAAAATATTCACTTTTTAATCAAGTCAAACTGATAAGACTAGCCTACTTATTGTAAGTTGTGGCATCTTTAGAGGTCAACAATCTAAGTAACAAAGCCACTATGTTTTAAGGGTATAATTTTCCTTTGATCCAAAAACTTTGCTGTTTGTTTGATACTGTTATGTTGTTGCATCAATAGTGAGAATATGTTATGTTGTATTGTTTAGTTTTGGCTTTTCTCATTCAGGGTGTCTAGCAACCACAAAAAGTCTGGAAATTCTAAACAATTATGACATAGTCCAGGTAGATGTTCGATAAATTTGGTCTCGCTCAGGAATATTTAATCCTACCATTAGTACTAAATTAAAGAATATTTGCATTGTGGAACAATTTTAATTAAGTTGAAAATGAAAACATAACCGAACGGAAACATGATTGTCAAATTTTTGGGAGACGTGTCGGCGGATATTCCGTTGTCATGGTAACGAATGCCGGCAGGGTGGGTTTGGTGACTTTGACACTATCAGACTGGGCTAGGACACAGGGTCATTGTAGATGAGCATACGAGTAAGACTAAAGTGAGTCCAGTAATGTCGGTGATCTTTCGTTCAAGTAAAATTCACGATTGTTTGCCACTTAAATAGGCTACAATCTAATTTACTTCTAACAAAGCGTTGCAATTGTAGAAAGAGAAGCTGATTTTCCTTGAACTTTTTTCAGGATAACTACATACCCACCGAAGGTATCGAACCAGCAGACTCTGTCGCGGTGGCTGTGTGACATGCACAATCTTGTCAACCAACGGACAGGCAAACCAATATTTGACTGCAGCAGAGTCAACGAGAGATGGAGGGACGGATGGAAGGACGGGTCTTGCGATTAGCTCACCAGATAACGTAATCTTAAGCTTTATGTAGCGTTAATTTGTGATATAAAATTTACTAGCATTGGCCACTAGTTTTTTTTTCTCCTTGGCAAAACCATATACCATACGTACTCTTGACAAAATCACATAAATATTTAAAATAAGTAAAAGGTTTATTGATGATAGTTTAGACTTGATTACAGTTATTTTAAAAGATGTTCTTCCCTCACTTAGATGAGTAATCAGTACATTTTTCTCTGTACGGTACATAATTCTAACAGTCCAATGAAAACCGAAATGATTCTATAACATTTGCCACTGTTTGATTCTTGACTGGGAATATTATACAATAGTACAATACCAAACAAAAAACTCCCTGTAGCAATCTACAATTGTGTTAAAGCCGATTAAGGTTTGTTGACTGCTTTATGGCAAAACCACCACAACAACTCAGCACAAAACATCCTTAGGTTTAAACTTGATTCACCCGTCTTTTCGTATTCTAACTTAGTCACAGACATTTACCTGGACTCTGGAAGGATCCCGGATGTCTGGGAAGACTAATTACAAATTATAACTCCAGTATATGAGTTCGTCACAAGTCAGCTCAATGAATGACTGGAGTTCCAAAACGTACTTTGAACTCCATGAATTATTCTGTGTGTTAATCTTGCCTAATTAAGTTTAGATTTATTCCCTATTTAAATTGCATTAGATTTTATAGGTACCCTGCTGTGGGTAAAGGAAAAAGTTGTTTTTCCTACAGTTACCTAACAATGTACATGTTCTCTCACTGATTTGAGAAAGCAAAGTGGCCAATTCGCTCACCAGTGAGACAATGTTAACATTGTCTCACTCTAATTACTTTGTCTCACTCCAGATTTGCAACGTGAATGCACGAAATAGTGAGCGCGTAACATGCAGGCAACGGCGTATGCGCGCGAAATACGTTGGCAGCACTGGCTGTAAATCAGCTGGTCAGCTGTTGTACTGTTGTATTTGTCACTTCACATTAAATGTTATATTAAAAGTTCACTTCTGTGTAAAAATAGGTTATGTTTGTTCATGTTTCTTCACAAATGTTTTTGTTTTATGGTAACTGTAGGAAAAGTATAATGTGCAACTCGAGTTCAAAGTACAATTGCCTCACTCGAGTAACCATTCCTCACTCGCCTACGGCTCGTGAGTAAGGATTTCTCTCGAGTGAGTCAATTGCTCACTTTTCTCACTAGTTGCACAAATAACTATTGATCAAATAAATATCCATAAACAAGCAGACTAACAGTTTTCTTTTTCTCCATAAGAATAACATAGCTATCTGAAACATAGTTTTTTTTTTTAATTTACTCCATAACCTACAATCATACAATAATGCTTCAATCAAGAACATTATTTGTTATTTTTGCTCTACACAATAGCTGTAAGCTTAATGGATATTGTATATTTTTATGTTTTAAATTTTTTCAAATTATTGGTTAGAAATTTAAGAAAAGGTAAAAATATGAAAAAAAAAACTATTGGACATTTCAAACCCCATAACACTCAGTTCCCATTCATGCCAAATTTCATCGAAATCAAACCAAAATTACTTGAGTTATAGTAGTGTTTATGGACAGGACATATAAGTAGAAGTTTAGGATATGTTGCTTTGCGTCTGATACATATGACGTTGGAGCTCTAGCCTTCAGAATAGATAGACATGCAATATAAAATAAAACCATCTATAAAACTACAGTTCTTAGGAGTTAAAAAATAACACAATATTGAAAAGTTACTACAAATTGTTTATTCAAAAACGTTTCACTAACAATAAAAATATTTTAAAATGATTTCTCATTTTGGTAACTAAAATAATACAAAATTTAAAGTAGCTGCCAAAATAATTAAAGTACTCATTTTTACAAGGCTTTAGCAAAAGACCAAAATATACCTACAGTACTTGGAAAATTTGATAAGTTACTTTTCTGTAATTTTATCATTAAGTTCACTAAATTAAGTATAATGAATTAATTAAGTACAGTACACGAATTAAGTCATCATTTAGACTTCAATATTTGCAGACTGGTTCATTTAGAAAGCAGCACAATTTATATTTTGACATAGTCCTAGTACAAAATATCTGTGGAAAATAGGCTAATTTGTAACAGTTTATTCTGTTATACACTTATAATTAAACAACACTTGAACTAAAAATAATTGATTTAAAACAATTTTAAATAACTGTTTTATTGACAATACAAAATTAAGGAGTTTACATGTTTGTTAAAAACCATTCCATTTTGTAAAAAACCCAACAAAACTTAAGGTAATAACTTACTCACAAACAAAATTTTAGTTCATACCATTAATGGTTTGTTTGTACCAGGATATTTCAATTGTGAAAGTATGGTTCATGGTGTTAAAAAAGAATCATTAAAAATATAGAGCTTTATCATTCTTGTCTGCATAAACCAATGTTTGATCCAGGCATTTAAATGATTGCTTGAATGTTTCAACTCAGGGTTGATAATCTTAGTTAGAACGTAGCAAAAATAAACTTTAACAAAAATAAGCAAACAGTTCCCCATTGGAAGATATCTTTTGGAAATGGAACTACTATTCATGTTAATTGGTTAGTAATTTTCAGTCTTACAATCTATTTACTCTAGAGTCATGTTGTTTGAAAGTCTAAATCTGAAAGTTTGTAGCTATTTACTATTTACACAGAGAAAGAGCTTTTAGAAAGCTCTCTTAAAGCGGTTTGCGTAGGTTTTATGATTTTGGCTTGTAGTTGCTCTGTAATCAATTATACAAAGTTCCTGATTGAAATTATCCTCTGCAAACAACTTCTCTATGCTGTTGATTGGGCGAAACAATAAATACCGGAGTATTCCGTTAAAAGAAGCAAAAGTAGGCCAAGTCAGGTCTTTGGTCTTTGAAATATTTAACACTTAGCTAATTTAAGGTTTCAGAAGACTAATGTACATTTAAAATTAAAATCACTACACTATTGTCTTTAATTAACTTAAATGAACAAATTACAAAGCACCAGAAAGAAGTATTGGTTTCAATAGCATTATTTACTGGTGATAAAGTTTATCACTTAAAAGCATATTGTGCTCTAACTTAATCTTAAGGTTTCTATAACTTAAGTAGATGTTTATTTTCTTGATAAAGAAAATGAAAAGAGATTTACGGTGAACATATATTTCAGTTTGAAATATAAAGGAGCGATATAAAGTTCCATCATTAAAACTTGGCAGTACAAAAAATACTCCTTTTGTAGAAGATTTTCTTAAATCGTAGTTTTAATCATATTTACATAATCATATTTACTATTACAGACTCATAAACAATAAAAAGTTAAATAATTCGATTTGAAATTGTATAGGCCTAAAATACACTTTTGTAACGTAACAGATTTTTAAGTACTTTTATTACATATTCGTCTGATATTTAAAACAAATACACAAAGTAGGAGTATAAAAAGATTTGGCAATATAGAGATAAAATGAACACATTTAGCAACGCTCGATTGGAATTAATCCAGGCCCGACTTAATACTATAAAAATACAGTCTTAGCTCACTAAAACTCCACAGCCTTTCTAAAGATCCATAGGAACTGCTCTCGTGCACACAGGTTTCGCTTTTTGGTTTTACAAGGGTTCGGGTCCATACTCTTTTTTCAAAAGCACATTTCCACGTTTAATTTGATTTGTGAAGTCAGTCACACTAAATGAAGAGAAAATCGCACATTTACTCTTCAACAAGTTCACAATATAACTCATGAACAAGTTTTTCACATAACTCAAGAGTGACGAGCCATACGGTTAAGTTTAAGGCGAATGAAACTTGATATTTCACTACTATAAGTGTTCATAAAATAACCTTTCTCCTATAAGGCAACGGCGGTTTTCATACATTCTCAAACATACCCGAATTAAAATATCACACCAATAATTTCCTACAACCCGAAGTAATATCGGTCACGTCATAAAACGAAAAAGCGAAGCCCATGCAATAGCGACATTCCACTAAATAATTTACAACGCGTAACAACGTATTTTAACAAGTCCAACAACAACACTGGATCCATCCTGGAAATGACCTTGGAAGGAGTCTCAAGGTCAGTAGAGGTCGTCGGGTGGAAGCTCCATGTGTCCTAGCAGTCCTCTTTTCTCTTCTTTTCCTTCCTTTCGTGACCGACTCAGCGACGCTTCCGGCTGTCGGAAGTCTGGCTCGAAACAGGGCTGTCAACACAACAAACGTGCATTAATCTGAACATTGTAAAGAAAAACATGACAATTCCACCTCTGTGCTGGTCAGTAAGTATCAATTCATATTTGTGCTGCACGGTTACCTATATCATATGATTTTATGTTTTAGTATATAGCTCTACAGAGCCCTTTTATTGAGGAAATCCCATATGTGCTAAATTAATCACCCCCTTTTAATTTTATTTTTGAGTCGCTTCTTTCAGGATGCTTGGAAAAAGTGTGGCATAAAAGGCGAGATTCCGTTTTTCATTGTTGATACTTTTCTCCCAATGTGTGAAGTAAATGAAGGGCTATTTTTAGAGGGAGGAAAAATATTGCTTTGATCACTGTTCGTTTGGGCATGGATTGTGCGGCGACAATCAGCTGGTCACTTGTACGGAAACTTTGCTCTTACGCCATTCTCCGCTTATTACCACCAGGTGTGCCTTATTAGGTGGGTCACTTATGTTCTCACAGATACCAGTTGCCATTAGGATTGTGAACAAGAAAATAGAGATACTGTGGATCTACAGAGATAAGAAGGAAGTTCTGAAATCTTTGAGATATCCATGAATATACAAAGTTCCAGAAGAACAAGGTTAACCTCCACATCTTGTTGGGATTCCACTTGATATATTTATTGGAAATACATAATTTGTATAAAGGTTCCTTTAAATTTGTCAAAATTTTACCCTGGACATAATCGTTGTGGACGTTAGCTGCTAAAAGTTAGGGGACAGTTAAAGGTGTACTGTCCCTCTAACCACAGTATTATATTGACAATTAGTTTAAAAAAGGAAAAAAATACAAACTACTCCTTTTTATAGAAGAATCCCTCCCGTCGGATACATTTGTTACCGACTCATCCAAAACAACAATGACAGCTGACCTTATTCCCCATAGTTTACGCATTCTAAAACCTGTAATGGATTTAAATTCAAACTTTTTGGGAACATTGGTTTTCCCTTTCATTGTTATCGGCTACTACTAGACTGAGCATTGGCAGTGAGTAAATACACCGTAAGTTGGTAAATGTAAACTAGCTCACTCTATGAGCTTCGTTAAAACTATTAATTCAAAAAAATTCCTCGTGGAATAACGATTTCTTGAATCAAATTAAATCAATATAGAATCAATTTAGTTTTTGAATTACATAAATTAGCTAAGTCAACATTTTAAAAACGTTAACCTAATAGGTTAAACAATGTTTTGTTGATTTGAGAAAAATTACTTCATTTCAACAAATTCTCAATGCGTCTTTGTAAGTGGTATGGCACACCTATTAGTTTAAATAAACAGTTAAAATATGTTAAGAGTACATTTTGTACAACTTATTGCCTGTGAAAATAATAGCCATTTATGACATATCTCCAGTTAGTAATTTTTCAAACTCTTCTTGGACTTAAATATTTACAACAAAATCTACATGCATTCTTTACAACTATAGATCATGCAGCAAAGCATCATACAAATGAGATTTTTCTACATAATAGCAAAATGCAAAAACAAATTTAAACATGCTAAAATGGTGGAGACCACTTGATTCTTTATTTTAAAATTTGAGGCCACCCACATGATCATAATAGGAATGTTAAGGAATAGAATAAAACAAAGATAGTATTGTAAGAATCTTTTATAAAACAATATAATAAATGTATTTGGCTTAACATTTACAATGAGATTAAAACTACTAATGTAACGTGCCTACATTTAAAATGTAATGTGTAGTAAAAGGTAAAACACTTATTTCAGTTTCAATTATTAAAATGCATCAACTAAGCCAAATGTAAATGAATGCAAACACTGTTCATTTAAACATTTTATGTTTTACTTATCATATACTACAAATGCATAACAATTTAACAACTCTAATAGGAACTCCAAGTACATCAGTCTCAAATCAAATTTTGTCACTAACAATTTTAATGTACAATTTATCGTATAATAACAACAATGATAAACTTCTAAGATCTATTTACATTGAATGAAAATGAGCAAAAGAAAATTCTATTCTACAAAGCATATAAATAATAATACAAAACCTCACTTCAAGCTTAACCTACAGCATACAACACTCAATGGTAAAAAATAAAAAATTGTTTTCAGTTATTCATACGTCTCTCTGAAAAAATATATTTTCAAAAATATGAAAAACAATATTCTCTGCAACCTCAAGCTTTTTGCTGTATTGAACATTCCCAGGCCAAACATGCTAAAAAATATACACAAGTTTTTACCTAAAGCACAACTCCATACCAAAAAAATTTGAATAAATTGTACTCTGGTAAATTCTTGTTTTACCATAATAGTTCCCTAACCTCCTCAACCACAAGAGATGTATCGTAACTGAAAACAATCGCAAGCGTGTTCTAAAGCGTTAACCGTGCATCTACGTGACAACACCATCAACGGATTTACTCACAGTTTCACAGATATTCATGTTGCAACAGTTCTCGATGGTGATCTCGCACTGTCCGTTGTCTGGTGAGGTCGGTCGACTGGTCAGCGGCTGGTTGGGGGTCTTGTTGACGATGATGCGCTTCTTGATGCGAGGTCGTCGCCTCAGCACCATCACCTTCTTGGTCAGCACTGCTACGACCATCATCAGCACGGCACACAGGGCGAGGAGCGCCATCACGGTGTAGTCCGGCAACCAGGATGTCTGTGAGACGCTGTCTACCCCACTAGGCGCTGGACAGCTGTACAAACAAATAACTTATTTGTCGGCAATACTGAGTTTACGCTTAAAAGATTATTGCAGACATTTTCCATCACAGACTAGTATAACAGATTCATGATGTTTTTGTTATCTTTGTCATTGTTGTTTTACATTCCTTTAAAGGGGTTGATTCAGATCCTGAAATGTTGTGACACTTATTTTACGTATCAGCGATTGAAAATGTCTGGAGCAATCCTTTAAACAAATCAACTGACACTGTCATGATGCTACTAGTGAGAGACCTATAAAGAGGTACCCCTGAACTTATATAGAGGTTGATGCCTCCACAGAAATTTTATCAACGAGTTCAATTCATACTTGGATGGAGTGTTGATTTTCTTTCTTCAGCTACCATGACAGAGTAATCGTAAAGGGTTAGGAATCACCTTCAATAGTAGTCGATGATGCAAATGACACACGTCTCAGATTTAACCTATCTGGTTGTGCAAAAGAAACTCATTGGAGAACTGACAGACAAGCCTATTATAATCTAGAATCTACTCTACCTGCAGACGGAGAAGGGTTGTATCTCGTCCTGAGCGGCCTGCTGACTCCACAGACTGCAGTACGTGTGACACACCTGTTGTAGACTGTCTCTCAGCTCCTGCTGCTGCGTGAAGTTGATCTCACACCTAGTGCCAGAGAATCCTGCCTTACAGTGGCACTGAGGTGTACCTGCCACACAACATCATCTCAAACTGACAAGTAAACTACTGATGTATAATATTTTCGGCTCTTTGTAAAAAGAGTTAAGAGTTACTTTTCCAGATACTAGAGGTAGGCGTTATTTAAGGTTACAGTAGACTAAAGTGAACCTATTATCCTGGACCCTGGTAATACATTAATGAAAACACTATATTATTTTAGCAACGTCCGGTGGTGTAGTCATAAATTTTCCAGTGTGGGAACTGTCACAAAAGTAACAGAAAAATATCGGGTCGCTTACCAATTTTGTTACCCTGTGTTCCTACCCGCTACACCACTAGAAACGGTGTTTAAACAAACGAATAAAATAACTATCATGCTAATATTAACAGCCAGCATCAAAAAATAATAGTACCTTGGCAATAGATTACTGGGAATACGAGTTTGTTTTCCTATCGACGCTGAGCATTTTCTAACATTGACTGCCCGAGTGAGTGAAATAACGCTGATCATGTCTTCTTATTAGCAGCAATCCAGTTTAAATTTCCTTTATGAGGAAGTATTAGGTGATAATAATAGTATTATTTTATCAATTACCGAAAAGCTAAGGTACGTTTCTGACTACAATTGCAGTCTTTCCCATCTCTACCAGATACTATTAATATTTATTTTATATGCCTTTTCTGAACAACTAAAAGACTATTTTCCCACCGACTAACTCGTCCTACTCTTCTTCTGGCTGGAGAGTAGTCAGAGTTAAATGTACATTTATCTAGTCTCTTGTGGCCTTACCTGTGAGATCTATGGAGCAAGTGCCTGTGACACAGTAGTTGTAGCAGACAGAGACCTCACATCTCTCTCCGGTGTAGCCTTCCTCACACGAACAACTCTTGCCCTGACTGCTGAAGTGGCAAGATCCGTGGACACAGTAGTCCAGACACTCATCTGCGGCAAAACACTAGCATGAGTACGAGACTTAAACTGTTACACTCTACTAACGTAGGGCTAGTTGGTGAATGTAAAATGTAACGCAAAGTACAGGTGTGATTTTGTTTTTAAGGCTTAACTGTACAGTCTACTCAATAGGGAAAAAATTTATACATACAAATTCAAATATTTCATGGTCACTTACCACTTTACCAATCACAAAGAAAGGAAGAGCGCATTGACAATGACAGTGATTGTGAAATAATTACATTTTGTGTGTATATAAATGCGTTTCCTATTGAGTAAACTCACCCACTGTACAGATAAACCTCCTTTTCCTATCATAAACAAAATCAAACCTATTCTCGCCTAGATCCCTTTCACCAAGTGTATATTACGGTAAATTATGCTTGATTTTCACCACCATTAAATAGTAGGTTTCATCACTAGGAGCGAAAGTAGTTCTTTTTAGTACGCAATCCTGCAATTGTACGATTAGGTACCAAAATTACACTTTCCTTCCATGTGATGAAAAACTATTTTCATAATACTGTGGAAATAACCTTCTAATCATCACAAAATTAGATCACATAATTTGAGGTTATACAAAGTCGCCATCAATGTTTACAGTCTGTTGTTTATAAACATAATTTAAAATATCGTGTACTAGCTGTTACAATAAGAGGACACGAAATAGAAACATTTTTAATACCATATGTTGTTTCTGCTGCCTATTATAAGTTACTTGAAAACAACGATTTTGCTTACGATTTAGAGAACTAAAAAAGGGCGTTTTTCTGACAGTATGATGAAAAGAATGTTTGTGACTTTTCCTTATGACCAAAGGGATAAAGAGAAACTTTTTAAATTTAGTATTCTGCTTGAAAATGAACCTATAGGATTGAAAATTAAAGCAGTAGTTCATCTTATCGAAAACCAGGATCACTGATCAGTGCAACAGGTACTTTAAACCTTTTTTCTCAACAACAAAATGTGAGCAAGATCTGATCAAGACATAAGATACAATAAAACAGAATAGTTTCAACATCTGTTTACTTTAGTGTATCATAATTCAAAGTAAAAAAAGTGTATTTGAGAATAATTTTGCAATTAACGTGGATGAGAATACTCACTGATCTCACAGAGTTCCCCGCTGTAGCCGGGCAGACAGTCGCAGTATTGCTGGTCTGGTAGGTAGAGTCCTTTGTTGAAACATCTGCTGGAGTTGGTCATCTGACTAGCATGGACAGGAGGCTGGGTGACTGCCTTGGTAACCGTGGCTGGGATCACCTATACATACGTTTGTATCATCCCTCAACTGTCCACAAGCCTTTAGCGGTAGGCCTACTCATGTAACGCTATGTGCATAGAACAGTTTTGTATGTTTATAACAGATTAATTTTAACATTAAGTAGGAGTCGTCTGTTATAGTTTTTGCAACACTAAGTTTTATTAATAATTTTTATTATCTTGACCCATTTTTTCTACTACAAAATGGAAGCTATTTTGTAAGGCTCTCATTGGCTTAATTGTGAGCCTAGATACTGAAGCTAATATTTGACGACTAATACAGTACTAATTGGATAACAAAGCCTCTGCTGGAACATCACCTACTCACGACTGAAACTGATGTAGAAAAAGAACAATAGAAAAGTCTCACCGTTTGGAACCAAGAGAATAGGTCAAACCTTTCAAAAACATCTATGAAAAATAGATTTGTTTGTGTAAATAATTAGTATGCCTATAGGAAGATAATGAGGCCCACCACACTGCAAAATTTATAGAACTGTGATTTCCTTACTTGGCACAATGATGTAAAAAAAAAATTATTTTTCAAAATCAAAAACTTACGTACAACTCATGGATATTATCCCTGTCATCAAAATACATGTACAATTTCCAGGTCAGCTTGATACCCTAAATAACTAAGACAACCATTCAAATATTGATCGATAGTCCTACCTTCATGACGGGTTGTATGACAGGGTTACATCCGTCATGGGTCCACTTGCCCGACTCTGCAGACACCAGGGCTAGGGGACTGTTCCTGTAAGTGACCAATTTGACAGGTTCTACTGTAGGATGGTCCAGGGACTGTCGCCAGACTGAGGTGTGGATGTGGTCAGCCCAGAACACATGACCTCCGGCTACAGCAAGTGCAAACGGCTGGTGGTCAGAACCTGCGCAAATAAGGGCAAACGTTATACAGTGAGAGAGTCTTGAGTGGGAGTCTGAAAATTGTGATCAGTCATTTTAATTTTGTCCTCAACAATATCAGACATTGTTGCTCATCAAATCATTTTGAAGTAAAAAAATCAAGTTAATTCTTAGAAACGCCAGACAGATATGCCACGAGCAGCTCGACCTAGCATCAGCCAGTAGAAGAGATGTTCAGTTGCGGAATCTCGCTAAGTTAAAGCCAGTTCTTTAAACTTTTCTAAGCTATTTTCATTATTCCTTCTGATGTAGGAAGCTTCTTTAGTTGCCTAAAAAGCATGTACAGTGTCTAAGACTTCCAATAATAATTCAAATGTTTTACGTATTTGAAAGTAAAAGGGGGATAGCAGCTAGCTTACCTTGAAAGTGTAGGTAGGCCATACAACATGTAGAAGATTTACTGTGCACACAATATTTCGTCCCCTGAGGGACTTGTCAAGTGTAGAGGAAGAGTTTACAAATTCGAGTTTACAAGTATTTGAAAGTAAGTTTACCAGCTCTACTTTTAACAAACATAATGGAAATACATTTTTTAAATGTTTTTTTAGTTTTTTATCTTGAAGTATTGACTCTCATAACAAATTCTACGAGGGTGAAAATAAACAAACTTGATTTTTACAGAACCTAACCTAACTTCTAACACTTGTACTAAATCCAAATTAATCAAACCGTTTTTACCTTCAACAACTATTCTGCGGTCTTTTCCGTTGAGGTCCGAAGACTCGATCTTGTATTGAACTCCAGGCAGCTCCTCCACCCAATACAACCTGTCGGTTTTCTGGTCAACCACTACAGCGTAAGGTAGAGCGGGGTCTACGTAGACAATAGCCTCTCTCTGCGACCCGTCCAGTAGGGATCTCTCAATACTGGGCCGAGTCCCACAGTTGGTCCAGTACAGGTACCTACAGAGAGAAACAAAATTAGATGAAACATTCAAGTTAAAACAAGGTTAGAACATGTTACGGTAGTTCTACAGATAGCACTTCAACAAAGGTCATGAAGCAAGATAAACTAGAGTAGGCCTAGTAAACATGTATATGTGTGCTAAAAAGAAAAATGGGGTTTATTTTGTTTAGTGAACAAATTAGATGTAGGCTCTTCAATCTAAAACAAGTGTTATCAAAAATAGTGATATCCTCACCCAACTTTTTTTGTAGATTCTTTTAGTTGAAGCACACTTAATATTCTTGCCGAACTCAGCTTATAGTATTAAATTAAAACGTTTTATGAATTAGGTTTCGCTTACATTATTGAAAGATGTTTAACAAAAAAGTACCAAAAATTTCAGCTTAGGACTCTATATAATAAATAAAAATCAATTTTAGGTATAGCTTGAAATTTTTATAAAAAATCTCATGAAAACGGGACAACATAACAATCAAAGACAAGAATCATATTAAGATTTATTATCATGAAGCAGCTTAAAATTTACAAAAAAGAACATGTTGAATGATGTAACAAAAGAAACAATGAAACAATAATAGAATTTTCCATCTACTCATCACTAATATTTACAAATACCATCTACAGTTCATTATATAACAAGATTAGATATTATTTTACAAATCACTACATAAAGATTCACATTAAAATAACCTGCAAAGATAAGTTATCTATTCAATGCGAACTTCAATGAATCACGTGCAATTTCTGAGATAGTAGTAGTAAAATGGTAATGCGTCGTTTCAAATAAAAACAATCTTGCAGCCTTCAGTAAAGTCAGGAAAAACCCCTGTTCTTAAATGGGTTTCTAACTACAATGGAAATATATTCAGGTTTGTGTCCTATTTTGAATAATTGTTCCCAGCAGTTTGAGATAAATTTAGTCAACTCAGGTACTTTTTATGTACATGATGAGAGTCAGGGTCATATTATGAATCTATGTGGGCAGGGCTGCTAATTCCAGAGGGCCTCTCTATTAAATTTTGTTAGTAGCTGGAGTTTAGAAATAAATCAACGATTCGCTTGGTAAATAGACCAGGTTGACAAGCTTTTACATAGTACTATTTTTATTTTTCATCAGTGGGAAGGTGGGGATCCTGTATATTAATAGGAGACACCTGTTTTACCCAAAAAATTGTAAGCGTTCCCCGCTGATAAATTTACTACTCAGCACTAATTGATCAACTAAAACATGTTGACCTTCGCCAAAATCAGGTCCGACCAAAATGGGGGAAATATTGACTTTAAAATTTTATCCTACATCTTACAAATTTTCAGCAACATCATATTGCCTCCCTTATTGCAGCACAGTAATAATAATAATCCTCACCGGTTTTACGAAGAAATAAAAAGAATCTTTTGCGGCTGCGAAAATTGTGACTAAGCAAAATCATGATTGTGCAATATCCGCAAACACTTTTGGCGATCACAAGAATTACAGATTGGCTTGAAAACCAAACCCCCCAGACGCTGTGAAATTATTTTTCAAGTTAAAAAAATAAACAAGGATTTGCTGATTACCTTTTACAGTTGTCTATGGCGATGCCCATGGGTATCTGATCTTCTACCTTGACCAGAGGTTGACCGGACTGAGGTTGGTCTATACTCGACACTTGGATCCACATGATGGAATGTCCGTGGCCGTTGGTCCAGTACAGGATACCAGTCATGTCATCATACACCACTCCCTTCACTTGGTGTACTTGCTCTGAAACGCAAATATAGCGTAAATAATGCTAGAATATATAGTAGAATAGGTAGCAACTAAACATTCCTGCGGTTAATGGAAAGTAGAAGTTGACCACAAAATTCTTAATTCAAACATTACAAAAGGGATAACATATGTTGAAATATGCCATATGGACAAACATAATTAAAAGCAAAAAAGTCAAAAGTAAACAAAAAAATCCATACATTCATAGTCTATAATAATAATATACTAGCAGCAAAACCCGTCTTTGCCCGGGTAAAATTATACAACATACAATAAGGGGTTTTAGAATTATTTTTTTTGTTTTCATATATTGGTACTACTAATCTAGAAAATTGAAATATGTTAAATAATATTTGTAGCACACGATTGCTTAAATTGCAACTTAAATATTAACAGCAATTAAATTATCCAGCTGATCATAATGTAAACAAATATGTTCTTCATCAGGATAACATGGGAACTTTAAAAGCCACTGGGGTAGAGCCCAAGGGACTTCTTTAAAAAATGTAAGGTCAGTTTGCAAATCTACACACCTAAACGAACATTTTGGTATATAGGGTTAAATCTTAAAACAAAAAAGCCTTATTGTTTACAAAGTTTCGTGTAAGCGTATTAATAATAGAGATGGATAGATTTAAAGGAATTTTTACAATAACATTTGTGAAACATTGGTTCTTAGTCAGAAAGATCGTAATTACAAGATAAACTTTCCCAGCAGGAGGTCTCCTGTTAAAGTTATGTGTTTGATCAATAAATGCTTTGTTTCAAACGGAAGTGTTACCATCATTGTTCAAGTCAATTGTGTTAAAGTTCCAGCTTCCCATACCAAATCATTAAAACATTTACTCTAGCAATGCATTGTAAATGTTAACTAGACTAAGAGATAAAAAAATACTAGATACACTGACCGGGTAGCTGGTTGATTAAAGAAAGAATTTTTTTTTTTTCTGAAACCCTTCAGTCCATAAACAAATCTTCTGACAGTTAAGGTTAAAGCAGAAGATAGTCAGTAACAAGCATATCAACGCATTCGACTTTACACGCATGTTACACTGCTACTCGTTCAAACATCATTGAACAGGACCATTGTCCAAACTTCTCAACTACGAGAAGTGTCATTGATAATTAATTTGAATTGAAATGTACAACAGATGGGCAGGTTGTATTGATTATGATGTATTGCCAATACTAGCTAATGTGTATGCAGTCTACTTTGTAGTAATACTTACTCTTCACCACAGTGTAGGAATCTACAGTATGGTTGCCAACTCGTAGATCCTCCACTTTGGGCACTGTCATAGAGAATATGCTGCCATCCGGTCTGTCGTTGTCACTGAAGTACATCTTATGCAGCTCAGAGTTGTAAGTTAACGACCTCACCTAAAAACACATTTTTGTTACTCATAGGTTACACATTTTGTGTGATACGTGTTTTGATAGTGACTAAAGTCTAAGTTTTCCTCATACCTGCATAAAGTGTCTCAGAAGAAATGTTTTCCTGCTGTTTTTGAACAATTATTCATGAATTATTCATGACCATGAATATTAATTTCGACTATGGATGGAATTTAAGTTTGCAATATGCTACACCTTCAATTTTGAACAAAGGGATAAAAATTTTAGGATTAAAATCTGAGCATCATCTATCCAACAAAGTTCTGGTTCATCCTATAAATTAAGGGCCTTCCACCCTTGCACAATCTTTGTTTTGGTTCCATAGGACAATGTGAACTTTATTAATGAAAACATTTCTATACTTCCTGTCTAGTGTTTCCACATGACAAAACTGAAATCCTGCTAACCTAAGTCGAGAAAATCATTTTTATCCCGCTTTGATATCTCTAATTCAATTATCTATAAATATTCGATTATCCAAAAATGTTCAAAAACATACCTCTTTCATCCCTTCGGTAACATTTCCCACCACGTCTCCTGACAATTCCAGGAACTGTATCTTGTCTCCGACCGCCACGGCCACATCTGCAACAGAATATACACTTCAAACACTCGGTTTTTGGTTGAAATTAGACTATGAATAGGCCCAGTAATTTTAATGAGACTCTGAAAGCATTGGTGTTATAGCAATGTAATACGATGTTGCGCCTCTCGTCTCAACTGCGATCTGACCTGATGGATGGTTTTTGGACACGTAGAGATTGAGTTTTTCCAGTGGCAATTAATTACGAGTCATTAGTATTTTAGGAATCACCGTTCCTGGTTGGGAATGGTTAGGGTCGAGTTTGTACCAGTTTTTGCTGCCCAGAAGATGGAATTGCACACACTTTAAGAAAAGAGTCTCTGCAGTGAGACCTGTCGTTACAAATACTGTTGTAGAGATGATTTTAGATAAGGACAAGTAGAAGGCAGTTGCGTCATACGTTCATGTAGTGTTTCATTCTCGAAACGAAGGATGTCTGAATGACCACTAGGTTTCCCAAAGTTTTAAATGCACCGACGGGAATTTGTTCGACCAGATCTTCTGCGGTTTGTCAAGATTTCAGTGAGTGCCCTCAACAGGGTTGCCACCCGTCCCGATTCTGCTGGGACTGTCCCGATTTCGGTTCCTTATGCCCGCATTTAAGCCTATGTTAATCTGGGGGGACCCCTCCATGTCCCTAACCTACGGTGGCAACCCTGGCCCTCATCTACGATTGTGACCAATGCATTTGCCCTGCATATAAAAATAATTATAATGGATAATAATGTCAAAAAAAGCTTTAACTTAAACATTTATTTTTTCATTTTTATTTGTTACCTACTTAAAGATTTCATAGCTTTCTATTGAAAAAGCCTAATGGCAGAAGACAATAAAACTCCTGGTAGGGTGCTTAGGTTAGTTTGAGAAAGGCGGAGTTGTGAAGAAGGTTCCATTCCAAAAACTTATGTGCAAAAAAAAAACCACATACAAAAAACCGACAATTTACAAACATCTTTATCATTTATTCAAATGGCTGGCTTTTCTAATAGTCGCCAAAAATGTATCCCTACCCTAGTGCCTAGGATACTGATTTTTTTTTACAATTTTGTAAAACATATAATTTAAGAACAATATTATGATATTGATCAAAAATCTATGAGCATAGAAAAAGAAAGAATACTTTACAACTTATAGTTATACCTACCCGTCCTACAACACCAACTACTAGGCCTACCTAAGTAAACCCAATATTTTATAGTCTGTATGATGGAACCTGTCTCCTGAGCTTTCGTCTACCTGTGGACTAACAGCTTAGCGATAGTCCCAAGTAGACGGGAGGGCATTAAGACAGGTTCCATCATACACACTATAGTCAATAGACAGGAGTGCCAGAAGACAGGTTCCATCATACACACTATAGTGAATAGACGAGAGTGCCAGAAGACAGGTTCCATCATACACACTATAGTCAATAGAAAGGTCTAGAAGACAGGTTCCATCATACACACTATAATCAATAGACAGGAGTGCCATAAGACAGGTTCCACCATACACACTATAGTCAATTACACAAGTGGACAGATTTTAACAGAGGTTATTGCGAGCTAGTTAGTCAATGGTCTTACTCAAGTAATCCTGAAATTTGAATGTCGTCAAGATGGATTAATGGATAATACACATGTATGAGATGTTAACAGAACCACTTGACTTGCTGATAAGAGGCTAGATAACACGACACTGACCTGATACAGTTTACTACGAAGATAAGTTGAAGTGTTCCCAAAGCATTTCAGTTTGCTTCTTACAACACAAACAGTTGGATTAGTCATATCATTGGTATTGGTAACATTGGAATACAAGTTAATCTAGGTAACCCATAAAGTCAGGCACTCAGGTTTTTTTTATTTAACATTACGGTGTTTGGTTTGAAATGTATTTTTTTATGAGAATAAAGAGATAACTTTAGATAAGTTAGATACAAAGATAAGTTATAGAAGTTCAAAAAGCATATTAAAATGGATAAAGCCTCCTCTTTCAAAGTAGAAGGGTGATCTGGATTTTCCTACGATTTATTTTAATTTTACATTAAGTTTTTCTTTAAATACAAAATTATTAGACAGGACACTCTTCAAATACTTTAAGTTGCTCTTACTTTACCCTTTAAATTAACTACTGTAATTTTATTTTATTATCGATGCCTTTGAAATTTAAAGTTAAACGATATAATACTAGTAAAAAATCTACATTGATAAAGGTATATGAAATCAAGTCATAAGAACAGAAATGAGATGATTGACAGAATAAAGTTACAAAATCGTTTTTAAAAACGTGCAAATTAATATATTTTGAATTAAAGGCTTCCATATTAAATAATTTAAAATATATTATAAGAATCAAAGAGGTACTACGTAAAAACGCCCATACATTAAATACAATTTAAAAATGATAAAGATTGTATCAATATAAGGGAGCAAAAAGTAACGCGACCCTGCCAGGATTCGAACCTGGAATCTTCTGATCCGTAGTCAGACGCGTTATCCGTTGCGCCACAGGGCCATGGGAGAAGGCGCCGACAAAGGCCAAACTGACGTCTTTAGTTTACAGTAGTGCCAATCAATTGAAATAAAAAGCATAGGTCTAAATTAATTGATCAATATTAATTACACATCAAGTTAAAACTGTATACAAGTATTTTCGCCTCATCAAGTCAAGTATTTTGATTTAATTTCAAGCAATTTTAGGACATTTTATTTATTTACATTATTATTTAAACTAAAATCCGCTTAGATCATTTACTTCATTGACTCAATACGCTTGTTAAAATAAATGAATTTCATAATGTACTAATTTCCATATAACAAGCCGAAATGAAGTTACGTCATTGACTTTAGAGGGTGTATTTCTAATGGTCAACGTATGGAGAGTTATTTCACAAAAGTTGTTTATGCGTTTCGCGAACTGCGAATGTTGTACACGTGACTTCTAAAATTTATCACCATTTACGTAGTTTGCTTACATCAGTGTCTACTATGGAATGTCGCGCAGTTAATAATATTAAGGAAAACCTGTGAAACCTGTTGGATGAATACGTTCGTCGTATTTTAGAGATGAGCAAATTTGCAAACATAATATTCCTTGTAGCTATACTTTAGTTTGAGATTGTATATCCCCTTAAAATATATCTCAGATTGTATGAGTTGATAATGATTCGACAAAGTAAATAAGTTAAATTTTTGGTCCTTTGATTTTTACACCAAAAGTTCTCTCTGAAAAGGGTTATAGAGCAACGAATCCTGTTTTGATAGTCTTGATATGATAACAACTGTATAACAGTTTGTTTTTGCCATTACTTTATTCATTTATTTTAAACCTAAATTGTTACAACTAGGATAAGGACATAAATAATTCCTGTATACATTTATCACCCAAAATATTGTCAAAGTTAACCGATCCAATTTTCTTCGCACTTGGCCGCATTAACAAAAATCTGACCACTATGAAATAAATAATTATTTTCATTTCGTAGCGATATATATTGGTATTTATTTTTATGCTGCCAGTGACATAACATTTTATTGAAAGGGAACTGTCCAAACCATGGAATATATTTCCAATTAAAAACTCATTGCATAACCATATACAGTAGCAGCCTGTACATTTAAAATTGCCATGTCATTCTCATGGAAGAAAAGAAAACAGTTGTAGTTTGCTTGTTTATGGATTTTGTACAGATATTACAAATTTATTTTAACCTATACTATTTAAATGTTATCAAAAACACTTGTACCCTTCCTAGTAGCAAACCTACTGTAATCGTGAATTGTGTCATTTAAATCGGGAATAAATGCACTTTGGAAATATTCTGTAAAGATCCAATCAGAGAAATGGAAATTCGTCTTGTCTGATTGGAGGTTTGCTGCGGCGGGGGTATTTAGTTGACTGGAGAGGACCGCGTCACCGCTACATTGCCGCTACCACGTGTTGTGTGTGACCTTGAGTAAACGTGAACTTGACCTTGACGACGCGACGGCGTGATATCTATCACACTGAATTATAGTATCATCACTTGACTTCATCAGTTAATGTATCATACAAATGGGAAATACCGTTACTTCGTAATAGTCAGAAACATGCCTTAGGTAAAAGGTGAAATACTATTATTTTTGTCACCTATTACTTCCTCGTCCAGCACGTTTCTATCGGTGGGTTATTTTTACGTTATTTTACTCCCTATTACCATAGACAAAGAGAATTATTTTTGTCTATGCTTTTACCTATAAATCAGCTGATCAGTTCCTCAAAGACCATACTATTTCGTGATGTTCGTTGTTAATAGCAAGACACGATCAGCTCGACGTAACTAAAATAATAGGGTATTAGCTCAATTAACTCAGGGTAACCTAATTTGTATTATTTATCCCATTGTTGTTTTGTAAGTTTTATCTGAAGACTTGATGTTTAATAACACCTCAAACAAGAATTTATTTTTACTAGACTATTATCGACGCTGAAGACAGGCTAAAACATTCATCGATTATACAGAAACAAATTCATTAAAAAAAGTATACAACCAAGTGTAGGTAGTTTCAAAACACAGCCGTCACGTCAGATAGCCTATTCTAAAAGCAGACGATGACCATTGCCAACTGTTCGTCATGAAATTCACCTTCCGTCGACCCCGTGACCACACTGATAACGATGCTATTGGTTGAGAGATCCCGCACTCAAGAGGTCAAAAATATAAAATTCACAGAGGGAAAGAGCAAGAAGGAAAACAAACAATGAAATATTCATGTGTTTTGCCGATCTTCGTCATGGATAAATTTGTGAAAATTGAATTTTTTACATGGTAGGACTTAAAGTGATGTTCTACTTTAGTTCAAATCGTTTTGAGTTTTTGTCAGAAGAGGGACGAAAAACGACGAAATGAAATGACTAAGTGTTTGGGCCCTCGAGTTTGGAGATTTACAGAAAACTAACTAAACAACATAGAACACCCGAGTATATTCAAATCGCTATTTTATTCTAAGGATTCCTTTGTAAACAAGTATTTTTTAGCTCGTTTTAGCTCGTGCAGTAATTACAATCCAAAGATAAAGAAACCCATGTTTTTGGAGTTGTAAAACCCATCTTGCAGCTTAAACTAAATGTCACCACTTAATCAAATTTTAATACAACATAGACACAATAAAGTATGTAAAGTATTGTGGATGTAAATTATATCATTATGTGTTCTCTATGTGTATAAGTTTAGAGCTGTATTGCAGCTAACATATAATTCTAGTAAGCAGACGTTTTTACAACACGTTTTAATATTACTGTTGCTTATTACTGCATTCTCAAGATGGCACAGTTTTTTTTTTTTTTTTTTTTAGAAAATCAACATTGTATTTATATTTTTATAAATTTTTATCCATTACCACATTTTTTATCCATTTTGACTTATAACTAAGCTTGTTGACGATTCTAATCAGTTGATAGTTTTGTTTAACATTAGGTTCAATTTTTTAATATTTTTTATTTTTTCCAATTTGTATTTCCATTTTGTTTCGTGACCAGATAAAGTTTCATTTACCATTCTCCCCTACAGGTCCTCAACCCTCTCCAGCGGCCGCTCCCGCACTCCTAGAGCCTATGCCCTGAGTCGCTGCCCCTGACCTTCATAGCCTTTGCCACTTACCACTTGCCCTATATCAGATCAATAGATCAAAGCCCCCGGGGGTGGGAGGGAGGGAGGGCTGCTGGCCTACGTGACAAAATACACGTCCGTCTGTCTGTCCGTCCGTCTGTCTGTCCGTCATTTTTTCGGTTGCCGACGCTGATGCTTGCATTCCGGGCATTCTGCTGTACAAGTGTCTCCGCGCCGGCTGAATCATCGTACTGACCGCGGATACTCGGAATGATAAGTCGCATAGATAGTACTTCAGTCCGTCAGGTAGAGAACGAATTGTGTTTCGAAAAGATAAAAATTTAATGACAAATCAGATTGATATTTTGATCTTGGTATGTGCGAAAAAATTCGCAAATGCTAACACAAAAAAGTGTTTTTGTTGAAAATCTAAAATTCAAAGCTAAATAAATAGACAAAGGGATCCGTGCACAAATTGTGCAGAGGACCCAAAATTATTGTTTCCGAGGCAAAATTAACTGGATGGAGAAGAAAATCAGATTAAATGACTGAAGAAGTTCGTCAAAAACATTAGATCTTTGAAAGTACACTTTAGAAATAATTTAAACTGTCTACGGGATACCTTTAAAAAAATACCTTTTTCGTTACCATTCGCAGGTTACTTGATCATTCCCGTTAAAATGACACCTCAATCGTGCCAGCTGAAAAGGGGATATTTCAGAGAAACCCATTATTTTTACTAAGTACTGTACATAGATTTTTAAATATATTTCCATAAACACTAGTAATAAATCTTCAAGAAGAACTGTTAATAAAAATATAAAATATTTGTGCAGTTTCTATTATACTACAAATCTACATTACAGTACTTTAATTATGTATTCCTTTTCTTAAGGATGACATAAGAGATTTCGTGGTACTTTAAGCACTTTAAACATAACCGACCATGGTTTCGCAATAAAAGTGCGTAAAGAATAATGGATAATTTTTTAAACATTTTTAGAAATACCTACAGCATTTAGGCTGCAAATAAACAAAACACATTTGTCTCCAAAATGTATACAAAGCTAAATTTATTAATATTGTTGGTACGACAAATACAAGTTTTTGCCTTATTGCTTGTATCCCTGAAGTGGTCAATGGTCCATGCCAAACCTACGTAGTAAAAATGACGGTCAAAATGACGCCTGAATAGTAAGAGAATACTTTACTGTAGTAAAACTGCGAGCTTCACATTCCAACATTGTTACGTAACAACAAAGTCAACAGTTTAAATTGTGTTGCAAACATGGTGTAAAATTACCACTCATATATCAACTAGATATGAAATAGTATGTGTGAAGTTCCAGGTGAAATACGGTGCCCTTTAGTTATCAACAAAATAAAAACACAGTAGGGTACTGCAATTTAAATCTAACGTACACGATCAGACATCTAATATCAGTAAACAGCTGATTTCACAAGAGAGATCAGCTGATTAAAGATTTTCGTACACTTTCACAACAAAACATATCAATAATATATACGCGAAAAAACACGTGTCCACGTCTCGTGTAGTACATTTAAGTTTCACGGACATTTCGTAGCCCACATTAACCTACGGGCCCCGCGATTTATTGTAAAATGATAGCGAACTTTGGCCCGAGATACGATTACCAAAGACAAACATGTAGCTTGTGCCGACTGCAATTCAAGTTCAACCACAACAGTACTAGTGTTCTGTTCATTCACAAGTCAAGGCAATACATTGATTACTTTCCTAAGTATCAACGTGTTACATGTTGTGTACAAATTAAATATTTGTATGATACAAATGTCCAAATCCAATGTATGTAGCTATTCGAGACCGAGATAAGGCTGAGCGTCTAAAAATCTAAACATTTTATTCTTTTTTTATGTTAAATCCAATTTTTTACCTAGATAGCTTCTAAATTCAACGATTTGGTTTACAAAAATTAAATAAAACCTTGTGTCGCAGTCTCGATCAATAATTTGCAACCAAAATAACCAATAAGAGGATAGCCTAAGTAATAAATTGTTGTTTACTAAGCTAAGCCTGTTTTGTCTCGATTGTTGTACAATTTCTGTAAACATAATTTGTAATATATTAATAGATTTCTTGACAATTTGTACGACAAAAGCTGTTACGCAATTAACATTCATCATTACAGTATAAATAAAAGCTGTAGCCTTTTGATGGTGAAACACAAGTTAAATATTTGATATCGAAAAAATTGCATCAAGGTTTTGCTTTTGCCTAGAATTATATATGATCTGCAATGTTAACGTTGACTTTGCTGATAGCGTATAGATAGTAACACGTAATATTTATAGCGTATGGTAATTTTAAGACAAGGAGAAAGGAGTTTAGCCAGCTTCAACCTAATAACAGTCCTAAAACTTAAACGAAATTAATTACCAACATTAAAACAACAACAAAAAACATGAATCTTTTACTAGCTGAAAATAGAACATAATAAACCCATAATTCAATACTTTTCTTTTAAATGGAGACCATACGAAGTTATTAGGTATTTTGCCAAGTATGAATGGAGACGAGTGTAGGATGAGTGGCGCGATCTTGTAGTCTTATTAGTGACTGACCCTTAGACACAGCTGTTAATTAATAGCCCATACAGCCAATGGCAACTAAGGGACCTACAGTCTATGGTGGAATCCCAATTGTCTAATTGTCAGGATAGTACTGCGGATAGTCGTAGTACTCAGCGGACGTTAATCCACACCAGGGAGTCAGTACCTTATCCACAGTGCATGCCTATAAATCCCAATTCGTGACCTTCACTATATTCTTCTTCCAATATATGTTACTAAAATTCCTTGAATTATACCAATTGACTAAAAACAAAACTCAACGTCACAGCGAATGCTCCACTTCCTAGGCCACTGACAATTCTCAATCAACCAAAAGCAATCAGTTATCGGCGGGAAATTAATACGGCGAAGAAAGGATTTAACCTTGCTCTGATTGGTCGATAGCCTTCGACCAATCACAAAGGCGTAATATCTGGCCAATGATCCTCCGATCTGCCTAGCCTGGCTCTCTGGCAGCGAGTCAAGTACAGGACTTCCCGTCAACTGTGTTTGACGTCCTTCGAGTAGAGAAAAATACAACTAATTCGAAAGAGGCTAACGTTTCGGATTTGACCGGACTGGCAGAAATAGGACTTTTGAAGGACTGTGAGCGGCAAACAACTAACGTTAATACATAGCTTCAAGGAGAACGTTTTCTTAAATTAAGTACAATCAATAGCAATTTAAAATATCTAGAGCACGAAAATGTTTTAAACGTACTAACTGATATGAAAAAGGTGAAAATTCATCTTTAATACATTATACTTTTCAATAAAGTGGCGATCATACAAAGTAGGCTAGGTATTTTAAGCCAAGTATGAATGGAGATGAGTGTAGGATGAGTGGAGCGATCTTGTAGTCTTGTTAGTGACTAAGGCCGACATATTCCTTAGACACAGCTGTTATAGCCCATACAGCTAATGGAAACTAAGGAACCTACAGTTTATGGTAATCCGAACCACATTTTTGCCTTGGTATATACGAATTGGTCTAATTATCAGGATAGTACTGCGGATAGACGGCAAGAGGGCCTTACAGTTTTGGGATTTCAAGATAATAATGGTTAAATGTGGTTTTAGTGGATATGCAGCACCATCGATCATCGATGTCAATAACTTTAACAAATTGTGATAAATTTTCAAAAGTGGGAGGTAAGTGGTTGAGGGAGATGATCGTAGGACGTTTTTACAGACGGTGATCGAGATTCGCACACGATGAATGTTTCTCACGTACACGAGTCGTGAACCCCTTATTTTCAGGCTAAAACACAAAATTTCGATCAGTTCGTTTGACTAAATTATCACAAAGTTACTTTGAACATATCTAATAATTACTGAGTTTAGAATACTTATGGATCTTTCAACTCGGGTGGTACAATAAATTCAACCCTAGAGAAAGACAAAAAACCCACCAAAGCTGTTGTAGAAAATAAATAGTCAAAATATACCCTGGAAACATAGATCAAGAATTTACCGTAATATGCATGGACCGAATTAAGAAAACGCGAAATATCACAAACAAACTAAATTAAATAACAACCAACACGTTTTAGATTCAGGTTCCATGTGAAAATCGTTTATTTTTCCAAGAAAGACAACCACGCTAAATTTAAATAGAATCAGAACCGTGATAAATTCCGGAGATTCATCAGTTAGGAATTAGTGTTGTCTACGTGCCGTGCTGTGCTGTGCTAGGTGCACAGTTAGCATCAGCACTATGGCGAGATAGCGCACATTCAGCACAGAAACTACCTAGCTGACTCACATTCTCAGAACACCAAGTTTCATATGAATTTTACCTCATATTTGACAAATCATCTCGAATAACTTAGATAGCTTCGTTCAAAGGTTTATTGCGGACATTTTCCATCAAAATGAGGTTTTACCATTGTTTTTAACTTTCACCATCACCAACAACGAACTTCAAACAAAGAATTCGATTATTCCAATTAAATAAATTGTCTTTAAATCAAACGATTTTCTTTGGTTCATATTAAAATACAAACTATGTATACTTTATATATAAGAGAAAAAAAATATTTATAAAAATAAACACCGCTGCCTTAAAAAAATAAGGTTGCCAATGGCACCGAAAAAATATACACCTAAAATATTTGTTTGATTTTTACGGTTGTAATAAATACTATTTCACAACGGCTGTCTCTTATGAGCAGGTATTAGTTTGTAATGTCTTTGAGGTTTAACAAAAAGATGCAACTGTTTTTCTTCTTCTGTGCTGCATAAATACACTAACATATTAACGAAATTATATTTATTCATCTATAGACATAAAATGCATTACGTACAGTCGAAACAATAAAACATGCTAGTTGCTAGCACATGTTAAGTTCACTCACTAATAAAATATAGGCCTATGTACAAATTTTATAAAAATTGTATGTCATTCTTTGAAAGGTCCATTTCTTTTCTAATCGTACACTATACATTCCACGCACACATAAAGTCTAGACTAGGTACAAAACCAACCAACCATTCGGTAAATAAGAATTATACAACGAAAATAGGCAACATTCGTAGAAGAAAATATCCTAGCAGGACTTAGAAGCATTTTTTCGTACCGGTATACAAAATTGCTACCACCTTCGGCAATGAACTATACACCCCCTGTATCTTTCAGTAGTTATGTCAGAGTAATTATGTAGTTATATAATGCATTAAGTTAGTACTTGTTTTCACCAGCAGCCTCTTAAGAGACTTAAATCTGTTTACATTCGTTGGATTTTCGACGCAATTTGTTGTTGATTTGCTCATCAATGGCTTATTCAAGAATAATTTGGTTTTCACGTGTTTCATAACAAGTTGTGTACACGTTATTTTTACATCTTTAATGCGCAAATTCTATAAACGTAGTTATAAGGGGAGTGTTGCACGACGTCCAAGTGCCACGACGTCCAATAATATTTTTACAGTGCCACGACGTCCAAAACATAATTTTTGAGTTGTTGCACGACGTCCAAGTGCCACGACGTCCAAAAGTATAGTAACTGCCAAAAATATAGTCTTTCTACAAGCTTTGGACGTCGTGGCACTTGGACGTCGTGAAACAGTGCACTGTAGAATTGTAAAGAAGTATCATTTGCACCACGTCCAAAGCCTCTGCCAGTTGCACGACGTCCAAGTGCCACGACGTCCAATCAATATTTGACTGTTGCACGACGTCCAAGTGCCACGACGTCCAAAGTGCCTGCACACTGTGAACACTGTTTTCCGACCTCAGTGCATACAGTTCGCATTGCAATTATTGAAGGAAACTAGGCCTAGTCAACTGTTTGAAAGTTGTCAACCGCTTCGTCTTCGATTAATGTTTAAATTATCCAATATTCAATGGTTCTAATTGAACTAATTATTGCATTAGCTTAAATTTTTTACATGTAAAATAAATACTATGTCACCGTAAAATGTAATGATGCAGTATTTCTGTTGTTATGATTGCATAATTGATTTCTACAAAATAGAGCTATGTCATAGAAACGAAATAAATAAATGACTACACTATTCACTATATTGTGTGATTAATACAATAAATTAATCACTAGCCCAAAAGTAAATATGGTAGGTTTAATGTGAGTAGTGGTAGAATTCTAAGTACTGCAGTAGAATAGAATTGTCATATTATATCAATTGGTAGCAAATTCACTCGTAAGATAAAATGTATGCACAGTTTTATAACAGCTGTAAGACTTCCCATTTAAGTACCGGTATCATTGAATTTGTATAACTTCCATTGAACAGAAATGAGATAAGTAGATATTGATACACAGATATATGAATTTTCATACACTTATAATATGACGAAATCAAAAAAGGTTTATCCGTCAATGTGCTAAATATTATGTTAACTATCACTTATCAACTTTTTAAGCTATAATGGTGTTACTACAATGGTTAAAAATGTTTCCTGTGAAACATGTATTTTTTAAACTAAAAGAAGGTTTTCTTTTAGTACAAACCTTGCTCTATTAGTGCATACGAAAAATAATTTCACTATTTTACGAGATCAATGTTTGACAACAAATGGTTGAAGCAGATATTCAGAGAGTGTCTCCAGCTGATGCAGTAATAAAAACGTATTTTAGCCATAGCACAGACAATCTTCTCCAGGAAAACGAGAGTACCTATCAAGATCCAAGTCATTTTAATGTATTCACTGGATTGGCGAGAGTGTCTTTAGCCATTAAAATATGGCCTCACTACTTTGTAAATAAAATTACGGACGCTCAAAAATGCAGTTTTGTGCGATTTTTGTCAAGTGTTCGTCCAATTTTTTATCAAATATCACATAATCATCTATGAAATAACGAACAGCTGTTCGGATCAAGATTATTTTTTCTAGCTGTCACCGATATGTTTACAAATGTTGTTTACAAATACCGCAACCATTTCCGATCACGTTTTGAAGGCAAATCCCAACCAAGTGCGATTGGAAACGTTTTTCTTACATAACGGATTTAATTAATAGCAAGTGGAATAATGTAGTGTAACCGTAAATGAAATTAAATAACTAGGCATTATTCAGGTCAGGAACCAGAGGTTCTTTGTGTATAAAATTGTTCTTGAGTTTTGATAACCAGAAAGAAGACCTTGAATCAGTGTTGTAGGGCTGGGAAACTTAAATTTATTAATGATCGTCGCCAATAGCTTACAAACAAGGTTTCCACTCATTGACGGAGCTTCAATAGCGGACGTGTAAAGTGTAAAGTAAAAAAATACAACTGCAGTGGGTGATTGTAACAGAGGTTTACGGTTTATGGATGATGCTAAACTCGCTTTTCCAATGTGTCACTTTCTGTTCCTACTCACCGTGTGATGCAATCGCTGGACCCACTGGACCATACAGCCAATAGGCCCATTGCCCATCTCTTGGGTACTTATGCCTACCCAATTATTTATAACAACCTTTTCGACGACGATCCTTGATACCGGTACTTTTCCCTAGAATACACGGCCTAGAATACCTAAGAAATAAAATTACAAACGCCCAAAAACCCAGCATGGTGTGATTTTTGTCACATTTCCTTCTAATGTTAAAAGATATACCAATCATAGTTTAGAGAATACATAATCTATTAAATAACAAAAAGTTGTTTGTATAAAGTTGTTTTTTTTTTCAAACTGATACCACTAAGTTTACATTAAAAGTTGTTCACGAATAAAGCAATTAATGGGAAATAGCTTTGATTGCCAATAACCTTTTACGAGAAAATCCAAAACCAAGAAATCAATAACCTTGGGACTTGATTAACGCATTTAATTGAATGGACGTAATTCTCAACTGTAAACGTTGGTTTTTGGTACTGGTTCTTTTCCTTAGAACCGTTGGTAGCAGCAAGAATCATTTTTACGTACTAACACAACACTGTAATTTACAAATTAGTTATCGTTGGTGTTGCACCTTATTTATACTGTCGTATTACAGCCGTATTTAATTTAATTGATGTCTTAACTGTATAAGTATTGCTTTTTCGGTCTGGATTCCAAAATTTTAGTTTATGCTAAGAAAATGATAACTCATTTCAGCAAAACATTTGTGCAGCAAACCATCATGAATTGTTTAAGATTTACGTTGTTTATGTATCAATAGTTCGTGGCCTATTTTGGTAATTTTTATTATAAATTACCCATCTAAATCGTCTATATTACTTCATTTCATATAGTAAGCCACCATTTCGACAGCATTTAGGGTCATCTTTGGATAAAGCAAATATAAACTGTTAAGATAAAATTTGATGACATTGACAAAGATTTCAAATACTAATTTTATATGTACTTCGTTATGCTTAAAATGTAGCAAATTCCCTAATTGAGTTCTGTATTTTTGTGTGTGTGTCTATTGGTAACGCATAAATGTCCTTATTTGTCAGTGTCACGAAAAGGACAAGACCACCTTTGATAATGAAAATGTCAACCAGAATAAAGTGTTTAATGGCGAGGTTGAGGTATTACTTTAAATACTTTTAACCATTGTGGAAAGTAACTTTCAACTATATGCCTACCTTAAGCCTGTGTCACACTACGCTACTTTACTAGCAGCTAGCGAAATAGCAGCTACTAAGTAGTCAATGTGACATAGGCAGTAGCAGCTACTAAGAGTAGCGCGCTAGTAAAATTTTACTAGCATGGAAAGTTGAACATGTCCAACTTTCCGTGCTACTAAACTGCGCTAGTGAGTCACGTGACCAACTAGCAGCTATCAAGTAGCGACCGTCGCCCAGTGTGACAGCTTCAATAGCGGACTAGCGGCTACTTGCACCACGTGCTGTCTGCCTGATTTGTTTATTCTCGTTCATTTTGAATAATTTCTGAAGTAATCATGAGTGATCCGAAGTGGGGTGGGGGAGATGTGATTAATTTTTTGAACCTGTATAAAAAATATCCGTGTCTTTGGGACATAACCTATCTTGAGCTAAACTAGTAGTAGCAGCTAGTGAATATACGCTACCAAAATAAGTGTGACAGGAAAATTAGCTGCTATTTCAGTAGTTGCTACTAGGTAGCTGCTAGTAAGTAGCCAAGTGTGACACAGGCTTTAGGGCTATGCCTCATAGATCTAGGCCTATAAAGCTTTTATTAGTTTAATCATTGGATTTAAAATATGAACCAACACGACCCGGGTGACATTTAATTGCAAAGCATTTTTTTGGCTTGAAACTGTCAGATACTGTATTTGTGAAGGTTTATCTTACTAATATTATCAATGTGAAAGTTTGTGTGTTTGAAGTTCAATCACGCATTAACTACTGGACGGATTTGGCTGAAATTTGGCATGATGATAGCTCACATTCCCGATTAACATATAGGCATATCCTTTTCTCAAAAATCCTTTCGGGCTCCACCCCAGTGGCTCTGTAGTTCCCCATGTTAACCTTATGAGTATTCAAATTTAATAGGAATTAAAGATTTTAGTCAGCTGTTTCAACTGAAAAAGTTGTTTCTATGATATGAAAAAGCGTTATAAAGTTATAAGATTTACCAACAGGGTGCAGCACTATTATTTTTTCCCATTTATGAAAACAGCTAATTTGAACTAAGCAGCAACACAAAACTGTGATACGCAATGAGAACTGTCATAGTAGGATTATTTACAATTATGTTTATGTTTTTAATTTCATGAATGATTTATGATATTTTGTGAATTTTTTAAAATTTATTTTTCTTTATTGTTTAGGATAAGTGGTAGAACATTATGGCTATAGATGTGTAATACTATAGTATACCGTAAATTTAAAGAAGAAAATTTGATCAAACTGTGTCCTCCCCCATTCCAGACGCAAAACTTGAGTATAACTGCTATTAATAAGCATTTTATACTTGACTAGCTGTACCCACGGGCTTTGCCCCGTTTTACTTCATAAGTGAGCTCGTTCGCTGCGCTCACTTGCCTTCAGGTTAGCTCGTTTGCTACGCTAACTCGCCTCCAGGTTGAAGTTCGTTCGCTACGCTCACTCACCTTTTGGTTACAAATTAGCTGTAGTCATAAATTTAAAAAAAAAATAGTGCTGCACCCTGTTGGTCATCCTTGGAACTTAAATGCTATTGCACATCATAGAACAGAACCAACTTGTTTAATTGAAACAGCTGTTAATATTCATTAATTCCATTTAAATATGAGTACTCATAAGGTTAACATGGGAAACTCCAGAGCCACTGGGGCGGAGCCCGAGAGTCCGATCAGAATAAAAATAGCTTAGTTTTCCTATTTAATACCTAAAGAATCAGTGTACCAAATTTCAGCCTCCTAGGTAAATGGGAAGTGGGAGAATTAGTGATGAGTGAGTGAGTGAGTGTGTCAGTGAGGGCTTTGCCTTTTATATATTTAGATGCCAACCCCGTACGAAGGACGGGTACTCAGCTAGTCTATACTATTATAAAGAAGAGGTGGTGTCTGTGTGTTTGTATGAGATAATCTCAAAAGTACTGAACCGACTGGGCTCAAATTGCACGCAAATGAAGCTACAGCTCCGAGGATACATATTATACAACTATTCCCTCTTCGTTATTGTCCTAGGGCTCTGCCCCGTGGGCTTTCACAAATTTGAGGTGAGAGATTTTGAAATATTGATTGATGGTATCCATGGTAACAAGAGCAAACCTACATAATTTAAAAATGTAAACAACCAGAACTAACTGTCAAATGAATTTTGATTTCACAATTCCACACAGCTGGTTCAAACATATTAAATAATGCACGAATATTAGAACAGAGAGGGTAGGATTATAAATTTAAAATAATTATGTTACTAGCCCTATTGTAAACATTATTTTACATTACTTAAATGTAGCTGTCAAACCATATGTTAATGTAATTTCATTAGTATATGACTCTTTCAGTTACTTCATTTGTTTATGTTTATGATCTACTAGCTGTACCCGCGGGCTTTGCCCCGTTTAACTTCACAAGTGAGCTCGTTCGCATGGCTCAATCACGTCCTGGTTGAAGTACGTTCACTACGCTCACTCACCTTTAGGTTGGAGCTCGTTCGCTCCACTCACTTGCCTTCAGGTTAGCTCGTTCGCTGCGCTAACTCGCTTCCAGGTTGAAGTTCGTTCGCTACGCTCACTCACCTTTTGGTTGCAAATTAAATGAATGATTAAATGAATTTATTTATTTCCATTGAGAACAAACTTATTACATGCATTTTGGCTGTAGTCATAAATCTAAAAAAATAATAGTGCTGCACCCTGTTGGTAATCCTTGTAACTTTAATGCTATTCAACATAATAGAACAGAACCAACTTGTTTAATTGAAACAGCTGTTAAGAAATTCCTTTTGAATATGAAAAATCATAAGGTTATCATGGGAAACTCCAGAGCCACTGGAGTCCAGGAGCCCGAAAGCCCGATCAGAATAAAAACTACTTTTCCTATTTAATGCCCAAAGAATCGGTGTTCCAAATTTTAGCCTCCTAGGTAAATGGGAAGTGGAAGAATTAGTGATGAGTGAGTGAGTGAGTGAGTCAGTCAGTGAGGGCTTTGCCTTTTATATATTTAGATTATACTGAGTCTGTTCTATTTTTGTGAAATGCTGCAATAAATTTTAATGGGAATAATTCGTTTTAAAAGAAATCATTCATCATGGATATAGGAAATAATTAAGATTCTATAATCATTGCCCTATCAACCTAGGCCCTTTTCCTGAGTGTTATGAGGTTTATGTTTTGATTTATTTTTGTGTAAACCGTAATATAATCCCCCTGCCACAGCAAATCTGTAGACTGAATTTCCATTTGCCTGATTATATAATTTCACTAAAATATGTTAGAAAATTACCCTATTTTCCATATTTATTTATATTTTCCTATTTTTTCAGTGCAAACCATGGATGTATGGATGTATGGATGTATGGATGGATGGATGGATGATTGTGACAAGCAAACGCGAAAAATACTAAACCGACAAGGTTGAAATTTGGTATGATGATAGATGACATCCCCGATTAACATATTCTTGCCTCAAAAATTCTTTCAGTCTCCGCCCCGGTGGCTCTGGCTCTGGACTTTCTCATGTTAACCTTATGAGTATTCATATTTAAAGAAATTAAAGAATTTTGTCAGCTGTACAAGTTGGTTCTATGATATTAAATAGCATTAAAAAGTTATAAGGTCTGCCAATAGGGTGCATCACTATTAAGGAACGCGGCAGCGTTCCGCCCCGCCAAGTCCCCCAGCGGTACATAGCTGCTGCAGTGTATTATATACATGACGTGACAAAGTGGCTTTTTTACTCGTCTATAGCTCTGAAGAAACAAAAGCTATTAAAATAATTATTCATCTACTGGATAGGGGCACTCATTCTCAACAAAATAAAAAAAAGAATTTAAAAAACGGTTGTGTTTGAGCCAGAAAAACTAGTTTGAAAATTCACAAATTTTCCGTGTTCTCCTTCTTCTCCTTGAATGCTGACGGACCTACAGCCCAAACCACTGGCTCAATTTTAATGTTTTTTATGTTGTTTGACAGCCGTTAACGTGTAGATGTGCCTTTTGAGGGTCTCAAGTCGGTGCGTTGACCCATAAACCCTTGGCAAGCCCTCAAAGTACGATTTTGGCCCATTTAAATAACATGGGATTAAAATAAAAACAACAGAAGGACCAGCTGCGATTAAATCTCATTTAATTCAAATGTTAGAGAAATTCATAGGAACAGCTGAAAATTATTTTAAAACTTTTATAAAGTATTTTTTCAGGTATACCGAATGATTTGAAATACTTACTATATAAAATTACTTAGAGCCCCCCGATACTTTCCATTGAAAAATGCAGTGTACCTATGGTACACTGGTACAGCAGCTCGTAATTTTTAACAGTTTAATACTACTTATTAAAAAATATGAAACCTAGGAACTTGAAATTTAGTACTAGTACTAAGGTTTGTTTTATGTTTTGATACACTAAAACAAATAAAACAATCGGGAAAATCACTCTACGTATGTTAAACAAGCAATTAAAAAGTGATATGTAAATTTAGGATAGATGAGTTTTTCAATATTTGTTTTGTTTATGCTATTTCTAACAAACTTAATCTGTTTGATTACATTTTTACTTCTCTAATAAGGGCTCAATTTACACTAGTCTTTAGATGTACGGGTTTAATTATCAGAACACTTATGTAACACCAACGCATTTCATGTTGTTCAAGATGACCATTGATGAAATTTGAAACTGAGTTTAAGCCCAGGGGGTTTGTTAAATAGTAATTTTGGTACGTGTGTCAAAAAGTTTTGTAATCGGTTTAAAGCAGATAAGACCAAAAATGTAGAATTTAGTTCTACACAAACAATATTATTGAAATTAAATGAGATGTAGTTGTGCCGTGGTCTATATATCAGAGAAAGGAGGATTTTTATTTTAACTGTTAATTTTCTACAAAAATAAATAAAATCTAACAAAAAACCACTAAGTGGTAACACTTTCCCCGCCAAGTCAGCAATCCAAAAAAGATAATAAATCATTACTTTTTCTGCCAAGAAAAACAATGTAATGTATGTAAGTTTGGCAACTTGGCGGCAGACTTTTGCTCGATCACTTTAAAAAATACCATAAAACTAGTTTCATTGAGCAAGTATCTCTCCCATTAGTACATTGCTAGGCGAGAGCTTATTTACAAAATTTGACCTTATTTGTGCCACATTTCATAAACTCGTAATAGTGATGGTTTTAAATTTACTGATTACCTCGAAATTATTATACTTAGTTGGACTAATTAATTAGAGAAGTTGATTTGTGAAATTATCCACGAACGTAACTTCAATGAAAAAAACCAAGCAAAAGTCTGCCGCCAAGTTGCCAAACTTACATACATTACATTGTTTTTCTTGGCAGAAAAATTAATGATTTATTATCTTTTTTTGGATTGCTGACTTACGGGGAAAGTGTTACCACTTAGTGGTTTTTTGTTAGATTATGTTGTTTTTTTGCATTAATGACCACAGCTAATTTGAACCAACTAGCAAAAAAAGTTGTGGTACACAATGAGAACTTTACTTTTTTCCATGGTTTAGGTGCAGTCTAGAACATCAGGACTATGGTAGATGTGTGCTACACAATAGGATACCGTATAAATTAAAATACCAGTTTTTTTTAATCGTGTCCTCTCCCATAACTGCAATAAGCATTTATACTTATATGCCAACCCCGTACGAAGGACGGGTACTCTGCTAGTAACACAATAATACAAATACAGTATACTAATACAATAATACTGTAGGTTTCCGTAGTCTGTGGCCACAGGTTCGTCTGAACTGTCAATCAATTCTGAGAAATTCACAGTTGTAAATTCTTACTAGTCTTTTTCTAAGTTCACGTCGCACTCGCAATTAGTTCACATATTTTATCTAGGAAAGCAGGTATGCCCTAAGTCATAGCATTTGTAGGTTAAGTATAATAATAACAAACATGCTTATCGTAGGTTTGTAGGCATACTTGTTCAAGAATATGCCGTGGTAGGTTTTGTTTAAAAATTTTATTTTTTAATCCTTGTCTAATGACGATATTGATTTGTATTTGTGGGAAAATGTTAATTTATTTGTCAAGGGCATGAGCGGCCCTCTAGTCTATGTATGTTACATGAAGCACAACATGAAAAGGAATAAATTAAAGGAAGGTAAAAAACGGATCAGTTGCTGAAGGTCTAAATCTCGGAAGGTCTAATCAGACCTTCGACACACATTTTGCAGTTTGTACTTGATGCTGAGGATCCCATGAGTCCTGTACAAAATTAAAAAAATGTTTCATTCAAACTACAAGTTTATTACTTTTCCGAGAACCAGCCTTTATCAGGACTTCCGCTCCCACGCTAGTTGGCAACATCAACTGTGCTATATGAAAACAATAAATCTTGAGTAAATATACTGTAATGTTGAATTTTGAGGTTGTGGTGTTCCTTCGTAAACACATTCAATTATAATCTAGGAATATGTAAATTTATTGTTATACGTTAACTTTATTGATATTCGATTCGCTACAGTACTATTAAAACCTATAACATTTTCAATTCATGTGCGTTGTATTTTTGAGTTGGGGAAACAAAAGAACCCTGTGTACAACTTATTTATATGACATTCTCATTGGTTGCAATTTAATAAGTGGTGTAGCAAAACACAAACACAAAATTTATTGAAATAAAATTAAGTCAATGTTAAGTGAATACTATTAATAAACATATTTGCGACATAAGAACATTTAATTGAAGCCTAAAAAACAGTTCGAAAAAGGCATTCTATTCTTTATACTAGTAAAAATTAAAATGAGGGTATAAAAAATAGTTTTCAAAGATCATGTTGATCAATGTACATTCATCTAGTCTTGAAAAAATAAGTATTTAAAAGCTTACTCCAAACATAATGAAGTTTATCGGTTGTTAACAAAATGTCATCATTTTTCAAACCATGTAAATCTTATAGTTTTCCAACTGTTGCCTTGTTTATTTTTTCTTTTTATGTTTTTTTTTTAGCGAATTTCCCATATAGGGAATAAGCTATTACCGTAGTACTCATGGTAAGACCTGGACCCGAGACCGATCTAATTTTTCATTTTGAGGTCCCTAGAGGCCAAAAACACAATCCGTTCAAATTCATATATATATATATATATATATATATGTGTGTGTCCGTTAGCGCGATAACTCGAGCAAAAATGATCCGATTTTGATGAAATTTGGTACAAACGTGTAAACCTACGTTTATTCGAACGAGTTCGCGATCCAGCATAATCGGACCATGGGAACGGGGGATTATGAGGGGTTTTATGGGGTAAAAATGGGTTTTTCCCATTTTTGAACCTAAAAACAAAAAATTTTGCGATTTCTTTCTAAAACGTTTTGTAGAGCTTAAAAACAGAAATAATTTAGTATATTGAAGCGCTGTTGTATGCCTAACGGTCACGGAGAAAATTCAAAAATAGTGTAATTAAAAATTCCCATGTTATTCTTATGGAGAAAATGAAAATTGTTGTAGTTTACTTGTTTATGGGTGTATATTGATAAAATTTGGCCAATTTATTTATTTCATCCTAGATACTATTGATGTATGGTCAAAAAACACTTTTTACCTTCCTCGTAGCAGCAAACCTAAGCACTTGTTAAATCTAATGTTATTTAAATAGGGAATATATGTCTTATTTATTGAAATATTTTAGTAAAAATGTAATCAGACAAGTTGAAATTCGCTTAGTCTGCAGGTTTGCTGCGGCGGGGGTATTTTTACTTTATGATGTTTCAATAAATGGTACAAATATTCATAGTATATATATTTCTGAACAAGAACATATACCCATGTATATATAACTAATAAACGTTCCATAAGCATTTTACACGAGAGAACACTGTTCGGCAAGTAGCCGGTCATCGTAACCGGTCATCATGAAGGAGCTTGGACGTCGTGCAACAGCGCTGAGCTATATTGGACGTCGTGCAACAGTCAAATATTTATTGGACGTCGTGGCACTTGGACGTCGTGCAACTGGCAGCGACTTTGGATGTCGTGCAAATGTTACTTTTTTACAATCCTATAGTGCGCTGTTTCACGACGTCCAAGTGCCACGACGTCCAAAGCTTGTAGAAAGACTATATTTTTGGCAGTTACTGTACTTTTGGACGTCGTGGCACTTGGACGTCGTGCAACAACTCAAAAATTATGTTTTGGACGTCGTGGCACTGAATAAATATTATTGGACGTCGTGGCACTTGGACGTCGTGCAATGCATCCGTTATAAGCATAATGTTTACACCGAAACCGACGTAAACTAATTTTTAGAGTCGCTAACTTCTTATCCAAGGTGAATAGACTGATAATAGATTATTTTTCTACGATATAAATGGATTCTCATTTATTTATCGCAACCAATCACAGACTATTAGTCTACTTTTGTTTTGTACTGTTAACGTTTTAGTTATTTCTTTGTTTACGGTTTGTACACGTGGTCTAAGAACATTTTACGAATTTTTAAACTCACAAGCCACTAATAATTATGAGTTATTAACAGTAAACGCATAATTTAACACATGTTGACTGCAAATTTGACAGCTATTACATAATTTGTCGTCATAAACAGTGTTTTTGGACAACATTATATCAAGTTCTATACTATATCAAAGTGTTTGATCGAAATTCCAGTTTTCGTTCATTTCCGGTTCCTGTTTCATTATAAACTACATCTACAAATTACAAGCTGTAACTTTTAATCAATTTCCATTATACAGAGTGTCCCGGAACTCTCTACCAATATTTTAGAGCATTGCTCGTGGGTTATTTTAGAAACGTAACTAAATATTATATTTAAACTGACCGGAAGTTCTTAGTTACTCACACGGCCGCCATTTTGTGTTTTTCTGTTATTAATTTTTTTCTAAAGAATGGTTAAAGATACGAAATGGAAACTTTGCACAAACATTTATGACAGCTAGACAAAGCTACCAAAAAATTATGACGATTTTTCAAATTCATAAAACAAAATGGCGGTCATTTAAAATTTTTGTCAAATCAATGGGTTTTAAGTTATTTAAGAAAAAAAATTTTAAATGGTCGCCATTTTGTTTTATGAATTTGAAAAATCGTCATAATTTTTTTTGTAATTTTGTCTACTTGTCATAAATGTTTGTGCAAAGTTTCCATTTCGTATGTTTAACCATTCTTTAGAAAAAAAATAATAACTGAAAAAAACAAAATGGCGGCTGTGTGAGTAACTAAGGACTTCCGGACACTTTAAATATGATATTTAGGTACGTTTCTTAGCCAGGATCAATGCCCTAAAATATTGGTAGAGAGTTCCGGGACACCCTGTATATTGATTATTGGGTGATCAGCTGATTTACTAATAATATGTTGATAAACAGCTGATTGAAAACTTCACTTCATTCTACATCTGTTACATAGTTTACAGCCACTTTAACAGCAATCTTTGTAGCTCCATCAACAAAATATGATACTTCTAATAGCCATTGAATTACATGAACCACAACCAATCCAAGAACATCAATTAACAGCTGACATTGCTCGGCAATGTTGTTTCGCTCCTTTATCCGTAGCAACAATCGATTGCCTGTAGGAAGTAGTTCCGGTTATGACAGTGTGTCGAACCAGTTCCCTGTTGCGTAATTAATTGACCAGTTCAACATTGTAGGTCATTGGGTGACCTTGACAACATTATCAACTTTATCAATGGTCATCTGACCTTGGGAAAGGGTGTGGAGGACTTAAGTCGACCACAGTATAGTAGAGAATATGTGATTTAATTTCCCATGATATACAATTTTGTTAAGTCTTCTGTGTAGAGACAAAATGCGGACGTCTTTATCTCGATTTTTAATAATGATTATTCCACAAAAACCCATAAACCATAAAAAATCTGAATTTTAGAAAAACGCCTCGATTGATTTTTAAAAGTTAGTATGGTAACTTATATCATAGATAAAACAGATTCCCTCAGTGAATTTCTCATGCTTATGGAATATATGAAGCCAATCTTTTCGTTATTTCTGTCCGGTGCACTAGTAAGGTCGTGTTTTGTTTACATTTTTATTATTGTTATTTCGGCTATTTAAAACCTATTTTAACCAAATAAAACAATCTGATCATAAACAATAACTCGTCCCTAGTTATATAACCAAACAGGAAAGCACAAATCATGAAATTAACCCTAAAATAATATTTACAAAAATTTCGTCGACACTAGCAACAAGTGTCAACGGACATGAACTAGACACGAAAACGAGCTTCAACATTTACAATGGGATGAGAAGTCTCTTTGTGTTGGTTAGTTTATGCTTAATATCCTTTAAAAACTCTAAACTAGAAATTACAACCCCCAATTGTATACAAAATACGGGTCAAAATTTATTGCAACTTTTGTGATTTCTCCAAAAATATCATCGCTACTCCTACCGCCCACCAGATAAGGGTTGTTAAGGCAACGGGAGAAAGTATGTGTCAGATTGCTGGATTGGTTTATGTATTGGGTTGTACCACAATTGTAAATGTATACGAAACATATTTTATCCACTCGTACCTATTGACCACTAAGGTTTTATGAAAGCAGTCAGCCTACAATATGCGCTGTAAGTGGTCATTAGTAAACCTCCAGCTGGTCCAACGCAACCTTGCGATCAGCTGTTTAGATACATTACGTAACTCGAGGTAGTTGCCTTGGTGAACCAATACGATTAGGCTACCACTCAACAGGTATTAGGCTTACCTTTCCATTATGTACTTGTAAACATTACATTTTGCAAAACTGTTGACATGTTTATGTTTACAAATAGCGTGTTTCAACTGAAGCTCTGATAATATATTTCCTGACAATTTTAGAATTGTATTTATAAAGTAAGAGTTGTATTTATAAATATGACAAGGCGTAGAAATTGAACGAGTTCGAAATGACCGTTCTTTCTGGTAGCTATTGTTGCACATTCCCTGCCTATGAGTAAACAAAAACAAAAACTTTGCGGTTACGTTAAAATGCACATGATTTGTGAATTTGTGTACTAAAATTATCTTTAACGAATTAAACGATTGTCTTCGAGCCATCGATCTCTATTATTACTACAGAAGTAATAATAGAGATCGATGCTTCGAGTTAGTGGCCAATACACCAATTTAATTACACTCCACTGTTGAATAAATTGTCACAAAGAGGATATCGGTTTAGTATAGTAATACGTTTTATGAGAAAATATGATCCCACTTAGTTTTACACGTTAGAAAAATACAGTGCTTTATTTTACTAAACAAAATCTGTTGGGAGTTTTAATATAATTTACAAGGTGTGTCATAAGCAATAAGCAAAACTCCAGGATGGGGGACTATGGGTCAAAATACAAGAGAAACATAAGAATGATATTTTTCCAGAGATTCGTCGTTAACCAAAAATATAAACAGATCATAATTTGATTTTCACAAAACATTTTTATCATTGAGTTGTTCTAACCGATCTTTCATAAAACTTAGTAAGTTATGCAGGAACCTAACCCTAACCTAACCAAAATAAGCAAAAAATGGGCGATTAAAAATTTCAAAAAACTGTTGTTTTGCATTTCAAATCTCCTAGGCTTAACAACTATACAAAGATGTAAAATAAGTCAAAATGAGTAGGTAGCATCCATCGAACTATATAGGTAAGTTGTTTTATATACTTCGATGGTAGCACCCACCAACCACCCTTATTATACATCAAAAAATTAAAATAGGCCTATATTGTTTTATTAGCTTTGCAAGACATGATTAACTACTGGACAGGATGCCAATTATTCCTCGAAGCCTCTAATTTTCCCATACAAAAAAACCAGTTTCGACTTCCCATTTTACGTAACACGTGTGGTTCGCAGTCCACCGTTCCCTTCAGCAAGGTTGGTACAAGGAACGGGGGACAGGGAGTGGTAGTTTGAGGGCAAGGTTGAGCTGGACAATGTCGTTTGGTTTCCTCAATTATTTACTTTTGCAAATGACGCCATTTCAAACACTTCTAACGTTTGGTCCTTAACTATTGGCGGAGTTGGCAGTTTGAATCTTGCCTTGATTATCAAGGCAATTAAAATAATATCAAGGCTTGATATTGAGATATTATTTTTTTGTTAACTTGTTAATGTTAATACCACAATGTAAGTAAGGGATGTAAAGTTAAGAGATTTGTTTTATAGCAAAGCGGTACAAAATAACTAGAAATTAATGACAAAATTCAAATTATAAAATCACTAATCAGAATTATAGCATTTTTTGTTAGAAATTTGAATAAGAAAATAGAAAATACTATTGTACAAAATAAAAAATCTGATAAAGTAACCTATTAAACAATAACAATGAATAAAGGGCTAAATCATGCATATATTTTTGGGCATTCCGTAAGTTTAGTCAGATAAATAAGCAGTGACATTTTTTTGGAAAAATATAACAATTCACAGCGTAAATTTTGAGAAATATTTCTCCAAATTAGGACTTCATTGTTTGGTAACATTGTTATTGAAACTACAAAAATTGACCTAAAGGCTATGTGTCATTTTGTTTATAAAGTTTCCAAACATCTCCAAAACATGTTTGTTAACAATTCAGAGACAATTAGAAAACATTTATAAGAAACTACAGTAGATGCTTTGTTTATACAGTACTTCACAATTTGACAAGAAAAGAAACCCAGTTAATAGGAAAATCTAATCCACAATGAACAATGGGAAAGAATACTAAATACAACTTTGGACCTAGGTCAATAATTGTCATTCATGAATTATATAAGGTACAAGACAAAATAAATCTAGAGCTTTATCAAGAGTAAGCGTAAATTGAGAGAATTTAATTATTTTGTCGCCGATTACTAATAAGTGTTTGCATTCATGTTGAACAAAGAAATACATAGTCAGAAAATACCTTTACCAAACCTGTATGAAATGAAAAAAAGTTTAATGAGATAATTAATTTAATTCTAAGAGAAAAAATAAAGGGGATTCACACAAAATGAAGATCAAAAAATCAAATTAAAGACTGTCTGAGTTATCAGCAACACTGACCTTACAAAGGTTGTGTTGATGTGAACTGCAATTAGATGTTATTTAGAAGTTGAATCACATTTTGTGAAATTACTAAACAAATATTCACATTCATCACATTATCAACTCAAAGCTGTCAGGGTAGGTCTACAAAGGTCGATAATGTAAAAAATGTTTATTTTTTTGTAAAAATTTCATCTTGAGGCTTAATTGTGAAAGACACCAACATAACAGTGAACTGTATTGTTTGAAAGGCACAAGTCAAAGTCACATACACATGCTATAAGAAAGGCGTTAAACAAATGTATTTAGCCGCAGGAACAAAATTCCTCTATGGATTATTGATCGTTCACAGCCTTCTATGAGAAGCAAAATCCTTAAAACACATAGCTAAACAAGTTTCTACTTTTAACTTGTGCATTTTAGTTACTCGTAGACTTAGACAACAATTACACTGATTCTAACAAAACTCGAGATATTTTGGGGTTCCCAGGTGTTAGGCTATATCAAAATTTTGTCACTAACCTATCAAGGTTTGTTCCCTAAATTTCAGTTAGATCAAGTTATTCAGGTTATACTGATAACGGTGAGTAACTGATAACCTATTCAACTATTTCAAATCTTATTTTTCTTCTTATGAAACAGTTTTCAAATGTAAATAAAGCAAATCTTACGAATTCCTCATCAAAAATTCCATCCGATTACGAGATATTTTACAATTGTGATAAAACACATCTTTCCCACCACACTAGAATAAAAACATTGATTTGTGCAATTATCTGTCGCCCACTCCCAAGCCTACGCTTCTTAGTAGCCAACAGTACTTTTATACGATAACACATTTTACACGTAGGTTACAGCACCTACCTCAGATGATTTTATTTTTAAGAAATTAAATTTTAAACTGTATAGTCTTAAAAAATCAATAGCAATGACGTATCTTGAAATAACTGCCACATACTTTACTAGCCTCCTGAATGCCTTATTGACCAATAACAACAAACAATTTTATACAACAACACCACAATATCCTTGAGCCGGTTATATTCTGCTACTGTTAAACAAAGCGTAAAGAGGATGGTATGTATACAAGTTAAATCAATATTCGTGTTTTAAAGTGTTTTAAGTTTAAAACTAATAAATGATGTAATTAACGATCCCGACTCTTGTCTTGATAACTTACAAGGTAGCTTCAATAGGTTACATTCATTCCTTTATTCACTTGTTTTTCATCAGTCTTTGCCTAAAAGTACAATAGGATGACTTAGACCTTGTAGTAATTTAGTTAGTTCCAAAAGGTAAGGTTTGGATGTTTAAAAGGTGTACAACCTGAGATATCCTCAGTCTGTGTTTTGTCACATGAAAAGTGCGTCCAATGTAATAATATACGAGAATGAACGTTAAGCTACAAACATTCTCTGTCAAGTAAATCTCCAAAGCAAGCATTGCACAGACAAAATGTTCCTCATTATGGGGTCAAAGGGAGTTCTAAGACCCTACATTTTTCCCCAAGGTTTCTAACTTAGGCTACATACAGTACACTATGTTCAAAAAAAGAATTGATGAGGATTAAATGGGAAGTGTAGCATGAGAGCGATTCAAAACATTTTATTTAAATAATGTTTTAATAGGCCTAAGTAATGCTATGAAAACGTCAAATATAACAAACTTTACAGTGTCAGATCCAGCGAAATGTATTGCAGGACGCTTAACTTGACAGAGCTGCAAACGTATCCATTAAGCAAGAAATGTTACATGTCATAAATTAAGGCTAGTTAAATTTGGCTCCATATACCGTAACTTACCGATATTAGCTCCAATGCAAATTTTGTTCTTTTAAGTAATCGCTCCAAATAATTTTAACTCCAATTGGCTAAGTTAGACCTATTACCTTAGAATGAATGCTAGCTATTAGTATTACAATTGGATACCTAAGCTAGAATAAGCCTAGTCCAATAAAAAGTATAGCCTATTCCTCCACCTATTTATAACATTGATGTAGCAGGGTTTCATTCATCGCAGCTGCATTCAATGAAGAAGAAAGTCCAACGTACACTCATAAAACTAAGTTAGGTGTAGGCCTACCCTATAGGTTTAAACGGTTATAACTTACAAGCCGGTCCAATTATGTTTTCTTAATTTCTTGTAGGTTCCGCAGAACATACAGGCCCACATTGTTCATTAAATATGAAGGTAGCCTAGGTACTGCATATTCCTACAATTGGAGCAATGAGAATTAAACGTGATCTGAGTTGTACATAAGAATCTGAGCTTTAGGACTCCCATTAAAGTTTTCTTTCTTTTTTTACTTGTCTAAATTTTTTCAATGATCTTACCAATAGGCCTAGGCAAAGTTAATGTATAAAGTTTTCTGCATACAATTTTGAAAAATGCTAGGCCTAGTGGTATGGATAGCAATACTTTTCAACAAAAAGCAAGGGAAAATCTTTTGAAAAAAAGTTTAAATCACAATAGGTAGCTTGGTAGTAGCCTGAGGATAGTCCACCCCAGTGAATTTTGATTCACCCTACATAAAAAGTACTAAATTAGAAAATAATATAAATATCATAAAAAGGCCAAAAATATAAGGACAAATCCAGTTACTGTGGTTTCAGTATTATCAGTGCAATCAGCCTTATCAGTATCAGTTCAAACTGCGGGAAGGCGGCATAGGCAAATGCTTTCAATTAATTTGCAAATAATATCCAAATATTTAAGTTACAAATTCGCGGTTAGAATTGCCGGTCAAACAAGAGGGACCTTGAAAAACCAAATTTAGAAGTCTACTAGCGGGCCTACGTGACTTTCGCATGCCGCCCAATGGTGGGTTGAAAATAGACAGTGAATTAAATAAATAAATAGAAATAACATCCACTTACCCCAAGCATTAGATGAAACGGCACTCGCAAATAAAACTGCTATGAGAAATAAACGTCCTGTTTTCATTTTGTAAAAGTTTAATTCATCTAATCATTAAAAACACACTCGTTCAAGTACTTTCACGCACCGACACCGACCAACACGGCACGACTCAACAGCTGAAATGAATGATTTTCTTGTTTCGACTTTGCCGCAACGCAAGTGATTGGGGCATGCGCTCAGGTTGGTCTTGCGGGACACAGAGGGAAACACGATTTCGTGTCGTGGCCAACCTGTGAAATGCTGTCTGCTCTGCACTGAGCAATAAACATTGTCTTCCAATTTTAGGGTTAGGATTGCTTATAGACAGACTACTTTTATGAGGTAGGCTATTATAAAATTGTTTTTGTGTACAACTTAATTGTTTGTACTCTTGATAGAAATGCCAGAGTACAAAGTGCAAGTTGTAACCCTTTCTTTTTGAAAACGGTTCTCATTAACAATTTCCTAAAAAAAAATTTGACAGTGTACCCGTACTGAATAATATGTTATTTAACTTACAATTCATGCAAATAATAATATGTAATTCGTTTCAATGTATGGCATGTCGGTAAAAACGTATAAAAAGACAAATATTTCTACAAAAGGTCTACTTGAATACGAAGATTTGTTTACCACCTTATAACGTACAGACATTTTAAATAACAATTGTGAAAACAACTCCAATCGATACTCTCAATAAATAACAACTATTATTTACAATTAGATAATCCCGAAGAAGGAAGTTGAACAGAACTCATTTCGGAAAATAAAAACGTCTATAATAGCGGCTTCTCCACGAATGTAAACAACGGCGGCCATTTTGTGTTTACACACACGCCGTCGCCGTCAGATGAGAGCACTGCAGACGCTCACACCAACAGCTGGTTCTATTTTTTCGTCCAGATTCCTGTCTGCTAGCGCGCCATAGTCAAACTTTCAAACGCTATTTCAGGAGTTTGTGAATTCCTAAATTACAAAAAAACTTGTATTTGATGTTTGATGATTTCTTTTGCATATTGTGTGTGTGCATATTGATTACTATTTTTAGATATATATATGCTCTGAGTAAATGTAGATTATTTTAGGTTTTCTGTATCAGACAGTTACGGGTAAATTGTAGATACATGATCCGAAACCCCATAGATTTCATATGTAGGCTAAAATGTGCATATAATACTAATCGTTATTATTGTTTCTCTAAGATATGGAATTTGATACTAACAAAATTTAAGCACTACACTAATAATTGTAAACTGTGTTGGCCGTTGAAATTAATAAATAAATATTTCAATTAATTATCAATTAATCATTGAGATGGGGATGCCACCTAGTGTATATTAGTGTGCAGTGTAGTATTTTAACCCAAATATGAGTGAAGGATGAGTGTAGAATGGTGTGAGATGACCTGTGTAGTTTGCCTTTGTTACTGACTAAGATCAGCGGTAAAAAATAAATGTGTAGCCCTCCAGTGCCAGCCGATATATAAGATCAAGTTCAGGATGTCCGTAATTTCATAATATAAAGATGGATATCAGCTTATCTTAGCTGATGTATGACCACAGAGCCCGTACAGTATATATAAAAAAACCAATATTGCTGTGATTAAGCCATGAACTTCAACTTTGCGTAAAAAAGATACGTGACGTCGTCGTTTAATAATGCAAGCAGCAATAGCACCTGTCATGCTTGGTATGATAATTGCTTGATCAAATGCCGGTTGAACATGACGTGTGAAGGTGTGAATACGAATGAATTTCATTTTTGTAAAAATCAATGTACCGTATGAACAAAGTGTTTAGGACACTTTCATAAGCGGGGCCAAAAACAACCGAATGAAAAATCTCACTTAAATATATGTATATTAGACAACTGTATGAATATATCGAACTTAACTTATATAAAACTAAATATATCGATATTAAGTTCGACATATCGATTCGATATTACAAATTTCGACTTATTTATTTTCATTCGGTTGTTTTTGGCCCAACTTAAGAAAATCTACCCATTCGCTTTTACATCGTGTGCAAGATACATAAACATTCGCATTCTTCAAGAAATAAAGTAATCTAGGGGACCCCCATTGTAATAGAGTTCACAAATATTATTTAAGTGGGAAAACTAAAAATACTCCAATTTACCTTTAAAATACATGCAGACACTAGGCGAACCAAACTAATAATTTAATTGTAGTTATATAGCACAAAGAGTGAACTACCTATCTTAATCAGGCCACAATTATCAACAAAATTATTTATGTTAAATCAATTTGTATAACCAAACTTGTCTTTTGTTTACAATATGACTGTGGGTAAACATTTAACTGAATGGTCAGCTGTTAAATTACAATTGCATTTAATCCGTTTTGAAAAAATTCTGTCAGCATTACCGAAGGTTTTAAAGCAAACTCTAGTTATATTATAAGTAAATCACTAGTGGGGCGAAGCCTTAAAAGAATTGAATTTAGTTATTATTCTTCCCTCAGCTGGATAATATTATTAAAAAAAAACTCCTGAGTGGTACGATAGGAAAAGGGGTGTTACAGAGATACACATTATACAGATTAATAATAACCTTATATAATAACGAGTTTGCCACCCTAAAATTCGTCGGCAATTCAATGTAAACATTATGCTTATAACGACATTTATAGAATTTCCTCTTTAAAGATGTAAAAATAACGTGTACACAACTTATGAAACACGTGAAAACAAAACTATCCTTGAATAAGCATTTGATGAGCAAATCAATAACAAATTACAACAAAGAAAACCAGAATCCAACGAATGTAAACACATGTAGTCGCTTTAAGAGCTGTAGACAAAAACAACTTACGTATTATTATTAATATATTTTGAATGTATTAAGTACATAGATTTAAAACTAGTCACACACTCGTACATAAATCATGACTTGCGCCTGTCTAAAATGCAATAAATAATACAGAAAGGTTTGTCATAAACAAATTTCACGACAGTACATGCGTCATAAGGTAATCCATCATGAGTGATCCTAAATGGCCAATATTTTAGCCAAGGGAAAATATTATATTTGTATAGTTAAGTTATGTGAGGTCGCTCGCAACTACTTTTCGCGGTCATAGTCATAGCTATCCCTGATCACTGGGCCTTAAATAAATGATCCTGACTAATGAAACAGCTGATCGTAGTCAGTACAGTTATATATAGTGAATGTCAGTCACTAACAAAGCTACACAGATCATCCATCTCCATTCTACCCTCACACTTCCCTCATGTGTTGAAAATACACACCCAGATAGCGTCCCTATCTCAGTGATTGATTATTAATAATTAATCTACTATAATCATAGAAAAAAAAAACGTCTATCAAGATCAGCCGTGCTGCAGTTACCATAGGTTCTGACGCACACCGCTGGGAGCGCCATGTAGCTAGGCGTACGCGCTACCTAACTATACGGCGCTCCCAGCGGTGTGCGCCAGAACCTATAGTAACAATGGTAACCGCAGCACGGCTGACAGTCTATATATAATTCTTTTTGTCTATGCTACAATTTACGCCCACTCCAAAATTGGGTAAACTTACACTCCGATCTCTCGATGGAGATAATAGGGGTTAGTATGTACTCATATTTTAATGGGCGCAGCCCTTGACGAATGAGGTGACAATAATCGCCAACTGAATTGATTTTCACTGTTTTATCTGTAGATTTAGTATAAAAGTTATTATTTGACCACTCATTGTTAACTCATAGGTTTGTCAGTAACCATGTTCGCCATGAGGTGCGTGTGCTGCCTGTATGATGCGTGTTTAGCGATTCTGACGTAAGCATGATTGACAAGGATGTGACGGAGATCCGACAGCGGAAGGATATTTTGGGAATCATGACTGTCGTATTTCTTAGATAAGTTTTCGATAAAGATAACAATTGTTCAATTTGTATGTATGCCTGCAGACGTTTTCGTACTGTACTACTTATACATAGGAATTTTATACTTATCAAGAGGTTAAATTACGAATAAGCTAGATGCAAGGTTGTATTCAGGATGAGCATACAATGGACAAAGTATAAATACCCCCGCCGCAGCAAACCTGCAGACTAAGCGAATTTCCATTTGACTGATTGGATTTACACTGAAATGTCTACTTCAAAATATAACATTTATTCTTGATTTAAATAGAATTAGTTTAACAAGTACTTAGGTTTGCTGCATCAGGGAGGGTAAAACTTTTTTTTTTGTAAAATGTGAATAGGTAGTGAGAAATAAAAACATTTTCCAAATTTGATCAAAATATGTTCACAACCAAGCAAACTACAACAGTTTACTTATTCTCCATAAGAATAACATGGGAATTTTAAATTTACAATTTTTTGGAATTTTCTCCGTAACTATTAGGCGCATAATAACGCTTCAATATACTAAATTATTTGTTTTTTTAAGCTCTACAAAATGGTTTGGAAAGAAATTGCTAAATTTTATGTTTTTGGGTCAAAAATGGGAAAAAACCTATTTTTACCCCATAAAACCCCCCGTTCCCATGGTCCGATCATGCTGGATCGCGAACTCGTTCGAATAAACGTACGTTTACACGTTTGTACCAAATTTCATCCAAATCGGATCATTTTTGCTCGAGTTATCGTGCTGACGGACACATATATATATATATATATATATAAATATATAAATATATAAATATATATATATATATGAATTTGAACGGATGGTGTTTTTGGCCTCTAGGGACCTCAAAACGAAAAAAAAATCGGTCCCGCGTCCAGGTCTTACCATGAGTACTACGGTAATAGCTTATTCCCTATATGGGAAATTCGCTAAAACGTAGTGAATTCTGGTAAATATATAAATCTACAATAATTTGCGAGGTCTCTAAATTACTGTACTTATATTTTAGAAGTTTACTTAAATTGTCAATAAATAAATGTAGCTAAGTCGATGTAGCTAAGACTAAAACAACAATGAATCCCTATTTAATTCATTTTTACCACTTTTTGACACGAGTGTTTCTAAAATTAGGCTACGGCATTGAAGTGTTGATATATTATTATATCGCGATAGGACAACTCAGTTCTTTATATCGTTGGTAAGTTGGCAGCAGTGGTTATTTTGTAATTCATTCATGCAGCCGCATTCTGGTGGTGAAGCGCTGTACTAACACAAGTAGTTCTCTCGCTCACCGCTTGGCAGAGTACAATCCGTGTTGAGTGCTATTACAACCAACTACTGCTAACAGTTCTCTGCTTTGCCACTTGGAGCAGCACATGCTGGAGTTTCACTGCTGCAGTCTACCGGAGAAACACTAAACTATTATTGATAAGTAGTTCTACGATTCGCCGCTTGGCACAGGCTTGTCGAAACATTTCATATTGCAATAAAATAAGTATCTAATAATATTAGTACGCAATAATTGTATAATTTGTGTTATTTATTAATAATGTTAATCATTTTGTATTAATAATTGAGTTAATATTGTTTCTCTAACAATAAAAACAGTTCATGTAAAGAAGTATTCTATGTGGCTTTTACTAGGTTTATTAGGAAATTACTAATTGTACGTATAAAAACAATGTTATAGGAGAATTTGTTGAGTGATTCTTCATACAATAAAGTTTTGAAATGAGTATTTTTTGCTCTTGTTAGTAAATGAAGTTACCTGAATTTTTTCATAGCAAACCTTTGCAGTTTAATCGTAACTTCAGCTGTTTTAATCTGCCAAAATGGAGTACTGCACATCTTCAGAAAAATCCTCAAGTTTGTTCACATATCAAATTTACCATAACGTTCAGTATATGTAAAACGGTTTGACTTTTTAACTAGAAGATGTACTCCATTTAGTGTACAAATTAAACTACAAAGATTTCCTTTGAATTTAGTATACATGTTTAAAGGTATAAATGTAAAGTATAATACACTTTTTCTACAAAACGCAGCAATGAAAACATTACATCTGAAGCAAGCAAATCCCATAAGTATTCCCTAAAAATAATATTAGCCTTGACGTACACAAAAATTTGGAGTTTATAAACTAAAATAAGTACGGGAAGGTTACTTACATTTCATACATGCTAGGAAATCGATCAAAAGTTCCAAACGTGTAGTGTCTTGTACAAAATTACACCCTGAATTTCCACACGCACAAAAACGTTACTTTAACTGCCTGCACGCATCAATATTAATTGGAACAATGGCACAACAGCTGTTTGGTTATGCGACTTACAGTGCAATGCACTGCGCCGTTGCACCAGCTGTACTGAATATTGTGTATTGTAGCTTGGGTTTTCCAGATAATCTACGTGAGTCATACACTAACACTAGTCATATGACAAATGACGTACAAACCACAACACCTGTAAACTTGACAAAGAACAACTGAAGTTTAGAACGGATTTGGAAACATAAAATGTAAAACCAGGGTAGAATTAGATGTTGTCAAAGTTGGAGACAGTTTTCAAAATGATTATATTTGATTTGACCATAAAAAGAATTATGGAGAAAATTGTAAATAACTGATTTGAATGTTTAAAATAATTATTTGGTCCAAATGAGATGTCTACTTAATTATCAAAAATTAAATTACAAACCGTAGATACAGTGCACATTGGAATAAACGTGCAACAATAACTGACCAAAATTCGAAGAAATTCGTTTTGTATAGAAAACATTCCCAAAGGCCAATTAGATTTAAACATTCTTGCCACCAAAACTGATTGTACGAATTAATATGTTAAATACCTCACTAGTCTAAAAATAGTCTGGGGATGATTAGTTTCGGGTCAAAGACCCATTATCAAATCCTCATCAAATTGAATGAGACGTAGGAATTGGCTAACTCAGTAAATTGAAGTAAGAATTTGAAAACAATCTAATTATGTGTTTTGGTCGAGTAATACAATAGGTAAATATTTGTCGATGCTTTATGTGAAAACTTGGCGTGCATACCTTCAATTTGAGACCTCAATCATGAAAATCGGTCAAGTAGAAGAGCCAAACGAACTCGGAAAAGAAAACCCAATTTTTTTAATATATAAGATTGGGGGATAGGCAACAAACAACCCATTGTACAATGTGGGTCCAATTTATTTTTCAAAAAATAAATGTGTGGGTCAAATTGTACTAAAATGCAAATTTGGAAATCTTGTAGGTAATTTTCTGTTTTGGTAAATTTGTATGAAGCTACCATTATTCCTATGCTATCATTGCATATGGCAGTAGTCCAAAAATTACTCTCAAGTATCACACGACAACATTTTGAAATTAAGAGGTGTTTTTTAAGGCCTTGGCATATAAACTACGGCATGAATAAATCAAATACATTCATAATAAGCTACAACAAAATTATTAAAACCAATATAAAATATGTTTCTGTATTAGGCTACGTCATTTCATTTGAGTTGTAGAGACTGCACTGTGTTAGTGTAAAACCTATTAGATTGGATTGCAGTTACTAACCTGACATAAAAATGTCAACATGCGGTTCGGTTCTGTTGTCTGTAACAATTCTTCTAATTACGTGAAAGTAGAAGGAATATCATATCAGAGGGGTAAGCTTAGTTATGACTGGACTTCAGTACGTAAAGGCCAAGCAGTCAAGTCTATGTCTAATATACCTACGTATATTTATCGTAACTTTACTTCTGTACAGGTCTAGGTCTAGACAATCACTGCATTTATATACTATAGGCGACTGTTTTCAATATTTTAAATTACAGAATTACTGCTTTATAAATGCAGGTTCTATATTCAATGTAGATTTTCTTTTACTGTATTTAAACCTTGCTACAAAACTAATAGCAATATGGAAAATGAAAAGAAACATCCTGCTTGGAATAATTCAGTCGACTTACAGTAATTATGTATGCGAATGCGGTATGGCTACGACAGCCGCGGATGGCTAGCACCCGCCGAACCCTTCAAATGAGGATTTGCCGCTCTGTTCAACCCGAAATTTTGACAAAACACTTAGCGCGATAGAAAAAAAGTTGAATACAAACAGTAAAATATATTTAATTACCTATCGACAACTTAACCACGGATAAAACTTCTCTGACCAAAAAAGACAATGTTAGTAGTTGACTAACTTTTTCATGTCTTTTTTCCAGTTTTTATTCAAAATAAACATTTAATAAAGTTCCGATCTCAAAGAGATTCGCTCGCTCCGCTCAACTATATAGTATAAGTGGTATAGTATAGTATATACAGTAGTAGTGGTATTGTAATTTTTGTAAACCTAGGATTTGCTTGTCACTAATTGGTTCCGACATAAAACCTTTATTTTCTGGGCAGGGTTATTACTTCTTGTGTTGTATGATACATAGTTATTGGTTATAACATAGCAACTAGTGTTCGGTATCGAACATCGATGTTTTCAAAACATCGATGTTTGGAGGTCGATGTTCGATGTTTTTACCATCGATGTAAGAAAGTCGATGTTTTACTACCATCGATGTTTTTTTTTTTTTGCTGAAGCTGTTTGTCAAAGATCGTAAAATAAATACGTAGATAAAACATGTTTTATCTTTTATAAATATATCGATGTTCGTAGCAGAGGAGATGGACAGATTCCAGATTGGAACGGAACAGAGTGGACTGGACTGATTTGGCGTGACAATCCTATCTGCGAGCGGGGAACGAAGCGAGTTAGGAGGAACGGAGGTTTAGTTTTCCCGCGAATTCCGTCATATCAGCATTTTTAAATGAATAACGGAATACTGAGATTATAAAATTCAAAAATTCGATATGATTAAGTTGAAAACTTCGATGTTTTTCGCATGAAAATATCGATGTTTTTGAACCGATGGTTTTGCAGCATCGATGATGATCTATCGATGTCCGAACACTAATAGCAACTAGCAACATAGCAGGTGAAGACGCGGTAACATACAAAATAAGTAGCTAGATGTTAGTTGTATTGTATTATAAGCCAATCGTCGGTCTCGACTTAATTAAAGAGACACAACTCTCGGCTTTTCAAAGAAAAGAAATAAACTACAGATGTATATATTTTTAAATCAGGTAGGACCAGTTGAGGCTAGTCTTGTAAGAGAAACTTACAAATCACTGCGAGTGTCAACCGATAAAAATGTATTATTGTCAAATACCACAGCTTTAGATTGAAAATAGGACAGCTTTAAATGTAAAGCTTACTACATATTACATAAAACCAATTTTGTTTCTATTTTTTTTATATTTTAAACATTTAAAATCGATCAGTAATATATAAACTATAGTGGATTAAGTGTTATCGGTTGAAGAGACATCTAGCGGAGACTAGGTGAATTGTCGCGAGCCTCGATGGTAGCTACATCTAGCGGTGATTGACTGAACTAGTCTCAAAACTCCTAGCCGTTAAAATACTTTTACCGCAGACAATATAATACTGTAATTATAATACTATAATTATAATACTGTAATACTATAATACTGTTTACATTGTCTGTGCTTTTACATCGAATATTTAATTTAGATACGAAATTCAACTGTACCACTTACCTCGACCATTGACTATTGGATACTGAAGCTCGATATAAGTCTGTTATTAACTCAGGTGGTGAACACTTATTTAGGCTTCCTTACTATTAGTAATACACATACAGACATACACCATTAGATTTTTATATAATAGTATAAATATATTATATTTATGCATTTGAACGGATTGTGATTTTGGCTTCTAGGGACCTCAAAACGAAAAAGTAAATCGGTCCCTGGTCCAGGTCTTATCATGAGTACTACCATTGACTATACACCTCTACTTGAAAACTTGACAAGGAACAATTGAAGTTTACAACGGATTTGAAAACATAATGTAAAACCTGGGTAGAATTAGATGTTGTCAAAGCTGGAGACAGTTTTCAAATGAACAGTTGGATTAAGCCACTAAAAACAGTTATGGTGTAAATTGTATAACTGATTTGAATGTTGAAAATAATTATTTGGTCAAAAACAATATGGACTGAACTGTGGAAACAAAAAACTGATAAACTGAAAATAGTAAATGTAATCATAGGCCGATATGCACAACAAATTAAAGGCCTTTTTAGTAGTATCCAATGTATGTGAGCAAATTTGAGCTCAAAAGACAAACTAAGTCAACCGTTGAAAGATTTTAAAATATCAGATTCAAACGGCGATTTTTGACTCAGAGGTCCAAGAGTTCCGATTTGCGGTATTATATTCCACTAGTAATTACCTTTAATTTTATTTGATTATCAACCTGACTTTCTTCAAGATTTTCTTCTGACTCCTAGCGGGCCGTCCCCCAGAGGGAGTAGCGTATCACTGAATAACGTGTCAACATTATGTGAACACCCAGTAACTTTGTATCAATATTCATAGGCATACCTTTATTATTTTTTAAAATATTTAACTGCCCTAGAATTTTTTCCACCCTGTACGATCTCTTCGAAGTTCGTACCCGTAAACCCACCAATGCTCTCATCCTTTACTGGAGAAAAGCTACTACAAGATCATCAAGTTCACACAGGACCCCGTGGGGTTCATGGAAGAACATATTTTTTCAGAATTTAATTTTACTTTTCATACTTATATACTCATGCAAAAATTGTTTATGTATTATGCCTGTCTTTGCAGATTCCAACTATTGTTAGGATTTGATAATGAGCAAACGAGAAACTTGAGTCTTTGAAATAAGCAAAAGATCATCGATAGTTAAACTCAAAATCCGAACATCCAAACAAATGTTGGATGAGTTTGTTCATGGTCTTAATTGTTTGAAGACAAAGAAAATTCAATCAGCAAATATCTTATGTATGAATGGGTGTAATAAAACACTGAATACTGCGCTGATTAAATTTATTACGTCACCTTCATCTAAGTTCTCTGGTTCATGCACTTGTTATAGCTTCGTCGAGGGTTGAGATTCCCCCTGTCAGCGTTGTACAGTCACCGAATGCTGTTTCCAGTCGTGTAGAAAGATCATCCCTCGCAATAGCTTCTAACTGGTTATCTTTATCTTTTTTTCCATCTATAAGAGCTTGTGCTGCTTCCACATTTGTCAAAGATAAGAGGCCAATAATTTGTACTTTCTGCCAAGGAATAATAAATGGTACAATACGTTTAGAATATACACAGTTAAGGTACGGTAAGCCTAGGCCCAATGAAAACATAAAACTTAGGCAGGTTTAGGGGAAGAAATCCATCCCCTCCACTTAATCATCTTACCATTAGAATAATAGCTCAACAGCTGAGGTTGTCAAAAACACTAATCAACTGCTACATATACAGGGTGTCCCGTAAGTAAACAGCCACACTCGAGGAAATGGTTCTATGGGTCAAAATAAACAGAATCAAGATTTTTTTTTTCCAAAATCGCTTAGTCAACTAGATATCCACCATTTTTTTTATTGATATTTTTATCTTTGATCATTTTCAAACGATCATTATGAAGCTTTGTATTTATGTTAAAGTAAACAAGTTAGATAAAAATTATCTTAATCCAATTAAAATTTCAAAATGGTGGCCATTGAAATTTTTTTTAAATTGATATTGCTAAAAATGGCTAATTTTACTAACAATGTCCATCATTAGCACTTAGAATTATGAATTTAGAATTTATCATTTATTTAGAATTTTAACAAAGAAGTTCAAAAAGAACAAATAACAATGAAATATCACGACTTTTAGTTGTAAAATGAGGCAAACCTGACTGGCTTAGCCTTGTTCAACATCATTTGAAAGCTAAAAATCGCGATATTTCAATTGTTTTTATTTTATATTTTTAAACTTGGTGTTGTTTGATAAGATATTTTAATTGCTAAATAAAAGTGTAATAACAGTCATTTTTTATAAAATTAGCTATTTGTAGCAATATCAATTTTAAAAATTTAAATACATCAGCAGTAAACTAATTAGTATGATTAGGATTACGTGAGAAACTATGTTACCTTAACCGCCATTAGGTCAAGTACTCCCTTTTTGACATCTTCGCAGGTCAACCACTTATTATAGTCCATAAACTCCTTCCTCACGCTGTTGTGCACCACATATTCAACTGTTTGTATGTCTAGTTTCCAGACATTTTGTATGCGTCTCACAATCTCTTCCTTATCTTCCTTGCCACCTACTGCATACATCTTTTGCAAAACGAACTCCATCATAAACTTCAAGGATCCGATTTGGGCGAGCTGAAATGTCGAGTTGGTTGTATTTAACTATTAATAAGACGCCTAATAAGTATATTTTCAAGGCTGTATTAAATCAGGATTTTATAAAATACCAAGCAAACCAGTATACATTAAAATGTATAGAAATACACTCGCCTCAGCAAACCTGCAGACTAAGCGAATTATCGCATCTATTAACATCAAATTATTAGCATTTCCTCTCCAAACTTACTCGTATAAGGAGCTAGCAAGTCATTGTATCCAAGGTGTGTAGTATGTTTAATCTATGGTATAACTCCTCAATAAGTAGCTTTGGAGAAACAATGTGAAGAACGTTTTGAAATAGCGTTTACATTATGATACAATCATTAAAAACTAAGTGTTCGTTAATAAATTTCAAAGTTACCGCCATATTGAAAAATGGTAGCAATTTTAAAAGGTGGAATTCATATTTTTAATTCCATAAGAAAATAGTTGAAGTTATCTAGTAGTGTCATAGTAACAGTTCACCGCCAACAGCTGTCGGGCAGATGTTAGCAGATGTTACAAAGTTAATTATTTTAAAGGGCATTCGGAGGAAATTACGTAAGAGCAGGTGGTTTTGGTCGTATGTCACTTGTGACGTATGTGGGTACTGTTTTAATTGTTTAACGAGCGAAACACAGTTTATACAATTAAATCATGGATTTAGTTAAATTCATAGTCAACAGTACTGTGTAGTATTCTAGTAAGGTCAGCGGGGCGCGGCGCGTTGCGGCATGGGTGACTCACTGCTCGCCGCGGAATTGGGTTAGTTGGACGGACGAAAGTTTGGTCAGGGTCGCGGCCACGCCCGACCTTGTTACTCAACCTTCGCGGAGCTGTACCCAGATTTGGATCGTATCCACACAGTTCGCGTTTGGACGTAGTGGCGGAGTGTTGCTATCTGTACGGTGCTGTGTCTATCGTTAGCTGTATCGTGTGCTCGCGTGTGTTTTGGAACTATGTGATATAGCAGCTTTATCTTGTACCCACAAATGAGGTAGGCCTAATGTAAAACCAAATATAATTCTTATCTTATGTTAGAGGTCCTAAAAAAATAACGTAAAATTAAATATTGTTTATATATTTTTAGAAAAATTAGTAGTAGTAGTATATTACGGGTTTTGGAGACCATGTTTATATTTTGTTAAATAGTTTGACAGATTAACCTTTGTGGTCAAAATATGTTTATATAATGGAGTCTTTAGAAAGACTGATACCTTTTGTACGTAAATTATACCCAATTCCATGTGTCCTGACTTGTGTGAATCAAATAAATTAGCTTTCCATCTTCAACGTCAGGAGGATTTGATACGTTTAATTGTGTCGGAAAGCAAACCTCTAAAAACTTGTTGTCATAAAAGAAAATAAATGTTTTACCATTTTCGTTTTGTCTTTGTTCTACTAATTGATAATGTTTGTTTTGTAACAGATATTTAAATGTTACTTTTTCTGTTTCTATTGGACTTACTATTTGAGGAAGCTTCATTTCTTGACATATGGCTTCGGGTGATAATTGATTAGAATAATTTGATCCTGATGCATTCCAATGTAGTGGTAATTTAATTTGCTTCTGAAACTTTAGACGTAGTGACATTGACTTGCGAAAATTGCTAGTTTTAGAAGTAGTAGATTTCTTTAAATTTTCTTTTATTCTCTTTAGTTTATCTTGTGTGATTGTACTTGGCTTATCCATAGTTAACATCAGAACAGAGCTAGCATATGTGAACAGTCTTCGTTGAAGGTTCGACACTGAATGATGTGATGTTGGAGGTTTGGAGACTTCCTTACTTAGTAGGTAGAATTACCCGACAGTAGGGAAATTTACCCGCGAAGCAGGGTAAACCTCCCGACCGGCCCCCTCCCAACTGGCTCGCGGATAAAAGTAGTGGCAGCGAACGGACTGTAGTCAGTCTCACCCAACTGGCACAGCTGACTGGTTGAGTGTAGACTGACTGACTTTTGATTAAAACCTTTCGTTAGATTTGGCCAATCTAACTTAATGTTTTAGTCAAATAGCATGTGCTGCATGTTGTTTTTTTTAGCTTGTATCTTAGATGGTTTTACTTTATGGAGTGCATCGTGTCTTTGGTACTTGAATTGCGCAGAGTGTTGTATTTTTTCTAATCATGTGATATTTCAGCTAACAAAGGATAAAGAAGTCCCCCATTAAAATGAACACTCTTTTGTGACTGTAAATATTCTATATTTAAAATTTAAGTTGACCATTTTGTAATTAGTTGAGAGGTCCAACGGCCTGCATACTATTCTGCATTTGGTTAAATTAAGTTTTAAACTTTTGTTGTCATTGGTAGTTTACTTATGTCAGCTAACAATGAAAACTTTCTTGTGACTATAAATATTCTATCTTTAAAATTTAAGTTGACCACTTTGTAATTAGTTGAGAGGTCCAACGGCCTGCATACTATTCTGCATTTGGTTAAATTAAATTTTAAACTTTTCGTTGTCATTGGTAGTTTACTTATGTCAGCTAACAATGAACCCTTTCTTGTGACTGTAAATATTCTATATTTAAAATTTAAGTTGACCATTTTGTAATTAGTTGAGAGGTCCAACGGTCTGCATACTATTCTGCATTTCGTTAGATTAAATTTTAAACTTTTGTTGTCATTGGTAGTTTACCTATGTTAGCTAACAATGAACACTTTCTTGTGACTGTAAATATTCTATAATTAAAATTTAAGTTGACCATTTTGTAATTAGTTGAGAGGTCCAACGGCCTGCATACTATTCTGCATTTGGTTAAATTAAATTTTAAACCTTTGTTGTCATTGGTAGTTTACTTATGTCAGCTAACAATAACACTTTCTTGTGACTGTAAATATTCTATATTTAAAATTTAAGTTGACCATTTTGTAATTAGTTGAGAGGTCCAACGGCCTGCATACTATTCTGCATTTGGTTAAATTAAATTTTAAACTTTTCGTTGTCATTGCTAGTTTACTTATGTCAGCTAACAATGAACCCTTTCTTGTGACTGTAAAGATTCTATATTTAAAATTTAAGTTGACCATTTTGTAATTAGTTGAGAGGTCCAATGGCCTGCATACTATTCTGCATTTGGTTAAATTAAATTTTAAACTTTTCGTTGTCATTGGTAGTTTACTTATGTCAGCTAACAATGAAAACTTTCTTGTGACTATAAATATTCTATCTTTAAAATTTAAGTTGACCACTTTGTAATTAGTTGAGAGGTCCAATGGCCTGCATACTATTCTGCATTTGGTTAAATTAAATTTTAAACTTTTCGTTGTCATTGGTAGTTTACTTATGTCAGCTAACAATGAACCCTTTCTTGTGACTGTAAATATTCTATATTTAAAATTTAAGTTGACCATTTTGTAATTAGTTGAGAGGTCCAACGGCCTGCATACTATTCTGCATTTGGTTAGATTAAATTTTAAATCTTTGTTGTCATTGGTAGTTTACTTATGTCAGCTAACAATAACACTTTCTTGTGACTGTAAATATTCTATGTTTAAAATTTAAGTTGACCATTTTGTAATTAGTTGAGAGGTCCAACGGCCTGCATACTATTCTGCATTTGGTTAAATTAAGTTTTAAACTTTTGTTGTCATTGGTAGTTTACTTATGTCAGCTAACAATGAAAACTTTCTTGTGACTATAAATATTCTATCTTTAAAATTTAAGTTGACCACTTTGTAATTAGTTGAGAGGTCCAACGGCCTGCATACTATTCTGCATTTGGTTAAATTAAATTTTAAACTTTTCGTTGTCATTGGTAGTTTACTTATGTCAGCTAACAATGAAAACTTTCTTGTGACAGTAAATATTCTATATTTAAAATTTAAGTTGACCACTTTGTAATTAGTTGAGAGGTTCAACGGCCTGCATACTATTCTGCATTTGGTTAAATTAAATTTTAAACTTTTCGTTGTCATTGGTAGTTTACTTATGTCAGCTAACAATGAAAACTTTCTTGTGACAGTAAATATTCTATATTTACAATTTAAGTTGACCACTTTGTAATTAGTTGAGAGGTCCAACGGCCTGCATACTATTCTGCATTTGGTTAAATTAAATTTTAAACTTTTTGTTGTCATTGGTAGTTAACTTATGTCAGCTAACAATGAACACTTTCTTGTGACTGTAAATATTCTATATTTTAAAATTTAAGTTGACCATTTTGTAATTAGTTGAGAGGTCCAACGGCCTGCATACTATTCTGCATTTGGTTAAATTAAATTTTAAGCTTTTGTTGTTATACCTAAACACAGACTCTTTCCTCACTACAACAGAAGGAGAGATAGAGCATGTTTGCTCCATCTCTTCTTTTGGTATTATTTTAAATGACCTTGACCTACTTACAGGACTTTGAAAATATCTTGGAAAAAATATAAAAACGGTAGTAATGGATCTGCCTTGTATATGTTTGAATCCGACCGGGCATATATTCTAGCTAGGGACCTACTATCGCTAGTTAATTTACATAAGCAGGTGCAGCGTTGTTCTACCCCCACCACTCAACCCGAGCGTATAAAAGGGCTGCGAGCAGACGGATGATTGTCAGTCTTGCACAACCGGTGAAGCTGACCGGATGGGCAAACTGGCTAAAGACGAGACCCTTAGTTTAGAGTTGGTACCACTCTAACCTAAGGTTCTTGTCACTTAGTAGTTATTTTAGAAGCATGTTGATTGTAGTATTTGTTGGCTTGTAGTTAGAGGGTGTTTTGCGTATTTGTATCTTTGGTAAGGGTGTTGTATTTCTTAATTATGTGTTGTTCTATTTCAGGTATCAAAATAATAAAGTCCCTATTAGTAATTTTATTTTCAATTTGAGTTGATCATTGTATGTTACAAAGTTCTAAGTGACATTAGTAAGTTGAAAACGTTCACACAAAACAAAAACATGAAACCAATAGTAAATTCATGACATAGAGTTCTCTTTGACATACACACATTTTTATGGGGACAGTTCGTTGACTGCGCTGCTCCGGCTATTGCTAATGAGTCTTTGATCAATACCATGAGGACAGTCCTTTGGCTGCGCTGCCTCTGATCAAAAAGACTGATACATTGGTCTTTAGCCAATTCAGACTTACACACAAACATGAAAATAAAACAAACACTAAGTTCCCCCACTACAACAAAATGAGATAGATGACATTCACACCTTTTTAAGGGGACAGTTCGTTGACTGCGCTGCTCCGGCTATTGCTAATGAGTCTTTGATCAATACCATGAGGACAGTCCTTTGGCTGCGCTGCCTCTGATCAAAAAGACTGATACATTGGTCTTTAGCCAATTCAGACTTACACACAAACACGAAAATAAAACAAACACTAAGTTCCCCCACTACAACAAAAGGAGAGATGGAGCTTATTTTTGCTCCATCTCTCCTTTTGGCATTATTTTGAAATGACCTTGACCTACTTACAGGACTTAGAAAGCTTCCCTTAAAATACATAACAAACACTAAGTTCTCCTATTACAACAAAAGGAGAGATGGAGCCAATTTTTGCTCCATCTCTCCTTTTGGCAATATTTTTAAATGACCTTGACCTACTTACAGGACTTAGAAAGCTTCCTTATAGTACATTATTGGGAACCGAGAACAGTTCTTTTAAGTTAACACCAACGGACACAACATTTCCCCTCCAACCACAAGCTTCCCCCCTCCACCCACAAGCTTCCCCCCTCCACTTGAGTTTTGCTATAAAAGGAGGTTTGCTTCGCAGGCAATCATCATTCAATGGTCTGAAGTAGTCTTAGCTAGCTGAGTCAGCTCCAGTTACTATTCACTGTTTCATTTGCTATCATGGCTTACCTTAGAATTCCCACTAGACCCTCGAAAGTAGTTTCTTCATCTTCAAAGTCTCTTCCTCGATCTATTTTAATTTCATCGCATGCGTCAGATCCAAAATTGGTTCTTCGAGAAATACTACAGTCAGAAGGTGCAAGTCCTGGAGCAGAAGAACAATACACCTTCCGGACCAGTGGTGATCAATCTCCTCCGCTGATAGATATATTGTCTTCATCTTCATCTTCACAAACAAACTTGTCTTGTTCATCTACTTCGGAGTCAACCTCGTCTGATTCATCTGCATCTACAAGCTCTTCCTCATCCTCTGACTGCACTGTTGCTGATGTTCTACTAACACCTACTGCCACTAGAACTGCATCTCCACCTCCAACTTCTACACCATGTATTTCTTCCTTAACAACTCCACCTTTACAATTCACTATCCCACCACCCATCATATCCCCCCTAAACGACTCCCTACCAGCCACTTCCAAATCCTTTGGCCACTTACACACTTCTCCTTCAGATAAGTGTAAACAATTAATTGCTGACAGGAGGAGAAAATTTGCACACACCCTCTCCAAGTGTCGATATGTTTTTAAAAAGGGTGTTAGTAAGGGGGAACACTGTGAAAAGGTTTGTGTTTTGAATAGTGATATGTGCTCCATTCATTCAAAACACAATAAAAGCACAGAGTCTTCCAATAAAATTAAAGAACTTCCCAAAGCAATCCGGGTAAGAAGAATGAAAAGGTGTACGAAATATTTCTTTGTCAGATGTGTATGGTTTAATAACATCATTATAAAACGTAACGATACAGGAGAGCATTTTTCTATTAGATTACCAAGAGATGTTGTAAACCCTGAACATCCGAAAAGAACTGACTACCTTATTCGGGATGCTAAAGGAAGATTGTCTTGGAAATCTTCAATTTCCAAGATCAAAAAGGCACGGTAATTTTTTCCTTTTAACATTTTACATTACAAAAGATTAACACAGTAAATTCAATTTTTCCAAATTCTTAAAAAAAAATGTGTGAGCAATTTGTTTAATTCTGATACATCATTGTGTAAAAAAACATGGTGCAGAATTAAATGAATTGTTCACACATTTTTTTTATTACGTTACAATGACCTTGACCCACTTCTTAAACTTAGAAATTTCTGCAATATTTTAAAATAATGAAAATATCAATTTCCCCCACTACTAAAAGTAAGGTGGTTGGTTTAAACCCAACCCTCACCCCCAACCAGTACATAAAGGTATAACAAACGTGAAAATTGAAGAATAGCCTGTATTTACGTTAGATTATAAAAAAATTGGGGATTGGGGTGATGTTATTAATTAAATAGTAGTAGTAGAGGGGAGAGAGGGGAGAGAGGGGAGGGAATAGTATAAATAGGGGTGGATGTTCACACCTTTCATCAGTATGCTGCTGCTTCTTGAATAGAGAACATCTACAACATGCTACGCTGCGCCATTTGTCAAGCCACATTCGAGGATGAAATAGATCTTCTACTTCATGAAATAGTCGATCATCCTACAAATGAAGAGGAATTGGAAGGATATCAAGACTTGATTGAAGAATTGAATAAAATAGGACAAGGAGAAGAAGAAGAACCGACACCATCTACTTCAAGAGATCGAGGAGAAGAAGAACCAAAACCATCTACTTCCATGCTACGCTGTGCCATTTGTCAAGCCACGTTTGAGGATGAAATAGATCTTCTACTTCATGAAATAGTCGATCATCCTACAAATTATGAGGAATTGGAAGGATATCAAGACTTAATTGAAGAATTGTATAAAATAGGACAAGGAGAAGAAGAAGAACCCAAACCATCTACCTCAAGAAATACAGAAAAAGAAGAACCAAGACCATCGACTTCAAGAGGCCAAGAAGAAAAAGACCCGAAATCATCCACTTCAAGACCAAGTGTTATTCATTACGCACCTAAACTTGAAACTTCACCTTCAACCGCTACATCTTCAACAAATGTGGAACTACACGCTCATGCTCTACCAGGTAAAGTGGTAACACATTTCAAAATTGACAATGCCACATTAAAACTGGAAGAATTTATGTTTAGTGCAAAAGGACTAGTAATTAAAACGTTGCAAAATGAATTACAAAGATTAAATTTTATAAAGTTTGGACTATTGCTGGACGCTATGTTTACCAACATGCAAAATGAAACATCACCTAGAGGATTTTTAACAAAAAACAGAACCATTGTGTTTGCTTCAGATATTGAATTAATTGTAGATGAATGTTTTGAAGAACTTTTGACGAAATTGCAAGAACATGAAGGTAGAGGATCAGGATGGACTGTATTGAACATATCAGGCTTGGATGTAAGAGTGCATAAACATGGATATGGAATGAGAGGTAGTAGCTATATTCCTCTACCCAAGACAATTGCAGGCACTAAATCATGTATTAATATACAAAATGATGATAATGAGTGTTTTAAATATTCAATGTTGGTGAAATATATAAAAAATAATCATCCAGAAAGGATAGGAAGAGAATATGAAGAGGTGCAGCACAATTATAATTTTCAAGGAATAAGCTACCCTGTGAAAATTAAGGATATTGCCAAATTTGAAAAACAAAATCCAACTGCTTCTGTAAATGTATATGGTTTGGATTCATCAAACAATGTATATCCTCTACGTATAAGTTCACACGAACTAAATAATCACACCGACTTATTATTAATCACCAAGGGTGAAATATCACATTATGTTTATATTAATAATTTTAATAGACTACTTTCATCACAAATGTCAAAGATGGATAGAAGTAAAACAATTTGCAAAAGATGTTTCTGTCATGTGAATAAACCTTTGAGAACAGGAGGTTCTAAATGGTTGTTGGAACATAAAAGGTTATGCAATGGAAATGAAGAAGTCAAGATTAACCTACCACCAGCTGATAGAGCATTTGTACAGTTCAATAATGTAGTTCATCAATATAGAATTCCTATTGTGGTGTATGCCGATTTTGAATCTACTCTACTACCGTTGGAACATCAAGAAGAGGATACGTCAAGAAGAAACAAGTACCAACTACATTCACCCAACAGTTTTTGTCTACTCATCAAGTCAACGCTTTCCGAAGAATATTTACAAGATTATGGACTGACAGCTGAACCAAAAGTGTATCGCGGTGAAGATGCAGCTAAACACTTTGTTGACGAGCTGTACAATATAGCTGAAAAAGTAGAGGCAATTTATACACAGGTAAAACCTATGACACCTATGTCACCCGATGAAGTTCAAGAATACGATTTATCAACATCATGTTATTTGTGCAAGAAAACATTTACAGAAGATAATCATAAAGTGCATGACCATGACCATCTGACTGGAAGCTACAGAGGTGCTGCGTGTAACGCTTGTAACTTAAACTATAAAATTCCTAACTATATTCCAATTGTAATGCACAACTTAAGCGGCTATGATGGACATTTTATAATACCTGAATTAGGAAGGGACAATGGTAAAATTGATGTATTAGCCGTAACGATGGAAAGGTTTATAAGTTTTTCAAAAAAGGTTGGTAAAATGAAACTCAGATTTCTTGACTCCTACAGATTTATGCCTTCTAGTCTTATGAAACTATCAGAAAATTTGACAAGAGAAAATTTAATAGAAACAAGTAAAATAGTAGACAACAACAAATTGGATTTAGTTCTTCGAAAAGGAGTCTTCCCTTATGATTACATCGATGGATTGCACAGATTTGACGAGACATCACTTCCTCCACCAGAAGCCTTTAGCAACAAGCTGAACAATTCAGAAATATCACCAGAAGATTACCAACATGCATGCAGAGTTTGGAACGAACTTGATATGGAAACATTAGGGGATTATTCAGATTTTTATGTTAAACTCGATGTTACTTTGCTTTGTGATGTGATGGAGGAATTCAGAAACACCTGTTTAGGAGCATACGGATTAGACCCTCTTCATTCTTACACCTCTCCAGGATTAGCTTGGCAGGCTATGTTAAAAGAAACCAATTGCAAACTTCAACTTTTAACAGATATTGATATGGTGCTTATGGTTGAGTCCGGTGTCAGAGGAGGATTGACTCAAAGCGTTGTAAGACATGTAAAAGCCAATAATAAAGATCTGCCAAACTACAACCAGCAAGAACCATCAGTTTATCTTGGGTATTTTGATGCAAACAATTTGTATGGATGGGCAATGTCCAACCCCCTTCCATATGATAACTTTAAATGGATAGACCCAGAGTCAATTGGAGATATTGTTCAAATTCCAAAACATGGTGACAAAGGATATATATTAGACTGCGATTTCGAATACCCAGAACATCTACACGACCTTCACTACGATCTTCCTCTTTTACCAAAAACTGAAATCTCGCCAACTGGAAAACATCCTAAATTAATGATGAATTTAAATAACAAGCAAAGATATGTAGCGCACTTTTGGACTGTACAACAAGCACTTGAATTAGGACTTCGTCTAACCAAAGTACACAGAGTTTTGGAATTTTCTCAATCTTGCTGGCTGAAACCCTACATCGATTCCAACACTACAAGAAGAGCAGCAGCAACGTCAGCCTTTCAGAAGGACTTTTTTAAATTAATGAATAATGCCATATTCGGTAAAACTCTGGAAAATAAAAGGAAACACAAAAATGTAAAACTTGTAACAGATGCTAGGAAATTGGAGAAACTTGTACAGAAGCCCAACTTTGGATCATCAGTAATCATTAATGAAAACCTTGTTGCCGTATCTATGAAGAAAACTAGTATAAAAATGGATCGACCTTTGTATATAGGAATGTCAATATTAGATATATCAAAAACGCACATGTATGATTTTCACTACAACAAGATGGTTGCACATTATGGAAGAGAGAACATAGTTATAACTTACATGGATACAGATGCTTTTATTTACAAGATAATTACTCAAGATATGTATAGAGATCTTCGCACATTTGTATATAAAGATGAATTTGATTTTTCTGACTATCCTAAAGATCATCCAAACTACGATCAAGACAGAAACAAGAAAGTATTAGGGAAATTTAAAGATGAGGCTAACGGAGTGTTACTTGAAGAAATCGTGGCACTTATATCAAAATTGTATGCTGTGAAACTACATGATGACAACATTATAAAAAAGGCAAAAGGTGTAAAGAATTTGTATTTGAAGAAAAATGTACTTTTTGAAGACTACAAGCAAGTGTTGTATGAAGATAAAGTTTTAACTGCACACTTTAACACAATCAGGAGTTATAATCATCAACTATACAGCGTGACAGAAGTTAAGAAGGCGCTCTCCTGCAACGATGACAAACGACACATCCTACCAGACCGGATCCACACACTTCCATTTGGTCACTATTCCCTTAACCCTATCGACTAATTACCTTTTCATCGTCCTACACCACTTATCCTTTCTCCTTTCCGTAAAATTGGGGGAACACAGCATTGCCCGCTGTGTTCCCCCTTTTTTACACAAGGTTTGAATGACCTTGACCTATATAAGGAGATGTAAGAAAAAATGAAAATCATTACTTTGCCAACATTGACAGTAAAAACACAACATAACTATATAAGGAGATGCACGAAAAAATGAAAATCATTACTTTGCCAACATTGACAGTGAAAACAACATAATGGCTTTTAAAGAAAACATTGTAAATGAGCTACACAAACCTGCAAGAGTAAACTTTCCAAGAAGAAATACAACTGTAAAAGGAATAAATGATTTGTATCAAGCAGATTTAATTGAAATGCGGCCATATAGTAAAATAAATAAAGGACATCATTATATACTTACAGTGATTAACTGTTTTACCAAAGTTGCAGATGCATTACCATTAAAGGATAAAACTGGTAAAAGCGTAACACAAGCCATGGAAATCGCTATAAAGAGAGATAAAAACAAAATGAAACATTTACAAACTGATGATGGCAAAGAATACTTTAATAAAAGTTTTTCAGAGTTAATGAAAAAATACAACATAAACCACTACTCAACCAAATCTGAAAAAAAAGCGGCTATAATTGAAAGATTTAATAGAACGTTAAAAGGAGCGATGTATAAAATGTTTTCAAACAGAGGAGCCTACTTATGGATTGATATTTTACCAAAGTTAATAAGTGATTACAACAACAGGTTTCACAGAACTATTGGAATGACGCCAAATGAAGTAAACAAGAAAAATGCTAAACTTGTATTAAAAAGAATAAAGCACAATACAAAACCTAAAGTTGAAATAAAGAAGCCTAGAAAATTCAATGTAAATGATAAAGTTCGAATAAGTAAGTATAAAACGATATTTACTAAAAAATATCTACCTAATTGGACAAATGAAGTATTTACCATATACAAAGTGCAACCAACTATACCAGAAACATACATATTAAAGGATAATAAAAGCAATTTGTTACAAGGTGCGTTCTACGGACATGAACTATTGAAATCTACAGTAGGTGATGTATATCTTGTTGAAAAAGTGTTACAAAGGAAAAAAGACCAAGTTAAAGTACGATGGCTAGGTTTTAACAAAAAAGAAGATTCTTGGATACCTATAAAAGACCTAATTTAACGGGAACAGCTCATTGTATCATTGGATTTTGGAATAAGATGGAGATTGTTCATCATAAAGATCAATTCAACATTAGTAATATTGATGATTACACTGTTGATAACGACACAATCAACATTGGCAAACATGGTAGTTTACTTCCAAACACAGTCAGATGTATTATAAGTGGTCCTTCAAACTGTGGAAAAACTAATGTCGTATTTAATTTGATTACAAATCCTAAAGGATTGAGGTTTAATAACTTATACATATTTTCAAAGTCACTACATCAGCCAAAGTATCAATTGTTGGAGAAAATCATATCGCAGGTGTCAGGTGTTAACTTTTATAAATTTAACGCCAGTGATAAAGTTTTGCAACCAAACCAAGCTAAACCATATTCAGTATTTCTATTTGATGACGTTTCATGTGAAAATCATGATACTATTAGGAACTATTTCGCCATGGGAAGACATAATAATATTGACAGCATATATATAGGACAAACATACAGTAAAATTCCAAAGCAGCTTATCAGAGATAATGCAAATGTTATAATTTTGTTCAAACAAGATGAAACCAACCTGAAACACGTATATAACGATCATGTAAATGCTGATATGTCATTTGATAAGTTTAAACAAATTTGTGGAAAAGCATGGGCAGAAAAGTATGGATTTTTGGTCATTATGAAAGAACAAGCCATAAAAGACGGACGATATAGAATAGGGTTTGATAAATACGTTCTGCTTCACTAAATATCACTATTTCAAATCAACACTTCGTACTGTAAACATGGCAAGTCAAGAAAAGCTCTTAAAAGAAATAAAATCACTTAGTGATTCTATTAGACATAAAAACAGAGCTCTGAAGCTAGGTATAAGCGAAAGAGAAAAGTTTATAGAATCAACATTTAAACCTGTTACTGATCCTTTAAACAGATTAGTTAAAAATATTGAAAAACCTTTCGAAGGAGATGCTATTCTACCAATTTCTAAGTATGAAAAAGAATCAAGAGGTTATGAACAATATAAACAATTTCAATCGACTGAAGAAAGTGGTGAAAAGCGAAGAAAGTGAAGAAACAGAAGAAACAGAAGAAACTGAAGAAACTGAAGATTCAAGAGAAAAGGAAGGATTTTCCGCACGTTCAGAAGAAGGATCTACTAATCCTACAAATTTAAGTACATTAAGCACAAACATAGCATTCAAAGGGAATTTGGGCAGAAAATATTTATTACAAATGTTACATTCAACACAGGCTAATCGAAGATATCACATTTATGGAGCTAGACTTGAAGACAATGGTATTATGATTGGAGACAGTAATTTGGATATTGATGAAAACGATAACATCCTTATTGGTAACCAAAAATATAAAGGTACAACAGGACTGTTTGAACTTATTTTTAAAAACAAACCTGGTAAATATACCAAAAAAGACCTATCAGTGTTTAAAAATATACTAAATGATACAAATGCACATAAAAAGCAGTATTCCAAAGATTTGCCCATTTATCGAAATCGATCAATAAAATACACAAGTGTCATAGCTGATCTTTTTCCAACACAAGTGAAAAAATCTCAACTTAAAAGAAGAGCTATATCTACAGCTGAATTAAATGTGTTACACAAAAGACCAAGAACCAACGAACCTACATCTTCAGGGAAAGGATTATTAAAAAGTCTATACAATACCAACATAATATATTATAATGATGTCAATAAGCTGGTTGATCGAATGAGATTATTACATGAAGCCATGGAAGCCGGTCATACCGGATTGGACAATGAATGGGTAGCTTTAATCGATGAACTACGAAATCGAAGGATTATTGCTTAATCATCGCATATAAAAGGAGGACAAGAATCGAGGGAACTCAGTTGAATCATGAGCGTGGACAAGTTTGGAAGGTATTCCAATTTTGGAGAAAAACCAAAATCCAATGGTAAAAGATATAGTTTACCATTAACAGCTGAAGGAGATTATAACATAAGCAGCAAACGATTGAAGTTTGTAAAAGATCCAGAAGATGATAATGATGCAATAAATTTGAAAACTTTAAAAAGTGAAAAATTGTTGAGCTTACAACTTCAAAACGACTCTTATAATGCCAAGTCTCATAGAATAACAAATGTTGGTGAACCAATAGAAAACTCCGATTCCGTCACCAAAGATTATTTACTTTCAAAACTGTCAAATACTTTACAAGTTAATAATGAAGTTTACGATGTTAAAAACAGAAGAGTTACAAACTTAGCTGATCCTGTCGATAGTCAAGATTCAGTCAATAAAGGATATTTACATTCTATAATCCCTGAAAGAAAAGAAGATAGATTCTCTTTTTATAACTTTGTTATAAATGATATAGGATACCCTATAAAG